>NW_028327175.1:133964605-135214605 GCF_987537825.1 Furipterus horrens
ACTGAAGCTGTTTAAATTGGATAAAAGAGGCATTAGTGCCCATTCCTGGAGGGCTGTCTCTATCCTGCTGTTCCTTCTCATACGTGAGCTACAGTTTTATTTTCAAAGGGTTCAGGGACAGTTTCTCAGCGCTCACTGGATTTTGTTGCATCTTGTCCTTATAAATCAGTGAAACGGGGAAATGCTGTTATATTTTCTGGGGCTTCACTGAGTGGGAATTCTAGAGAGGTATTGGGATTTATTTCAAGGGTGGCTGAGAAGCCTTTTTTTTTTTTTTTTTTTTTTTTTAAGTGCAAGAGTGTAGAAATACAGCAAGGCTGAGGCTTCTTGAGTTTGAAGTATGCCTAGGACTTCCTCTTTTGTAACATTTGCCAAAATGTGTAGGCATTTAAGGCTACATCTTTTCAAAGGTAAATATCATTACCATAAAAAGTAGATTGCAAGTAGATTTTGCTGTCATTCAGCATAAAATGCTGAAAGGTAGAAGATAATCCTGAACAGCATCTCTGCTGGTAATTTGACCGTGGGTGGGCCTTATAGCTCCCAGGGTCATTGTCAGCTCTGAGATCAGACACAAGAAAGGAAAATATTAATGTTTTCCTGATGAAACAGCTCTTCTTTGAATCCATTTGAAATACTTCCTCTTTAGTTTGTAGGAGAACTTGTAAGAGCCCCAGGGACCACTGCGGGAAAAAGAAACGACCATTATAAGTTATAGGAATTGGCCTTTTTCTCCCAAAGTTGTACCTAGGATTATATTTATGATTCATTGAGAACATGAGATCTCATCTTCAAATGAAGGATACAATTTGTTTCCTTTTGTAAAAGGAGAAAGTGGGCATACACGCGGAGAAAGGAAATTGGCAAAAGACCGTGCCCCATAAAACTTCACAGAATTAAAAATAAAAAAATCAGAAATTGGGGAGGTCTAAGAGATCATTTTTAATCCTCCTACCACTTCAGGGGCCAGTAAAGGATTATTCCATATGGAATCCTCTTCTTGTTTTGTCCAACCTGGCATTAACTATCTCTAGGAATGTAGTTTTCACCACTTCTGTGGGGGAGAGTTCTTCTGTCCCATAGGTTTTTGCCAGCAAATTTATCCTGAGATTTCTCTTTATAAATGTTCCCTAAATATTTATGATTATTTTTGTATTTTTTAGACTTCTACCTTCAAAATAATTTGTGACCTTGGTGTGTCAGCTTCAAAGAAAGGTTTCCTCATAGCTGATTTTTATCTAGACTACCTGGACTTAATTCTTCTTAAACTTTCTTTAAAGTCAGTCCTTCCAGACACTAATCTGTTTTATTGCTCCTAGCTGAACCCCTTTTGATTTATGTCTCTCTGGTAATAAGATGCTCTGAACTATATCAGTGTTTGAGGCCTTCGCAGAGTTAAAGAGAGTGGGAATGCCCTATTTCTGCCCTTTGATGCTCATATATCCTTAAATCACCCGTGTTGTCTTTGTTGCATGTTGCGTTGCAGAAGTCAAGGCAAAATTGTCTTCGGTATATTCTCAGCAATTCTGAAAAATTATACTTCAGTTGTTACTTTTCATTCACTGGTAATTGTCATCATCACGAGCATCTTAAAATAATTAGGTGTTCTTAGTAAATGGCATTTAGGCATAAGTACCTCATTTAAAAAAAGATGTACTTACTTAAAACATAGTGTTGTATAATAGCAGAAAGTCATGTGGCTTCTATTTTCCAAGTGCTTTTTAAGCACTTTAATGCAAGTGCATTTTCTCTTTCTAAAGCCACTGTTTATCACTTTGGGAGCTTCTCTGTTACTCTTTTAATACACTCTGCTTAAGCAACTTAAATTTCATACAAATATGGTGATGATGGAGGAAATAAAAATTGGATTGTTCTTCATACCTTGGAATCTTACCCTTTGCCTAACTTCCTCTCTGTTCTGTGATGTTATGCTTAACTTGCTCCCAACAAAGAAATCTTGGACTAATCTTTTGTTTGTAAGTTTATTTTGCTCCACTCTGACCTTCTTTGTTACATATCCAGTGTGCTTTCTTTATATACCTGTCTCTTTACTGCCATAACCATATCTTTAATTAAGATGTATACCATTGATCACGCACATCAAAAGCTAGCTTAGTATTTCTAAAATGTCACATTCATATGTCCTTCTTTAAAAACTTTTTTTTTCAGTTACAGTTGACAGAAGAATATCATATTAGTTTCAGGTGTATCATGTCACTCTTTCACTCAAAAACTTTGATTATTTTTGGATTCCTTACAGAAAATGTTCAAACTCCTCAACTTGGCATTCAAAGCCTTTTACATTTCAATCTCAGCTTACCTTCTGTACCTTATGTTTTCATGTACCTTTTATTACAACCCTACTAGATTTCAGTGTCTTCTTAAAGCACTGTCTCAACCCCATACCTTTGTTCAGCTGGTATAGCTCCGCTTTGAATGCTTTTCTTTTGGCTTTGTTCAAATCTCATCCACTACTCTGCCCAATTCCTAAAGGCCTATTCCAAAATGCCCCTTATTTTCACAAAGCTTTTCCTGAACAGGGCATTCCGTGGTGATCTCTTCTTTCTCTGGGCCATTGAAGCTTTTAACTCTCTGCTGTTCCTTTGGTCCCTTCTGCCTTGTTTTGCTCTTTAACTTTTCACACATATATGTTTGTTTACTTTTCCAACTAGAATGTACATTGTTTATAAGAAGGGCTCATGTCTAATTATTGTGTATCCCAAAATGTCTAGCATTATGTAAGATACATAGTAGCACTTAAGCAAATATTTTTGGATACATAATAGGGTATCAGAACACTGTTAAAGGAAGTGGGAAAATGGAGGTGACCAATGGAGAAATGAATGAATATTCTATTTATTTTTCATTTTCAATGCATGTTCCCATGAAGTCCATTCTTAAAGCTTAGTTTAATGATAGTCTTCATTATTTTAACTATGTATGCATTATCTTTGGCAGTCTAAGTTGTCTTGGTTTCATGCTCAGCAGTAAGTCAAATTTACCACGTGGTTTAAAGCCTTGCACTGGACCCACACTATTTTTAAAAATTGTATCTGTGTTTTCTTTGCTTTTCCTTTTTAGCCTTATGTAATTTCTATGCCTAACTTTCCAATTCTTGATTTAATAGTGCCTTTTCACAAGTTTAATGCAAGTGCATTTTCTTCTTTTGAATCTCCATTAAGATTTTTGAATCTTGTTTGTTTTGAATATCCATCTCCTGAAGATTTTCTCTTCAGAGAGCTTCTGAAATCCTAAATGATGAATATTGATGAATGTGAGTATGCTTTGTAAACTCTAAGGCCCCATACAACTAATATTATTGTTCTCCTTTCTCCAGTAACTCTTCCCAGTCTTAGTAGAGGTGAGGTAATTACTTCGTTTTCTTTTTATCCCCATTGCAGTAATTAAGCATATGATATAAGAATGGCACACCTGCTAAAATATGTATTTGCCTTGAACTTATCCATCTTTCATTATCTCATTTCACATAAATGTTTCTTGAAATTAAATTATATTTAAGTATTTATTTTCTACTTTGTGTTTAGGTTTATGCTGGACAAAGAATGGTAGAATATCAAATAAATAAAAGCTATTGTCCTAAATTACCATTAGAACACAAAATGAAAACTGCTATAGGCAAGATCTAGTGGGTGTTAAAATAAATAGAGGAAACTCTAAGGTAAAACTTTAAGGTAGCCTCCAGAATATTTATTGATTAATAATTGTGGTGGTTTTATCATATGTTCTCAAATTCTCTGATACTTCTCCCTCTAGTATATGGTGATTGACTTCTCTCCTCTTGAGTATAGACTGGCTTTAATCACTTTCTTCTTAAAAGAGTCATACAAAGGAAAATGTTAACTTTATGGTGGAGAAACTGGCAAACATTTCAGTAAAGTGATCAAGGTTAACATCAGCAGTAAGTCATGTTGACATCATGTATTTCCTGATATGATGTGATGAAGGGTACTTCTCCTTTGTGATATTCTTCCCCCAAATCCATAACTCTGTAAGTCTGAGAAAATGCTAGTAAAACCCAAATTGAAGGGCACTACAAAATACCTGACCTGACCCTTCAAAATACACTGCTCCTGTTGCCAATGAATGAATAGCTTAGGGAGATAATATTACTTATAAAACTAAAGAGTAACCCAAAGACAATATATAATAGAGTGCTAAGTCGAACAAAGTAGTTTGCCAAGGCATAAAAGTAAAAGTAGAGATGAATATGGGCTAGACTTAGATGGGAGTTAGGTTGGGCCTTTTTAAAAATGGGGAGATACTGGAGGAAGAGACGAGCAGAGAGGACATTTAAATTCAAAGGAAAGAGCATGAACCAAAGCCTAAGTATGTGTTTGGACAGTAAAGAGACCACCTTGGCTTCATAGGAAGTACATGTTAGAAATTATCTTAGTTCGTGTTGCTAGAATCCTGTCAATTATTTTAATAGAAGCTCATTTGCACATTTGTGTTAATTCAGAAATGTTTGTAGTTTTAAAGATATATAAAAATGAAGTGTATGTTAGAAATTATGCTAAGAAAAAGCTCATATTGCTAGAATTATGCCTAAATTGTGTTTTAAAAAGTTTGAATATATTTCTATTAGCTCTAAAATATGAATTTTCAAAGAAGAAAGTACATGTGTGAGAGTAAATTGTTGGTTGGATGAATCCAAATCAGATTATGAGAATATTGCATTAGGCATAGTAAAATGGAATTGGCCCATTAGAACATAGAGTCTGTTTTAAGTTCTTTTACTCTACTGGAGAAGGGAAGAACATTTTTCAGCATGATCAGTGACCCTTGCCCTCTCCTGTTGTCCTTTTCCAAATCACTGCACACATTTACATACTCTTAACTATTGTGTTAAAATTGCACTTGGTGAGGTTTGAATTATGAAGTATGTTTGAAAAATATTTAAAATTGAATTATTGAGGACTTTTGGCCAAGATGGAGGCATAGATAAACATGGCTTGCCTCCTTGCACAACTACATCAAAACTACAACTAAAATATAGAACAACCAACACTCAGAACTGTCAGAAATCGAGTTGAATGGAAGTCTAACAACTATGGAATTAAAGAAAGCACATTCATCCAGATTGGTAGGAGGGGTGGAGATGCAGAATGGGCTGGTCCTATACCCACGTGTGGTGGATAAAAATTTGGGAGGGATATCTTGGGAGTGAGGATCCCAGTCCCACACCAGGCCCCCCAGCTCAGGGTCCTGATGCCAGGAAGATAAGTCCCCATGACTACTGGCTGCAAAATCCAGTGGAGGTTGAGTTGGTAGAAGAAACTCTGGACACTCAAGCAGTTTCTCTTAAAAAACCCACACACAGGCTTACCCAGACTTATTCCCTCTAAGCTCCAACAATGAGGTAGCAGCTTAAAAGACACCAGTGTCATACAGGGAGGAGCTGACATGTCTAGCATCAAGGTGAGAGCTGGGGGACAGCTACAGACCATGTCAGAGTGCCACTACTCTGCCCCTGAATAGCTGAACCTCCATGGAGAGTAGAGGTTGGTGACCAGTGGTCACAGCAAGTCCTTGCAGCTCACTGGCCTGGGTAAGTCCCTCCCATTAACCTGCCAACAGCAATCAAGGCTCAATTACAAGAGGATGGTGTACTCAGCCCACATGAAGAGTGCACCCCAAGTACACAGCTTGGGTGATAGGGGATGCTGTGTCATGGGACCCTATGGACACCTACTATATTAGGCAGTGCTACCGAGACATGGAGGCTGCCAAAATAAGGAGACAAAGAAACATGGCTCAAATGAAAGGACAGATCAAAACTCCAGAAAAAGAGCTAAACAAAATGATGATATAAGCAATATATCAGATGCAGAGTTCAAAACACTGGTTATAAGGATGCTCAAAGCACTTAGTGAGGACCTCAGCAGCATAAAAAAGATCCAGTCAGAAACAAAGGGTACACTGGTTGAAATAACAATTTACAGGGAAACAATAGTAGAGTGGATGAAGCTGAGAATCAAATCAAGATTTGTAACATAAGGAACCAAAAAACAACCAATCAGAACAACAAAAAGAAAAAACAATCCCCTTTCTGCCCCCCCCCAAATGAGGATAGTGTAAGCAGTTTCTGGGGCAATTTCAAGTGCTCCAAAATTTGCATTATAGGGGTGCCAGAAGGAGAAGAGAAACATCAAGAAATTGGAAATCTATTTGAAAAAATAATGAAAGAAAACTTCCCTAATTTGGAGAAGGAAACAGATATATAAGTCCAGGAAGCACAGAAAGTCCCAAACAAGATGGATGCAAAGAAGCCCATTCCAAGACACATCATAATTAAAATGCCAAAGATTAAAGATAAAGAGAGAATCTTAAAACTGGCAAGAGAAAAGCAGTTAGTTACCTACAAGGAGTTCCTTATAAGACCTATTTCTCAAAAGAAACTTTGCAGGCTAGAAGGGACTGGCAAGAAATATTCAAAGTTATGAAATGCAGGAACCTACAGTCAAGATTGCTCTACCCAGCAAAGATATAATTTAGTATCAAAGGGCAGATAAATAACTTCCCAGACAAGAAAGGATTAAAGGAGTTCATTATCATCAAACCATTATTATATGAAATGTTAAAGGGACTTATTTAAGAAAAAGAAGATCTGAACTATGAACAATAAAATGGCAATAAATACATATTTATCAACAATTGAATCTAAAAAACAAACCAAACAAGAACAGAGACATGGATATGGAGAGCGTTTTGATGGTTGCCAGATGAGAGAGGGGTGTAGGGGAATTGGTTTAAGAGGTGAGAGAGGATTAAGAAGTACAAATAGGTAGTTACAAATAGCCATGGGGATGTAAAGTACAGTATAGGAAATGGAGTAGCTGAAGAACTTATTATACCCATGATCCATGGACATGAACAATGGTGTGGGGATCACCCGAGGGAGTGGGGGTGCTGTGTGAAGGGACAAGAGGGGGAACAATTGGGACAACTGTAATAGCGTAATCAATAAAATATAATTTAAAATAAAATAAAATTGTTAATTTGATTTTTCTATTACAGGGTTTATAAAATAAAGAAAAAGTTTTAGAATTTGCTTGATAATTTTTGTTACCCTTCTTTTATAGTGTAAAAATAGCCTAGTATTTTATTATATTCATTCACTCATGAATCTGTTTATAGAACAGGCATCCAGTTTCAGGCTCCTGTTTGACACTGAGGCTGGGAGAATGAATGAGGTACTACTGACCTCTTGTCACTTAGGCAGCATCAATCAAAAGCAGTTTCTATAAATTTTTAGGTCCATGAAAAGCCTTCATTTCAACTTTATCATTTTGCATTTATGATTTGTCTGCCAGCAACTTCAGGATTTGATATAAATTTAATATTGTATTAAAGGATGCATTTTTTATAATGTTTGAAATATGGTGACCAGGTCCTGAGTGCCAGTTGCAGCTCACTGTAGAATTTGAATGTGGTATCTCATGACAAAGATATAGTCAATCATGTCTTTTTAGTCAAAATTTAGTCATTGTGACCATCTGTATAGTAGAGATCATGATACTCTGATCTATTGCTTGTAGAGGTGGCTTCATTAATTTCTGTGAATCAAAAAGTTCAGGAAACAAACTTCTCAGTCTCAGCTTCATTTGTGTAATTATCACCTGGTCATCGGTAATTTACAAACAGTTGTGTGTTTCTGTACTACACAAATTGTGCTTCTGTTGCCAATACCAAATATCATTATTTTTCTTGCCAAATTTGTTTAAATTCTCTCTCCTGTTCTGCCAAGCACTCCTGTTGGGATGGGTACCTCATAAGGAAAAGAAGTTTTTTTTCAAAGTTCCCTGGGCCTGTCCGTTTAGTCTGCCAGTTACATGGTCTGGGCTCTTGGAGTCAGGAGCCTCTTCTGAAAATCCTTCATCAATGGACTAAATGTTAAGAATCTTAATTTCAGTGCTTCCTATGCCTTAATCAAGTTTTCAGCTCTCTCAGTCTATGAGACTCTGTGTATGAAAGTGTATGTGGTGAGGGGAGGGATGGTAGAGGGGGAGAAAGGAAGGAGGGAGGGGAAGAGAGAGAGAGAGAATATGAATATATGAGCAGGAGAATTTGGTGTGTTTTCTTTCTTGCACTCATTCGTGGATTGTGACATAGGCAAAATAAAAACATTTCTAGATTAGTGGCTAGTGCTGTAGAAGGTGAAGCTACTTGTTTATCTTTTAATTTCATGATCTGATTGAGTTGGGTTCAATTCTGTTTAGTTTTCTTCACTCTAGTAGAGTGAAAAACAGGATAATTTTGTTGAATTTTTAAAACATTTTTTGATTATCAGCTGTATCCAAACTTAGTGCTAGATATTGGGGCTACCAAGAGGAATAAAACATGAACTGTACTATCAAAGTCAGAGAAGGAAAACTCTGACTCCAAAAAACCTCCGCTGCCTTGCGGCATACCTCTTCAGGGGAAAGGCTAAGGGAGTAAACCCCGACAGAAAATCCGGAGCCGGAGTCCCTAAGGCGGTTTGACGTTGTAGTCAACACCGGCAACTCCTGCGGCACACCTGAAGCCAAGCTGTATTGACTCCGTCTTTCCCTTGGACCCTTCAGCTGCGAAGAGAGGGGGGGTCTGCTGCATGGGCAACAGCAGACCCTCCATATCACCCTGCCCAGGCTCTGTAGCTTCAGCTTCACTGGAGAGGACACTCCAGCGTCATCGCAAGATGTCGATTCAACACGGGAGGAGACAGATACCGTGTCACTCCCGAGTTGGACTGCACAGCCATTCTCGGCGGTGCAGATAGACTCTTAAGAAGCTACACCATCGTCTCTCGAGACGGACGGCTGCCGACGACGACAACTATCAAAGTGCTCTGGTCTTACATATTCAGCAGAATTTCAGTGGTCTGTCTCTAGTATCACTGCTATACTTTAGTTAGACTAATTTTTGCCCAGTCTCTTCACTTTGCTCATATGATACTCTTCACCTTGAATAGACATTTTCCTTCTTGAATTAAAAATTTTGCTTGTCCTTCAAGCTCTACCGAAGCCCCCTCTTTCATTAAGCCTTCTGCTAAGCCAATCTCCATTAATCCCTGCTTCATTTTCTGAATTTTTCTGAAATTCTTCTTGAATACTTGATTCAATTTGGCCCAAGTGCTTTACATTTATGTTTGATTGACTTAAGCAGACAATTTTTGTCTCTAGGAATTTACAATCAAAACACACTGGCATTGACATGCACATAAAACCCATATAGAGATAATTATCATCACAGTGCATAGAACAGACACATTAAGTCAAACAAAGTATATTATTTATAAACATTAATGCATGTGTTTTGCTTTTTGTGTGGCAAAGAATGAAAAATATAAGCTCCGTATTTAGAAAAGATGGGGATATATATCTTGAAGGAGTTGCAGATTAAATCAGTACCTTGTTTTCACTTACTCTGAGAAAGCAGAAACACCTTGAAGGACACAAGGTGAGACTGGAAGTCTGGGAAAAGGTAAAGTGCCCAGATTGGGGGCATTATTCTGAAATATGAAAGAATGGATCTTTTCCTGCAGCTTAATAACATAACATTACCTAACATTATTGAGTGCTGATTATGTGCCAGGTACTATTTTAAGTAGTTTGCATGAATTAATAGATTTAATCCTTTTAGCAACCCTGTGAAGAAAGTGCTCTTTTCCCCATTTGACAAATGGAGGCAGAGTGGTTAAGTAGCTTGCCCAAGTGATCACCCTGCTAATGTGGTGTGAAACAGGGACTCAGTGACATCTTTCACCAATGGAGCCACCGCTATGACCTTCACAAGGAGACTTTGGTATTAGTCTCAATTCTTTTACTAACTAACCATATGCCATTGGGGAAATTGTTAACTGTTCTGAAGCCTTCTTCATCTGTGAAATAAAGAGAATTGACTAGATTGTCTACATGTAGTATCTAATTATAAAATTCTACAAGATAAAGATTTCCTCAGATACACAAGACATGCAGGAAATAGTAGCAATAAGAACAAGATAGGATATTTTCAAAGGTTAAAAGATGTACAAGTTGTAAGAGCCATAGTAGTTCAGAATAAGGGGGCATTAAGTGAGATCTGGAGTAGTTAGGACAGGTGCCTAGAGAAGGGATCTTGAGCTGGCCTTAAGGGTGAATACTACTGCTACTAATAATAGCTAAGGTTTGTTCAGCAATTACTGTGTTTGATATCTGTTACCTCCTTTAATTTTTTTTTTACCGTTTTTAATTCTTAAACTGATGAGAAACATGTATGTGTATGAAGAAACTGAGACTCTGAAAAGACATGTGACTTGCTCACGTTCATACAGATGAATAGTTGGTAACCCAGTATTACCCTCTCTTCACCATGCTTTGGTAAGAGAGGGACCCAGCCTTTGATTCATTCATTATTTCATTTATTCACCTATTCATCTATTAGGCACTTAAAAGCCCCATATTAAGCATTGTGGAGCATTAAAAAAAATATGTGCCATAAGCCTTCCTATAAGGATATTTGAAGGCCCCCTGGGTCAGAACACAAAGTAGTTGTTATGTTAAACAATGAAATAATAATCACAGAGAGAGATATGAACAATTGAAAGAGATGGTTGTCACACTTTATGACCTAGTGAAGGAAGAGAAAAACTGATTTAGTGTGAGACAGAACTTATGAGTTTCTCTGGGAAGGAGGTATATTTTGGTCGCAGATGTACTGAAGAGAATAATAGAAATGAATCATCAGCGTTACTGATGTAAGGGGAATGGCAGGAAAAAAATACATAAAAAAAGTATTTGAAAAAACTGTTAGAAAGTTACCATCAAATTGTTGGGTATTTTTAGAATTACTGTATTTTTAAAAAATTTATAAACTGAAACTATATTCTGCCTTCTTCTTTCTTCAAGTTCTAAACCCAGTGAACTCTTGTGAAGGGTAAAGGGAACTGATGATAAAAAGGTTTCAAGAAAACCCTGCCTTTATTTCTCCCTCCCTTTCTTTTTGAACTGAGTGTGTTAAATTCAACTAGAGAACACTTTTATAGCCACTAAAATGAAGAAACCAAGGAGCAAAGAGGTTATATATTCTAGGCAAAGTCTCAGAGGTTATTATTATTTTTAAATACTTTATTTATTTGTTTTGTTTATTTATTTATTTATTTTTGGAGAGAGGGGAAAGGAGAAAGAGAGGGAGAGAAACATCACTGTGTGGTTGCCTCTCACTCACGCCCCCAACTGGGGTCCTGACATGCAACCTAGTCATGTGTCTTGACTGGGAATCGAACCAGCGACACTTGGTTCGCAGGCCAATGCTCAATCCACTTAACCACAACAGCCAGGGCTCAGAGGTTATTTAAGTAACTGTATTGGTAAGTGGCAGAGCTGTGGTTGAATCCAGGACAGTCTCACTCCAAAGCTGATCCCCACCCCCCATAATATCACAGCACAGTTTTCCTCATTTGCCTACCAAGACAGCTTCAAAGTTCTTTCCTCTAGAGGTTTATACTAGGTTGAGTCTGATTTGAAAGTTTGAAAATAGGGTTAAATGAAAATTATTTTTTCCTTGTGGCTGTTTCTATCTGGTTTGGGCAATCATTACCTCATACCTATTCTGTCACCTCTTTCTCAGGGAGCTAGCCTGCTGTGTCATTAATGTTTCTGAAGCTCTCTGTCCTCCTGTGACTGCCCAGCTAGAAACCTTCAGGTACATCCCTTGTCTGCTAACTCAAGTCCTCTTCACTCTTTTCCAGTTTCCAAGGTTCTGTAGAGTCACCCCACCATCCTTGGCCAGCTTCTTCTCTCCTCCTACCAACAGGAACCTGGGCCTGTTCACAAACAGTGTAGCTTCCTGTCACAAAGCTTCTACTCTGCCATTCTCTTAATTTCTAACCCTTTGTATCCCTGACATGCTTCTGTCCACTTTCTAACCATTTCTGAATTCTTTCTCTTTCAAAGTCCAGCTCAAAATTGTCCTCCTCTATGAATTCTTCACTATCTCAGCTCAGAGTGATTTAATTCATTCATTCATTCATTCATTCAATATTTATTGAGCATAAATTTCTAAGGTACTTGTCTACAAATCACTTATTTGGCTATTTTCATATTCTGCCTTATGTTCTCAGGTATCACAAAAAGTGTATATTCATGTAGACATGGCTCTACTCCTAGGTAACAGTGAGGGTATTGATTATATCATTTCTGTTTTTTTCCACAACATCTGGTAGAGTGCCTTTTGCATAGTAGTTGTTCAGTAAATACTTGTTGACTGATTATTTGCCATTTATTTGGTAGCTTAATATGCTAAAAGGAATGACCTCTTTTCCATTCATTGTTTCTAACAAAGCAGTGCTATAGTATTGTATTTCCTTTTCCAAATTGGAACTTGATCTAAATTATTTATTTCCCCCTAACATCTTTTAAAATATCCTCATCCATTTTAATTCTTTTATCTATAATGTTTTCTTTGAGCAAATGTCATGAAAATGGCCACAGCAAAACTAACTCTGGTCATCATACCACGGTTTCCTTCAGTAAAACAAGTGGTTTGTAAAGTTTTGGATACAGATGGAAAGTGACACTAAAAGTATTTTGACTTTTTGTTCAAATAGTGTATTACTGTGATTTAAAAGACATCCTAGCTGAGGATTTCTTGATTCTCTCTGAATTTCACTGATCTTGTTAAAGCTGCTTTGTGAATTTGAATACTAGTCAGCTGAAGAAGAGATTTATAAAAACACCTGGCATATGTTTTGTTAGAAACAGACTAAAGAAGGCACAAGGTAGTCATTTTTTAATAACTCCTTAATCAGTTGTTTGCAGGAGGAAAATAATTACACTTTATATTTGTAATGTTCTTTAAAGATGTTCTGATCCCCACAGAAACTGTGTATAGTTAGTCTTATTTTAAAATTTGACATTTCCATTTTATAAGTGAGAAAACAAATTAAAAGAAGTTGCTCAGAGTAACATGGCTTTTAAGTGGCATAGCTGAAATTGGAACTCAATGCCTCTGCCTTCAAGCTCGACACTTTTTAAAAAAATTATTTGTTTTTAGAGAGAGGAGAAGGGAGGGAGAAAGAGAAAGAGAAACATCAGTATGTGGTTGCCTCTCGCACTACCCCAACTGGGGACCTGGCCCACAACCTAGGCATGTGCCCTGACTGGGAATTGAACCAGCAACCCTTTGGTTCGCAGGTTGGAGCTCAGTCCACTGAGCCACACCAGCCAGGGCCAAGCCCAACACTTTTAAATGAGGTAACAAAGCTAATAATTCCTTCACTCCACCACAATGAACCAGGTGGGTACTGTGGCTCTGTGGTAGTTGGGCCAATGAGACAGATTCTATGAGAAGCTAGGATGGGTTTTTCTGAGAAGCCATTCTGTTCCTAGATGTGCCAGAGTCTGGTTTAGTCCCAGATTCTTGTACCTTTTTGAACTGTTCTTCATTGACAAACTCTTGAACAGGTCATAGAATGCCATTCTTGGAGATCTAGCACCTGAATCTCAGACTCCCTTGAGACTGCGCTCTATTCATGGAGTATAGTTAGAACCAGCCCAAAGAATGGGACAGAGGGGACTTCGAGAGCACTGGGTAGGAGTCTACTATCACTGAAGAGACTTCCAACAAAGAATTTCAAATCCTTGTAAATGCAGATATTCATTAGCTGTCATAGCCCACCCAGTGAGAGGGAGGGGGAGTCTGTTTCATCTAATCATGGAGGAGGCCCATAGTGAGTACGCAGAAGAGCTGGAAATAGAATGTGAACTTTTTGGTGACAAAGTCATTGAACCATGCACACTTTAAAAAAATGTAATTACCACTGCGATAAATTTTTGGGTATCAATCAGTGTCCTAATAACGATGTGGTTTTCATCTGGGTGTTTATTTCCTTGCACTTGTTGAAAAACCAGGTTGTGGACTTATTTGTTCAGCCATTATGAATCCCCTTGGAAAAGTAGACTCAGGTTAAATCCAGGGGGGTATAGATTCAAAAGGAACTGCATACAGGCCAGGCTTAGTCAAGTTAAAATCCATAGGTGAAACTAAACGCATAACCTAAAACCATTAGAAAAATAAGTGCTATTGTTTCATAGAGCATTTGTAGAAGCAAACAAATGACACCCCAGTCCAAAGGTCAGGATTTTCATCAACTTGTACCAGAAAGCTTACACTTATTAAATGTCTTCACTATGGGTTTTTGTGTTAGTGGATGACTGAGGTCTTTTGTTTTTTTCTGTTTTCTTATGGCAATAAAGTTGAAATTTAGCAAGCTTTCAAAATGAAATTTCTCATAGAAGTTATAACCACAGGTTTTAAGTTTTCATCACCTAAATGTGGAACAGAACGATTGAAAAATTTGGGGGAGGGGAAGAGAGAGTTGAGGACACATGTGGTGTGTATCAAGAATCAGTGTAAATCAGGAAGGTGTGGTAAGGGGGATTTCCTGTGTTACAGAACTGCTGAAGTAGTGCTCCTCCACCCTCCATCAACACATTCCAAATGAAGGTGCTGGCTGGCCTTTCCCGACACCTTGCAGAGATGGGTTGCCCCTTGCCTGACACACTGTAGTTTCCTTGAAACTTCGATCAACAATTTGCTCTTAGGAAAAACTCATCCTGCGGATAATGTGTTCTTTGATTGTGTCCTTCCTTTTGTGCCTTATAAGTTTGGCAAGTATCAACCTGTAAGATGAGCCAGACCAGTACATGTGAGCCTGTTCTTTTTTAATCCCTGCTGTAGGATAATTTATTTCCAGCTTTCCAGGTATGATAATAATTACCAAACATTGAGCACTTAAACATCCCAGGTACTGAGCCATAAGCTTTTCAAAGGTAATCAGATTTTCTCCTCAACCCCATAGGCTGGTACTATTATTTGTCCCATTTGATAGAAGGGGTTAGTCAGTGGGGGAGCTTTAGAAAATATTGGGTGCTACACCAATTAAATAAATCTCTGGGGTATAGCTGAGGCATTGAGGTGAAAAATAATCTCCCAAGGTGTTTCTACATTGCACATCAGGGTTATCTCTGGGTGAAGTGATTTGTGTCAGGTACCCCTGCTGGTCTGTTGTGGAGTTCAAATTTAGACAGTTTGAACCTAGAGCCCAGGCATAGCCAACTCTACTGTAGGACCTAAACTTTAATGTGTATGTGATTCACCTGGGGAATCTAGTTAAAAACGAGATTCTGCATTTCTAACAAACTCCTCGGTCTTCCCCTTTACTGTTGGTCTGGAGACCATACTTGGAGTAGCAAGCTTTGCTACTTGATATTAATATTAGTACCTATGATAGCCAGAGGGGAAATGCTCACTGAAAGGCAGCAGGCAGCCAGATGGGGAGCTGGGAGGGGCTTCTCATCCATTTTACTTCAGTGATGATGGCAGGGATCACGGGTTGGTTATATAAACTCAGTGTTTTCCTAGGGCTAAATAACCTGTTTCAGAGTATTTCCCTGTTCCTGAGAGCCCTTGGAACTTTAAGACTGGCAAAACTAGTAAAACTCCACTTGTTGAGGTGTTTTCATCTGTTAGGTAGAGATGTGGGTTGTATTTGCTAAATTGGTCAGCTTTCAAAACCCTTTCCTTAATGGAAAAAAAATACAATAAAGATTAAGTTAAAAAAACAACACCTTTCATCCATTTTTTCAAGGAGTCTTGAAATAAGAGTTACAATAGATGAGAAATTACAAGAAGTTCATGATTTTCAGTGAACTATTTTAATAAATATTTATTAAGCACCTACTGTATAGCATAGTATTTTGTTAATATTGCAATATCCTCTTTCTATAGGATACCAAAATGAATGGAATATTGTTCTTGCTCTGATAGAACTCATAGTTTAGTGGGGGGAAAATGTCAAAATAGATAATGATATGATAGAAATATGAATAGACAGATTACAGAGACAGAAGCAGTAGGCTTTACCTAAAGACTTTATAGGTGTCACCAGACAAATTTACTCTTGTTATTATTTCTGATTGTTGAGATTTCTTCAAGTTTCCTCCATATTACAGAATAGTTTTATAAATTTGAGATTAAGGCTGCAGGTGATTCTCATCAATTATATGCATGAAAAAAAATTGAGATTAAGTGTATTTTCTTCTGGAAACAACAATATCAGTAACATCATCAGCCTACCTTCATTGGGCACTTCAAGGTGCTACAAGCATTATCTCATAATCATTTTTATAAACAGCTTTATTGAGCTATAATTTACATTCCACACAATTTACATACTACTTAAAGTATATACTTCAGTGACTTTTAGTATTTTCGCAGAGTTGTGCAACCACCACCACTATCCATTTTAAAACATTTCATCACTCCAAAAGGAAACCTTGCACCCCTTAGTTATCTCCCTGACACTATCCCCAACCCCTGACCTAGGCAACCACTAATATACCATCTGTTGCGCTGGGTTTGCTATTCTGGATATTTAAAGTGAATGGAAAGAGGAAATGAAGGTGTAGAGAGGTTAAATCTCTTAGAAAAGTCCGCGAAACTAATAAATGCAGAGCTAGGATTTTACACCCAATGCATGCCTTTCATTCCTCCCCTGGAAGGCAGTTTGACTCCAGCAGCTGATTCCTAATGCTTCCTTCACATTACTTTTTCTTAAAAAGTGAACCTAGAACAAACATACAAACAAACAAACCTGCTAAGCCTCTTTTATTGGCTCTTACTATTGACAGTGACATTGTGTAAGGTACTCTTCAAACCGAAGTTGTGTATGGGGGTGGTGCCTCAGGGGGAGCAGTCTTTTTTCCTTTGCGAAAATTCAGTGAAACAGGATACTTTCCTTTGGTCATGGATGCATGCATGGTCTTGGGTCATAAGGGGATGGAGCCAATGGCTAAAGCGATGCATTAATCAATGTATAATTCTTTATCAAAGATTGTTTGATAAAAGCAATTCATTACTGTTGACTTCTTTATTTTAAACTTTTTTTCGTTTACACTTTTTATTAAGTTTATTGGGGTGACATAGGTTAATAAAATTACAGGTTTCAAGTGTACGATTCTATAACATAGCATCTGTACATTGCATTGTGTGTTTACCACCCAAAGTCAAGTCTCCTTCTGTCACCATATATTTGACCCCTTTACTGTTTGCTACCTTCCCTGACCCCTTTTGCCTTCTTTAGATAATTTTTTCTTCTTACTGAAGTGTAATGACCTAAAATATTTAATCCTGAGGGTATAGTTTCTTCTTCTCTGCTTCTTGGATTTTGCCTAGAAGTCTAGTTTTTCTTAAGGTAGAAAAAGTTCAACCTTATATTGAGACCTAGCCTTTTCCCTAATAGAACATTTCTTATAGTTCATAAGTATAATGAAATCTTTTTTGATGCAACGCCAACTCTCTTTTTTGCCTGTTTAACTGCCTTTGGTATTTCTCATTTTCTCTTTGTTCTTACTATGACTGTCCTATCCCAGGCCTTCTACTAAATTAGTAACTTCCTAACTGGTCTCAGTAGCCCTAATTTCTTTAAAGAAGGAAATAAATGGTTCTTGAGAACCTACCCTATGAAAGGCACTTTATAGAATATCTCATTTAAACCTCACAACATCCCTACCAGGCAGGTTTTCCAAATACCACCATTTAAAGATGAGGAAACTGAAGTTCAAGGAGGTTAACTAACTTGTCCCAGCTTTACAACTAGGACTTAGCAGAGTCATAGATGATGATTCTAAAATCTTTTTTTTTTTTCAACAATATCTGGTTGTTCCCAGTCCATTTTAGAATCTCATCATATCTAGAATACATAGTGGTGGTAAAAATTTCTTATTTACTTATAGTGAATTCCTCTTTTAGCACATGGTTACAGATTTAAAAGTCAGAGAGGACTATTGACCCTCTTACTATAAATTAATGATGCTCAAGGACTCACTGCACATGTCCTCATAGAATAGGCCTCTATCCTTTGTATCTCTACACTTGAGTGTGTGGTATTATTTTTGTTTTTAAAATTCTAACCTGAGGATATGTTTATTGATTTGAGGGAGAGAGACAGACAGTCATTGATGTGAAAGAGAAACACTGATCAGTTGCCTCCCAAATGTGCCTGGACCAGGGAATGAATCCCCAATTTAGGTATGTGCCCTGACCACGAATTGAACTCACACCCTTTTGGTGTACAGAATGATGCTCCAACCAACTGAATCACAGGCCAGAGCCTGTGGTACTATTTTTTAAATCACCATATATTCTGTGATATGAACAGGGCCTGGCACATAGTAGGTGCTCAATAAATATTTGTTGAAATAATAATGGATAAATTAGGTTGTGGTGGTCTGGAATCCATCCAAATTGAAAACAAAGGTCTTTAATTTACTTAACTCAAGGGTAGTTGTCCTACCAGTGGTTGTTTCTGGATCTTTGTTTGCAATCAGCATTAACCAAAAGAGCCCTAGTATCTATAGAAAACCTATGAGTCTAATGTAAAATATTCTCTTGTGGGAAATAAAGCTCTTGAAAAATGGTGGTTTGCATGTAAAGAAGGAATTCTCACATCTTCAGAGTCTTTCTGTCTTTGAGCTAGTTTGTTTATTCAGAAGGAAGAAAATGTAGGGAAAAACTATAAAACAAACAAAATGAAATGGACAACTCTTAGTAATTGGGTATGAGGAGGGGGTACAATTCCTGAATTTTGTTCTCAGCCTAGCAACTGATTTAGCCCACCATTTCCAGCCCCTGCTTTGCTCCTGCAGTAGCCTCATTTGCTTTACTGCTAGTATAGGAAAGCGCTGTGGTGATGATAGGAAAGTGAGCATTGTGAAAACTTGATGACATTGTTAGGCTGATGAGTTATTACCATGGAGACCAGTATTATGCTAGTCTTCTGGCTGTCTTGATTTCTTAGAAATTGGGAGGCCTCTGGAAATAACTGGAAGCCTAGGCTGAGAAATAAACTTTTCTTGGGAATTAAGGAATACAGGGTGGGTTTTGTTTTATGAATATTAATCTTTGATATATATTTTTTCTGGGGTTTTTAGTCATGGTCACGAATGTTTCAAAATGAAGAAATACTCTTTTCTTTTTCACAACTTGCTTAATGTTTGGAAATTGATGAGCTAAAGATAATGATCATGAGTCAATTCCAGTTCTAATATACTAAGGTCATTTGGGAACCAATTGTAAAAGGCTTTCCTTAAGAGATTAAAATGGATTGGGTTTGGGATCAGATTGTGGAAGACAATCTGAGCATTAACTTGAGAGTTAAATGAAGGGATTTGGATTTTATCCTCCAGACAACAGAGAGTCAAGGAAGGATTGTAACTAAGAAAATTATATGTGATATTTTAGAAAGACTTTTCTTATGGCTCATAGGACAGAATAGAACAATGGTAGATTCCTTGCTGCAGAGGAACCAAAGAGAGGCTAGGGGAGATATCCAGGAATGAGATGAGGACAGATCAAAATGACTGAATCAGGAGTGGGAAAGAAAAGAGTAGTTAGAGAGTCATTATAAAGGAAAAATTGACAGGACATGGTAATTGATTTGGTTTGGATAGTATCCTTTGCGATTAATTTGTGCTCCAGTTGTAACATAAAAGGGTGAAACTTTTAAAAAAAGTTAATTCACTGGGACTAAAAAAGCTTATAAAGTGAAAGATTAATAGCATTGGCATGAATCAAACTTAATGAAAAAAATTTAGTCAGTGCAGAGCAGGTTTTTGGCTCTGTCAATTCAATTAGAAACAATCTCCTTTTCTAATTTTTTTTTTTTTTTTTTTTGACTCCCCTCCCAAAAGGCAGAATAAAGCCAGACAATTCAGTAGTTGAGGAAAGGATTAAAAATGTTTTCAAATTACTAGTATGTGGGCAGAAAACACATTTGTATTTGAGACTTCCCTTGATATATATCTGTATGACTGGTATATATGAATCTAGTTAATACATAGAAGAAAAAAATCTTTCTTGTAGCTAATACTGCGCCCTTAAACCTGCCCTGTTGGCCCTGCAGATGTATGTTCTTGCTTACAAATAGGGACTAGGTGAGTGAATGGGTAGCCCAGTTAATCATCATCATTGTTATCATCATATTTTTATTATTAATGACTTTTTTCTAGCATTTAATATGAACCAGACATTGTGCCCACCTTATGTCTACTATTTTATTTAATTCTCATAACCATCTTATAAGATAACTACCATTTTTGTTATTGCACAGAGGAGAAAACTCAGGCTTAGAGCTGTTAAATAACTTGTTCAAGATCATACAGGTACTAATTGGCAGAGCTAGGACAAACTCAGATCACTTTGACCTAAAAGCTCTATTATATGTGATAAAAACACTTTCAAATACATTTGTAACAGATGAGTGGGGAGCATCAATTTTAGAGATAAAAATCATCACAATATTGTACCTCCTAAAGAGAAATCTCATTATAAGGGCTAGGAATTATTTACAAAATGTTTGATACCATGTTTCTAAGTGCCTATCATTTTGTTATATATTGAAAACAACTCAATAAGTCAGTGACTAATAGTAATGAATCACTTCTCTGACCAGGTAGATTTTTTTCTTAATTGTGGCAAAAAACATATAACAAACAAGTTATCATCTTAGAATTAATATTCAGTAAAGTTGCAGGACACAAAATCAACATGCAAAAATCAGTTGCATTTTTATACACTAATAATGAACTATCTGAAAAAGAAATTAAGAAAACAATCCCATTTACTATAACATCAAAAATAATAAAATACTTAGGAATAAACTTAACTAAAGAGGTGAAAGATGAGTGCACTGAAAATGGCAAAACATTGATAAAAGAAATTAAAGAAGACACAAATAAATGAAAAGACAGCCTGTGTTCATGAATTAGAAGACAATATTGCCAAAATAGTCATAATAGCCAAAGCAATCTACAGATTAAATGCAATCCCTGTTGAAATCCCTGTGGCATTTGGCATCTATTTCTATACAGAAACAGAAAAATAGTCCTAAAATTAATCTGGAACCACAAGGGGCCTTAAATAGCCAAAATTATTCTGAGAAGGAATACCAAAGCTGGAAACATCACACTTTCTGATTTCAAAATATATAACAAAGCTACAGTAATAAAACAGTATGCACTAGAATAAAACAGACATATAGATCAATGGCACAGAATAGCCCAGAAATAAATTCATGCATATACATTCAACTGATTTTCACCAAGGATGCCAAGAATACACAATGGGAAAAGGATAGCCTCTTCAACAAATGGTTTTGAGAAAACTATGCATTTATTATCCATAGGCAAAAAATTAAATTGGACCCTTATACAAAATATCAAATAAAAATAAATTAGAGTTAAACATAATATTTGAAAGTACTAACTTCTAGAAGAAAACATAGGGAAAAAGCTTTATGACACTGGTCTTGGAAATGATTTCTTGGATATGACAGCAAAAGCCCAGGCAACAGAAGCAAAAGAGGTAAGTGGGACTATATTAAACTAAAAAGTTCCTGCACAGCTAAGGAAATAATAGTAAAGAGGTAGCCTATGGAATGGGAGAAAATATTTGCAAATCATTAATCTGATAAGGGGTTAATAGACAAAATATATAAGGAACTCCTTCAACTCAATTGTAAAAAATCCCTAAATAACTCAATTAAAAAGTTGGCAAGGGACTTGAATAGACATATCTCCACAGAAGATATATACATGGCCTATAGGTATGTGAAAAGATGCTCAATATTACTAATCATCAGGGAAATGCAAATTAAAACCACAATGAGATATCACCTCATACCTGTTAGAATAGTTATTATCACAGAAACAAAAGATAAGTGTTGGTGAGGAATTGGAAACGTGTACAGTGTTGATGGAGATGTAACATGCTGCAAATGCCATGGAAAACCATATAGAGCTTCCTCAAAAAATTAACAGTAGAAATGCCATATAATCCAGCAATACCATATCTAGATATTTATTCAAAAGAATTAAGATCGGCCTGGGCCAATGTGGCTCGGTTGGAGTGTGTTCTATAACTGGAAGGTTGCAGGTTTGATTCTTGGTCAGGTCACATACCTGGGTTTTGGGTTTGATCCCCAGTCAGGGCATGTACGGGAGGCAACTGATCGATGCTTCTGTCTTGTATCAATGTTTCTCTTTCCCTAAAAACAATAAAAAATAAAAAAAAGCCCTCTGGAGAGCATAAAGAAAAAAAGAATTGAGATTAGGATCTTGAAGATATTTGTACTCCCATGTTCATTGCCCCATTATTTACAGTAGCCAAGATATAGAAACAAGCTAAATGTCCATCAATAGATGAGTGGATAAAGAAAATGTGGTATATACATACAATAAAATATTTTTCAGCTTTAAGAAGAAAGAAATCCTGCCCTATGCAACAACATGAATGAATCTTGAAGTCATTATGCTAAGTTTTAGAGATATATGGTGTACAGCATTGTGTAACATCTGCTGTAACAATACTGTATTGTACACTTAAAATTTTAAGAGGCTTGATCTCATGTTGAGTGTTTTTACAACAAAGGTTTCTATCATAACAATATTATAAAACTGTAAAGCTTATTATATGAGTAAAATAGGATTTTAAAGTGTTCACTGTGACTATTTTTGGCATCTTAACTCAATTGTAAGGTCTATGAAAGTAGAGTTCATTTATTTCTTCCATACCCTGTGCTTTTTTTTTTTCCTTTTATTTTTTGGTTTTTCAATTACAGTCGTCCCATTTTTCCCCCATTGCTCCCTCCCACCCAACCGACCCCTTCTCCTGCAACCGTATCCCTCCCCGTTGTCCATGTCCATGAGTCATTTATACACGTTCCTTGACTAAATCCTTCCCTTACTTATCCCTCTTCTCTCCCTCCCCCCTTCCCCCTATTGACTGCTATTCTACTCTTTGTCCTATTTAGTTCGTTTGTTTGTGCTGTTCTTTAATTTCCTGTATTAGGTGATATCATATGGTATTTTGCTTTCTTGGCCTGGCTTATTTCACTAAGCATTAATCTCTCTAGTTCCATCCATGTTGCTGCAAATGACAGGAGTTCCTTCTTTCTATCTGCTACATAGTATTCCATTGTGTAAATGTACCACAGTTTTTTGATCCACTCATCTACAGATGGGCACTTAGGCTGTTTCAAGCACTTAGCTATTGTAAACAGGGCTGCTATGAACATAGGGGTGCATAAGTTTTTTTGTATTAGGGTTTTAGGATTTTTTGGGTATAATCCTAGCAGTGGAATCGCTGGTTCAAAAGGCAGTTCCATTTTTAGTTTTTTGAGGTAATTCCATATTGTTTTCCATAGTGGCTGCACTAGTCTGCATTCCCACCAACAGTGCAGTAGGGTTCCCGTTTCTCCACATCCTCGCCAACATTTGTTGTTTGTTGATTTGTTGATGATGGCCATTCTGACTGGTGTAAAGTGGTATCTCATTGTGGTTTTTATTTGCATCTCTCTGATGGCCAATGATGTTGAGCATTTTTTCATGTGTCTATGGACCTTCTGTATGTCCTCTTCAAAGAAGTGTTTGTTCAGATCCTTTGCCCATTTTTTAATTGGGTTGTTTGTTTTCTTGATATTGAGTCGTATAAGCTCTTTATATATTTTGGAGATCACTCCCCTGTCTGTGATATCATTGGCAAATATGTTTTCCCATATGGTTGGTTTCCTTTTCATCTTGCTGATGTTTTCTTTTGCTGAGCAGAAACTCTTTAGTTTGATGTAGTCCCATTTGTTTATTTTTTCCTTTATTTCTCTTGCCTTAAGAGATGTATCTGTGAAGATATTGTTACGTGGGATATCTGAAATTTTCCTGCCTATGTTTTCCATTAGGACTTTTATGGTGTCACGGCTTACATTTAAGTCTTTGATCCATCTTGAGTTTATTCTTGTGTGTGGTGTAAGTTGGTGGTCTAGTTTCATTTTTTTGCACATCCCTGTCCAGTTCTCCCAGCACCATTTGTTAAAGAGGCTCTTCTCACTCCATTTTGCCCTGTGCTTTTAAAATGGTAGAGATCCACACAGTGGTAGATAGTTTAAACTTTCATTAACGGATAGATTTATTATTATGAGGGCAGAAAGGACATTCAGACTGATGGAAACTGATTTTTTGAACATTTACTGTGTTCCAGATACTGCTGAATGTTTAGTATGTTTTGTTTTATTTAAATATTTATAAAACCCAGTGAAAAAATTATTGCTATTCGCCTTTTAGTGATAAGGTATCTGAGATTCAGAAATGTAAGTGTGTTGTGTGTAAAAGTATGGTTAGTAAGATTTGAAAACAGATCTTTGTTGTTTTTGAGTGTTTTTTTTCTTTTTTAGTCCAGAAACATCTCTTAAGCTAATAAATTATTTTGACCTTGGAAAAATATTTACTGTCTTAGTCATTTTTAAGTGCTCATTTTAG
Source organism: Furipterus horrens (assembly GCF_987537825.1). Classification (NCBI taxonomy): domain Eukaryota; kingdom Metazoa; phylum Chordata; class Mammalia; order Chiroptera; family Furipteridae; genus Furipterus; species Furipterus horrens. The sequence continues at coordinate 133,988,953 of NW_028327175.1, forward strand.
TAGTGTCATGCCCTGGTAGTTTTGAGTCTATGTAAAGGATATCTCCCCTTTATCTTCTTCACCTTTGTCATGTTTATGTTTTATGTTAGTAATTCTATATTACATTTACATGGTATATTATTCTTTAGTATGTGCACTTGGCATATAGGTGTCATTTAATCTTCGAACAACCCTGTCAGGTGAATGTTCTTATTCTTAGTTCAGCAAAGAAGAAACAGACTTAGAAATAGGTGGCTTGCCAAAGCGGAAACTGGAACTTGGTATTTCTAACCCCATGTTTGGTACTTTTCCTGCTGTAACCTATTAAAGTTAGCAGGGTGTTCTAGAAATTGGAAGAAAGACAATTTGCTGCTGCTAGTGATTCAGAGATGAACTCATCATGCTTTCATCTAAGGAACTCCTCTTGTAAGAAAGGCAGATATGTGCATAATGCACATGAAGTAGAATGTCAATGTTAACCTGGAGACATGTACTGTGTCAGGTGTTAGCAAGGAGATATGAAGAACTAAATCATGCTCAGCTGGAGTACAAGTTTTCATTTCTCCTTATATATCTATAGTACAGTATCTCTAACTGGGATCTAAGGGCTCCTGGGGCGGTGAGGGGGATGCTGTGTGTGTTCGTCAATGTATTCAGTTGTCCAGGAATTCTTCACTAGAATTTTAAAATTTTATTTTTCATCCAATGATAATCAAATGTATGTGTGGATCCAGGTGCATTCTAATTAATCTGGATGCACATATCTGCCACAGGATTTTATTATCTGTATTTCTTGGTCTTTATGATTATGTTAGTGCCAGGACATACTACTTTAAAACTGTTTCAGATTTGTGGGAAAAGAGCAGAGGCAAACTTAATATGTTAATGATGTGATTAGCCCAAATGAAGGCTCTAGAAACCAAACTTTAGAAGTAGTTCAAATAGAGAAAAGATGATGATGATAATGATGATTACAGTGACAAGGGTGAGGATACTGATTATGGTGACAGTTAACATTTTATGGGTGCTTACTATGTACCAGGTATTATGCATTTTTCAGGTATTAGCTCATTGACTTATCAAAATAACACTATGAGCTAAGCATTTTTATTTCCTTATTTTCTGTATGAAGGAACTGAACCATGACTTATGCCATAAGTCTTAGCTATAGTCAGGTCATGAGTGGTAATTTAGTATTTCAATAAAATGATGCTATCCACCACATTAAATTGATGATGGTAATTTACATTTTATGATTTTTTTTGTTTTTTTTTCTACTTATAAATTTGTTCATTTCTTGTAGTTCTATAAGAACTGTAGATAAAGACTGTTTTTTGCTTCTAATTATTTAAATAGCATGATGAAAAGAATTTATTTCAGTTTGGGGGATGGTCCAGAAGAATTTACTTTTCTCTCTTGTCTTTAAGGGGAGAGCTATATTTGAATGACACTGCCAGAGAACATCGTAATATTCTTCTCTGTTCTCTACTACAGCAGCATACCACTCTCTGGATCTAGAGATTGAAATAGTGGACTCCCAACTTTTTTGGCAATGTACTTCAGTTAGTAAAGCCTTTTAGGCACACCCACAAATTTTGTTTGTATATTTATTTATTTATAAATTATATACTTTCTTATTGTACTTACATGCTATACTTATACCGCATATACTACTATAGTATGTATCTACAAAAATGGAAATTATAATAGGTTAAAATATATAAAGAGATGTCACATTATTTTCTTCTGACATACTCTGGTGCACACATAACCCATTTTGGTGATCACTGGTATAGAAGATGGTGTTAGAATAAGATTGAGAAGACTGGGTTCTATTCCTGGCTCTTTTACCTCAGTCAGGTAACTTGTTGTATGTGGGCTTTCGTGTATTTCTAAAACTTGAATATCTAGGCTGTTTTTTTTCTGTAAACAAGCTATACTTTTTCTTTTTCTCACAGTACACTTAGTCTAGGTTTGTAGGTAATGATTGTTGTGTATACTAATTTTAATATATGTTCAGGACACTTGAACATAATTCTTGACAACATTACCCACATTTTATTTGTGATGGGTTAACTCCTTGGATTTTTTATGTATTGTATTATTATTATTTAAACAAATTATTGTATTGTATTGTATTGTATTTTTTTCCCATTACCATTTAGCCCCCTCCCACCACAATCACCACACCCAGGTGCATGAGTCCTTTTTCCTTTTTGCTCAATCCTTCCATCTCCTGACCTACCCCATCCCCAGAGCTGTCATTCTGCTTTCTAAGAATCTGTCTTATTTTGCTTGTTAGTTCATTTTATTCATTAGATTCCACATATGAGTGAGATCATATGGTATTTGTCTTTCTCTGACTGGCTTATTCACTTAGCATAGTGTTCTCCAGGTAAAACCATGCTTTCACAAAGGGTAAAATTTTCTTCTTTTTTATGGCCGAGTAGTATTCCATTGTGTAAATGTTCCATAGTGGTTTTATCCACTCATCTACCGATGGATACTTGGGCTGCTTCCATTTCTAGGTGACTGTAAATAATGCTGCAATGAATATAGATGTACTTATGTTCTTTTGAATTAGTGTTTTTGGTTCCTTCAGATATATTCCCAGAAGTGGGATTCTTGGGTCAAAAGACAGATCTATTTTTAATTTTTTGAGGTATCTCCATACTGGAGATACTTCCACAGTGGTTGTAATAATCTGCATCCCACCAACAGTGTAAAAGAGTTCCCCTTTCTCCATATCCTCCACAGCACTTGTTGGTTGATTTAGTGATGATAGCCATTCTGACAGGTGTGAGGTGATATCTCATTGTGGTTTTAATTTGCATCTCTCTGATAATGAGTGACAGTGAGCATCTTTTCATATGGCTATTTGCCATGGGCATGTCCTCTTTGGAGAAGTGTCTATTCAGGTCCTTTGCCCATTTTTTAAATTCAGTTTGTTTGCTTTTGGTGTTTAGTTTTGTAAGGACTTTATAAATTTTGGATATTAACCCCTATCAGATGTATTGGTGAATATGTTCTCCCATTCCATGGGTTGTCTTTTTATTTGTTAATTATTTCTTTTGCTGTGCAAAAGCTCTTTAGTTTGTTGTAGTCCCATGTGTTTATTTTTCCTTTTGTTTCCCTTGCCTGGGGAAAGACAACAGATAAAAATTGCTATGAACAATTGCCAAGATTTTGCTGCCTGTGTTTTCTTCTAGGATTTTTTATGGTTTCAGGTCTAACATTTAAGTCTTTGACTCATTTTGAATTTATTCTTGTGTGTGGTATAAGAAAGTGGTCTAGTTTCATCTTTCTGCACATATCTGTCCAATATTCCCAACACCATTTGTTGAATAAACTATCTTTAGCCCTTTGTATGTTCTTGCTTCCTGTTGAATATTAATTGACTATAGAGGTGTGGGTTTTTCTTTCTATTCTGTTCTATTGATCTATGTGTCTGTTTTTATGCCAGTACCAAGTTGTTTTGATTACTATGGCCTTATAGTACAGTTTGATATTAGGTAGCATAATTCCTTCAGCATTGTCCCTCTTTCTCAAGATCTCTGCTGCTATGCAGGGCCTTTTGTGGTTCTATATAAATTTAAAAAATTTTAAAATTAATTTCTTTTCTTTTTTTCCATTTTAAATTATTGTTCTATTACAGTTGTCCCATTTTCCCCCCATTGCTCTCCCCTACCCTGCCCTTTTCCCCCCTCTCCCACTGTGAATTCCCACCCTGTTGTCCATGGTCATTTATATTAGTTCCATGGCTAGACCCTTCCCCTTCTTTCATCCTTTCTCCTCCTCCCCACACCCCTCCGGTCATGGTCAGTTTGTTCTTTGTTTACATGCCTCTAGTTCTATTTTACTAATTTGTTTGTTTTGTTCATTAGGTTCCTGTATTAGGTGAGATCATATGGTATTTTTCTTTCACCACCTGGCTTATTTCACTAAGGATAATACTCTCCAGTTCCACCCATGTTGTCACAAAAGGTAGGAGTTCCTTCTTTCCTTCTGCTGAGAAGTATTCCATTGTGTAAATGTACCACCGTTTTTGATCCACTCATTCACTGATAGGAACTTAGTGAAATAGCCAGAATTTGGCTATTGTAAATAGCGCTGCTATGAACATATGGGTCCACAGGTTCTTCTGAATTGGTGTTTCAGGATTCTTCAGGTATAATCCTAGCAGTGGAATTAATGGATCACTGGATCCATTTTTAGTTTTTTGAGGAAATTCCCTACTGTTTTCCATAGTGGCTGCATCAGTCTGCATTCCCACCAACAGTGTACCAGGGTCTCCTTTTCTCTACATCCTCACCAACACTTGTTTGTTGATTTGTTAATGATGGCCATTCTGACTGGTATGAGGTGGTATCTCATTATGGTTTTAATTTGCATCTCTGATGGCTAGGGATGTTGAACATTCTTTCATATGCCTATTGACCCTCTGCATATCCTCCTTGGAGAAGTGCCTATTCAGTTCCTTTGCCCATATTTTAATTGGATTGTGTGTCTTCTTGATGTTGAGTTGTATAAGTTCTTTATATATTTTGGAGACCAAATCCTTGTCTGAGATATCATTGGCAAATATGTTTTCCCATATGGTTGGTTCCCTTTTCATCTTACTAATGTTTTCTTTCACTGAGCAGAAACTTTTTAGTCAGACGTAGTCACATTTGTTAATCCTTTCCTTTATTTCCCTTGCCCTGGGAAATATATGGGCAAAAATATTGCTGCGTGGGATATCTGAGGTTTTACTCCCTATGTTTTCCTCTTAAATTTTTTTCTAGTTCTGTGAAATATGTCATTGGAATCTTTATAGGAATTGCATTGAATCTATAGATTGCTTTGGGTAGTATGGACATTTTAATGCTGTTAATTCTTTCTATCCATGAACAACGGTATGTGCTTCCACTTATTAATATCGTCTTCAATTTCTTTCTTCAGTGTCTTTTAATTTTCTGAGAACAGGTGGAAAATTTTACATTCTTGGTTAGGGTTATTCTTACGTTTTTTATTCTTTTTGAAGTAATTGTGAATGAGATTGTTTTCTTAACTTCCCTTTCTGTTAGTTCATTATTGGCATATAAGAGTGCAACAGATTTCTGGATATTAAGTTTGTATCCTGCTACTTTGCTGAGTTCATCTATCAGTTCTAGTATTTCTTGGTGAAATCTTTCCAGTTCTCTGTGTTCAGTATCATATCATCTGCAAATAAAGAGTTTTACTTTTCCTTTCCGATTTGGAAGCCTTTTATTTCTTCTTCTTGTTGATTGCTGTGACCAAGACTTCCAGTACTGTGTTGAATAAGAGAGGTGAAAGTGGAAATTTCTTTCTTGTTCCTGATCTTAGGGGAAATGCTTATGGTTTTTTAAAAAGTATATTTGATTGATTAGACTATTACAGTTGTCGCAACTTTTTCCCTTTGTCCCCCTCTGCCCGATACCTCCCTTCCCTCCAGCAATTCCCCCCTCCCTTAGTTCATGTCCATGGGTCATCATATAAGTTCTTTGACGTCTCCATTTACTTTACTATTATTAATGTCCCCCTGTCTATTTTGTACCTAGCAGTTATGCTTCTTGATCCTTGCACCTTTCTCCCCTTTCCTCCCTTTCCCCCCTCCCCCTCCCCACTGATAACCTTCCATATGATTTCTGTATCTATGGTTCTGTTCTTGTTCTATTTGTTTGCTTATTTTGTTTTTGTTTTTTAGATTCATCTGTTGAAAGTTGTGAGCTTGTTGTCATTCTTCTGTTCATAGTTTTTATTTTCTTTTTCTTAAATGTGTCCCTTTAACATTTCATATAGGGGCTTGGTGGTGATGAACTCCTTTAGCTTTACCTTGTCTAGGAAGCACTTTATCTGCCCTTCCATTCTAAACGATAGCTTTGCTGGATAGAGTAATATTAGCTGTAGGTCCTTGCTTTTCATCAGATTGAATACTTCTTGCCAGTCCCTTCTTGTCTGCAAAGCTTCTTTTGAGAAATCAGCTGACAGTCTTATGGAAACTCCTTTGTAGGCAGCTCTCTGCTTTTCTCTTGCTGTTTTTAAGAGTCCCTTTTTATCGTTAGCCTTTAGCATTTTAATTCTGATATGTCTTGGTGTTGCCCTCTTTGGGTCTAGCTTGTTTGGGACTCCCTATGCTTCCTGGACTTGTATGTCTATTTCCTTCACTAAATTAGGGAAGTTTTCTTTCATTATTTTTTTCAAATAAGTTTTCAATTTCTTGTTCTTCCTCTTCTTCAGGCACCCCTATTATTCAGATCAAATGTTTAAAGTTGTCCCAGAGGTTCCTAAGCCTCTCCTTGTTTTTTTCTTTTTGTTTGTTTGTTTTCAATTCTTGTTTCTTCATTTTGTACTGGTGGACTGTTTATTTCTTCCTTATTTTCCAAATTGTTGACTTGAACCCTGGCTTCCTTCCCTTCACCATTGGTTTTGTGTGGACTTTTTCTTCATTTCACTTAGTATAGGCTTCAGTTCTTCCCTTATGTGTTTGCCATACTCAAGCATTTCTGTGAGCATCTTTATTACCAGTGTTTTGAACTCTGTGTCTGTTAGGTTGGTTATCTCCTCTGTTAGTTCTCCCTCTGGAGTCTTGACCTGCTCTCTCTGTCAGGCCATACTTCTCTGTCTTCTCAACTTAACAGCCTCCTTTGTTTTGACTCTGTGCCTTTGGCAGAGCTGTTGCACCTGTTAAGTTGTAAGGGGAGCAGCCTTAGGTATTCATCAGTGCGGGGCAACTGTTTCACGACCTTGTGGCACTGTATGGATGAGTATTGCTTCTTTATATCTTTCTTTGTTGGACTTCCACACAGTTTGGTTTTCTGGTAGTTTTGGTTGTTTTTTGTTTTGAAGGAGATGTAATCCTTCTTATGATTGTAGAAGGAGGTGAAGCATGTCTACCTATGCCTCCTTCTTGACCTAAAGTCTTGCTTGTAGTTTTTGCTCATTGAGAATGATGCTGGCAGTGGGTTTGTCATATATGGCCTTCATTATGTTTAGGTATACTTCCTCTATTTTCACTTGGCTGAGAGTTTTTATCATAAATTGGTGCTGGATTTTATCAAATGTTTTTTCTGCATCTCTTGATATGGTCATGTCATTTTTATCTTTCATTTTGTTTATGTGGTAATCACATTTATTGATTTGTGCATGTTGTACCAACCTTGCATTCCCAGAATAAATCCTACTTGATCTTTTTGGTGTATTGCTATATTTGGTTTGCTAACATGTTGTTGTGGATTTTAGTGTCTATGTTCATCAGAGGTATTGGCCTATAATTTTTATTTTTGTAGTGTCTTTATTTGGTTTTGGTATTAGGATAACAATGACCCCATAGAATGAACTTGGGAGCCTTTCCTCCTTTTGAACTTTTTGAAATAGTTTGAGAAGGAAAGATGTTAGTTCCTCTCAGAATGTTCGGTAAAATTCACCTGTGAAGCCATCTGGTCCACGGCTTTTGTTTGTTGGGAGTTTTTGGATTACTGCTTCAATTTCACTAGGTGTGATCTGTCTATTCAGATTCTCTGAATCTTCCTGATTTAGTTTGGAAGACTGTATTTTTCTAGGAATTTATCCATTTTATCCAGATTGTCCAATTTATTGGCATATAGCAGTTCATCATATTTTCTTACAATCCATAGTATTTCTTTTGTGTCAGTTATTATTGTTCCTCCTTCATTTACGATTTTATTTTTTTGAGTCCTCTCTTTTTTCTCTTGATGAGTTTGGTTAAAGGTTTATCAATCTTGTTTGTTTTTTTAAAGAACCAGTTCTTAGATACATTGGGTCTTTTGTATCATTTTTAAAACTCTATTTCATTTATTTCTGTTATGATCTGTGTTATGTCCTTCCTTCTACTAACTTGGGCTTTTGTTTGTTGTTATTTTCAAGGTAGTTTAATTCTAAACTTAGATTGTTTATTTGAACTTTTTTTTTCTTCTGTTTTTGAGAGGCCAATAATGCTATGAATCTTTCTCTTAGGAGAAGCAAAAGAACTCATACGCACAAACCATGGACATGAACTAAGTTGTGGGATTGCTGGATGGAAGGGGGGTACTGGGCAGAGGGGTGCAAAGGGGGAGAAATTGGGACAACCTTAATAGCATAATCAAGATATACTTTAAAAAACTATTAAATGATTTGAAAAGTTATAAAATGCAAAAAAAAAAAAAAGTTAAAAATGGATCTGCCTTTTGACCCAGCAATCCCACTTAAGGGAATATATCTGAAGAAACCTGAAACACTAATTCAAAAGAGCATAAGCACCCCTATGTTCATTGCAGTGTTATTTACATCAACAAGAAATGGAAGCAGCCCAAGTGTCCATCAGTAGGTGAGTGGATAAAACAATTAATTAGGGGACATTTGCACAATGGACTACTACTTGGTCATAAAAGAGAAGAACATTTTAATCTTTGCAACAGTATGGTTGAACCTGGAGAACATTATGCTAAGTGAAATAAGACAGTCAGAGAAAGACAAATACCATATGATTTCAGTCATTTGTATAATCTAATGAACAAACTGAAATAACAAGGAAAATGGGGACAGACTCATAGAGGGAGACCAGATGACAGTTAGTCGTGGGGGGAGGTTAGGGGATGGAGAGATTGAGCAAAAAGGAAAAAGGACTCAACATGGATAATAGTGTGTTGATTTCTGGGTGAGAGGGGTGTATAAAGAAACTAAATGGTAATGGAAAAATATATTAAAAATAGATTTACCCAAAAAGCCTATTTTGTTGGATATAAATGTTGCTACCCTAGCTCTTTATCCCTTTCCATTTGCATGAAATATCTTCTATCCCTTTACTTTTAGTCTGTTTGTATCCTTTGATCTGAAGTGGGTCTCTTGGAGACAGCATATATATGGGTCTTGTTTTCTTATTCATTCAGCTACCCCATGTCTTTTGATTGGAGCATTTAAGCCATTTATATTTAAGGTGAATATTGATAGGTATGTATTTGTTGCCATTTTTTAAATACTGTTTTTCTCTTCTTTTCTTCCTCCTCCTCTCCCTCCCTCCTCCTCCCCCTCTCCTTTAACATTTGTTGCAGTACTGATTTGGTGTTAATAAACTTCTTTAGCTTTTTCTTGTATGGGAAGCTTTTTATTTCTCCTTTGATTTGAAAAGATAGCCTTTCTGGGTAAAGTAGTCTTGGTTGTATGTCCTTGCTATTAATCACCTTGAATATTTCATGCTAGTCCGTTCTGCCCTGAAATGTTTCTGTTGAGAAATCAGATGACAGTCTAATTGGAGCTCTCTTTTAGGTAACTCCTGCTTTTCTTTTGCAGCTTTTAGGATTCTGTACTTGTCTTTAAGCTTTCCTATTTTAAATATGCTGTGTCTTGGTGTAGGCCTTTTTGGATCCATCTTGTTTGGGACTCTCTGAGCTTCCTAGACCTGTGTGTCTTTTTCCTTTACCAGACTAGGGAAGTTATCAGTCATTACTTTTTCAAATAGCTTCTTGATTTCTTGCCCACTCTCTTCTTCTGGTATTTCCATGATGCAGATGTTATTATGTTCCATGTTGTCCCAAAGGTTTCTTAAGCTTCCCTAATTTTTTTAAATTATTTTTTCTTGCTGCTCTGTCTGGGTTTTTTTCTACCTTGTTTTTTAAATCACTGATTCAGTCCTCTGCTTCATTTAACCTACCATTTATTCTTTCCAGTGTATTATTTATTTCAGATATTTCCCTCTTTATTTCCAACTGGTCCTTTTTAAATTGTTTCTGTGTCTTTCTTCATTCTGTTGGGTATCCTTATAATCATTAGTCTAAACTATCTGATAAATTGCAGACCCATGTCAGATGCTGCTTGTGCCAGCTCTCAGCAACTTGTGTGGAGCTATCAGTGATCCACAGCTTGTGGCTCCCTCTGCTGAGCCTGATTGTGAGCTGAAAGAACCAGACTGTGCACCAAGGTGGGCTTTTACCAGCATTGGGCCCAGGGGAGAGTCAGCTAAAGTCTCAGAGTTCCCAGAGATCTTCCTTTTCCTGAAGGTTTTCTGTTAGGTTTTGTCTCTGAAATAGCCTCCAGCTTTACTCTTCAGTAACCAGGTTTATTCCACCTGGTGGGGTGAGAGTGGTTCCTGCAGGTGGGGCTAACTTCCCTTCAGGCTGATTCCACTTGGAGAGGAGTGCTCTGCCTGAGAAAGATGGCCTCTGCAGGATTGGGAATGAGAGCCACCAACCCCAGACTCTCCTCACATGTCTCTAGCCCACTCTGTCCTTCCTCTCCTGGTGTCCAGGGTAAGCGGACTGAAAACAGAATTTTGCAGCCCTTTAAGAGGCTCTGTGCTCCAGCCATCTCTTTCTGGCAGACAGAAACACTGTTGCTTTCTAGACCGATCTTATTTGGGGTTCTTTTCTAGCTTAGGTGCTATAGGCTGGGGAGCCCTGCTTGGGGTTTAGACTGCACACTTAGGGGGAACCCGCAGCCACTGAACTATCCCTCCAGTACTTAAGCTGCCAACACTCTCACGCCTCCTGTGCATTCCCTACCAGTCTTGTGGTGGTGAAGTGGTTTCTTCCATCTGTCTTTCATTATAAGGCTTTGCTCCAACTAGTGTTCAGTTGGTTATTCAGGATTATTTTTCTTTAATTTAGTTGTAATTCAAGTTTGGTCCTCGGAAGAAGTTAGTGTATCTTCAACTTAGTCCTCTGCCATCTTGGGTCTCCTCCTTGGATTTTTTAAAGCAAATGTTTCATGATCCTGAGTATCTATGAAATATAGCTTAAGTATCTAATGTATTTGTATAACATTAGTTTAAGTCAAGTTAAACAGATTTCTTCAAGGAGTTTTTTTTTTTTTTTTTTAAATCTGCACCCAAGGATATGTTTATTGATTTGAGAGAGAGAGAAACAGAGAGAGAGAGAGAGAGAGAGAGAGAGAGAGAGAGAGGGAGAGACAGACAGACAGAGAGACAGAGAGACATTGTTGTGAGAGAGAAATATCAGTGGCTTCCCACATGCACCCTGACTGGGGATTGAATCCTCAACCTAGGTGTGTGCCCTACTGGGAATCAAACCCATGACATTTTGGTGTGTGAGATGACACTCCAACCAACTGAATCTTCTGGCCAGGGCAAGGAACTTTTAACATACTAATATGCAGTATACATCTCTAAGAGAGGGACAAAGTTTGTATTTCATGAGATCAGTGTTCCCCAAAACATGCTTTGAAAAATCCTGGGCCTGAGAATTTTTTTTTTAAGAGAGAAGAGAAGGGGGAGAGGGGAAGAGAGAGGAGAGAGAGAGAGAGAGAGAGAGAGAGAGAGAGAGAGAGACATCTACGTGAGAGAAACATTGATTGGTTGCCTGTCATACATGCCTGATCCCAACATAGACATGTGCCCTGACTGGGAATGGAACAGGCAGCCTTTTGCTTTGTGGGATGATGTCCAACCAACAGAGCCACACCAGTTAGGGCTGAGCATTTTTGTTAGGTGTTAGTTTTTATATATGTAAAATAAGTAATAAGTTGCCCATGCCCGTCCGTCTCAAGAGACGATGGTGTAGCTTCTTAAGAGTCTATCTGCGACGGACTTCCGGCCAAGATGGAGGCTTAGACGGACACGCTAGGTCTCCCTCTACAACTATAGAGGAATACAACTACTTCAAAACAAAGGATAACTAGAAATTCCAGAAAATAAAACTACACGGAAGTCCAACATATGAAGTTATAAACCAGCGGTGCCATTTGGGCAGGTAAGAGTTAAAGTGGGCAGTGCTGTTTGCGGTCGCACCCGGAGCGGCGGGCGGCGAGGAATCCGGGCTGCGCAAGCCCCTGGCGGTGCGCGACTCCGGAGCTGGGGAGAGTGGCCGCCTCATCGCCTTGAACAGTGAGGCCCAGGGGGGCGGGAGAACGGATCCCGGTCTCCTAGCTGAATAACTGTGTGAATCCATCTTGGACCCCCGCCCCCAAAGAAAGCACCACAGAGCTGCGAAATAGGTCGCGGACAGGCAGGCGCCGGCCGGTCGCTGATTTGTGACGCGTACACAGGCACTGCCCCCGACAGCCAGCCCAAGAAAACAAAACGCATCTGTCAAAATGAGGCAGGCAACTTTAGAAATACCGGTAACACAACTCACCAGGCAGCAGATAGAGAACCTGACAGATGAACAGATAAGAAACCTGTCAGAGGCTCAGTTCTGGGCCATTGTTATCAGGTGGCTTACAGAATTCACAAAAGAGCAGGAAAAAGATATGAAAGAAGCGAAAAACTTTCATAACGAAAGGAACAGAACAGCATACGAGACAGAAGGAAAGGAAATAAAATCCAGAGTTCATTTCAACAAACTGGAATATGGAGAAGGAACAAGCAGTCAACCAATGCAGCGAGAGGAAATGGGAAGCAACAATGAAAGGATCAGAAACCTCTGGGACAGCTATAAAAGGCCCAACATAAGAATCATTGGTTTGCCAGAGAATGAGGAAGATGAGCTAGAACTTGAAAAATTGAGTGAAAATATAATAAAGGAGAACTTCCCAGACTTGGGGAAGGGAATAGACCTGCAGGTCCAGGAAGCAAGGAGAGTTCCCAAGAGTCTGGACCCAGGGAGAACCACTCCAAGACACATTATAATCAAAATGTCAAAAATTAAAGATAAAGAGAGAATCTTAAAAGCAGCAAGAGAGAAGAAAAGAATTATGTACAAAGGGGTCCCAATTAGACTATCAGCTGACTTCTCAAGGGAAACCCTACAGGCAAGAAGAGACTGGCAAGAAATATTCAAAGTAATGAAAATCCAAAACCTACAACCACGAATACTCTAGCCAGCGAAATTGTCATTCAGAATAGAAGGACAGAGAAAGTGTTTCCAGGACAAAATAAAACTGAAAGAGTTCATTAGATCCAAACCACTGTTATATGAGATGTTAAAGGGACTGGTTTAAAAAAAAAACAGAAGCTAGGGAGATGAAACAAAGGCAAACTAAATAGGCAACGAGAGTGGAAGAGGAACTGTGGGTACGGGAAGCATATTGGGGGGAGGTCAACAGGGAGGGGGAATGGGGAAAGGGAGGGAGATGATATAGGAATTGGGGATCAAGGTAGGAGGGAATGGAATAGACGGAGAGAGGTTGGGAGGAACTGTATGCACAACTAATGGACAATCTAAAAGGGGGGGACAACTGGAGGGAGGGGGGCCACCGGGTGGAGGGGAGCAGAGGGAAGGGAAATTGGCACAAATGTAATAATTTAATCAATAAAACACATTAAATCTGAAAAAAAAAAAAAAAAAAAAGGAGTCTATCTGCACCGCCGAGAATGGCTGTGCAGTCCGACTCGGGAGTGACACGGTATCTGTCTCCTCCCGTGTTGAATCGACATCTTGCGATGACGCTGGAGTGTCCTCTCCAGTGAAGCTGAAGCTACAGAGCCTGGGCAGGGTGATATGGAGGGTCTGCTGTTGCCCATGCAGCAGACCCCCCCTCTCTTCGCAGCTGAAGGGTCCAAGGGAAAGACGGAGTCAATACAGCTTGGCTTCAGGTGCGCCGCAGGAGTTGCCGGTGTTGACTACAACGTCAAACCGCCTTAGGGACTCCGGCTCCGGATTTTCTGTCGGGGTTTACTCCCTTAGCCTTTCCCCTGAAGAGGTATGCCGCAAGGCAGCGGAGGTTTTTTGGAGTCAGAGTTTTCCTTCTCTGATGTCCCCTGACTGGAAGATCGAACCAGCGACACTTAGCTCGCAGGCCGACGCTCAATCCACTGAGCCAAACCAGCCAGGGATAAGTAATAAGTAGATAACATTTATTGAGCACATTTAATCTTCACAGGAATTATGTTAAATAGGTTCTCTAATCTCTACTTTAGATGTGGAAACTAAGGAACAAAGAGGTTATGTATCTTCTCCAAGGTTACTCAGCTTATAAGTGGTGAAGTAACAGCCTAGGTGCCCGTCTGTGGATGAGTGGATCAAAAAACTGTGGTACATCTACACAAGTGGAATACTATGTAGCAGAAAGAAAGGAGGAACTCCTGCCATTTGTGACAACATGGATGGAATTAGAGAGAATTATGCTTAGTGAAATAAGCCAGGCAAAGAAAGCAAAATACCATATGATATCACCCAATACGGGAAACTAAAGAGCAACACAAACAAACGAACTAAATAGGCAAAGACTAGAATAGTAGTCAGTAGGGGGGAGGGGGGAGGGAGAGAAGGGGCATAAGTAAGGGAAGGGTCAGGTCAAGGAACGTATATGAATGACTCATGGACATGGACAACGGGGAGGGATATAATTGTGGGAGAAGGGATGGGTGGCGAGGGGGGAGCAATGGGGGAAAAATGGGACAACTGTAATTGAATAACAAAAAATAAAATTAAAAAAAAATATCAAACTCAGGTGGTCTGGCTCTAGAACCTGTGCTCTTAATTATTGCTCTGTACTGCCACATTTGTTATTTCGGAATGATATGATATTATATGTCATGACATTAAATGACATGATATATAAGATAGTACAGTGCCAGTGCATAGTAGATACTTAACAAATGGTAGTCACTCCCTTGTTTTATTTGAGTTATTACATGGTTGCCCCATAAAGTGTTCTGTGGCAGGAAGGACTTTGTACTGAATGAAGTTAGAAAGACTTCATAGGGAGGCAGGCAGTAGGGTAGATTCATATGGGTTAACAAAGGATCTACCTAGGCTAGTTCTCAGAAGGTTGCAGGCACTCTTGCTGTTTCCTGAGCTGGTCAGAGCATCTCTTGGTCCCCCTGTAACTAAGAGAATAGTAATAACTCCACCACATCACTCAGCGTGGCTGATTAATTCAGAGGAAGACAAGACATTTTAGGATATTGCGAGGGTTTTCCCTCTGCCGCAAGAAGGACCCACATGAGATGCACTGCTCCATTCAGAACCGCAGCCAGAGCTCATTCAGAAGATTATGTTCTATGTAAACAAAAAATAAACAAATAGTCAAACAAAACAACAGAAAAAACCAGGCAGGCTTGACATGGACCATGTGATCAAATGAGCTCTTTCAGGACACTGACTTTGGCACTTCTTAATTTAGGGTTAAGCTGCAGTCTTCACGTGGGTCTGATGTCATTTTGTGTATGGCCTCCAATCAATCTTTGCATCAGAAAGCACTTTGTTAGAATTTTTACAAATGACAAAACCATTTAAATAAGTTCATTCTTTTAATGAGGCCCTCTCTTCTTCTCCTTCCCAAACATGGGGTGTTTTTCTCCTCAGTTGTCTACTCTGACATGTAGAAAAGGAGAGAAAAGTAGGTGTTTCTGCCTTTTGGGGGACTGTGGGATCTTCCATTTAAACTTGTATGTTTTGCTTTCTTGGCCTGTTTATATAAATATAAGAAACCAGAAGCCAGTAAAAATAAAAATCATGAAGTTATCCATGAAACATGCAGAAGCAGCCTCCTTGAATGATAAACAAGTTCAGCTGCAAGAGGATCTGTGGTCTGATATTCATTACTGAAAAACTTCCACTGGATGGACAGTTTGTCCGTGTGAGTTAATTAATTTTAAGAGCTCTTTGTCCTCTTAGAAATATACCATTCCAGATTGGCTGAAAACATGTTTACTCTGAACATTCATCCATAATTCTGGGTCAGCCACCCCACAGCTTGGTTTGCTTTGGTGCCAGCTGCATGTGGCAGAAAAGTTAATTAGATATTTCTTGTGTTAAAAGGGGGAAGAGTCATGTGGGGGAACAGGACTCTTGCAGAGAGAAGAGAGTGTGGAATTTCCAGTTCTCAGAATTAGGAAGCCGTGAGCAGAGAGACTAGTTCGTATGAATCCATATGGAAATCAGAGGATTTTTCCAAGGATAGCTTCTCATCCCTGTAAATGAGTTTCCATTTCGATATTCTAAAAATATTTAAACAAATTATTTTAAGTGTCCAAAGGCTTTTTTTTAAATCCCAGAGTTACCCTGCTTTCCAAGTCCTGTCTGAGTCCTCTTTACTCCCACACTTTCTTCTACTGCAATGGCTTTATTATGGTCTGAAGTTCTGCATCTCTAGGAGATAATAACTGCTTTCTTCCAATGTGTTTTGCTGGTGTTTCAAGTGTATTTAATAGGTCTCAATTAGATTTAGATGGGCAATTACCTTGGGGGGGGGCATAGAACAAATGGAAAATGAGTTTATAAAAAATTTCCTCATTCTCCACCTCTTTCCACTTCCTTCCCATCCTTTAAAAAAAAAACTTTTTACTTGCATTATTCAGGTAAGTTTTTACACGTTTAAGTGTACAATTTGATAAGTTTGACAAATATATTTATTTGTTAATGATTACCACAATCATGACACAGAATTTTTAGAAGTTTCTTATTACCCCTTTATAGTCAATGTTCCCCATACCCCCAGGAACTACTGATCTGCTTTCTGTCACTATAGGTTTACACTTTTTAGACTTTTATTTAAATAAGATTATGCAGTAGATAAAATTTTTATGAAAGACTTCTTCACTTAACACTGAAGACTCATCAATGCTGTTGCATGTATCAGTATTTTGTTCCCTTTGTTGTTAAGAAGTGATTTTCATTGAATGATATATGTGCTATAATTTGCTTATTCATTTTGCCATCTGATGGAAATTAGGGTTCTTTCTAGTTTTGGTCTATTACGAATAAAACCACTGTGAGAATTCTTATTTCTGCAAGGACATGTTTTAATTTCTTTGAGATAAATACCTGGGAGTTGAATTGCTGGATTCTGTGATAAATGTATGTTTAACTTTTAAAAAAAATTGTCAAACTTTTCCCCAGAATGATTGAACCATTTTGTATTCCAACCACCAGTTTATGAGGGTTCCAGTTGCTCTACCTCCTCATTGAATTATGTTCAGTTTCTTTAATTTGAGCTCTTCTAGTCAATGTATAGTGGTGGCTCTTTGTTTTCATTTACATTCCCCTAGTGATTTTGAACATTGTTTCATGAGCTTATTTGCCAGGCATATTTTCTTTGGTTAAATTTCTGTTTAAATTCTACACCTTTGAATTGGGCTGTTTTACTGTTAAGTTGTAAAACTTCTTATATAATCTAGGTTGTAGGTCCTTGCTTTTCATCACTTTGAATACTTCTTGCCAGTCCCTTCCTTCACTGCAAAGTTTCTTTTGAGAAATCAGCTGACAGTCTTATGGGAACTCCTTTGTAGGTAGCTATGTGCTTTTCTCTTGCTGCTTTTAAGATTCTCTCTTTATCTTTAATGTTTGGCATTTTAATTCTGACGTGTCTTGCTGTGGTCCTTTTTGGGTCCAACTTGTTTGGGACTTTGTGTGCTTCCTGTGCTTTCTGGTCTTGTATGTCTATTTTCTTTGCCAAATTAAGGAAGTTTTCTTTCATTATTTTTTCAAATAAGTTTTCAATTTCTTGCTCTTCCTCTTCTCCTTCTGATATCCCTATGATTTGGATGTTGGTATGTTTAAAGTTGTCCCGGAGATTCTCAAGCCTCTGCTCATTTTTTTGAAATCATTTTTTCTTCCTGCTGTTCTGATCGAATGTTTAACTTCCGTGTGTTCCAAATCATTGAATTGATTCTCAGCTTCATCCTCTCCATCGTTGGTTCTCTGTAGACTTTTTTTTATTTCCCCTTACATTTCTGCCATACTCAATGAGTTCTTTGAGTATCTGATCACCAGTGTCTTGAACTATTCATCTGATAGGTTGGCTATTTCTGTTTCATTTAGTTCTTTTTATGGGATTTTGTTCTGTCCTTTCATTTGGGCCATATTTCTTTGTCTTCTCACTTTGGCAGCCTCCCTGTGTTTGTTTCAGTGTATTATATAGGGCTGCTTTGACTTCCTGTTTTAGAGAAAGCACCTGTAAATTGTGTAGGGCAGAACCGTAGGTAATTGCGAGGGTGGGGCAACCTGCTTCATTACTTTGTGGCTCTGTGTGGGGAGGGCTCAGAGTGGGGACAGTGCTGTTGCCTGGCCTCTGGAGGTTTTCCTGGCATTCTCCTCATTTTCAGTCAGTTAACCCACTTCCCAAATGGAACTCATACCCTTCCAGCTGTTGCCTTGGTGTTGAATCCCAGAGTGGGTGGGTTTGCATACATTCTAACTCCATGCAGGCCCTTTAAACAGACTCTTCTGAAAATTCAGCAGTTTCTTCCACTACCCCTCTCCCCACTGGTTTTTACAACCAGAAGTTATGCGGATCTATTTTCTTGGTGCTGGAACCTTGGGCTGTGTGGTCTGGCCTGGGGCTGGAATCAGTTGCTCCCAAGGTATCCCTCCCAGTTTTTATCCAGCACATGTGAGTGTGGGCTGCCCATTTTGTTTCTGTCACTGTCACCTCTCCACCAGTCTCCATGACTCTGCCTCTCTTACCTGTCTGCATGAGTGTGGCTTCTTTAAATCCTTGGTTATCGGACTTCCATATAGCTTTGATTTGTCCTTGCTTATTTGCATTATTTCTGACAAAAAGTCTGTGGGTGGATACACACACACACACACACATATATATATATGTATGTATATATATATATATATATATATATATATGTATAATTTTTTTCTATACCTAATGTGTCTTTTTGCTCTTACTTTTAAGATTTTTTTCTTCAGCGCTCCTTTTAAGCAATTTGATTATAATGTGCTTTGGTGTTTTGTTGTTGTGTTCTTCCTGTTTTTTTCTTATTGGGGTTCTCTGGGTTTATAGTTTTGATCTATAGTTGTGCACCACTTAGCAATGGGGATGCATTCTGAGAAAAACATCATTAGGTGATTTTGTCTTTGTGCAAACATCATAGAATGTACTTACAGAAACTTATATGACATACACCTTGGTTATATGATATCATTTAAGAAACATCTAAACCTGTAAAGAATTTTTATAAGAGTTTATTTGAGTTAAACTGATGACATATACTGGGGAGTAAGATCTCAAGTGCTCTGAAGAATAATGTTTTTGCAACTTCTTTAGTGCATTTGAAATTAAGGAGGGAAATTAAGGAAGATTCCTTGGAATTGGGAGAAAGCAAGGCAGGGATTGGATTACAGTATAGTTAATATTATGTGTTCTTTTTTCCCCTTTTTATTGACCTTATTGGGGTGATACTGTTTAACAAAATTATACAGGTTTCATGTGTAGAATTCCACAACACATCATCTGTACACTGCATTGTGTGAGTTCATTACCCAAAGTATGTTCTCTCTTGAGGGTTATTACAAAGGTGTGTTAACCTCGATGCATAGAAACAATGGACAGGGCTTGCTTAAGGCAAAGATAAACCTTTCACTAAAAAGTTATATAGATGGGACATGACTACCCACCATGACCAGCCCAGTTAGGAACTTATCATAGATCACCCTGTGAGGTTACTTTCCATAGAATCCCTTCATTTCATCCACAATGGTATAGACCATTGCTCTGTATAGGAGGAAAAATAATTTTCCCTCGACATTTTTATGTTCTTGGCTGAGACATTCTGTGATAAGAGACAGATTAACAGGAGAAAAACAAAAGTTTAACATCATGTATACCTCTTGTGGATGTAAGAAACATCCAAACCTGTAGGGAATTTTTATGGACTTATTTGAGCCAAACTGATGACAATGACTGGGAAGCAAGATTTCAAATGTTTCAGAGAATGACAGTTTGCAGTTTCTCTCATGCATTTGGAATTAAGGAAGGAATGTAAAGAAGGTAGCAGACAGGATAATTAACAAGATTATATGCTTTCTTGGGGGTTGTTATGCTTCTGGGGGATCTGAAAAAGGGGATTATTCTGACATTTCAAAAGTGTGTTAACTTAGATGCACAAGAACAATGGGCAGGGCTTGCTTAAGGCAAAGAGAGACATTTTACTAAAGAAGTTATATGCCTGGGGCATGACTACCTACCTACCTTGACATTCCCAGTTAGGAATTTATGATCAGATCACTCTGAAGTTACTTACAGTCATGGGAACTGTCAGGTTTATTACAGTATCCATTTTTTATACATGCTCCTCCATTATAATCTTATGGAAGCACTGCTCTGTATGCAGCCTGTTGTTGACTAAAACATAGTTATGTGGCATATGATTATAATTTAGGAGTTTGATCATTATTTTTTCAAGTATTTTTTCCTTTTCCTATCCCTTTTGGTATCAATTACTCATATGTTAGGCTGCTTAATGTCTGATAGCTCTATGATGCTCTGTTAAAATTTTTTTCAGACTTTTCTCCTCTCCAAAGTTGTCATTTTGGATGAGTTCTGTTCTTATGTCTTTAATTCCATTAATAGGTTTTTTGGACAGTGTCTAAATTACTCTTAATTCAATCTAGTATACTTTCATTTCCATTATATATATATTTAATCCTCACCTGAGGATATGTTTATTGATTTTAGAGAGAGAGGAAGGGAGAGAGAGAGAGAAAGAGAAATAAAAATGCCAATGTGAGAAAGAAACATCAATTGGTTGCCTCCCATATGCATTCTGACTGGGGATCGAACCCGCAACCTAGGTATGTGCCCTGACCGGGAATCGAACCTGCAACCTTCTGGTGTATGGGATGACTATCCAACCAACTGAGCCAGCTGGCCAGGGCTGAGTTATATTTTTTATTTCTAGAAACTCAATTTGTCTTTTTATATTTCTAATTTTCATGCTTGTGCTTTCTTTTATCTTCTTGAACATATAAAATGTATTTTTAAGTGTTTTTTCAAATCTTTGTTTACTACTTCCATCATCTGTTTATATTTATTGATTTCCCTCCTGTGTATGGGTTATATTTTCTTCTTTGTATATCTAGTAAGTTTTAAGTAGATATTAGACATTTTGAATTTTACATTGTTGGATGCTGCATATTTTGATATTTCTTTAAATATCTTTTTTGTCTTTTGGGGGATGAAGTTAAAGTCCTTGAAGTCTGTTTGATTTTTTAAGCTTTGTTATGGTGATCAGAAACAGTCTTTGGTCTATGGCTAATTTGGCTTCTCTATTGAGATAATACCTTTCTGAGGCAGTACCTTTCGACATCCATACCCTTCTTACTCCATGCCTTGTGTGTTATGAGGTCTTTTCAGTCTGGCTGCCCAAAACATGAATGATTGTGGTCCTGTATAAACTGTGGTGATTGCATCACTTACTCCTTTCTGGTGGTTTTTCTTGCCTTGGTAGTTTTCTCACATATGACAGGTCATTACCCAGAGATGTTAGGTGGCTCTGCAACAGATCTCTGGATCTCCTGCTTTTTGTGTATCTCCCACTTCTCCTGTACTCTGTTCTGTAACTTCTTGGCTTGGCCTCTCCTAATTCTGAACTCTGCCTCCTCAACTTAGGAAGACTGCTGAGTTCTATTCATATTCCCCTTCCCTTTACTATATATAGCCTGAAAGCTCTTTCCAGGTAGTGAGATAAGGCATCACAGAGGTCACCTTGTTTGTTTTTCCTTCCAGGGATCACTGCCCTGCACTTTATGTTTCCCTATGTGTGAAACCATTGTTTCATATATCTTGGTTCTCTTTTAAGTTATTTAAGGTAGGAGAGTTAATCTAATTTATGTTATTTCATCATGATTGGATGCTAAAATTTGTGATATGATTTTAAGTTTTCCAGAATGTCTCCCTGTTCCCAAATATTCTCCTTACTGCTTTCCAAACTTATAATTACACCATTAAATAATCATTAATTTGGGTCATTTGGTATTTGAATATCCTATTAAAATGCAAAAGTGCCCCATTTGAAAGGAAGCATAACAGCACAAGTAGCTCACTAAATACTTATGGGGCATCGGAAAGCATAAAGATATTATGGAACTAGAATTCTGGATACCTGGTTTCTGTCTGAGGTCTACAAGTTTGTGTGAACCCTGGCCAAGTCATTTGACTTATGTGAGCCAGGTTTTATCATTTTAAAGTATAAGGGCAGAAGGATAGGTGATTAGTTGACCCTGTGGCTGAGGGCAGTAGGTCCATGTCTTACTCCTTAAGGAACTTAAATATAGTTGGAGAAACACAACTAAATTTCCTTAAAAGTCCTGCAAATCATAAAGGACAGTGTAGTAGAATATTATCTATGCTAAATGCTTTGAGAGTTCAGATATGTTAACCTAATAAATTAACATGTAAGGCCTTGAAAGGATAAGATAAAGCTTTGTGCAAAGATGGATATTAAGGTGGTATTTTTGGATAAGCCAAAGGGGACAAAACTAAGGGGAATAAGATGTTCACCTTTGTTAG
Organism: Furipterus horrens; assembly: GCF_987537825.1. NCBI lineage: Eukaryota > Metazoa > Chordata > Mammalia > Chiroptera > Furipteridae > Furipterus > Furipterus horrens. The sequence continues at coordinate 134,011,075 of NW_028327175.1, forward strand.
GAAATTTTATTGTCTAATGAGAGTTTAGTCTCCTGATACTCGGTCAATTTCAGGAATGTTATCTACCATTATGGAAGTAGTTGTTCTTTTTTTCTTCTTTTTTTAATTTAATTTTTGTTATTTTTCTATTACAGTTGTCCCACTTTTTCCCTCATTGCTTCCCCCCACCCTGTTCTTTTTCTTATATAAATAAGGAATAATATTTTAGTAGCAGTTATAACTCTTGTGGTTATTTTGAGATGGTTATAATTTTATACTTTCTAGTTTTTCTTAAGCAAAGTCCAGATCTAATGTGTACCCCAAATAAAATTTACTAAAGTTTTCTATTATTACTCATCCCCTCAACTTCACCTGTGTTCCCTACCATGGTTAATGGCATCACTATCTTCCTTGTCTTAAAAAAAAAAAACTTTGTACTATTTTGATTCTTTTCTGAATCTAATCTCTTATTCATTTGACTGTCAGGCATAGTTTTTTTTAAATTCTGGAATCTTCTTTCTTGCTACTTCTGTATTGCCAGCCTGTCTGACCTCTCTCCTGGACTATTAATGACAGATTAATGGGTCTCTCTGCTTCCCAGCTCTCCTAATATATTTCTCATACTGATATTAGATTATTCTCATGTATTGTCTTCAGTAGGTCACTTCTGTTATTGAGAGCCTCTGACATCTCTTTAGAGCCTGGAAGATAAAGCTCAAACCATAAAGGCACTCGTATGTCTGCTTCCAGCTTGTTTCTCCAGGTTTCTTCCCACCCTACTCTACTCTAGTCTTAGTATTCTAATTGTGGCACATGGAAAAAGGAATATATCAAAGAGGAAGCAGAATTAGCAAAGGTATGAAACTATACAATGTACTTGGATTCTCTACTAGATAGACTTCTACTTTTAATAAAGATTGGGCAACCTTTAATAAAGACTTGGCTAAGAAGTCAATCCCCTTTATTGCACAGTTCTGTCTTCATCCCCTTTCCCTATGTGTGCAGATTCTAAGTGCTTATTACATGTTTTAGAGTTATTTCTGTTCTTTCTTGTTATTATAGTAGGCTATGAGCTCCATGATGATAGGGACCAACATTTACTCATCTTTGCATTCCTAGTGTCCAGTATAGTGTGTTGAGCACATTGTAGGAGCTGATGTGTTTGTCTGAATTGATCACCAGCATACATAACTAACACTCTCTCGAAAACCTGGTCCTTTCCAGGATTCCTAGTTCTATGGGTCCCCTGAGGCTGCCACTAGGAGGCTCCAAAGCCATCTACATGAGGAAATTTGGTTTGCTTCCAAGTTAGGCAAGGAAATGATGATGCTTGACAAATCCTTATTAAGAGTTCAAATGTCTAAATTTTTGTTTTAATTTCTTTAGAATTCTGTTTTGTTTTCTGGTTGATTTTGATATTCAGCAGCTTTGGATTACACATTGTCCTTTGGAGAACTTATGGTATACCTAAGTGATGCTAAGTGAAAAATACGAGATCTGTCCGGAAAAAGTCCAACCATTGTTAATATAATGAGAACAATTTGAGTGACATCTACGTAACGTGGCAGCCAAGGAGAGTGGATTGGAATGCACATATGTGAATAATGATGACTTCACTGTACTAGTCAGTGAGGGTGGTAGATGACATTGAGTTAGCATGTGTACTGTGTGGCTGTCGCATTCAAAATGACTGAGCTAGCAGAGCAATGAATCTGTATCAAATTTTGTGTTAAGCTTGAACATTCCTCCACAGAAACTATTCAAATGATTCAGAAGGCCACAGCTATGGGCAACTGGTGACTGGTAGCTTCATCGCGTTAATGTGCCTGCTCATGCATCACATCTGGTGCAGAGTTTTTAGTGATGCACCAAGTCAGCGAGGTGACTCAGCCCCCATACAGCCCAGATTTGATGTGGTGTGACTTCTGGCTTTTCCTGAAACCAAAATCACCTTTGAAAGGGAAGAGATTTCAGATCATTGATAAAATTCAGGAAAATATGAAGGGGCAGTTGATGGCAATTAGGAGAACTCTTTGAGGTCCCAAGGTATCTACTTTAAGGGAACTGTGTTGTCATTGTCCTATGTACAATGTTTCTTCTTTTTGTATCTTTTTCAATAAATGTCTCTATTTTTCATTACATGGCTGGATACTTTCTGGACAAAATTCATATATACATTCTAGTCCTAACCAGTCTACGCATACAATGAGGGGAAGTCAACTATCAAAGAAGCCGTTAGTTTTTTCAGGCACAGAATAAAGTCAAGTGCTATTGACTCTAATCCAGTGCTTAAGTGTTTTTTTTTTCCTTATTCTTTTTTTTTTAAGTATACTTTATTGATTATATTGTTACAATAGTTCCAATTTTTTCCCCTTTGCTCCCCTCTGCCCAGCACCCCCCTTCCCCGACAATCCCCTCCCCAAGTCCATGCCCATGGCTCACCCTTTCATATATTCTTCTTCTTTTTTAAAAAAAATAATTAATTAATTAGTTAAATATTATAACAATAAAAAAAACAATCCCTCCCTCTCAGACTTGAGACCCTTTACAATCTTATAAAGGACAATGGACGAAGGTCTCGAGCTCCTCTAGCTGCTTCAAGCTGAACATGGTCGTCGTCCTACCTACCCTTGGGTCAAGAAATCCCTAATAAGAGTGGGGGTGTGGAGGGGAGGGTGGCCTTCCCACAAGGGGAAGGATCGTGCAGACTCCAGGTTGGTTGGCTGTCTCTGGACAACGGCATGCTTGGTTTAACAGGCTGGCATCCTTGTTGTATTTTGGGGGCAACAGGGTTAAAGGACATCATTCAATCCGTAACCACTAGATGACAAAAGACAGGTATTAATTTTTCAATGTCCCACATTAGGGAAAAGAAGGGCTTCTTTGGAGGAAGGTATGCCAGGTACATCTCACCTGTCCATAACCCTTTTGCCCATTATACTTAGTTTGGACTGAGGGAAATATTTTAGGTATCCCCCCTCTCAGGCCATCTGGGCTCTTTCTGTCCAAGCCATTAGGATAGAAAAGAGAAACCAGTTTTAAAGTGAAGCCCACAGACCACCCCATTCTTCACCAACCCAGCCACTTAGTTCAGCCAAACCATTGAGTCTCAGGAGGCAGCAATGCAGACAGGATTAAGTGAGGCCTATATGTACAGACAATCACTCAGGTAATGAGATCGTAGGCTTATGCCCTTTGAAAACAGAAAACACATGTTAATTTATGTAACATAACCCCCACACAAGTTTATAGATCTGTAGGATTGTCTTATCGGAAAGACATCCAGTTGCAAGGCATTTGACATTCTTCTTGCCTGTAAATTAAACATCTTTGATAATGCCACAGACATAGTTTAACTTTCAAATGAAAACAAATTTTAAATGAAAAGAAACTTTAAAGACAGTTAGCTGCACTACTTTATAGTTTACCACTGGGCATTGTGATCTTCCTTGAATCTTGATTTTTCTCCCTAAGATTACCCTCCTTGTCATTAAAGGGACTGCATTAAGTTCATTTTTAATTTATCCTTTTCATTTGCATAAACACAACAAGAGCAGCAAATGATCACTTATGATCTTTAGTTCTGCTTTGCTGGAACTTACGCAAGGAACATTTAGGGTGACCTTCAGTCTGCCCTTCAGGGCACAGAAGCTGAGCCACATACCTGGCATTCAGCCTTGCCTGTAAACACCTGTCTTTTCCAGGTCCTTCTGGTTTTCCATTGTGCCTTAAAGGTCCCTTCTAGCCATCTTTCAGGAAAACAACCTTCGTTCCTTCCCTGGAAAGATTGCTATGGACCGCTCATCCATCCAAGGTACCAGGCCTTTTATCTCATGGACTTTTATTACCTTTGAAGGTCAGTCCCAGTAGCTCAGGGCTTTTTGGTAACAACCAAAGCCCAAGCATGTCTCCTTTAGGCATGACATTCCAGTCAAAGTCTTAGTCAAAAAAATCGTTATTAACAACTGGTCTTATTAGTTTTATGCAAAGAAACTTAGGTCATTACTTACTTCTTTAGAATGCCAAATTCTGGAGGGATCAGATAGGGAGAAAATATATACAGTGTGAAGGAAAATCCTTGTCCTTCTAATATTCACTGAACTTGCATTTCTATTCTTTTTATTTTTATTTTTTCCCCCCACTAAAAATTTTTCTGTTTGTTTGTTTTTCCATTACAGTTGTCTCACTTTTTTCCCCCTCTTGCTTCTCTGCACCCTGTCCCTCCCTTCTCCCACATTCAGTCCCCACCCAGTTGTCCATGTCGATGGGTCATTTATACATGTTCTTTGACTAGACCCTTCCCCTTCTTACCACTTCTCTCCCTCCCATCTCCCCCTTTGTTACTGTTAGTTTATTCCTCGTTTACATACCTCTGGTTCTATTTTGCTCATTTGTTTGTGTTGTTCATTAGTTTCCTTTAACAGGTGATATCATAAGGTAATTTTCTTTTGTTGCCTGGCTTATTTCGCTAAGTGTAATTCTCTCTAGTTCCAATCATGTTGTTGCAAATGGTAGAAGTTCCTTCTTTCTTTCAGTACTTATTCATTGTCATTTTCCCCCTTTGTACTCGTGTTCCTCTCTGTCTCTCTCTATTTCTTCATCTTCTTAAAGCAGACCCTTTAGCATCTCTTGCAATACTGGTTTGGTGGAGATGTATTCTTTTAACCTTCTTTTGTCTTGGAAACTCCTTATTTCACCTTCCATTTTGAATGAGAGTCTTGCTGGGTAGAGTATTCTTGGTTGTAGGCCTTTGTTTTTCATTACTTGGAATATATTTTGCCATTCCCTTCTGGCTTGTAGTGTTTCTGCTGAGAAATCTGATGATAGCCTTATTGGAGCTCCCTTGTATGTTGTTAGTTGTTTCTCTCTTGCTGCTTTTAGGATTCTCTCTTTGTCTTTGAATGTTGGCATTTTAATTATGATGTGTCTTGAAGTGGGCCTGTTGGGGTTCATCTTCATTGGGACCCTCTGTGCTTCCTGGACTTGCATGACTCTTTCTCTCCTCATGTGAGGGAAGTTTTCTGTCATTAGTTTTTCAAAGAGGTTTTCTATTCCTTGCTCTTCTCCTTCTCCTTCTGGAATTCCTATGATACGGATATTATTACGTTTCATGTTGTCCTGCAGCTGTCTTAGAGCCTCTTCAGTCTTGTTCAGCCTTTTTTCATTTTGTTGCACTGTCTGTGAGTTTTTGTCTACATTGTCCTCCAGCTCGCTGATCTGATTTTCTGCTTCCTCTAGCCTGTTTTTAATTCCTTCTACTGTGTTCTTCAATTCAGAGATCGTATTCTTCATTTCCTCCTGGCTCTTATTGATAGCTTCCATGTCCTTTTTGATGCTGGTATAATTCTCAGTAAGTTCCTTATAGTTCTTCTGGAGTTCACTGTAGTTTTTCTGGAGTTCTTTGTAGTTTCCGCGGAGCTCATTGAGCTTCTCTCCATAATACATGCTTTCAATTCCATATCTGATAGTTGGCTCCCCTCTATTTCATTTAGCATTCTTTCTGGGGACTCTACCTTCCCTTTCGATGGGGGGTTGTTTCTCTGTCTCCCCATTTTTGTGACTCCTATTGTTTGTTGGTGCTTCTTAGAATGATCTGCACTTCCTGGATCTGCCCCTGGTGGTGTCAGATCCTGTACCAATCTGGGCCTAGGCAGCCTGTTGGAGACTTTCAGGGATCTTTTGCCTTTGTCTGGCTTCTTGTTAATCTATTCAATCTGTGATTAGCTGTCAGGCTTAAGGACCGTGGGTGTGGCAGCTTAATTCCTGTAGGCAGGGCCTTTGCTTCCCCTCAGGCTGACGCCACTTGGCTGGGAATGGTCTGCCTGCAGTGTGGGGATGAGTCAGCACTGGGACCCGGCCGGCCACTTCCCCAGCTCTCCCCTCAAAGCCACCACACCAAACTCTCCCCAAGCATTTCCAGTCCTCTCTGTCTTCCCTCTGCTTGTGCCCAGGGTAAGTGGGGGCCAAAATATTTTTGTATGTGATCCGCTTAAGAGCTCTTTTTCTCCAGCTGTTTCTCTCCGGCTAGCAAGAAACCCTGTGGCTTTTCGCTTTTCTCAGCTGGATACTATTTTACTTTCCACTCTGTTGCTGTAGGCTGGGGAGCCCAGCTGGGGGTTTGGACCCTGCCCTTCTCAGGGGGAATCCCCAGCTGCTGATCTGTTTCTCAGTCCCTTCAGCTGCCACCCGTGTGAGCCCAGCCAACCTTTCCGTGTCTCCACACTCCCTACCGGTCACGTTGTGATGTAGCGGCCTTTTCTGTCTCTCCGTGGTTATAAGACTTCTCTCCAGCTGGTGTTCGGTTGGTTATTCCAGATGATTTCTCCAAAATTACGTTGTAAATCCAGACTAGTTCTGGGAGGAAGTTAGTGTAGCTTCCACTTACTCCTCCGCCATCTTGTTTCTCCTTCTTATTCTTCAGAAAGCATGTATTAAGTTTAATTGTTGACTCCTGTTCTTGCCTGTTATTTATTTAACTCCAAAAGATTTGAATACAGATTCTAATGGAGATTACCATCTAAGATTATTGCTGCTCAATAACCAACTATGCCAGGCCATTAGCTCTAATTGGCATTCATGATTGCTACTTCAGTGAAGTAAATTCTAAACCATTTCTTACAAGATTGTCTCTTTAGGAACATCTTGATAATGGAATAACCCTAGAGCTTCTGAGTGGTTTTTACTATTGGGATGTGACGAGGAGGAAGAGAGGAGCCTTTTGGTGCAGAGCTACTCTTATCTCTTTATGCATCTGTGTTTTCTTTTTCCACATCTGAATTCTGTCTGTTCTTCACGCTGAGTTCATCTTCTTTGAGGATTTCTCCAGGTCAGACTAACTAAATATTACAGTTGAAAGAACTTTAGTTCATGTAGTCCAGTCTTCTGCCCAGTGTGCGAATTCCACCAATTGTTGGTAAAAATGGGCCCTGATACACTGAGTAAACCAGCAAATGTCTTGGTTTTAGCCAAGGATGGTTATGTACCTGTTCCTGTCTGAGCCCAGTCTTCTAAGAACTGATGCTTTACGTCAAGCTGTGTGTATCACTACTAACAGCTATTTATGATTACACAGTCTTTCCATGAGGCAATTTATTTAGCAGTTTTATGAAGAATTAAATCAGTGCAAAAATATCTTTGTGGATGGAATTTCAGCAGTTGCAGATGAAAGAAAAGAAGTAGAAATGATACATTCTGCTACTTTGTGTAGATTAGTATTAGATGCAGTTCTGTAGGAACTCTCACTTGAAAATAGACTCCAAGTTGAATGAGTATGAATCATGGTGTACAGATGAAAAATTAGGGCTGTGCTTGATACTGTAAGGATAGCCTTAGAAATATTTAGCAGATGAATGATTTATGCTGAGTTGTTGTGGGAAGTATGGGCTTCTGGGTTCATCCTTCAGCCCAATTGTATTGCTTGTTTTCATGAACATTCTTGAGGTGGAACAATGGTGTCTTCATCTGGGAATTATGTAGGACTAGAGAAATACTGCAGACCTCAGAGGAGGGAGCTGGAGCAGAGACTTGAATATTCATGGACGTCTGCCAAGTAAGCATACATATTTGCATACATTCAGTAGGAATGGATAAAAATACTTGCAGCGGCAGATTCTGCCAGGGTGTCATTTATTATGCTGAGTAATATAGTGGGAAGCAGTTAGGAGGCCTGAGTTCTAATCTTTGCTTAATACAAAATGCTGTGCAATCAGAATGCTGGGCAAGTCCTGGCCCGGTGGCTGAGATGGTTAGGGCATTGTCCCATACAATAAAAAGGGTGCATGTTTGATCCCTGGTCAGAGTGCATACAGGAGGCAACTGATCGATGTTTCTCCCTCTCTCCCTCTTACTCTTTCTCTCTAAAATCAATAAACATATCCTTGGGTGAGGATCAAAAAAGAAATACTCGGCCAATGACTTCATTCCTGACCCCAGTTTTCTTATCTGTGAAACTTGAGAGTATTCTATTCTTTACTCATCTTTCTAGAGTAAGAGTCAGCAAAGTATATAGCCTGCAGGTCAAATCTTGCCACCACCTGTTTTTATAAAGTTTTATTGGAACATAGTCATGCTCATTTATTTATGTATTGCCTATAGCTGCTTTTGTATTACAACAGCAGAATTGAGTAATAGCATTAGAGGCTATATGGCCCAAAAAACCTAAAATATTTACTGTCTGACTCTTATAGAAAAAGTCTGCCAACACATGCTCTAGAAAACATTTTTTTAAATGGGAATAGTTTGCAATCATTGACACTAGGGATGCTATTTGTATCTGGGGGCCAAGAATGTCAAATGTCCTTCAGGACATAATGAATAACTGTTTTATCTGAAATTCCAGTAGCTCCCTCCTAGAAATTCCTTCCCTATTTTTGATTTTAAGAAGAGCCATTTTTTTTTTCAGATTTAATGTGTTTTATTGATTAAAATATTACATTTGTGCCAATTTCCCTTCCCTCTGCTCCCCTCCACCCGGTGGCCCCCCTCCCTCCAGTTGTCCCCCTCTTTTAGATTGTCCATTAGTTGTGCATACAGTTCCTCCCAACCTCTCTCCATCTATTCCATTCCCTCCTACCTTGATCCCCAATTCCTATATCATCTCCCTCCCTCTCCCCACTCCCCCTCCCTGTTGACCTCCCCCCAATATGCTTCCCGTACCCACAGTTCCTTTTCCACTCTCGTTGCCTGTTTCGTTTGCCTTTGTTTCATCTCCCTAGCTTCTGTTTTTTAAACCAGTCCCTTTAACATCTCATATAACAGTGGTTTGGATCTAATGAACTCTTTCAGTTTTATTTTGTCCTGGAAACACTTTCTCTGTCCTTCTATTCTGAATGACAATTTCGCTGGCTAGAGTATTCGTGGTTGTAGGTTTTGGATTTTCATTACTTTGAATATTTCTTGCCAGTCTCTTCTTGCCTGTAGGGTTTCCCTTGAGAAGTCAGCTGATAGTCTAATTGGGACCCCTTTGTACATAATTCTTTTCTTCTCTCTTGCTGCTTTTAAGATTCTCTCTTTATCTTTAATTTTTGACATATTGATTATAATGTGTCTTGGAGTGGTTCTCCCTGGGTCCAGTCTCTTGGGAACTCTCCTTGCTTCCTGGACCTGCAAGTCTATTCCCTTCCCCAAGTCTGGGAAGTTCTCCTTTATTATATTTTCACTCAATTTTTCAAGTTCTAGTTCATCTTCCTCATTCTCTGGCAAACCAATGATTCTTATGTTGGGCCTTTTATAGCTGTCCCAGAGGTTTCTGATCCTCTCATTGTTGCTTCCCATTTCCTCTCTCTGCATTGGTTGACTGCTTGTTCCTTCTCCATATTCCAGTTTGTTGAAATGAACTCTGGATTTTTTTTCCTCACCATCTGTCTCGTATGCGGTTTTGTTCCTTTCGTTATGAAAGTTTTTCGCTTCTTTCTTATCTTTTTCCTGCTCTTTTGTGAATTCTGTAAGCCACCTGATAACAATGGCCCAGAACTGAGCCTCTGACAGGTTTCTTATCTGTTCATCTGTCAGGTTCTCTATCTGCTGCCTGGTGAGCTGTGTCACCGGGATTTCTATAGTTGCCTGCCTCATTTTGACAGATGCGTTTTGTTTTCTTGGGCCGGCTGTCGGGGGCAGTGCCTGTGTACGCGTCACAAGTCAGCGACCGGCGCCTGTCTGCGACCTATTTCGCAGCCCTGTGGTGCTTTCTTTCTTTGGGGGCGGGGGTCCAAGATGGATTCACACAGTTATTCAGCTAGGAGACCGGGATCCGTCCTCCCGCCCCCCTGGGCCTCACTGTTCAAGGCGATGCAGTGGCCGCTCTCCCCAGCGCTGGGGTCGCGCACCGCCAGGGGCTTGACTGCCTCCGGGATTTTTCGCTGCCCCGCCGCTCCGCAAACAGCTTTGCCCTCTTTAACTCTTACCTGCCCAAATGGCACCGCTGGTTTATAACTTCATATGTTGGGCTTCCGTGTAGCTTTATTTTCTGGAATTTCTAGTTATCCTTTGTTTTGAAGTAGTTGTATTCCTCTCTAGTTGTAGAGGGAGACCTAGCGTGTTCGTCTAAGCCTCCATCTTGGCCGGAAGTCCCTCCCTTATTAACCTTTTCCACACTTTTATAAACACTACTTATGATCTTAAACATATTCTACACTCTTAAACCTATGTAACTTTAACAACATATGTATACATTACAGCAAAACCCCGCAATATAGTGAAAAATCCGCGATAAATAATTAAATATAATACTAAAAAAAATCCCACGATACAGTGAGGGCGCAATAAGTGAACCGCAATATAGAGAGGGACTACTGTATATTTCTAGGAACTTATCCATTTCTTCTAGGTTATTGAATTAATTTGTTGGCCTATAGTCTTCCATAGTGTTCTAGTATGATCCTTTATATTTCTGTGATGTTTGTAGTAACTTCCCTTTCATTTCTTATTTTGTTTATATAGTCTTTTTTTTTCCTCAATGAGTTTATCCAGTGGTTTGTCAATTTTATTAATCTTTTCAAAGAACCAGCTCTTTGTTGTATTAAGATTTTGTATAGTACTTTTGTTCTCTATTTCACTCAATTCTGCTCTAATTTTTATTACTTCCTTTCTTCTGCTTTGAGCTGCTTTCATTCTTCTTTTTCTAGTTCTTTAAAATAAAATGTTAAGTTGTTCACTTGAGATTTTTATTTTCATTTTCTTAATGATGTATCTGTTTGAATACAAGGCCTGTGCCTTTAACTGTCTATTATATTACCTCACATAATGTCAGAGAAAGTAACTTTGTACTTGGCAGGCTTTGATGACTCTCCTGAAATCATTTTATTGTGCCTGTGTCATCCAGTCTCAGTTTGACTATTTCTAGTAACAGGAAACTCACTCCATCCTCAAGTAGCTCTTTTCCTCATATGAGAGTGTCTGTTGTTAGTTTAGTCATGTGGAGCTGAAGAGTATATTTTTTGGTTATTCCCATAATGTTTGAATTTTAAGATTTATATGGAACAAGTCAATTATCTCTCTTTTACATGAAAGCAAGTTTTCTTTTGTATTTTCTTTGTCAGGCTTTGCACTCCATAATTTTTTTTTCAGCTATTTAAAAAAAAATACAACTATTTGTTATCTTGTTGCTTTTCTTTGAATGCTATCTAGACAATTAGTATCCTGCTGAGACTATTACAGCTGGAAATAAATATAATACAACAAGTAGGATACTAAAATGAAAATAATAATAGTTACTTTTCATAGAACTCTTATTAAGTAATATGCATAGTGCTAAAGTCTTATATATCTCTTTAAAGTAGCAGTAGATAAAAAGTATTGGGGCTTACAGATGTACTTTTGTCTGTCACTTCTGGGACTAGTAAGTAAACAGCAAATCAGTATTTGAACTGAGGTATGCTTAACTCCAATTCTCCACTCTGTTGCCCTTGGCTGGCATGGAAAGCAGTGTGCCTATGATACCTCCTCCATTCTGGATGTTCTGGATCTATTAATTTAGTCTAAGATTGTATTAATCTTTTTGGTAACAATATCATATTTGGCAGCATATCATTTGTATTAAGCTTGTATTTAACTAAAATCTACAAATCTTAATATTTGAGTGTCTGTCTGGTCTGGCCTTCCAATATTATCTTATGTAATTAATTTTCAGTATAAATGCAGGACTTTGTGTTCATGTTTTTACCTACATGTTGGGGATTTCATCCTAAGTTTCTAGGTTGCCAAGATAATTTTGAATTTTGAGCCTATCATGTATTATGCTAACTCTTCTTCCAACTCTATGACTGTGTTCATTTTTTTTGTGTGTGTGTCCTCACCAGGACATTTTTTCATTGCTTTTAGAGAGAGGAAAGGAGAGAGAGAAGCATTGATTCAAGAGAGAAGCATTGATTGGTTGCATCCCGTATGCGCCTGGAAGGGGGATCACATATTGGATCAGAAATTGAACCCTCAACATAGGTATGTGCCCTGACCAGGATTTGAACCCGCAACCTTTTGGTTATGGGACGATGCTCCAACCAATTGAGCCACACCGGCCAGGGCCATATGCATCTTTGATAAGTAGTCTTGCTTTGTGTTTAGTCTTTGATACAATGCCAAACAGATTAAGGATGAATAAAAAATCCATATAGCATATCTATTTTTTCCCCCAAACATTGTTGAAATGTACTTTTCTAAAGTCTAGGACATATGTTTGGCCATTACCATGGTTTTCTTTTCTTAGTATTGTTAATATTAAGATAATATAGTCACTTGATTTCAGGGTTCTGGTTGAAGATGTTGAGGATATCAGGTGTCCTCTGCCTTCTGAGCAGTAAATTTATGAGATAGGAAATGAGTTTCATAGATGTTCAACTCTTTGAATTAGACTTCTGTCAAAAGATATCAGGGTAATTGAAGCTTCACTTAAAAAATATTTTTGTAATGTTTTCTGGGGAAATATCCATATTTCTTTTTTGGATAGACTGTAGTAGTGTGCTACTGTAATAGTATAATTAGATTTAAAAAAATTTCTCTCTTTTATTGTCTAATGTACTTTGCTATTAAGTTCATTGGTTTCTATGTAGGATTAACTTCTGGAAAGGTCACTGGAGTTGGCTTTGAAAATTCCTGGATTTGGGGACTGATCATGCTTTGTGAATTTGAGCAAGTCACTTCAGCTTTGTGGACCTCAGTTTTCTCATCTATATAGTAGGGATAATCATATTATTTCTTATCAGTTAAAATTACACAACAGATCAGGATTTCAAAAATAGGTAATTAACTATTAATGGTTTATACAAATAGTGCCTTTATCTCACATAACAAGAAATCAAGAGTTGGGAAGTTTAGAACAAGTACGGTAGGTATGATAGCTCAATGAAGACATTGGGGACTTAGGCCCATCCCATCTTTCTGTTCACTATTGTTAGTGTGGAGTCCTTTGCCCTCTTCATTCTTGACTCATTGAAACAAAATGGCTACTGTAACTCCTCTAGGCCTCATGTCTATGTTTCAGATATAAAGAATAGAAAGGACTAAAAGGCTGAAAGAAAAACAAACAAAAAACACCAAATTTCTCATAGTGAGGTTTTATCTTTTCATTTGACAAGTCCCCCACTAGGGGTTTCTGCCTACAGCTCATTGGCCAGAACCATGGTACATGGCCACCCTTTGCTTTAAGGAAAGTTGGGAAATTTTATATTTTAGCTTTTCAGTCTCTACAGTAGCGGAAGGCAAAAGATAAGGAAGTATATTTAGAGTTTGTATCAGCTATTCAACAATATCTGCCACAGAGTTTCATATGATTGAAGGATTCAATGATGAAAAGTAATAAAATATTAATAGAGTATAATTTAAATAAGTGTAAACTATATTTATTACTCCTCTTGCCTTCTATTGTTGGTCTTAAAAACTAGAGTGTATCCTTTAATTAATGTATTCTAATTTTGTATTCAAGACTCAAAAAAATCTATGAGATTAGTTACTTGAATGTTAAATGAGTTCACTTTATTTCCTACATTTTAGAACTTGATATAGATATGTTTAGACAGAAATATTGCATTATTTCTACCCAGCTTCCCATTTTTAATGTAAGAATGAGTGAAAACCATTCCCACATCTGGCTAACCTTTGTGTACCACACATTCTAACCCTCATTGTCATGGGTTTTTATTTCTATCTGGGCTTCTCTTTTAGCTTTATTTATGGATTTGAAGATTATTTGTCCACAACAATGTTCCGCCCTTGATGACCACATGCCCAATTTTTTCTTAACTGTCATTTAGTGTTGCTTAAAGAGTCATATCTTTCTACTGGTATCATCAACATGGGCATTCCTTTCCTTTTTCCCTTTCAAGGCCATTGGTGTCAACAATGGCAGCATAGTTACTTTTTAGCATTTTCTCCTGAAATCCTTTAGTTTGCTATGTAAAACTTGAAAGTTTCTGGAGTTGTCATCCAGCTGCTGTTGATAAAATAATTTGTTTCTATGATAACCAGATGAATTATATTTTAATTTGTAAAAATAAAACAAACAATTTTAGGGCATGGAAGCTCCCTGGTAATTGGGATTCATTCTAGGTGAACGTTTGTTTTTGAGGAAGGCTGTTTTTTGGAGTATACTTCTGCTTTGGGTGGAAATCATACCGTATGAAAAGTATAAAAAGCAGCCTGTTACTAATGGGAAAATAATTGGGAAAGAGGAAGATCTGAAGGATGACTCTAGCTCTGATCTTCCTTTCTCTAGTGACTCACAAAATACTCCTAGATTTAAAGAGTGATTACTGAGTCAGAATGTAGCCAGAGGTATATGAAAAAATAGCAGGAGAAATTCTGAGCAGCTAACCCATAGAATGGAAGCCCTAGTTTGAGCTGAGTTGGCTGGCTGGGAGGAAAATTTGCAAACAGGCCCAGCATTCTCAATACATATGCTGGAGCTATCACCTGGTCCTATGGCATGAGGTAGAGGAAATGACCTTCATAGTCACTAGTATTTAGACAAAGTTGTATTATTTTCCCCATGGAGAATGCTAAAAGATATTAAGAAAAGACCCTAGGAGGTAAATAGATACTAAATATGAGTTTAGAAGGGAAATGGAGTAGTAAGAATCTTAAATGAGGTCAGAGAAAGATAAGTAACAAAAACATCTTCCAAGAATTTGGAAATGACCAGAGAAATGTACAGGTTGTATTATGAATTTGGAGACCCTGAGGTTTATTACTTCCACATTTCTTCATTCTGATGAAAATACTGGTAGTTTAGAAATTGTTATTTGGGAATGAAACAGGACTTTGATGTGTCTTTGGTTCTGTTTATTTAAAAAAAATTTTCTTTTGCTTTTCAATTGGCTACCTGCCTTCCTTTTTTTTTTATTGTAGACATTGTTCGAAGTGATGTTGCCTTGGATAAACAGAAAGGCTGCAAGATTGCGCAGCATCCTGATGTTATGCTGGAGCTCCAACGGGAGAAGGCAGCTCAAATGCATCTGGTTCTTCTAAAGGAACAATTCTCCAATACTTACAGTAATCTCATATTAACAGGTAAGGCTATTAGAGCTGGCTGAAATCTTGGAGCACTGTAGATTGATGGCCTCCATCAGTTAGCAACTTGATGCTTGGGAGACACTAAAGTGGGAGCCAGATGAGCCCACGTCTGTCTGTCTTTACTCACTATATCCCTTTAAAAAAAAATTGTGATGACTCTTGTCTTCCTATAAAAAACATTTCTTGTAGTTTGCAGATGTATTTTGGCTTGAGGTTACGGGCGATTCAGCATGTGTGTTCTTAAAGACAGAACCAATGAAAACCTAATGAAGTCTTATAAAAATATGACTTTTTAGGTGTGTGCCAGTATATTTGAGAGAATTACTAAATTTGGTGTCTAAGAAGCAGCTATTTTCCTCTGTCTGTGTCTGTCCTTTCTATGAACCCAGTGACTATAAAGATGAAATGTAAAAGAGATAATGATCCACAGGCAGAGTTGAGAATGTTCTGTTTGTGGTGGAGTTTGAAAATATCTCGGGAATTGGGTTTTCTTTTTAAGGGCAAAGAGGCTATGAGATGGAGCCATTCTTTCTTACATCCTTGGTTCTAGGAGGGAAGTGAATATGTGTGAGAGCTCAAAGGAGAAACAACTTTTTGCAGGGTTGCCTGCAAACTTTGCTGGTAAAGAGCATCTAAGTTGCATGCCTTTGTCAAGGTTTGAAAAAGATTCTAATAGCAAACTCTATGTGAGAATCACGAAGGATTTGAGATGAACGAACAAGAGCAGTTCAAGTTACTCTATTTTCTTGAAGGCATGCAAGGCAGACCTGTGCATTACATTGATCCAAATAAACTTTAACAAATCAAAAGGGTGTATTTTCCCTTGTTTATGAATATTTAAGAAATGAAAAAATGGCCTGTCTCACAGGCTATGAACATCTCACACTTATTTTTGTTAAAAGTGATTTAGAGCCAATGCATGTATTTCCCTAAATTGGTTAATGGAACTGTGTTTAAGTTTAGATGTTTGGGAAGAACATAGATTTCTCTTCAAATTTATTCAGTCTACCTCAAACATACAAATGTACATATATTTAATGCTTTCTAAATCAGTTATTGGAAATGAAATATTTTTATTCCATCCTTATTTTAATATCGTAAGCACATATTAGAGAGGTTGGACCCCATCTTCTTTAATGTGATGTAGAAAGGGCTTAGGGTAATTCTAACCCTAAACTGTGGATCCAGAGTGTGTCTCAACGGCATATTATCTTTGAAAACACAAGTGTTCTATTGACTTCAATGGAATCTTTTCTAATTCTCAGTAACATAATCCCTTTGGATGTTTATTCACAGTTCAAACTGTTGGAATCAACATTGTCAACTTTTACCCTGACAACTTGCTTACTTTCCACTAAACAAACTTACCCTAGTGAAGAGCCTCTTTCCTGCTCTCACTTCTCCCAAGCTGCTTCAAAGAGTCCTCAGGCATTTTCCACATTTTTCACCCAAATGCCTGTGCAGAGGTGGTACCTTGCTATAGACAGAGCATTTGGTGTGCCGTGGTGTGTTTATATGAGAGTTCAAAAGGTTTTGGTTCCAGGTGTTGGGAAGAGACGGAGTCATTTCAGTTTAGCACCAATGGTAAAACTATTTTAATGTTCTTTAACTAAGTCTTTGATTTTACACAGCGTGGTTTTCTAATTGTTATGAAGTCTAATCCTTGATTTCTTGTATAAATTTTGAGAACATGGTCTCCAGACAGCTAAACATAATATTTAAACATACTAAACTAACTTTTGTAAATATTTCCCTTTTCAGTGATGAATGTATATTGGTAAGGAGGGTGAGGTTGAAGGGGCAGAGATCTCTCAAATGAAGTGACTTTCTTTACCAACATGTTCAGAACACCTACTCTAGGAGCTCTGCTTGGTGATGTTCCACTTATTTTGTGTAACTCTGGCATAATGTTTGAGATATCTGCAGTAAAGTATCTCGGAACAGGATGAGGAAGCTGGGCCTCCAAAATCTCGGAAAGAGATCACTTTTTTATACCTCTGCTCTCCCCTCAACACCTCCCCCAATTATTTTCAGAATTTCATGTATATGCGTAGCAGTGTATCATAATTGCTTCCTGGTCAGTTTAATGGTATATTCTTAATTTAATTTTTTTCTTCTGTAATTTTTTAATTTAACTATTTTACTGTTTATGCTGTTACAGTTGTCTGAATTTTCCCTCCTTCGACCACCTCCATCCAGCTCGCCCCCTCACTCCCACAGTTAGTCCCCACATCATTGCTCATGTTCATGGATCACGCATATATGTTCTTTGACTAATCCCTTCACCTTTCAACCAGTTCCCTCCTCTCCCCTCCCCTCTTGCAGCTGTCAGTCTGTTCCATGTTTCTATGCCTCTGGTTCTATTTTGCTTATTAATTTATTTTGTTCATTAACTTCCACTTATAAATGAGATCATATGGTATTTATCTTTCACCCACTGGTTTATTTCACTTAGCATAATAGTCTCTAGTTCTGTCCATGCTGTTGTGAAACATAGGACTTCCTTCTTTCTTTCTGTTGCATAGTATTCCATTGTATAAATATGCCACGGCTTTTTTATCTGCTCATCTACTGATGGGCATTTAGGCTGTTTCCAAATCTTGGCTATTATAAATAGTGTTGCT
Organism: Furipterus horrens; assembly: GCF_987537825.1. Taxonomy (NCBI): domain Eukaryota; kingdom Metazoa; phylum Chordata; class Mammalia; order Chiroptera; family Furipteridae; genus Furipterus; species Furipterus horrens. The sequence continues at coordinate 134,028,678 of NW_028327175.1, forward strand.
ATGATCATAGGGGTGCATATATTCTTTTGAACTGGTATTTCAGGATTCTTAGGGTATATTCCCAGCAGTGAAGTCACTGGATCAAAAGGCAGTTTCATTTTTTAATTTTTTGAGGAAATTCCATACTGCTTTCTGCAGTAGCTGTACCAGTCTGCATTCCCATTAGGATTCCCTTTTCTTTGCATCCTTGCCAGCATCTGTGTGTTGATTTATTAATGATATGGCCACTCTGACCAGTGTGAGGTGGTATCTCATTGTGGTTTTATTTATTATTTATTTATTTATTTATTTATTTAATATGTTTTATCGATTATGCTGTTAAAGTTGTCCCAATTTCTTTTCCCTTTGTTCCCCTCCACCCAGTGACCTCCCTCCCTCCATTGTCCCCCACTTAGTCCATGCCCATTGGTTGTGCATATAGTTCTTTTCAACATCTTCCTGCCTACTTCACTCCCTCCTACTATGCTTCTTAATTCCTGTACCATCTCCCTTTCTTTACCCACTTCCCCCTCCCCACCGACCTCCCCCCATAATGTTTCTCATACCTATAATTTTTTTCCCACTCTTGTTGCCTACTTAGTTTGCTTTTGTTTCGGTTCCCTAGCTTCTGTTGTTGGTTGTTGTGATACAGTTTTCCTTTTAATGTTTGTAGTTTTGATCCTCTTTCTCCTAAACAAGTCCCTTTAACATTTCATATAACAGTGGTTTGGATCTGATGAACTCCTTCAGTTTTAGTTTGTCCTGGAAGCACTTTCACTGTCCTTCTATTTTGAATGACAGCTTTGCTGGATAGAGTAATTGTGGTTGTAGGTTTTTGCTTTTCATTACTTTGAATATTTCTTGCCAGTCCCTTCTTCCCTGCAGAGTCTCTTTTGAGAAATTAGCTGATAGTCTTTTTGGGAGCCCTTTGTACACAATTCTCTTCTTCTCTCTTACTGCTTTTAAGAGTCTCTCTTTATCCTTAATTTTTGACATTTTGATTATAATATGTCTTGATGTGGTTCCCCTGGGTCCAGTGTTTTTGTAACTCTGTGCTTCCTGGACCTGTAAGTCTATTTCCTTCCCCAAGTTAGGGAAATTCTGTTTCACTATTTTTTCACATAATTTTTCAATTTCTAGTTCTTCTTCTTCACCTTCTGGCAACCCTATGATTCAGATGTTGGCCTGCTTATAGCTGTCCCATAGGTTTCTGAGCCTCTCCTCATTTTCCTCACGTTTTGTTTCCTCTTTCTGCACTGGTTGACTGTTCCTTCTCTATGTTCCAATTTGTTGATTTGATCCCTGGTTTTCTTTCCCTCACCACTAGTTTCCTATGTGTTTTTGTTCATTTCAGCTAGGGCTAGCCTTCATTCCTTCCCTGTCTTGTTTAAGCTCTGCTCTTAGGTCTGTGAGCATTTTTATAACCAAAGCTCTGAACTGTGCCTCAGAAAGATTTCTTATCTGCTGCTTCATTAGATTAGATATTTGCTGTCTGATCAGCTGTGTCACCGGGATCTCTATCATGATCTGTGCCATCCTGACATTTTTGTGTTTATCTTTGCTTCCTGAGCAGGGCTGTCACACCTCCTACGCTATAGGGGGCAGAGCCCTGTGCACTCATCAAAACCGGCGACCCTTCTCACCACGCTGTGGCACGTTGTGTTGAGGCAGGGATTCAAGATGGATTTCTGCCATTCACTCTCCACTGAGAGACCAGAAGCCTCCTCCTCTGTCCCCACCCCCTCTGGGCCTCACAGTCCAAGGCAATGGGGGTCTGCCTTCTCTGGCATTGGAATTGCAAGCTGACGGGTCTGGTTTGCTTCTTGGGGTGCTCCCCAGGCGCTTCTTGCCTCCCCTTAAGTACGGGTGTCTGTGCTTACCGCTATCCCTCCACCGTTGCCCTTGCTGCCACCGCCAGCACAACTTGACCTCTCCACCCCAGCTTCACCCCTCCTACCTCTCTGGATGAGCACCACTTCTTTATAACTTCAGATGTTGGACTTCCATTTATTTTCTGGAACTTCTGGTTATTTCTGGTTTTGCAGTAGTTGTATTCCTTCTTAGTTGTGGAAGGAGATGGAGCGTGTCAGTCTAAGCCTCCATCCTGGCTGGAGGTCTCCTTTGTATCTCATTGTGGCTTTAATTTGCATCTCTCTGATGGCTAATGATATTGGTCATTTTTTAAATATGTCTATGGGCCATCTATATATCCTCAGGAGTTTTTTGATTGTTGCTTTAATTTTATTAGTTGTAGTTGTTATTGGTCTACTCAGGTTTTCTACTTCTTCCTGATTTAGTTTTGGATGATTGTATGTTTCTAAAAATTTATTCATTTACCCCAGGTTGTCCTATTTCTTGTATATAGTTGTTTATAGTATTTCCTTACAATTCTTTGTGTTTCTGTAGTATGTGTTGTTACTTCTTGTCCTTCATCTCTGATTTTATTTATTTGGGCCCTCCCTCTTCTTTTCTTGATGAGTCTGGTTAAAGATTTATTGATTTTGCTTATCTTTTCAAAGAACCAGCTCCTGGATTTATCAATCTTTTGAATTTTTTTTTAGTCTCTATGTCATTTATTTTCTGATCTTGATTATTTCCTTATTTCTACTCATTCTGGGCTTTGTTGTTTTTCTAGTTCTTACTGGTGGAGGGTTAGATTGTTTATGTGAGATTTTTCTGTCTTCTTTAGGTAGGCCTGTAATGCTATGAACTTGCCTCTCAGGTTTGCTTTTGCATGTCCCATAGGCTTTGGGTTGTTATATGTTCATTTTCATTTGTTTCCAGCTACTTTTTGATTTCTTCCTTGATCTCATTGTTAAACCCATTCATTGTTTAATAACATGTTATTTAGCCTCCATGTATTTGAATGCTTTTGCATTTTTTATCGAGGTTGATCTCTGTTTTAAGCCATTGTGATTCGAGAAAATGCTTGATACAATTTTAATTTTCTTGAATTTGTTGAGACTTATTTTGTGTCCTACTATGTAGTCTATCTTTGAGAATGATCCATGTGCACTGGAGAAGAATGTGTATTCTGTTGCTTTGGGATGAAATGTCCTATAAATATCAATTAAATCCATTCAATCTAGTGTGTCATTTAAGGTAGCTGTTTCCCTGTTGATTTTTTATCTGGGAGATCTATTAATTGGTGACAGTGGAGTGTTAAAATTTCCTACAATGACTGTATTGCTGTCAATCTCCCTTTTTTTGTATATGTGGATGCTCCTATTTTAGGTGCGTGTATGTTCAAAAGGGTTATATCCTCTTGTTGGATTGATTGCTTTAATAGTATGTAGCCACATCCTTTGTCTCTTATTATGACCTTTGTTTTGAAGTCTATTCTATCAGATATAAGTACTGCAACTGCAGGTTTTTTGTTTGTTTGTTTTTTGTTGGTCTCTATTCGCATGGAGTATTTTTTTCCATCCCTTCACTTTCAGCCTCTAAATCACTTGTTATGAGGTGGTTCTCTTGTAGACAGCATATATATGGGTCGTGTTTTCTTATCCATTCTGCTACCTTATGTGTTTTGGTTGGAGCATTTAATCCATTTACATTTAAGGTTAATATTGATAGGTACTTAATTATTGCCATTTTCCCTTTATTTTAGTTTTTTTTGTATGTTTTACTGATTATATTGTTACAGTTGTCCCAATTTCTTTCCCCTTTGCTCTCTTCACCCAGCACCCTCCCTCCTTCCAGCAGTCTCATCTCCTTTAGTTCATGTTCATGGGTCATATGTATAATTTCTTTGATTTTATCCCCCTGTCTATTCTGCACCTTCCTACTATGCTTTATAATTCCTGTACCATTTCCCTCATTCTCTCCCTTCCCCCTCCCAGCTGACATCCCTCCACATGCTCCTCATACCTATGATTCTGTTCCCACTCTGGTTGTCTGCTTAGTTTGTTTTTGTTTTTATTTTTTAGATTCTGTTGTTGATAGTTATGAGTTTTTTGTCATTTTAATGTTCATAGTTTTTATCTTCTTTTCCTTAAATAAGTACCTTTAACATTTCATATAATAATGGCTTGGTGATGATGTACCCTTTTTAGCTTTACCTTGACTGGGAAGCAGTTTATCTGACCTCACATTCTAACTGATAGCTTTGTTGGATAGAGTAATCTTGGTTGTTGGCCCTTGCCTCTCACCACTTTGAATATTTCCTGCCCGTCCCTTCTTGCCTGCAAAGTTTATTTTGAGAAATCAACTGATAGTCTTATAGGAACCCCTTTGTAGATAACTCTCTTCTCTCTTGCTGCTTTTATGATCTCTCTGTCCTTAACCTTTAGCATTTTAATTCTGATGTGTCTTGGTGTGATCCTCCCTGTGTCTAGTTTGTTTGGGACTCTCTGTGCTTCCTGGATTTGTATTTCTCTTTCCTTCCCCAAATTAGGGAAGTTTTCCTTCATTATTTTTTCACATAAGCTTTCAGTTTTTTGCTCTTCCTCTTCTCCTCTGGCACCCTTATGATTCAGGTGTTAGCATGTTTGAAGTTATCCCAGAGGCTTCTAAGCCTCTCCTCATTTTTTTCAATTCTTGTTTCCTTCTTTAGTACTCGTGGACTGTTTATTTCTTTCTTATGTTATAATGTGTTGATTTGAACCCTGTTTCCTTTCCTTCACCACTAGTTTTATGTGGATTTTCCTTCATTTCACTTAGTATAACCTTCATTTCTTCCCTGTCATACTTTATCTTTTCTGTCAAGTTTGTGAGGATTCTTATCACCATGTTTTGAACTGTGTGTCTGCTAAGTTGGCTCTCTCCTTGTTGCTCAGTTCTCCCACTGGAACCTTGATCCGCCCCCTCCCCTTTTTCCTGTACTTCTCTGTCTCCTCATCTTAGCTTTCTGTGCTTGCCTCTGTGTCTTAAGTAGAGCTGTCACACCTGTTACATTGTAAGGGGCGGAGCCTTAGGTATTCATCAGTGCTGGTGACCTGTTTCACCACATTGTGGTGCTGTATGTGGGAGAGGGGTCTGAGAGGAAACAGTGTCACTTGTCCTGCACTCGCTCCTTTTCCAGGTACTTCTTCCTCTTCCTGCATAGGCCTGCCACCTCTCAAGCTGTTGCCCTGGCTGTGGTTCCCGAAGTGGGTGCAGATGCTCTAGGACCATGGGGGCCCTTTCAGCAAGAAGACTCTGCTCAGAGACTGGCAGTTTCTTCCTCTGCCCCAATCCCCCATGGTTCGCACAGTCACAAGCAATGTGACTCTATTTTCCCCTGCAATGGAACCGTGAGCTATGTGGTCTGGTCTGGGGCTGGGATTGTTTCTCAGGTTTAAAATGTATGACTGCACTTTACGCCGTGGCTACAGTCCCTGCGCCACTGTCACCAGCTGCTGCTGTCGCTAGCCATGCTACCAGCTGCAGCCGCCAAGTACTGCCCCCATAGCCACTGCTGTAGCGCTACACCTTGTTCTCTCCATCCAGGCTCTGCCCCTCCTACCTGTCTGGTTGAATATTTCTTCTTTCTTTGTTTGTTGAACTTCCACGTAGCTTGATTTTCTTGATCTTTTGGGTTTTTAAGGTTTTGAAGTGGTTATAAATTCCTTTTTAGTTGTGAGGGAGATGCAGCTTGCCTATGCCTCCATCTTGGCCAGAAGTCCATTTTTTCTTTAAAACTGGACAACTAAGATTATGGTATAGGAAAAAACTGATAAAGTGATTGTAATGTCAGATGGTTAAAAGCATGTTAAAAATATTAGTTATTGCCCTCCATGTCACAAGCAAGCCTTCATTCTTAGATGTTTCATCTCTATCTGATGTGACTATTAACCTTGAGGTGAGAGGTATGCCTTCATGATCTCTCTTAAACAGACATCCCTCAGATGAGGGTAGATCATATTCTAGCTTTGAGGGCCTTCTGACTATTTATTAAAGGAAACAACTCTAAGTACTAGTGACAGCCCAAATAATGGAGACTAATAATAATTAGTTAATGAATGTATCTTACTGAAGTATTCCTCATATCATATATTTTTTAAGTAGATTATATTTTTGCATGGCACTAAGCCTGTCTTTAAAAAAATTTTTATTGTATTTTTTGTGTTACCATTTAACCCCCTTATATGCTCCTGCCCCCTACAATCACCACACTGCTGTCCATGTCCATGTGTCCTTTTTCTCTTTTGCTCAGTCCTTCCACCCCCTGACATCCCCCCAAGAGCTGTCACCTGCTCTCTGAGTATGTGATGTCTTAATATTTTTATGCGGATGATTTACATAAAAATAATTATTTACATTGGAAATAACGTTAGCTTCACCTATCATAGAGAGTTTTGAAGTCAACTCTAAGGTTACAGAAAGGTGAAGGAGTAATTACAGGAGAACATCAGTGATAGAACGATTTTAAATGGTGATGAGTCATATATTGCACTTATCACACTGACTCACCAACACCTGACTGTATGCTTGTCCTGTAGCTTTTTGAGTCTGAGAGTGTTAATGTCAGTGAATGTTACTCAAGGAGTGATGAATGAGAGGGAGAGCTGGGTAGGAACCTTTAAGAAAAAACAGGGATCATGGCTTTCATTTCTTTGTGCTCTTATGATTCATTTTTTGTGTGTGTATGTGCTCTCATGATTCTTAATGTAATAATGTCCTATAAATTGGTTGAAAATGTTCTGTTGTGTACATAATAGATGGATTTACTTGAAGACTCCTTTTAAGGAATAATTTTGACATCTATTAAATTAACTTTTATAGGTTTAGATTCAGTTATTTGTCTTCCCTCACCTCACCACCAACCCCCCTTTTGAGATTTCAGTTGAACTTTTGTGATAAATCCCTGTACTATAATCAAATGAAAAACAGAAAATAAAAGTTGTAAGTCAGCCTTCAAGGGGAAATACATTTTCTAGGACTTTGTTTAGGACATAAACTCCTGGAGGGCAAAGAATGACCAGGGAGCCTGAACCATAGCTATTAAAAATGGATGATGTTTCTCAAGGTGCTTTCCAGGATTCCTTTATGAGGTCTCTTGTCATGTTATTGGCTGCCAATTTATCTTATGACTAATGATATTGAACATCTCTCTTCATGTGCTTATTTGTCATCTATAGATCTCCTTTGGTGAAGTCTGTTCAAACCTTTTACCCATTTAAAAAATATCAGTGAATTTTGTTTTCTTATTATTGAGTTTTGAGAGTTTTATATATATTTTGGGCTCTAAGTCCTCCATCAGGTATGTGATTTGTGAATATTTTTTCTGCTGTGACTTTTTTTCCCTAACAGTTTCTGTTGAAGAGTAGAAACAATTTTGATGAAGTCCAATCTATGAACTTGTTTATGGTTTCCATTTAAAATTTTAATGCATCTTGTCAGATAATATTCAAAAAAGGTTGTAGCAGCTCCTATTCCTGCTAGCAGTGTACAATGGCAATTATTTCCTAGGACTTGCATTAGCCTGGGTATTAGTGCTCTTTTCAATCTTTTTCAGTATAACAAGTGAGAAATATTATCTCATTGCAATTTTCTGGCTATAGCCAGGGTGATTATGTTTTCACATATTTATTGATGCTTTGCATTTTCTTTTTTTGGGGGAATTATCTACTTATATACTTGCTTTTAAAAAAATTTGGTGTTGATCTCTTTCTTATCAGTTTGTAAGTACTCTTTGTGAATTAGGAATGTTAATACTTTATCATATGTATTGCAAACCATTTTCCTCCCTTGGTATTACTTATTGTTTGATTCTTTTTTTTTTTTTTAAGCCTTCACCTGAGGATATATTTATTTTAGAGAGAGAGGAAGAGAAAGAGAGAAAAAGAGAGGGAGAGAGGGAGAGAGAAAAAGAGAAACAGCAATTGGTTGCTTCCCATATGCACCCACACTGACCAGGGATTGAACCCACAATTAGGTATGTGCCCTGACCTGGAATTGAACCCACAACCTTTCAGTGTATGGGACAATGCTTCAACCAACTGAGCCACTTGACCAAGGCTGACTCTGTTTTTAATTAAGAGCTTTAATTTTTAACTATGACTGGAATTTATATTTGTATATAGTGTGATGTAAGTATATAACATTGTTTTCTTCCAAGTAACTAACCAGCTTTGCATATAGTGTTTTTAAAAATAAAACATTCTTTTGTTACTAAATTGAAACATTATATGTGTTATATATTATACTTACATATTTGTTTATACCTATTTCTGAAATCTGTTTTCTGTCATTTTTTCTATTGTTTATTTCTATACCAATGCTATACTTATTTGAAATCTAGCAAGGTTTATTAACCATTCTCTTATTTTTCTTTCCAGAGTTCCCATGACTATTATAATATAATTACTTTTTGAAATGTATTTTTAATTTTCAAGAAAATTTATTACTGGATTCTGAATGAGGTTATAACCAATTTATATCCTAATTTGGGAAGGATTGATATTCTTATGATATTGTCTTCCACTTAAGAGTGGAATGTCTTTTTATTTGTATAGTTCTTATTTAATGTCATTTGATAATACTTTATATACTTTTAACCTTTCTTGTTCAATTTATTTTATAATAATTTATACTTTTGGTGCTATTAAAAATGAACTTTTTTCTCTTTATAACTTATTTTCAGTGTAGAGAGAAGCTGTTGATCAAAGACAAAGGTATATTTGTCCCTTTTCTAAATTTTTACCATTTATTTTTCTTTTTAACTTTTAATAACCTTCCAAACAATATTGAAAAATAGTGGTGATAGCTTCTTTTCACATAATGTTTTTTAAAAATCCTCAGCTGGGGACATTTTCATTTGCTTGTTTAGAGAGAGAGGAAGAGAGAGAGAGAAACATCGATGCAGGGGAGGCATCTATTGATTGTCTTATATACACTCAGACCGGAATCAAATCTGCACCTTTTTGGTCATGTGTTATGGGATGATGCTCCTGCCACTGAGCCACACCGGCCAGGGTGCTTTTTACATGATTTTAGTAAAAATGATTTTATTATTTCATGTGTGTAAACATCTCTATATTCACTAAAATCAGTACCTTTGAAGTCAAAATATATTTTTTCAAAATGAGAATAACTTGATTATTACTTATGATTATAATAGAGATAAAAAGATTTTGTGTACTCTGAAAATTACATAACATTGAAGAAAGAAATTAAGGAAGAAACAAATAAATGGAAGCAAATACCATGTTCTTGGATGGGAAGAATCAACATCATCAAAATGGCCATACTACCCAAAGCAATTTACAAATTCAATGCAATCCCTATTAAAATACCAATGACATATTTCACAGACCTAGAACAAATACTCCATAAATTCATATGGAACCAAAAAAGACCCCGAATAGCAAAAGCAATCTTGAGACAGAAGAACACAGCAGGAGGAATCACAACACCAGATATCAAACAATACTACAAAGCCACTGTAATCAAAACAGTATGGTACTGGCATAAGAACAGACATATAGATCAATGGAACAGAATAGAGAGTCCAGAAATAAACCCAGGCCTCTATGGTCAACTAATCTTTGATAAAGGAGGAAGGAACATAAAATGGAGTGAGAAGAGCCTCTTTAACAAATGGTGCTGGGAGAACTGGATAGGGACCTGCAAAAAAATGAAACTAGACCACCAACTTACACCACACACGAGAATAAACTCAAGATGGATCAAAGACTTAAATGTAAGCCGTGACACCATAAAAGTCCTAGAGGAAAACATAGGCAAGAAAATATCAGATATCTCACGTAACAATCTCTTCACGGACACATCTCCTAAAGCAAGAGAAATAAAGGAAAAAATAAATAAATGGGATTACATCAAACTGAAGAGTTTCTGCTCAGCAAAAGAAAACAACAGCAAATTGAAAAGGAAACCAACCATATGGGAAAACATATTTGCCAATGACATCACAGACAGGGGACTGATATCCAAAATATATAAAGAGCTGATACGACTCAACATCAAGAAAACAAACAACCCAATTAAAAAATGGGCAAGGGACCTGAACAAACACTTCTCCGAAGAGGACATACAGAAGGTCCATAGACACATGAAAAAATGCTCAACATCATTAGCCATCAGGGAGATGCAAATAAAAACCACAATGAGATACCACCTTACACCAGTCAGAATGGCCATCATCAACAAATCAACAAGCAACAAGTGCTGGCGAGGATGTGGAGAAACGGGAACCCTACTGCACTGTTGGTGGGAATGCAGACTGGTGCAACCACTATGGAGAACAGTATGGAATTACCTCAAAAGATTAAAAATGGAACTGCCTTTTGAACCAGCGACTCCACTACTAGGATTATACCCGAAGAATCTTGAAACACCAATTCAAAAGAACTTATGCACCCCTATGTTCATAGCAGCACTGTTTACAATAGCTAAGTGCTGGAAACAACCTAAGTGCCCATCTGTAGATGAGTGGATCAAAAAACTGTGGTACATTTACACAATGGAATACTATGTAGCAGAAAGAAAGAAGGAACTCCTACCATTTGCAACAACATGGATGGAACTAGAGAGAATTATGCTTAGTGAAATAAGCCAGGCAAAGAAAGAAAAATACCATATGATATCACCTAATACAGGAAACTAAAGAACAACACAGACAAAGGAACTAAATGAACAAAAAGCAGAGTAGCAGTCAATAGGGGGGAGGGGAGAGGGAGAGAAGGGGGATAAGTAAGGGAAGGGTTTAATTAAAGAGCCTGTATGAAGGACTCATGGACATGGACAGCGGGGAGGGATATGATTGCGGGAGAGGGGGTGGGCTGGGTGGGGGAGAGAAATTGGGGGAAAAGGGGACAACTGTAATTGAAAAACCAAAATAAAAAAAAAAAAAAAAAAAAGATTTTGGTTGTTATTCTTTTAAATATTTCTGTCCATACAATACACATATACTCTAGTTATAAACATATAAGAAACACAAACACATTTTATACAAATCAAATAATATACATTTATGTTACTTTGTAACTTCTTTTTTCTTAATATTTTGTGGCCACCTTTCTGTATCTGAGAACATAAGTTCATACTCTTTGTAATGGGTACATAAGAATTGCTTTGTATGGATATATTATAATTACTTAACTGATCTTCTATTGATAGACATCATGTTTGTTGAATTTTTCATGATTGTAAACAATGATGTGATGAGCATCACTGTATATATATATATATATATATATATATATATATATATATATATATATATATATAGTGCAATTCCTAGAAGTATGAATGATATATCGAAGGAATGAACATTTAAAAATTTTGATGTATTCCTTTGAATGGTCATACAGTTTATACTTACACCAACAATGCATGAAAGAACTCATTTGTCTTGACTTTTGCTAATGCTGATTGTTTTCCATTCTTTTATCTATGCCAGTGTAATAGGTAATAATTGATATGGCATTGTTGTTTTAATTGCACTTCATTGATTACTGGTGAGGTTAACAATCTTTTTACATTCTTTGCCTTTTTTATTTCTTCTGTGAATTGTCCATTTCTTTAGCTCACTTTCTAAATTGGGTTATTGATCAATTTCTTATTGAATTATAAGATCTTTTTATATATTAGGGATGATAATAATCTTTTGTCATGTATAGTGCAAAAATGTGCTCTTGGGCTTTTCAAGTTTGATTCTGTTGTATTTATAGTTTAGTATTCTACATTTTGTTTTTCTTGTCTTCCTCTCTCTCCCTCTGTGCTCACCCCTGCCATACTAGCAGTTTGGGTATTGTCTCTGTCCTGCCTTTAAACCTGTTCCTAGTGCAGAAGCAGGTTTTATAGTGGTGTTTGGTTCTGCTCTATGGTGATATTTGGGGTGTTGTACATGTAGTCTCTTGGCGACATGGCCTGCCTCAGTTCTAAGTATCCTGCAGCCCCTCTCACCCCTTCTTTCTTCCACTTCCCACCAATTGTTGCCTCCGGCAACAGGTCCGCAGTGCTCCCCCCTCCCCTCACTCCCCCATGTATTTGGTAAATCTGGCTCTGGTCTGCCAGTTCTCCCAGGGCACTTTTATCTGCATTATCTCATAGCAGTCAAACTACTGGCTACTACTATAACAGTGATGAGGTTGGCAATTTTAGAGTAGGGGCTACTTTAGTTACGGCAGTCAGGGAAGGCCTCTCTTGGCGGAGACTTTCCAGCTGTTGATCAATTGTTAGTATGTTCTAAGCCTCAATATCCCCATCATTAATAGGTGGATAATAATATTTGCATTGCTTTTCTCTTAGAATTACTTATGGGAATCATCATCTCATAGTGTGTCAAAACTAGACACACTATGTATTTTATTTGAATAATAAATGGTAAGAGATCTGCTTAATCTCTTTATAAAGAAGGAATAATAGTGGTCCCTTGGTGCAGAAATGCACAAGTGGTTGGGGAGGTTTTAATTCCACCTAGTATATTGGTTCAACGTGTAAATTTTGGAATTGGATAGTCTGAGTTGGACTCTAGAATAGCCACGCACCAGCTCTCTCATCTTGGGCGAGTTTTTTATTTTATTTATTTATCCTCTCTTTTGCTTTAATGTCCTTAGGCATAAAATAGTGACTCTATCTTACCTACCTCAGAGAATTGATTGAGGATTAAATGAGGTTATGTACATAATACTCTAGCACAGGTACCTGGCACACAGTAACTGTTCAATATATGTTAGATTTATTATTGCGCTTAACCTTACTATGCTTTCAAATGCAAGTATTACTTTTGGATAGCTAAGTTTTTTTTTTTTTTTTTTTCTGGTACTGAAATCTGTCTACTTTTAAAACCTCAGTTGACACAGTTTAAAAAGATAAAATCAATCAGTAACAATTTTGAGCTCTGCTGTAAACTTCATAAATCTTTCCACCACTCTGCACTGTGTAAGGATTAGTAAAAGAAAGCACAGTCGCTCAGTCTCCTGGAAAATAAAGGTCTGAAAAAGTGTCATGTGGGAAGCATCGTGTATAATTTTTTAATCAAGTACTTTGAGTTCCTTCAAGACACAATACTAACTAAAAGACTGTCACTTAGTATTAGAATTCTTCCTGAATGAAGCTCTGAGGCTTGGCAGAAAAGGAATCAGATGCTATTTTACATGTTTAAAATGAGCCTAATGTCATTATCAACACAATGAAGTATTTGTTTATAAGTTAGTGGCCATACACAAGGGCACAGTCTTGAGGTTAAATAACACATGATTAGAAGTTCCCACTTTTTTCAACTGTTTTATGGTTTTAAGTTGAAAAATATATTCTGTTGCTTCTAAGTCCTCTTATGAACCATCATATAAATGAACAATGTTTTTTATAAACTCAATTTATTAGAGTCAACAGACATAAAATTACATTTCAATAAATATGATCAGAAAAAAGGTAGCATAGAAGAAAAAGATATAGTTATAAAAACTATACATTTATACATTAAAACATTGTATTGGCAATTAGCATAATTACCAAAGGAGGGTTTTTTATCTTTTTTTTTTCTTTTCAAGTGCTCATGTTCTGCTTCTCTGAAAATTAGATTTGGGAGTATTTATTGATTACCAACTTGACGTATGCTTTGTCTTTATGAATCACCAAATGAACTTTGCTATTTTCAGGAGTTTTTGTGTTAGGAGACTTGGAGAGATGATTCCTCCTTGCTTTTCACCCATACTCTGTAAGATGATGTAGGAAGGAGTCCTCTGAATTCATTTTAGCTTTAACTCTCTCCTGTTTTTTCACTATGAGTAGCAGTTTCTCATAGGTTCCTTCATTTAGGTTGATGGCATCACATCAGAACATAATTAGATAAAAGTAGTATTTTGGACAGTTAATTAAATGCAGACAGCCCTCTTTGCAAATCTGATTGAAGTCAGTGTTGTATTTTAGAATAATTATGTCAGGGTTCTTCAAGATCCAGGTGGGTGTGGGAGAGGGTTGGATAGGCACTCCAAAAGCTGTGCAAGGAAATCCATTGAGTAGGGGAGTTTTGCTAATAATTAATTATACAGTCATCTTGTCAGAAGATGATTAGTTTTTTTCTATTTTTTATTTATTCTCAGAATAGAGTAAGAATTTTCACAATTGGGAGGAACTGACGACATACCATTATTCATTAATTTATTTTCACTGTATCTCAACATATTGCAGTTCACTTGTGCCCAGTTAAATAGATTTAACGGAAGCGGTGTGTGTGTTGAGGGGATGGGATGAAAGATGGTGAAGGGATTAACCAAAGAACGTTTATGCACAGCCCATGAGTGCGGAGAACAATCTGGGGACTTACTTGGGGAGGGGCCAGGGTGGGGCTCGGAGGAGGTGGGGAAAGGGAGAAAAAGTGGGAACAACTGTAACAGCATAAACAATAAAAATAATTTTTTAAAAAATAAAGGGGGTTTTAAAAAGAAACTGGAATAAATATAGTTCTAAAGCCAGCAAGGAACAGCAAAAAAATGCCTGCAAAACTGGTGGTTTGTCTTTTGGTATGAAATCTTTGTTAGCCACATAGAGTGGTAAAAATAATATGACAAGAAGTTGTCCAAAAAATGTCTGAATTATCAAAACTATTTGAAAATTTCCATGTTATTTTGTTTTATTTTTATCCTCACCTGAGGACATGCTTATTGATTTTAGGGAGAAGGGAAGGGAGGGAAAAGAGAGGAAGAGAAACATTGATGTAAGAAACATTGATATGTTGCCACTCGCATACACCCTGACTGGGACCACACCTACAACCCAGGCATGTCCCTGACTGAGAATCAAACCTGAGACCCTTTGGTTTACGGGATGATGCTCCAACCAACTGAGCCGTGACTGCTTATGTGCTATTTTTAATAATGTGTCTTATGGAACATTGATATAATGCCAAGACATTATTAGTACTATTTTAAAAATAGGAACAAAAAAGTTTTTGACTCATTATCAAAATAAGATATAATTATGAAATATTATTTTATTTTTAGATGATAAATGTTTTTATTTTAACCTATGTTTTAAAATTAACTAAATTATTACTGCAGTAAAAGGTGAATGTGTAATATATATATTACATGTATGTAGTTATATAGTAATATATGTATATATGTATATATAATGATTTATGATAAAATGTTTTACTGATATGGAAAAAAAATTGGAGATGGACAGCCTGTGAAGAGCTCTGTTCCTCAAAGAAGTATAGGACAGTAGATAGAAACAGAAACCTTAGGGTTAAACAGATACTTTTTTGCCACCGAATTTTTTCTTTATTTTTATTGTTGAAGCTATTGCAGAAGTCCTCATCCTCCCCCCTTTTTGCCCTCCTCCTGCCACTCCAGCTCCCCCTTTCCTCTGGCTGTCACCATACTGTTCAGACACAGGTTTTCATCCTGTATGTGTAACATGTACTAGTTGTGAGGACCTCAGGCAAATTATTTAATCTTTCCCATTTGTACAATAGGGAAAATAATATCTTACATGGTTTGGGAGGGTTAGATTAACTGATGTTAAGAAGTGCTTAACACAAAGCCATATACTCAATGAATGAAAACGATGATTGTCAGCACTAATGTTTTTCCTGCATCTGTTTTGAATGTGTGTGTTTGTAAGGATCTAGGCTTTGGAGTAAGTAGAGAGTTTATTATAGAGAGCATAGGGGCATGGGTACATGAGTATGCTTGCTACACTTCTTTCCAACATCAGCTCTAGTCTCTCTTAGGCTTCTGAAGAGCAGAAATGCAACTATCCTACAATTTCTTTAGTCTTTGGCCTGTTTTTCTTTTGAATGTAATGGCTTCAGCTGTTATAGGTTACCTGTTTCTTTTCTTAGTATGAAGAAAATTTACAGCTCTGCAGATAAAGGTCTGTAATCTCACACATAATCTGGGTGAGTGTGGAAGTATCACTGGAGTAGGAAGTGATTAATTGTACTATGCAGCAGGGAAAAATAACATTTTGTTCATTTGGAATAGCCATTTTATTCTCCTGTGGTTTATGTTGTAAAATGTATTATTGTTACACTGATTGATGGTTAAGGTATTAGGGAGATATTTTCAGAGTTGAAAAACCTAGATTTCAGCTTTGCTATTTACTTCACAGGCTTCCTGGGGCAAGACTTAGCTTCCTCAATTCAGATATTTGGAATCATTGTATCTGCCTTTTGTCAGCACCAGATCTGAGTGAGCACCTCTCATGTGTTAGCACTATACTAAGGATATGTAGGTGATAAAACCTGATCTGATTCCTGCCTTCCCCGAAAATGTCGTCCAGCAAGGAGATACATATGCAAACAATTATGACTCACTGTGATTAGGGCTTATTAGAGAAACAGGAATCTGTGTTGGCCTAGCAGAATAAGAGGGGTCATCATGAATGAAGTGCTGCTAATGATCTCTGAATTCCCTACTCTTACATTAAAATTCTGGTTAGCACTCGTTTTAGAAATTAAGGACTGTTTCACAAAGAGATGGGCACAGGAGCAGTTCTCTTCAAATTTGTTGGTAGCCTGTGATGACTTCGAAAAAAAAATTAGTTTATAGGTAAGTAACATACCCTTTTTTGTACACTAAAATTAGAGATACCATATGTAGGTACTTGGATACGTGGTTTGGAATTAAAATTGTTGACTTCCTTGGAAGATCTCAATTGTCTTTCTTCTTAATCTTTTTTCTCATTTTTCCTCATTTTTCTCTTTTGCTTGTCTGAGTATATACTTCAGGGCCTCACCCTCTGTTTTCTCCCTCCAGGTTTTAATTTACACTTACAGCTTGAATTGCCACATAGAGGTGGGTCCTGATATTGGTGGGATATGTAGCTTATAGAATTTTATTTTCTCTCTTTAGGATAGAGGATACAAAATTATGAACTCAAAATTACACACAAAAGTTTATATGGAAAGGCAAAAGACCCAGAATAGCCAACGCAATACTGAGGAAGAACAGTCAGAGGACTTCAGATTTACTGTTAAGCTACAGTAATCAAGATAACGTGGTATTGGTGAAAGAGCGGACAAATAGATAATGGGGTAGAATAAATATCTGAGATATAGACCTCGACAAATATAGTCAACTGATCTAATTCAATGGAGGAAAGTTGGTTTTCTTCAACATATTATGCTGGAAAAATTGGAAATCTACATACAGACAAAATAAAACTCTAGAAACAGATCTTTCACCTTTCACAAAAATTAACTCAAAATGAACTATAGACCTAAGGTAAACACTAAACTATAAAACTTCGAGAAGATAACATAGAAGAAAACCTAGGTGATCTTATGTTTGGTGATGAACGTTTAGATATAACACCAAAAGCATGCTCCATGGAATAAAAAATCAAAAAAGATGGGCTTGATAAAATTTAAAACAGAAATACAGAGAGCATTTTGAGGGTTACTAGATGGGAAGGGTTTTGCAGAATGAGTGAAAAAGGTGAAGGAATTAAGGAATACAAATTGATAGTTACAAAATAGTCATGAGTATGTAAAGCATAGCATAGGGAATATAGTCCAAATATAACAAAAATATAGTAATAACTATGTATGTTGTCAGATGGGTGCTAGATTTATTGGCTGATCACTTTGTAAATTATATATATGTGTAATCACTATATTGTATACCTGAAAGTACAGTAATGTAATATTGTATGTCAATTGTAATTGAAACCACAAATACTCTGAATTCTTTTATTCCTGTATTTTTATTGTTGACACTATTACAGAGGTCTCTATTTTTCCTCCCCTTTACCCACCCACTCCCAGCCCCTGCCCCCCTTCCTTCTGGCCATCCCCACACTGTTGTCTGTGTCTATGGGTGATGCATATATGTTCTTTGGCTAATCCCTTCGCCTTCTTTCATCAAGTCTCCCTCCCCCCTCCCCTCTAACATGAATTCTTAATTTTTACTTTGCAATAATATAAAATGATATTTTATGTATGACTTGTGAAAAAATTATCTTCTCTTCCTATCCACATACACTGTTGTATGTATTTTAAGTGAAGTTGCTGATCCTCTATACCTTTGTCAGAAATTTATTTTATGAAAGGGAAAGTGACTAGCAATGAAGGTTTGAAATATGCTTTTATGAATTTTTGAGAAATTTCAATAGAATTTTTTGGGTTTCCTAATTCATTACTAAAGGAGAAATGGAATAAAAATAAAAATATTTTTCTTCTGTCACCAGGATTTAAGTAAAATGTGTATTTTATCCATTAAAAGCCCTGTTTTCAGTTGCCAATTTCCATTTACTTTGAACATATTTTTTTCAGGATTACTATTTCTCATTACATTTTGTGAAAATGGGACTCTATATTTCCTCATATAGATGAGTTTTCTCCATGAATTCTTCCCCTTTCCAATGCACTGAAGTCATACTTTATGTTGGGAGGGAAGCGGGTGCTTATTGTCTATGCTTCTAAGGCAAGGAGGACATATGTTATACCTGTCAATGGTAGAACTTGTACACACACCCTGAGGAGCAGTTTCCACATTGATGCTGTGACTCCTTTCTCTTCAGAGAAGACTTCAGGCTGAAGAGCTGACTAGAAGCTGAGAATGCAGTCTCCTTTTCAAGTGGACCTAGTCTAGAGAAGAGTGTGTGGTAAACAGGAAACACTACAGGAAACCAGTGTTAAGGAGCACGACTTTTTCTTTTAAAATAACTTCAAGATTATACTTTTTAGGAGGAGAAACCCCCAAACTAACATCCTCCGTTTTTGAGTTAGATAATTCTATTTACCACGTTTAAGAGACATTTGCTTATGACGTTTAAGAGATGTTCGCTTATGGCACAAACTTACTTGCTAACATATGTGGTCTGGAGAACAAATTGGTCTGCCTTCCTTAATGATTTTTTATTTCTACTCTTTCCATTCCAGTCACATCATTCTCTCCAGGCCTGTATTTGTAGATTCACAGAACCTGATTTTTATGGGACCTCACACAACCAGTATTGTAGTCATCAGTGATGTTTACTATTTTTATTTCTTCCAATTTAATTGGTGTATCTGTGATGATTTCATATTTTTTTCCATGTGCTGGTGGTAACCAACTTGGTGTATGGAAAATTTTTCTTCATATCATTTTTAACATCTTTGTAGAAGAGGCAAATAGAAGAGAGAACAGAGTCCATATTTGTTATGTAGCCAGAAAACATTCTGGAGTATTTGAGGGTATTGAGTGCTGCCACTTCTGTTCGTTTCTTTTCTCTTGAAAAGAAGAGACAATGGCCTTGTAGTATAATTTGATATAAGGTAGCATGGTAACTCCAACTTCTTTCTTCCTATCAAAATTGCTGAGTCTATTTGAGGCCATTGGTATTTTAATAAGAATTGTGTTGACTTTGGGTAGTATGGACATTTTAATGATTTTAATGGACATATGTGATTGCTTTGGGTAGTATGGACATTTTAATGATGTTAATTCTTCTAATCCATGAACTTGGTATATGCCTCCACTTATTGTATCTTTATCTTTCTCAGTTTCTTTCTTCAATATCCTATAATTTTCCTAGTACAGGCCTTTTACCTTCTTGGTTAAATTTATTCCTAGGTACCTAATTATTATTATTTTGTTGGGTGGGATCATAAATGGGATTTTAAAGTTGTCTCTTTCTGATAGTTCATGACTGGTATATAGCAATGCCATTAATTTCTGAATATTAATTTTGTATCCTGCTATTTTGTCAAGTTCATTTCTTAGATCAAGTAGTTTTTTGGTATAGTCTTTAGGGTTTTCTGTATACAATATCATGTCATCTGCGAATTATGATGGTTTTACTTCCTCTTTTCCATGGATGCCTTTATTTCTTCTTCTTGTCTGATTGCTGTGGCTAGGACTCAAGTACTATGTTGAATAAGAGTGATGAAAGGGGACATCCCTGTCTTGTTCCTGATCTTAAGGGAAATGCTTTTAATTTTTGTTCATTGAATATGATGTTGGCTATGGATCTGTCATATATGGCCTTTATTATATTTAGGTATGTTCCCTCTATTCCCACTTTGCTGAGAGGTTTTATCATAAATGGATGCTGGATTTTGTCAAATGCTTTTTTTTTTATGATTCTATTGATATATTCATGTGATTTTTATCCTTCACTTTCTTTATGTGATGTATTATGTTTATTGATTTGTGAATATTGTACCAACCCTCCATAATAAATCCCACTTGATAATAATATATGACTTTTTTAATGTATTGCTGGATGCTATTTGCTAATATTTTGTTGAGGATTTTAGCATCTACTTTTCATCAGGGAAATTGGCCTATAATTTTCTTTTCTTTGTAATGTTTTTATCTGGTTTTGGAATTCAGATAATGCTGGCCTAGTAAAATGAGTTTGGGGCCTGACTGGTGTGGCTCAGTTGACGGGGCATCGTGCTGCAAAGTGAAAGGCTGCCAATTCAATTCCTGATCAGAGCACATGCCTGGGTTGTGGATTTGTCCCTGGTTGGGGTGCATGTGAGAGGCAACCAGTTGATGTTTCTCACTCACATCAATGTTTCTCTTCCTCTTTTTCTCCCTTAGCTTCCCTCTCTCAAAAAATAAATAAATAACATCTTTTTAAAAAGATGAGATTGGGAGTCTTCCCTCCCCTTGAGTTTTTCGGAATAATTTGAGAAGGATATGTGTTAGTTTTTCTTTGAATGTTTGGTAAAATTTGCCTGTGAGGACATCTACTTCAGGACATTTGTTTGCTGGGAGTTATTTGATTACTTCCTCAATTTTATTAGTTGTAATCAGTTTTCTGTTTTCCAGTCCTTCCTGATTCAGTTTAGAAAGATTGTATATTTCTAGGAATTTATCCATTTTGCTAGATTGTCCAATTTGTCGGCATATAGTTGTTCAAAGTATTTTCTTACATCCTTTGTATTTCTGTGATGTCAGTTGTTACTTCTCTTTTATTTCTGATTTTACTTATTTGCAATCTCTCTCTTTATTGATAACTTGTTAAAGGTTCATCAATCTTGTTTAGAACAAGCTCTGGGTTTCATTGATCTTTTGTGTTTTTTTTAGTCCCCATGTCAGATGGAAAGACAATTTTAAAAAATAAGGAAATTCTAAGGGACCTCTGGGACAATATAAAGCATAACAACATGTACATCACAGGTGTATGTCAGAGGTTGTGTGTAACTGGCCTTAGGCTACCTGTCTGGAGCTACCATGCTGTTCACTGTTTCTGGCTATATCTACTGGACCTGGGTGTGCATGGGAAAGGCAGGCCAATCTGTGTATTAGGGTTGGCTTCCTCCAGCTTAGAGTGGGGGTCAGATCTATAAAAGGACCAAAGGCTCCCTGAGGTCTGCCTCTCCCTGAGGTTGCCTGGTCTTCCTCCAGAGCCTTTTGGTGAAAGATTGTAGAATGGGCCCAGGTTGACCACAACCTACAGACCCTTCCACAGGTTGAGAGCTCAGTAGAGCAGGGGAAATGGGGTCATGTTGTCAGGTACTCAATGATGTGAAGGTGGACTTTACTCCACTGCCAAACCACACATTCTTTGTCAGAACTTCAACTCTAGTTCCCCCAGGAGGGGTGCACTGAAGGTTCAGATTGGCTGCAGCTGTGTATCTCCGCAGGAGAAAGTTCATCCAGGTGGAGGCACTGGGCTTAGGAGGAGAGATGAAAAGTTTCTAATTGTGGGTGATTCCAGCCAGCCTGCAGAGGGTGTTAACCACTTTGTCCTGGTCCTAGACAATAGCTTCCAAGGGATTCACACTCTCTCTGTCCCAGCTCTGAGCGGCTCTCCCTTCCCCCTGTAGAATTAAGTGTCAGGGTATCCAGGACTTGGAGTGGCAGATCCAATTTCCTATTGAAGTGCCTGGAGGAGGGGTCAGGCACTTCTTCCTCTTCCTGGGGTAGCACAGGCTGAGTTCACATGGGAGATAGGAGTGACCCCTCAGTGATGTAGCCACACAACCCAGCACCGTCTATCTGATTCCCAGAGAAAAGCTTCCCTGGGTGACATGCTCTGAAAGTCCCAGCTTAGAGTGGCGTTCTGATACTCTTGCACTCCGATGACTCAGCAGGATGGGGCCAGCCAAGCGATTCAACAGGTCGGGGGGGGGGGTGCAGCACCAGTTGCAGCTGTGCAGTCGATGTTGGGGAGACTGGTCCTTTTTCAAAAGCCACGCAGTTTTTTAGTCACTGTCTGAGTCTGTGCCAAGAGCCACCCGGGAAGAAGAGGGCTCCATAGGTTATTTCTGGGTGCAGCCAACAGACCTCTTCCCCAGGACCCGAGCAGAGAAAAGCAGCTTCATCAGCAGTTGCAGGCTGGGCAGTGTACTCCCCAGGATAGTGCTGTAACAATAGGAGAGTTTATCCCTGGGAAGGTGGTTTCTGAGTCTCTTACAGACTCATTTGTTTCCCAGGCTGAGTGAATTCCTACTCATTTTCACCACCATATGCTATGCGAGCCCATCTTCCCTTCTCTCTTGCTCTGAGTTGGAGATCCCTGCATGGAATTGAGACCCTATGCTCCTGGGGGAAGGGAGTTTTGAGGCTGTGATATCCCTCTGGCTACTCAGTCATTGAACCTGGGTGTGGGGGCTAGCAGTTTCTGTGTTTCCGCCTTTCTGTGTCAGCTAGCCTTCAGTTTGACTGATCTATAATTTAGCTGTAAATTTGGTTTGTGTCTGGGATCAGGGGAATGTAGCTTCCACCTACTCTGTAGCCATTGTGGAAACCCCTGGGAATAACTTTTGTTTGCCTGGCTGAAGTTGTAATCTCAGCATTTAAGGCCCTAGGCAAGAATTCCAAGAAACTCATAAAGAACTAACTAGATAAAAATATTTTCCAAATTAAATATAAATATATAGCTGGGAGTGTTATTAGGAATCAAGTCCAACACCACCACACTATAGCCTACTTGTTCAAGGTCACACAGTTGGCTAGGTGGGACTAAAACCCACTTTTTTGATTATTGAGTTTATTGCTCTTTACATTATGTGATAAAATGTTTTTTGTCCTGGAAATGAAAAAAAACTTCTGTCCAATTGGAAAAGAATTATACAATTAAATAACTCATATATATACTTTCCAAATTCTCTTGAGGGGCTGCCTTGTCTCAAGCAGAAGTAGGCACTCACGATATGGAGGTGATATGTCAGTATTTTAGCACCAGATGAGCCTACTGTCTGTTGGTGTGATTGACAGACAGATGCATACCCCCACCAGGAGGCAAGTGCTCTGCTCTTAGATGTGGGGACCCAGAGTAATTCTGCTTTGGGAATAGGGAAGTGCACATTTTACCTGAATCTTGAAGGAGGAATATGGATTATAAAATGTGTGAAGGGTTGCAGTTTACTTTGGTTGAAAATGGAACCTATCATTTGATCCTTTATGACCTACAAAGACTTCCATGTCCTTGTGTATGGGCTTGGATGCTTAGGACAGCATCCAACTTAAGAAACCACTTTCACCTAAGAAGATTAGGGTCATGGCATAATTTAAGAGGAGCATTTTAATTATCTGTAGGTTTTTTATGTTTATTTTTGGTGGATGGGTGGTAGTTGCTAATATTGTCTCTTTTTAGGGTAATGATAAGCTTTTAGGCATAGGTAACAGAGAAAAATGATATCCTTTTGTTATATATTGATAATTATATTTTTAATAGAATTATAATTGACTACCTAGGTGATAATACAAATTTGCCATGGAATATCATCTATAAAGAAATCAGAATAAACGGATTTCTATATATGAGGGGAATACTGTTGCTAAAGTAAATTATGATTTTTAATCTCTATACAGTATCTTCTCCCTCTCTTACTTGTGGGTCGCCAAGATCACTTTCAGTGTGCCTTCTGTTTTTAGTTTATGCCTGTTAGTCTGGAGTTATGAAATACCTTGTCCGTACTTTTCTGCTAATTTCTCTGAACACAATAAACTTTTAACAGACTCAGATCCTCTCAGCACAAGTCTGTTTTGCAGCTGCATAGTTTGGTGTCTCTGTATTTCTTTGTTCTAGATTGTTTCTGTCTTGTAGCTGAAAATAACGGTATCTTCTTTTAACTCGCCAATAGCTCTGAACTATCTCTTAGCAAGGAGACATGCAATATTACTGTCTGCCTCAGCTATTTATAATTCTTTAATCTAGAGAAATATAGTCTGTTTAACTTTACAAAAGTTAGATCTATATTTTTATGTCTTTTTTAAAAAGCAAAAACCATTTCAGCTGCTAAAGGTCTCCTTACAGTTAGTGCTCTCTTGCTAGTATTTGCAGAAGGCTAGTGGGATGCCCTCTTAAAAAGATGAGTCTAAGAGATAGATACTTAGTGTCAATTTTGTTCCTCTTCTTCATTTTAAGAAAACCAAACATGCTAAGTGTGCAAGTCTCTGGGGGATACATGCTGAGTGTTCATCCGGAAGTCCCACAGCAATTCCACTATGTTGTTGGGATTTTGAGTACTCTTTTTTCAATCAATAATGATTAACTGAAAATCAATTATACAGGGTGTCACAAAAAAGTGCATCCACAATTTTAATGATTATAAAGTCTGTATTTATTAGTACAGAGTTCCCTTTCAATGTTCACAATAAACTACATAAATGTACTTTTTTATACTTAGCACCTGTTTTCAAACTGATGACCATTCTGGTCTAGACATTGCTGGCAATGTGAAGCAACAGAATCACAAACATCAAGAATCATTTCATTTGGTATTTGGGCACATTCTCTTTCAATGGCTACTCATAATTCATCAATGGTTTCAGGTTTTTTAGCATAAACATTCTTGAGAAATCCCCAAAGGAAAAAATGTAGTGGTGTGAAGTCTGGTGAATGCTCAGGATAATCTACAGGACCTCTTCACCCGATCCATCTGTTCGGCAGGTCCTCATTAAGATAGGCCCTTACATCATGATGGTAAGGTGGAGGCACTCCATCTTGTTGGAAATAAAAGTCCTCATTATGAAAATCTTCGTGAATATATGGCATTGCTGATTCCTGCAGTAAATTCAAGTAAGTGACACCAGTTACAGTACCTGCAAGAAAGAAAAGGCCAATTAATGCATGCATGGGTGAGCTGCACCACACACAGTCCTGTCTTTGCACTTCTGCGTTTTCATACTTCCAGTAGCACTTCAAAATAAACTTTCTTTGTCCAAAACTTAATCTGATCTCAGCCATTATTTCTCAGTGGTTAAATCTAAAAAAAATATTCAGCAAGTTACCAGCTATTAAAGTAGGGATACATTTTTTTGTGTGTGTGACACACTGTATATAAGGCACAATGCCAGGATTCATGGACAAAAAGAGGTTGAATATAAGTTCAAAAGATTTACAAAATAAATAGCAAATATGAACTTAAATTGTTACACTTTATTCATGGTTGAAGTAGAGGAGGACATGGCTCTTTTGGGAAATTAACTCATTTTATAAATTAGCTGAGAAATGATATTTTTAAAAGATCACAGTGTCAGAATAGAAACTGGTTAGTATATAAAGGTATAGATAATCTTGCAGAACTAGAAGATCTATTCAAGGGAAAGTTTAAATAGTCTATTTCGAGAGGAAGATGGCGGAGGAGTGAGGGGAGGCTGTACTCTCAGGCTCCCGAGACCTGTCTGTAGTTTGAACTAATTGCAGACAGAACATCTCAGTGAGCAGCTGGACACTGGCAGGAGTCGAGCCTTGGCACTGCTGGATTAGAGAAAATCCATCTGGGAACAACCTGTTTAGTGAGGATAGTGGAGGAAAAAGGGATGAAATAGGATTCCTGACTGCGGTGGCTGCCTGAGCTATGGCTGGAAGGACACAATGGCTTTTTGGCGACCACAGGCTTCCCCAGAGGGGAGTCAGGAGGAAAGTGGATCTCTGCCCGCTGGCAGAGACAGGACTCGACCAGGTGGTATTGACGCTGGAAGACGGAAGACAGCGTGCTGCTGTGCAAGTGAAAACGTAATTTTTCCTTTGTAATTTTCTCTTGTGAACTGCAGAGAGGGGTGGAAAGTTTGGGGGTGATAGGACATTCTTGAGGAGCACAGGCGCAGAGGTGCGCTCGCCCACTCCCCAACCCTCCCCTTGGGTCGCGGGCGCGCATAGGTAAGTGCCCTCATTCACTGGACCAGGTGCGCGGGGCCGTGAGTCCGGGTGCCCCTCAGACACACCACAACAGACATAAGATCAGTGCCCCAACGGGTGCAGGGAGGGCCCACTGGACATGCAGAAAACCGTGCGCAGTCGCCCCTGGCCAGCTCCAGTGGGCGCTAGGCCCGAGTGCCAGGCCAGAGTGCAGAGCACTTGCCCAGGCTCTGCTCGCCTGCCCAAGCGGGCGCAGGAATGGTGGGTGGCTGCGGCGTGGGAACAGCGGGCAGCAGCGACTCACAGTCACTCACTTCTACTGAGCACAAGTGTCCGGGGCCCCACCCTAAGAGGCGAGAGACCAACTCCCAGAAGGTGGCATGGCAGGCCTGAGGCAAGCTCTCCAGCAGCCTTGGGCATGCACGGGCGCGTGAGCACAAAACCACCTCGCCTGCTTCAATAGGTGCCAGTCGTTCACTTCCGCTGTGCATGAGTGTCCGGGGCCCAGCACTGGCAGGCGAGAGACCAACTCCCCGGAGAGTGGCTTGGCAGGCCTGAGGTGGGCTCTCCGGCGCCTTGCACGCAGGGGCACCTCAGCTAGCTCCAACAGGCGCCAAAAGGAACGTGCTGTGCCTGTCACCGCGTGCACACTGCTGCTGCAAGGAATAGGAACCTCTGGCCTACCTCATTAGACCAGCTGTGGACGCAGAAAAAGAAGATGACACACAAAGGCTGAACTGAGTAAAAACATTCCTTTTTCTTCCCCTTTTTCTTTTTCTTCCTGAAAAAACAGAAACAAAAATTGTATCTCTAATTTGTTCCATACAAGCTCTCCTTCTCATCCTTCCTCTTTAATTGTTGTTTATTTGTTTGTGGATCTAGTTTAGCCTCCCTTTCACTCTAAATAAATAGAATATAACTACTATATAAATCCAATACTATACAATTCTACTTTCCTACTATATTCTGCACTCTTCCCTTTTTTCTTCTATTTTTATTAACATACAATGTAAATATTACCTACTGGCTTGCACAGTCTCAACTATTATTAATCTATTATCCCCTCTCTCAAAAATAATATTTTTCTCCCTAAAAACAACTCTTATCTATTCCTCCTATAGTATAAAAGCTCTAATCTCTCTACATTTATATTAATACTGGCTCATTGGCTGATGATAGCAGGATAGAGGGTGGAGGATATTTTTGAGGGTTCGGGTCTCCTGCCTGGACAGTGTGTTTATGTTTTTAACAAGCATCTCCACAAAAGAACTCAAGGCAAAGTGGATAGAGTGACTCTCAATCAACTAGTCAGAAGGAAGATCCTAACAAAGAGCATCTGAAATATAACCAGACAGCATAAACAAATGACATAAAGGGTACCCCAAGAACATCAGGCTCTGGAGATCAAAGAGACTGCACCACTGAAACCCCCAGATCTACCATAAAGAATCTCATACCACAAAGGTGGGAAGGCAAAGCAGAAAAACACAAAAAAAAAACAAACAAGAAGAATCCAACATGGTAAGATGCAGAAACAACCTCTCAATGAAAAGAAAAGAGGAATCCTCAGAAAGAGAGGTAGATGGAATAGACATAGCCCAAATGTCAGACACGGAATTCAAAACTATGGTGGTGAAGAAGCTCAATATGCTCGAAAACCTCAAAAACAACTACGACAGCCTCCAAGGAAGTTACCAACAGCTCCAGGAAAATTACAGGGAACTTACAGAGAACTACACCAGCATAAAAAAAGACATAGAAACTATCAACAAGAACCAGGAAGAAATGAAGAATGCAATCTCTCAACTGAAAAACACAGTAGAATCAGTCAAAAGCAGACTAAATGAAGCAGAGGATCGGGTTAGTGAGTTAGAACATAATGTAGAAAAAAATTCTCAGACGATACAGCAAAATGAAAAAAGATTGAAAAAGTATGAAGAAGAGGTAAGGGAATTACAGGAGAGCATAAGGAAGAACAATATCAGAGTCATTGGAACTAAAGAGGGACCAGAAGAACAAGGAATAGATAAACTTATAGGAGAAATAGTGACAGAAAATTTTGCCAACCTGATGAGAGAAAAAGTTATGCAAGTCCAGGAAGCACAGAGAGTTCCAATAAAGAGGAAACCCCAAAAACCCACTCCAAGGCATATCATAGTTAAAATGGCAACATTCCAAGACAAAGAGAGAATCCTAAAAGCAGCAAGAGAAAAACAGCAAATAACATACAAGGGAGCTCCGATAAGGCTATCGACCGATTTCTCAACAGAAACACTACAAGCCAGAAGGGAATGGTCAAAAATATTTCAAGCAATGAAAAACAAAGGCCTACAACCAAGAATACTCTACCCAGCAAGGCTCTCATTCAAAATAGAAGGTGAAATAAGGAGTTTCTCAGACAAAGAAAGACTAAAAGAATACATCTTCACCAAACCAGCATTGCAAGAGATGCTAAAGGGAATGTTCTAAGAAAAAGGAAGAGAAAAAAAGAGTAGAGGAACAGAGGTACAAAGGGAAATGAATAAATGCATGTCAATAATAACCTTAAATGTAAATGGATTAAATGCTCCAATTAAAGGACATAGGGTAACGGAATGGATAAGAAAACAGGACCCACATATTTTCTGTCTACAAGAAACACACCTCAAAACAAAAGATTTACATAGACTAAAAGTAAAGGGATATAAAAAAATATTCCAAGCAAACGGACCTGAAAAAAAAGCTGAGGTAGCAGTCCTCATATCAGACAAAACAGATTTCAAAGCAAGGACAATAAAAAGAGACAAAGAAGGACATTTCATAATACTTAAAGGAACAATCCATCAAGAAGATATAACACTGATAAACATATATGCACCCAACCCAGGAGCACCCAAATACATAAAGCAAATACTAGAAGACCACAAGAAGGATATTAACAACAACACACTCATAGTAGGGGACTTCAACACACCATTATCAACAATAGACAGATCACCGAAACAAAGAAACACCAAGGATATACAGGCACTGAACAACACACTAAACCACATGGACTTATATATATAGAACTTTTCACCCCAAAGAAGCAAAATATACATTCTTTTCAAATGCACATGGAACATTTTCAAAGATAAACCACATGAAAGGACACAAAACAAGCCTCAACAAATTCAAGAAAATTGAAATCATATCAAGCAACTTTTCAGACCACGATGCCTTGAAACTAGAAATCAACCTCAGAGAAAAATATCAAAGACACCCAAACTCATGGAGAATGAATAACACGCTATTCAATAATGAATGGGTTAACAATGACATCAAAGAAGAAATCAAGAAATTTCTATAAACTAATGACAATGAACACACAACAGCCCAAAAACCTATGGGACACAGCAAAAGCAGTCCTAAGAGGGAAGTTCATAGCAATACAGGCATATCTGAAAAGGATAGAAGAAGCTCAAATAAAAAATCTAATCCTAAAGCTACAAGAACTAGAACAACAACAACAAACAAAGCCTAGGGCAAGAAGAAGAAAGGAAATCATCAAGATCAAAGCAGGATTAAACGACATAGAGACTAAACAAACATCCAAAAAATCAACAAAACTAGGAGCTGGTTCTTTGAAAAAATAAACAAAATCGACAAGCCTCTAGCCAGGCTCATCAAGAAAAAAAGAGAGAAGACCCAAAAAACAAAATCAGAAATGAAAGAGGAGAAATCACGACTGATACCACAGAAATACAAAGGATTGTAAGAAATTACTACAAACAACTGTATGGCAAGAAATTTGACAACCTAGAAGAAATGGACAAGTTTCTAGAAACATATAACCTTCCAAAACTGAATCAAGAAGAAGTAGAAAGTCTCAACAGACCAATAACAAAGAAGGAAATTGAAACAGTAATCAAAAATCTCCCTGCACACAAAAGCCCTGGACCGGATGGCTTCACAGGCGAATTTTACAAAACATTTAGGGAAGAACTAACTCCTACCCTCCTCAAACTATTCCAAAAAATCCAAGAAGAGGGAAAAATCCCAAACTCTTTCTATGAAGCCAGTATTACCCTAATCCCAAAACCAGGTCAAGACACAACAAAGAAAGAAAACTACAGGCCAATATCACTGATGAACATCGATGCTAAAATCCTCAATAAAATATTGGCAAACAGGATCCAGCAATACATCATAAAGATCATACACCACAATCAAGTGGGATTCATCCCAAGGATGCAAGGATGGTTTAATATTCACAAATCAATAAATATAATACATCACCTAAACAAAATGAAAGACAAAAATCACATGATCATATCGATAGATGCAGAAAAAGCATCTGATAAAGTACAACACCCATTTATGTTGAAAACACTCAGCAAAATGGGAATAGAGGGAGCATACCTTAACATAATTAAGGCCATATATGAGAAGCCTGAAGCCAACATCATAGTCAATGGACAAAAACTGAAAGCATTCCCCCTGAAATCAGGAACTAGACAAGGCTGTCCACTCTCTCCACTTCTATTCAACATAGTCTTGGCAGTCCTAGCCACAGCAATCAGACAAGACAAAGAAATAAAAGGCATCCAAATTGGGAAAGAAGAAATAAAGATATCATTATATGCAGATGACATGATAGTATACCTAGAAAACCCTATAAACTCCCTTAAAAGACTACTCGATATAATAAGTGAATTTGGCAAAATAGCAGGGTACAAAATAAGTATACAGAAATCTAAGGCGTTTCTGTACACCAACAATAAAATATCGGAGACGGGGCAAAAAAGAAAATAGCATTTACTATAGCAACAAGAATAATAAAGTTCCTAGGAATAAACTTAACCAAAGAGATAAAAGACCTGTACACTGAAAATTACATAACATTGAAGAAAGAAATTAAGGAAGATACAAATAAATGGAAGCAAATACCATGTTCTTGGATGGGAAGAATCAACATCATCAAAATGGCCATATTACCCAAAGCAACTTACAGATTCAATGCAATCCCTATTAAAATACCAATGACATATTTCACTGACCTAGAACAAATCCTCCCAAAATTCATATGGAACCAAAAAAGACCCCGAAACCAAAAGCAATCTTGAGACGGAAGAACACAGCAGGAGGAATCACGATACCAGACATCAAACAATACTAGAAAGCCACTGTGATCAAAACAGTCTGGTACTGGCATAAGAACAGACCTATAGATCAGTGGAACAGAATAGAGAGTCCAGAAATAAACCCAGGCCTCTATGGTCAACTAATATTTGATAAAGGAGGAAGGAACATAAAACAGAGTGAGAAGAGCCTCTTTAGCAATGGTGCTGGGAGAACTGGACAGGGACATGCAAAAAAATGAAACTAGACCACCAACTTACACCATACACAAGAATAAACTCAAGATGGATCAAAGACTTACATGTAAGCTGTGACACCATAAAAGTCCTAGAGGAAAACATAGGCAGGAAAATTTCAGATATCCCACGTAACAATATCTTCACAGATACATCTCTTAAGGCAAGAGAAATAAAGGAAAAAATAAACAAATGGGACTACATCAAACTAAAGAGTTTCTGCTCAGCAAAAGAGAACATCAGCGAGATGAAAAGGAAACCAACCATATGGGAAAACATATTTGCCAATGCTATCACAGACAGGGGACTGATCTCCAAAATATATAAAGAGGTTATACAACTCAACATCAAGAAAACAAATATCCCAATTAAAAAATGGGCAAAGGACCTGAACAAACACTTCTCAGAAGAGGACATACAGAAGGTCCATAGACACATGAAGAAATGCTCAACATCATTGGCCATCAGAGAGATGCAAATAAAAACCACAATGAGATACCACTTTACACCAGTCAGAATGGCCATCATCAACAAATCAACAAACAACAAATGCTGGCGAGGATGTAGAGAAATGGGAACCCTACTGCACTGTTGGTGGGAATGCAGACTGGTGCAGCCACTATGGAAAACAGTATGGAATTACCTCAAAAAACTAAAAATGGAACTGCCTTTTGAATCAGTGATTCCACTGCTAGGAGTATACCCGAAAAATCCTAAAACCCTAATTCAAAAAAACTTATGCACCCCTATGTTCATAGCGGCCCTGTTTGCAATAGCTAAGTGCTGGAAACAGCCTAAGTGCCCATCTGTAGATGAGTGGATCAAAAAAACTGTGGTTCATTTACACAATGGAATACTATGTAGCAGAAAGAAAGAAGGAACTCCTGCCATTTGTGACAACATGGATGGAACTAGACAGAATTACGCTTAGTGAAATAAGCCAGGCAAAGAAAGCAAAATACCATATGATATCACCCAATACAGGAAACTAAAGAGCAACACAAGCAAACGAGCTAAATAGGCAAAGACTAGAATAGTAGTCAGTAGGGGGGAGAGGGGAGGGAGAGAAGGGGGATAAGTAAGGGAAGGGTCAGGTCAAGGAACATATATGAATGACTCATGGACATGGACAACGGGGAGGGATATAATTGTGGGAGAAGGGATGGGCTGGGAGGGGGGATCAATGGGGGAAAAATGGGACAACTGTAATTGAGTAACAAAAAATAAAATAAAAAAAAAAATGAAATTTCTGGGGGACTTGTTAGAAAAAGTTGCAGATTTATATGCCACAGCTCCATAGCTCTTGAGTGGAGACAGGAAATTTCATTTTTAACCAACCAACACATCAGATGTTTTTGATGCAGATAGATCTTTGATCACAATTTGAAAAAAATTGAGCTGAAACCTATATAAAACTATCATAATAGTAATGGAATAAGATATAATAGGATACATATAAAAGAATGACATAGAAAATTTGTTAATATTTTTACATATTTGATCATCATGTTAAATTCTTTGAAGCTTTTTCTTATTCTGCTCATCTGTTTATTGATTTATGTATTTCTCATTTAAGCATGTATACTTAGACTTAATTTAGCATTTATGGATATTTAAATTTATAGCTGTGAAAGAACAGTATTCTGATAATGACTTACTGCTTTGAGGAAGTCTTATTGCAGTACAACTCCTGAATGCTCCGGGTTCTTCTGGAGCAAGTTCTCTCATTTATTCTGAAGATATTTGTTGGGGATTCAGTATGTGCCAGGTGATACTTTAATTGCTGTATAATATAACAATGGTCATTTAAAAATAAACTATATAAATAAAATGCATACTCTGCTAGATGGTGTAAGTGTTATGGACAAAAGTAAAAGTAGAAAAGGAAGAGGAGTGTTGGGATAGGTATTCCATTTTAAGTAGGGTGTTGAGGGAAGGACTTACTGGAAAACCACATTTGAGGAAGACCTAAACTAGTTGGGGAGCAAGTCATACAGGTAAGGGGGGAAGAGTGTTTTAGGCTGATGGAGTGTCATATGCAAAGATCCTGAGTCATGAGCATGTCTGCTATTCCCAAGACAGCCAGGAGCACAGTGTGACTGGAGAAATATGAGGGAGAGGAGTGTAATAGAGAGATGCATTCAGAGAATTTTTGAGGAGGGAAGTCTGGGAAATAAGGTATGAGAGGGGACAGATGATTTATAGTGTTGGAAAAATTTCAAGGTGGAATAATGATCCTAAAATAACCAGAAAGCATCACAGTGTTCTGAATTGGGTTTTAATAATCTGGGTAAGAATTGTTATACAAGATAAAATAATTTTCAAGGGCAGGTTAACATGTTTGGAGTTATTAGAGTTTATAGTTCAATTCAGTGAAAAACAACAAATAAAAAACAAGGAAAAAATACAATAATTTAGTGGCCCAAGAGAGTCAAGTTGATTTGGAATTGCATGCAGCTTTCATTCTAATGCTCTTAATAACTGTTTTTTTAACACATTAAGTGCCATGTCAGGCACTGGTGACTGACACTATTCTTTCCATTTGGAAGACAAAACAGACTTGGCAATTAACGTGTTAAATTAATTGAAATCTCAGTCTTATTTTCCCTTTAACTAGGAGATGGATCTGGAAATGAAAAATCTTGTCTGGGTTGGTCATCAGGGCAATAGCAGACCAGGGAACATAAAGGATTTAAAATCTAGTTCTTTCTTTAGGTCAAAAAGCCACACAGGATCCTACCTAGCTATAAAGCTCTTTGTTTGATCAAGCCCTTCATGTATCAGTTCTGGTATTGTGTGCACATTTAAGAGAAAGGGAGACAAACTACTCTTAACAAAGAGAACTTTAGCAGTCATGTTAGGAATATGCAGAGGACGATAGTCTGCCCTCAGATGCACACCCAGAATTTCCATTGACGTCAATACTTATTGCTTACATGTATCCAAGGGCAGGATCTGGCCCTTAGAAATTAAATTAAATAATTCCCTGTGTGGGATGCCAGAAAGTATCACAAGCTACTAACCATGAAAGGGAAGTTTTTCTGTGGTAATGTCAACACTGATGGATTAAGATGTCCCAGAGATGCAAAATATGGGTTCTGCCTATTACTCTTTAAGTTTACAAACATTTATGATCTGCAAATGTGTTTTCAAGAGTACACAGGATTTTTCAAACCTGCAGAAGATAGGGCTGTAGTGAGGTTTTAATCCTTTTCCTGTTGTATACTTTTAAATGTAGGGGAATTAAAATTCTAAATGCTAACATTCCAAAATCACTCTCATCCTATAATTTTAGACCTGGAATAATATAGAGAAAACCAAACATTCTCCAAACTAGCTACATTTCATCCATTGGTGGGTACATTTTCACAATGAAGGTGTCTAGAGTTTGAGAATTACTAGGAATCTTTTGAGCTCAACAAATAGGAAAAGTATCCTCTGCACGATCTTCCGATTTCAGGGGTGGATGGAGGTGGAGTACTTGTCAGTCCTCAGAAGGAGAGAAATTGGTTCCTTTTTATGCATAGTAGTAAATACAGGAGAGACTTCATTTTGTGACACAGTTACAAAAACACATTTGTCCTTTGAATGAAAGACGAGATTAGAAAAATTTGTTTTCTACAAGAAATCCAATTTAAATACATATAGAGGTCATCATTTGTACTCTTCAGATGGAAGTACTCTTGTGTATTACCATATTTAGGTTGCTTACCGCTGATTATAATAATAATACTTCCTTTTCCCCTAGCTTCAATTCAGTTAAAGAAACATTTACTGTGTGAATTCTTTAGGATAGTCTCCAGTAGCCTAGGCTGAATACGCAGTTCTGGCTATCCAGGTACTTATGGTGGGAGTAGACATACTACACTATCCGCAGAAGACAGAGTGTGGTAAGTTATATAACGTACATATAAACAAAACTCGGGGAGAATAAGGTGGGAGAGAAAATGTTCAAATTTGCCCGTTGTTTTGGAAAGGGCCCAAGTAGCCCCGATCATCTGTAATGCACTTTGAAAATGAGGGTGGTTTTGATTGGTGACAGAAGTGTAGGTAGGATGATAGAACAGTATTCTAGGTGGAGTGATAAGCCTGAGAAAAGAATGAGATGAGCACTTGATGTGGACATTGGGAAGCAGTGAGGTGTCCGGTGTGGTTAGAACATAGGGTACACTGAGTAATAATAGCGGAGATAAAATAGTTAGGACCAACCTTTGGCCCTAGCATGTCAAGCTGAGGAATTTGGATTTTGCTCTGAAAACACTTTTCATTTCTTAATGTTTTTGTCCAGTTTCAGTCCATATCAGGATAAAATTCCAGTCATTTCTCTTAATAAAAATAGTTTTACAGATATTGTCGCTAAGCCTCTCATACTCACATGTAGTTTTTAGTTCTTCACTTTCAATATTTTTAATAAATATGATTCTCTACCCACTCAGGAAAGATTTAAAATTGAATAAACACATTTATGAACCAATATGATGGTTATCATAGAAAGGATTCAATGTGAAAAGGGACGATATGAAATATTTGTATGAGAAAGAGACACATGAAGCCTTCAGCTCTTATCTTTTTGTCGTAGTTTTTCTCTTACTTAGAGATGATGTATGTTATTAACACAGGCATGCAACTAGTCCAATCCTGGAAAACTGTGGTGCTGGGAAATAATCTTGGGCCTCTCTGGTAGCCCCAATACACAGACTTGGACAAATCACCCCTCTGGACCTAACATTACCTATTTTGAAAAGGAGGAATTGGTCTGAATAAGCTCCAAGTTCCTTTCCTCTTCCATGATTAGATATTGAGCAGTCATGGCTGCATCTTGCAAGCGAGATCCCCTCTTGGATTTTCTTTGTTGCTGCTGGCCAGGGCTGAGGGACCTAGCATCTCACTGTGGATGCACTCACAGATTCCTGCATCTGTCTTGCTCTGCTCCCTCATCTTGCCGCAAACCAACAGGCCTCATGAAGGGTGATGGAGGAGGTGGGAAGGAGAGGTGCTAGGGGCAGAGAGGAAAGTTAGCAGTCAAGGTATCCTTTGAGTGGGCAGTGTGAAGGATGTGGATCAGGAGAGGCAGAACCACAAAACAGGCGAAGCTGGCCTTTCTCACTGCTGAATTTGTTACTTTTATATTTACCTTCTGTGTGTCAGGCAGTGTTGACTGATTGGCCTGTTGGTCTGTCGGCTTGTTTTAGCAGATTCTACTCTGTTAAAAATCTTCAGATTCAATCCCTCTGTTTGCTGGGAACCAGAGGCATGTTTTTATAAGAAGTGCTATCTCTAGTCTTACCAGGTTATTTTGTTTTTGTTTCTGCTTTTTTGAGAATTTTGTCCGTTGAGGAATAAAATTAAAATCAGTGGCCTCATTCAAATTAATGTCTAACCAGTGGAGCCAACCTGCCGATCAAAAGTGGTTCCCCAGGGAAGCTCAGTGTTGGCTTGTTTGCAAAAATGTCTTCACTTTTAAAAATAACCCCTTGAGAATAAGGGAAAACTCATTCCCTGAGAACATTTGGATCCTTCTTCTGTGAGGACGCTTGACCTACCTGGGAACTAATATGCATCAAGTGGTTTGTTAGGGAAAGAAGCCAGTACATATTTGCAAAGAAAAAATGTTGGCCCTGGTGAGGTGGCCCAGTTGGTTGGAACATTGTCCTGTAACACCAAAGGTTGCAAGTTTGATTCCCGGTCAGTCGGGGTGTGCATGGGAGGCAGCCAATCCATGTTTCTTTCTCATATTGATGTTTCTCCCTTTATCTCTGTCTCCTATCAACATACATATCCTCGGGTGAGAATTTTTTTTTTAAAGGCCACTTTACATCTTAATTTCCTCCAGCATTTTCCTTTGGGGGAAAAAGCTTGAAATTGTTGTCATCGTCCTTAGTTCTCTGGAATTGAAAATATGGAGGTTAGGGCCCTGAAATACACTGGTTACCAAGAAAAGCAAATGCTTCTCTGTGGCATTCTGTTGACATTATTCAAACATTACTCTGCCTAGCATTTATTTCAGGATGGAGAGGAATTGAGTTTTATGGTTTTCTCTGAAAAGGGCACAAGCCAAACAAATCTCAGACTTCTGACCTGCTTGTGACCTTTTCCCAATAGTTGTAACTTTTCATTTCAGATTGAAAATGGGTTAACCGTTTCTTGGGAGAGGACCTTGAGCAGTTACTTAAAAGAAAAAAAAAAAAAAAGAAAAGAAAAGCCTTTCACGGATTCCTATACAGCTTTGTAGGCCTTTAGGTCAGATTTTCAGGTAAACAATGTCTTCTAGCTCAGGATTTTTGAGCCTTTTGCAAAACTCTCATTGTCTTCTTTGACATCTGTTCTTTTTTTCAAGACATTTTCTTTTCTATTATTAACCCCAAAAGCATATATGTTGGAGGAAGAGAAACTCAGAGTTTCTCTCAACAAACACCTCTGTCCAAGAAAATTAAATGACAAGCTAGTTGAGAAGAATGGAGGACTTCTCGCGGTCCTCTGGATTGCCCACAGTGCACCCAGGATAGTGCTGCCTAGATTGGAGAAGAAAAGACGTTTGCTGGTGGTTAGTGTTATCTGTGCCCTGGGCCTATCTATCTTTTCTGTCTTCTCCCTTTGTTCTTTTCATACTGTATGAAACCACACTGTTCATCATGTATGAGGCCTTTGTGAGTGTCTGAGTCTATTTATATTTAAAACTGAGACTTCCGATCTGTTCTCTTGTCTCCTCTATCTTCAAACTTAGGAAATCTGGCATATCATGTCATAATAAAAAAATAGAAAGAGGTGAAGGATATGAAAAGTCACTGTAAATTGTGAAATACTATTTAAATATAATGTTATAAAAAATGAAAGAGAGAGCTTAAAAAATCTTCTAGTCCTATTTTGTGATTTACTTTAGCTACTTGGAGATGCCCTGTTTTTCACAGTTGCTTTTGATTGAAAGCTTTTAGAATAGTGACCTTGAAGTTATCTAGTTCACACTTTCTTTTGAGCAGAAATCCACTTAAATAACCTTAGAAAGATGGATACTCTTTTCATCAAAATTGGTAGAGAAGAATCCATATCTTTTTGGCAGCCTTTTCCAGTGTTTCACATCCCTTGTAATATGAATTCTGATTTTCAATCTTAGGATCTTCTACTATAATTTAAGGCTGTTCCTTATGTCCCATTACAGTGGAAATAGGGCAGCCGTTTACCATTATTAATGTAATATATATGAGATGTGTCCAGAAAGCATCATTTATTGAAGAAGATACAAGTACAAGATACAAGAAACATTGTACACAGGACAATGACACCTCAGTCTCCCTCAAAGTAGGTGCCTTGACACCTCACACAGTTCTCCCAATGGCCATCAGCTGCCCTGTTGTACTTTTCTGAATCTCACTGATGGTCTTAAATATCTTCCCTTTCAAAGGTGATTTTAGTTTTGGGAAAAGCCAGAAGTTGTAGAGCATCAAATCTGTACTGTAGAGAGGCTGAGTCACCTGGGTGATTAGATGTTTTACCAAAAAACTCTGTATGAGACATGATGCATGAGCAGGCGCGTTGTCACGATGGAGCTGCCAATCACCAGTTGCCCATAGCTGCGGCCTTCTGAATCATCTGAATAGTTTCCATGGAGGAATGTTCAAGCTTTTTT
Organism: Furipterus horrens; assembly: GCF_987537825.1. NCBI lineage: Eukaryota > Metazoa > Chordata > Mammalia > Chiroptera > Furipteridae > Furipterus > Furipterus horrens. The sequence goes on from NW_028327175.1 coordinate 134,067,537, forward strand.
TTTTTTTTTTCAGATTTAATGTGTTTTATTGATTGAAATATTACATTTGTGCCAATTTCCCTTCCCTCTGCTCCCCTCCACCCGGTGGCCCCCCTCCCTCCAGTTGTCCCCCCCTTTTAGATTATGTCCATTAGTTGTGCATACAGTTCCTCCCAACCTCTCTCCGTCTATTCCATTCCCTCCTACCTTGATCCCCAATTCCTATATCATCTCCCTCCCTTTCCCCATTCCCCCTCCCTGTTGACCTCCCCCCAATATGCTTCCCGTACCCACAGTTCCTTTTCCACTCTCGTTGCCTCTTTAGTTTGCCTTTGTTTCATCTCCCTAGCTTCTGTTTTTTTAAACCAGTCCCTTTAACATCTCATATAACAGTGGTTTGGATCTAATGAACTCTTTCAGTTTTATTTTGTCCTGGAAACACTTTCTCTGTCCTTCTATTCTGAATGACAATTTCGCTGGCTAGAGTATTCGTGGTTGTAGGTTTTGGATTTTCATTACTTTGAATATTTCTTGCCAGTCTCTTCTTGCCTGTAGGGTTTCCCTTGAGAAGTCAGCTGATAGTCTAATTGGGACCCCTTTGTACATAATTCTTTTCTTCTCTCTTGCTGCTTTTAAGATTCTCTCTTTATCTTTAATTTTTGACATTTTGATTATAATGTGTCTTGGAGTGGTTCTCCCTGGGTCCAGTCTCTTGGGAACTCTCCTTGCTTCCTGGACCTGCAAGTCTATTCCCTTCCCCAAGTCTGGGAAGTTCTCCTTTATTATATTTCCACTCAATTTTTCAAGTTCTAGTTCATCTTCCTCATTCTCTGGCAAACCAATGATTCTTATGTTGGGCCTTTTATAGCTGTCCCAGAGGTTTCTGATCCTCTCATTGTTGCTTCCCATTTCCTCTCGCTGCATTGGTTGACTGCTTGTTCCTTCTCCGTATTCCAGTTTGTTGAAATGAACTCTGGATTTTTTTTTCTCACCATCTATCTCGTATGCGGTTTTGTTCCTTTCGTTATGAAAGTTTTTCGCTTCTTTCTTATCTTTTTCCTGCTCTTTTGTGAATTCTGTAAGCCACCTGATAACAATGGCCCAGAACTGAGCCTCTGACAGGTTTCTTATCTGTTCATCTGTCAGGTTCTCTATCTGCTGCCTGGTGAGTTGTGTCACCGGGATTTCTATAGTTGTCTGCCTCATTTTGACAGATGCGTTTTGTTTTCTTAGGCCGGCTGTCCGGGGCAGTGCCTGTGTACGCGTCACAAATCAGTGACCGGCGCCTGCCTATCTGCGACCTATTTCGCAGCCCTGTGGTGCTTTCTTTGGGGGCGGGGGTCCAAGATGGATTCACACAGTTATTCAGCTAGGAGACCGGGATCCGTCCTCCCGCCCTCCTGGGCCTCACTGTTCAAGGCGATGCGGCGGCCGCTCTCCCCAGCGCCGGAGTCGCGCACCGCCAGGGGCTTGACTGCAGCCGGGATTCCTCGCCGCCCCGCCGCTGTCCAGGTGCGACTGCGAACAGCACTGCCCTCTTTAACTCTTACCTGCCCAAATGGCACCACTGGTTTATAACTTCATATGTTGGACTTCCATGTAGTTTTATTTTCTGGAATTTCTAGTTATCCTTTGTTTTGAAGTAGTTGTATTCCTCTCTAGTTGTAGAGGGAGACCTAGCGTGTCCGTCTAAGCCTCCATCTTGGCCGGAAGTCCAGGAATGTTCAAGCTTAATGCACAATTTGATGCAGATTCATTGCTTTACTCACTCAATCATTTTGATTGTGATGGCCACACAGTACATATGCTCACTCAGCAGCATCTACCATCCCCACTGACTAGTACAGTGAAGTCCTCATTGCTCACATGTGCACATTCCAGTCGGCTCTCCTTGGCTGTGAGGTCACACTGATGCCACGCAAACCGTTCTCATTATATTAACAGTGGTTGGACTTTTTCTAGACAGATATTGTTTATTTGTTTAATTCTTGAAGGCTCAGCTTTTCTAAGTGAAATATGTTTGGTTTCCTTAGATTTTCTGTATAGTGACTTTTCAAAAACTTTATTGTTTAAACATCTTCTCAAGTCCCAAATCTTGTTTTAGTTGTAGAGCCTCAAGGTAGAGCTCTCTAATTAAGGCATGCTCAGTGCTGAAAGATGAATTTTTCCCTTTGCTGTTCTCTTCTCTTCTTCTATATGTGTTTCTACCTGTAGCAATCACATTATTATTATTATTATTATTATTATTATTATTATTTTGATACCAAATGACATAATGTAGTTTTTGACCTTCAGATATTTTTCTATTTTGCATGATAATTTAGAATCTGGAAAATACAAACTTTGAGGTTCCTAGGAAATAGGGTGAAAGTAATGGCATGATTAATGGTGTTTATACTCCCTGTGAATTCACTTTTTTCTACTCATTCAATAAATAACACATATCTAGTATGTGCCAAGCACTAGACATTTAAGAGTAAATAAAGATGCAAAATCTCTGTCTTCCTGGAACCAACATTCTAGTCAAGAATTTCTCTCCCCTCTAACTTTTCACTTGAATTTTATATGGCCTAAGAGTGTAGCAGCATATGTAAAGGGGATGCCAAGCAGTAGCAGTGGTATGGAGGTGAGGGGTATATGCATATTGCCTCTCCTCATTCCTGTGCTGAATTGTCCCATGAACTTAACTTGCAGAACAGAAGTTCAAAGATTCAATTATTAAGAATTTTAAGATGGTGGCACAGAACATTAAACTAAGCATGGATCCCTTATGAGCACAGGGTTTTGAGTATAAAGTGAGTATGTTATAGAAGCTGTGTAGTGAGATCACAAAAGATCTATGCTAATGGAACAGCAAGGAACTGTGGAGGACACAAATATTATATGCATCTTCTCTGCTCACACTCATGTTCCATTGTCCCATTGGACTTCACTTACAAAATGTAAGTTCAAAGATAATATTATTTAAAATTTTAAGATGGCAGTGATAGCGATTAAACCAAGCAGAAGGCCCTTCTGAGTGTGAGCTCCAGTGGAACTGTATAGGTTGCATGCCTATTGAGCTGGTCCTGACTTCACTCACATTTCTGGTGCCTGGGATGGGATGATTCCAAAGTTGGACACAGGTGGGCCTGTTTACTAGAGCATTTACGTATGGCTTCTTATTGTGAATTGGGTTTCTCCCAATGTGGTGTTTGGGTACCAAGTGGTAGAGTCCTTAGAGGGACCTTTCAGAGGGCAAATATTCCAAAAGAACTAGGTGGAAGCTGTTTGCCTTTAATGATTGAACCCTGGTTATTATGTAATATCACTTTTGCCATCCTCTGTTGGTAAAAGCAGTCAAAAGACTACTCTGATTGAAGGGGAGGAGACACGGTGCTTACTTATTGATGGGAAGAGTGAAAAAATTTGGGACCATATTTTAAAACTGCTTCAGTGCTTAGAATTTATCAGGTGCTTGGGTATTTTCATACTCTTTTTTTTTTTTTTTTCTCTCCTCACTATTTCCATTCCTTCTCCTTTTCCCCCTCCTCTTCCTTTTTTTTTCTTTTTTTGTGAGTTTATTTGAGCCAAACTGATAGCAATATTTTAAAATATTTTATTTTTATTTATTTTTAGAGAGAGGGGAAGAGAAGGAGAAAGAGAGGGAGAGAAACATCTATTGGTTGCCTCTCGTACATCCCCACTGGGGACCTGGCCCACAACCTTGGCGTGTGCCCTTAATGGAAATCGAACTGGTGACCTTTCAGTTCACAGGCCAGCGCTCAATCTCTCTTCCTTTTTTTAAAAAACTCTCATTACACCATGCTTTTTCCTCACCATTGAATAGGAAAAAATATTTATAGAGTAGGAGAGAAACAAGAAAGTCAGTAAGACAGGAAGGGAGAAAATGGGGTTAGCACTTACCTCTCCCTTTAGCTGTGTGAATTTATTGCAGTATTTTAAAATTCTAGATATCTAGGTTATCTCCATTTACTCCACCTCAGCCTCATCTTCATTTCAAGAAATATTTGTGACCATACACATTTTCATTTCTTCCTATTTATTTCTCATCTATTTGCTTTTGAATATAGTATTTCAACTAGCCCTAGCCTCATGTTCTGTACACTAGATTTCTCTGTCAGCTCTATGGAATTTCTTGACTCTTCTAGAATTCAAGCAACATGGCTTCAGATATTCTACAACCAGCATTATATAAAAGATACAGAGACTTATTCCAAGTAAACTGAAGCAAGATGTGGCTGCAAGAAGAACTTGGCCTATAAATGTGAAAAAAATCTCATTGTATAGTCTAAGAGAATACATTTGACAAGAGCATGTACTTCAGTGGAAATGGATAGAGCTGGTTTGTCTAAAGCATCTTTAACTCATTTGACACTTGAGTGATGGCTTCTGACATAGTTTCCTTATTTCAAAGGATATCACTGGAGTATTGCCTTAAATCTCAAACAGCACTCATAAAACAGCACTCAGATTTTCTAAGTGGACCTAAATCAGAGACATGTAGACAACATCACTCATATATACCAAATGATTGAGCAGTGTCAGGATAACGCCAAATAAAACAATGTGATGGACTCTGAACATTATTTTCTCACATACCTAAGAGTACTTTGGTTCTAGGCTTTCCAGGCTCAATGCTGAAGATACCCTCACCCTGACAGGATCTATAGTTCAAAGAAGGAAGTGTTTCATGGCATTTGTCCTCAAAGCCATTATTTCCCACATTCTATACGCCTGGTTTATACTGTTTACTAGATAATTAAGAAGCAACAAAAGCATTTTATATTGATATTATTGGATTTTTGGTCAAGATAGTTTGGTACATTAAATTAGTGTCACACAGGGAACATTAGGCTAATAACTTAAAACCCAAATGAAATCTTTTTACAGTAAGAAATTATCTTTTATCTTAACATCCTAGACATGTGTTTTTATTTTTACTCTTTGTAAATTTTTAAAATTTGGTTTCAGGGAGAGAGAGGGGCGGGGGAGAGAGAATAAAAGAGAAAGAAACACCAATTTATTTTTCCACTTGTATGTGCCCTGATGGGGGATTGAACCTTCACCCTTGGCATATCCGGACGATGCTCTAAACAACTGAGCTCCCAGGCCAGGGCTTATTTTTGCTCTTTTTAGATAATTACAATGTCACGTCCATACCATTTTGTTTTCCACTTTTCCCATGGGTTATAGCAATGTGAAGAACATGTGCTTTGGAGCCAGACAGATTTGGATTAAAATTGTTGCTGTATCATCTACAAGGTCAGTGGGTTTGGTCAAGTTGTTTATCCACTTTGGTCTTTAGTTTATTAATCTGTAAAAGGAGGATGACAACTGACACACAAATATAACTTGGGTTTCCACATGACTGGTCCCTGTGTAGTGTCTTATTCAAAGAAACAACAATCTCTCAGAAAAATGTAACTGAAAGAATTAAGATAATAATAGAAAAACAGTAAAAAATAAATTAAAAAATAAGAATTAAGATAGTTTTTAAAATACAAAATTAAAAATTAAATAGTTTTATTGTTATATGATTGATATATAATAAACTGTATATATGTAAGGCATAAAATTTAACAAATTTTAACATTTATACATATTCATGAAATCTTCACCACGATCAAGAAAATGAACACATCCATGTTTCTCAAATGTTTCCTCATGTCCCTTTGTAATACCTTCTTTCTTCCCCACCCTGGCTCCCTCATCTACAGGCAACCACTGGCCTATTTTCTGTCATTATACTTCAGATTGCATTTAAAAAATTATATAAGTGGTATAATACAGTATGTATGTTTTTGGTTTGATACTTTCAGTATAATTATTTTGAGATTCATCCATGTTGTTGCACATATTAACAGTCCATTCCTTTTAATTGCTGAGTAATAACTTGTTGTATCAGGACACCATGATTAGGTTATCCATTTACCTGTTGGTGGACATCTATTTTTTTTAAAAAAGATTTTATTTATTTATTTTTAGAGAGAGGGGAAGGGAGGGAGAAAGAGAGGGAGAGAAACATTGATGTGCAAGAGGTACATCAATCGGTTGCCTCTTGCACGCCCCCAACTGGGGAGCTGGCCTGCAACCGAGGCATGTGCCCTGACTGGGAATCAAACCCAGGACCTTTCAGTTTGCAGGTCGGCACTCAATCCACTGAGCTACACCAGCCAGGGATGGGTTTTTGTTTTTAGTTTTTGACAATCAAGTAAAACTGCTACGAATGTTTTTGTATAAGTCTTTATACAGATATATGTTTTTATTTCTCTGGTAAGTTTATGTCTAACTTTAATTTTTTTATTATTTATTTTTTTAAAATATTTTTTTAAAATTTATTTTCAGAAAGAGGGGAAGGGAAGGAGAAGGAGAGGAAGAGAAACATCAACATGTGGTTGCTTGTTGAATGCTCCCCCAACTGGGGACCTGGCCCTGCAACCCAGGCATGTGCCCTGATTGGGAATCAAACTGGCAACCCTTTGATTTGCAGGCTGGTGCTCAGTGCATTGAGCCACACCAGCCAGGGCTTAACTTTTAAAGAAACTATTTTATATATACAGTGGTTGTAATCTCTGGCAAGTGTATTAACTTTTAAAGAAATTGTTCTCTATATACAATGGTTGTAATAATTTTACTTTCCATTAGTACTGTATAGAAGTTCTAGTTGTTCCATATTCTTGCCAATACTTAGCACGATCAGTCTTCCTAATTTTAGGAGTTCTAATAGATATGAGAGCAGCCCAAGTGTCCATCGATAGATGAATGAAATAAACAACTATGGGACAGTTACACAATGGAATTCTACTTGCCTGTAAAAAAGAAGAAAAATTTACCTTTGTGACAGCATGGTTGGAGCGGGAGGACACTATGCTAAGTGAAACAAGCCAGTCAGAGATATGCTCTCATATCTCTTTGTGGTTTTAATTTGCATTTCCCTAATGGGAAATGGTGTTGAGCATCATTTCATGAGCTTATTTGTCATGAGTATGTTGTGTCTGGAGAAGTGTAGGTTCAAATATTTTACCCATTTAAAAAATTGGGTTGTTTATTTATTATTGAGTTTTGGAAGTTCTTCATATATTCCAGATAAAAGTCCTTTACTAGACACATGATTTGCCAATATTTTCTCCTGGTCTGTGACTTGTCGTTTTATTTTCTGAACAGTGTCATTCAAATAATGGAAATTTTTACTTTTGATGGATTTCATTTATCATTTTGTTTCTCTTTTATGGGTCATTCTTTTGGTGTTACATTCTTTTAAAAAATTTAATCTTTATTGTATTTTTTCCATTATGATATTACATTTTTAAAAAGATTTTATTTATTTATTTTTAGAGAGAGGAGAAAGGAGGGAGAAAGAGAGGGGGAGAAACATCAATGTGTGGTTGCCTTTTGTGCACCCCCAACTGGGCCCTGGCCCACAACCCAGGCAAGTGCTCTGACTGGGAATCGAACCAGTGACCCTTTGTTTGGTTCACAGGCCAGTGCTCAATTCACTGAACCATACATACCTGCCAGGGTGGTATTACATTCTTCATGCATGGAAAAACTTTAAAAAGTCTCTAGACATCTCTCTCTAAATTGCCCTGGACAATAACACTGAAAAAATTCGCTCCACACTTTCCCTAAATCTGCTCAGTACCTAGATATGTTGACTCTTGTTTTTCTGTCTCTGTCTCACTTTTTTTGTCTTTATCATGGACAAAATGTCCCAATATTATTTGTCCAAATAAGCATAGTGGTTTTTGCAATTTACCAAATAAGAAGCTGCTACTGTTATAGTAGTTACAGTATCTACATGACCCTTTTTATTTTTGTTTTAATTTTTATGTAATTTTCCATTAACATTTAGTTCCCTTATACCACCTATCCCCAAGCAATCACCACACTCTTGTCCATGTCTATAAGTCCTTTTGCCTTTTTGCTCAATCCCTCCAGCCCCTAACCTTGCCCCACACTCTGCCCACTAGCTGTCATCTGCTCTCCATCTATGAGTCTGACTCCCTTTTGCTTATTGGTTCATTTTGTTCATTAGATTTCACATATGAGTAAAATCATATGGTATTTGTCTTTCTCTGACTGGCTTATTTCACTTATCATAGTGTCCTCCTGGTCCAACCATGCTGTCACAAGGGTGAATTTTTTTTCTTTTTTTATGGCCTAGTAGAATTCCATTGTGTAAATGTCCCATAGTTGTTTATTCCACTCATCTGTTGATGGACACTTGGGCTGCTCTCATACCTTGGTGGTTGTAAATGATGCTGCAATGTGCTTATGATCTTTTGAACTAGTATTTTAGGTTCCTTCAGCTATATTTCCAGAAGTGGGATTCCGGGGTCAAAAGACAGATCCATTTTTAATTTTTTGAGGTATCCCCATACTGCTTCCCATAGTGGCTGCACCAATCTGCATTCCCATCAACAGTGTGACAGGTTTCCCTTTTCTCCACATCCTGGACAACACTCATGTTTGTTAATTTATTGATGATAGCCATTCTAACAGGTGTGAGATAGTATCTCATTGTGGTTTTAATTTGCATTTCTCTGATGATTACTGAGGTTGAGCATCTTTTCATATGTCTATTTGCCATCTATATGTTCTCTTTGGAGAAATGTCTGTTCAGGTCTTTTGCCCATTTTTTAATCGGATTATTTGTTTTTTTGGTGTTGAGTTTTGTAAGGACTTAAGAAATTTTGAATATTAACCCCTTCAGATATATTGGTGAAGATGTTCTCCCATTCTGTGGCTTGTCTTTTTATTTTGTTAATGATTTCTTTTGCTGTGCAAACACTTTTTAGTTTGATGTAGCCCCATTTGTTTACTTTTTCTTTTGTTTCCCTTGCTTTGGGAGATATAGATGATAAAAAGTTTCTACAAGCAATGTCTGAGATATTGCTACCTATGTTTTCTTCAAAGATTTTTATGGTTTTGAGTCTTAACATTAAAGTCTTTGATCCATTTTGAATTTATTCTTGTGTGTGGTGTAAGAAGATGGTCTAGTTTCATTTTCTGCATGTATCTGTCCAATTTTACCTACACCATTTATTGAATAAAGTATCTTTAGCCCATTGTACGTGCTTGCTTCCTCTGTCAAATATTAATTGACTATAAAGGTGTGGGTTTATTTCTGGGCTTTCTATTCTATTCCATTGATCTATGTCTGCTTTTATGCCAGTACCAGGCTGTTTGGAATACTATGGCCTTGTAGTTAGTTTAATATTAGGTAACATGGTTCTTCCAACTTTGTTCTTTTTCAGGATTGCTGTTGCTATGTGGAGCCTTTTGTGGTTCCAGATAACTTTTTGAAATATTTGTTCTAGTTCTGTGAAATATGTCATTGGAATCTTGATAGGAATTGTGTTGAATCTATAGATTGCTTTGGGTAGTATGGTCATTTTAATGGTGCTAGTTCTTCCTATCCCTGAACACAGTATGTGCTTCCACTTACTAGTGTCTTCTAATTTTCAGAGTACAGGTCTTTTACATACTTCGTTAGGTTTATGCCTAGGTATTTTTTTCTTTTTGTAACAGTTGTGAATGGAATTGTTTTCTTAATTTCCCTTTCTGGTAGTTTGTTATTGGCATATAAGAATGCAGCTGATTTCTGGATATTAATTTTGTTTCCTGCTTTGCTGAATTAACTTATCAGTTCTAGGAATTTCATGGTGGAATATTTAGGGTTCCCTATGTAAAGTATCCTGTCATCTGCAAATAAAAACAGTTTTACTTCCTCTTTTCCAATTGGGATGCCTTTTCTTTCTTCTTGTCTGATTGCTATGGCTAGGACTTCCAGTACTATGTTGAGTAAGAGAGGTGAAAGTGGACATCCCTGTCTTATTCCCAATCTTAAGGGGAATGTTTGTGGTTTTGCCCATTTAGAATGATGCTGGCAGTGGGTTTATCACATATGGGTTTAGGGATGTTCCTTCTAATCCTGCTTTGCTGAGAATTTTATCATAAATGGGTGCTGGATTTTATCAAAAGCTTTTTCTGCATCTATTGATATGATCATGTGGTTTTTAGCCTTCATTTTGTTTATGTGGTGAATCACATTTATTGATTTGAGACTGTTGTACCAATTGTGTATGCCTGGAATAAACGCCACTTGATCGTACTGTGTGATCTTTTTGATGTATTGCTGTATTTGGTTTGCTAATATTTTGTTGAGGATTTTAGCATCTATGTTCATCAGGGATGTTGGTCTATAATTTTCTTTCTTTGTAGTACCTTTATCTGGTTTTGGAATTAGGATAATCCTGGCCTCATAAAGTGAGTATGGGAGACTTCCCCCCTCTTGAATTGTATGAAATAGTTTGAGAAGGACAGGTATTACTTTTTCTCAGAATTTTGGTAAAATTTATCTGTGAAGCCATCTGGTCCAGGGCTTTTGTTTGTTGAGAGTTTTTGATTACTACTTCAAGTTCATTAGGTGTACTCTGTCTATTGAGATCCTCTGATTCTTTCTGATTTATTTGGGAAGATTGTATGTTTCTAGAAACTTATCCATTTCATCTAGGTTTTCCAGTTTGTTGGCATGTAATTGTTCATAAAATTTTCTAACAATTCTTTGTATTTCTTTGGTATTAGTTGTTATTTCTCCTCTTTCACTTCTGATTTTTTTAATTTGGGTCCTTTCTCATTTTTTCTGGATGAGTCTGGTTAAAGGTTTGTCAAACTTGTTTATTTTTTCAAGGAACTAGCTTTTGGATTCATTGATCTTTTGTATCATATTTTAAGACTCTAATTCGTTTACTTCTTCTTTGATTTTTATTATTTCCTTCCTTCTACTCATTTTGAGCTTTGTTTGTTGTTCTTTTTCAAGTTTCTTTATGTGTGAAGTTAGATTGTTTATTTGAGATTTTTCTTGTTTTTTATTTGAGATAGGCCTGTATGCTATGAATTTTTCTTCTAGAATTGCTTTCCCAGATTTTGGGTTGTTGTGTACTCATTTTCATTTGTTTTAAGGTGTCTTTTGATTTCTTCCTTGATCTCATCATTGACCCATTCGTTGTTTAATAACATGTTATTAGCTTCTATGTCTTTGTGTGTTTTCTTAATGTTCTTCTTGTGATTGATATCTAATTTCATGGCATTGTGGTCAGTGAAGATGCTTGATATGATTTCAATCTTCTTAAATTTATTGAGACTTGTTTTATGTTTTAACATGTGGTCTATCCTAGAAAATGTTACACGTGCACTTGAAAAGTGTGTATATTCTGCTGCTTTGGGGTGAAATGCTCTGAAGATATCAATTAAATCAATTTGATCTACTGTGTCATTTCAGGCCACTGTCTCCTTGTTGATTTTCTGCTTGGAAGATCTATCCATTAAAGCAATGGAGTGTTAAAATCCCCAACTATGACTGTATTTCTGTTGACCTCTCTCTTTATGTCCATCAAGATTTGCTTTACATATTTAGGTGCTCCTATGTTGTGTGCATAAATGTTTACTAGGGTTATATTCTCTTGTTGGATTGATCTGTTTATCATTATGTAGTGTCTTTCTTTGTCTCTTATTATAGGCATGGTTTTCAAGTCTATTTTGCCAGACATAAATACTGCTACCCTCATTTTTTGTTTTCTATTTGCATGAAATATCTTTATCCAACCCTGTGTGTATCTTTCGATATGAGATGGGTCTATTGGAAACACCATGTATATGGGTCTTGTTTTCTTATCCATTCAGCTACCCTATGTCTTTTGGTTGGAACATTTAAGCCATTTACATTTAAGGAGATTATTGATAGGTATGTATTTGTTGCCATATTTTTTAGACTATTTTTCTCTGTCTTTTCTTCCTCCTCCTCCCCTTCCCCTTTAACATTTGTTGCAGTACTGATTTGGTGTTAATAAACTTCTTTAGCTTTTTCTTGTATGGGAAGCTTTTTATTTCTCCTTTGATATGAAAAGATAGCCCTCCTCGGTAAAGTAGCCTTGGTTGTGTGTCCTTGCTTTTCATCACCTTGAATATTTCATGCCACTCCCTTCTGATCTGAAGTGTTTCTGTTGAGTAATCAGGTGCTAGTCTAATTGGTGCTTCCTTGTAGGTTACTACCTGCTTTTCTCTTGTGGCCTTTATGATTCTCTTCTTGTCTTTAAGCCTTGTCATTTTAATTATGATGTGTCTCAATTTAGGCCTCTTTCAGTCCAACTTGTTTGGGACACTCTGAGCTTCCTGGGCTTGCATGACTTTTTCCTTCACCAGATTAAGGAGGTTTTCAGCCATTATTTCTTCAAATAGGTTCTTGATCCCTTGCTTACGCTCTTGTCCTTCTGGTAGTCCCATAATATGGATGTTGTTATGCTTCATGTCGTCCAAAATGTTTCTTAAGCTCTCTTCATTTTAAAAAATTCTTTTTTTTTTCTTTTCTGGCTGGATGTTTTTTTCTACCTTGTTTTCCAAAACACTGATTCAGTCTGTGCTTCATCTAACCTAGTTATTTCTTCCAGTGTATTATTTATTTCTGATATTGCATTCTTTACTTCTGATTAGTCCTTTTTTATGGTCTCTCTGTTGTTGTTTTTTTTGTTGTTGCTGTTGTTTTTTTATGCTGTTGAGTATCCTTATAGTAATTACTCTAAACTTTCTATATGTTAAATTGCTTTCCTCCATTTCATCTAGTTCTTCTGTAGAATTCTCTTGTTCTTTCATTTGGAGTATGTTTCTTTGTCTTCCCTTCTGGCTGCTTCTTTGTGTTTTCTGCCTTAATTGCTAAACAAATCAGCCATCAAACTGATCGGTTGTTAATCTAATCAGGCTGTAATCAGCAGCTGGGTTTAAGCACACCGAGGTTAGGCAGAGTAATTCCTGCCAGTGGGGTTATTGTTTCCCCTCAGGCTGATGCCATTCAGAGAGGAGTGCTCTGCCTGAGAAAGATGGCTTCTGCGGTATGGGGAACGACTCAGCATGGGGATCCTGGTAGCTGTTCCTTCAGTTCTCTCCCCTGAGCCACCAGCCCCAGACTCTCCTCAAGTGTCTGCAGTCCACTCTGGCCTCCCTCTGCTGGAGCCCAGGGTAAGTGGTTGCATATGAAATTTTGTATGTTGGCCCTTTAAGAGGCTCTCTGCATCTCCAACCTTTTCTCCTTCTGTCCCGTTTTGGTTATAAGGCTTCTCTCCAGCTAGTGTTCTGTTGGTTATTCCAAATGATTTCTCTACAATTTTATTGTAATTCCAGATTGGTCCTGGGAGGAGGTTAGTGTAGCTTCTCCTTACTGCTCCACCATCTTGAATTTCTCTACATGACCCTCTTCATATGAGAACAGATGTGAACAGTGTGAGCAGTAGATGAGATAGGTGATCCATTAAAGCTCTGAGTAATAGGTAAATGCTCAATATGACTCTCATTATCTTTGCTATTTTATGCCAGTTTAACTAAATCTTTTCAGCATCACTCACAACTGTGAAGTTGAGTATTGGCATTATATAGAAATAACTATAGTGCTCATATAATACATGTAAGCACAGAAAAAGAGAGGATAGAGGGAAAAATTCTTTTTTGAAACATACTTTTAAATATAAGGGTTTTTTTTAAGTGTAAAAATCACTGTTTTCCACAGATATAGTAACCTCACCTGTGAGATATCACCTAAACCTGTGAGGATGTTAAAAATCTATAGATTTGAGAACTGAGAGACCTAGCTCTTGTGACTTGATCCCAGTATTGCCCTACAAGCAAAAATAGTTCATTACTAACTTTTCTGGGCAGAGATAGGAAAACAAAGTTTCCTTATGATCTTTTTAGGTAACTGTTCTCAATTTCTTTATGAGATGGCCTTAAATATTTAAAGGACTTTTGAGATCCAGGTTGGTTCTAGAGCTTTCTTAACCTGTACATGGACAATATTTCCAGCTTCCTAGCTGGCCCTAAGAATCCCTCTGGAACCCAGAAGTATCAGAACTGAGTTCTGTGATCCTGTTTTGTTCAAACTTGGTTTAAGAGAGTGCTCACTCTCAGAGGAATGCTGGCCTCATGAATGAGTTGAGAAGTATTACTGCCTCCTCCATTTCCTGGGAGAGTTTATGAAGGATTGGTATTATTTCTTCCTAAATGTTTCATAGAATTCACCAGTAAAGCCATCTGCATAGGGTGTTTTCTTTGAATAAAGTTATATTTTTAAAATTACTAATTCAGTGTCTTTACTCATTATAAGTATGTTAAAATTTTCTATTTATTCTTGAGTCCATTTTAGTCACTTGTGTCTTTCTAGGAATTTTTTTATTATCATCTACACTGTCTAATTTGTTGACATAAAATCATTTGTAATACACCTTTATAATTTCTTAAATTTCTGTAGAACCAATGATGACATGTCCTTTTTCATCCTTGAGTTTCGTGATCTGTCTTCTCATTGTTTTTCTTAGTCCTGCTAAAAAAGTGACAGTTTATTTTTTAAAAACATTTTCTGAGAAACATTTGCTTTTATTTATTTTCTCTATTGCTTTTTATTCTGTATTTAATTGATTTGCAGTCTAGTCTTTATTATTTCTTGTCTTCTCTACTTTGGATTGAGGTTACTCTTTACTTTCTATGTTTTTAAGGTGAAAGCTTAGGTTATTGATTTGAGATATTTTTTTCTATCAGAGTCACTTGAAGTTGTAAATTTCCCTCTAAGTTTTGCTTAGCTGAAAAATGGATAAATTTATTGCTGGCTATTTTTTACTTCAGAAGATATAGTAGTAGTTTTTAATCTTGGTTTGGCAGAGACTATCCAGATATTTGTTCTGTTTGGACGTTAGGGTTGAATATTTACTGCCCTGCCAAAGCTACAATCTTTAGGGGCATCTACACTGTTGCTGGGAATTCTGTTTTGTCCCAAACATTTGTTCTCCAGAGAAAGTCTTACAAAACCATTTCCACAGCTGTCTGCCTATACCTATTCACTTTCTGCCTTGCATTTGTGATTTCTGTGGCTTCTTACTTCATTATTTCAGTTGTTTTCCGTAATCACTTGAAGCTGAAGAGAAGGGAGAAAGTGAGGGAAATAGTGTTCCAAAGGATGAAGGGAACTGGAAGTTAGAAGGCTTGCATTTTGTTCTCAATTTCACTGCTTGTCTGAGTCAGACATATACAGTATTTTGTATGAGTGGGATAATGTAATTTTAAAGGTGTCAGGGAGGCATTTTTCATGCCTTTATTCCATCTTCCCACCTACCTTTGTCTGGTTGATGTCCACTCACTCTTTAATCTTTGGCTTAGATACTCATTCTTTTACATTCTCTGATCCTTTACACTTGGTTAGACCTCTTCTCTCATAACACCAGGTCTTCACTCTATCATAGCAATTACCGCACTTCAGTGGACTTGCTTGTTTATTTATAAGTTCTCTATGTTCTCTGAGGACAGGGCCCATCAATTTGCTTCCCATGATATACAGTACCTGGCCATACTGGATACTTGTGTAGAATTTAAAAATTGATTTCTGAAATTTAGCAGTTATAACTTTATTCTTTTGTATAATTTTTACTCAACAATGTAAAGTTGTTTTTAGGTCCTTTCCTGAAAGTAGGCTTTGTTGGGAGGGAGCTCAGGGTACCTTGGGAGCAGGACCAAAGGAGAGCAGGGCACTGAAAGGGACAAAGGGCAGGCTAAAGGCTCCATCTGCCTCTGAGATGAACATGGTTTATTGGAATTCTTGGGTTTTTTGGGTTTTTTTTTTTTTTTTTTGGTAGATTTGTATCATTTTTATATTACCTTCAATGATGAATGGAAAGAATGTATGTTTAATTTGCTTCTCACAAAATTGAGCTGGGGATCTTGTACCTGAGAGGAATATGCTCAAACTTAAAATGATCTGACAAAATGATAAAAAGGGAAGATGTAAAAGAAGGACATTTCAATTTTGACCAATTGCTTTAGAAGACAAGGAGGTCAGAGATGGAGTCATTTTTGAGGAATAGTATTAATGGCTGTAATATGCTTTAAGCATGATAGTAAAAAAGGTAAGAATTTAAAAAAATTACAAGGAAATTTTCTCCGATCATATTTTTTCTAAAGAGAGCTATCGTTCTATACTTTAAACCTAGAATTACCCCATTTTAATGCATATAGATGGTTTGACACAACTTTTTTTCTTGACTCAAAAATTATTTTAGTAAGAAATGCTGGTAAAAAAAGCTTTACACGTGTATATCACCTTAAATTTCTTTTGGCTGATAAAGTATAACTTAAAAATAATAACACTTGTATTTTGCTTTCTAATCTGCAAAACATTTTTTCTTTTAAAATTGTGAAAGACTAGTTATTCCATTGGGTGATTACT
Source organism: Furipterus horrens (assembly GCF_987537825.1). NCBI lineage: Eukaryota > Metazoa > Chordata > Mammalia > Chiroptera > Furipteridae > Furipterus > Furipterus horrens. Next base: position 134,083,780 of record NW_028327175.1, read on the forward strand.
CTTTAAGGTATGTAAATGTCTAATAAGCATGTTGTACACCTGAAACTATAATATTGTATATCAACGGTAATTGAAAAATAAAAAAATAAAAATCATGAAAGAAGCTTACTTGGTTAGGGAAAATTACAGGGTATTCTATATATCTGTCTATCTATCTATCTATCTATCTTTAACATATGTTCCCCAATCCTATGACCTCCAATTCCACATACCAGGAATTGATACTGTTAACAGTTGTGTAAACTTCCAGACCTTTTCCTATTCATATATAAACATATTTTTGTATGTATACTTAACATATGTAGCAAAAGTATAACATATTTATATATGGGTACACATTTATTCACTATTTAGTTATTTTACTTTATATCCCACATATGTATTTTTCTAAATTTATAATAGTATCTCTGTTTGTTAGTATACCAGCAGTAGAGTTGATGGAATAAAGGTTATTAACATTTTAAATGTTACAGACAAATTGCCTACCTAAGAGGTTTTATTCCATCCAATTGTATATTTGAGTATCCTTTTTCCCATACCCTTGCCAACATGGGTATTATCCATCTCTTTCTTGCCAAACTGAAAGCAGTATCCCTCTGTTTAGTTTGCAATTTCCTGATCTCTAGTGAAGTTGAACATCTTGTATTTCTTCTGCGAATTACCTGTGTATGCCTTGGCATTTTTTCTGTGTGTGTTATTTTTATTTTTCATATTTATTTGTAGAAGTATTTGAGTTATTAGGGATATTAACATTTTTGTTAACTATTTGTTGTATTTTCTCTAAGTTTAACATTTATCTTTTGTTTATAGTGTGTCTTACAAAAAAATTTATTTTTATTTTGTGAAATCTTCAAGATTTTCACATGTATTCTCATGCAATCCTTAAATCCCTAAATGTAAGAATCACTATCATCATTGCACTGATGAGCAAGCCGAGGTTCATAGAGCTTAAATGACGGGCCCAAGGAGGAAGGGACTCATGTGTAAGCCGACCTTGCCAGAAATGCATTCCACGACAAGGAAAACTATGGAGAGATAGGTGGATTAGCTAAGGAGCCACAAAACAAAGAAGGAGCCACAGAACAAAGAATGTTCCCTTCCAAACTGACTGCTCCTCAGGGCCCAGCCATTGGTCAACAGTCTTTATGGAGGCTGTACCTAAAGCAGCAGTAATAGGTTTGCAATGGCCTCTTGATGGTTCTGGTGATATGAGGTGTTTGTAACTCTTTTGGCTTAGATTTGACACCCATTTCCCTTCCTCGACTCTCCTTGCCAACTTTGTTTTATGGCTCTTGGCTCAGATTTTGGATATTAACTTTGCTTACCTCACAGCTTCTGGCTCTGACCATTGACTGTGCCTATGGACAGAATACTGGCTGCAGTCTCAGTGGATCCCCTGGTTCAAGATCTACGATTTTGGCCCTGTTTGATGGCCATGATGCTGATTCTGGGCTCTTTCGGCCTTTGCACAGGTGGATGACAGAGGGATAGAGATCTGGGGGAAATGCAATGGAAAAAAATTATTTAAAAATGCTTTCAAAATGTTTAACAAGAAAATTTAGGTATTTGATACCAAATATTTATGAGGAAGTAAGGGTGGGTTAGAAGGGTAGTACATTTTATTCTTTTTTCTGACTGGAGAGAACTAGTTATGTGTAATTTACTTTTCTCAGCATGTGATTGAAGTCATAGAAATTCTCCCTAATCATTCTGTCACCTGGGGTTTGAGAGGAGCAGGAAACTGAAAATACCTGTCATGCACCGCCTAGCCAGTCTGAAATCTAGAAAGTAAAGTATTATCCAGTGAAAAAGCAAGGTACAGAACATTGTGCATAGTGTAATCCTATTATTATAGAACAAAACACAACCCTAGAATATTGGTTAGGATTCTAACTCATAATCTGTAAAATACAACTCTGGTTCTAATTGATGCAGAAGCCTCCTGATAAGGATTTTGGTGGTAAATTGATAGCAGTCTTGGAGCAGTTTATATCCAGTCTTCCATCACTTCCCACTACCACCATAAGTTTATGTTTTTTTAAAAGAACTAGTGGATAAACATTTTATTTTATTTAAAAATTATTTTTAATTTTTCAATTACAGTTGACATACAATATTATATAAGTTTCAGGTGTACACTCCAGTGATTAGACATTATAAAACTTACTAAGTGGTCATCCTGATAAATCTCATCATTTACTTTAAGCATAGGAGGGGGGACCAAAAACACTGGAATTTATTTATAAAAAGTTGTGTATTTTTTACAGGTTTAAATTTCAGTCACCTTCAAAGTACCCTCCATTTGATGCAATATACCTACCGAGACTTTTTCCCACTGCTCAAAACAGTTTTTGAACTCCTCGATAGTGCTTTTGCCATTTTTGTTTTACCTCTTCCATGTGAACAAAACATTTCCCTTTGAGGACTTTTTCATCCAGGGAAACAAAAAAAGAGTCGCTCTGGGTGAGATAAGGTGAACAGAGAGGGTGGGGCATGGGGGTCATACAGTTTATTGTCAAAAACTGCTGAATGCACAGCATGGTGTGGGCAGGTGCACTTGCAAATCATCCATCATGAAATGGACAAATGAGTTCAAAGAGTCTTAAAAAAATTTTACTGAAGCCGAAAGCAGCCTCTCACAACAATGCCAGCTGGTACACTAATACAGATGGCTTCCTAGAACATTCACCTAGCAGGGGAAGCCTGTACTATAAGGGACCCACCCTCCAGAAGATAATTCTGGTTTTTCAGGGGGCGGGTCTTCCCTCATATACAATTAGTATCTTGTATCTGATCATGGGGAAAAGTCAAAATTTTCTCTAATACTTCTCAGCAGATGGAAAGGAGAAAGGGAAGGGAAGGAAGGAAGAAAAAGAAATAAAAAAGAAATGAAAGAAGGAAAGAAAAGAGAAAAAGAAATGTACTGGTACCTATATTGACCTTTATCATCATCCAAGTAAAGCACTAGTAGACAATGTTTGTGATCATCAAGAGACTACCCTTTCTTGATGCCAACAAGAATGAAACAAGGTACATTAAAAATAGGCAAAGAAGAAAAATTTTGGAAGTTTAAAGTGAAGAAGCAATTGATATTAGATACACATTTATTTAGACCCCTGGCATATGTCCATCTGACAATGAAAAGTTCACCACAGTTCCTCATAGTAGGATGGAGTGCTTCAATTATTAAAAATTTACTCTGAGTGAGAAATTATGTGAGATTCTTGCTGTAGCGATAGTATGGTTCTGGAACTGAATCTTGAATATTGGTCTTTATCAGTGTGAATAATGACCTTTATTGGTATTAAACAGGAATTGGCAAACTATGGCCCATGAGCCAAATGTAGCCTCTTGACTGCTTTTGTGTGGTTTGTAAGCTAAGAATGGTTTTAAAATTTTTACATGTTTAAAAAATATCAAAAGAATATTTCATGCTATATGAAAGTATATGAAATCCATATTTCAGTTTCCATAAATTGGAACAAAGCCACATTCATTATTTACATAGTGTCTATGGTTGTTTTTTGCTACAACGGCAGAGTTCAGTAGCTGGGACAGAACCTACATGGCTCACAACACCTACAATAGATCTGGCCTGTTACAAAAAAGTTTGCTTTTATACTTCTTGTATAAAACAAGATAGGATAGGAGACTCCCTCAAAAAAAGTGGATTGGGGGCAGAAATGAGAACAGGACAGAGATAAAGGGAAATTCCTTTTCCGCTTCCCCAGCAAGCTCTCTCTTTCTCTTTCACACCTCCAACTCCCCACTGCACCCTATTTCTGTATTTACAGACTCATATATGTTGCAAAAGAAAGAAAACCAGTCTTTCATTATTATAAAGGTTTATGGTTATGATAATTTTTTAAAATTATATTTTTCTTTATTATTTTAAATCTGGAGCTTGGACCATATGGGAAAGAAAACTGGGACCTCAGTATGTAGGCTCTCCATTTGGCAACAATTGAAAGTAGTGCTAAGATTAGTCAAGAGGAGGGAGACTGAAAATGAAGCTTTGTTGGCCTGTTTTGGGGAAATTTGGACCAGACCTGACAGTCTGAGCATCATTTTTGACCGCCACGCTGGGAATCCTGTTTTCTTCTATTGTACAGAAAACCTTTAGGGGTTAAACTCCTACCACTCAATTCTTTGTGGAGAAACAACACCACAAAAGTAGGGGCTCAATTTGGAGGAGAAGCTGAAACTGATTCAAACAAGATTTTATTAACTAATTTGGGGAGCATTTGGAGCTGTTCTGAGCTATACAATTACTCCTTTTCTCATCTCCACTGACACTCTGAGAATCAGATCACCTGGGGAAAGCAGATTTAAAAAATTCCAGATGGTGTGTGCGATGCTCCAGCTGTGGAGAATCTCTCCCAGTCAGGCAATCTGCCTTTCTGCCGGGACCCTCTAAAACTGTGCTGCCCATTTGTCATGCTTCTCCAATTGCAGCCTTCTGGATAGCTTCTCTTTGCCTTGTCTGTGTCTTCCTTTCCAGTTTTTATCAACCCCCTTCATGAGCTAATGTATTAACATCTTTTCATTGGCTGTAAATCTATAGAACCCAATATGAAATATGGTTTTGCAAAAGAATATTGCAAAACATCTGTTTTTTTACCCATAAGATTCAGTGTTCACTTGTCTCATATGACGACGTGACTGTTTGTGCATGTGTGAAAAAGAAAAGAAACAGGAAGAGGGAAAGGTTAGCATGAGAGGGAGCAAGAAAGAATTCATACATGTATATTTGTAGCCAGCTGGACAAAAAAGCTCATCTCCACATCAGCTTGCTTAGAATCCTGGGTTAATGTTCGATAAGGTCAATCTTACTGACTTGAGTGACTTTGAGGGGTCTATCAAAGAAGTGACTGCTTCTGAACTGGTCCTGGCTGTTGTCTTGATGATATATTTTGTCTGGAGTTATACCTAGCTTATGGTGGCAAAGCCTTTAAGTTTATGAGCATCTTTTGGTTTCCAGAGGGTTCTGGTAGAATTTCCTTGAAAGTTAAAAACTCTGGGAAGTGAAGGGAAGAAGCAGATGGCAGATTAAACCCCATGTTGCTGCTACTGCTGCCCTTGCATCTTTCTGTGGAGGCTATACCTTTCCAAATTTGTAGAATGTTAAATGGATGAATTTTTAACCTTCCATTTTAGGTATATTGTAGTTCATAATTGAGTTCAAGTAAGGTGCACAGGTCACTTGAGTTTAATTTTACTTGGAACTTGGTACCTCTGAAACCTAGATGGAAAATTTCATAAATTGGCAGGAACTGAAATTTTTTTTGTATTAAATCATTTTTGTTATTCTATTACAGTTGTCCCAGTTTTTCCCCCTTTGCCCTCCTCTGCCCATCCCACTACCCACTCCCACCATCAAATCCTACACTGTTGTCCATGTCCATGGGTCAGTTTACATGTTCTTTGTCTAGTCTCTTCCCTTTCTTTCAACCATTATCCCCCTCCCCCCTCCTTTCTGGTCACTTTCAGTCTGTCCCATGTTTCCATGCCTGTGGTTCTATTTTGTTTGCTAGTTTATTTTGTTCATTTACGCAATGGAACACATTGTAGCAGAAAGAAAGACCGAACTCCTACCTTTTGTGACAGCATGGATGGAACTGGAGACTATTATGTTAAGTGAAATAATCCAGTGGGTGAAAGACAAATACCATATGATCTCACCTATAAGAGGAATCTAAGGAAGTGAAATTTCTTTTTCCATGTTATCACATTAAAAATTGATAAAATGGAAAAATCTAAAGTATACAATTTGATTAGTTTTAATAAAAGTATGTGCCTGTGTAACTGTGACCTCAGGTAAGATCTAAAAATTTCTGTCATCCAGGAAGTCTCCTCTTGTCCCTTGACAGTCAGTCCCGATCTCCCAAAGGCAACTGCCATTCTGATTTCTACCACCAGAGATTATTTTGCCTGTTCTTAAACTTCATATGTATTCTATGTCTGACCTTCTAAAAACATTATTTTAAATTATAGTTGACATACAATATTATATTAGTTTCAAGGGTACAACATAGTGATTTAATATCTATATACCTTGTGAAGTGATCACCACAATAAGTCTACTCATCATCTGTCACTCTACATCATTATGATGATATTATTGACTATTATTTCCTTTGCTATACATTACATCTCCATGACGTTTTTTATAATTGGAAGTTAGTACTTTCTAATCCCCTTCTCCTTTCTACCCATCTTCCCATCCTCCTTCTCTCTAGCAACCATCAGTTTGTTCTCTGATTCTGTAAGCCTTTTGTGTTCATTTGTTTTTTTTTTTAGATTCCATATGTAAGTGAAAGCATTTAGTATTTGTCTTTCTCTGCCTTATTTTATTCAACATTATATTCTCTAGGTCCATCAGTGTTGTTGCAAATGGCAAGATTTTATTATTTTTTATGGCTGCCTGGCTTTTCAAGCTTAACATAATGTTTCCAGTACTCATCCATGTTGTGTTTCAGTAGTTTATTTAAAAAATTTCTGAGTTGTTTTTCATTGTGTGACTATCTCACAATTTTTTAATGCTTTCTCTTGTTAATGAACTTCTAAGCTGTAGAGCACAAAGGTTTAATTATGGTAAGTCCGATTAATAAAAAAAAATTTTATGTCCCGTATATGAAATCCTTGTTTACTTTCAAGGCCACAACATTTTTTCCATGTTTTCGTCTAGAAATTTTATAGCTTTAGATTTTACACTGAAGACTGTGATACATTTCACATAGATTGTGTCAGGAAGAGATTAATGTTTATTTTTCTATATTTTTATCTAGTTATTCCAGCAGCATTTGTTAAAAATACTATCTTTTAACCCCCACTTAATTATACAGTTGAGGATTTGGACTATTGATCTGTAATTTTTTGTTTGTTTGTTTTTTGTAATGTCCTTGTCTGATTTTGGCGTGAGAGTTAATCAGGCTCATAAAATAATGTGGAAGCATTATTTTCTTTTTCTTTCTGAAAAGGTATGTGTCATATTGATATTGTCTTCCTTGAAGGTTGACAGAATTTGCTGATGAACTCAGGTGGGCCTGGAGTTTTCTTTGTGGGAAATTTTTATTATATATTTATTTTCTTTAATATATCCAGGATCATTCAGATTTTCTATTTCTTCTTGAGTTATTTTTAAGCTGTATTTTTTAGAGGATTTTTCCCATGTTATTTAAGTTATCAACTATATTGGCACACAGTTGTTCATAATATATATTTCCTTATCTTCCTTTTAAAGTCTGTAAGGTCTGTGTTGATGCTTCTCTATTAATCCTGATATTGTTAATTTGTGTTTCTCTTCTTAATTATTCTTGGTAGTTAGTTATTATTTATTAATCATTTAAAATTTAGAAATCTTTTGGCATTGTTAATTTTCTATATTGTATACTGATTTCCCTTTTGGTGTTTGGATTTAATTTGGTTTTTTATTTTCTCTAGCTTTTTTAAGGTGAAAACTTAGATATTGATTTTAAATCTTTCTGTTTTCTCTGATGTAAGAATTTAATACTATAGATTCTCTATTTCAGTACTGTTTTGGCTGCATTCCACAAATTTCGATGTGTTATTATTGTTCAGTTTGAAGTATTTTCTAATTTCTCTGTGATTTCTTCTTTGACCAATGAGTTACATAGAAATACATTATTTAATTTGATGTACACATACCAGAAAATTTTCTAGGTATCTCATTATTATTGATTTTGAATTTAATTTTCTTGTCAAAGAATACATTGTGCAAGTTTTTAATCTTTTGGTTTTTAGATTTGCAGTTGGTGTACTTCATCACCATTTTTGGCCATTATTTCTTCAGATAACTTTTTCTGTCCCAGTCTCCTTCAGGACTTGTTATATATATGTTAGGTTATATCATATTGCCCTGGCTGGTTTAGCTCAGTGGATTGAGCGTCAGCCTGCGAGCTAAGTGTCGCTGGTTCGATCTTCCAGTCAGGGTACATCAGAGAAGGAAAACTCTGATTCCAAAAAACCTCCGCTGCCTTGCGGCATACCTCTTCAGGGGAAAGGCTAAGGGAGTAAACCCCGACAGAAAATCCGGAGCCGGAGTCCCTAAGGCGGTTTGACGTTGTAGTCAACACCGGCAACTCCTGCGGCGCACCTGAACCCAAGCTGTATCGACTCCGTCTTTCCCTTGGACCCTTCAGCTGCGAAGAGAGGGGGGGTCTGCTGCATGGGCAACAGCAGACTCTCCATATTACCCTGCCCAGGCTCTGTAGCTTCAGCGTCATCACAAGATGTCGATTCAACACGGGAGGAGACAGATACCATGTCACTCCCGAGTCGGACTGCACAGCCATTCTCGGCGGTGCAGATAGACTCTTAAGAAGCTACACCATCGTCTCTCGAGACGGACGGCTGCCGACGACGACGATATCATATTATTCCAAAGATCCATAAGGATCTAGTAATTTCTCATTAAGTTCTTTCCTTTTTTTTACCCCTTCAAATTGGGTTTTTATTCATCTGTATTCAAGTTCACTGATCTTTCTTTTTCTTTCTTTTTTTTTTTTTTTGAGCAGCAAAGTGAGGCGTTTATTCACGAGTCTGCAGAGTCAGGTGCAGAGCCAGCTGGGGACATGCACGCACAAAGTAGACAAAGAAAACTGGTTTTATACTAATGTGATTAGCTCCCCCTCCCCTCTCCTTCTCCCCCATTTCTCCATTACTAGTGTGAGGGACAGATAAAAGTGACACTCAGACCAGTAAGAAATGATTAGCAGCAAAAAAGCAATGTAATCTTGAACAGCTGTAATTTAGAAATAGAGGGGCTGGAGATATAAACAGTCAGAGTTAACGCAGAGTGTGAGGGGCACCCATCATGGAGTATTAATCACCTGAGAATTATGCATGGTCTTCGAGTTAAGGAAACTTATTCATGAGTTAATTACTATCCTTAGTTAATTTAGTTAATCGCATTAGATTGTGACTACAGAGTATCCAGTAGGGAAAAATGGAGAGGAAGGGTAGGGGGAGGAAAGGGGGGGGGGTTACTTGCGTTAAGATTAAAATGGCCCGCTGAGTTCTAGTGGCGTGCACTCTTTGATTTGGCTGCACCCAGAGCTGCAGATCTGTGAATAAACAACTGCCTCAGTTCCACTGATCTTTCTTTAATAGCTTACTCTTAAGCCCATCTAGTGAATTTTTAATTTATTAAATTTATTGGGGTATCCCTGGCTGGTGTGTCTTAGTGGAGTGAGTGCAGGCCTCCAAACCAAAGCGTCTCCAATTCAATTCCCAGTCAGGGCATATGCCTGAGTTGCAGGCCGGGTCCCCAGTTGCGGGCATAAAAGAGACAACCACACATTGATGTTTCTCTCCCTCTCTTTCTCCCTCCCTTCCCCTCTCTCTAAAAATAAATAAAATCTTTTAAAAATAAAATAAAATTTATTGGGGTGACATTATTTAATAGGGTCATATAGGTTTCAAGTGTACATTACTATGATACATGATCTGTATGTTGCATTGTGTTCCCATTACCCATAGTCAAATCATTTTTCATCACCATATATTTGGCCCCCTTTATCACACTCACCCCCTTCCCTCTGGTAACTACCACACTGTTTTCTGTCCATGTTTTGTATTTGTTTTATATCTCACATATGAGTGAAATCATATCATTATTAGCTTTTCCTGACTAAATATTTTACAGCATAATATTCTCAAGGTCCAACCATGTTATTGTAAATAGCAGTGTTTCATCTTTTCTTATGACTGAGTAGTTTCCATATATATATGTACCATATGTTCTTTATCCAGTGCTCTATTGAAGGACACCTTGGTTGTCTCCATGTCTTAGCCACCATGAATAATGCTGCATTGAACATAGGGGTGCATATACTTTTGCAAATAAGTGTTTTCAAGTTTTTTGGGTAATGCCCAGAAGAGGGATTCATGGGTCATATGGTAACTCTATTTTTAGTTTTTTGAGGAACCGTCATACTGTTTTCCAAAGTGATTGTACCAGTTTACATTCCCATGAGCAGTGAATGAAGGTTCCTTTTTCTCTTTAACCTCTCTAACACTTGTTATTACTTGTCTTGTTGATAGTAGCCATTCTAACAGGTGTGAGATGGTATCTTATTGTAGTTTTGATTTGCATTTCCCTAATAGCTAGTGAAGTTGAATATCTTTTCATATCTGATGGCTGTTTGTATGTCTTCTTGGGAGAGGTGTCAGTTCAGGTCCACTGCCCATTTTTTAATTGGGTTGTTTGATGTTCAGTCATATGAGTTCTTTATATATTTTGTATATTAACCTCTTGTTGGAGCTGTATTTACAAATATATTCTATTCGGTTGGTTGCCTTTTTTTTTGTATGGTTCATTGATTATGCTGTTACAGTTGTCCCAGTTTCTTTTCCCTTTCCTCCCCGCCACCTAGCAACCTCCCTCCCTCCAGCAGTCCCCCCCACCCCTTAGTTCATGTCCATGGGTCATGCATACAGCTCTTCCCAACATCCCCATTTCTATTCCACACCCTTGTACTATGCTTCTTAATTCCTGCATCATTTCCCTCCCTCTTCTCCTTCCCCCTCCCAGTTGACCTCCCCCAACATGCTCCCTGTACCTATGATTCTGTTCCCACTCTGGTTGTCTGCTTAGTTTGCCTTTGTTTCCATTTCCCTAGCTTCTGTTGTTGATAGTTGTGATTCTGTTTTCATTTTAATGTTCATAGTTTTGATCTTCTTATTCTTAAATAAGTCCCTTTAACATTTCATATAATAATGGCTTGGTGATGATGAACTCCTTTAGCTTTACCTTGTCTGAGAAACACTTTACCTACCTTTCCATTCTAAGTGATAGCTTTGCTGAATAGAGTAATCCTGGTAGTAGGTCCTTGCTTTTCATCACATTGAATACTGCTTGCCAGTCCCTTCCTGCCTGCAAAGTTTCTTTTGAGAAATCAGCTGATAGTCTTATAGGAACCCCTTTGTAGGTAATTCTCCTCTTCTCTCTGCTGCTTTTAATATTCTCTCTTTATCCTTAACTTCTGGCATTTTGATTATGATGTGTCTTGGTGTGGTCCTCCCTGAGTCTAGTTTGTTTGGGACTCTCTGTGTTTCCTGGATCCATATGTCCATTTCCTTCCCCAAATTAGGGAAGTTTTTCTTCATCATTTTTTCACATAATTTTTCAATTTCTTACTCTCCCTCTTCACCTTCTGGCAACCCTCTGATTTGGATGTTGGCATGTTTATTGCTGTTTCAGAGGTTTCTAAACATCTCCTTATTTTTTAAAATTCTCATTTCCTCCTTCTGTACTGGTTGACTTTGTTTCTTCCTCATGTTCCAATTTGTTGATTTGATCCCTGGTTTCCTTTCCTTCACCACTTGTTTCATATGGATTTTCCTTCATTTCAGCCAGGATAGCCTTCATTCTTTCCCTGTAATTTTAATTTTTTGTTTATTTATGTTTGACTATGGTTAACATTTTTGTTTTTCATGTATCTGGTGATTTTTTTAATGGAATATTGAAATTGGGACTAAAAACATTGTGGAGTGTCTGGATTCTGTTATATTTTTCTGAGTAGCATATATTTTTATTTTTTATTTTTATTTTTTATTGTTGTTCTGTTACAGTTGTCCCATTTCCCCCCTGTTGATCTCCCCTGCCCTGTCCACCCCCGCACCTCCCACTGTCAATCCTCACTCTGTTGTTCATGTTCATGGGTCATATATTCTTGTTTTAACAGGCAGCTTAATTACTGGCTCAGAATTGAACCATGACCTTTCGGGTTGCTGGAGGACAACCAACCCACTGAACCACACCAGTCAGGGTGAAAATGTCTCTAATTCTCTAATTTTTGTAGGATATTTTACCCAGCTATAGAATTCTGGGTTGATAGTTTTTAATTTTTAATTACAAATTTTTTATGTTTGTTTTTTGTTTTTAGAAAATGTTGTCTCACTTTTTTTCTGGCCTTCTTTCTTTATGTTGAGAAGTCAGCTTGCATATATATTATTCCTCCTTCATATATAATGTGTCATTTTAATCTGACTGTTCTAAAGAGTTTTTTTTCTTCTAAGTATATTTTATTGATTGTGTTGTTACAGTAGTTCCAATTTTTTTCCCTTTGCTCCCCTCTGCCCAGTACCCCCTTCCCTCCAGCAATCCCACCCCCCTTAGTTCATGTCCATGGGTCCTGCTTTTAAGTTATTTGGCTTCACCCTTTCTTACACTATTCTTAACTTCCCCCTGTCTATTTTGTACCAACCGATTATGCTTCTTAGTCCCTGCACCATTTCCCCATTTCTCCCCCATCCCCTCTCCCATCTGATATCCCTCCAAATCACCCCCATACCTATGATTTTGTTCCTATTCTGATTTGCTTAGTTGAATTTTGTTTTTATTTTTTTAGATTCAATTGTTGATACTTGTGAGTTTGTTGTCATTTTAGTGTTCATAGTTTTGATCTTCTTTTTCTTAAGTAAGTCCCTTTGACATTTCATGTAATAATGGCTTGGTGATGAAGAACTCCTTTAGCTTCACCTTGTCTGGGAAGCACTTCATCTGCCCTTCCATTCTAAATGATAGCTTTGCTGAATAGAGTAATCTTGGTTGTAGGTTGCTTTTCATCACATTGAATACTGCTTGCCAGTCCCTTCCTGCCTGCAAATTGTCCTCTGAGAAATCAGCTGATAGTCCTATAGGCACTGCTTTGTAGGCAACTCTCCACTTCTCTCTTGCTGCCCCCAGGACTCTCTCTTTATCTTTGACCTTTGGAATTTCAATCATGATGCGTCCTGGTGTGGTCCCCGCTGGGTCCAGATCGCCCGGGATCCTCCGTGCTTCCTGAACCTGTATGTCCATCTCCTTCACAAATTTTGGGAAGTTTTCCTCATTTTTTTTCAATTCTTGCTTCCTCATTCTGCACTGCTTGACTGTTTTTTTCTTTCTTATGTTCCAAATCATGGACCTGAACCCCGGTTTCCTTCCCTTCACCATTGGTTTTGTGTGGGTTTTCCTTTGTTTCACTTAGCATAGCCTTTACTTCTTCTCTTATGCATTTGCCATACTCAAGTATATCTGTGAGCGTCTTTCTCACCAGTGTTTGGAATTCTGCGTCTGTTAGGTTGTCTATCTCCTCATGTGTTAGGTTGGCTATCTTTTTGTTGCTTAGTTCTCTCACTGGAACCTTGATCTGTTTCTCCTTTTGGGCCATACTTCTCTGTCTCCTCATTCTGACAGGATCCTGTGTTTGTTTGCCTCTGCGTCCCAGGTAGAGCTGTCACTCCTGTTATGAGGTAAGGGGCGGAGCATTAGGAATTCATCAGTACAGAGCGACCTGTTTCACTACATTGTGGTGCTGTATGTGGGGGAGCAGTTAGAGAGGAAACAATGCTGCCTGCCCAGCACTCACCCCTTTTCCAGGCACCTCTCCCATTTTCACACTGGAGTGGCACCCCTCTAGCTGCTGCCCTGGCTGTCGTTTCCAGAGTGAGTGGGTCTGTGGATGTTCTAGGACTGTGGGGGCCCTTTAAACAAGCAGACTCTGCTGAGACCGGCAGTTTCTGCCTCCATCCCAACCCCTACTGGTCTGCACAGTCAGAGGCAATGAGGCTTGATTTTTCCTGGTGCTGGGACCATGGGCTGCAAGGTCCGGTGAAGAGCTGGGAATGCTCCCCAGGTGTCCCTCCTGACTTTTTAAAACATGTGACTGCACTTTCTGCCGGCTTGCCGCTGCTGCCACCACTGCTGCTGCCACCACTGCCACCACCACACCACGTCCTCTGCCCCAGCTCCGCCCCTCCTACCTGTCTGGATGAGTATTTTTTCTTTATGTCTTTGTTTGCTGGACTTCCATGCAGTTTGATTTTCTGGAACTTCTGGTTGTTTCTAGTTTTGAGGTAGATGTATTCCTTCTTAGTTGTGGCGGGAGATGCAACGTGTCTGTCTATGCCTCCATCTTGGCCGGAAGTCCTTTTTTTAAAAAAAATTTCCTATGGTCTGCTGTTTTACTAAGATGAACCTAATGTGATTGTTTTTATGTATTTTCTGATTTGGATTTGGTGAGCTTCTTGGGTTCAAAAGTCAATGTTTCTCACCAAATTTTGGAAGTTTTCATTCATTATAATTTCATAATTCACCCCACCCCCCACAAACAATTTAATGCTTGTTCTGTGATTACATACTTTCAAAAATGTGATATTGTTTTATGGATCCCTGAGACATTGTTAATTTTGTCCAGCCATTTTTATTTTTGTTCTTTAGAGTTAATACTTTCTATTTATTTGTTTTCAATGCTATTATTTTCTTGAGATGGTTCCAATCTTTTCTTAAGCACACTTATTAAATTTTTTAATTTTATTTTTTAAATTATATTTTATTGATTATGCTATTACAGCTGTTCCAGTTATTCCCCCTTTGCCGCCTTCCATGCAGCAACCCCACTCCCTCAGTCATTTCCACACCATTGCTCATGTCCATGGGTTATGTGTATAAGTTGTTTGGCTACTCCATTCAGCCCCATGGATATTCTGTAACTACCTATATGTACTTCTTAATTCCCACATACCCCCCTCTCATCTGCCAACCATCAAAACATTCTTTATCCATGATTCTGTTTCCGTTCTGCTTGTTGGCTTAGTTTGTTTTGTAGATTCAGTTGTTGACAGATATGTATTTATTACCATTTTATTGTTCATAATATTGATCTTCTTTTTCTTAAATAAGTTCCATTAACATTACATATAATAATGGTTTGGTGATGATTAACTCCTTTAGTTTTTTCTTGTCTGGGAAGCTCTTTGTCTGCCCTTTGATTGTAAAAGATATCTTTGCCAGGTAGAGCAATCTTGGATGTAGGTTGGCTTTTTATGACTTTGAATACATCTTGTCCATTCCTCCTTGTCTGCAAAGTTTCTTTTGAGAAATCAGCTGATAGTCTTATGCAAACTCCTTTGTAGGTAACTTTATGCTTTTCTCTTGCTGCTTTTAAGATTCTCTCTTTATCTTTAATCTTTGACATTTTAATTATGATGTGTCTTGGAGTGGGCCTCTTTGAATGCATCTTGTTTGGGACTCTCTGTGCTTCCTGGACTTGCATGTCTATTTCCTTCACCAAATTAGAGAAGTTTGCTTTCATTTTTTTTCCAAATAGATTTGCAATTTCTTGCTTTTTCTCTTCTCCTTCTGGCACCCCTATGATGTGAATGTTGGAACACTTGAAGTTGTTCCACAGGCTGCTTACACTAGCCTCGTTTTTGGGGGGTTGTTTTTTCTTCTTATTGTTCTGATTGGTTGTTTTTTGCTTCCTTTTATTTCAAAGCATTGATTTGATTTTTGGCTTCATCCGCTCTACTGTTTCCCTGTAAATTGTTCTTTATTTCAATTAGTATATCCTTCATTTCTGACTGGACCTTTTTTATGCCCTTCAGGTCCTCACCAAGGTCCTTGAGCATCCATGTAATCATTGTTTTGAAGTCTGAATGTGATACATTGCTTATCTCCATTTCGTTTAGTTCTTTTTCTGGAGTTTTGATCCGTTGTTTCATTTGGGCCATGTTTCTTTGTCTCCTCATTTAGGCAGCTGCCCTGTGTTTGTTTCTGTGTACTAGGTAGAACTGCTCTGACTCTCTGTCTTGGTATTGTGGCCTAATGTAGTAAGTGTCCTGTAGGGTCCAATGGCACAGCCTTCCATATCACTCAAGTTGGGTACTCAAGGTACACACTCCATGTGGGCTGAGTGCACCCTCCTCTTGTAGTTGAGCCTTAATTGCTCTTGGCAGATCAGTAGGATGGATTTACCCAGGCTAGTCAGCTGCAAGGGCTGGCTATGACCACTCTGTGGAGGATTAGCTGTGCAGAGGCAAGGTGGTGGTGCTCTGACATGTCTGTAGTTGTTCACCAGTGTGCTGGCTCTGAGATATCCTGGGTAGTGTAGGGCAAGGTCAGCCCCCACCTGTATTCTGCCTGGGGCCACCATACCTGAGCTATAAAGCAATCTGAGATGGCTGCTACTCGTGCTGGGCTTGGAGGTTCCCAGGTGAAGCCACATTCTGAATCTAGACTGGCTGCTCCTAGTACCATGCCTGGGGCCACTTAGGAAGAGGTACAGGGGCTGGGAGCTCACTGAAGCCAGCTCTTGCTTATTTGAGAGGATTTAGGAAGTTATGAAGCATGACCCAACATCAGCCATTCATGTGGGAAAGTCAAGTTTAACAATTTGGGTGGTTTTATAAGTTGGGTGGTTTTGTAAGTTGGGTCTGCAAGAGTCTCAGGGAACCTCTAGGGCAGGGCAAACAGTGTTAGCCAGGTCGATGGATTCTCAGATATGGTACCAGCCTGCTGGATCTCTGGCTCTTTGGGAGTAGGGCTCAGAAAGAACAATAGCCTCTTCCTGCCTTTCTATCTTAGAGTAAACTGTCCCCCAGCTCTCACCTTGCTACCAAACACTTCACAGTTTCTCCCTGTATGGCACTGGTGCCTTTCAATATGCTACCCTAGTTCCTGAGCTCAGAGAGAGTAAATCTGAATAAGTCCTTATGTGGGTTCCTTAAGAGGAACTTCTCAGGACTCCAGAAGTTTCCTCCACTGACTCAAAACCAGGAAATCAATGTTGGTGTTAGGTGTATGTATAGTTCAGTGTCATTTTATCATTTGGGTAGATTCGTGTAACTGCCAACACAATCAAGGTGTGTAACTGTACCATCAGTTTAAAAATCTCCACTGTATGACCCCCTCCTCAAACACACATCATAATTGAAAAACCACAGTTTGGTTAATCATTTACCTATTATAGAATGAACTAAGAGCTAGACTATTGGCATTCATTTAGAAGATTATTGATTTTTAATGATTAAATAGTGGTGTGTTTTTCTGCTTTTGTAGACCTATAGTTTTTTATGTGCTGATGTATTATATTTTTTCTCTCCACCTACTTCCTCAAAGAGTGGGTAAACAGAAGGAGGAACTCATGATCTCAAGAACTAATGGAACAGGTTGAAGATATTTTCTAAACATTGCTTTATGTGCAAATGTGCATATGCTGAATATAGATACAACAGCTGTTTATCACTTTCTTATGATGTGCTTCAAACATTCAACAGTATCTATGAAAAACACTTAAAATGTCTTACGCATATTTATGATGTGCAAGTGGAGATTAAGATTATTGTGCTTATGCTTGAGCCAGATCTATGTGGTGTGATTGATGCAGACATTTAAACTAAAGATAAAAGTCTAGGTTGATTTGTGCATATTTTGTGAATGTTGTGATTGCTTTCATACTTTATAAGGTAGTAGAATTTCAGAAACAAAAGTCACTAATCGCTTGCCACACTTGAACTTCTGGCATTCTCTACATCAGCCTAAAAAGTGCTGAGCCTATTTCTTTTTCGTTGCTCCTAAGTCACATCTACTTTAGCAATGAACCAACTGGCTGCTTATCCTTGTATTTGAGGACTTTCACAGTTTTCCCTTCCAAGGTACCCTATAAATAATTCAAATATATAAAAACCAGTTGTTTTTTGGTCCCCACAACTAGTTTTACCTTTTTCTTTCTCTGCCCCACTCTACTTAGAATTATTTCCTGTCCTTCTTCTATCCCAGCCTGCAGAAGTTTTAAGATTTTAAAAAATTCTAAATTCTATATCTTTAGATGTTGAAATATTATCTTATTGCCTCTAAATTGGAAGGAATTTGTCACAGAGAGGTTAGTTTACTGTGCTATGTATTATGGAAATTTGAGTATTTATGGGGACTTTCTGAATTTTTCCCCTTTTTATAGGACTTAGTATAAAATTTAGGTTCTCAAGAGATATTGAATAATAAGATTATATGAAATAACTATTAGAGTAGAAAATTAGGGCAATTGACATAAGCCCACCTACACAGAAATATCTCCATATTTAATAATCAGCTTTTGGTGACTGGGTTCAGTGTTTGTATGTGTACCTTTTATTTTTATTAATGTATTTTTATTCCTAACACACTGGTTTAATGTATTTGATATGGAAGGTGTGAAGAACCAGACTATTTAATAGCAAATAGTATATTAGTCTCCTTGGTAATATTACTTTAAAACAAAGAAGGGAAAATTTTGACTATTATATTTATTACTCATCTTATAATTGAAGAACACCTAAGAAAGTATTATTTTCTAAAGTCTTGAGACACTAAGGGGGTAAAGGATGAAGATTCTTTCAAGGGTTTTTGTCCTATTATGGGAAAATTTCTTCTTGCTGAACACATTATTTCTCCCTTCAGATGACAAAATTAACCAAAAACTAGCTTTCAGGTGAAACCACATAGGTCTTCTATACATAACTCTCATTTCCCCATTTCCATTTATCAAGGGAAGGGAACAAGGGTCAGCCTCAGCTGTGTTTATTCAACAAATATTCATTCAACATAAATGTTTATTGAGTGACTAGAGAAGTCATTGGAACTTATCCCATATCATTAATTAATCATTTTCTTATTGAAAGTCCATGTTCTCTTATCTTTCTATTCTCCCCAAATTTTTGCTGATCTCAGCTATTGTATCGGACTTATTTCTGCCTTCCTTTGTGACTTCATCTTATTTCTGCTGTTATATTGCATCTTAGAAACCATGTTATCTGGATGCCCAAAGCTCTGGCCTCAATTCGCTGTCACTTTTTTTTTTTTTTTTTCTGTGTGGTTGCCTCTCACTTGTGCCCCCAACCGGGGACCTGATGTGCAACTTAGTAATATGCCCTAGCTGGGAATCGAACCAGTGTCACTAGGCTCGCAGGCCGACACTCAATCCACTGAGCCACAGCAGCCAGGTCCTCGCTGTCATTCTTGATCTTCATCTACATATTACTGTTCTTCATGGTCAGAATCTGGAGCTCACTATCAAGAGATTGAGTACTTCTGTTTCTGACTAAGAAGGAGTAATAGGAACTGCACTTAACATTTCCACCTGTAACATCTGCAATACCAGGCAAAACATATGATATAAGAGCTTTGAAGACATAGTATATCAGGAAGCTCAGGACAGTGATTTCTGAGAAAGGGAAACAAATGAGATAAGCTTTACAGTTTTACCAGCTTAATACTTTCAGAGAGTTTCCAGACTTCAGTGCAACAAGCAGAAATTTGAGATTGAGCCCACTTGTTTCCATGGGATAAGGAGATTGAACTGTGAGTCCAGGATGGTCAAGGTGGCTAGAGTTACATATGTACATAGAGAGGGCTTCAGAGATATTCAGGGGGTCCTCATGAATTTTCCATTGACTACTGACTAGCACATGTGTGTATCGAAACTGTCAGAGGCCAGAGAATGGCTACCCAAAGAAGGAAAAGGAAAAATCTGTGAGGTTTACAAAGGTCTGGGAATAGTTCATATTCTCACAAGCTATAATGAAAAATCTTATAATTAATGGGACTTTGGGCAAATTACTTGAAGGGTATTTATTCACAGTGGGATAAAATCAGTATTAGATCAGAGGTTGCTCTGGTTATGCTTAACAAAACTAAAAATTTTAGGCATCAAAAGAATCAAGCTGGTTCTAAGAGGGAGGAGTTTGGAAGGGTGACTGAGTTATTTATATTTATATACTCCAAGGATCATCCCTGAACTGGGTTCCTAAACACCATATTAAAAACTCTGACAATGAACTAAGAGCTAAACCATTGGTATTCATTTAGAAGATTATTGATTTGTGTGTGTGTGTGTGTGTGTGTGTGTGTGTGTGTGATAAAGGAAAAGTCTTCAAAAGCAGTCACTTAAGCCTATCAAGTCACAGCTTTAATTACTTAAGCCTATCAATTAAGGCTTAACTTATTTTTTCTACTGTTAGGTTTCTGTAAGGTTAATTCATGAATCAAAACAACATAATACATGAAAGCTACACAATTCCAGAACAATAGCAAGCTTCTGCTTCAGAGCCTGTTCCCTCTAGAATACCCAAAGAATAAACCTGCCACCCTCTGCCAAAGCAGCCCAATCTTAGGCTGTGCCCAGAGTTCTTTCCCATACAATATACCATCTTCTGGAAAATGCAGGCAGCTGTAGCACCATCATCCAGGCATCTTGAAGGGAGAGAGTCTAAGAATGAGCCTGAGAACCCCAGCCAGAGCCAGAGCCAGAGCCAGAGGCACAGCCACAGACCCAGCCTGAGAGAGAGCCAGCTCAGGAGCCAGAAAATCTCAGATTATTGATTTTTAATGATTAAATAGCGGTGTGTTTTTCTTCTTTTGTATACCTATAGTTTTTTTATGTGCTGATGTATTATATATTTTTCTCTCTACTCACTTCCTCAAGGAGTGGGTAAACAGAAGGAAGAACTCATGATCTCAAGAACTAATGGAAAAGGTTGAAGACATTTTCTCAACACCTCTATCTTTGTGCCCCCACCAGTAACACACTGGCCACTGGTGGGGGCACAAAGGTAGAATATATTAAAAGAGCACTGTAAAGTCTTTGAAAACAGGACTCTCATTGAAATCATAATCCAACAAGGACTGGTTTGACTTGTGGTTTGAACTCATTTGGCCACTGTCATTAAAATCATGACCCAAGGAGGACTTTTTTGAACTTGTGGCCTGAACAATACCCAGAGTCTTACTATTCCAAATGTCCAAGATAGATCCAAAATTACATGGTATACAAATAACTAGGAAAATCTCAGCTTGTATTGGGAAAAATAATGAACAGATGCCAATGACAATATGATACAAATGTTGAAATTATCTGACAAAGACTCTAAGGTAGCTATTATAGTAATCCTCCACTGAGCAAAGGTGCACACTCTTAAAACAAATGGGAATAAAGACTGTTTCAGTAAATAAATAGAAAATATAAGGCAGAAGCAAATGGAATTTTAGAACTGAAATATAATAACTGAAATAAACTCAGTGCAGAACCTTAATAGCAGCAGAGAGATGACAGACGAAAGTGTCAGTGAATGTGAAGATAGATCAAGAGAAACTGTCCAATCTGAACAAAAGAGAGAAAAAAAGATTGAAAAATAATTTAACAGATCCTCAGGGATCTGATGGTCAAAATCAAAATATCTAACATTCATGTCATTTGAGTTTCGGAGGGGAGAAGAACTATATTGCAGAAGAAAAATAATGTCTGAAACTTATAAAATTTGATGAGAGACATAATCCTGCAGATCCATGATGCTCAGAAAATCCCAAATAATATAAACCCAAAGAAATCTACACCAGACACATAATCAATCAGCTGAAACTTAAAGCAAAGCAAAGAGAGTCTTGAAAGCATCAGAGAAAAGTGATTTATTACTTATGGGATAACTACAATTCAAATAGTTGCAGATTTCTTATCAGAACCCATGGTGACTGGAAAGAAGGGTAACAACATTTTTTAAAGTGCTGAAAGAAAAGAACTGTCAACTGCAAATTCTGTATAGGTAAAAATACTGTTCAGAAAGAGGGTCAAATAAAGATCTTCTCAGAATAATGAAAATAATTCATTTCTAGGAAACGTATTCTAAAAGAATTTCTAAAGTAAAATTTTTAGACAGAAGGGAAATGGTGTTAGCAGGAAACTTGGGAAATTAGAAATGAAGGAAGGGCAATAGAAATGGTAAATTTCATGTTATGTATATTTTACCACAATAAAAAAGTAAAATGATGGGAAAAGTTATACTTCGAAAACACTAGTAAGAAGAAAGTCAGAGAGGTTACATTAATATCAGAGAAAGTGGATGTTGGAGAAAAGAAAATTGCCATGAACAAAGAAGGATATTACATAATGATACAAGGATCAATTCACCAAGAAAACATAGCAATCATACACTTGTATTTACCTAACAACAGAGCTTCAAAGAGTTACTAAGATTATTAATTATTTAAATGTTACATTTTAAATGATATGTAAATGTGTAAAATATTTACTAGTCTATAGCAACAAAAATCAGGTCAATGGTTACCTGACTACAAGCAAGTAGAATTCCCAAGAGGCACAAGGAAACATACAGGGGTGATATGTGCACAATCTTGATTGTAGTGATGGTTTCTTGTGCACATACATATTTTTAAGTTTATTAAATTGTACATTTTAAATACATGTTGTTTACTGTACATTGGTTATGCTTCATTGCCCTGGCTAGTTTAGCTCAGTGGATTGAGCGTCGGCCTGCGAGCTAAGTGTCGCTGGTTCGATCTTCCAGTCAGGGTACATCAGAGAAGGAAAACTCTGACTCCAAAAAACCTCCGCTGCCTTGCGGCATACCTCTTCAGGGGAAAGGCTAAGGGAGTAAACCCCGACAGAAAATCCGGAGCCGGAGTCCCTAAGGCGGTTTGACGTTGTAGTCAACACCGGCAACTCCTGCGGCGCACCTGAACCCAAGCTGTATCGACTCCGTCTTTCCCTTGGACCCTTCAGCTGCGAAGAGAGGGGGCGTCTGCTGCATGGGCAACAGCAGACCCTCCATATTACCCTGCCCAGGCTCTGTAGCTTCAGCGTCATCACAAGATGTTGATTCAACACGGGAGGAGACAGATACCATGTCACTCCCGAGTCGGACTGCACAGCCATTCTCGGCGGTGCAGATAGACTCTTAAGAAGCTACACCATCGTCTCTCGAGACGGACGGCTGCCGACGACGACGACGACGACGACGGTTATGCTTCAATAAAACTATACTGAAAAATAAAAGAGAGTGACTGGAACACATCTAATCTCTCACAGTTGTCTTAGTTCAAAGGTTCATATTTCTCTCTATTCCTACTCTTCCCCACTACATATGCTATTTACCTTTTTTGGATCCCAGGCATCTTATCCACCTAAAGCTCCTTTTTTTTTTGTTTTTCTTTTGGATAGTCTCTTTTTGGCCATACATCAATGAAAGTCAAGGGAGTGAGGGAAGTGGAATGTCTGTTCTCACTGTTTTAGCTGAGAAAAGGAGAACCTAATCTAAAGGGTGAGGGTATGGGAGGAAATATTTTAAAAATAGTTTCTTTGAAGATTTTGAATTTTGAAGTCACAAAATTAAGTTATTTACAAACATGGTCTACTGGAAGAAAGCAAAAATAAACAAACCTACCCCCAAACCAAAAACAAGCACATGAAAAGGTGCTCAATATCATTATTCATTAGGGAGTGCAAATAAAACCCCAGTGAAATATTACATCACACTGACTAGGATGGTCATAATAAAACTTTCAAATGGAAAATGATAAGGATATAGAGGAACTGGAATCTTCATACAATGCTGGTAAATTGTGTGTTTATGGTCTGAATGTGTAATACGGTATCTCTCAGTTGTGATCTGTGGCTTGTTTGGATTGATATTATGTATACTTGTATTTGTGTTCATTAAATGGTTGTAGAAGGGCTTTGTAAACAAGGCTTTAGGACATTGTAAATTTGGGAGTAATATAAACAGGCTCAGTCAAGTATTAGGTCTCCAGAAGAGTCATAGAAAGGGAAATAGTTTTCACTTAAGAAGGTTATAATTAATTGGAAGAGTAACTGGTTATTATAATAAGGTTATTTCATAAAATATTAATAACTAACATTTGTATGAATATTATGAAATTTGAAAGCATTTTACCATATATAGTCTAGTTGATTTTTATAATATCTCAGTGATGTAGGTGGCATTATTTTTATTTAATAGAGGAGTAAATTTTTATATTCTAGTGTACTTAATGCTAACCTAATGAATTTTTTTCTGGGTTAAAGATCACTTAAAGCTACCCATATCAACAAGAGATGATCCTTTTCTTTCTGAATTTTCTTCATTCTTCTTCGAAGGGTAAAGTCCCTCCCAAGTCTCCTGGAGCTTTTGCAACTCAAGGCATACAGTTGTCCCTTCCCCAGAATGCTTCTGGGATGAAGAAGCAATTGAAAAATTAAATATTGGCTTGAAGACTACTAATATCACAGGAGAAAAACAATAATGAACCAGATACCTTGGGGCTCAGGGAGTGAGCTCTTTAGGATAGGATATGTATTTATGAGACAGGCCATTGTGTGTCCATCATGATATGTACTATGTCAAGTATAGAGACTTAGAGAGAAAAAGGTTGCTGGGAAATGTGACCTTGTTAATATGAATGACTCGATAGTAATCTTCACTCTGTGCATAAGCCTTGGGTATGTTACTCTAAGTGGATGTTCTCTTGTCCATAAAATAAAGGTGATAATCTGTCTCAAAGGGCTTCTCTTGAGGATGAAACAAGGTCATGCTTATACATCAGTTAATATCATAACTGAAGGGAACTAAGCAATCAATACATATTAGCTGTTAATATTAATAAATTGTCATGGATGAGGATAAAGATTATATACTCTAGTAGTAGTAAATCTGTTAGAAAACACTAGGAAGTGGAGAGAAAATAGCCAGAGAACACCTTTAGGTAGACTTAGAAAGGACTTGGGGAACGAGAGACTCACCTAGGGAAATTTCCATGGTGGGCACTAGGACCACCAGCTTGACCTGAACTAAAGGACAGGTCTTAGGAGAATAAGAGAAAAAATATCTTTACCCCTAAATAATCATGAAAGCAGTGAGGTTTAGTATTCTCTGGACTTTGGTGCAAGGTGGGAGTAGAAGCAAGGGTGAAATTAGGAAAGGAAGCGACAGCCTATAAAAGTCTTAGTGCATTCATCTTTGTCAGGCTGACTTTAAGTAGTAACACTCTGTACTTCAAAATAATTTAGTCTAGATCATAAGATGCTATAATGAAATAGAATCAAAATGTAATTGAACAAACATTGCAGAGAACCTCTTAAGGTATAAGGCAATGTCTTAGGTAACTTTGTTAACCTTGATATGTTCAGTATAAAAAAATCCATCTTCTTCAGGAGCTTACTTAAATGAGCAAATGAGTATGCGAAGTAGATGATAAGTTTTGGATGAGGGTACTGAGAGAATTGTTAGGGAAAGAATACCTTCTCCCAGCAGCATGGTCTAAAGAAAAATAATTGAAATCACTCTTGAGTGTTATTGGTAGTATAAAGCAATGGGGACAAAATGCTTGGGAACTTGCTTTGGAAGACTTTCATTTGTTCATATTTTTTCCTTGCTGAATATGGTTACACTTTGAGCACTGTATTGGTTTGCTAGTGTTATATAAGAAATGACCCCAAAATTCAATGGCTTTAAGCAACAGATATTTATTATTGTTTATAGTCTGAGGGTCACCTGCCTGGGAATTAGCTTATCTAGGCTGGATTTGGCTTAGACCGCTCTGCTCTTTGGGCCAGTGATCTTACTAACCTTGATGTGTTTTTATGGTGATGGTAGAATGCATGAGGGCAGATGGAAACATGCAAGGCCTCTTAAAGACTTAGGTTCAGAAATAGGCCACTGTCATTTCAGCTTCTTTGCGTTAGCCACAAAAAGTCATGTGGCCAACCAAACCTAGGGTCAAGGTGTAGGGAAGTACACTTGACTTGTGGACATGTAGGAGAGTGAGCCACTGGCAAAGGCTCTTCAAAAAGTTAAATACTTTGATTTCCACCATGTAAATCATGCCCCTGGCTAAAACCAGAACTTTGAACAGTCCTTTCTATTTGCGCAGCAAATTAAAATTCCCAAAGAACTTTCACATATGTTATTTCTGATCTATTTATTAATACTATAGCAGACATTATAATTCCTAAATTAAGGGTCAGAGACATGAAATAGCAATCCTGGGTTAACAGTTTCTAGGGATGAATAAACAGGAATGGTTTCCTCCTGATTTAATACAGAAGAAATTCTGCAACATTGATAAATGCTCAGGAGCCATCGTGGGTCCTTGATGCAGAAAATAGTACTTTGTCTTCTGTTCAAGGGCAAGGAGATTGGAAGAGTGGCTTCTACATATTTCCTTTTCTTTTTCTAAATTCTGGACTCTAGATGCAGAGAGAAACCACAGATTTCTTTCTTTGACATCAGATGGATGGAAAACCAATCATTTTGGTTGCTTGTACAGTTTCCTCTCATTTTCAAAGCCTAGAAGATTGCAATTGATTGCTACTTTGCCTTTGAACATAATTGGATTTGAAAGCATTTGTCAACTAGTATTTGGCAGTGGTTAGGAAAATGCCTCAGTTGATAGAGCTTCTTGTTTCATTTATGATTTGGTTTGGGTATGTGGCAGTTACTATTAGTTTCTTACCCAACAGCCATTCCTGCCTTTCTTCCTCTCTAAAAGGGCCTCACTTTTTTTTTTTTTAAGAAATAGGCAGCTCTATGCTTCAGGGAAAGATGATTCCTTCCCAAACTTAGATAGGTGTGTCTTCATTTCTTTAAGTTAATCATGGTAGTTCTAATCTCTTTACCAGTTATTGGTTTAGGAATAACCTGTAACATAAAAATGGAAGTCTACTGGGAGGCTACTAGAAAAGATTTCTTCACTTTTAAAAGAAATGCACTGTAAAAACAATTATGTGAGCAGGTAAGGCCTACAGCTGCTACAGCCATCTTGCTACTAGTAAGAGACAAGCTTGAGGACAAAAGCCAGTGCTCTAAGAACAGTAGAACAGAAATTGGAAAGGATTTATTTACATCATTAAAGATATCACTAAGTCACTTAATTAATCAGCTCTAAACACACCTTTATTTCAAGAATCCTTTTTTTTATGTGAGGTATTACATTTATGTATTGTTAAATTACTTTTTTTCTTATTCTTTGCTGCTAAAAGTGACCCTGTAATGAGATGATCTACATCCTGTCTTGCCTTTATCCACAAAGAGGTGATAAATATGGAGATCAGGAGCATGTGCTTTGAAGTGTACCAGACCTATATTTAAATCCCAGCTTTTAGCTTAGTAATTTTGGATAATTATTTAACCTTTCTAAGTTTGCTTTGTTTTCTCATCAATGAAATGGGAATACGGGAGAAGTACCTCTACAACAAGATCATGTTTGGCAAGAGGCGCAAAATCCGTGAGGCCAACAAACTGGCGGAGAAGCGGAAAGCCCACAATGAGGCCATGAGGTCTAAGAAGAAGGCCAAGAAGGCAAGGCCAGGGTCAATGGCAGGACCCTCCTGATGGGCCAGGCCAGCACTGGTCATCTGGACTTCACACAGGCAGGCGACAGGACCCAGGCTTGGTGGCAGACCGGAGTCCCAGAGTCTCTTCTGTTTTCGTTCCCCTGCTCCCCCTGCTGGCCCTGGCGTCCTCTCATGTTCTTTGGCTGGGCTCCTGAGCAGCCCTGGCCTCCTTGGATGGAGCTCTGGCAGAGGAGAGGTGTCTATTCCCAGCTCAGCTGTATCTCCTAGAAGTCAGCAACTTGGGGAGCAGGACCCCACCAGCCCTTCACTAGCTGCTCCCGTTCACCGTGGCTTTTACAGTTCCCCGCACTCACGTGGTTAGTTACACCCAGGATTCTCCCAGTTCTGTGATGGGGGGAGGGTGGAGAAGCATTTGTTATTAAATGGCTGGAGTTTTGCAGCCAATTGAATTCTGTGTTCATGAGCCTTCTTGAGGTTAGAGAAGGGCCACCTGCCTAGTGCCCTGTGCTCCATGCTGGAGAAGCCTGGGTATTTCCAGAGAAGGGCCTGGTCACTGATCAGAGTTCTCTGGATGTCCACGGTTGCCAGAAGGTAGGTGCAGAGGTCTGCCCTTAGTGCACAGGCCAGCCTCCTTACTTTCCAGACTGTGAACCTGCTTCCTTGTGTGTAAATTAGGAGTAGAAATTTGGGAACCTGCTTCCCAGGGATGTGGGGAGATACTTAGTTATGCAAACTCAGTAGTGTCAGGTGTCCAATAAAGTGCTCAGTAAACCAAAAAAAAAAAAAAGAAAAAAAAGAAATGGGAATAATAATATTAGCCATTTTCATGATTATTAGGATTAAATAAGATAATGAATTCAGAGCCTTAACATAGTATCTTTTACAAACTAGTACTCGATAAATTCTTGTTATTTATTAATGTTTGAAAATTCATATGGCTACCACTGTCCACACCATTTACGCATTCAACAAATACCGATTAGGCACATAGTTTGTAGATTGAGTATTGAGAATAGCTTACGTCTCTCTCTGGAGGCAGGAATTTAAGGTTTGAGACAGAAATTTAAGGTATGAGACAGGAATTTAAGGTATTATTTTGGGACAAGGACTACCTGATTCTGCTACCCTGAATTTTAAGAAAATACTCGAAAGGATCCTAGCCAGGAAGCATCACCCTGTGCCGTAGGTGGTTGTTCCTCTCGGCTAAGTCATGTCCATGGCCTCTGCGTCCCCTGGCCTTTGAAACTGAGCTGAATCACCATTTTCAGCCAGTTTTTAAGACAGAAGATGGTGATTATTTTAGAAAATCACTTAGAATGACTCTCTTTACCTCTTCCAGATATATCTCTTTTTCTTTATGGACAGGTTATTCCTGCCTCCTGAAGAGAAGCCACGAGGGCATTTCTGTCTTCTACTTTCACTAGGGTAGTCTTGTGTGTTCCTTATAAAGCTTAAGAGACCTCCATCATGGTGTTACCTCTAGGTGCCCTGCTCTCCCTTCAAAACATAAATATACACCTATCTTGCCCTTCCCCAGGTATGCCTCAGCAAAGAACAAAGCATTTTATAGTTGTGGTAGGAGGCAAAAAACTTGTGAAGCTATGTTCTAGAGAAGCAGATGTGGGACTGCCCTGGAAATAGATCATCTTTCAGTCCAGGGGAAGCACACTGAGATGCACCGGGGTCCAGAGTGAAAGGGAACTGGGATGGGAGCCAGGAGGGGGATCAGTATTCTGTAACAGACTTACTGTGGGGCCTTAGGAAGTCACTTTACCTTTTGATGTGTATTTACTCATCTCATCCTCAGTTAGTAACTATACATTCATTGAACAGTTATTTAATTTATTCAATAATTATGACTATTTAATTTATGATTTATACATTTGTTTGAGTAATTGTTTAATGTTTTATACTTAACTGAGTGACTCCAAAAGATCAGTAACCATGCCTGGCTCTACTGGTTATGGTAACTGTTAGCACAATTCCTGACTTAGAATAATTGCTCAAAAACAATTACGAATGAATAAATGAGTCTATAATATGAAGAAGCTCTGGGAGAGGTCCCTTCTTTTTCTGTAAATAAAGGGAAAATATCCTTATGTCCTCCATAGTGTAAAGCTGAGTAAATAGTGCTTCTTTGAGAGAAAAGAGAAATGCCATAGTATCGGAGGAAGGAAATTATCTTGATGTCTGAAATGTCGAGATAATGGGGGCACTAGAAAGAACTTTTGAGGAAAATAGTACTATTTTAACTTGACAAGAGTGGATTTGGCAAAGCTTGAAAGTACGATATGCCTGCATGCACTTATCTTAAAGGCTATGGTAGGATCATATAAAGGTAAGACCATTACCTTGGACTATTTGGTTTTAATCAGGAATAAGAGAAAGTCCAATTTTTCATGTGTTTAAATAAAAGTGGAAGCTTCCATAAAAGGTGTTGTGAAACTGCATAATCCTGTAGGAGAAATCACCTCTTATATGTGAGATGCCTCTGATGCAGAGGGCATCTTGAAGTAATATGCAACTCCTGATGACACCTCTTCAACACTCAGTAAATCTGACCTTTCCTTTCATCTGTCATTATGCTGAATCACATGGCCCAGCAAGCAGCTAACACATTGCAACCAAACATCACAACTGCAGGCTGGGAACATGTGCTCCCTCAAATTGATTAGTGATATTACTAGTGTTTAAACCCATTTCCTGTCACCTTGGACGATGGAGGTTACTTAACAGGAAGTCATTCTGCTGTCATCCAGCAGGGCTGCCAATGCAATTCTTCAAACTTGTTGGTGAGTAGAGAGGCAGCCGGCTTTACTCTGGTCTAAAGCTTTTGCCCATGTTGAGTAATCAGGCATTTAGCATATCATGGAAGCACCTAGTTTGATACTAATGGAATGAGCGTTAAGGAAAGGATTTCAAGTGCTCAAAGGTTTTGGCAAATGCTGATATGGAAACTGTTTTAGTTTAAAATGAGCTTACTTTCTGTTTAAAGGGTCATTTTGCATTAGCTGTGTCTTCAAGTCAATTTTGAAAAATCACCTCTTTGGGGAGTGGGCAAAAAGAAGTCTCAAGAGGCAGCACATTTCCTCTAATAAATTCAAGCAACTTTTTCTTTGTATTGAAGATATTATTTGTCATACATTTTCCTTGTCATACTGAGCATTCCCAGACCATCATTTAAAACAGATTGGTAATTTGGCCCTTAATTTTGGCACCTGTACATCTTTTAAAGCTCTGGTCTGTGTTTGGAGACTTAACTACTCTGTAAGTTAATACCCTTTTAGGGCCTAAACACCACCATTAACAGCAAATTGGCCTCTCAGGATGCTGGATAGAACCATTTTTAATATTTATTTGTTTAATCTTTATTAGCCAAAGGTTGTCTAACAGCTCAAAGGGAGTGAATTGCCCATGAGGCTTGGAGGCATGTTTAAATCTTTCCCTATAACTTCAGGGTTAGGAGAGGGTTTGATCATTATAAGTACTTTGGACTGCTTAGGATTCCAAGGTCAATTTCTAAGCAGCCTTGAAAACCCAGTCATGAGCTTCTCCCATTCTCTGGTGTGTTGGCCTAATAAGTCCTAGATTTCCATAGCTGGAGGAATCTACAGAGATCATTTGGTCAAAACTTCTTATTTTACAGGTAGGGAAATCTAAGTCCAAAGATGGAAAGTGTTTAAGATATTAGAGGTTTCAGTTATTTCTCTTCCCAGGAGCTGTTTGCTTTTTAAGAGAAGTCTTTGAACAAAAAATCTTCAAGAATCAAAGGAAAGGATTCCTATTGATGAATTTTCATGAACTTTCAGGTGGTGGGGAGCTATTCCTGGATAGGGAACTTCTTTAAGTAGGTGGCTATTCCTTCTGCTTTTTCTCCTTATTACTACTAACTCCTCTGCTAGGGAGTAAGACTTTTTAAAATTAAAGAGGTTTTGTTCCATGTAATATCTGAGTGTGTTTATTTTAGGACAACACCTAAGCATAGTGTCCGGCATGAAGTAGGTGCTTAAAAATGTGTATCAAAGCATATATCAAAATGCATTTAAAGATTCTGATCTAATGAACAGTAATATTCTGTTGGAGGAAAAGCATATTACTTAAGAGTTCAGATTTCCAACACTAATAATAGTAGTATGACTGATGATTGCTGAGTAATTGGTGTTCTGAAATTCTGCAATTAACATTTATCCTCATGAAGGGTTGTTTTTTTTTGTCTATTCTGAAGTACTTGATTAATATTTTGCTGATTCTTGGCTAGTAGGGGTTGATTTGACAAAAGAATTTGAGATTTTGGAAGTTGATGGCTTCTTGGAGGTCATCTAGCTTAGCCTTGCTTGATTTCCCTTTGCAATAAACCTGCAAAATTGTTAAACAGATTTTGTTTAAAGCATTTCTAGGATAGGGCAGCTTCTCATACCATGACGTGGTCCAGTCATCTTATTTTATTTTATTTTTTGAGGGGAATGGAGGGAAAGAGCAGGAGAGAAACATCAGTGTGAGAGAGAAACATCGATCAGTTGCCTCTCATATGCGCCCTGACTGGAGACTGAACTGGCAACCTAGATATGTGCCCTGACTTGGAATTAAACCCTTGATCTTTTGGTTTATGGGATGACACTCCAACCAATTGAGTCATACTGGCCAGGGCGGTCCTGTCATCTTTGAACATACCTAGATAGTTATGCCTTTCAAAATAAATTTTTTTTTAAATCAGTACCCTGCATCCCTTAAAATTTCTACTCATAGTAGTAGATTCTAATCTCTGGAACCACAGGACTTGTCTAATCCTTCTTCTACAAGACCGCAAATCATTAGATTGTTTTTTTCCCAAGTTTGGAGGTTATATCTTCAACATTATTCCTGCTTCTAAGGGAAGACAAAGATTCCTAAACAGGCTGATTACATGATAAATATTTCTTTCCAGATATGTCTCATTTACATTTTATAATATTTTGTGCTTAAAGATACTCAAAGCAGTAGTTAATAAACACATTTACTTTCCTTTCCATTTTTTTGGTTTTTCTAAAATGATGGTTGCTTTATGCTTTAGTTTGTTTCAATTGTAGATAAGTTCCATTTGATGTCCTCTTTTAGCAGAGTTAAGGATCTCATTACCCTAAAAATCTCACTGAGTTTTAAATTATATCTTTATGGGGTAACAGCTGTGGTCACAAGAGAGGATTCTAAAGGTCTGCCATTAATAATTGGTCTTTTGGTAATTCTATTTTTTAGTCCAAAATAAGTGAATATACAGACAATAATGAAGCATATCACTCCTCTGATCAAAAAGTTTCAGTTGACTATAACTGTATTCCATTTATGTCTAAATATTGCCCAATGTTACTGCTACTTACAGTGTGATCCACAAATGAGCTGCATCAACATGAGAGGATCTTACTGGATATGAATTCCCAGGTCCCACCAAGACCTACTGAATCAGAGTCTCTGGTCCCAAAAATCTGTTTTAATAACTATTTAGGGGATTCTCATGCATACTAAAGTTT
Organism: Furipterus horrens; assembly: GCF_987537825.1. Classification (NCBI taxonomy): domain Eukaryota; kingdom Metazoa; phylum Chordata; class Mammalia; order Chiroptera; family Furipteridae; genus Furipterus; species Furipterus horrens. The sequence goes on from NW_028327175.1 coordinate 134,116,190, forward strand.
GAGATGCGTAGGTGTAAACTTCTTAGACTTACAGTCAACATCTACTGAAATACCCTAACAAACTTTCTTGTTCTCTTCTTATATCTGTTATTATGATTTGTCCAATTTCAGACAGTTGATATTCTATCATAGTTTCCTACTACTTTTGCTCACATCATTTACTCAACTATAAATGTCTTTAACTGCCTTTTTCCTTTAAGACCCAGTTCAAATGTGGCCTTGTCTGTAAGGACAACAGGAAGTCCCCATCTATAAGTGGCTCCTCCTTTTTCTAAAACTATCATAGTAATTACATCACCCTTCACATTATATTCTTTTCTAAATTAGAGTTGTTACTTACATTTTCTCCAAACCTACATCCACCTCTCTATTCCAATTTGACCTTAAATACTTACTTAAACATTTTTTAAATTGTATTTTTCATTACCTTATAACCCTCTTATATCTCTTCCCATGAAGGCTTTTTCATTTTACCTCTCCCTCCTCATAGCTGTCATCCTGCTCTCTATCTAATGAGTCTGTCTCTATTTTGTGTGTTAGTTCAGTATGTTCATTACATTCCACGTATAAGTAAAATCATATGGTATTTGTCTTTCTTTGACTGGCTTATTTTCACTTAGCATAATGTTCTCCATGTCCATCCGTACTGTTGCAAAGGGTAAAATTTCCTTTTCTATGGCTGAGTAGTATTCCCATTGTTTAACTCTCCATAGTTGTTTTATTCACTTATCTACTGATGGACACTTGGGCTGCTTCCATATCTTGGTGATTGTAAATAATGCTGCAAAGAACATAGGGATGCTTATGTTCTTTTGAATTAGTGTTTTGGATTCCTTCAGATATATCATATTCCCAGAAATGGGACTGATGAGTCAAAAAGCATGTCTATCTTTAATTTTTTTGAGGTATCTCCATATTGCTTTCCCCAGTGGTTGCACTAGCCTGCATTACTACAGACAGAGCAAAAGGGTTGCCTTTCTCCACATTCTTGCCATCACTTCTTGTTTGTTGATTTATTGACAATAGCCATTCTGGCAGGTGTGAGGTGATATCTCATTGTGGTTTTAATTTGCATTTCTCTGATGATGAGTGACATTGAGCATCTTTTTATATGTCTGTTGGCCAGCTCTATGTCCTCTTTGAAGAAGTGTCTATTCAGGTCCTTTGCCCATTTTTTAGTTGTATTGCTTGTATTTTTGGTGTTGAGTTTTGTAAGTTCTTTATAAATGTTGGATATTAACCCCTTATCAGATGTGTTGGTGAATATGTTCTTCCACTTCATGGGCTTTTTATTTTGTTGATGGTCTCTTATTCTGTGCAAAAATTTTTAGTTTGATGTAGTCCCATTTGTTTATTTTTTCTTTTGTTTCACTTGCCTAGGGAGATATAGCTGATAAAATACTGCTACAAGCAGTGTCTGAGATTTCACTGTCTATGTTTTCTTCTGAGATTTTTATGGTTTTGGGTATAATATTTAAGTGTTTAACCCATTTTAAATTTATTTTTTTGTGTGGTGTAAGAAGACAGTCTAGTTTTATTTTTCTGCATGTATCTGTCCAATTTTCTCAACATCATTTATTGAATAAAGTATCTTTAGCTCATTGTATGTACTTGTTTCTTCTGTCAAATATTAATTGACCATAAAGGTGTGGATTTATTTCTGGGCTATCTATTCTGTTCCATTTATCTATGTGTCTGTTTTTATGCCAGTACCATGTTGTTTTGATTACTCTGGCCTTATATTATAGTTTGATGTTAGGCCATGTGATTCCTTCAGCTTTTCTTTCTCAGGATTGCTGTTGTTATGCAGGGGCTTTTGTGGTTCTATATAAATTTTTGACATATTTGTTCTAGTTATTTGAAATATGATATTGGAATCTTAATAGGAATTGGTGTTGAATCTATAGATTGCTTTGGGTAGCATGGACATTTTAATGATATTAATTTTTTTATCCATGAATGTGGTATGTGTTTCCACTTATTTGTATCTTTTTCACTTTCTTTCTTCAGTGTCTTATAATTTTCTGAGTAGAGGTCTTTTATATCCTTGGTAGATCTATTCCTAGGTATTTAATTCTTTTTGAAGCAATTGTGAATGGGATTTTTTTTTTAATTCCCTTTCTGTAGGTTCATTATTGGCGTATAAAAATTCAACTGATTTCTGGATATTAATTTTGTATCCTGCTTTGCTGAATTAACTTATCAGTTCTAGTAGTTTTGTGGTGGAATCTTTGGGGTTCTCTATGTATAGTATTATGTCATCTGCAAATAAAGACAGTCTTAATCCATTCCAATTTGGATGCCTTTTATTTCTTCTTCTTGTCTGCTTGGTGTAGCTACGACTTCTAGTACTATGTTGAGTAAGAAAGGTCAAAGTGGACACCCTTGTCTTATTCCCGTTCTTCAGAGGAATGCTTGTAGTTTTTGCCCATTGAATGTGATGCTGGCAGTGGGTTCAGATATGTTACCTCTAATCCCACTTTGCTGAGAGTTTTTATCATAAGTGGGTGCTGGATTTTATCAAAAGCTTTTTATGCATCTATTGATATGATCATGTGGTTTTTAGCCTCATTTTGTTTATGTGTTGAATCGCATTTATTGATTTGAGAATATTGTACCAACTGTGCATTCCTGGAATAAATTTCACTTGATCATACTGTGTGATCTTTTTGATGTGTTGCTGTATTTGGTTTGCTAATATTTTGTTGAGAATTTTAACATCTATGTCCATCAGGGATGTTGGTCTATAATTATTTTTTGTAATATCTTTATCTGGTTTTGGAATTAGGATAATGCTGACCTTATAAAATGAGCTTGGAAGCTTTCCCTCCTCTTGAATTTTATGAAATCGTTTGAGAAGGAGAGGTGTTAGTTCTTCTTGAAATGTTTGGTAAAATTCACCTGTGAAACCATCTGGTCCAAGGCTTTTGTGTTTGGGAGCTTTTTAAAAAAATTTTTTTATTACTGCTTCAATGTCACCAGGTTTAATCTGTCTATTCAGATTCTCTGATTCTCCTGACTTATTTGGGAAGATTGTATGTTTCTAGGAATTGATCCATTCATCCAGGTTGTCCAGTTTGTTGGCATATAATTGTTCATAATATATTCTTATAATCCTTTTTATTTCTTTCATGTCATTGTTATTTATCCTCCTTCATTTCTGATGTGTTTATTTGGGTCCTCTCTCTTTTCTTTCTTGATGAGTCTGGTTAAAGGTTTGTTGATCTTGTTTAGCTTTTCACAGAACTAGCTCTTGGGTTCATTGATCTTTTTTTTTCATTGATCTTTTGTATCCTTTTTAAAAAACTCCATTTCATTTATTTCTGCTCTGATCTTTATTACAACCTTCCTTCTAATCACTCTGGGCTTTGATTATTGTTCTTTTTTAAGTTTCTTTAAGTGTAAAGTTAGATTGTTCATTTGAGGTTTGTTTGTTTGTTTGTTTTTGATAAGCCTTTAATGCTATGAATTTCCCGCTTAGGATTGCTTTCCCAGTGTCCCACTGATTTTGGATTGTTGTGTCTTTATTTTCATTTGTTTCAAGGTATCTTTTGATTTTTTCCTTGATCTTGTTGTTGATCTATTTGTTGTTTTATAGCATATCATTTTGCTTTCATGTGTTTGTGTATTTTTTAGTGTTCCTGTGATTGATTTCTAGTTTCATAGCATTGTGGTCAGAGAAAATGCTTGATATGATTTCAATCTTCTTACAATCTTCTTAAATTTATTGATACATGTTTTGTGTTCTAAAATATTGTCCTAGAAAATTATGTATATTCTGCTTTGGGGTGAAATGTTCTGAAAATACCAATGTGTCCTTTAGGCCACTGTCTCCTTGTTGGTATTCTGTCTGGAAGATCTATCCATTGAAATTATTGGGGTGTTAACTTCCCCTACTTTGACTGTATTTCTGTTGATCTCTCCTCTTATATCCATCAAGATTTGCTTTACACATTTAGATGCTCCTGTGTTGGGTGCATAAATGTTTAATAGGGTTATATCCTCTTGTTGGATTCTCCCCTTTATCATTACGTACTTTCCTTCATTGTCTCTTACTATATAGCCTTGGTTTTAAAATCTATTTTTTGGTACATGTATTGCTACCCAAACCTTTTTTCCCTCTCAATTTGCATGAAATATCTTTTTTCCATCCCTTTATTTTTAGTCTGTATATATCTTTTGATCTGAGGTGGGTCTCTTAGAGATGACGTATATAAGGTCTATCTGGAAAACATCCAACCATTGTTAATATAATGAGAATGGTTTGCATTGACATCAGTGGAACCCTGCAGCCGAGAAGGTGGACTAGACTGCGCATATGTGAACAATGACGACTTCATTATATAAGTCAGCAGAGGCAGTACACACCATTGAGTGAGCATGTGTACTGCGTGGCTATCATATTCAAAATGACTGAATGAGTAGAGAAAGGAATCTGCATCAAATTTTACATTAAGCTTGAACATTCCTCCAGATGATTCAGAAGGCCGCAACTATGGGCAACTGGTGATTGGTAGCTTCATTGTGACAATGTGCTTGCTCATGCATCATGTGTTGTGCAGAGTTTGTTTTTTTTGAAACAGCAAATCATCCAGGTTACACAGCCCCACTACAACCCAGATTTCAGGCCCTGTGACATCTGACTTTCCCCAAAACTAAAATCACCTTTGAAAGGGAAGAGATTTCAGACCATCGATGAGATTCAGGAAAATACAATGGGGCAACTGATGGCGATTGGGAAAACTGTGTGAGGTCCCAAGGTGCCTACTTTGAAGGGGACCGAGGCATTGCTGTTTCTTGAATCTTCTATCTTCTTCAGTAAATGCCTCTATTTTTCGCATTACATGGCTGAATAACTTCTGGACAGATCTCATATTTGGGTCTTGGTTTCTTATCCATTCAGCTACCCTGTGTCTTTTGATTGTAACATTTATGTCATTTCCATTTAAGGTGATTATTAAGGGATACATATTTATAGCCACTTTATTTTTAAACTATTTTCCTTTTTTCTTTCTTTTTTTCTTTTTTTTAAAGCAAATCCTTTAACATTGCAGTACTTGCTTGGTATTAACAAACTCCTTTAGCTTTTTCTTACCTGGGAAGCTCTTTATTTCTCCTTCAATTTTAATGATAGACTTTCTGGGTAAAGCAGCCTTGGTTATAAGTCCTTGCTTTTCATCACCTTGAATATTTCATGACAGTCCCTTCTGGCCCTAAATGTTTCTGTTGAGAGATCAGATGACAGTCTAATTGGAGCTCCCTTGTAGGTACCTACCTGCTTTTCTCTCATGGATTTTAGGTTTCTCTCTTTGTCTTTAAGCTTTGCTGTTTTAGTTATGATGTGTCTTGGTGTAGGACTCTTTGGCTTTCTCCTATGTGAGAGTCTCTGTGCTTCCTGAACTTGTGTACTTTTTCTTTCACCAAGCTAGCAAAGTTTTCAGTCATTATTTCTCCAAATGGGTTCTTGATCCCTTGCTCATTCTCTTCTCCTTCTGGTATTCCCATGATGTAGCTGTAACAACATCTGAAGGTTTTTAAAGCTCTCCTCATTCTTTTTAATTTTCTTTTCTTTTTGCTGCTCTGCTTGGTGTTTTTTCCTACCTTATCTGACAAATCACTGATTCAATCCTCTTCTTTATCTAACCTATTGTTTTTCCTTCCAGTGTATTATTTATTTTATATACTGCATTCTTTATTTTTGACTAATCTTTTTTTATGTTTCTATGTCTTTTTTCATGCTGTTGACTATCCTTATAATCATTACTCTAAACTCTGTATCTGATAAATTGCTTGCCTCCTTTTCATTAATTCTTCTTCTTGAGGATCTCTTGCTTTTTCATTTGGGGCCTGTTTCTTTCTCTTAGGTAGATCTGCAAAGACTGATTCAGACGCATGTTAGATGCTGCTTATGACTGGCCCTGGGCAACATGTTTGGCACTATCAGCAATACACAGTGTGTGGTTGCCTTTTCTGAGCCTGTTTATGTACAGAAAGAATCACGCTGCACAACAAGGTGAGCTTTTACCATCACTTGGTCTGAGGGAGTGCAGCTAAAGTCTCAGAGCTCCTAGAGATCTGCCTTCATTGTTAAGCTTAATCACTGATATAGCTTCAAGCCATACTCAGCAGCTCAACTTAACATCCAAAGGGCGGGAAGAATAATTCTTACCCACCCTATAGATGGGTAGGGCTATTGCTTCCCCTCAGGCTGATGCCACTTGGAGGGGAGTGCTCTGCCTGAGAAAGAAAGCTTCTGCAGTATGGGGAAAACTCAGCACAGGGATCCTGGCATCTGTTCCTTCAGTTTTCTCCCCTAAGCCACCAGCCCCAGACTCTCTTCATGTGTCTCTAGTCCACTCTGCTCTCTCTCTGCCAGAGTCTGGAGTAAGTGGCTACAAATGGAATTGATGCATTGGCCTTTTAGGTGGCTCTTTGTGTCTCTAGTTCTCTCTCTCTGGCAGACAGAAACACCACTGCTTTTCACAGATGGATGTTATCTGGGTTCCTTTCTTGGCTCTGGTGCTGTAGGTTGGGAAGCCTAGCTTGAGGTTTAGACCTCACAGTTCTCAGGGGGAACCCCCAGACACTGAAATATCCTTCTGGAACTTCAGCTACAGCCCATGGGAGCCTAGCCAGTTCTCTCGTGCCTCCTTTGCACTCCCTACCAGTCTTGTTGTAGTGAAATTGTTTCTTCTGTCTGTCATTGGTTATAAGGCTTCTCTCCAGCTAGTGTTCAATTGGTTATTCAGGATTATTTTTCTTTAATTTACTTGTAATTCTATTTTGGTACTTGGAGGAGATTAATGTAGCTTCCACTTACTCCTCTACCATCTTGGGTCATTTCTTTTTCTTGACAGTACATTCTTTTTTTTATTAAATTATTTTAAAATTGTCATTCTATTACAGTTGTCCCAATTTTTTCACGTTTGTTCTGCTCTGCGCATCCCAACCCCTATTCCCACAGTGAATTCCTACACTGTTGTTCATGCCTGTGGGTCATTGATACATGTGTTTTGTCTATTTTATTCCCTTTCTTTCAGCCATTATCCTCCTCCACCCTCTCCTCTGGTCGCTTTCAGTCTGTTGTTCCATATTTACATGCCAGTGGTTCTATTATGTTTATTATTTTATTCATTAGATCCCTCTTATAGGTGAGATCATATGGTATTTGTCTTTCACCAACTGGCTTATTTCACCTAACATAATAGTCTCCAGTTCCATCCGTGGTCTCTAGGGGTATGATTCCTTCTTGTTTCTTTCTGCTACATAGTTCCATTGCACAAATGAACCACAGTTTTTTAATCCATTCATCTATCGATGGATACTTAGGCTGTTTCTAACATTTGGCTATTGTAAATAGTGCTGCTGTGAACATCAGGGTGCATAAGTTTTTTGAATTGATGTTGTGAAATTATTAGGGTATATTCTCAGCAGTGGAATTGCTGGGTCATAAGGCAGTTCCAATTTTAATTTTTGAGGAAATTCCATACTGTTTTCCACAATGGCTGCACCAGCCTGCATTCCTACCAACAGTGCAGTAGGGTTCCTGTTTCTCCACATCCCTTCCAGCATTTGTGGTTTGTTGATTTATTTATGGTAGCCATTCTGACAGGTTTGAGGTGGTATCTCATTGTGGTTTTAATTTGCATCTTTCTGATGGCTAGTGATATTCCATATTTTTTAATACACCTATAGGCAATCTGTATGTCCTCCTTGGAGAAGTGTCTAATCAGGTCCTCAGCCCATTTTTTAAATTGCATTGCTTATTGGTGTTGAGTCATGTGAGTTCTTTATATATTTTGGAGATTAAAACCTTGTCCAATGTATCAGTAGAAATATGTTCTTTCATATAGTCAGTTCCCTTTTCATTTTGATGATGGTTTCTTTAGCCACTCAGAAGCTTTTTAGCTTGATATAGTCTCATTTGTTTATTTTCTCCTTTATTTCCCTTGCCCTAGGAGATACATTGGCAAAAATATTGTTACATGGGATATCTGAAATTTTCCTGCCTATGTTTTCCCCTAGGACTTTTATGGTGCCATGACTTGTATTTAAGTCTTCTATCCATTTTGAGTTTATTCTGGTGTACAGTGTAAGTTGGTGGTTTAGTTTTCCTTTTTTTAATGTAGGGGTCCAGTTCTCCCAACATCATTTATTGAAGAGACTATCTTTACTTCATTGTATGCTTTTGCCCCCTTTGGCCAAATATTAATTGACCATAGAGACTTGGATTTATTTCTGGGTTCTCCATTCTGTTCCATTGACCCACATATCTATTCTTATGCCAGTACCACACACTTTTCATTACAGTGGTCTTGTAGTGTAGTATGATATTGGGTATTGTGATCCCTCCTACTTTGTTCTTCTTTCTCAAGATTGTTGAGGCTATTCGAGATTTCTTTTGGTTCCATATACATTTTTGAAATATTTCTTCTAGATCTGTAAAATATGCCATTGGTATTTTAATAGGAATTGCATTGAATCTATATTGCTTTGGGTAGTATGGACATTTTAATGATGTTAATTATTCCAGTCCATGAACATGGTATGTGTTTCCATTTATTTGTATCTTCCTTAATTTCTTTCTTCAGTGTCCTGTAGTTTTCTGAGTATTGGTCTTTTATGTCCTTGGTTAAATTTATTCCTATGTACTTTATTTTTCTTGTTGCTACAGAAATGGGATTTCTTCTCTAGTTTCTGTTTCTGATATTTAATTGTTGGTGTACAAAAATGCCCTCAATTTCTGAATATTGACTTTGTATCCTGCTATTTTGCCAATTCACTTACTAGGTTGAGGAGATTTTTGGTGGAGACCGGAGGGTTTTATATGTATACTCTAATGTTTTTTGTGAATAATGAGTTTTACTTCCTCCTTTCCAATATGGATGTCTTTTATTTGACCATAAATTCTTAAGGAAAGGTCTCTTTCTCTCTCTTTTCTTTTAACTTTTTAAAATAATCAACTAGTAAGGATCAGTAAATGTTTATTGAGAAAATGAAATAATCTGCTATTAAAGGAAAAGCAACATACTCAGAATTTAGAGATTTGGGTTCTGGTGTAATTTCTGTCATTAGTCAATTTGATTTCTTTGAGAAATTCTCTTTATCTCTCAGGAGGTCAGTGTTCTCATCAGTAAACTAAAAGAGTTGGACTAGCTGATTGTTTACCAAAAATAGTCTGTAGATGAATGTCAGTATGTGATGAAGTTTTCATCAATTTATGATGGAATGAGAAAATAACTATATGGTGAGTTTTTAATGATGCTACATTTGTCTGATTTTTAAATTCCAAGTTTATGTCCTTCCCACATTTTTGTTATTAAAATTTGTATAACATTATGAGATGGTACTGATAATTAATAGTAGTTCCTTTTAAAATGTCTCTGTTTTACTAAAGCAAAACACTATGAGAAAATGAACCTATTTTGATTCCCTTAATATTTATTTTGATGGAAATGTTGATGTTCTGTGAGAGCTTACATGCTCTCTAAGTCTCCTCCCAGGGTTAACGTTCTATAGTCTGTCAAATGTAGTTGGATCAGGCTTGGACACAAAACCCCTATGGACTGGCCAAGGTGGAGGCAGAGGTAGACATGCTGCATCTCCTTCCACAACTAAGAAGGATTACAACTACCTCAAAACTGAGACAACCAGAAGTTCCAGAAAACCGAGCTGCATGGAAGTCCAACAAAGATATAAAGAAGAAATACTCATCCAGATGGGGGGGCGAGGGGGGATTGGGGTGGAGAGGACATGGTGTGGAGGAAGCAGCAGTGGAGGTGACAGCAGCTGTGGCCAGCCAGCGCAAAGTGCACTCACACATTAAAAGGAGATGGGAGGAATACCTGGGGAGTGCTCCTAGCACCACACAGGACCACGCAGCTCATGGTTCCAGCACCAGGGTCAATAAAGCCTTATTGCTTCTGACTGTGAAAACCAGTTGGGGTTGGGGTGGAGGAAGAAACTGCTGGTCTCTCATCAGAGTCCATTTGGTTAGAGGGCCCCATGGTCCTAGAACATCTGCAAAACCACCCACTCTGGGAACCACAACCAGGGCAACAGCTACAAGGGTGCCAGTCCCATATAGGAAGCAGGAGAAGTACCTGAAGAAGGGGCAAGTGCTGAACAAGCAGCATTGCATTCTCTCAGACCTCTCCTCTATATACAGTGCCACAGCATGGTGAAACAAGTCCCGCCCATACTGACAAATACCTAAGGCTTTGCCCCTTACAACATAACAGGTGCGGCAGCTCTACCTAAGACACAGAGGCAAACAGAGGAGGCTGTAAAGTTGAGGAGTCAGAGAAGTATGACCCAAAAGAAGGAGCAGATCAAGGTTCCAGTGGGAGAAGTAAATGACAAGGAGATAGCCAACCTAATAGACACAGTATTCAAAACACTGGTGATAACAATGCGCATAGACTTGACAGTCATGATTGAGTACAGCAAATATATAAGGGAAGAAGTGAAGGCTATTATAAGTGAAACGAAGAAAAATCTGCAAGAAACAAATTGTGAAAGGAAGGAAGCCAGAATACAAATCAAGAATTTGAAACATAAGAAATAAATAAACAGTCCACCAGTACTGAATGAAAAAACAAGAATTGAAAAAACAAGGAGAGGCTTAGGGACCTCTGGGACAACTTTAAATGTGCCAACATCCAAATCATAGGGGTGCCAGAAGGAGAAGAGGAAGAGCAAGAAATTAAAAGCTTATGTGAAAAATAATGAAGGAAAACATCCCTAATATGGCAAAGGAAATAGACATACAAGTCCAGGAAGCACAGAGAGTCCCAAACAAGCTAGACCCAAAGAGAACCACACCAAGACACATCATAGTAAAAATGCTAAAAGTTCAAGATAAAAGGAGAATCTTAAAAGTAGCAGGAGGAGAGTTACTTACAAGGGGTTTTCTATTAGATTGTCAGCTGATTTCTCAAAAGAAACTTTGTAGGCAAGAAGGGACTGGAAAGAAGTATTCAAAGTGATGAAAAGCAAGGACCTGCAACCAAGATTACTCTATACAGCAAAGCTAGCATTTTGAATGGAAAGGCAGGTAAAGTGCTTCTCAGAGTAGGTAAAACTAAAGGAGTTCATCATCATCAAGCCATTATTATATGAAATGTTAAAGGGACTTATTTAAGAAAAAGAAGATTAAAACTATGAACACTAAAATGACAACAAACTCACAACTATCAAAAACAGAACCGAAAACAATACAAGTGAAAATGAGCTAAGCAAACAACCAGAATAGGAACAGAATCATAGGTACGGGGATCATTTGGAGGGTTATCAGCTGGGAGGGTGAAGGGGGAGAAATGGGGAAATGGTGCAGGGATTAAGAGCATAATTGGTAGGTACAAAATAGGGGGAAGTTAAGAGCAATATAGGAAAGGGTAAAGCCAAAGAACTTATATGCATGACCCATGGACATATAAGTGGGGGTGGGATTGCTGGAGGGAAGTGGGGTATTGGACAGAAGGGAGCAAAGGGAAAAGAAATTAGGACAACTGTTAACAGCATAATCAAAAAATACATACTTAAAAAACAAAACAAAACTCTATGGAGAATCCAGATGCTACAGAAACTGAAGTTTGGAATTCTGTATGAGGCTGGTTGCTGTGTCCCTGTGGTCCACTGTTGAATCAATAATACTTCAGGATGGTGGCGAGGTCATTTGGCTGCCAGTAATCCTGCTCTGGGGAGCGATTGAAAACTGGAGCTTGTGCTGGGTCTTTTTCAAGATCCTTCAGAGCAGCTCTAAAAGCTTTTGCACTGAATAACTACGTAATGAACCAAAATGGAGATTTTCATAATTACCCCCAACCTTTACAAGTGCTTCTCACTTGACAGGATAATAGGAACTTTCAGGTATAAGTTAAGGGAGTGGTCTCATTAATAGTAAATGGAAGTTCTTCTAAAATGATGCATGTTTTCAGATATAGGGTTGAATTCTATTTCAGTAATAAAGGGACCGCTCAGGAAAAGCTTAACAAACTGTTTTTGGTATGGCTTCATTCTATTTCCATTTCAGTCCCCATATCCATTCCACCCCCAAGCACGGAGTTTGTGTTAGTATTCAAGCAGAATGACTCAAGAGGCTTTCTGTATCTAATTTTACAGTAGCATATCTCTTGATTATTAACACATTAAGGCAATATACTTCTAGCTTAGAAATCTGATACTAATTGGTTTTGGGATATTTTATTTAAAAAACATTTTTCAAATGGGACTGTGAGTTGTTCAGTTTCTTTATTCAGGTCTAAAGAAAACATTAATTCTGCCAGGAAAAGTTTGTGCAGCAGGACAGAAATATTAGTCTTGGAGTTTACCTGTCAGTCATGTATTTTCATGTCCTTTGCCTAGAAACAAGCCTATACGCTAATTGACTTCTGTTCCTCTCCTCTTGGCCTCTCATTTTTCTGACCATGGACACTCAAATTAAAACAAAGATAAAATTCCTGGGGAAGCTGGCATTGATCAAGTTTTGGATTAAATTAAATTAAGTGCTTTTTATTGAACTCAGCAGTATTAGTTATTAAAACCAGAAGGCCTTACCCTGGCTAGTGTAAAAAAAAGCAAAAAACAAAAAAAACTCATACTGCAGCACAGATTTTATTGGGAAATTATAGCACTCATTTTCTCTTATTCTATTAAAACTTTTGTAGACAAACACATGTAAACAAGATCAGGAGATGGAAAGCAGTAAGAAGTGAGTCTTTCTGGGCTCTGGTGCTTCATGGGTTCTAGCATTCAGTTGCAGGAATTTAGGGAAATAATCTTATCTGGAAAGAAAACAGGAAGGCATAGTAGGACTTTGTTTTTTGGATGACATGTCAGACAAGTTGCCAAAGTGCTCTTTTATTTCTGTACTGACTTGGAATTATGTACATAGAGGGGAGAGTGTAGCAGCATCGTCGGCAGCCGTCCGTCTCAAGAGACGATGGTGTAGCTTCTTAAGAGTCTATCTGCACCGCCGAGAATGGCTGTGCAGTCCGACTCGGGAGTGACACGGTATCTGTCTCCTCCCATGTTGAATCGACATCTTGCGATGACGCTGGAGTGTCCTCTCCAGTGAAGCTGAAGCTACAGAGCCTGGGCAGGGTGATATGGAGGGTCTGCTGTTGTCCATGCAGCAGACCCCCCCTCTCTTCGCAGCTGAAGGGTCCAAGGGAAAGACGGAGTCAATACAGCTTGGCTTCAGGTGCGCCGCAGGAGTTGCCGGTGTTGACTACAACGTCAAACCGCCTTAGGGGCTCCGGCTCCGGATTTTCTGTCGGGGTTTACTCCCTTAGCCTTTCCCCTGAAGAGGTATGCTGCAAGGCAGCGGAGGTTTTTTGGAATCAGAGTTTTCCTTCTCTGATGTGCCCTGACTGGAAGATCGAACCAGCGACACTTAGCTCGCAGGCTGACGCTCAATCCACTGAGCCAAACCAGCCAGGGGTAGCAGCATAGCATAGCATAAAGAGCATTAGCCAAATCCCAGATTTAAATTTACCAGTTATAGATGGTTGGCCTTGGGTAAGACAACCTTTCTGCTCCTGTTTTCTCAGCTGTAAAGTAATGGGCTAGAGTGGATAATCTCTAAAGACCCAGATCTCATTCTGTCATATGTATCTGTGTTTTGTTTAGTGCTGTAGCAGACCACCATGACCTATAGTGAATATAGCAATTAACCCAGGCTGACCCAAGCTAAATCTGGCCTGCTATCTATTATTATTTTTTAAAATAACTGAAAAGTCTATATTCAGATTTCCTTAACTTTTACATATGTTCTTCTGTTCAGGATCTGTCATCCAGGATGCCAAATTTACACTTGGTTGTCATGCAATTTTTAGGCTCTGGTTGATTGTGACGGTTTCTCAGGCATCCCTTGTTTTTGATAACCTTGGCAGTTTTGAGGATTGCTGGTTAGGTATTTTGTAGAATGTCTCTTTTGGGATTTGTTTTTCTCATGATTAGACTGGGCCTACTGGTTTTAGGAAGAAAACCCTGTAAAAAGGTAAAGTGCCTTTCTCATTGTATCATATATCAAGGGTACATATTGTCGACATGACTTAGAACTGTTGATGTAGACCTTGATCATGTGGCTGAGGTAGTGTTTGTCAGATTTCTCCATTATGATGTTACTCTTTTTCCTCCTCTTTCCATACTGTACATTTGGGAAGGAAGTCCTTATATACAGCCCACACTTAAGGAGTGGGAAGGCACAATATACCTCCTTGAGGTGGGAGTATCAACATAAATTATTTGTATTCTTCTGCATGTGGGATTTATCTCTTCTTCCCCACTTATTTATTTATTCACTTATTAATATCAGTATGGACTCATATTTCTTTTATCCTTTTGGTTATAATCCAGTATTACTTTATTTTACTGCTGAAATTGTTCCAGCTTTAGCCATTGGGAGTTCTTTCCCTTGGCTCCTGTGTTCCTTTGACATGCTTCATCACTGGGTTTTTGTTGTTGTTTTTGAGTGCTTTTTTGCAACCTCTTTTTTAAAAATAAAGTTTTATTGTAACACAGCTACACTCTTTCTTTATGGCTGATTTTGCACTACAAAGGCAGAGTTAAGTCACTATAACTGAGACCATATGGCCTGCAAAGCCTAAAATATTTACTCTTTGATCCTTTACAGAAAATAGTTTGCTGACTCTTGATTAGACCATTCTCTAAGTTTTTTCTAGTAGCTGTAACTTGATGGAGTATCATTTCTAGGATTTTCAGATTTAACTTTGTCATTTTTTCTCTCTCAGAATATGATCTTGACCCTGAAGTTTAATCACCAATGGTACAACAAGCCTTTATTAAATGCTCATAGGTTTGAGTGGCTATGTTCCTTCGGCTATGACTGCTTCCTTGCCCAGGTATTTGATTAGCTGGAAGTTACCTTTTCCATTAACAGTTTTTTCACAGAAGGAAAAATTCAAAGATCAGGTCTATTGCGTCTTTATTCCTTTTATTAATTTGGACTAAAAGAATTCATATAATCAAGGTCTGAATTTTTTAATGGCTATGTACTTGATAAATTTCTTGATAATAGCACTAGGTCTGCCCCATGGAAGCAGATATGTAGAGAATTTGTTGTGAAGTAAAGAATGTTAATTAGAGTTTTTGTACAAGTCCATCAAGCTTATTTCATTAGTGAATTTAATAAAATTAGAACCAAAATTTCCAATAGTGAAATATGAGTGCATTAGCTCACTTCTCTTAAGTGTTCTCTAAGCCATGTGTTCTGACCAGTACTGAGAGAAAAGAAATCATCAGCTCCATGGTGGTTTAATATGTCTAACCATATGGATTTAGACATAAATCTTACTTACTTTCACACTCCAATATCATCATCTCATCAAATTAGTAAAGTTGTCAGTTAAAGGGTGATCAGAGAAATGCGGTGATTTATTTCAAATATTAAGTGTATTAAAGTCCCAATTAAGCAACATTAGTGTTATAACTTCAAATTAAACTTTAACCTTGTTATAACACAGATAGAAATATATGGACCAGGATAATACTCATATGCTTTATGGTATGTTGAGGCTGATATTCTATATAACACCATGCACACAGCACAGGATTTGGCCCATAGTATGGCCTGTTTCAAGTTAGTGGTGCCCTATTTTAGAATTTTACTATAAAATTAAAAGTTAAAATAACGGGCTAAAAAAGTTAAAGTTATCCCAGGTACATTAAGCTTAGCACATAATATAAAGGCCTGTTTCTTTCTTCTTTCACTGCCAATCCTTTCAAATATCTAGTAGTCCCACAGCCTCCACTTTGAATCCACACTCTCATTAGTTCTCTGAAATCCACCTTTTCTTCTGATTACTTGCCTGAACCAGAACTGTTGAAGGTCACCATGACCTCCTAATAGCTGAATCCAATAGTCTTTTCCCAGCCTTAGTTTCCATGATTTGCATGCACTTCTGTGCATGTGTGTATGTTTTTAAAGTTTAGTTTTTAGCTCTTTGTTTTTGTCAACTCTGTGCAATTTTTCTTGGTGATCTTGTTCCCTTCTTTGGCTCCACCTCTATATAGCTGGTGGTCAAATCTAAGTCTCCAGCCCAATCTCTCTCCTGGGTAATTATCTCTAGGAAATATTTTCATGTGGTGTCTTGGATCATGTCAAATGTAGTGTCTTTTAACGTGTCATTTTTGTTTCTTAAGTTTGGTTGCTTTCTCTTAAATTTCTCTATTAATAATCTCCCCATTCTCAGAGTTGCCTGGGCTTGACTTTAAAGTGACATTTGATACACCTGTTCTCTTGTTCTCCATAGCCATTGAGTTAACAAGTTCTAATGACTTTCTCCTTGCACTGCCTTTTCCCCTCTGCTTTGCTTTTTTGTAAATATTTACCCATTACTGTTTAATATGTACCAGGGATTGTTTTCATTTTTCTCTTCTCGTCTATTTTATTCTGATTTACCACCACACATCTGCACTATTACAGTCACTACCTCAGACTGGCTTCCCTGCTTAATTCTTTCTCTATTCACCTGTCATACCCCATGCCAGATGACAATTTGTAAAAGTGAATTTTATAATGTCATTCAAAGAACTACAGTGACTCCCCACTATAAAGAGAATAAAGCAGAACTCCTAAGCTGAGTGGTAGAATCCTTCCGCAGCTTGGCCTGTGCTTGGTTTTGGAATGTCAGCTCCTTCTCCTTTTCTATGTAATCCTCTTGCCTCCAAAGCAAGCTTCTTCATAATCCACTAAACTCACAATTTATATAGGATTTTCCTTTTGAAAATTATGGTAGTCAGAATCTGCTTACCTCAAATGTCTTCCCTATTCCATTCCACAGAGAAATCTGTGCATCTTTTAAGTCCCAGTACATATCTCACTTCTGATGAGATTATATGAGTACAGGATGGCAGCATGAAAAGGTAGTGTGGGGGAGAGAAGGAGAAACAGAAGATTTGAGCTGAGAGGACTTCACTAGCTGGGTGGCTTTAGACAAATGATTTTGCCTGTCCAACTTTCATTTCCTAGTCTATAAATGTTAGAGTATACCATTACCTTTACAATGGTGTTGGTTGGATTAAATAAATAGACACATATAAACTCTCCAGGCATACTATCTGGCATCTAGTAATTGCCCACAAATGGTTGTTGCATATGAGTCTCCAAAGCTAAATTGTAGCAGAATTGTTTGCACAACTCATTTTTTCCTCTATATGTTTACTGCCTTATTATGATGATGAATTAGTTATCTCTTTGTAATCTCCCTTTCCTCTTCCTGTTTCTCTCTCTCTTTTTTCTTTCCCTCTCCTCCCATCCCCTTCTCTTTCTCTTCACACACCTCTTTCTCATTCATCCCCCCGCCCCCTGGTCTCTGTCTCTCTCTCTCTCTCTTCCTCTTACACACATATACACACACACCACACATACCCCTAGCAGAGTATTTTGGGTATAGCATGGGGCCAGTGAGTATTGACATGTATCATTTCACCTGATGGCACAGAATTTAGCTGTAACTATTTCTTTCCTTTTCCCCCAACCTCGGTCATCCACAAATACCACCCACCTCATCTCCATGCATACATGCATTTACTTGAATCTAAGCAATAATAGATAAATTTAACTCTAGCTTCAGTTAGAATTCTATCTCTGACCTGACTTGACCTTTGGGAAGAATGGAAGGGGATTAAGAATGTGTCCTTTCATAATGGTGGGTGATATTATAAGATTGGAGTCTCTTTAGTATCTTCTGGTATCCAGGAGGTGTCACTACACAACCTTATATGCATTGTGGGAGGGTAGACCATACCTGTTGCATGAGTAGACCTCTTTCTGTCGTACAAAACTCTGGATACCAAATTTTCCTCATCTGGTTTTGTAAATTGTGCGTGCATGACTACCAAGGGTGAAACATTGAAATTCAAGGCACAAATCCTTATGTAATCCTGAGAAGTGACAGGGAGATGCTGGAAGGCTGAATGATCTGGTTTAGTTGTATATGAAAAAAATGATTTGAGGTCTAGCATCGAAAACAGTTTGGAGCTAAACGAAGGAGAATCTATGTTTCCAAGGAGTAGAGTGTGATGATTGTTTACAGGTGTGTTCATGCTCTTCTTATAAGAAGCTTTCATAGGCAGGTAGTCCTGGACAAAAGCATGTGAAGAAATTTGGTCTTCTTTTTATCTCTTCTACATCTAGAATTCTTCTCTAGGTTCAACAAAAACTAGCTGCACTTTCCATTAGGGAGCTACTTGAAGGTTATCACAAGGGGGGGGGAAATCACTCAAAATTTACTTGTTTAATTTGACAAAACTAAACAAATAAAACAAAAGTTATCAAAAAATACCTAAAAGCAGAGTCTTTGGATGGCAATGTGCTTGCCTGTACTCCCCTCAACACAAACCGCATGTTTCTCTATTCTATTTTCCTGTGATGAAATATATCAAACTAAGGGCCGGCTTGACCTTCTGACATCACAGTGAAGACCTTGTCAACTTTTAGCACAGTTAAGTTCGTGTGTAGTGTAGTACCTGGAAAGGAGACCTCAGAAAGGAACGGTTTGGGCATGACTAGTGGGAGCATTTTTTCCTGTCGTATTAGAAATAAACCAGTGCTCCTGATTGAAGGAAAAGGTCACTGTGCTGTGGGACATGTCTTCTGTGAGATGAGGCTCTGACCACTAATGACACTTGTGCATTTCATTACAACAGAGGTGTTAACCACATTGTGCTGGCTGCATTCCAGCCCAAGCCATTGCGGCCTTCTGCTTCTGCAGCCTTCCTCCTCTTCGCCGTGGTTGGCTGTAGAATTCTTTACTTCCTGTCCTAAACTTTTGTGAGGTGTCATGGCTGTTAAACAGCTGCCATGTTGCAGTCCAGATGTTGCTGCACTTTCGTGTGCATGAAATGTTCCTCCTATAAAATATTAGATAGTTTAAAAATCTGTTTTGAAGGTTTGTAAAACACTTAGGATTCCTTCAAATAAGAGGGCCATTTGTATGTTCTTAAGTTGTGTGTGGAAAATATGCCAAAGTATACAATACAAAGGGTGTAAATACCGTAGTCCCTCAGTCTCCTGGTTGTGAAAATAAGTGCCAAGTCTTTTGAGGGAAACAAGTGGATATAACCCATTTAGACTTTAAAAAAATTTTAACAAGATTTCTAGTCAAAGGTCTTTAAAAATGTAGTCATTGCATTCGATTTTGTAGGGGGAAGGGTCTCATTCTGACTGAAGTAGTCATAGGAAATAAAAGGAAGGAATGATCCATACTGACATTATTTAAAAATTTGTTTTATTAAGATATAATTTGCGCAGAGTGAAGTCAAACGATCTTAAGTAAACAGCTTGATTAGCTTTCATAAATGCATACTCTTGTGTCCCTATCAGCACCCAGTACATTTTCATCACCCCCAGAAAATTTCCTTAAACCCATCTCCAGTCAGTGCTCACCCTGTCCCACCCTTAAGCAACCACTGGTCTGATTTCTATCATAATAGATTGAGTTCGACTATTCTAGAACTTCATGGAAATAGAATTATGCAGCATGTACTTGTTTTGTGTTGGGCTGCTTTCACTTAACATAACATTTTAGGGACTCACCCATGTTTTTCTTTGTCCCTTTTTTTTGTTGCTAAGTGCTATTCTCTTATATGACTATATCAGAGTTTGTTTATTCATTATCCTGTTAATGGATGTCTGCATTGTCTCCAGTTTTGGGCTATTGTGACTAAAGTTTCTATAAGTTCTTGTGCAAGGCTTTATATAGACATAGATTTTTATTTTTCTCATGTAAATACTTAGTTGTGGAATCAATGAATCATGGGGTAGAATGATGTATATTTAATGTTTCAAGAAACTGCCAAATTCTCTTCCAGTGGTCCTTCTATTTCACACTCCCATCCACAAGGTGTGAGAATTCTGGTTATGCCACATCCTCTCCAACATAAGTTCTTTTCACTTTACCAATTCTAGTGGAGACATGGAATGGTAGCTCATTATTCTTAAGTGTTTATTTTCAAGTTTGACTTGACAGAAGACTTCTGTAAATTTGGAATTGTAAGTTCCTATGAATCCTTCACCTAGCTTCCCTTAATGTTAACATCTTACATCATCCTGATACATTGATTAAAACTAAGACATTAACATTGTTATAATACTGTTAACTAATCTACAGCTTTTACTAGGGCTTCCTCAATTTTTCCACTAATGTCCTTTGTGGTTGTTGTTATTCCAGGATCAAATCCAGGATACCACATTGCACACATTGCATTTAATCTCATTATGGCTTTAATTTGTACTCTTCTGGTGACTAATGATAATCATTTTTTCATGTGTTCACTGGCCATTTATAGATTTTCTTTTGTAAAGTGTCCAAGTGTCTTGCCTGTTTTCTTTTCTTTTTTTTGGTATAGGGAGCATTATGTTAAAGTTCCATGGATCATAAGAAGAACTCAGATTGAATATTTTTGAAATTAATCTGGAAAGAAGAACATACTATGACTTCTTAAGAAAGGCTAGTTGAGCTAAATTTGTCTAGACTCTAAAATATAAACCTGAAGGGGGGTATATCGGGAATGGACCTAATGATAATAATTACAATAGCACTAGTAATTGCTAATGCTTGTTGGGTGCAGAGTATGTAGCAGAGTCTTTGCTTATTGCTTAATAAGCATTATTTCATTTTATTTTAAGAACAATCCTATGAGGTAGGATTACTATTATATGCATTTAAAAGTAAGAAAACGAAGGCTTAATGTAATTAAATAATTTGTTCAAGTTACAGCTGGAAAGTAGTGAATTCACTGTTTGAATTCAGGCAGTCTGACTGCAGAGCCTGCAGGCTTAATTTTTGCATCATTCTGACAAACAGAAGGAAAATCAGTGAACTTCAGTGTGCACAGCTATGGGCATAGAAACCTAGAACTATGGAATACTGTTTTCTGATATCATTGTTGTGGCAAAAGTTATTGAAAACTTCATGGAAAACTATTTCATCCTTGAATAAAACGTAGAGCACCATGTGTAATATTTTTTTTTTTGGCACTATACTTCAAAATGATGGAATCAGAAGGTCAACTAAAATAATGTAGAGAGAAAGGAGGAGTGGTGGTGATGGAGATATTCAGGAACAAATAATACAGATTGGAACTGATATATGAAGCCAATAGGAATTATAACTAATACAAAAAGTATCCAGAGTATGGACAAAATGAGCATGGTTTTAGTCACTGGATCCCACAACTGTAGCATAAGAGAACCATCATGGAAGTTTCTTTAATTGATGGAAGCTGAAGTAAAATAAAAGGAAGACTTATTTTACCTACCTTAATAGAACTTATTAACTGAAGAGGTAGTAAAGGGTAAAAATAGAAATATATTCAGAGGAAAGGGTGAAAGATTTAATGAATGACAGTTTCATGAGTTGTTTAAGGGAGCTAAGTTGTGACAGGGAGGGAACAGGGACACTCCTAAGTTTTGAAGTCGATGGCCAAGAGGACAACAATGTTCAATTTTAACAGATCACATTATAAAACTTTTAAGACATTCTATATGGATGAACAGCTTGTCTTTTCCAGAACATGACATTGTACCTTTATGTTATTGTATATGCAGCTTTCCCTAGCCCTCTTCAGCCTTTAAGACTCAGCTCAAATGACACCTCTTTTGTGCAGCCTTACCTAACATTTCCAGGCAGTTAATTACTCCCTGCTCTCTTCTACTTGTAATTTCTTCTATTTTAGGACAAATTACAGCATTTAGCAACCTCACAACCTAAATTTTCATTGGTTCATGACTGGATAGCAAATCTAGAGGTCAAAGAGATTAAAAGGGGACAAGAATATACAATTTTTCTATATACCCTGAACTAGAAAATTGAGTATTGGTTAACTAGTGATTCCCAACATACCCATTATTCTCATTGTGCTCAGAGGTGCCAAACAGCTGCACAGAAATATAACCTGGATTGGAACCCAACGCTAACTTCAAAGACCATGTTTTAAACCAGTATAATATGAAGATGTTTTGACTCCTATGTTCCACACTGGGCTACTATTGAGAATACCTGTAGGGAAGAAGGATGTTACTCCTTTCCTTAAGTACATTGGGCCTTCTTATCAAATTTGTATAATAAACTTACCGACTGCAAGGCTTTTCTTATTCTTTATTATTTCCACCATAGATCAAGCACAGTGTCTTGCACATAGTAGGTGCTCAATGAAAATTTATTGAATTGAATTATATCTTACTATGCTCCAGTGATTCAACATGGAGGCTGGGCTGTGGCTTGGCAATTAAACCTTCATTGCGTCAGTAAATGATTGGCAGCAACTTAATCTCATGCCTATGTTCTGAACCATATTACATTTTCTATTTTAAAATGTCTCTTTTTGGCCCTTTTTTGAGAGTTATTACTAAAGACACTCTATTTTTAAAAAAGCCCAGTTACTATGAAAAAACACAACTATTTAAATTATAGAATCAGTTCTAAAGAAGATAGAAAGCTAAAGGGCAAAGGGGCTATTCTAATTTTCTCAAGCCCAAGGCAACCATAAAGTATTTTATATGGTAAGAAATGTATTTTTTGTCATGTTGAACATTCATTTTTAAAATGTAACCTTAATTTACATATGAGTTTATCCCATATTAAGGAATATACAGTAGCAGATTGTCTCTGTCTTTAAGGAAATGGTATTGCGGGGGGTGGGGGAGGGAGGTGGGCGAAGATGGAAGAGGGTAGAGGGGGGATAAATGGTGATGGAAACAAATGGTTGGGAAACAAGAGAAAGTTGAAGATGCAACTGATAAAGATGCATTTGGTTTATTGTTTTTTTACGTTACTGGAAAGAAGTCAGTGCCTGTGGCTTCAGAGAAATATTTGTGGAACTGATGAAACTGGAGAGGTGGTTGAAACCTGAAACGGTTAGGGTTAGGGTCAGGGAGACCATGGAGTTACCTGGGTGCAGCCTGCTTCACACTGCTCCCAAGTAGTAGTATGTGGCTGGGGAAAAGCAAACTAGTCTCAATTCAATGTCATGAATTTCAATAACTTGAAATAGGCCTTCGTGATGCTAAGCAATCTTACTGTTTTTCTTGTCCATTTACTCCCCTATTTTCCTTACTTTCTGTCCTTAGAATTTACGATTATTTTACCCCCTTTATCTTTATTTTCATTGGCATACAAACATGGATCCTTTTAAACCTATGTCAGACCTTTGACTCTTCTGCTCGAAACCTTTCATTGGCATCCCACGACTCTCAGATTAAACACACAGTTCTTATAATGGCTTACAAGGCCCTGTAACCTGTCATTCACCCTCCACCCCACCCCAGCTGACTGCCTATTCTTTGATCTTTCAACTACTTCTCTCCCATTTGTGACCTTCACTGGCATTTTTGCTCTTCTCAATAACACAAAGTGTGCTCATATGTAAGGGCTTTTGCATTAGCTATTCTGCTTGGAAATTTCCCTCATCTGTGTGTGTGGCTTGTCTCTGGCTCCCTTCAGGTCTCCGCTCAAATGACAGAGAGGCTCTTCCTGGTCACTTACATAGAATGTTAATCACCAATCTGACCGCAGCACTCTCTAGCCTGCTTACTCTCTTTTATTGCTGTCTGTATTAATATTTATTTGTTTATCTGTTTAGTGTCTGTCACTTCCCATTTGAATGTAGGGAGCTTTGTTTTGCTGTGAGTTATATTCTCAGAGTCTACATGTTGTAGACAATCACTAAATTTTGAATGAATGAATGAAGTAGACATTTGAAAAATGGGTAGCTATTTCAGAGATGAAGTCTAGAGAAGTCATCCATGTTAGGAAAATGGTTTAAGGAAGTAAGGAGACAGTGAGTTGACTAATATGACTGGGGCATTGTGGGTTTAAGCTGAAAAATGGTAGAACAAAATTTGTAAAGTTATGTTGGAGTATATTGTGAAAAGTTCTGAAGAACAAGCTAAGGTGTTTTATTTGTATATGTAGATAATATGAAGTAATTGCAGGTTTTAGAAGAACGGAATGTATCTTTCCTATTATGAAGACAGAATAAATTAGGCACACTGCATGGAAGATTGCAATCTCGCTACTGTCCCTGTGGCTGGAGCTCCAGGCTCTTGCCTTATTTTTCAATATATGAAAATATTTTAAATTAATTTTCATTTTTAAGCTAGAAGACACATTGGACATATTGTTTACACTACTACTATGATGCTGTAAGTGCTTTCATAGCAAGAACCATTGTTTAGCACATTGTCTGGCATTTAGAAGCCAGTAAATATTGGTTTTATGAACACTATTTGCTGAGTGGAAACAAGTCCCAAAGAGTTTGAGTGACTTACCTTAAGGTCATCCAACAGAATAGTTCCCAAGTCTAGACTTTTGAAAACTGTTCTTTATGGTTCCTTGACAGACTCTAGACTTAATTTTTTTTCTTCCTTAAACGATTAACTATTAAAATATAACATTATTTATTATATTAAAAGTAAACAATTAAATGAAATATACTTTGGATTAAAATACAATGGAAAGAACATGTATGAATGATTCATGGACATGGACTACAGAGAGGGAATTGACTGTGGGAGAGAGGTGTGGGCTGGGAGGAGGAGGGAAAAGGGGAAAAAATTGGGACAACTGTAATAGAATAAATGATAAAAAAATAATGTAGAAAAATAAAGCAACAAGCAACAAGTGCTGGCGAGGATGTGGAGAAAAGGGAACCCTAGTGCACTGTTGGTGGGAATGCAGACTGGTGCAGCCACTATGGAGAACAGTATGGCATTTCCTCAAAAAATTAAAAGTGGAACTGCCTTTGACTCAGCAATTCTGTTGCTGGGAATATACCCTAAGAATCCTGAAACACCAATTCAGAAGAACTTATGCACCGCTATGTTCATATCAGCACTATTTACAATAGCCAAGTGTTGGAAACAGCCTAAGTGTCCATCAGTAGATGAATGGATTGGAAAATTGTGGTACATTTACACAATGGAATAAATACTATGCAGCAGAAAGAAGGAATTTCTACCTTTTGTGACAGCATAGTTGGAACTGGACACTATTATGCTAAGTGAAATAAGCCATTCAATGAAAGACAAATAGCATATGATCTCATTTATAAGAGGAATAATGAATAGAATAAATTAATGAGCAAAACAGAACCAGAGACAAGGAAACATGAAACAGACTGACAGCTGCCAGAAGGGAGAGGGGTGAATGGTAGAAAAAAGGGGAAGAGACTAGCCGAAGAACATGTATGAATGACCCGTGGGCATAGACAACAGTGTGGGGAATGACTGTGGGAGCAGGGAATGGGCTGGGTGGAGGAGGGCAAAGGGGGAAAAATTGGGACAACTGTAATAGAATAAAAAAGAATAATAAAGTAATTGCAGCCCATTAAGAAAATAAAATGCAGTGGAATAGACTGTAAGAAGAACTATCCGTAGTTGATTGCTTAATTAGGATTACGATCTTGTCTAGAATACATAGTGAATTTTCTTTATCATAACTTTATCTTGGCCTTTGCTTGATTGGTTACTGGCAACTCTGATATTAGAAAGCCACATCTATTGTTAGATGCTTAATAGCTCTTTCCCCTTGATTATTGATTTTCTTTTATTCTTTCTTATCAAGAAGAAACTAAATTTATTTCCTTTGCTTTCAGATATTATTTATTTAGTGATCCTACCCTAAAAACTGTGCCAGGAATTCATTTGTCTATATGAGAGTTTTGTCAGTGTTAGGGAATCTACTGAATTCATAGAGAAAACTTTCTCCATAGGGTTCCCTCCTGCCTCCAGCTCTTTCACTTGTTTTTATTATTGTTTTGTCATTAACTTAAACATCTTATAACTTGGCAGCTTTATATCCATCTCTCTTTTCACTTTTCCAGATTCCTCACAAGAAAGCATTTTAAGAAAACTTTAGATGACACTATGCAGATCAATGGGAATTAAAAAAAAAAAAAAAAGATGACCTTCTATCCCTTTACCTGAATTTCTGATAGAGGCTAAGCTTTTTTCCTTTAAAAAATATTGACCAAAATAAAACATAATTTTTGAGAAAAATTAAAGCAGTATTTTATTACAATGATAATTTGAAAATAATGATTTAAAATTAATGTGAATGATGATGGAAGGAAACCTGACTTTGGGTGATGAACACACAATACAATATACAGATGATGTGTTATAGAATTGTACACCTGAGACCTGTAATTTTATTAACTAATGTCACCCTAATAAAGTCAATAAAAAGGAAAAAAACAATAAAGAAAGAAAATAAAAAAATAAAATTAGTATGAAGTTAGTGACCAGTCAAGTGGACAGTTTGAGGGAAGGAGACCAGTAAGGTTTAATCCAGGACTCAGGTATGAGTTCAGGTTAAGGAGGCATCAGGGAAACAAGGAAGGACATAGGAATGCAAAGATAAGACTGACTTTTTTAAAAAAATGAAGAGTAGTAAGTGAGAAAGAAAAATAGTTGTAGACAGAAGGCATTCAGGAGGGAAAAATAGCTTTAGATATATCGGGGTGAGGGAGGAGAGAAGGGCATAGAGGTAGAAATAACCACCAGGCAGATGACGATATTGACCAAGAAGTTAGGAGAGATATCAATAGAAGTTAGAAATAGAGTTTTGAACTTTCAGTAGTCTAGTGTTCTTTTATCTAACAAATGTTTGGATATCCAGATAGAGCCCAAGTGAGAGGGACTAGGAGGAATGAACATCTTTTGAAACCATTAGAAATTGAACATTATGCTAACCTTTCATAAATGTTGTTTCAATGACTCTTACGCTAACCCTGTGAAGGTATGAGCCTCATTATCCAGATGAGGACAATAAGGGACTTGCTAGCACATGGTAGAGCCAGGGTTAAACTAGTATTTTGTGTCCAAAGTCCATGCTCTTCCCATTTATATCACACTGATTCTTCCAGCTAGGAAAGGGGGAAACAGGAAGGAAAGTCTGGGGATAGAGATTAAAAAATACAGAAGTAATTTGGGAATGAGAGGGCAGATAGAGAGCATGAAATAGCTGTGTAAGAAAGAAATTAGAGAGTAGCTTAGGCAGCATGAGAATCTGATGGTAATTTATCCAAAACCGGGTTACATAAATGTGAAGCTGATTCTATTCAGATTTTTGTTTTCATTTTTCTGGTGACTATGTGCTTGAAGTTTTTCTCTCAATATTTCATGTACTCAATACATTGGAATATTGCCACCAAACATAAACATATTTTTATCTTGGGCTAAAGATTCCATGAGGGATAGCTACTGGAACTGTCCGAATTTGGTAACGTTCTAATTATAATATCCCATTATACACCAAATTAGCAGCCAAACCACAGCAGAGATTGAGCCTTAGAGGAAAAACATTTTGACTCATCAGCCAGAATATATAGCTACTAGACAAAAATATTGCCTTAACTGTTTATTTAACATTAAATGTTAGGCTGTGCAGTAATATTAGGCTTAGCCATAAGGAATTGTCAATATTCTACCATTTTTAACAACAAGAGTAACAAAATAATAAGAGCAATGATTTATTGACATTACTAAATCTTTATAATGTGCTAAATGCTTACCATTATAATCTATTTAATTTTCAAAGCAAACCATGTGATAGATACTGTTTCTTCCTTTTAGAGATGAGGCTAAGAACTGTTCAGTGTTGTCTACAGGCAGATAGGTTGGAAGGTAGCAGAATCCATATCAGAGGTATATCTCTTACTGTCAATGCCCCACCTTTCAGTATACTAGGTTGATTCCTTATGGAGGTCTATAAAAATGAAAACTTTTGTAATAATGGCGATCTGTGGTATTCATCTCACATGCAGTATTTTATTTACATTTTAATTAAGCCATGCAAAAATGGATATCTTCTCTAGCTCCAGGTACCATCCTAATGTGGCTTCAGGTTTACTATAACTTTATTCTGAGGCCAATCCAATGTGGTTTTCTTTTATTTTTCTTTGCCTTGCAAACTCCTTCTCTAGACATTTCTGCTTTTTTAAAAAACTAACAACAAAATAGGACCACAGGTATGGAAATATGGAACAGACTAAAAATGACCAGAGGAGAGGGGGGAGGGGGGATAATGGTAGACATTTCTGCTTTTGTTGCTTAAATATCCTTTTGGAACACCGGGGGGATGTTTGAAAGAGCCTATCAATAAGAAATGATTCATTTCTGTTCTCTCCATCTTTTTTAAAGAAGAACTACTGTAGTATTATGTTTTATAAAGTTGCTAAAAACACTGAATTAGGGAATACTGAGTCATTGCTTCTGGAGTAAATACAAGATTAGGTTCCTGTGAGCTCCTGGTCACATTTTCTTCAACCAGTCAATACATAGCCTTGTTTTATATGTGTTTCTGTTTAAAGATACCTTATTTTAAAATGTATTTACTTCATACACACAATTAATTGCATGAAATATTTCTTTACAATAAAACACTACCTGAGAAGCATGTAACATTTTCCTGACTCACAACAGTGCTGTCTTCTATGCTTTTTAAAAAATTGATCATCTCATGAGTCTGGAAATTTAGCTGCCTTTTCATCTCACAATCTGCTAATAGATGTTGTTTTAGTTCTTTTGGAATGGCTTCCTTTTTCTGAAGAAACTGTATTATTGATTCATTAACATTGAACTCAAAGCCAACAAGTGAGCATTTTGAGGAAAGAAGGCCAGTACTAGAACTGTAAATCCTCTGTAAGGCTCATGCATCGTTCTTGCACTCAGGATCACTACCAAGCACTTCAGCACTGAGCTTGGGGGCCACTTTAAATAGCAAAATCACCAACAAAACCCACCAAAGTGCAAAAAAATATAGCATGAAATAGGGAAGAAAAAAGTGTACTTGTTACAGTTTGAAAGCTGAAACAGAAGTCACCTATTTTGAGCTAACTTGGGAGCATTCGAGTTGTATGTCAACTTTTCTGCCCCTCTGGGCATGTCTGTAAATGACCATGAGAGCACCACGAGCACTGACTTTGGGGGTTACAAGTAAATATTAGGAAGGGACAGATATGCAACTATAGAATCATTGAAAAAAGTATCAACTGTATAATTGGATTAATTACAAACTAGTTTTTTTCTTTAATGCATGGCAATTTTCAAGACTTTCTGATACTTCGAATGAATTTAAGAAAACAGGGTAACAGCTTAAAAGTTACCACATACTTTACTGCTGTATATTTCTCAGAATAGCCCTATAAAGGAAAATTTTGAATTTACTCTCAGGTTACTATTAGACAAACAAAAGATGAAATAAGTAGAGTGATTATTTTCAAGTCACCTAATAAGCTACCCACTAGTCAAAATGCAGCTGTGACGAAACAGGACCAGCTTGCCAGGTTACTTTTGTTGCTTCTGTTGGTATACCCTACACCTGCTTTTACTTTTGGAGAGTGTCCTGATGAAAGGTGATTTCTTTGAGACTGCAGCATTTTTTCATTTATGTTTTATATATGTCAAAGGTACAATGTTTATTTAACAAATACATGTTATGTAGTTTTTAACATTTGCGTGACAAGTATGATATAGTGGTTAAAACTTCGGGCTGTGGAATAGCCTAGTTCAAAAGCTGGTTCTACCTTTTATCAACTGTATAGATTTGGGCATGACGTTTATTGTCCCTAAATCTATTTATCTGTAAAACTGGTGAAATAATAGAAAATTTTATTTCATATATACTATAAATATATGAAATATTCACATAAGTGAAAATTTATGAAATCTATATTCATATGTACTATAATTAGTATATAATTCAAATATATAATAATTATTAGTTTGATGTGAAAGTGAAATGATATCAGTTGTATAAAATGCAAAGCACTAGTTAGGTACATATAAGCATTTTATAAGTATGCATTATCATTACAGATAATCTATTTTAAATGAGAACACAACAATTATCTAAGGCAGGAAGTGTTTATATCACTTCTATTATTAATTATGTTTTATAAAAGTGATTTGCTCGCCAGACTTCACCATCTTCAAATGGGCCCCTCCTGTGAATTTACAATGGGTCCTGTTCTGTTAGAGTATTAATTACAAGATAATGTAAAAAGTCACTTGAAGTGACATGTGGGCAGGGATCATGTCTGTTCTCTTCATGGTTGATTTCTTGGTTGCCCAGCTCATTGCCTGGCACATAGTAAGTTTCCAGTGTGTGATTACTGAATGACTAGATTAAATGCTAAGGTCATAGTTTTTCTGTAGTAAATCAGCCCTCTTATTTTCCACTTTCACTCTTCTCAATATTATTGCCATTATACCCATGTTTCTTAGGTACTACTATAGACTGAAAGAGTGAAGATTATAAAGGTAGACAAAATACAGTTTCTGTTCCAGTCTATTACAGATGACAGGTGAACAGTGTAGCAGTTTCCTTTGGCTCCAGTAACAAACTTCCACCCATGGTGACATAAAACAATAGAAATTTATTCCTTCACAGTTTGTGGAAGCCAGAAGTCCAAAATCTAGGTGGCAGGGCCGGCTTCATTTGACGGTCTCAGGGAGGTCTGTTCTTTGTCACATCAAGTTTCTGGTGGCTCCAGGTATTTCTGTTTATGATTATATTACTTCAATCTCTGCCTCTGTGGTCACAGTGCCTTTACCCCTTCTGTCCCTTGTGTGTCTCTTCTGAGGACACTTGCCATTGGATTTAGGGCCCACCCAGGTACTTTAAGATGATTTTATTTCAAATCCTTAACTTAATTACATCTGCAAAGACTATTTTTTCAAATAAGGTAATGCTCACAGGCTCCAGAGTTTTGACATGGATATTCTGAGGGGTCATTTTTAAGTTTACCATAGATAGCAACCACTGTCAATCTGTTTTTACGAGGGTAAAAACATTTTCTTACTTAAGGTGTGAGAAATGATTATATTGACAACTATAAACAGAGAGATGGCAGTATGTACAAAACACAGCTAGCCACACTTAAGGATTGTCTTTTTAAAGAATATTAAGTTCTAAATATCTTTCCAAACACCCAAGCTTAGTTTTTATTGAGAAATTTAATAAGAAGTTCCCCTTCCCTGGGCAGATAGTGGAACACAGGCTCTGGAACCTGATTGTTTGGCTATAAATTCTCACGATACCGTCATCATTTATTAGGCATGTGGTCTTGGGTAAGTCTTGCCAGTAAAATGGGAATTATAATTGTACCCACCTCACTGAGTTGTTGTAAGGAATAAGTGAGTTAAGACATGAAAAACATTTAGAACAGTGCCTGGCATATAGTAAGGACTTAATTAGTTAATGCATATGAACTATTACACTGGGAGACACAATTTTCATTGAGTTATAGCTGACACTTGTTTTTGTCCAACTTTTGGCATCTGAATCCAAAAATGACCCCAGTTTTTCTCTATCACGTCAACTTTTTAAGATGCAGGATACCCTTCCTTTGTCCCACAAATCATAAAAAATGTACATACAAAGGAAAATAAGGAAAAAATTACCTGAATATACTGTTTATTTAGAGTTATTTTATTTATATAAAGCCTATATATTGTTACTGTAAATCAAATTGTGTACAAGTAGTAAAGTTCTGCTACCAAACATACATATTAAGGTATTTTATCTTTTCAAACGACAGGCTAGGAAATGCCAAAATGAGATACTTGAAACAGTCTCCTTCAGTTGGAAAAGCTTTAACAGATTGTTTTATGAGATCCAATTTTATGTGCAGAGGTGGGAATATAATGTTCTTTCTGTTAACATGTGGCTCGTGTAGAATGTTTGGATCACCAAGTTTGAGGTCAGATCTTGGAGGCCAGTTTGACTCCACCCAATGCTTCTCATGAGCTCTGCTCTCCCACATACACAGAAAACTGGGATACTTGGTGTATCCATGTTGCTGACCAAGAAGGAGGCAGACCATTTTAAGGTCAACACAGATGATCCAATTGTGCTTGTGATATTGCAACAGATCAATGACTCTCTTATGTCTTCACATTCTTCACAAAAACAAACTGAATTGGGCCTGCACCAAATAAATTGCCATTGTGGAGGAGGACACACTTCAAGCTCTACTTTGAGCTATTGATGAACAGTCACCACTCAGTTGCATTTTAGATTGGAATTCCCAACTCCTCCATTAAACCATGTATGTTATGGCAATACACAATGCCACCGTCACTTCGAAAGTACTGCAGAAATGCACTTTCTCTTGATCAAAAGTAGGATATCTTTGCCCGTTTTTCAAAGAAGTTTTTCTCATGTAGTCTTAATGCTAGGAGTTCTGAAGCCTTTTTGGATAGTCCCAAATCTCATGTCAAATCATTCAACTCATGCTGATCAAATCCCTTATGAACTGAGTCATCTTCAATTTCAAAATCTTCATCGTTGCTGTCACTTAGTTCTTCACCATACTCCTGTTTTTCGAAAGCGGGTAGTTCATTGAAAACTGGCACTGGGATTTCAGCTGAATGAGTCTACTGATGGTAGACTAGGATACTCTATTTTTCATTTATCTTTCTTGTTATATCCCGACGTTTTCACTATACAAAAGTAATAGTCACTTGAATGATCTCTGGGCTCTCACCAAACCATAGGTGCACCAAATGGCAATTGATCATGTGTTCCCTTAGCCCACATCCATAAACTCTAGACTCACTGCTTGCACACCTTGTGAGGGACCCAAGACTTATCTTGATCAGCAAGTTTTACTTTAAAATATGCAGAATAGGCTTGCCTGACAAATGTACCGATGTTTGTCCTTTGGGAATGGTGAAACTGCCACAGATATAACAAACAAATCAGGGTTGTTTAGGCACTAATGATGAGAAATAACAGAGTCAGACATGATCGGAAGGAAAGGAAATAAGTATGTATGTAAATGAAAAAATTCTACTAACTCCTTGTATACAGACTAGAACTCGGACAACACTTCAGAATACGATTCACTATATAGAGTGGCACACAACCTCTCACCACACTGACTTATGTGTAACTGAATAACCTAGAGAAGTATGAACCTGTCACTGGTCTCCAAGGTCATCCCCCACTCCTCCCCACTCGAGGGAGGTTTGCTCTCAGCCAATAGGAGAGCACTAGTGCTTCCCTCCATCCAGGCTCTATCTAGCCTAGAGCCGTGGCATTAAGATATGCTGTACAAAAAAAAAAACTTGATGTGGTAGAAGAAAACTAACTGCAGTTTTGAAATCAGCATGCCTATTTAAG
The DNA here is from genome assembly GCF_987537825.1 of Furipterus horrens. Taxonomy (NCBI): domain Eukaryota; kingdom Metazoa; phylum Chordata; class Mammalia; order Chiroptera; family Furipteridae; genus Furipterus; species Furipterus horrens. The sequence continues at coordinate 134,149,348 of NW_028327175.1, forward strand.
ATAAAAACCGCTGAAAAGTTGAACACAACAGGAATTATGTTAAAAATTGTTCCCCTGTGTTATACTTGCCTTTGTTGGGGATTCAGGAGAAACTTAAGACATGGTTCCTTTCCTTGAGGGAAATACAGAAAATTGTATTGAGGGAAAAGATTGTGGCAAATACAGCTGAGCTTTGGTTGTAGGATGAGAAACCAAGTCATGAAGTCTGTCTCAGAGGTTGCTATGGCAAATCTTGTGTGAGGGTCTTGAGTGGATTTGTAGAGTAGAAGGCTTGAATAAGTGGAGTTTTAGAGAAAAATGGACCAAGATGTGGGAACTTTATTCTACCTTGTTATGGTGGTGGTGGTGATGGGGCATTCTTTTTCTTAGTTACAATCCATTTCTAAAAACAGCATTGTTTAAACTTTCTCTCTAAATTGAATTAATAAGATTCATTGCAGAGCTCAAGTGTTCTGAATATTAACTTCTGATTTTTTGTATTTTATTTAATTTTTATTATATTTTTTCCATTACCTTTTAGTCCTCTTTTAACCTCTCCCTCCTCTGAAGTCTCCACACTGTTGTCCATGTCCATGAGTCCTTTTTTCTTTTTGCTAATCCTTCCACTCCCTTACCCTCCCCTGCCACTACCTGTTATCCAGCTCTCCATCCATCAGTCTGTCCCCATTTTCCTTAAGTTCAGTTTGTTCATCAGTTTCCACATATGAGTGAAATTGTATGGTATTTGCCTTTCTCTGACTAGCTAATTTCACTTAGCATAATGTTCTCCAGGTACATCCATTCTGTCTCAAAGGGTAAAATTTTCTTCTTTTTTATGGCCAAGTAGTATTCCATTATGCAAATGTCCCAAAGTTGTTTTACCCACTTGTCTACTGATGGACACCTGGGTTGTGTCCATGTCTTGGAGATTGTAAATAATGCTGCAGTGAACAGAAGGGCACTTACATTCTTTCGAATTAGTGTTTTGGTTTCCTTCGGATATATTCCCAGAAGTGGGATTGCTGGGTGAATCCCCTTGGTCCAACAATTTGTTCAGGTGAACTGAGTGCTAGTTTCAACCTCTACAGTTGTCTTGAATACTCTCTGCTGAATAGTCTATCCTTATACTCACTTATTCCTACTCTTATAGCTTTTGAAATGCATGAGATGTATCTCAAATACCTCTATATGAGAGTGGAAGCTTCCTGAATAAGGTACATATGCTTATGTTTTTCTTTAAATACTTGTTTTTTCACTTCATTCCTCCAATGGAAATACAGGGAGAGAACCAAGAAGAAAGAAGAGCAAAAGTCTTTTAAACAGTGGTGGCTCTTATTTCTTTTCTTTGAACAGTTAGTGTGATCTGATCTCATAGTAGTTTTTCTGCTTTGTAAGTAGGCAGCGGAGTATACCTGATTCTGCCAGATATATTAACATTATAATCTCAGCAACTGTTGAAGTTTCTCTGTTAAATCTAATAGTTTCATGGAGAACAGTCACCCAGACAAAGGTGAAAGAGGAATTCACTTAGGAGATTAAGTTGAAGAAGAAAAAATTAAAGCCAAATTAGAAAAACATCCTTTATTTTCATAGTTCAGCCTTCATATAGTTATTAACTTAATGAAGGTAAGTCTAACATTTTATCTGCTATAGTGAACACCAGAATAACAAAATTGCTGCATTGAATACCAGAATAAGAAATGAAGAGCATTAAGTTTCCCCATGAATAAAGGTTTGATGTTAACTTTATTAAGTATCAGTTTTCTGCTTCCAAAAATAGTACATCTGCAGTCAATCTTCAGTTAGTGGTTATAGGTGGAGAGATATTTAGTAACAGTAAAAGGTAACAGGAAAATAAGGTTTGTAGTTACTTTATAACAAATACATTGGTGCCTAAAGTTGAATTACCATGCCTAACATATATTGCAAATTTTCACAATCTCTTTCTATCATCACCAGGTAATTATCATCTCTATAAAATTGCCGCAGTCTTTTAAAACCCCACATTAAGTATATTTTATTTGCCTTTACAAATCATTCTTTTTGCTCACTCAAGCTCCCCTCTATTTTGAACCTCTCTTTGTCACTGCGTATATGTATGGTGGTGTTGGTAGTAGAGATAGGGGGTATGATGAGGATTAATAGTTATTTTTTAAAGAAATTAGTTCATTTTTGCCCCTTTTGCTCATTATAGACAATTTTAACAATATAGACAAGTAGAAAGGAAGGTTAAAAACATTACCCAAATATACTCCTGGAAAATTCCAGTGAAAAACATGAGCTTGTTTATCAAGTGAAAAAACAGCTCTATTCTTATCAGAAGTTCACATTTGGTAAAAACAAATTTGAAATTTACTTTTTGCTATAACTAAGATGTGATTATCAAGACCATTTAGTTCAGAATTACCATTTTCACAGTGGATGATGTTTAAAGTTTTGTAGGACTCGGTGTTTTACTTTGGAGATAGCATCTTCAGTATACTTACATGAGAATTTAAAGTCAGAGACAAAATTGTTTGCAGGCAAGAATTTCTCTGAGAATTCTCAGATTATAATGTAATATAGGTACATATTCTGAAATCAGTGAATCAGCTTGGTGTTTTTACTTCGGTGATAGTTCTTTCCTGAAAAGTTTCTTTGTGTCAAAGTTCTGACTTTAGACGGAGTGCTTCTTTATTCAGGTAATTTTGATGTACTTGTAATCATGCTTACACAGCTCAAACAGAAAATTGCGAACACTGTCAACTTCGTGTTACTGAGGTGTTTTTTATTGTTTGTTTTTGGTTTTTGGCAAGGATTACTATAGCCTCTGACTGATGGAAGAAGATACAATGCGCCTTAATGTTATAGTTCATTAGTGTAGTTTATTATCATTCCCACTTGATTTATACAAATCATTGCAAAATTGCATTGTATAGTGGGAGCCACTATAGTTCTTATAAGAAAAAACAACTCGGATTTCTTTTTCTTGATTGAGTAGTAAATCTAGAACAATACACAGTTCAACATAATGGTGTTACTATTACATGACATATAAAGGGAATCAATATATACAATTTATCATCTTTAAGAAAAATCACTTGGGCCCTGGCTGGGTAGTTCAGTTGGTTGTAGTGTTGTCCTGCTATGCCAAGGTATGGGTTTGATCCCCGGTCAGGACACATACAAAAATCAACTAATGAATGCATAAATAAGTGGAACAACAAATCTCTCTCTCTCTCTTCCCCCTTCCTCTCTCTAAAATCAATAATAAAATTTTAAAATATCACCCATATCAAAAGTGTTTTTGACCTCTAAACAAGAAACCTGCCCACATGGAGTTGTCCCCAAAATACATATCTTATAAATACATTGAGAGATAAACGCATCAAATGAGACTCGTCGTCGTCGTCGTCGTCGTCGTCGGCAGCCGTCCGTCTCGAGAGACGATGGTGTAGCTTCTTAAGAGTCTATCTGCACCGCTGAGAATGGTTGTGCAGTCCAACTCGGGAGTGACACGGTATCTGTCTCCTCCCGTGCTGAATCGACATCTTGCGATGACGCTGGAGTGTCCTCTCCAGTGAAGCTGAAGCTACAGAGCCTGAGCAGGGTGATATGGAGGGTCTGCTGTTGCCCATGCAGCAGACCCCCCTCTCTTCGCAGCTGAAGGGTCCAAGGGAAAGACGGAGTCAATACAGCTTGGCTTCAGGTGCGCCGCAGGAGTTGCCGGTGTTGACTACGTCAAACCGCCTTAGGGACTCCGGCTCCGGATTTTCTGTCGGGGTTTACTCCCTTAGCCTTTCCCCTGAAGAGGTATGCCGCAAGGCAGCGGAGGTTTTTTGGAGTCAGAGTTTTCCTTCTCTGATGTGCCCTGACTGGAAGATCGAACCAGCGACACTTAGCTCGCAGGCCGACGCTCAATCCACTGAGCCAAACCAGCCAGGGCAACAAATGAGACTACATCTATGGGAACTAAAATGTTTTCTGCATTGCTGATTAGGGGTGAGACTTGATATAAGAAAAATAGAAGTAGCATGGTTGTCTTTCTTATGTTGGGAATCTTAAGCTTTGGGGATGGGTGTTAAGAGGATGATCTGAGCTAGGTAAAAGAAGAGAAGAAGGAAAGACAGTAGCAAGCTAAGCATATGCTTAGAGTACTAGCAAAGTTAGGTATACCAGATTTTTTGAAAAGAATTAATATCTTTTTTTAAACAAAAGCATAAAGTGGCCACCATGGAGAAAATCAACATTTTTTGAATTGATAGTATTTTTACTTTTAAATTACATGATAGGAGATGTGTAGGGAGGGGGAAGTTCCTAAGTTTTCAGTCTTATAAAGGTCTTAGTCAGTCTTTAGTCTGAAAAAAAAAATCATTATTCAAGCCAGGAGTAAATGAGTCACGTGTTTGATAGACTTGTTCCCAGTGTTTTCTAAAGCCTCAGAATTTCAATCTTGAGTAGATCATAAACTCCCTCTTTAGAGTGTCTTTAGAAAGACGCCCAGCATAATTGGGTTGTTTCTGAACTCTCCCAAGTTAAAATCTTATGAGACATCTATCTGAAACAAGTGGCAGTTTGGGGTCACTAGTGGTTACTCAACTGAATCATCATCCAAATATTTTACTTTATTTGCTTTACTAGTTCATTATTTAAATTATTTTTTTCCCAAACTTAGCTTAGAGTCTGTCTGAGGCTTGACCACATGTGAAGTTTGACATTTTAAAGGTCAGCTGGTTTGAGTTATTTGTATGTAAGAGTCAACAGATTTGTTTTTTTCTTTTTAAACAGGGAAATGTCTATTGTTTTTTCCACTTGAAAAACTAAATAAAACATACAAATAGTTCATGAGCTTTCCTCAGATTTTCCCAGAAAGACTCTGTATTTGTGTTGAGACAAAGCACAGGGAAGTTGCAACCTCAGATGGTTTGGAAACAGTTCACATTGCAATAGCTGAAGGGTTAGATAAGAGGAAATCTGTGGAAGGAAGACTTCCGCTTTAAGTGGAGAGAAGAAAAGATGACTTCTTAGAGTCTGTGCTATAGCTCTACAGAAACATAAACTCCAATCCAGAGCCACAGTTGGGACATGGCTAGGCTGGGGCTAATAATTTGTGCAGTGTATGGAGAAGGTGGTATGACTAATCAAATGTGTTAAGAGTGGTTTGTGGAGTTTCTTGGTACTGTTGACATTTTGGCCAACTAAATCTGCTGTGGGGCTGTTTTATGCATTGGAAGATGTTTAGCAGCACCCCTAACCTCTACCTACTAGAAGACAATAGCTGGAGTTAGCCAACATGCTCAAAATATACAAATCAATATAGTTATTGGTGAAAATGAAAAATGTGTCTTTTATTTTATGGCAAAATGTAATGGACTTTTTGGCCAACCCAAGAGTATGTGCTAAGCTGTTTCTGGGATATTCTATTGCTTCTTAGCTTAGACCAGCTTCAGTATCCATATCATCTTTTTTAGCTTAAGTGTCCATGGAAACTGCTAGCTAAAAGCTTGGAAGAAAACGTTTTGAACTCTAACACTTTCTTCTAACTGCTCTTTTAAGGCATGCTTCACAAGACAGAGGATGATCTTTTTAGAATACAAACCAGATCATACACTCCCTTACATAAAACCCTAACTTTTTTTCCCTACAGCCTGGAAGAGCTCTGTGTGTGGATTTAAATGTCAGCCTAGTTGAAGGGGGACAGTCAGAGAGGGAGTGGACCAAAGGAGACTGGTAGAAAAATTACAATTAAAAATACCCATCACTGTTAACTATCTCCTCTTTTTGATACCTGGCAGCTTTCTTATTGCTACCTCTGAAGTCTTTTCATTATAATATTAGCAGCTTTAATTCAATATATTACTGGAACCTATTTCAAAAATGTGGCATGTAGGTAGAATATGCTCCGGGGAGGAAACTACTTTCTCTTCTCTTCCACCTTGCTCTGCTTCAGTCTGATCCCTTTCTGTTTTCTCAACCTCATCTCTTTTTTCAGGTACTTTAATTTTCCAAGCTATTTCTGGCTTCTGGACCTCCACACACACTCTTCTTTCTGCTTAGAAGTTCTTCCTCCTTTTTTTTTGTTTTTTGTTTTTTTTTTTTGCCCAGCTAACTTCTGCTATTCCTTTAGAACTCAGTGTAATTCACTCTCCACCAAAGAGAATTTCTCATGAGTGATTGAATGAATGCGGGATACAAAGAAGAACAAGTGCAGAGTAGTAGCCCTGAAAGAACAGTAAAACTGCTGGGATGATACATTCTGAATATATTAAAAGTTCATGATAAGACAGTTAAGAGACCTGAGTGCTTAGAAGTGTCAGCAATTGTTTTAGCTGAGATTTTTGTTATAGACTTCACAGAGTAGGGTAGGTTTTGAAGAGAAACTGATAGAAGATAGTATTTGTGTAGGTATAGAGATGGGGCACAAGAAAATGGAAGAATTTTCTTGTTTGGGACAAGTAAATATGGGAATTGGATTGGAGTAGACAGACTTATTGGGAAAGAAAACCTTTGAACTTTAGAGGTGGAAAAGACCTCACATTCAGATTGAGATGACTTCAATTAAATGCCTACCATATGTCAAGCAATATTAATTAATTTAAAATTAACTAATATTTACCACAATGTATGAAAATGTTATTATTTATCTTTATTTCTAGATAAAGAAATAGATTCATAGAGGTTAAGTGACTTGCCCAAGATTATATAATTAGCAAGTGTTAATCCCTTGTCTCCTTACTTGGAATCCACTACCCTTTCTTGCAAATAATATGGTTTCTAAATTATTAAAATAATAATCAAGTTATTAGCTAGAAAAATAGACGAAAGTAATGCCAAAGAACACCAAGTAGATCAATCTAATTATGCTTCTAGTAAACTAATTTATTTTTAATGTGTAAGAGCTATTTTTCTTCAAAGAGCTTAGGTCTCTACACAGAAAAATTTCAATATGGATTCCTTATATTATACATTTATTAGAAGGAAAATAGTAACTAACTGGAAAATAAAATACACAAAATTAGGAAAGGGTAGGCAGTTGAAGGGCAGAAACAAAATTTAGGAAGGTAACAATCCCTGGATGGGCACTGGGTTGGGGAAAAACTTGTGTGGTTTCTTTGAGCTATGCAGGTGTTCTTGGTTGAGTAGTAGACATGCTCTTCTCAAGTTATGTGAACATTTACTTGTGTTTCCCATTGACTTATATTATAATGTAAAATATTTTATTTCCATCTGGTCTTGAAAGTAGATAACAGACCCTGCTGTTCATAATGACTGCTCTTTGCTAAGTCATTAATTTTATCCTGACCTTTGGTTCCCAGTCTATAAAGTCATTTTAAAAAATTATTTATTTATTTGAGAGATAGAGAGAGCAAGAGAGAGAGAGAGAGAGAGAGAGAGAGAGAGAGAGATCAATTTGTCATTCCACTTATTTATGTATTCATTAGTTGCTTCTTCCATGTGCTCTGACCAGAGATCAAACCCACAACCTTGGCACATGGGAACAATACTCTAACCAACTTAGCTACTTGGCCAGGGCTATAAAGTAATTTCTGAAGCCTTTTTCCAGACCACAAAATCTCTGATTCTGTGACTTGTCCTTAATTGGAAACTGCCATCATTGATGTTCTCCACCTAAAGAAACATTTTGACATGTCTTTTTTGAAAGTCCGATGTTTCCTGCTATGTCATAGAATGCTCTACTGGGAAAAAGTCTATAAGGGGGTATTTATAGCTATACTTTCATATTTCTTGATGTTTCTACATTTCACATTGTTGATACATAAAAACCAAGTACAGAACAAGGTGGCACAAGAGTGAACGTGAGGATGAGTGAGATGAAATTTGGGAACACAATTTAATTACACAAATGCAATCTCAATGCTGAAAACAAACAAGCAAAGGCAGGCGGTGAGGAAAACACTATAACATGTTAATGGTAGTTACATGCAAGTGTGGGAATTGTGGTTTATTTATTTTTATATTTTTCCTTTTGCTTTTTTTATTCATATTTTCTGCAATTGTTATATTTTAACTCTCACAATTATAAAAAAGCAGTGATAGAAGTGTCTGTTAGTTTTTAATGCATATTCCAAAGGGCTTTAACATGATGGGCATTTAATAAGTCTATCTCAATTGCTTACTGACTGATCTTTAATGGAAGAAATGAAAATTGTGTGCTGTAGAGAAATTATGTTGTATGGGTCTTGAGGATCCTTAAAGTAGTCACCAATATTTTTCTATAGGTGTGATGGAGGTGAATCAGGTTTCCAGTACAGCAAACATTCACAGAGAATGTACTCTGTATAACAAGAAGGGGATTTACAAAGATGAGCAAGATTTCCAGGAGCTAACACTTCATTTAGGGAAAATGAAATGTACATAGTGAATTGCAATTCCAAGAGGATGAATTTATGCTGTATTAGAGGTTCAAACAGAGCTGTGCACCTACAAATGAGGGAGAGATTGTCTCTTTCTTTAGGTAGTAGAGGGGTAAATTTTAAATGTTCTCTTTTCAGATTGTGTAATAACTAGTATCTTCCAAATTTACTTACTTTCAACCCACCTTTATAATTTCCCCCTTATCTGCACACCATTTTTACAGTTGATCCATCTTTTTAACTTTAATACGTCAAATAAATGATTAAGAAAGTAAACTTTATCTTAGTACTATAAATGGAAAACCAGTTCACTTACCATAAAAAGACAGTAACTAAAAATAAAGATGGTATAAACAAAATAGTGTTATTAAATTCTATCTAGGTAGTGTTGCCTGTTCCTTGGCTCAGAGACTGAGTCCTTATAAAAAAAGTTTAGCAAGTGTTAGAGAGATGCAAGTGACACATTAGCATGGTACTGAGACTGGCTTCTTAACAAAGCAGAAAATCAGAAACAGAATTGAAAATGGAATGGCTTTCTCACTATGTGATCCAGTGCTATATGAGGACTTCTCTTAGCACTCATGGTACCAGTCTCACTTCTTTGGAAGTACTTTGGTGAATCAGTAGTCCAGATTTTAGGTTTGATGGACATGATCTCAGTAGAGAAGAGGCAGATTTCATGGAAGAAGTGGTGTCTGAGGCTTTTGCTTGGCAGAATCTGAGGGAAGAATATTCCCCTGGAAAAACTGTTCATAGAAGCATACTGGTTTCTACTGTAGAAAGGGGAGGAGGAAGACTACCTCTTATTTTACAGTCTTATTTTTCTGCCCAAGAACTCATTTTGGGTTTAGACATACAGATGAGCCAAAACCCGAAGGCCAGCTTTCCTGTATTTTTGAATGCCTCTTTTCTGGTTGTCTCCATTTAGATGAAGACCTCCACCCCCAATCATCTGTGAGTCGGTTTTAGACTATAAATGCCTCTGCAGATGTGAATAATGGGTGCCTTTCTGAATGCAGACGATGTTTATATATTGAAAATGGACTTCACTAGTGGGGTTTGCTGGAGTTTATCAGCTTCAGAAATACAGTCTCTCAAATGTAGATCATTGAACACATTAGTATCATTTCACAAAACATCTTGGGCACCAACAGTTCTTTGATGCTTTGAAATCCAAGATAAATGCTGTCAGTCAAGACAGAAAGTGATTATTTCTTTATGGGCTAGACCTTTGAAGAGATACGGGTGTTGGACTTGGCAGCACATCAGCAGCCACTGCGACTCCTTTCTCACTGGCCATTTTTTTTTTTTTTTTCAGAGATAATTTTGACAAGAAACTGGAGAGAATCCCTCTCAGTTCTCTGGGGAATGTGAAAATACTAGATTTACAATATCTATCTTGTTTGCCTCAGAAGAGCCCAACTTTAACCTTGCTAAGAATTATAATTAGTAGCAGAAAGCAAAGAAATAACAGAATCACTCCTTTAGAAAGTATGAGCTCACATCTCCTGCTAACATTCACAATAACATGATCAATATCCTAGTCTTCCTTCTCTTAGAATAATAATATATCAGATGCCTTTTTTTAGGGCCTTCTCTCCTTACTCTATGTCATACATGGTTTTCACTTTACACACATTATCTCTAATTTTGACTTCAACTCTGTAAATAGATGGAGAAATTGAGGCTCTTATGGAACTAACCAACGTCACATAGCTGGAAGTGGTAGAAACGGCTGTCTATTAACTCTGCAAGTCTGTGTCTTTAAATTAGATTGTAAATTTGACATTATACTCCAGGTGAGGTGTGATAGGAATATAATCTAGTAGAAATATTATAAACTTTTAAGGTGAATGGAGTTTAAGTTTACATTTCCCTTTCTCTTCCTTCTTACCCCCTGTGGCATATGAGCGTCACATAAGCTTACGAAGCTGTTAGAGCACAGGGCTTACAGTGAGACAGATCTGGTTGGAGTCCAGCTCCATCACTTACTAATTCTCAGATTTGGCAAGAGATTTAATCTTTCTAGCACTCAGTTTCTTTGACTATAAATCAGGTGTAATACGAGTGTCTGTCTCTTGAGGTTATTATTATTAAATGGGATAAAGTAATTTGCACATTGCCTAGCATGTAATAAATGATCAGCAATAGATTGTACAAGTAATGATCATTATCATTATTCATTTTTTAATCAAAGTTTGACTTTTCTTATTGTATTAGCTTCTCTTTTTTTCCCATAGTTCTCCATGTGACCTCTTGTTCCTTGCGTATTCTTAAAAACTCTATTATCTGTTTGACTAACCCTTGACTTTTAACTTGTTCTTTACAATGCCAAGCCAGGTTCTACAAATGTGTTAAAAGTATGTCACATGCAAATTACTTGGCCTGGTTTAGCTATTGTTTATGTACATAAGTATATATGAATATGTATGTGTGTATATGTTTTTGTTTGAGTGTGTGAGCAGGTGACACATATATAGAGATAATGAAAGACCTCTGACACACCAACTTTAAAGGGCATTGTTTTGTTAACAACCTTAGTGATCTCCTCTTGGGAATCCAGATCAATCTTTAAACAGCTAAAGTTTCTGGAAGATCTGTGGCTCAGATTGTCAAAGCTCATCAAGAGCACATGCTTGAAGAAGAGGCAGCCCCTCCAGCTGCTCCCTTTCTTCTCTCTGCAGATGTGAACACTTCCCACAAACCCCTGTACGAAATGTGGGAGAGGCAGAAGGGAAACTGTTGAGCTGTTTATTTTATTGCAAACAAAGGTTAAGAGATTTTTTTCTGAATATTTTTCTTGGAAGCCAAAAATGAAATCTTACATTACTTGACCAATATGTTTATGTTGAGGCAATTTAAGATTTAACTACTTTGAACTGTATCTCTGTTTATGGCATGCACACATGATCTTCTTAAAGCCCAAGCACTCCAAAGCAACAATTGGGATAAGCTGCTAAGGAGGAGTGACACTCAAGAATCAGAAGCTATATTACTGATGGAACATGTAGAATTAGAAAACCATATTCATGACAAGGGAACTTAGATAAATCAGATGTTTGATGGTATCCAGAAAGGTTGACCTGTTCATCCCTATCACAGTGAGGATGGCCCTTCCAAGAGGACTGAAAATACTCCATTCTGAACTTACTACTGTGGCCTGTAATTAAGGTCTAACATGCTAAGCTCATGACCTCATGCTGTAGCACTTCTTTTCTCATTCAGTTTTTGCCAGTGCCATAGCTTTCTTTTTATTCCAAAGACACAGAATTCAGAATTCTTTCCCACTGCAGCAAATTTGCACTTGTCCTTTCCTCTAATTGAAATGCTCTATCTCCAAATCTTTTTGTGTTTGTGTCCTTACCATCATTGAGGCTTCAGGTCAAATGTTAGCTACTCAGAGAGGCCTCCCCTAACCACCTGACAAAGACACCACTTGCTTCCCAAAATTGGGCACACTGGCACACAACCAAGCAACTATATTACCCAGGCTCCCTTACAGATAGATGTTGCCCTATAACAAAGATCTGGCCAATGAAATGTAAGCCAAAGTGTAATGTGGTACTTTCAGCTTCCTATAAGGAAGGAAGTGCATCCTTCTTTCTCTCCCTTTCTGCTCTGTTCCTAGAATACCAAGTAGTGACTGGGCTCTAGCAGCTATCTTGAATCACGGGGAAAGGGGCATTCACTAGGTATGGTGGAGCAGATATCTGGAAAACCTGAGTCCCTCATGAATTTGTGAGTCTCTAAAGTAATCCTGTGTTGTCTACTTCTGAGCTTTTTTTTAAGTGAGAGAGAAATAAACTTTAAATAAACTTTATCTCATTTAAGTAGCTTAAGTAGCGATAAAGTATCCCTCCCCTTCCAGCACATGCCATACTTTATCATGCTATTATTCTCTGGTTTGTCCCTGGCTGGTTTGGCTCAGTGGATTGAGCGTCGGCCTGCGAGCTAAGTGTCGCTGGTTCGATCTTCCAGTCAGGGCACATCAGAGAAGGAAAACTCTGACTCCAAAAAACCTCCGCTGCCTTGCGGCATACCTCTTCAGGGGAAAGGCTAAGGGAGTAAACCCCGACAGAAAATCCGGAGCCAGAGTCCCTAAGGCGGTTTGACGTTGTAGTCAACACCGGCAACTCCTGCGGCGCACCTGAAGCCAAGCTGTATTGACTCCGTCTTTCCCTTGGATCCTTCAGCTGCGAAGAGAGGGGGGTCTGCTGCATGGGCAACAGCAGACCCTCCATATCACCCTGCCCAGGCTCTGTAGCTTCAGCTTCACTGGAGAGGACACTCCAGCGTCATCGCAAGATGTCGATTTAACATGGGAGGAGACAGATACCGTGTCACTCCCGAGTCGGACTGCACAGCCATTCTCGGCGGTGCAGATAGACTCTTAAGAAGCTACACCATCGTCTCTTGAGATTTTCGATTCGATTCTCTGGTTTGTCTTCTTGGTATTTTAACAATTGGAAATTTTTGTCTGTTTGTTTGTTTTTCTTCCTTTATTGTTTGTCTTTCTCATCTAAAATGTAAGGTGTATGGGGGAGGGACCTTATCTTCTTTGTTCACTATGATGTCCTCAGAGCCAAAACAGTGTTTAGTAGGCACTCCATAAACAATTCATTGAGTGAATGAAATTTTTAGGCTAAAATTCCAGCTACTAATATCAACATTTGTCTCTGTGATTCTGCTTCTATGGCTGACCAGTTTTCTTGTGAATCACACCTTTTTTCTTTAGATGTAGTCATGTATTTTAAATAGGTCTTTCTAGCTTTGATTCATCGAGTATTTAACACTTAATTTAACCTTCATTTCTAATTTTGTTTTGGGAGGGGGGCATCTATAATCATCTATAAGTACTTAAAAAGATCAAATTTGTGTTATTATTTTCCCTGCAATGTAACATGAACTATACATTCATCCTAAAGAAGATAGAAAATGTTGGGTTTCTGTTGTACTCACATGAAAACTGTCGCCTCAAATAGAATGAAAGGTTTTTTTGTTTCATTTATGGAACAAGGTTGGTGCTTTGTAGAGTTGTGCTCCCAGGATCCCAGCAGCTACCTGTTGCTAACTGGTATTCAGCTTGCCATCTCTTTTGACCTCATGCAAAATAAATAAATAAATATATAAATAAATACCCCTAAAAATGAGTAAAAAGCCACCGCTGGTGATATGAAAAAAAAAAAAATGTTCAAAATACTTTGCAAGTAGTGGGAAACAAAAGGACACTTGTTAACTTTGAAGCATTTCTAATGTTTTAAGGGAGAAAAATGAGGAACTACCCAGGATGAAATGGTATTAATATATATAGGAAATTTCTGAGATGAGGTAATACAATATGACGCCCTGTGCTCACTGAGGCAAGAGTGAGACCTTTGTACCCATTAGGGTGAGGGTAGATTTTGAAAGGGAAAGAGGTTTCACAGTTTTGTTGTAGAGAAAGGGATGGCAAGTAGGGTTAGGAGAAAAGAAGGAAATGTAGGGAGAATGGGATAGGACACATTGGGTTGGCCAAAAAGGCAGTGTGGTTTTCTTCTGTAAAATAAAAGATACATTCTTAATTTTCACCAGTAGCTTTAGTGATTTAGCTATTTTGAGTATGTTGGCTATCTCCTGTGTGGTATAATGCTGATTGTTCTCAATTAACATCTTGATTTTATTGCTATCAACTTCATCTGGTCTACCTGACCATGGAGCATCGTCCAGCGAGAAGTCTCCAATACGAAACCTTGCAAACCACTTTTCACATGTCCAATCAGTCACTGCACCTTTTCCATACACAGCACAAATCTTTTTTTGCATTTCAGTTGTGTTTTTACCTTTCTTGAAATAGTAAAGCATAATATGCTGAAAATGTTGCTCATTTTTTCTTTTTTTTTTTTTTTTAGAACTCTCAAAATTTAAACTCTGGGAAGTTCATCAAACAAACTTAACTATAAGATCATAACATAAATTTTTGTAAACCTGGGTAAAACAAACACATTTCATGATTGTAACTCTAAAAGACATTAATCAAACTAAAACCAGTTTTTTTTAATTGACTATATTGTTACAATAGTTCCAATTTTTCCCCTTTGCTCCCCTCCACCCAGCACCCCCCTTCCCCAACAATCCCCTCCCCAAGACCATGCCCATGGGTCGTACATAAAAGCTCTCCTGCCTCACCCTTTCATATATTCTTCTTCTTTTTTTTAAAATAATTAATTAATTAGTTAAATATTTTAACAATAAAAAATAACAATCCCTCCCTCTCAGACTTAAGACCCTTTACAATCTTATAAAGGACAATGGACGAAGGTCTCGAGCTCCTCTCATTTTTTCCATCTTCAATATTAAAACGGCTACAGAAAAATTCACCAATCTTGATAAAATTTTTTAAAATGCATGCTGAATTGACAGCTGTCACTATAAAATCTAACAAAATTGTTTTGACTAAAGTTAAAGACAACTAAATGTTACTAGAGCCATCTTACAGAAAAAAACAAATGAACTTTTTGGCCAACCCAGTAACTCCAAGTACAGAGCTGGAAAGCACACTCTCCCCGCCAAAACCCCTCAGCATTCACACAGGGTGCCAAGTAAATGGTGAATTGGGTAAAAAGCATAGCCTATCTCCTCTGTGTGGGCACCATCCACACTATGCCTCATCTTATGTTTCAAAAGGAAGGAAACAGTTTCTTTTATTATATTCCTTCATATGAATCAATAGCTTTCTAAACCAAAGTTACAAAAGCTATAGGAAAACATCTATATTAAAATCAATCTTAAGATTTTCTTCCAATTACAGAAAAGTAAAAACTTAGGAAATAAAGAACCTTCAGAAATGTCAGAAAATAATTTCAACCAGTTGGTGTTGGTTAAGCTTAAAGCTCATTATGTTCCTCCTAATGCTGCTGGCATGGGCATTTTTTTAAAGAAACCTTGGTATCTGGCTATCATGAGTGTTTAATCAAGGAGATTTTAGTAACATATTTGGTGTCACTAGGGCTCTCAATAGAAAAGGGAATGAAAACTTTAGTTATTCCCACTTTACTGCCCATAACCCTTTCCAAACTCTTAGTGCTCTTTTCCTCCAACTCTATGTTCCTTCTTACTATTATTTATTGAGTACTTAGTACAGATTTGCTACTATACTTACCTCCTTGCTTACATTACCTTTTCAATCCTGGCAAAAAAACATGTGAATTTAGGAATTTTACTCCCAGTTTAGAGATGAAGAAGCAGAGGCTTAGAGAAATTAAGTGTTTAATGTTGCATAGTCACCAATTGGCAGATCTGAGGTGAGGACCCAGGTCTGTTGGACTCCAAAACCTGCTTTCTTAACCAGTTTTATCATGTGACATGTTATACTGCCTCCTTGATGCCTGTTATTTCACTCCTAGTTATGATCTAGATAAGTATCATTTGGATGCCTTACTCTTCTTCCTCAATTCCTCAGGCTCCAAAATAGGCTATCCTTTCCACTCCCTCATTGTGGAGCTGTGTCCTTTTGCTCCTAACCATGTGGGCCCACCAGTATCAAGCAGGGATAGATGGATAATACAGGATGCTACAGTGCGCAGACATGGGTTGGGGGTAGAAGAGACCAGACCCATGTACTGTGAGCACAGTTTCGTACCGTGAGATGGCTGAGTCTGCCCAGGTCCCTGTTGTGTTGGACAGAAGTACGGAGAGGTAAGCAGGCATTGATAAGGCCATAAGGTCATAGTCATAGCAGTAGAACTGGATTAGACATGTCCATGTGGGATAAAGTGAAGTCAGCAAGGTTCCAATCATGTGGAAAGACTGATCCCAAGGCCCAAGTAGGACACCAAATGAATTCTAGCTCCCACTGAGATCTTCCAACAGAAACATTTTATTGGGCATCTCAGAGCTGCCTGGTCAACCTGCTGTGCCAGAAGAAGCCCAGCTGTCTTAAGAAATATTACCCTTGTCCACCAGGAGCCTTTGGCACATTTTCCCAACTATAACAGTGCCTTGGATTTATTTGGGGCTCTGGCGGAAGGGGGAGAAGAAAAAGGGTGGTTTACGTGTCATGCTTCATTATTCTTTGGCTATGGACTGAATTGTGTTTCCCCAAAAGTCATAGGTTGAAGCTCTAACTTCCCAATGTAAAGGTGTCTGATAGAGCTTTTAAGAGATAATTAAGGTTAAATGAGATCATAAGGGTGGGATCCTAATCCTGTGGAATTGGTGGCCTTATCAAAAGAGGAGATATCTCTCTCTCCATGCACATATACTGAGGAAAGGCTATGTGAAGACACAAAAAGAAGGCTATCTGCAAGCCAGGAAGAGAGCTCTCACAAGAACCCCATCATCCTGGCACTCCGATATTAGACTTCCAGCCTCCAGAACTGTGAGGAGATAAGTTTCTGTGTATAAGCCACCAACTTAATGGTATTTTACTATTCCTGAGCTGATGAATACAATTACTTTATCATCAGAGCCTTTGTCCTCAGTGGTCAGTCATTTCATTTGGCAAGAGTGGCAGGGATTCTTTCAGTCCCTAAAAGGAAAGCAAAATGATCAAAGTAATTCATACTGAGTTGTGAATGACTGAGGGAGGAGGGATTTTCCAGTTTAAAGTGACATTTGTTGCAGCCCACATCTCATTCTTTCCCCACTCTCTACCCTCAATCCTGGCCTATTTTGCCCAACTAAACACACACACACACACACACACACACACACACACACGCATCCTTTTGAGCAAGAAACCCTTCCTTAATGGCCCTTGATTTTCTTAACCTCCTTCTTTTCACACAGGTGGGGCTGGTGGGGCTGGTGGACTGTGGGACAAAAAGGTAATCTTGGCACCTCACTTATGAAAGGGAGCTCACCTTTGACAATAAGAGTGTTCTTTTTTGTCCATGACTTTGAAAAACAAAACCCTGTAGAACAATCAAGAACACCAATCATTCTTTTCTGTAACTAAGAACGGCAATTCAAGTTAGCAATCATTTGGTGTAGGATTCAGAGTAGCTAAGACTTTGGAATCAGCTACCTGGGCTTGAATCTTGGCTCTGCAGATTTTAGCTATATGAACTTGGGCAAGTCACTTTACCTCTAAGCCTTTATTGCCTCATCTGTAAGATGGGGTTTATGATAATAATTATTCAAAGGGATGTAGAGATTTACTTGGGTAATCTATGTTAAGCTTATAGCAGAGAATCTGGTTATCTAAGTAGACAATAAATATAATTTGCAGTAATATAATTTACTAAGCACCTCTGGTAAAAGATATATTTGTAATTACACAGAGAAACAATGCTATGTTTCTGTCCTTCACGATCTTACAAGTATGAAAAACAGCATGCAGAATTCCTATGAGATCAAGAGACCCTCATAGATACCAAGTCTTTTAAAACATCTTCAGAATCCCTGTTTTCCTGTAAAGCTACTGTCAGGTTTTCTGCACACTCAGTTTATCTGTCTTCTTAAGTCCTTTGAAGTCAGCTACATTTGGCTTTTGTGCATCGTTCCTCCTAGCCCTGTGCACAATGTGGCCAAGTATTATACCTCATGTATTATTATTTTCTTGTCACTTCCCTGGTGCTTCTCCAAAGCAGACCCTTTTCTTACATGCAAAGGAGGGAGACTTACTTGGAAGAACATCTAGTCCAAAGGCCCCACGTATCACATATGCCGACTGAGTCCTATCTTCACAAAGACAGTATGTTTTCCTGGGAAAAAAACAAAACAAATAAAATAGTTCTACAAGAATGATCAGCATATCTTAATGGTACTGATTAGGATAAAAATACTTCACTTCTCTTCTTCGATAGAGCCAGGGTATTTCTGTACTCACACTGTTGTTGTCCAGGCAGAGCATTTGCAAGTGCTTTGGTTTGAAAAAGAAAAAGAGCTAGTGTTTGTCTCCTAATGCTTATAAAATGGCTCGCTCACCTTCTTCATTTGGCACCCCTCTTCTTTCCTCAGTTAAGTTAGTAGTATGCCAGAGGGGCTAGCCACCACTTCTTGTCACTTGAATTTACAGGCCTGGCTTAGATGGCCTTCACATGAACTTTCCTTTATTACAGCCTCTGATATAAGGTGGCACAGAAAGCTAGACAGAGGTCAGTGCATGTGTGAGCACTTATGCCAATAATAGAACAGGTAAAGGGGGAAAAAGGTTTCACCACTTCTCAATGGGCTAAAAATCACAAGAGTACTTTGTGGTTTTTGGAAGAGGAAGCATGTTGTCAGCTTATGACTTATCATTTGAATTACTCATCCTCTTGAATGAGTTATTTGATATGGAAATGTTGATTTGTTTATTGAGCAAGCACATGTCAATATTGCACTGAAAAAAAAAAAGGTTCTGGTACATTCTGCCATCATGTATGAAACTCCAGGTTGATTATATTGTTTCTGTGATTGTGTGGTTTTAGAAAATCAGTCTGAAAGAAGTTGGTATAGTCACAGTGATGGTCAGGAACATTTGGAAATATTGATAACATAGCAGGAAAATTATAATGGATTCTGTGTAAAAGGACAGTATCACTTTATCTTTTTCATTCATTTTAATCATTAAATATTTACTGAGTTTCTCCTACTGTATGTCAGTAATCTAACTAAGACTTAGTCCATTATAAGATGCATCATTGTTTGGGGTGCCACTAGAGTGGCAGGCAGCTTCCTAATGATCCCCATCTCCTAATATTCATGCCCTTGGATAATTCTTGAATGTGGGCTAGACCTAGTGATTTGCTTCTAAAGAATAGGCTCTGTAAAAACATATGGATGTTACTATGTGACTAGGTTACAAAAGATCATGAATTTACTCTTGCTAAGACTCTCTTGGGCACACTCCTTTCTTTTCTTGCTTGCCTGTTCCAATAAACAAGCAAGAACATTGCTGTCATGTGCTCTGTAGAGAGACCCAACAAGAGACCCTTAGGCAGAAAACCCAGTTAGGCTGCTTCTAGATACAATATACATAAAAAAAAAAAAGGGGGGAAACTAAGATGAAATCAGGTGTTACTAAAAATTCACAAGAGTTCTGTTTTCCTAACTTAATGTTAGAAACACTTGATCTTTTCTCAGTTTCAGATAGACATAAATCCTGTGTGTGTGTGTGTGTGTGTAGTTAATTAGTATTTTTTTAGAACTTGTATTTTTCTCCATTTGCCATACTTCTGTCTTTCTGTTTTATGTTTTCCTTTTTGTGTGTGCCCTTTACCTTAATGCTTTTATTTTTTCTCTTCCATGGAATGCAATTTGTCTTTATAGAAAAGATCGTGGTTCAAAGCCAAAGCTTACTGATTTTGTAATCTCACTTATTTTTTCTGAATTTTAGGTTTCCTATGTGTAAAATGGGGATAATAATATCTGCTATATTAGGCATTACCTTTTTATTTTAAGTTACAGAAACCCATCTCAGACTAATTGAGGCAACTAGCAAAAGTAGAAATTTTTTGCTTGAGGTGATTCCAGAAAGGGGTGCAATTGAGACTCAGGAATTACTGACACCAGGGACTGCAATGTCATAAGAAATGTCCCTTTCCATCTCTAAACTCTACTTCTCTCTGGTCAGCTTCATTTTCTCAGACTGGTTTCTTTCACATGTTTGGAAACTTGGTTACCAGAAGCTCCTATTTCTTACATCTCAAAAACAGTTTTGCCACCAGAGAGGAACTAAATTTCTTTCCCAAGGTCTAATTTAAAATGCCAAAGAAAGACTGGCTCACTTTGGGATACATTGGATGTGGGACAAAGCAGAGGTCTATATTTGACAACCTTCAACAAAACTACCTGGTTAGAATGTGTGCGTGTGTGTCGGAGGGAGCATCATGCCTTTTTTGAAAGATTATTATGAGAGTTTGAAATAAAATTCTTCTAAAGTATTTGATTTATGTTGTTATTTTTTCTATGAATGTGAAATGTTACAATGTGAATGGTAAATGTAAAACAAGAGGTTAGTGTTATCTAATTGTCTCCCTTAAGGTACCATTACATTTTATCTAAAAAGGATTTTGATGTTGAAAATAATCAATATAAGATTAAACAAAAACTTTGAGGATAGAAAATAATTACCCACAATTCCATTTATTTAATGTATTTTTGCATATTCCCTTCCAGGCCCAAAACACCTACAGAGTTATAATTGTATTTATCTGAACTTTGTATCCTGCTTTTACTATTAAGTAATAAATATTTCCCATCTCTCTAGGTAGCAATCAGGATAATATAATGGCTATATACTATTCCATTATGTTGGTGGATCATAATTTATGTTGTACTTCTCCTTTATTGTTTGGATTCAACAGTTTAATATAAGATAATATAATTTATTTTTGGCTGCTATAGATAATGTTGTATTGTAGATTCTTAATAGTGTACTGGATTAAAGATAGGTTGTACAATCAAAAAGTTGTTTACAAGTAAGCAATCACAAGACTGGTTAAGTGTTCAATAAATACTTGAGTCAGTGTGCCAATAAATGGGCTTCATGGAAGTAAACAAACTTTAACGTGGGAAGAGCACTTAGCTGAGGATAAAAGGAAATGGAAAGTTATGTGCACTTGAAATTGTGATGAGGGAGAGATCTTGTGTTGCAGTGTGAGATGCTTTTGGTACCAAGAACTTTGACTTCTCTAGCTGCCCAGCTCTATGGCCTTGGACAAACCCTTTACTCTCCAGAGTCTAAGAGTCTAGAAGATTTCTAATGTTACTTTCAAATAAAAAAAATTTTATGATTATGTGACATTGATTGTGTACAGACAATCTGACCAGAGAGAAGATATGAATAATGCTTTCCTAATACAGATTACAAAACTGAACAGAGCAAATTATAGTAACTGTGAGTAACTTCACTATCTTGATGGCTGCTTGAAGCTAGTATCTGCTAAAGGCAGCACATCTTATGAATTCTTTTCTTGTTTGATTGGTAGTTTTACGTCTAAGAGGGTAAAGCAAGAAAGCAATGAGGGAATCTTTCTGTGTCTTCTATAAATTTGATAAGTAGGGAAAGCCATCAGGCGATCAAATGTGAACAAAAGTCATTTTTTAAAGGGAAAAGGTATGAATTTTGAAAACAAGAAAGTAACTTAAATGTTTCTAGTAATGTAAAAACAATGTTGAGAATTATAAAAACTTGTGTTTTGTTAACATTTAGAAGAAAAAATGGTGGTCAGTAAGAACCAACTATGTTCACTAAGAAACACTGCCAAAGTAAACTTACTTTCTTTTTGGGTAGGATTAGTGGCTTGATGTGTTGGTGAATTCAATACACAAAGGGTATATTGATTTCAGCAAATCAATATACAAAGGTTTCAATGTCATAATCTTGTTGCTAAAATGATGAATCTGTACTAAGTAAATTTGCAGTTGACTGAGCAACCATTGTGGTGTGATAGCAATCTAAGCAAACTTAGGCTCCATTAATAGATGTGTAATGTTTATTAAAAGGGAAATAATGGCCTCCCCAGTTATTAAAATAAATAGAGCTCAGGAAGGTCCTAGGCTCACCAGGTGCCCTTTTTTCCAAAGCTAGTATGGTGGAGAAGATAAAGGAATAGATTTTTGAGCTTAAAGGACTAAAGGATGAAGACATTTGAAACTAAGGATTTCAGAAATGGATGAAGGTAAGAGGAACATTCCTACTTAAGCCAAAAGGCAGGTGTTGTGGGGTGTCAGGACCAGGCAGAATGAATGTTATGGGTTTCCTGAGGAATGGTCTTGTGTCACATTGACCTTTTAAATTCATTTTCACTCCTAAATCCTAGCACATTATGCTTGTAATAGAGGAAATACTCAGTAAACAATTATTGAGTAAATAATACATATGAAAGCATGAATGGGGTTGTTTTCCAAGCTGAGAAGATGCCTTGCCAATACCTGTGTCCCTCAAGACCACAGAAATAGCATAAATTATACTTTTCCCAAGGCAGCGCTACTGCCTCTAGCATTGTGCAGAGAGAATACTCCAATGGCAGAGTTTATAGACATCTTATCCAACTCTCCTTTTTAGATAAGGAAGCCGAATCCCCAGAGAGATCAAGAAGCTTGTCCAGGATCACATTGCTAACTAGAAGCACAATTGATTTATGAAATACTCGTTTCTTGGATCCTGGTTCAGCAAAGCTTTTACTGTCTCTTTCCTGTTCTCTGCCTCAGCTGCTTCAAAATAAGTCCTTTAATACATGTTCCCCTGAGTAATTGATGTAAATGGACTTCTGTCAGTCACTCCTGAGCTCATTCCCTATCTCCGCCCTTTGCCTTTCAAACTTATTTGCATTCTTGTTCTTATACCTGTTTGGCCTCTGTGTAGAGGCCAGTCGAAAGACCTTCTATGCACCCCTGACTGCTCCTAGTCTTGAATTTTGGTCCTCAACACTATCCCATTCTTTTATTTGCTCTTAGAAAACCAAAGGTAATGGTTTTATTAGTTATCTGTTGCTGTGTAACAGCCTATTTTAAACCTGAGTGCCTGAGACTACAAACATTTGTCACCTCAGTTCCTCTGGGGAAGGAATCTGGAAACTTCTTAGCTGGGTGGTTCTGATTCAAGGCTCCCTCATGAGCTTTCAGTCAATAAAGTGCCTGGGGCTGTAGGCTCACCCAAAGGCTCAACATGGGGAGGATCCATTTATAAACTCATTCACATGGTGTTGGCTGGCTTTTGTTCCTCACTGGCTCTTGGTCAGAGGCTTCAGTTTCTCATCACATGGACCTTTCAGTAGGTTGCCCTCACAACAGGGAAGCTGGTTTCACTCAGAGCAAGTGAGCCGAGAGAAAGAGAGAGAAAAAGAGAAACAGAGAGGAAGAGAAAAGACATTGAGTTTTATAACCCAGTCTTAGATGTGACATTCCATTTGTCGCATGTTACTTTGTCCCACAGACATTCCTGGTACAGCAAGAGAGGGGACTACACAAGAGTGTTAATACTGAGAGGTGGGGATCATTGGGGTCCATCTTGGACACTAGCTACCAGAAGGGTACAGGAGTGCTCTTTAGTGAGGAGGTCCAGAAACAATTAAAATTATTTTTAAATTATTGGGGTCTACATTCATTTAATGTAGAAATCAAAATACAGTCATGCACTGCATTGTGATGGTTTCGTCAGTGTCAGACTGCATGTACAACAGTAGTCCCATAAGATTTTATAAATAGAGCTGAAAAATTCCTACCTCCTAGTGTTGTAGTTGCCCTAAAAGCATGCTGGTCTTATTCTATCATTAGTAATGCTATACCTATTGGCTAGAAATGCCTGAGGGCACTCATTTAGGCTGTGGTGAGCTTCCCACAGACATTTCCCCTTTCTAACCAGTGTTGCAGTGGATCTGTTTGTGTGATTCTTATTATGATTGCAAGACACCACCCTTCAGCAATAACTATTAGAACTTTGAAGAAAAGTTTATTATTTACAGGCCATGGAGTGTACAAGGCATGGGTGGAGGAGCATGTGAGAGTGGGCCTGGGGTACTGCTTTTATTTGGGTGCGTCCAGGATGGGGGCCTAGGCTTTGTGGGTGCATTCTTTATTTGTGAATTTAAAACATAGGAGGGGGACATTAAAAATACAGAAAGAGAAAAATATAAGTAGTCCAAATGGTCAGTTATTGAAATCAACCATGATGTCTAAAATAGGAGCCTCAGGGTAAGGGGTGGGGTGAAGAACTGGCCTGGATCTAGTCTGCTGGCTGGTCATGTGTTTATTGAGATAGCTTTTCTTGAAGGGAAACCTCTTTGAAGTGGATGCCTGGGCAATTAAAGCTTAAATCAGGCACTTACAGTTACAAGATACCAAAAGCAAAGCCTACTGTCAGGGTTTACACTACAGTTACTCATGTGCTTATGGTGATGCTGGTGCAAACAAATCTGTGCTGCCAGTCATATAGAAGTATAGTGCATACAATTACAGTGGCAGACTATACCATTTAGTACAGTCTCTCTGATTTTCACAGGACAAAATTGCCTACCGACATATCTCTCAGATTGTATCCCTGTCGTTAAAGGGCACAGGACAAGAATATGAGATATTCAAAACAAGTCTCCTACTCTTGCTCTCGTCCTTCCATCTTCTCATAGTAACCATTTAAAAAAGTTTCTTGTCTATTAATTTGGAACAAAACTTGGAAGCATTTTTTACATAGAGGATCAGATAGGAAATATTTTTGACTCTATGGGCCATATAGTTCCTGTTGCAACCATTAATGCTATTGTAACACAACAGCACCCAGAGACAATAGCAAACAAGAGGACATGGCTGTGTGCCGATAGAACTTTATTGGTGGACACTGAAATTTGAATTTTTAAAAACATTTTCTGTGTCATGAAATATTCTTCTACTGATTTTTTTTCAGCTGTTAAAACAAAGGAAAAACCCATCCTTAGCTTATGGGTTGTATTAAAATAGGCTGATTTTGCCCACTGGCAGTAGTTTGCTAACCTTCATTCTAGACTTCCTTTATGCAAATGCAAGCAAATATAAACATACAGCCTTATTTTTTTCTCCGTTAAAGATATTTAACAATCCCGGATTATTCCCTCTAGAGCAAGCCTCTCATCTGTAGTATCTCAACTTCTGGTTGTTGGAAATTCTTCTGGTAACTATCTTAGGTCTTCAGTAGCTATTCAACATGCATACTTCTTCACAAAGCTGGGCTTCTTCCCTTGTTCAGAATGAGGAGACATTTGGCATGGATTCATAGAACCAGAGACCTTGGATATTATCTTGTCCACCTCCTAACTTTTTTTCCCCATCTTATAAACAAGTAATCTGAAGTATAGAGTTTTTAACTTTTATTTTTTCAAGGGTAGAACTAGTACTACAAACCTAGTCAAGGAAAGCCTTACTTTGATATAGGTCATAAAGAATGGGAAAATGGAAGATTATAGGATCTGCCGTGTCCACTGTTATAGAAGCTTCCGATTTCTCTGGCCCTTTGCCTAGGTTGATGGCAGTGGTGCATGTTTCTGGAACTTTGTGTCTGTGATGTGTGTTTACAAGGGTACATTCAGTGTGCCATGGGTATTAATGGGAATGTGGCAGGATGTTGATGGCTTCCAGGGAACATTAGAGGCCAGGGAGGACTCAATGGAGGGTGGTTAGTGGTAGAAATGTGGGATTTGTTGGTAACTGGGTAAATAATCTTGTTCGTATGTCTGGTTGTGTTTTCTTTTTTTCATTTTCTTTTTAATTTAGTTTTGGGCCAGGGTTTCAGTGTCATGGAAAAAATAAAGATAAATAAGGGAGAAGATGTATTATAACTTTCATTTAATGTGTCCTAATAACTGCCTTTTTTCTCTTTTTTCACCTTGTGGGTTTGGTGGGAAAAGCATGTCTCAGATTTAATGGTGCCTTGAAGACATGTTGATGTTTTGTTGTGATAGCCATTGTTGTCAATGCTGGGAACATTGGCCGATTAGGAGAGCAGACGACAAGAAAGTATTTAGGCAAATATGTTGGTGACAATTTAAACAGACCAAACATTTTCCACTACCTAAACAGCTAATGTGAAGCATGCCTCCTTTCTTCTCATGCTTCATGCAGTGCTCACTGATCACGGGGACACTCAGTTAGGATCTATCTCCATGAGTGGGTAATCTTAGCTGTATACACAATCTCTTTCAGTTGAGCTCTGTGTACTCTGCATGTTTCTCTATTCTTTGGTCATACTTTATTTTAATTTTATTTCCTACCTTTAATTATTATTTAGGCCTTTTCTTGATTTTTCCTATTCACTTTCAAGCTTCCCAATGGATCAGAACCAATTTAAAGAACCATAATTCTCTTATTTGTTTATTTTTTTTTCAGAGAGCAGTCATTTTATGGCTTCATAAATTCATTCATCAAGATACTATTGCCAGTCAAAAGTCCTACCTTTTTGAAACTCGCTTTCTAGTAGCAGAAGACAGACAATAAATTATAAACATTATTTCTGAATAAATATAGTATTTTAAAAGGCTATGTAGCCTAATTCCACTTCCAGGCATACAGGGTAGATGTACTTTTCCCTATTCCTCTTGCTAAGTCTAACTAAAACCCACGGATAGGCAGCAAGAAGAAGGCAGACCAGGACTCAAGGAATGAATGGCACAGTGGCGAGTTCCCTAGGTTTTATTTTTGTCTCATATACCCCAGACTTTGAGCTGAAAAGGCCAGCAACCTATAAATGCCAATGAACATGGACCAAAAAACAAAAAACAAAATTCAGTTTTCTGTAGCCAAAGGACCAGTAAAGGAGCAACCTAGCAAGACAGAAACTGCTCTGCTCCAGCAAAATATAACAAAAAACTGTGTCCCCATCTTACCATGCTATCAGAAGCTGAGTGAAGAGCCTATATGTCTACCCTTATGAAACTCTAATGCTGTTCCCCAATACCCTTGTCAGAGTTACAAGCACAGTTGGGAACCTGGACTTTCATCCCTGCTGACCGCTAATGAAGTGCTCCTCTCCTCCTCTCCTCCTTTACTGTGGTGTCAGTGGGGACTAAGGGGAGCTGAAACTTGTACCACTCCCAAGCAATGACAAAGAGCTCCCTTTACGTGTCAATGGAGGCTGAATGGATAACCTGGACTTTTATTTATACCTGGCAGTACTGAAGCAATGCCTTCACATCATCTACCAGAACAGTATCAAAAAATCCAGTTAAAATAGAAGGTTTAAAGAAGACCCAGAATCTCATAACAAAATATGGAAATGTCCATGTTTCAATAAGAAATTACTTTTTGTACCAAGAACCAGATCTTGAATGAAAAAAGACAATCAATAGATACTATCATAGTATTTTTCTTTTTTCTTTTATTATGCATTGGTTTAGGGTGTATAGCTTAATAGTTAGACAATCATGTACTTTACACAGTGTTTCCCTCAATATTTCCAGTACCCCAAACCATATACAGTTATCACAATATTATTGACCGTGTTTCCTGTGCTTTACTCCTGTGAATATTTTGTAACAACCAGTTTGTGCTTCTTAGTCCCTTCACCTCTTTCACCCAGTGTCCCAGTCCCACCTCCCCTCTGGCAGTCACTAGTTCTCTCTCTGTATCTTTGAGTCTGCTTCAATTTTGTTTGTTTGTTTATTCTGTTCTTTAGATTCTTCATAGAAGTAAAATCATATGGCATTTGCCTTCCTCTGATGAGTTATTTCATTCAACATAATACCCTCTAGGTCCATTCATGCATTCACGCTGACACAAATGATAAGATTTCATTCTTTTTTATGGCCAAATAATATAGTCCATTGTGTGTGTGTGTGTGTGTGTGTGTGTGTGTGTGTGTGTGTGTGTGTGTGTATCATAGCTGTTTTATCCATGTATCTATTGATGAGCACTTGGGTTGCTTTCATAGTTTGGTTATTATAAAACACTGCAATAAACATGGGGGTGCATTTCTTCTTTTTTTAAAAGTATATTTTATTGATTATGTTGTTACAGTAGTTCCAATTTTTTCCCCTTTGCTCCCCTCTGCCAGGTACCCTCTTTTCCCTCCAGCAATCCCACCCCCCTTAGTTCATGTCCATGGGTCATGCATATAAGTTCTTTGGATTCACCCTTTCCTGTATTATTCTTAACAACCCACTGTCTATTTTGTACCAACCGATTATGCTTCTTAGTCCCTGCACCATTTCACCATTTCTTCCTCTCCCTGCTCCCAGCTGATAACCCTCCAAATGATCCCCATGCCTATGATTCTGTTCCTATTCTGGTTTGCTTAGTTGGATTTTGTTTTTATTTTTTAGATTCAGTTGTTGATACTTGTGAGTTTGTTGTCATTTTAGTGTTCATAGTTTTGATCTTCTTTTTGTTAAGTAAGTCCCTTTGACATTTCATACAATAATGGCTTAGTGATGATGAACTCCTTTAGCTTCACCTTGTCTGTGAAGCACTTCATCTGCCCTTCCATTCCAAGTGATGGCTTTGCTGGATAGAGTAATCTTGGTTGTGGGTTGCTTTTCATCACATTGAATACTGCTTGCCAGTCCCTTCCTGCCTGCAAAGTGCCCTCTGAGAAATCAACTGATAGGCCTATAGGCACCCCCCTGTAGGCAACTCTCTGCCTCTCTCTTGCTGCCCCCAGGACTCTCTATGTATCTTTCACCTTTGGCATCTCAGTCATGATGCATCCTGTGTGGTTTCCTCTGGTCCAGCTCGTCCAGGACCCTCCGTGCTTCCCAGACCTGTATGTCCATCTTCTTTGCAAAATTTATGAAGTTTTCCTCATTTTTTTCAATTCTTGCTTCCTCATTCTGCACTGCTTGACTGATTTTTTTCTTCCTTATGTTCCAAATCATTTATTTGAACCCTGGTTTCCTTCCCTTCACCATTGGTTTTGTGTGGATTTTTCTTTGTTTCACTTAGCATAACCTTCACTTCTTCTCTTATGTGTCTGCCATAATCAAGCATATCTGTCAATCCTGTGAGTATCTTTATCACCAGTGTTTTGAATTCTGCATCTCTTAGGTTGTCTGTCTCCTCATCTGTTAGGTTTGCTATATCCTTGTTGCTCAGTTCTCCCACTGGAACCTTGATCTCTTTCCCCTTTGGGGCCATACTTCTCTGTCTCCTCATTCTGACAGGCTCCTCTGTTTGTTTGCTTCTGTGTCCCAGGTAGAGCTGTCATTCCTGTTACATTGTAAGGGGTGGAGCCTTAGGGTTTCATCAGTACAGGGTGACCTGTTTCACCATGTTGTGGCACTGTATGTGAGGGAGGGGTCTGAAAGGGAACAATGCCACCTGCCCAGCACTTGCCCCTTTTCCAAGCTTCTCTCCCACTTCTGCGCTGGACTGGCGCCCCTCTAGCTGCTGTCCTGGCCATTGTTCCCAGAGAGGGTGGGTCTGCAGATGTTCTAGGACTCTGCTGAGACTGGCAGTGAACATGCCTAGGTTGCAGGTATGGTCCTCAATCAGGGCACATATGAAAGCAATCAATCTAATCCACCATATTAATAGACTAAAGGAGAATAAGAGTAAAATATATCAGTTGATTCAGAAAAATTTATGACAAAATCCACTATTTGTTCCTGATAAAAACTCAGAAAAATAGGAATAGAAGGGAACTTCCTTAACTGATAAGGAACATCTACATAAAATGTATAGCTAGCATTATACTCAATGGTGAAAAACTAATGCTTTCTAAGATTGGTAACAAGGCAAGGATGTCTGTTCTCACCACTCTTAATGAAGATAATGGTGAATGTTCTAGCCACTGCAATAAGGCAAGAGAAGGAAATAAAAGCCATACAGAACAGAAATAAATAAAACTTTCCATATTTACAGATGAAATCCTTGTGTATTTAGAACATCTTAAAGAATTTACAGAAAATGAACAAAAATTAGAACTGAAAAATGAGTTCAGCAAGGTTGCAAGATTCAAGATCACATATAAAAATCTACTGTATTTCTATATATTAACAATGGACAAGTGAAAATTTAGATGAAAAGCACAGTGATATTTATAATCACTCAAAAAGTGAAATGCTTAGTTGTAAATCTACCAAAATATATACAGGACTTGTATGCTGAAAATGTTAAGATGCAAGTGAAAAATACAAACAAATCCAAATAAATGGAGGGGCACACTATATTTATTGATTGAAAGACAACATAGTAAAATCTCAGTCTTCTCCAAATTAATATATTGAATTAACATAATTTCTGTCAAAATTTCAACAACATTTTTTGTAGATACAAAAAGAGTAACATAAAAGTTAAATGAAAAGGCAAAGGAAGAAGAAACAGCTAATTTTGAAAAAGAAAATCCAAGTGGGAAGAATCAGCTTACCAATTTTAAGACTTATTAGGTAGCTACAGTCATCAAGAATGTGTAATATTTGCAGAGGCATAGACACACAGATCAATGGAACAGAATAGAGAACCTATAAATAACCCCCCAAAAATATACCCAGATAATTTTTGACAAATGTGAAGCAGCAATTCAAGGTAGGAAAGATAACCTTTACATCAAATAGTGTTAGAGCTATTGGACATCCTACATTTCAAACCTTATACAAATATTAACTCAAAATGGATTATAGCCTTAAAATATAAAACTTAAAACTGTAAATTTCACAGAAAAAAACCCCAGAAAAATCAAGATCTAGGACTAGACCAATAATTCTTCGGCTTAGCACCAAAAGCACAACCCACAAGAAGAAAAAATTGATACACTGGGGTTTGCGAAAGTTAAAAGTGTGCTTTGTGAAAGGCCCTCTTAAGATTATAAAAAGATAAGCTACAGACTAGGAGAAAATGTTTGCAAATCACTTATCTGTGAAAATAGAAACACAATCTTCCCTCTGTATCTGTGGGTTTCTCATCTAGGGGTTCAACCAGCTGCAGATCAAAAATATTTTTAAAAAATATCCCAGAAAATTTTAAAAAACAAAACTTGAATTTACCATGCACTGAGTGCCATGCTGAATCCCCACAAATGAAGTGATGTGTAAGCAATACTATGCTGTAGCTTATATGCAAGGGAGTTGTGCATCCTTACTTAATTCCTTGTGATACTGAGGAATGACTGCATAAAGAACTCTCAAAACTGAACAATAAAAACCCAAACAATGCAAATCCAGTGAGAAGAATAACAAAAGACAACATATTTCACATGAAGAGGATATACAGATGGCGAATAAGCATACAAAAAGATGTTCAGTATCATTAGACAGTGGGGAAAAACAAATTGAAACTACAATAAGGTACCACTACACACCTGTCAGATAGGCAAAAAAAAAAAAAAATAGTGATAACAAATGCTGGCGAGGAAGTGAATATGTAAAATGGCATAGCCACTCTGGAAAACTCTTGGCCAGCTTCTTAAAATTACTATGCTACCACCATGTGACCCAGCAATCACACTACTAGAAATTATCTCAGAGAAATGAAAACATGTTCACACAAAAACCTGTACCTGATTGTTGATAGTACCTTATTAGTAATAGCCAAAATGTGAAACACCCTAGATGTTCTTCAGTGGGCTAATGATTGAACAAAAAGTGATGCCTCCAAACCACAGAATACTACTCAGCAATGAAAATGAAGAGCCTAGTGATACACACAACAAACAACAACTTGGATGAATCTCCAGATAGTTATCCTGAATGAAAAAAGCTAATCCTCAAAGTTTACATTTAAATGACTCCATTTTATGTAACATTCTTGAAGTTACAAAATTACAGAAACAGAGGCTGCCAGGAGTTACATTGGAGGGGGCAATGGCACCAAAGGCAGGTAGACCTAGCTATAAAAGGAGACTATGAAGGATCTTTGTGATGATGGAAATGTTTTGTATCTTGACTGTGTCAATGCCCATGTCCTAGTTATGATATTGTACTATAGGTTTAAAAGATGTTACCGTTGGAGGAAACTGGGTAAAGGGTACATGGCCTCTCTCTGTAATATTCCTCTGAATAGCATGTGAATCTACAATTATATGAATAAAAATTTAATTAAAATTAATGCTGTAGAAAAGCAAAGTAGAGCGATGTAAGGGAGATTGGGAAGTCTAGATTTGCAGGGAGGATGTTTGATTTTAGAGTGGTCATAGCATGTTAAATTGAGACAGTGATGTTTAAGCACAGATTCGAACAGGCCGGGGAGTTAACAGTATGCCAATCTAGGAGAAAAACCATTCTTCTAGAGGAACAGCCAGTGTAATCTATAGCTTGATTGTAGAACTTGCAATTAACTGCTTATATATTGTCTGCCCCTAAAATCTGAGTTTCCTGAAGACGATGTCAATGTTTTAATTGAAATTTGCCTTTATATTTCCAGTGTCTATTTAGGCATATTAATATAGAGTTAATTCCTAATTCTGTTCATAAACCCAGGCTTGTTTTGCATTATATAGATCCAACTTCGCCGTTCTTCCTAGAATTTTATTTACAATATAACAAGTTGGATTACAATGTACCTTTGTTGTTGTACAGACATATTGCATCATCAGAAATAAATAATCTTACCCTTTGTCAATCGCAGATACACTAAGAGCCCTGAGGAGTGGGCAAATCATTTCTATTTCCTTTAGTTTTCCTTTTATTTTATAGAATATGATTTAGATAGGTGCTTAGTAACTTCTTCTCCCTCCTTCCCCTTTTTTCTCCCCTGTCCCCTCCTGGTAGTATGTCAGTTTTATATTGTTGACATGTTTGTGCTCAGTGATTTGAGAATCCTCTCCTTTTTTGTTCATTCATCCTGCATTTCAAAGTGCAAAGCCTGTAAGGCAAAGGCAGCAAACACACCTCTTTTGCTTAGCCTGATGGTGTTTTGAAGCTTAACTTCAACTTATTAGGCTCTCGGACACCCTGCTTTTCACCAGGGAGGGAGGGTGCCTTACAAAGAAGTACCCTAACTTGTCATTCCTGATAATCATTATAGTTGATCATTTTTTATGAGCACAAACTATGTATTAAGCCCTGTGCTAAGAAGATAACATATATTAACTCTTACTCCTCAACTACTCTATAAGGAAAACGAGGAAATGAGATCTAGAGACTGAATGGCTTGTTTAGAGTCACAGGACCAGTAAATAGCAGAACTGGGACTTGAACCCTTGTCTATACATCAAAATATAGGTAGGGCATTATCTAGATTTATTTTTTATCAATTTGCATTCATAGCTGAAACTATATAACCCACTCCAGATAGTTTAAGCATAATGGGAATTAATTAAAGGATATTAGGTAGCTCACAGAATCTCTGGGAATGCCAGAGAGGTCCTTGATTTAATGCTTTCCTTACAACTGGTCACTTGTATCTAGCACACAAGTTTCTCTCCCCAAATTGTCACTGATTAATTTATAGTTACTAACCCTTATCTTAAAAGAAGAGCATGAGGGAAGGTGACAGAACATCATGGAAAATATTCCCTTAATAAGATTCTCCTGCACTCATGGGAGGAGGTCTGTGACTGCAGTGATCTTTGAGCTTTTCCTTACAGGACACTGGCTCCAACTGCTAGAGAATAGACTTTGAAAAGGGAAGGCTGTGCTGATAGGTGATGTTACAAAAAGAGTATGTGCTAATGAACCATGCAAAGCCCTAGTCACTAAAGTTGGGGTTTTACAGATGTGTTTTTATGGATCCTTATTTACCATGAACATTTAGATGGTAATTGGAGCACAAATTGTCTGTTAAGATAGTTATTTCAGCTTTACCCCTGACCATAATAATCTTTTGGTAATCCCCCCTTTTTTTGAGGGAGGGCAATCCCCAGCTGTCTGCCCATTATTCAGAGAGGCCAGATTTCCCTTTGCTGCCGTGAGTGAAGGCTGAGCCTTAATGTGTGGCCACTTACAAAGCTTCTCATCCTTCTAGTCAAAAAAGAGGCCAGATCACTATATGGTCACTGGCTTCTCCAATGTGGAGAGCAACTTCATCCAGTCCCAGAGCAGATGAGCAGATGTTCCTACTGATTGAAATGACAAAAATAATAGCAATTTCTAGTACTGAGTACTCAGTATGTGCCAGGAACTGTGCTAAATGCTCTGTCTGTTCTGGCCCATTTAATTCTCACAACATGTGCACAAGTAGGCACTATTATTATAATCAGTTTACAAATGAAGTTAATTGAGGTTCAGAGAAGAAAAAAGCTTGCCTAAGGTCACCCAGTTTGAGCACCTACTGGAGCCAGGATTTAGACCAAGTGTGTAGGAGTACAGAGCTTACACACTTAACTATCAAGGCAGACCTACTCCCTTCACTAGAATTCTTATGTGTTGACTTCGAGGCACTGTCATCCAAATATTCTCCTGGCAGCTGGATGAAGCTGCTTATAGCAGGAAAGGCAAATTCTCCTGAGAAGTGGATGAACACTGTACTCCAGAGAAGACTCTGTTGTGTGCCTGAATTGCTTGCACCCCTGGGGCCCAAAGAGGAGACTATGATTATTTAAGTTGAGAACTCACTTGGTTCAAGACAGAATTCTTACGGATAGAGTTTTCACTATTTTTAGTTCAATCTGGTTTCTTATGGGAAGTTTAATCTAATTTAATTCAATTATATGAAATGTTAGTAAAAGATGTTCTGGAAGTTAGAATGAAACATACAACCCAAGGGAGGTGGGTAAGTCATTAGGAATAAAATGTGACTGGGAGGGCTGTTAAACACTGGGTCATTGTGTAATCTCTGGAAAATTCCGAGGACCAGCTACATTCCTGTCTCCTGGAGGTGGTTTAGGTTTGAGATTCTCTGCAGAGGGCCTCATGTTTCCTTGTGATTCTTATTCTTTGTAAGCTTACTTAAACTACTGTGCCAGTTTAGGTGCTCTGAGAAGCAGACACCAAGAAAAGAATTAGACATGTATGAGTTTTATTTTGAGAAGCACCCATAAAGGAGAAGGGGGAAAGGAGCAGGGGTAGGCAAGGAGAGCCTTCAGACATAAAAGGTGCAGAGGGAATTAAAATTGGTCACAAAGAACTTCAGACCACAATGCAGTTCTGAAAAAGTCTTGGCCAGGCTGATGGAAGCCTTTCGGCAAACATTGCCCATTAAAGAAATTTGTGTCGGGGGATGGCCTAGCTCTACTGTACCTTCTGTGCTTAGTCAGTGCCTGGGAGCAGTGTGGAAGTCAGAGGGTGGTGGGCTGGGTGGGCAGCGTGGCCTCAGAGTGAACACTGCAGTAGATGTAAAGGTGCTACAGCTGGAGGCTGTCAGACAGCTATTCTTCTAGTAGTAGGTCTTTCTGAAGGGAAGAGAGCCGAGTGGGCCATATTCATGTCTGCCACAGTCACATACTACATTGTTGAACTGGACTCCTCTCCTAAAATTTACTGCTAGTGTCAAATGAACCAAGAAGTAGACTTTCCATTTCAGCAGTATTTTCTCCTAAAAATAAATCCCCTGGCATCAAAGTGCATTGTCTAATAAAAACCCCTTAGTCTCTTTCTTTTTAGACACCATATCCAAACTGTATGGCCTTTTATTTATTTTTTCTGGAATCTTCTAAAACTGCAATTTTAGTATCCAACAATTTTTCTAAATGCTTCAAATTTATGTTCTGATGTGAGCAGAAAGAACACTCTTGTACTTAATTTTCACTTTTACTTTTTCACAAGTATTGATTAATCTAAAGTGATAATTTTGTCTCTTGAATATATTTAAAATTTGTTCTTTCTCTCCATTTTCTATGCTATTAGAATAGCACAGTTCCCTCATCCTCACTTCTTCAGATTATTTTAGTAGCTTTCCACCTATTCTCCCTGACTCTGTCTTGTCGACATTTGGTTCACCTTTTGTACAGGTACAAAACACAAATGTGACCTTTTTAGAAAACCTCCATGGCTTATTAGCATTTAGAAGGAAAAAAATCCAGGCTGCCTAACATGACAAGTGAGGCAATTCATAACTTACCCTGCTCACTGCTAACCTTACCTTTGATCCTCCACCATGTGCTCTTCATTCCAGTACTGTGGAACCAATCACAGTTCTGCACATTGTCTGCCTATGTATATAGGTTTTTCTTTGTCTAGACTGTGCCCTTTTGTGTCCATTTGACACCCTGCTTCTAAAAATCTGGTCTGGTATTCACATTCTCTTTGAAGCTTTTCCAGACTTCTGCTCAGAAATGACCACTTCACCTTCTGGATTCCTACTGAATCTTCTACCAGTCTGTAATTGCAAGCACTGTGTTTTGTATTGCAGTTATTTGCACCCTTTCTCAATGGATCAGGTTGTGTCTTATTTTTATTTACAATCCTTGCCCCTAGCACAGTGCTTGGTCCAGCAGAGGTGCTCTATAAATAGAGGTGAACTGAACCAAAATTGAGCTGTATTGCCCACAATGTCTACTACAGAGTCTCATTGAACAAATATTTGTGAAATGGAATGTTAATCAATAAAGCGAAAATATATTTAAGGAACTTTAAGAAACTTCAATTTCAGTATTCATTAACTGGATTTGTTGATGATGTTTACATTTTACCAATTTTTCTTACTTGAGAGCAGCTGCCTCAACTTGCCTTACTATGGGTCAACACCATTCATATGTGTATCACATGTTTATATAAATATGGTAAGAATTTAGGGTCTGAGTTACCTGGTAATCATGGCCCTGACATATTTTCATATAACCTATACCCGAACAATTATTTTGGATTATGTCTTCAGAAAAATGTCACTAGTGATATGTGACTGCACTTCTTTAAAATCCCCTGTGGGTATTGCCATTAGAACACTAACAAAAAAGAAATTAACGTTTATGGCTAGAAGCCT
This sequence comes from Furipterus horrens, assembly GCF_987537825.1. Lineage (NCBI taxonomy): Eukaryota > Metazoa > Chordata > Mammalia > Chiroptera > Furipteridae > Furipterus > Furipterus horrens. Next base: position 134,185,842 of record NW_028327175.1, read on the forward strand.
ACATATCTATTTGTTCCTTCATTTATCATTTCTTTCATTCATTCATTCATTTATCTTTCAGCTTATAGTGGTAGGTTAAAAACAATCCATGAGGAAAGAAAATAAAGAGTAGATGCCAATTATTGAGTGTTCATTCAGGCATCAAACTAGGTGACTTAAGTCACAGAACAGCTCTATGAGGTAGTAGGAAATATTATTTTCATTTTAAACATGAAGAATTGGATGTTCGGAGAAGTTAATTGGTAGAGCTAAGATTTGAAGATAGGAGTTAGTGTTTTGAAATAACTTTATTTTCAGGCTTGATGTCAGAATTATTCCCATTTACTCACCTGAAGACTGCTTATATAATTTATATTGCTGACTTGTTTTCCGCTCAATCTGGGAATCTGATGATAACAACTTCTATATTAGATGGCATAACAGAATTAAATTGTGAATCACTGTCATTTATTGAACATCTAATATATATAGTTAGAATGTTTATAGTTTAGTTCTTAGTTTGTAAGAGTTGTTTTTATTAAAAATGCTAATGGCTCTTCCTCAATCACATTCCTCCAGTTTCCAACTAGCTAAAAGTGAATTGGGGTGGTGGGGAGGGTGTCTGCATTTAAACTGACAATGATCAAGTAGTCTTGGTTGGATCTGTATTTGTGTAACACTTATAAATGGCTTCCTCCAAGCATAAGGGAGGTATTCTGTTTGGAGGCATCTTTGAGTTTGCCGAGTAGATTACCTTAGCAAAGTTTACTCTCCCGAGCTGAAAACATTTATGGACAAGAAGTTATCACTGAAGTTAAGTGGTGGCAGACATTTCCAAGGAACAGTATAGGGATTTGATCCCTTTTTGAATCAGTGATAGATGAATGTGTAAAGATGGCAACTCGTGGGCAACAAAGCAGAATTGGAAGGGTGGTAATATGAGGACATAGCATCACTGTGTTAGAAGCCGTGGAATGAGTGTAAAGAATAGCTGTGTTTACCAGAGAAATCAACTACTTCCACATGTCCCCTCTCCACAACACCTGTTTTACAATATAAAAATTGAGTCATGTACTTTTTCATACTGAACTTTTTGTTAAATAAACTTTTGTAATAGTAAAAAAAGGCCTCTTCTTTCCCTGCTTCCCTACTGAAAAAGCAAGAAACAAAAAACCTGGCACAATCTGGCATGGTTGCCAAGTCCCCATTTGAGGTCTATATTTTGCTTTTAATAAAGACAGACCACAGTATAGCAAGCGGAACTCCCGTCAGACCTATAGCAGCCTCATTTCCTCCCAGTAGGAGGCATGGTGAGGATAGATGCTCTAGAGATACAGCAATGCTAACGTGGAGAGGGCTGGCTGAGGAGGGGAGCAGCGGCTGTGAGCTCTGTGTAAAGGCAGGGGCCAGGCCAATGTGTTAAGGCTAATCAGAATAGATGATCTGATTATCTCCCAGAATATAAACACTTCCAAAACTTAATGGTTCTATTTATGTTGAAAGAAATCAAGAAACAAACTTGGTTATGTTATTTGGAATAAATCTGTGCAGATAGTAAGCAGAACCAGAAACTGTTTGAAGTTTCATGACAAGCTAGGGCATACATGAATATGATAACTTTTCCTTTTTGAAAACACTTGATTTTATCAGCTTGTTTACTTATCTGTCACAATAGAGCATAAAACCAAGAAACGTTTGCATAGACTGATATCTGAGAAACTTGTTCCTGGTAGCTGAGAAGCAACAGGAGAGTCGTATATCAGTTTTCTGTTCTTTGTTAAATGCAGTAATATACTAGTTCTTCAAAAATCACCTAACGGGGTGTCAAATAGAATGTGACAGTGGGCAGATTTATAGCAAGGGGTATACATTGTCTGTGTAACAAATCACTCTCTTGCATTAGTATTTCAAGTACTGTGCAGATAAATCAAAAGCAATTTGTCACATTCTCAAAAATTCATTCCCATTAAATTGTTAAGCAAAGCAGGTAATTGTGTTACAGTTTTCTATTCTTTAATCTTCAACCAAAGAGCACCATTTAGGTCTCTGAAAAACCTGGATGGTTATTGCAGCCGGAGCCGAACTGGTTAAATCTTATTCTGCCTTCCAAGAGGGAGCTAAAAGTAATTGCAAAATATTTTGTCCCCCTTGGCTCTGCATGTAGATTTAAAATTAAATTGGTTCTGGTTAGCAAGCTAGAACAGGGCAACTAAATTGAATTTGCTGAGGAATGTTGTGAATCCTCTGTGAAAAAAACACATACAAAGTTTGTATGTTTCCTGCTATTCCTTTTGTACTCTGCTCTCTCCTGTCCACTGAAATCTTTTCATACTTTCTTCCTGTTGGTAAGGCCAGCCTCACTTATATCTCACTTGGAGTTTTATACACGTTTTTACCTGTGAATAGTTCTCTGAATGTTTCAGGCACTCCTTTTTCCAAGTACTCTTCCTCTCCTCAAGTGCAAATTGCTCTATTTCTTTTTCTTCTCACTGACACACTTTTCATAGAATGAGATTATTGTTAGCATTTTATCGAGTTTGCACAGAGGATAAGCAAACACAGAAAAACCAGTAACTGGGGCATGCAAAGTATTAGTCTCTTGGTTATGTTTTGAAATCATAATCACAGACTTTGGGAGATGCTAAATTCCAGAGTATATGATGACATTCTAAAGAAGATTCTAGAATTATCCCCTTAGAACTAAGCTTTTCCCTGCTGTCTTTAAATTTCTTTTAACATTTATTTTCTTGCTATAAAACTATTGATTTATCATTATAAGAAATATGAAAAATTTAGAAAAGTATAAAGAAAAACACGTATAAATATTGTGCTTATCAGTAAATAAATGGATCAAAAAACTGGCACATTTACACAATGGAATACTACACAGCAGAAAGAAAGAAGGAACTCCTACCTTTTGCGACAGCATGGATGGAACTGGAGAATATTGTGCTAAGTGAAATAAGTCAGGTGGTGAAAGACAATTGCCATATGATCTCATCTAATACAAGAACCTAATGAACAAAATAAACAAATGAGCAAAATAAAACCAGAGGTGTGGAAACAAAGGACAGACTGACAGTGACCAGAGGGGAGGAGAGAGGGGTATAAAGGAAGAAGAAGGGAAAGGGTCTAGTCAAGGAACAGTTAAACATGACCCATGGACATGGACAACAGGGTGGGGATTGACTATGGCAATGGGGTGAGGGGTAGGTGGGGCAGTGGAGACAAATGGGGGAAAATTGGGACAACTGTAATAGAACAACAATAAAAATATTGAATCCAAGTGTAGTGAGGTATATAGAAGCACATAGAAGAAAAATTAATCTTGCCATCAAAGATAAAAACAATGAATGACATCATATTTCCTTTCTATCTTTTTTTAGTGCATAATACTTTTTATATTGTTGAGATTATACTGTGTATACACTTTTGGATAAATTTTTTAATTTTGGAAAGATTTATAAGTTTTTTTCTTAAATTAGTCTTTGATGTAGGGATCTGGCCTTGGGGTAAAGTCTACCACGTAGCTCCCTTCCATTATTCTTTGAATGTTTAGCTAGCAGGGCATCTGGAATGTGATAAAATTGGCTTCAGTTTGGTAGTAGTTGGATGCCCATCTTCCAAGCTTTTCTTCCTTTGCCCTTGAATCTAGAGGGCAGGAATCTTAGTGCTGCCACAGGGCAGTTTTCTCAGCTTCCATTAAGGTAATTTTTTTCCTTTGACCTGTGTAACTTTTCTTAGTAAACATTTATTCTCTATGTAAAAAGATACTACATCAGACATACATCTGATGTTACAGCAGGTTACCAAATGTGGCTGCCCTGGATTAAGAAGTGTTTGCTATTTGGCCTTTAGGCAACATATTGGAGCAATCTTAATTTTTGTTTTATGGTTCCTTCCAGGAAGATTAATGCTCCAACTGACAGTAAATTGTGTGGGTTTGAGAAATTTCTGTATTTTCTGTTTTGTTTTCTTTTGCTTGTTATTTTTATTGAAGATTTAGCTCTAGGTTTCATAATGCTTAAGTCCTCCATTTTCACCTACTAAAATTTCATTTCCCTTAGTGATCTTACGAGAAGGGGAAAAGTTAACTGTTTGCTTTATTTTCCTCAGTTGCACGTGGATGTTAGGCTCTTTCGGTCATTCAGGGTAATACTCTGCTTGCTTTTATTAAGGAATCATCCCCTTCTTTTTAAATTCCCAAATTCTTTCCTTTGAAGAAATTGGTTTAAAAATTTTTGAAGATCCATCTTACATGCCCCAAGTGAAAGCTTTAATTTCATTTTATTTTCTCTGATTCAGGCATTTCCAAGCCATGGTGGGCACTCAGTGTTTCATATCTCTGGAACCTGGCATTTGGGCTTCTCACTTGGAAAAATTTTAGGCCAGTTTTTCTCACAAATGAAGTGTGTTTATGGTGGTATGTTCTGTATTTTAGAAGGAAATAAAAGCCAGGAATACTTCAGTCTTCTCTGAGGCCAATTCTTTTTGCAAGTGTTTCTAGGCCCTGCTTTGCTTCTGCTGTGTGCTAACTAAAGATACATAAAATTGACTTAATTATATGAAGATAGATTACAATGATATCTGTCCTATAGCTCATCTAACAGTTACACAGTTCAAGGAGATAATTTAAAATGTTGATTGACTTCCAATATGTATAATACACAAGATTTAGGTGCAGTGATTTTAGTCATCTGTTTGGTTATAGGACCTCTATAGGCTACTCAACGTTTCAGTATTAAGAGATGGGGTTCTTTTAACATTTTGCAACTGATGTTGTTGCTAATTAGATTATAACTCTACTTTGAATATAAATTATTTAACATAATTCTTTAATACATTTCTTTTGAATATCTGAAATCTTTGAATGGAGAATCTTAACTTGAGCTAATTAAGTAGCTGGAGATATAAGAAGAGAAACTTATACTAAATGGCATTGCTAGAGAATTATGTTCTACTGGGCATGGTGTCTAGCTGAGACATATGTTAGCAATTCTCTGGGTTGGTATTAGAGATATTTATTACAGAGAACAAAGTCAGTTGCTAAATACAGGACATTTCCCTCTTTTTGCATCTTCCTTAAATTCCATATCCAATTAGTGCTCAAACCCTGCTCACAGTCATCTGTCTCCTTATCCTCAGTGCTGCTGCACTGTCAATGTATTTGTCACATTTATTACTTAATTTGTAGCTAGATACTACGTAATCATTTTTAGATATACATCACAGTAAGAATTCTGCAAAGGTAGGTATTATTGTCTGTATTTTACAGAAAAGGGAACAGAGGTTTGGGAAGCCTATGTAATTCCACAAGGTTAGCCAATGAATAACTGTTTAAGCCCATATTCCTCTGGCTCCAAAACTACTTAATTCATTTTCTGTCCTATTTGCAACAGCCTTCTAACTTTCCTGCCACCACTTCCATCTAATTTTTAGCTCCCTCCTTTCCTTTTTTTGCAGTAAAACTATGTTAATATTAAAGTATGCAAACATCAATGTGCCCTCAAATGCCTAAACAGTGAAGTCTAAACATCTAAGCTTGTGTCAACTGGCTCCCAGCTGGTTCCTTCCCTCATTTCTGACTACCCTGCAATCTATTCCCTACCTTTCTACCACCTGTCTACTTAAGCTTCGGCTGTTTATACTTCAGATTCTCTGGCATTCTCCCAATGTTTCCTAATCTTTAACATTTCTGTGACTACTTCAGTTGCCTAGAGCACACTCTCCCTGACTCTTCCCGATTTGTGAACTCCTATTCATCTTCCTGGACCAGCCGCAGTGTTACTTCCCTTGTGAAGCCTTTCCCAGTTTTGCCAGGCAATTAGTCACTATGACCTCTGTACTCCTACTACACATGTAAAGCACCTTGTTTGTGTCTGTTCCCCCTCATAAGCCTCTGAACTCTTTAAGAGCAGGAGCCAAGTCTTAGTCTTTGTACTGTCTCGTGCAGCTCCTAGCCAATAGTCTGGCTACAGGTACCAATTAATGCGCTACTCCTAGGACACTGGTACCCACATGGTGTCTTTGTCAAAGAAATAGAATCTAAAGGCGAGAGCAACATTTTTAAAGTCTTCTTTGCCCTCCATACCACTTCTATACTCACTAGACTTGTTTCTTATCCCTGTCGGATACTTTCTCCTCTTTCCTCCTCTTTCTTGGCTAAGCTCTTTTTGCTTTTCTTCTGGTTTAATTGTCTTCCTTTTCTGATTCTTCATATTCTGCATTTTCTTGTCGAGATAGAGATTTTTTTCAGAATGACTGGTGGACCCTCAAATCCACAAATAATTGGGAGGAATAAACAGCTAATGTGTGTGTATATATATATATATATTTTTTTTCTCTTCCCCATATGATCATTGAGGGAAATGAAATTTTAGTAGGTGACAATAGAAAGAGATCTAGTTTGATTTCTTCAACAAGAATAAGAGGCAAAATAATAAACCCACATAATTTTAGTATCAGTTAGGGCAGGCATTACTTTTTTTAGAGGTTGGCCAGGTAAAGCTGAGGAGGCAAAAACTCAAATATTTTAATATTTTAAGTTAATCCAGGTCTTAGAGGAAGACTGAAAACTCGTGTCTTAAGACCTTTAACAAAATTTTTAGTCAGTAAGTGTATTTTGCATTGAATTCGGTCTAGTGGAAAGATTGCTGGCTATGATCAGCTGACCTGGGTTCAAGGTCTCCGTTCTGGGTCATTCTGAGTCTTAAATGTGGTATGCATTGCTGAAGCACTTTGAAAACTTCAAAGCAATACACTGGCATTGAGGGATGACTGTTCCTCTGGGCCTGTCCTCAGGCCTATATTGAGCATTGTTCCTTCCTTCCTCTAAAGCCTTCTTTTGTCTTAGCTATGAAGATACAGCTGCTGGATGTTTTTCTTTCACATTTTGTTATTAAATATAGCACTCAAACTAAAAAGTACATAAATCATATATGTATAGTTTAACACAGTTTTACATGAAACCTCATGCAACGAGTAAGTTATAGAACATTGCTGGCACTTCCCAACCCTCTCTGCCCCATCTTATGAATCCTTCTGTTGATTTTTCCAATTTTTAGCAATGGTCTCTTTAGCCCCGTCAGTTGAAACTTTTCTTTCCCAATAATTCAGAACTCTTCTTGGGCCCGATGCTGTACCAATGGCAGAGAGGACATCTGTCTCACTGTTCCAGCTCCTCCCTGGGCACCAGGCTGCTACTCCTCTCCCTCAAACCTGCCTGCTTCTTCCCTCTGTTGTTGGGAAGGGAAGTAGATGGTCCCTAGATGCTCCTCCTGGTTGACCCATTGTGTCAGTGATCTTGCTGGTTCCTTTTTCTCCCCCAGCATAATTAGATGTATCTTTATGAGTAAATTTTTCTTCTTAAAAAAGTACTATGATCTCCTTTTGGAAAACTTGGAAAAAGTATAGATAAGAGTATTAAGTAATCATGCAGGGTTAGTTTATATTTCTCTTGACTATTTTTCTGTATTTGAACAACTTTTAATCTTGCCTTTTTCACTTAATGTTATATTATAGGTGTTTGCTCATGTCATTAAAATTCTTCATTAAAATTATTTTAATGGTTGCCTGATATTCTATCACATGGCTATAGTTTACCAAACCATTCCTTTATGAATGATATTTAATTTGTGTTTTGTGTTGTTTTTTAATGTTTATAAGCAATATTTCTGTAAACACTTTTGTATATATATATTTGTCTGAATTTCAGTTTATTGGCTTTGGCTAAATTCCCTAAACTTAATTTTTTGAGTTAAAAGGCATGTGTTTCAAAATCTAACTATTTTTTCTAATTGTGGAATTATTACATGTTACTTATTGGCATTTTGGAATATACAGGAAAGGGATAAAGAAGACTTAAAACTTGCCTGTATCAGTTACTGAGGTGACGTGTAAACCCTGAAATGCCAGTGTCCTACCACATTAGTAGTTTACTTCTCTCTCAGAGAAATGGTGATCATTCCTCTCCTGTGTGACTCTTTCAAGCATCAGGGATTTAGAACACTTCTCTTTGTGGCTCCAGAGTCACTTTGGTGTCACAGTTGACTCCCAGGGGAAAGTGAGGTGTAGATCACACATAGATCTAGGCCTGCAATTGAAATATCTCACTCCCACCCACCTTCCATTGCCTAATTCAGTTACCTGGCCGAGGGAGCAGCAAGGCTGTAAGGGAAGGTGTGTTTAGGGCAGGACATTTCTCTTTTTATGCCAGGGGGGAAATTAAATGGCTTGGATATATACAGCCTTATTTTTAGCATACTAACCACAATTCTGGAAGTAACCTGTGTTAGTGTGTTCTATGGTCTGATTGTGCCCCTCACTCCCCAATTCATACATTGAAAACCTAATGCCCAATGTGAAAGCATTTGGACATGGGGGCTTTTGGGAAGTGAGTAGGTCATGAGGGCAGATTCCTTGTGAATGGGATTAGTGCCCTTATAAAACAAACTCTAGAGAGAAATCCCTCACCTGTTCTACCATGTGAGGATGCAAACGGAAGTGAGCAGTCTGTAACCTAGAAGAGGGTATTCACCAGAACCCAACCAGGCTGACACCGTATCTTGGACTTTCAGCCTCCAGAACTGTGAGAAATAAATTTCTGTTGTTTATAAGTTACACAGTTTGTGGGTTTTTTTTTTTTTTTTACAGAAGCCTAAGTGGACTAAGAGAGTAAGCTGATGTTTCCTTTTAATGTTTTTATGTAGATGTACTGAATATCAAATAAAATAGCAATTACTTTGATAATGTATCTTATCCGTTATTTATTGCCTAACATCTTTTTTTTTTAATTTCTTTTATTTTTTGGTTTTTCAAATACAGTTGTCCTATTTTCCCCCCATTGCTCCCCCCACCCAGCCCATTCCTTTTCCCACAATCATATCCCTCCCTGTTGTCCATGTCCATGAGTCATTCATATATGTTCCTTGACTAGACCCTTCCCTTACTTATCCTCCTTCTCTCCCTCCCCTCTCCCCCTACTGACTACTATTGTACTCTTTGTCCTATTTAGTTCGTTTGTTTGTGTTGCTCTTTAGTTTCCTGTATTAGGTGACATCATATGGTATTTTGCTTTCTTTGCCTGGCTTATTTCACTAAGCGTAATTCTCTCTAGTTCCATCCATGTTGTCGCAAATGGCAGGAGTTCCTTCTTTCTTTCTGCTACATAGTATTCCACTGTGTAAATGTACCACAGTTTTTTGATCCACTCATCTACAGATGGGCACTTAGGCTGTTTCCAGCACTTGGCTATTGTAAACAGGGCTGCTATGAACATAGGGGTGCATAAGTCTTTTTGAATTAGGGTTTTAGGATTTTTTGGGTATAATCCTAGCAGTGGAATCGCTGGTTCAAAAGGCAGTTCCATTTTTAGTTTTTTGAGGTAATTCCATATTGTTTTCCATAGTGGCTGCACTAGTCTGCATTCCCACCAACAGTGCAGTAAGGTTCCCGTTTCTCCACATCCTCGCCAACATTTGTTGTTTGTTGATTTGTTGATGATGGCCATTCTGACTGGTGTAAAGTGGTATCTCATTGTGGTTTTTATTTGCATCTCTCTGATGGCCAATGATGTTGAGCATTTTTTCATGTGTCTATGGACCTTCTGTATGTCCTCTTCTGAGAAATGTTTGTTCAGATCCTTTGCCCATTTTTTAATTGGGTTGTTTGTTTTCTTGATGTTGAGTCGTATAAGCTCTTTATATATTTTGGAAATCAGTCCCCTGTCTGTGATATCATTGGCAAATATGTTTTCCCATATGGTTGGTTTCCTTTTCATCTTGCTGATGTTTTCTTTTGCTGAGCAGAAACTCTTTAGTTTGATGTAGTCCCATTTGTTTATTTTTTCCTTTAATTCTCTTGCCTTAGGAGATTTATCCGTGAAGATATTGTTACGTGGGATATCTGAAATTTTCCTGCCTATGTTTTCCTCTAGGACTTTTATGGTGTCACGGCTTACATTTAAGTCTTTAATCCATCTTGAGTTTACTCTTGTGTATGGTGTAAGTTGGTGGTCTAGTTTCATTTTTTTGCACGTCCCTGTCCAGTTCTCCCAGCACCATTTGTTAAAGAGGCTCTTTCACTCCATTTTATGTTCCTTCCTCCTTTATCAAATATTAGTTGACCATAGAGGCCTGGGTTTATTTCTGGGCTCTCTATTCTGTTCCACTGATCTATATGTCTGTTCTTATGCCAGTACCAGACTGTTTTGATCACAGTGGCTTTCTAGTATTGTTTGATGTCTGGTATCGTGATTCCTCCTGCTGTGTTCTTCCGTCTCAAGATTGCTTTTGCTATTCGGGGTCTTTTTTGGTTCCATATGAATATTTGGAGTATTTGTTCTAGGTCAGTGAAATATGTCATTGGTATTTTAATAGGGATTGCATTGAATCTGTAAATTGCTTTGGGTAGTATGGCCATTTTGATGATGTTGATTCTTCCCATCCAAGAACATGGTATTTGCTTCCATTTATTTGTATCTTCCTTAATTTCTTTCTTCATTGTTGCATAATTTTCCGTGTACAGGTCTTTTATCTCTTTGGTTAAGTTTATTCCTAGGTATTTTATTTTTCTTGTTGCTATAGTAAATGGTATTTTCTTTTTTGCCTCTGTCTCCGATATTTTATTGTTGGTGTACAGAAATGCCTTAGGTTTCTGTATATTTATTTTGTACCCTGCTATTTTGTCAAATTCACTTATTATATCGAGTAGTCTTTTAAGGGAGTTTATAGGGTTTTCTAGGTATACTATCATGTCATCTGCACATAATGATATCTTTATTTCTTCTTTCCCAATTTGGATGCCTTTTATTTCTTTGTCTTGTCTGATTGCTGTGGCCAGGACTTCCAACACTATGTTGAATAGAAGTGGAGAGAGTGGACAGCCTTGTCTAGTTCCTGATTTCAGGGGGAATGCTTTCAGTTTTTGTCCATTGACTATGATGTTGGCTTCAGGCTTCTCATATATGGCCTTAATTATGTTAAGGTATGCTCCCTCTATTCCCATTTTGCTGAGTGTTTTCAACATAAATGGGTGTTGTACTTTATCAGATGCTTTTTCTGCATCTATCGATATGATCATGTGATTTTTGTCTTTCATTTTGTTTAGGTGATGTATTATATTTATTGATTTGTGAATATTAAACCATCCTTGCATCCTTGGGATGAATCCCACTTGATTGTGGTGTATGATCTTTATGATGTATTGCTGGATCCTGTTTGCCAATATTTTATTGAGGATTTTAGCATCGATGTTCATCAGTGATATTGGCCTGTAGTTTTCTTTCTTTGTTGTGTCTTGACCTGGTTTTGGGATTAGGGTAATACTGGCTTCATAGAAAGAGTTTGGGATTTTTCCCTCTTCTTGGATTTTTTGGAATAGTTTGAGGAGGGTAGGAGTTAGTTCTTCCCTAAATGTTTTGTAAAATTCGCCTGTGAAGCCATCGGTCCAGGGCTTTTGTGTGCAGGGAGATTTTTGATTACTGTTTCAATTTCCTTCTTTGTTATTGGTCTGTTGAGACTTTCTACTTCTTCTTGATTCAGTTTTGGAAGGTTATATGTTCCTAGAAATTTGTCCATTTCTTCTAGGTTGTCAAATTTCTTGCCATACAGTTGTTCATAGTAATTTCTTATAATTGTTTGTATTTCTGTGGTATCAGTCGTGATTTCTCCTCTTTCATTTCTGATTTTGTTTATTTGGGTCTTCTCTCTTTTTTTCTTGATGAGCCTGGCTAGAGGCTTGTCGATTTTGTTTATTTTTTCGAAGAACCAGCTCCTAGTTTTGTTGATTTTTTGGATGTTTGTTTAGTCTCTATGTCGTTTAATCCTGCTTTGATCTTGATGATTTCCTTTCTTCTTCTTGCCCTAGGCTTTGTTTGTTGTTGTTGTTCTAGTTCTTGTAGCTTTAGGATTAGATTTTTTATTTGAGCTTCTTCTATCCTTTTCAGATATGCCTGTATTGCTATGAACTTCCCTCTTAGGACTGCTTTTGCTGTGTCCCATAGGTTTTTGGGCTGTTGTGTGTTCATTGTCATTAGTTTATAGAAATTTCTTGATTTCTTCTTTGATGTCATTGTTAACCCATTCATTATTGAATAGCGTGTTATTCATTTTCCATGAGTTTGGGTGTCTTTGATTTTTTTCTCTGAGGTTGATTTTTAGTTTCAAGGCATTGTGGTCTGAAAAGATGTTTGATATGATTTCAATTTTCTTGAATTTATTGAGGCTTGTTTTGTGTCCTATTATGTGGTCTATCTTTGAAAATGTCCCATGTGCCTTTGAAAAAAATGTATATTTTGCTTCTTTGGGGTGAAAGGTTCTATATATATATATATATATCAGTTAAGTCCATGTGGTTTAGTGTGTTGTTCAATGCCTGTATATCCTTGGTGTTTCTTTGCTTGGATGATCTGTCTATTGTTGATAATGGAGTGTTGAAGTCCCCTACCATGAGTGTGTTGTTGTTAATATCCTTCTTGTGGTCTTCTAATATTTGCTTTATGTATTTGGGTGCTCCTATATTGGGTGCATATATGTTTATCAGTGTTATATCTTCTTGATGGATTGGTCCTTTAAGTATTATGAAATGTCCTTCTTTGTCTCTTTTTATTGCCCTTGCTTTGAAATCCATTTTGTCTGATATGAGGACTGCTACCCCAGCTTTTTTTTCAGGTCCGTTTGCTTGGAATATTTTTTTATATACCTTTACCTATGTAAATCTTTTGTTTTGAGGTGTGTTTCTTGTAGACAGCAAATATGTGGGTCCTGTCTTCTTACCCATTCCGTTACCCTATGTCTTTTAATTGGAGCATTTAATCCATTTACATTTAAGGTTATTATTGACATGTATTTATTCATTTCCCTTTGTAACTCTGTTCCTCTACTCTTTTTTTTCTCTTCCTTTTTCTTAGAACAGTCCCTTTAGCATCTCTTGCAATGCTGGTTTTGTGGAGATATATTTTTTTAGTCTTCCTTTGTCTGAGAAACTCCTTATTTCACCTTCTATTTTGAATGAGAGCCTTGCTGGGTAGGGTAATCTTGGTTGTAGGCCTCTGTTTTTCATTGCTTGAAATATTTTTGACCATTCCCTTCTGGCTTATAGTGTTTCTGTTGAGAAATCGGTTGATAGCCTTATTGGAGCTCCCTTGTAAGTTATTTTCTGTTTTTCTCTTGCTGCTTTTAGGATTCTCTCTTTGTCTTGGAATGTTGCCATTTAAACTATGATGTGCCTTGGAGTGGGTTTTGGGGGGTTCCTCTTTATTGGAACTCTCTGTGCTTCCTGGACTTGCATAACTTTTTCTCTCATCAGGTTGGGAAAATTTTCTGTCACTATTTCTCCTATTAGTTTATCTATTCCTTGTTCTTCTGATCCGTCTTTAATTCCGATTACTCTTATATTGTTCTTCCTTATGCTGTCCTGTAACTCCCTTACCTCTTCTTTGTACTTTTTAAATCTTTTTTCATTTTGCTGTATCACCTGAGAATTTTTTTCTACATTATCTTCTAACTCACTAATATGATCCTCTGCTTTGTTTAGTCTGCTTTTGACTGATTCTACTGTGTTTTTCAGTTCAGAGATTCCATTCTTCATTTCTTCCTGGTTCTTGTTGGTAGTTTTATGTCTTTTTTTATGCTGGTGTACTTCTCTGCAAGTTCCCTGTAATTTTCTTGGAGCTGCTGGTAACTTCCTTGGAGGTTGTCATAGTTGTTTTTGAGGTTGTCAAGTATATTGAGCTTCTTCACCACCATAGTTTTGAATTCCATGTCTGACATTTGGGCTATGTCTATTCCATCTACCTCTCTTTCTAGGGATTCCTCTTTTCTTTTCATTGAGAGGTTATTTCTGCGTCTTACCATGTTGGATTCTTCTTGTTTGTTTTTGTTATTTGGATTTGTCTGCTTTGCCTTCCCACCTTAGTGGTATGAGATATTTTATGGTAGATCTGGGGGATTCAGTGGTGCAGTCTCTTTGATCTCCTGAGCCTGATGTTCTTGGGGTCCCTTTTATGTTGTTTGTTTATGCTGTCTGGTTATATTTCAGATGCTTTTTGTTAGGATCTTCCTTCTGGCTAGTTGATTGAGAGTTACTCTATCCACTTTATCTTGAATTCTTTTGTGGAGATGTCAGTTCAGCCTTTGTGTGTTGTCTTGTTTTTCTGTATCCACAGCTGGTCTAATGAGGTGGGTCAGAGGTTCCTGTTCTTTGCAGCAGTGGGCCCCCGCACAGCGCGTTCCTTCGGTGTCTGTTGGAGCTAGCCAAGTTGTCCTTGCAGGCATGCCTGTGAGCCAGTAAGGCGGCCCGAGAGCTTGCCTCAGGCCTGCCACGCAGCACTCTGGGAGTTGGTCTCTCGCCTCTTAGGGTGGGGCCCCGAACACTTGTGCTCAGTAGAAATGAGTGTCTGTGAGTCAATGCTGCCTGCTGTTCCGGCGCCACAGCCGCCCACCGTTCCAGCACCCCCCTGGGTGGGTGCAATCAGAGCCTGAGCAAATGCTTTGCGCTCTGGCCTGGCACTCGGGCCTGGCGCCCACTGGAGCTGGCCAGGGGTGACTGTGCACGGTCTTCTGCGTATCCAGTGGGCCCTCCCTGCGCCCGTTGGGGCACTGATCTTATGTCTGTTGGGGTGTGTCCGAGGGGCACCTGGACTCGTGGCCCTGCACACCTGGGCCAGTGAATGAGGGCACTTCCCTATGTGCGCCCGCGACCCAAGGGAAAGGTTGGGGAGTGGGCGAACGCACTTCTGCGCCTGTGCTCCTCAAGAATGTCCTATCACCCCCAAACTTTCCCCCCCTCTCCGCAGTTCACAAGAGAGTATTAGAAAGGAAAAATTACGATTTCACTTGCTCATCAGCACGCTGTCTCCCGTCTTCCAGCGCCAATGCCACCTGGTCGAGTCCTGTCTCTGCCAGTGGGTAGAGATCCGCTTTCCTCCTGACTCCCCTCTGGGGAAGCCTGTGGTCGCCAAAAAGCCTTTGTGTCCTTTCAGCCTCAGTTCGGGCAGCCACCCCATTCAGGAATCCCGTTTCATCCCTTTTTCATCTACTATGCTCACTAAACAGGTTGTTCCCAGATGGATTTTCTCTAATCCAGCAGTGCCAAGGCTCGACTCCTGCCAGTGTCCAGCTGTTCACTGAGATGATCTGTCTGCAATTAGTCCAAACTACAGACGGGTCTCGGGAGCCTGAGAGTGCAGCCTCCCCTCACTCCTCCACCATCCTCGGGAATTATTATTGCCTAACATCTTAGGAACATTTTTATGTTATTAAATATTCTAGTTTTTAAGTATTTTTGAAGCTCTTGATGTATAATGACAAATTGTTTTTTAAAAATGTGACACCAGCACTGCGTTAAAGTGACTTGTGTGGTTTCCTGTCTTGTTTAACCCCTTTTGGCCTTGGTTTCCTCATCTGTATACCTTATGTAGTCATTGTGAATGTTTAACAACCTAGTGCAGGTACAGAGTTTAAAGTAGTATTTATCATAGAATAAGAGCTCAGTAAAAGTTGTCTATTATTATTTATTGAATGAAGAGACTTGACAGTCCCCAAGTCAACTATCAGTTTTTTGCTTTTATTTTGGTATCTTAGATATGTTTTTGCATACCTCTGTGTTTGATACTGAGTTTTCTAAGCACTTTTTAAGTAATTTTGATTCACAAAATAGGGTAATCTCTCTAAAATAAGCTTAACTACTAAAGTAAATGGTTGTTGGGCATGCAGGGAGGGAAAGGAAATTACAGTTTATTGAACACCTACCATATGTCAGACAATGTTTTGTACTTTTATACCATATCTAATGTATTTCCCTGGAACTCTGTAGAGCAGGTATTATTATCCAGATTGGTTAGATAAGAAAAGTGGGGTTTTGGTAATTAATCTGTGATTACAAATGCTAATAAATAGTAGGTTCAGAATTTAAACCCAGATCTGTCTCCCATCAAAGTCTCTCTACTGTTCCACGATGCCTCCTATTTATTCTGTTTTTTTCTGTTGCACTTGTGGCATGTTAATATGGAATAATGTGCAATCTTTAGGCCAAGAAGTGTCAGAGCAATTACAATGTCTATTGTTAAGCCCTGTCACTCGCAAAAAAACATGAAGCACATTTGAAAATCTTTTAAGGTTGAGAGTCATTTCTTTACTTTTCTACCCACTTTTTTCTCTTTTAGACTTTTCAGTTAAGAACCAGAAAGAGCTCTTAACTTAGTTTACAAACATTCAAACAATGTACTAGTATTAAAAACAAAGTAGAACATTGTACTTCCTTACAGGTGTGTTGGCCATGTTGCCCTGAGACCACAGGTATGAATGTGTATCAAAACACAAATCCAGCTTCCCCTCAAAATTTTGTATATTAATTATTTACCTTGCTGTTCATTTAAAACACAGTCCGGATCGACAGAGAAAGTTGGAGAGGTTTGAGCATAATTATTATTTAAGCTTTTTTCTACATTCAGTCTTGTCAGTTCCCCTCCAGTTATACGCATACCACCTAGCTGAGGTCTCCAAGCCTTACTGTGGACTGCTATAATAGCTTTCTAACAGATCTGCTTACCTCTGGTCTTTTTAATTTTTTTTCCCCCTACTTTATCTAGGTCAGTCTATGGACCAGACCTGGCCGTGGCCTGTTTTTGCATGGTCCTCAGAGCTAAGAACTTTTTTTTAACATTTTTAAAGAGTTGGGAGTTAAAAAAGAAGACATGACATATCCTGACAGCTAAAAATACTCACTTTTCTTTTTTTAACAGAAGAAATTTTGCTGATACTTGATTAATTCTGGCAGATCAATCTATGGAAAAACCCCTCACAGAGGCAATGAGGTACCTGACATAATGGGACGAACGCTAGCCCTGGACTGTGGAGTCCTGGCTTTTAGTCCCAGACTAACCTTCCTCTGTCTGTCTCCTCATTTAGAAAGGGAAGTGAAATGATAATGATTTTTTAGTTGTTGTTTTCACATTCTAACATTTGTTTTCTTAATTTTTAAAATTATATGAGTAATTTATGTTTATGAGAAATGTTTAAAGTAATATACAGTTGACCTTTGAACAATGCCAGGGTTGAGGCATTGACACCTAGGGAGTAAAAATTCTACATATAGCTTTTGAATTCCCCAAAACTTAACTATTAATAGCCTACTATTGACCAGAAGTCTTAACAATAACATAAACAGTAGATTAACATGTATTTTGAATCTTATATGTATTATATGCTATATTCTTATAATGAAGTAAGCTAGAGAAAGTGTTATTAAGAAAGTGAAAATACATTTACAGTATCTATTGAAAAAATCCATATATAAGTGGACCCGTGCAGTTCCAAACCATTTGTTCAACAGTAAACTGTAGAATATATGCATGTATGTATATACATGTTTCTGTCACACACACATGCATACATACATATAAATATATATCTACAATTTTTCCAACTCAACAATATATTGTGGGTGTCCTAACTTGTCAGTGCATACAATATTTTGTTTTTTTTTTTAAATGGCAATACAGTGGTCTATTAACCCTCCAGGTGTGTGCCATGGCAAATGGAAAATTTGCACTCGTGCCTTGAAATGACATTGTGAAGTGCTGATCTGAGCTATTCCCCAGCCTTCATAAAAAGATGGTGTTAAGTTATTCCATATGGATGAGAGTTATTCTTTCTTTTTCAAAGATTTATCTTCCTTAAGCATGCCATGCTTATTATTGATCTTGTTCATGCCAATCTGTTTTGCTTAAATGACCTGCAGTATTACCTTACACCTATTCTGATTCTACCAACCCTCGAATGTTGATCTTTATCTCAAGGTACCTTTCTTTCTGGGAACTTTCACATCCCATTGCTTAAGCCTAATTTACTAGGTTTTCAGAATCCTACTCTTTTGATCATCTCTGTTCTCCAGAAGTGTACGACTTGCCTTTTAAATGGACTGCATATAAAGGCTTTATTTTCTCCCCCAGTTTTTCCAAAACCATTCACAGCAGTTTCCTGTAAGTGATAATAGTTTAGTTTCTTAAAGGCATTTAACATTCAGAAAAAGTTTATTCTGTTCAGCAAAAATTATAGAATACTAGATTTTATTGATAACAGGAGCCTCAGGCAATCATTTATTTTTTGAATGCAAAAAAAGGCATCATCTCTATTTGACACAAGCAGTAACAGAGGCGGTGAAGGGTTCTATGATCTGTCAAAATCTGTGTGCACTAGTCATTCTTTCCTCTGGTTTAAGGAAAATTAAGCAAGTCCTTTCATCTTCGCATATTCTAACACAGTATAAAGTATGTATACACAAAGAGGCAGCAATTTAGAGCATGGGTTTTAGAGTCAGAAAGAAGTGGCTTTGAGTCATTACTTCATCACTTCCTGTCTGTGTAACTCTAGACAAATTACTTTATACTTAAAAGCCTTAATTTCTTTATCTGTAAAATAGACATAATAGTAGTACTTCCTCATAGCATTGTTGTGAGAATTAACTACTTAAATAAGTTATATGACATGCTTAACATAGAGTAAATTTGAAATCATTGTTACTATGAATATTAAACGAATAAGTCACCTTCATTATTAAGTTGTAATATTCTAGCACTTTTAATTATTGGCAAATGTTTAACCTATATCCTTTATACTAAAATTTTACTCTGTATTCTTATACTATCGATTTTCTCCCTTCACTCATCTCCGAAATAATTCAAATTCTTTCACTTTCCCTCTGATGTTTCTTTGGCATCTCTGACTCTGACTCTTTTCTCTAGTTTATTCATTTGTCAAATACTGAGTTGAACAGCATAACTGAGCAAGAGCCTGATCAACTGGTAGCGTCCTGGATTACCTAGAGACCTATAATGGTCTTAATATCATAATTTCTTCACAGTGAAACTGCACGGCAGCGTTTCAGTGTTTCGGTGTCTCCTTGGTTTACTGGTTTGGTTTCCCAGAAAGAGATTCTGAGGTAAAGATTAGCATAGAGGGAGCTTTGTGGGTGAGTGCTCACAGGATGAACACTTTTGTGAGAAGGGAAGTAGGTAGAACTGGACAAAGGGAGAAGTTGATCTGAGATACATCCCAAACAAGGGCTCAGAAAATTCAGCCAAAGCTCTGGAGCTGGGATGGCCATTCAGAGTGGAGATGAGGGGGTCAGTCCTTTATACCCTGACATCAACCAATCATTGGACGCAGGCTGCTTGACTTTGGAAGAAGCCTGTTTCAGCCTTTGGCAATTCCTGGAGACAGCTGTCAGCTGAGGTTGTCAGCTGGCGGCACTACCAGCGGTTGGAGAACTGAGTCATTTAATCCTGAAGAAGGATCTGGTGGGTGCAACACTGCATTCACTATCATTTGTTTTGTTCCTCCTAACCCTGAAGGGCATTGTTTTCCATTTTCTCTGTTGAGTAACATTCTTTTAGTTTCCAGTTGTGTCCTTCTGGTCTTGCCTCGGAATTTAAGCAGTGCATCTGAACACGACAAAGAGCTGTTCAATCCAGGGCTAGTAACTCTTAACCTACTCCTTTCCAGCCTTTATTGAATAGTACCATGTTGGTGCTATTCATAGCAACTCATTGAAAAAAATCTTTATAACCCATTGTTTCTAATGCTAATCTGGAAGGGAGGGCTACCAAAATGCAATGGGTAATAATTGCTGCCTCCATACCTATAGACTGGCTGGATAGGAGTCATTGGGGCCTCAATGTTTGAGTGTTTCTCTTAAAATGCCCCCCTTTTCCTAATTTTAGTTTTGATTTCTCCCCCTCTCATCTATCACTTCTGGGCTTCAGTCAGAAATACTTGTTAATAATCATGATAAATGAAAATATTTAGCCCATATATATGATTGAAGTTACTTGTAATCTCTGTTTTACTCCTGTCTTTTATTATGCCCAGATAAGTGAGAACTGGCAATAATGTATTAGAGGTTAAAGATTTTTAAAAAATATCTTAAACTTATGTCATCAAGATTGAAATATATGTATACATGGCCCTGGCCAAGTAGCTCAGCTGGTTAGAGCATCATCCTAATGTGCCAAGGTTGCAGGTTCAATCTCTAGTCAGGGAACATACAAGAAGCAACCAATGGATGCGTAAGTTGAACAACAAATTGATGACTTTCTCTCTCTTTCTCTCTCTCTCTTTCCCCCTCCCCACTCTCTCAAATCAATAAATAAAAGTGAAAAAAAAACTATGTGTATGAGTCAGAACTTGAAATATTAAATAGTACTATTAATCCTTCTGTTATACTGAGTATTATTTGAGAGTATAATTTAGATTGTTTGCCTATGTTTAATATAGACAATTAATTCATAAAATCACCTCTTGCAATTACTTTTTTCTATTTTTTGACTTTATATGGATTTATTGATTAACTTGCCTTTTAGCTTATACTTTCCTTGATGGTTTTCTTAAAGATACAGAAGGGCAGGAAATATGCAGATAATACACAATTTTTTGTAAAATTCATTATTGTACAGATAAACAAATTTTAAAACAACTAGAAAACATGCCATTATTTATGCCTGTGTGTGTAGCTGCTTAGGTCCTCATTTGTGGGAGATTTGAACTACAGTAGAACTTCTTGTTTAAATTATCCTGGGAGAGGATATTGTCCTCACTGAGGTAACTTCACTTTCACTTTTTAAAAGAAAATGCTTATGATTGATAAGGGTATAGCAAGCTTATAGCTCTCACTAAAATTCCTCCTCACTTTCAAAGCTCTGCCTTTAATACCATGTTTTCTGCCACACCTGTGTTCTGTCCAAGCTTACTATCCAGTTGGTCTTTGTCTCTTCCAACCATGATCTAACCCTTCTCCCATGTTATTCTCCATCTCTTCAGTCAGTCTTGAAATCATTACATTTCAAGCTGTTTTCTTCCAAAAACTATTAAAATTCCATCTGTTACTCTCAGTTACAAGAAAAAATGTTGTATTTTTTATTATTTTCAGATCTCAGAGCACATTACTAACTTTATTCTCACCAGTTTACAAAGAAAGTAGGTAAAGCAACAATTGCTTCTAAAATATTGATTTGTCACAGTGTACTATAATACACAGTTTACAAAATAGTTTCATATCATGTTTTCATTTACTTACTTTAGTAACCCAGTGGGTGGCATTTTTTCTATTTTACAGTTTAAAAGCTGGAACTCAAAGTAATTAAATAATGTATTTAAGGTCACAAAATTATTAAGCCTACTTGATTTATCCCATGTTTTCTGAGTCTAATGACAAAATCTCTTCTTCCTTAGTGTAACTGAACAAAAATGGAGGTTCAGCTGCCTTTTAGCACAAAAACCAAACTCGTGAGGCAGATGCTGGTGCAAAAGGAAAGAGGTTTTATTCAGGTACAGTGCAACCTGGGAGGATGGCAGACTCCTGTCTCAAAGACCATCTCCTTTTTCTGCCATGGAAAAAGTCCAACCATGTCCTCAGTGAGGCCAAGACAAAAGCCAATGTCGATTTTAAAGTACAGTCCTTTGGAGCCTGCAGGTGGCTGCTAAGTGGTCTTAGTCCCCACCCAGGTAGCTTAGCTTGTTCTCTGCTGCTGTCCATTTCAGATCCCCCTCCTGGAGGCTGTGGAGAGAACAGGTGAGTGCACCAAGTAAGTGTAGGTCATGAGCAAGAGAGAGAGATACATGGCTTCTTCGTCCCCTGGGATTTAGTGTGGGCGTGGGATGGACCAGGTGCTTCCTCAAAATGACGAATCAACCCAAACTTCTGTGTATGATACTTTAGGCGGGTCGACCTCTGGACCAATCCCTTCTTTTGTCCAGCACCTCCCCCTGCACCATTTTGACTTTTATGGCTCATGTGCCTGCCTTCCCCTAGTCTCACCCACAACATGGTACTAGAGGAGGGCAGAGAAAGGGCTTTTTTCTCTTCAATTGTCTTGCTAGCTTTTCACATGCTCAGTGTTAGAACCACCCCCGCTGCCATCTTGGCCAATGGGGGAGATTCCCTGGTGCTCCAACTGGCTGTTTTATGATGACATTAGTACTTTTACATACTTCAGTTATGGTACATATTCATTTATATCTTAATTATGTGTTTACATATCTGCCTCCCTTAATAGACTAAACTTTTTGAGGGCAGGAGCCAGGTCTTATTGGACTTTATACCTTAGTTGCTTACTAGAGTGCCTGACATAACACAATTTACTCCATATATTTGTCAAGGATAGCCTCACAAATTATCGTAGTCCAAGAACACAGGTGAAATAAAACTGCAAAAGAAAATTTGAGGAGCAGTTTTTCAGGAATATGTAAGAAAGTATTAAATGCCTCTAAAGCAAGAAACAAGAAAAAGAGTCAATGAAACTAATCCTTGATCATATTAGTAAAGAAGCATAGGGTGGAGAAGAGACCGAAGAGAGATGGAATATATTTTTTGACTTGATTTTTAATTTTTAGCTGTTTTATTGAGATATAATTCATGTACCATACAATTCACCCATTTAAAGTGTACAATTCAATGACTTTTAGTGTAATTATAAAGATACACATCTATAACCACAATTGATTTTTGAACATTTTTACCACGCAAAAGAAAACCTGCACTCATTAGCCATCACCCCCAAACCCGCATCACCTTTATCCCTAGGGAACTACAAACCTACATTCTGTCTAGACTTACTGATTCTGGACATTTAATATAAATGGAATCATACAATGTACTTCTGAATGACTTTATTTACTTAGCCTAGTACATTCAAGTTATCCATGTTGCAGCATGTATCAATACTACATTCCTTTTTATGGTTAAGTGATACTTCATTGTATAGATATATCACATTGTTTGTCCATTCAGTTTAAGAGGTGATAAACATTTAGGTTGTTTCCACATTTTGGCTATGGTGAATAATCCTATTATGGACATAGTGTTCAAGTTTTTATGTGGGCATATGTTTTTATTTTTCTTGGGTATATATCTAGGAATGGAATTGTTAGATCATATAGTTACACTATGGTCAACCATTTGAAGAACTGTGAGACTATTCTAAAGTGGCTAAACTCTTTTACATTTTAACCAGCAGTGCATGAGAGTTCCAGTTTCTTCACATCCTTGCCAACATTTGTTATTGTCGTTTTTTAATTAGCCTTGTTTTTTATATAGGGGAGGAACTAAGGAACATTGCTGAAAAGATTAGGGAAAAGAATCTTCCCATGTGCTAGGGTACAGGATCAATGTTATTTGAATATGTAAGAAAAAGAGCCTGTAAATTGTTTTTCCTGATATTTAAAAATTTCCTTACCTGCTGTTTTTTTCAACATTTCATTATGAAAATTTCAATCCTACAACCAGATTGACAGAATTTTACGTTGAATACATACACTCACCAGGTAAATTCTACCGTTAACATTTTTGTATAGTTGCTTTATCACCTTTCTATCCATATACCACCCATTTATTCATCTTATTTTGGTACATTTGAACATATATTGCAGAAACCAGTATACTTTATCCCTAAATGTTTTAGCATGCGTATTATTAGTTAGTTTATTATTTGCATATAGTGTTTATTTATTTAACACAAAATTTGCATACAATGAAATGCACAAACAATAGGATATATTCACTGAGTTTAAACAAATATGTACATACTTGTAGCTCAGGTTATAGAGTTTTAAGTTACAAAAGACCTTGAAAATCATTAGATTCCTCCCTCCCATTTTACAGATAGGAAAAACTGATGTCCAGAGAGGAGAAGTAACTTGTTCAAAATCAAGGGAACAATAGAACATCAGCTTAGCATACTTCTAACTCACATTGTCATCTAGACCTTAGGAATTGAGGTTGCTCTGACTGATAGGCAGCCCCCTTATATAGCAATAATCTTAGGCTTTAACTCATGCTTATTGTACCTAGGCTTAAATGAATCAGGACTTTATATGTCAAGTAATAAAGTTTCCTTTCAGAGAGCTTCAAGAAAAAAAAGAAAAAGACACTGAAAAGTCTAGCCAAGATTGTAAGTTAGATTCTCATTTTTTCTTCAAATACACTTTTATTCATATAATTCCTAGTTTGCAAAATCATATTCAAATACTACTTCTGCAAAAACTTTATTCCTCCTCTCTTTTTAAAATCTTAGCCCCTTATTATTTGTCTCACATAATTATTACCTCGTAAGTCAGTATTTTGTGATTGTGAATTGAGATCCTAAGGTCTCTTTAACGCTGAAAGAACTAATGGATGACTGTGTAGGCTGTGATTTACATTAACAAATTGTAGCATTTTCAAGCAATCTAGATGTCGAGTTCTCTGGAATTAGTCTTAGAGGCTGAGGTACAGTGTTGATTCGCATGGGTGAGAAAACTGAAGAAAGCTGGTAATAATAACTGAGGATGTGCCATATGCCAGGCATTGAGTGAAGTGCTTTACATGCATTACCTCCTTAATCCTCATAATCCTCAAAGTGCTGTTATTATGAATATGTAACAGTTGAGGAAACTGAGGCCTAGAGAAGTTAAGTAATAAGATCACTCATAAATGATGTCCAGAATTAAATTCCAGACCTGTTAGAGTCCAGAGCCCATATTACAACAACTCTGTTATACTATCTCTAAAATAGGTATCTTTGAATATTCAAAGGCTGTCAAGAAAGATTATATTTTAGGGCAGCTGCTGAGGTCAGAATTTGGACCAAACATGGCCATTAGAGGGAAGTATATTTAGACTCTGGGAAATTTTTCTGACAGCCCAAGAAGTAGACATGGCAGTCTTGTATAACAGCAGGCTTCATACATGAGAAATATTCAGGTAGGTGACTGCTGTAGAGAAGATACTTGCATGCAGGTAGAGGTTGCATTTGTTCAGAGATTTCCCCAATAATTGAATCACTTGGAGGAATTTATTTCAAAATCAACTTTATTGAGGTAAATTAGCATACAATAAAATGTGCATATTTTAATTGCACACTTCTGACAAATTTATACAACCATATAACCACCACCAAAATCAAGATATAAATATATTTTCAATAAGCCCCCAGAGTGCACTTGTGCTCCTCCAAAGTTAAGATTTCTCCATCCCCAGCCTCAGCAAACACTAATCTTTTCTTCTTACCATAGATTATTGGATGGGTCTTTTCTGGAGTTTCATGTGAATAGAATCATAGTGGATATTGGTTTGGCTTTTTATGCTCAGCATAGTGTTTTTGGAGATTCATTCATGTTATTGCATGTATCTGTAGCTCATTCCTTTTTATTGCTAATCAGTATTCTTTTGTAAGAGGATACCATAATTTCTTTTTCCATTCACTTGTTGACTGACGTTTGAGTTATTTCCAGTTTTTGGCTACTATGAATAAAACTCCTATGAATAGTTATGTCCATATTTTTATATGGACATGTGTTTTTATTTCTCTTCAATAAACACCTGGAAATGGAATTTATGGGTTGTATAGTACATATAAAAACTGCCAAACTGTTTTCCAAGGTAGTTGTACCATTTTATATTTCCACAAGTAACATATGAGAGTTCTAGTTGTTCCACATTGCACCAGCATTTGATATTGTCAGTCTGTTCATTTTACTTATTTTGATGGACATGTAGTAGTACTTCATTGTACGTGCTTTTTTTTCTAATTGTTGTTCTATTACAGTTGTCCCATCCCGCCCCCCTCATTGCTCTCCCCAGTCTCGCCCACTACCTCTTCTCCCACAGTCAATCCCTGCCCTGTTTTTCATGTCCATGGGTCATTTATACTAGTTCCTTGACTGGCCCCTTCCCTTTCTTTCCTACCTCCCCCCTCCCCCATCCATTCTGGTCACTGTCTGTCCCTTGTTTCCATGCCTCTTTTTATTTTTCTCATTTGTTTGTTATGTTCATTAGGTTCCCGTAATAGGTGAGATCATATGGTATTTGTCTTTCTCTGAATGGCTTATTTCACTTGGCAGAATAGTCTCCAGTTCAATCTATACTGTTACAAAAGTTAAGAACTCCTTTATATTTATTGCTGCATGCTATTCCGTTGTGTAAATGTACCACAGTTTTTTTAACCACTCATTCACTGATGGGCACTTAGGCTGTTTCTAGTACTTGGCTATTGTAAAAGTGCTACTGTGAACATAGGGGTGCATAGGTTCTTTTGAACTGGTGTTTCAGGGTTCTTTGACTACAATCCCAGGAATGGACTCACTGAATCAAAAAGCAGTTCCATTTTTAGTTTTTTGAGGAAAATTCCATACTGTTTTTCACAGTGGCTGCCCCAGTCTGCATTCCCACCAACAGTGCGGTAGGGTTCCCTTTTCTCTACATCCTCGCCAGCACTTGTTGTTTGTTGACTTGTTAATGGCCATTCTGACTGGGGTGAAGTGGTATCTCATTGTGGTTTTTATTTGCATCTGTCTGATGGCTAGTGATGTTGAGTGTTCTTTCATATGCCTATGGACCCTCTGTATGTCCTCCTTGGAGAGGTGTCTTTTCAGGTCCTCTGCACATTTTTTAATTGAGTTGTCTGTCATCCTGGTGTTGAGTTGTTTAAGTTCTTTATATATTTTGGAGGTCAATCCCTTGTCTGAGGTATCATTAGCAAATATTTTTGCCCATATGGTTGGTTCCCTTTTCATCCTGCAAATGTTTTCTTTCACTGAGCAGAAACTTTTTAGTTTGATGTAGTCCCATTTGTTTATTCTTTCCTTTATTTCCTTTGCTTTTGGATATATATCGGTGGAATTATTGCTGCATGGGATATCTGAAATTTTCCTGCCTATGTTTTCCTCTAGGACATTTATGTTGTGACAGCTCACATTTAAGTATTTTATCCATCTTGAGTTTATTCTGGTGTAGGGCATACGTTGGTAGTCTAGTTTCATTATTTTGCATGTCCTTGTCCAGTTCTCCCAACGCCATTTGTCGAGGAGGTTATTTTTACTCCATTTTATTCTCCAGCCCTCTTGTCAAATATTAGTTGACCATATAGACCTGGGTTTTCTTCTGGGCTCTCTATTTTGTTCCATTGCTCTATATGTCTGTCCTTATGCCAGAACCAGGCTGTTTTGATTACAGTGGCCTTGTAATATAGTTTGATATCAGGTATTGTGATTCCTCCTACTTTGTTCTTTTTTCTCAAGATTGCTGAGGCAACTCAGGGTCTTTTTTGGTTCCATATACATTTTTGAAGCATTTCTTCTAGATCTGTGAAATAAGTCATTGATTTTTAATAAGATTGCATTGACTCTATAAGTTGCTTTACGTAGTCTGGACATTTTAATGATGTTAATTCTTCTCATCCATAAACAAGGTATATGCTTCCATTTATCTGTATCTTCCTTAATTTTTTTCTTCAGTGTTTTATAGTTTTTTGAGTACAGGTCTTTTACTTCCTTGGTTAAGTTTGTTCCTAAGTACTTATTTTTCTAGTTGTTATAGTAAATGGGATTTTTTTTTCTGCTTTCTATAGTTGATATTTCATTTTTGATGTACAAAAATGCCTTCAACTTCTGAATATTGACTTTATGTCTTGTTATTTTGCCAAATTCATTTATTAGGTTGAGTAGTTTTTTGGTGGAGCCTATAGGGTTTTCTATGTACACTATCATGTTGTCTGCAAATAATGACCGTTTTACTTCCTCCTTTCCAATTTGGAAGCCTTTTATTTCTTTTTCTTGTCTGATTATATGGCTAGAACTCCCAAAACTTTGTTGAAAAGAAGATGAGTGAGTGGACATCCTTGTCTTATTCCTAATCTTAGGGGATTAGCTTTCAGTTTTTGCCCATTGAGTATGATGTTGGCTTCAGATTTCGTATATATAGCCTTTATTATATTGAGGTATTCTCTCTCTATTCCCATTTTGCTGAGTGTTTTTATAAATGAGTGCTCTACCTTATCAAATGCTTTTTCAGCATCTATTGATATGATCATGTTATTTTTGTCTTTGATTTTGTTTATGTGATGTTTTAAGTTTATTGATTTGTCAATATTATACCATTCTTGCATCCCTGGGATGAATCCCACTTGATCGTAATATATGATTTTTTTTTTTTTTTAGAGTTGAAAGTGGGGTTTATTTTTTATTATAAAAGAAAAAAAAAACTCCTCGGAATCTTAACGAAGGAATATTTCACTCAGAACAGAAACCAGGATACAAAATTACAAGTATTTGACCTCTCCTCTCCAGTCCTGTTCCCCCTTTCCTGTAAAAGCAGAGATGGGAAGGAGACCGTGGGAGCAAACAAGCAATTCTGTAAAGCAAAGTCTTCAAATCCCTACAAATATGATTAAAATCTAAACTTGTTTTGCTTTTTAAAAAAATTTTAATATATCAAAAGGCCTGCTTTAGTGACATGCTAGTCCCCCAGAAAAGAACCCAACACCCCCTTGTCAGTAATATACATGCTCAAGTTGACCAGCCAACTCATATGTCTAAACCCCTGTGCATACATGTGTCTTTAAATCAAAGCCGGGGGGCTCGGGCGATTGCTGCTATAACATCCTTCTTCCTGTTAACCAACCAGCATCCACGCCCTCCAGAAGGGCAGGCAGGGCACAGAGAAATCCTTAAATGGTAGTGATGGTTTAACAGCCCCTAACAGTCAACTTTACAAGCATCTCCACCCTCATCCCCCACTCAAAAGGAGCCTTTTTCTAGCCAGACTACTCACCTCAAATTTGGCTCCTGGTGACCAGAATGGTTTCTTCCCCTTTAGAAAAAGCACACATATCCGCACACCCATATATATAATTTTTTTTGTTATTGCATTTAAATATAAAAATACTACTCTGATTTGTGTTATAAATGGAGGACCAAGGAATGAGAGCTTTTTCTTCTAAGGTAGGGCTACCCATCCCATTCCTTCCTGCTGAGCTTGCCTTCAGGTGAGGACAGGTATCCCCAGGCAAGGGAAGCACAGCCCGCAACAGGCACCTTCCTTCCTGACTCCCTGACTCCCACACTCCCCTCTCTCCTAGTTCTCCCTTTCATTAGAAATTTGGGTACAGCCTTTTAAGAAATGGAACTTTCCACCAAGAGGGAATATCTACTAACCACAGGGTAAGCCCAGCCCCCGCCCCCACCCCCCGCCCCCTTCAGCTACCTTGAAGAAGAAAAAGGTCCTTCCCCTCCCTTCACAAATACTATGTTCACTGTCCAGAGAGCTACGCCTGTTGGACAAACATCTGATTAAGTGAAGCAGTGGTTATGTTTCCCTGCCCTCTCCCCACTAATGCACTAGAAAACTTCAGTGATGGGGGGTGGGGGGGAAAGGGTGTGTGTATGTGAAGAGATTAAGAACTTGACCCCTCTAACCTAGCCAAAGAAAGCAAGAAATATTAACTGGGCACGAGGAATACAAAAAGACCTTGATGTTCCGCCCTCTGAGTTACAGCTATTATGACAACTGAGAGGGGGGCGACAGTGGGAGTAGGATGAAGAATTAATTAGAAGGGGTTCAATGACTGCGAGTCTAGTCCACTTAGTTTTTGTACTGGAAGGGCTCCTCGCCAGTTTCGTTGAGAAGACATGTGCGGATGAGGGCTTCTGTCACCCCGAAGGGGTTGCAGTTGGCAGAGGGGTGCCGGTCTTCAAAGTAGCCCATCTTCTCCTGGCCGACTGCCCTGGGAATGCGGATGCTAGCGCTGCGGTTGGCCACACCGGCAGAAAAGTCGTTGATGTTGGAGGTTTCATTGAATCCAGTTAGGCGTCGGGCATTGTCCTGCCCCCCCCTTGGGATCGTAGGCTCGGATGTGGTACTGGTGCCGCTTGCTCAGCCTCTCGATGTACTCTTCAATGTACTTCAGGCCGTTCTCCTCTCGCGTGGCCTTTGGGCTGAAGTTGGTGTGGCTGCCTGCACTATTCCAGTTCCCAGGAATTGGCTTGGGATCAAAGTTGCTATCACTCCAAAGTCTTCACACACTCGGTGCAAGATGAATAGGGCCACCCAGAGGTGATGTCCCATTTCGATTCCTTCACACAGTCCTATCTGGAATTCCCACTGGGCGGGCATAATCTCGGCATTTGTCCCCGCGATCTTGATGCCAGCATACAAGCAGGCCCGGTCGTGAGCCTCCACAATGTCCCTGCCGTAGGCTCTGTCTGCTCCCACACCACAGTAGTATGGACCTTGGGGCCCAGGGAAGCCATTGGAAGGCCAACCAAAAGGGTGTCCATCTGTGCCCATGAGAGTATTCCCACTCCATTCCAAACCAGGGGTGCTGACTGCCCACCATGTCCATTATCCGTTTACAACTGTGCCTTAAATTGGTCTCTGCAGGCTTTCGGTTGTACTTTAAGACTTCACAGAACACCAGCTTGTTGGAGTCCTTGCGGAAAGGGTCCCAAAACATAGCAGCAGGAACAAGATACATGTCACTGTTGGGGACTTCAGACTGTAAAGTACTAGAGCCATCAAAATTCCACTCGGGCAACTCTTCTATACACTTCGGCTCACTGTTCAGGGTCCGGGTCTTGCATCGAAGTCCTCCAGTACCATCAGTCCAGATATACATAGCTTGGACTTTATCACTCTGAGGCAGGGACATGTACATCTGCTTGACACCTTTGTTCATGTGGGAATTTGCAGAGGTGGCCATGGTGGAAGATGTTCTTGGGGGCAAGCAGGCCGTGAGAGCAAGGTGCCAAGAGGAGAAGAGAGGAAGCTGGGAATGCTGTTCAAAAGCTCAGATCTTCTCCCATCCTCAGCTCATATATATATATGATCTTTTAAATGCATTGTTGGATCTGGTTGGCTAATATGTATGAGATTTTAATGTGTTGCTAGATTCAATTTGCCAATATTTTGTTGAGGATTTTTGCATCTATGTTCATCAGTAATATTGGACTATAGTTTTCTTTCATTGTTGTGCCTTGAACTGGTTTTGGAATTAGAATAATACTGGTCTCATAGAAAGAATTTGGGGGCTTTCCCTCTTTTGGATTTTTTTGGAATAGTTTGAGAAGCATAGGGGTTAGTTCTTCCTTAAATGTTTGGTAAAATACATCTGTGAAGCCATCTGGTCTGGGGCTTTTGTGTGCTGGGAGTTTTTTGATTACTGCTTCAATTTCACTAGTTATTATTTGTCTATTCAAGCTTTCTGCTTCTTCTTGATTCAGTTTTGGAAGATTATGTTTCCAGAAATTTGTCCATTTCACCCAGGTTGTCAAATTTCTTGTCATATAGTTGTTCATAGTAATTTCTTACAATCATTTCTATTTCTGTGGTATTGGTTGTGATTTCTCCTCTTTTGTTTCTAATTTTATTTATTTGGGTCCTCTCTCTCTCTCTCTCTCTCTCTCTCTCTCTCTCTCTCTCTCTCTCTGATAATTGTTAGTTTGTTGTCATTTTAATGTTTGTAATTTTGATCTTCTTTTTCTTAAGTAAGTCCCTTGACGTTTCATATAATAATGGCTTGGTGATAATGAACTTCTTTAGCTTTACTTTGTCTTGGAAACACTTTATCTGCCCTTCCATTCTAAATGATAGTTTTGCTGGATAGAGTAATCTTGGTCGTAAGTCCTTATTTTTCATCACCTTGAATACTTCTTGCCAGCCTCTTCTTGCCTGCAAACTTTCTTTTGAGAAATCAGCTGATAGTCTTATTGGCACCCCTCTGTAGGTAACTCTCTTCTTTTCTCTTGCTGCTTTTAAGATTCTCTTTTTATCTTTAACCTTTGGCATTTTAATTATGATGTGTCTTGGTGTGGTCCCATTTGGATCTAGCTTGTTTGGAACTCTCTGTGCTTTTTGGACTTGTATGTCTATTTCCTTGGCCAAATTTGGGGAATTTTCCTTCATTATTTTTCACATAGCTTTCAATTTCTTGCTCTTCCTCTTCTCCTTCTGGCATCCCTATGATTTGGATGTTGGCACATTTAAAGTCGTCCCAGAGATTCCTAAGCCTC
This sequence comes from Furipterus horrens, assembly GCF_987537825.1. Lineage (NCBI taxonomy): Eukaryota > Metazoa > Chordata > Mammalia > Chiroptera > Furipteridae > Furipterus > Furipterus horrens. Next base: position 134,217,638 of record NW_028327175.1, read on the forward strand.
TCTTCATTTTTTTCAATTCTTGTTTCTTCATTCTGTACTGGTTGACTGTTTTTTTCTTCCTTATGTTCCAAAGCATTGATTTGAACCCAGGTTTTCTTCCCTTCACCATTGGTTTTGTGTGGATTTTTCTTTGTTTCATTTAGTGTAGCCTTCACTTCTTTACATATGCGTTTGCCATACTTAAGCATATCTATCAAGCCTGTGGGCATCTTTATCACCAGTATTTTGAACTCTACATCTGTTAGGTTGGCTATCTCCTCATTTGTTAGGTTGACTGTCTCCTCATTGCTTAGTTCTCCCACTGGAACCTTGATCCATTCCCCCTTTTGGGACATCTCTGTCTCCTCATCTTGACAGGCTCCTGTCTCTCTTTTTTCTTGATGAGTCTGGTTAAAAGCTTGTCAACTTTGTTAATCTTTTCAAGGAATCAACTCCTCGATTTATTCATCCTTTGAATTGTTCTTTTAGTCTCTATGTCATTTAATTCTGCTCTTATCTTGATTATTTCCTTCCTTCTGCTTGTTCTAGGCTTTGTTGTTGTTTCTCTAGTTCTTGTAGATGTAAGGTTAGGTTGTTTATTTGAGGTTTTTCTATCCTTTTTAGGTAGGCCTGTATTGCTATGATCTTCTGTCTCAGGACTGCCTTTGCTGTATTCCTTAGGTTTGGGGCTGTGGTGTGTTCATTTTCATTTGTTTCCAGAAACTTTTTTGATTTGTTCCCTGATATCATTGTTAACCCACTTATTTTTTAGTAGCATCTTATTCAGTCTCCATGAATTTGAGTGATTTTGGGTTTTTTCTTGAGGTTGATTTCTAGTTTCAAGCCATTGTAATCTGAGGTGCTTGATATAATTTCAATTTTCTTGAATTTGTTGAGGCTTGTTTTGTGTCCTACCATGTTGTGTTTCTTTGGAAATGTTCCATGTGCACTTGAAAAGAATGTATATTTCGCTTCTTTGGGGTGAAAGTTTCTGTATATATCAATTCAATCCATTTGATCTGGAGTTTTGTTCAATGCCACAATTTCCTTGTTTCTTTGCTTGGAATATCTGTCCATTGTTGACAATGGGGTGTTAAAATCCCCTACTATGAGTGTATTGCTGTCAATATCCTTCTTGAAGTCCTTCAAGATTTTCCTTATATATTTGGGTGCTTCTATGCTGGGTGCATATATGTTTGCAAGGGTTATATCTATTTGATGGATTGTTCCCTTAAGTATTATGAACTATCCTTCTTTATCTCTTTTTATGGCCTTTGTTGTAGAATCTATTTTGTCTGATAGAAGTATTTCTACCCCTAGTTTTTTTTTTTTTTTTTATGTCTGTTTGCTTGAAATATTTCTTTCCATCCCTTCACTTTCAGTCTGTGTAGATCTTTTGTTCTGAGATGGGTCTTTTTTAGACAGCATATATGTGGGTCATTTTTCTTATTCATTCAGCTACTCTATGTCTTTTGATTGGTGCATTTAATCCATTTACATTTAACGTTATTTTTGATAGGCACTTATTCATTGTCATTTTCTCCCTTCTTACCTGTGTTCCTCTCTATCTCTCTTTGTTTCTTCAGCTTCTTAAAGCAGACCGATTAGGATCTCTTGCAATGTTGGTTTGGTGGAGATATATTCTTTTAGCTTTCTTTTGTCTTGGAAACTCCTTATTTCACCTTCCATTTTTGTTTATTTCTGCTGTTATTTTGATTTCTATCTTTCTTATGGTTTAATTTCCTCCTTCTTAGCGTCTTAAGATACAACCTTATGCCATTGATTTTATGCCTTTTTCTTTTTATGGTACAAGCATTTAAGGCTATTCATTTCTTTTAAGGACCACCTTATCTGCATGTTCATTTTCCTTTTTAATTCAGTACAATATTTTTTTTCTAATTATGCTTTCTCTTTCTTTTACTTAAAGGTGTGTTCTTTAGTTTCCATATAATTTGAGAATTTCCCAGATACTATATTGCTGCTGATATGCAGGTTTAATACAATGGCTACCAAAATCCCAGCAAGATATAAGGAAAAATTTTTTTCTAAAAATTTTTATGGTAAGGCAAAGGACAGAGGATAGTTACCAGTTTTGAAAAGAAGAATAAATTGAGGGAAATTAGTCTACCTAACTTAAAGTTTTATTATATCACTACAGTAATCAAGAATGTGTATTGTTGCCAGAAGGATAAACACCTAGATCACAGGGACATAATAGATAACCCAGAAATAGACTCATGTGAATATGACCAAATAATCTTTATTTTACTTCTAATTTTGAACACATTTTAGACTTACAAATAAAGCTGCAAAAATAATACAGAGAATTTTGAATACCTCTCTCCCAGCTTCCGCTTATGTTAATATTGTTTATAACCAACGTACAATGATTAAAACTAAGAAATTATAATTTATACAATTCCAATTTTACCAGTATTCCCACTAATGTTACTTTTCTGTTCCAAAGAATCCTATCCAGAATTCAACATTATATTTATTTACTAATTCTTCTTAGTCTCCTTTAGTTTGTAAAGCCTCAATTTTTCCTTGTTTTCCATGGCCTGACCACACTTCTTAAAAATAAACTTTTTACTTTAGGCAGTTCTGGATTTACAGAAAAATTACAAAGATAGTACCTGGAATTCCCATATATATTATACCCAGTTTCTCTTACTATTAATATCTTACATTAGTATAATATATTTATTATAATTAATAAACCAATACTGATAAATTATTATATTATTAGCTGAAGTCCATGCTTCCTTCACATGTCCTTAGGTTTTTACCTAATGTTCTTTTTCTGTACAAGAATCCCATCCAGGATACCACATTACATTTAGTCATCATGCTTCCTTTGGCTCTTGGCTATAAGTTTCTCAGACTTTCCTTGTTTTTAATGACCTTAACAGCAGTAAAGTATTTTGTAGAATGTCCCTAATTTGGGATATCTTTGATATTTTTCTCATGATTAGACTGGGGTTATGTGTTTTTGACAAGAAGACTATAGAAGTAAAGTGCCATTTTTATCACATAGTATCAAGGATATATACTATCAACATGACTTATCCCTGTTGTTGATCTTGAGCACCTGGCTGAGGTGACATTTGTTAGGTTTCTCCACTGTGGAGTTACTTCCTTCCTTGTTTATATTGTGCTCTTTGGAAAGAAGTTATTATTTATAGCCCACATTTAAAGAGTGAGGAGTATGCTCTATCACCATGAGGATGGGTTATCTCTATAAATTATTTGAAATTCTTCTGAAGGAGAGATCTGTCTCTTCTCCCTATTTATAATTTATTCAATCACTTATTTATATCAGCGTGGACTTAGGGATATTTGTTTTATACTATTGGTTATAATTCAATACCAGTTTATTTAATTGCTTAATATGGATCATATATTTAAATGTAAAATGCAAAACTATACAACTTCAGAAGAAAATATAAGAGAAATATCTATGAGGCCTTAGTTTGGTGATGAGTTTTAGATATTACACCAAAAGCCTGATTCATGAAAGAAAAATCGATGTTAGACTTTATTGACATTAAGAACATCTGCTCAGCAAAAGATGCCATAAAGAGAATGAAAAGCAAGCCACAAATTGAAAGAAAATATTTGCAAAGCAGCGTATATCTGATAAGGGACTTATACTCAAAATATACAAAGAACTCTATAAAAGTCAACAATAAGAAAAATAAAAAACCCAGCTCCACCCTCAGAGTTAAGCTGAGGAGCTGGGGTGGGAAGAGAGCCAGTGGTCTGATTGTAAATAAAGTTGGGACCTTTTTTAAAAAAAAGAAGAAGAATCCCAACCAAGCTAAAATATAAGCAAAAGATATGAATAGACACCCCATCAAAGAAATTATACAGATATCAATAAGCATATGAAAAGATACTCAACACCATTTGTTATTAGGGTATTGAAAAGGAATGCAAAGTACTTTTTCTTTGAAAGACAGTTTGACAGAATCTAAAAAACAAAAACAAACAAAGCAAACAACCAGAACAGGAACAGAACCATAGGTATGGGGATCTTTTGGAGGGTTATCAGCTTGGTGGGGGGAAGGGGGGAATGGGGGAAATGGTTCAGAGATCAAGAAGCATAATTGGTAGGAACAAAATAGACAGGGGGAAGTTAAGAACAGTATAGGAAATGATGAAGCTGAAGAACTTACATGCAGGACCCATGGACATGAACTAAGGGGGAGATTGTTGAAGAGAAGGCAGGTACTGAGCAGAGGGGGGCAAAGGGAAAAAATTGGGACAACTGTAACATATAATCAATAAAATATATTTTTTTAAAAAGCTAAACATAGTCTTACCATACAATTTAACAGTCATACTTACAGGTATTTACTCAACTGATAGGAAATTTTCTGTCCACAAAAAAACCCTGCATATGAATGTTTATAGCAGTTTTATATATAATTTCTCAAAACTGGAAGCAACCAAGATGCCCTCCAGTAAGTGAATATATAAACAAATATGGCACATCCATACAGTAGAATGATTCAGTGATTAAAATAAATGTTATTAAGTCACAAATGATGTGGATGCATCCTGAATGCATATTGGTAAGTGAAAGAAGTCAGTCTGAAAAACGCTATGCTCTGTATCATTCCAAATCTCTAGATTCCATAATTTCTACCTTCTTTGCTTTCTCTTACTTTCTTGCCAGCTCAGTAATTTTACAAGATATTTTTACATTTTATTCAGAATTTATTTTTTCATGCAAGTTAAGTGATGTTTAGGGTATGTATTTTAATTTGCTGTCTGATTAGAAATGCAATCCAGACATTTTCTTTTAATATTTAGTATTCTAGCTCATGACTTTCTTGTAATTTAACTCTCTAAATGCAGCTGTTTGCATGGAATGCATACCCTTTCATCTTCAGGAAGAAGGGATATCTTTTATAACTTTGTCACTGTGTGGCAGTTACTTAATCTTTTTAAGTCTCATTCTAAAAATGAGGATGATAACAATGCTACTTCATAGTATTATTTGCAAGAATTAAATAAGATAATGTATATTAAGTACTTAGAGCAGTGTATGGCATTTGTTAAATACTCAGGTTAGCTACTCACCTCTTCCCTACTCCAGGAGAGATGACAGCTCTATAAGGCTTAACAACAAAAATAAAGTGTTAATGGCTTTGTCAACAATGTACTTCTCACTTCTGTCACAGAAGTTAGTCACAATTCTTGGCTTCAGGGATAATTAAAATCATTCAGGGGGAACAAGAGACTTGTCATAAGGCAATTTATTTTCATTGTCAGTTAACTGGTTGATGAATTAGTTTGTGATTTTTGGAAGTAGGAACTGAAACTCAACTCAGTTGTGAATATCTTGTTTTTTCCTATATTGATCTGCAAAGGATAGAGAGGGTTCTTTTGTTCAAGAAACATCTGAGAATTTATAAATTTGGAGAATAAAATAAAAGTTCATATTTGTTTATTTCTGGTAGATTTCCCATGCTTACTCCCATGCCTTGCACGTGATAAACACTTAGTGAATATTTGCTGAATTAAGTAGAAGATAGATTTAGTGGTATCAGGATTTATGAAATAATTTTATTCCAGATGTACTCCAAAGTTCATTTAGGATCTTTGGGATTGTAATGGGGCATTGGTTGTAATATTACATCATAACCTTTGATAGTCAAATATTTGGATAATGCAAGAGATACAGTGCACCTAATCCTGGCGGGGGGAGGGGATAGGCTCTCATTTTCTGATAATGTTTATTTACTTAAATTTTTCTTTTTTTTTCATTTCATTTAATTTTAAGAAGAATATTTTTCAACATTTTGTTCATCTTTATTTTATGTTTCCCACCCTAGTTTTATGTCTGAAAGATTTGTGACCAAATGCTAGAAGTATAAATAACTTTTCCACACTCTCAATTTAAGAATTTAAGAACTATTGCCCTGGCCAGTGCAGCTCACTTGGTTGGAGTGTTGTCCATAACTGAAAGGTTGTGGGTTGGATTCCCTTTCAGGGCACACACCTAGGTTGCAGGTTTGATCCCTGTTCTTGTCATGTATGATCCCCATTCCAGGCACATATAGGAGACAGTCAATTGATATTCCTTTCTCACATCGATGTTTCTCTCTGTCCCTAAAAGCAATGAAAGGATGTAACAACTAAATTATTACTTACGTTTCATGAATCAGTTAGAAATAAATGTCCTACATCTGTGGGTTTCAACTGCACTGATTTATATGATTTGAATTATTTATTCAGTTTAGTTTTAATCCTTTCCTGCTTATGGGATCATTTTGAAACTTTGATGAGCTGCTATTCAAAATAATTTCCATTGGCTATTGCTTTAATTTGGATATGGTTCTCCTTTTCTGTTTGTTTGTTTCTTCTTGAGTTCAATTGATATTTAAATACTTTGATGGAGTGACCAGATGAGTATTTTTATTTAATTTCTTTTTTTATTGTTGTTCTATTACAGTTGTCCCAAATTTTCTCCCCTTGCTCTCCGTTGCTCCCCCCTCCCCAGTCAATCCCCACTCTGTTGTCTGTCCATGAGTCATTTATACTAGTTCCTTGACTAGGTCCTTCCCCTACTTACCCCACTTCTCCCCTTCCCCCTCCCCAGAGGAGTTTTAAATGTAGTCCTATTAGTAAAATAGCCATGTCAAAAGCATACCCTCTAATCACCCTGTGCACACAGCAAAAAAATATTCTAGCTATTAGGATGCCCTTGGATTGGTGTCCCTTTTAAAACCCAAATGAGCCAGAACTGCCATTTATTAACATTATTCTTTATATGAAGGTTTTTTTCCTTTTATTTTGTTTCATTTGTTTTTTCTTATCTACTAAATTAATTTTAATTACATCTTATAACAATGCCACACTAATATGAAAAAAAATTTAATTAAAAAAACAGGAGAACTCAATTTATCCAAATATAGATCAACTCATTTCATTTTTCTCTGTTCTTTTATAACTTTTATATACATGTATGCACATTTTTGTATAGTTGAAATCATAATGCACAAGCAGTTGGATCATGTCTCTTCACTTAGCATCATGCATACATATTTTCTCATAATATCATCTACTCCTTATAATGATGTCAGTGGCTTCTTAATTCTCTGTTAGGTTTTTTACCACTTTTTAACTGTTGAACATTTAGAATTTTTTGCATTTTTTTCTACTACAGTCAGTAATTCCATAAATCATCTAATCAAATACTTTATTTCTTTTTCATAATTATTTCTTAAATATAAATCCCCAGAAGTGAGGTTATTGGGTCAAAACATTATTAAAAATAATCGCTTATATGTCTTCAGTTCTTCCCATGTGCCAGGTTGTGAGTGGAGAAGGTCTTTACCTGAATTTAATTTAATCTTTACAAAAAACCTGTCAGATTGCTACATATTATCTTTATTTTACAGAATAGATAATTGTGTTAAACAACCTAACTAAACAGGCACTGAAACGCTGCCAATCTGAAACTGGAGACTGCAGCTCTGAACCGCTATGTGAGTCTCATGTTCTGGATGTTTTCATTAACTTGTAAGCAGTTCTCCACCCTGCCCTGTCCATCCACCGAAGCTGTGACCCTTAGACAAGGTTATGCATTCCTCTCCCACTCCCCTCACGGCACCCTCCTCTCAGCTTTGTTAATTTAATAAAAGCAAAAGACATCTCATAATTAATGTAAAATTTTGGAGCTAGAAGGGAACTCCTGAAATATTGTTTTATTGATTACCAAACTGAGGTTCAAAGGAGTGAAGTCATTTGTCCAGGACCAACTTGGGATACTTGATTCCCTGGGCTGGTGCCTTTGCCATGTGCTTTGCTGCCATCCAGCTGCTTGCGTCTTCCTTTTTGTTCCCTTTCTTGTTCTCGCTTGGTCCTTGCCTGCAGATACCAATAATATTGTGGAGCAAACCCAAGAATAAAAATTTAAGAACCAGAACAAACCCAACTATATGACTGAGTCAACCTCATTTCCAGTTCATTTTTACCGAGGAAGGGGCAAAAGAAAAAAATCTAAAACAAAAAGCCTTGTTGTCTCAAAAGAGAAAGGGATTGATATGAGAAGACTGGTATCATCGAAGAGGAAACCAATTCTGAGAACGTGGCTTCAAGTGACTAGTTTTCACATATCCTTTAAGCGATTCCAGATCAAAAGAAGTATTGAATTTAATTGGCTTCCCACAATTCTTTGTTTTTGTTGAAGAAATGCCTTGTTCATAGTTAACAAGAGATTTACTAAGGCCTTATGGATTGTAGAGAAACAATTCATTTGATTGTTTCAGTGTGTTTATGCCAGTCGGTTTGAGGAGAAGAAAAGGAGAGGATAATTGAGCACTTAATATGTGCCCAATTTGTGTTTACCTTACCTTCACTTATATAATCCTCAAACAGAGGATGCTATTTATTCCCATTTTACAGGAGAGAAAACTGGAGTTCAGAGAATTTTACTACTTACTCAAAGCCACAATAGATAATTAAGAAGTGAGATGATATCTGTCTGATTTTCACTATGGTTTCTTCTGTCACTGAAGCTCACTGTTATTTTTTCTTAACTTCCTAGTACAAAAATTGGGATAGTCAATTACAATTACAATTTTTAAGTAAGCAGAAAAAAATATTCATTTCTGATTTTAGAAAAGGCAATTTTTGAATAGTGGCTCTAAGAGTTATTCAGAAACAAGTTTCTTAACTATGAGAATGTAAGTAATCAGACTCCATCAACAGACTTCCGTGGAAAATAAATGTACAGATAGTGGAAAGGTGAATCTATTTATTAACTTTCTTTCAAGGTTGATTACCATGCACTGCTGGGCTTTCTTTGGAACTTATTTTAATGTGTACATGTTTGTGTGTGCTTGTGTACATGTGTGTTTAAAGGCCTGTCTTTATTAATTTCTGCAACTAGTCTTTTTTGTGTGTTCGCATTTTCCTTTTTAAATTGCTTTAGTTGTATTTTCCCAGCATCATATTGTTTTCACCAAGGCTTACATTTCCTGTTTGCCAAAGGATACATTTGCACCAAGTTTGGCAAATGCTTGTCTTTTATCCCCCACCCCATGCAGCTTCTTTTTCTCTTCCTTTGGTAGATTCTCCCTTTAGATCATCAAGACTGCATAATTTATGGCCCTCCTCCCTTTCTACATTTTTTTGTTTTGTTGTTCTTTTCTGGTCTGCCGAATTGTTTTCCTTGAAACTCACCCTTGTGAATATTTCTGCATAAATCCCAATTTACTTTTGAACTCCTGCCACACCTCATATGCTTTCTTCTCTGAGCCTATGGCTTTCATAATGCCTCTCTGTCTATTCTTCCTGATCCCCATTTACTAGACTCACTGATCCTGTACTGTCCACATGGTTCACATTTTTTTAAACCAGAAACATCTGCATGGGAAGGAGATGCTAATAATAAATAATTAAATTTAGCACTTTCCCTGTCTTAGACCTTTTTACCCATGTTACTCAGTTCTCTCACACAACAACTGAGCTAGTGGGTAATATCAGTATTTTTCCCCACAGCAGAAACAGAGTGGGCTAATGACTTGAAGAAAGTGAGGTAAATCGATATTCAACCCTGGAATTCATGCAATATTAAAGCTGACATTATGATTCCTAGCTTTGACCTAAAAAAATTAACTTATACTGTATGTTTGTGTTCTATAGAGCATTATCAGAGGTCATTTGGTACATTTTTTGATACAGGAAAACTTGTTTATAATCATAATCATTTGGAATTTGTGACTTTTTTGTTAGCCAGTACTGAAGCATTCCTTTGTGCTATCACTATAAATTTACAGAAAACTGCAAACCATACATAGTCTCTGCATTGCCTCCTTTGGAAAACAAAAGATTGAGAAGGATTTGACCATCTTGTCTGTTCTATATGAATATGACTAATTGCAAATTAGACCCATTGAGATTTGGAAACTGTTTTTAAGCAGCTAGTTATACAATTATATCTTCCAAATTCATGATTAAATCTATCACTCTCTTGCTTTAAAAAATTGGCTTCCCATTCTCTGCTGAATTAAGGAAGTGTTCTAGCAGCCATACCTGGCTGGCTTTTCATTAAATATGTACATCTTGTGCTTTTCTGATCCTTTCAACAAGTCCCTTCCTTCTCCCTAATCTTCACTCTTGATAAGTCTGCTCATCAGGCCATTCCAGTATCTAGCACTAAACTTGGATTATGTTAGGAACTTGTGTTCATTCAACTCTTTGTTGAATGGATGAATCTCAAAAACCTGCCTAAGGAATCCTTTTATTTCTCTCCTTTGAACCTTAACTCTGCAGGAGCTTCCCTAGAAGGAAGCTTCTCTTAGTAGGCCTTATATCTGAGTCCTTAGCATGCATCTCTCCTGTCCCCTAATAGACCTTTCACTGCCTCTGGCTAGAAATTATGTATTTCTCTGTGTTAAGGCCTCATACATAATAGATGCTCTATAAATTTATATGGAGTTGGGCATATGTGAAAGTAATAAATCTTTATTAAATTTATTCTAGATTATATTGTCATGCCTTTTATTTAGTCCAAGCAAGTGAGGTTTTGCTGTATGTGTTTTGCATGAATCTGCGTATATAATTATGTATAAAATATACACATATTTATAGCATTTCTTCCTCAGTCTTGTTTTTGAAAAACTATGCAGCAAGAGATTTATGATCAAGAAGTATAAGAACTCATGGCAAAAAGTCTTAGAAGGAATAAACTGATCTATAAATGTCTTTATAAAATTCTTTATTTTGTATATCTTATTATTGATACCTCAAAAGAAACCTTTCAGATTCTTTTTATCATACACTTTTAACAAGATACTCATAAACTGATTATGCTTTTTTCACACAAGAGGATATTCATTTTTTCTATAACTGGTCTTACACCTAAACTTTCAACACCTTTCAGGTTGTATGCTCTGTTTTCAAGTTTCACCACGATCCCAGAGGTTTAAATAACTCTGATACTTTAAATGGAAACACAAACAAGCCAACAAACATAAAACTATGTATAGGTTTAAATTAATAAACTCTGAAGCTGAGTAGGCATTTCCCAGTGCTCCTAGGCCTTAGCTCTGTCCATACCAAAGTATTATTTTTAGCCTCTATTCTACATATTTTAGCTTCTTTTCCCCCAACAAATTGAGCAGTTTCTAATTGCTGGATTTACCTTCTATTGTTTCCTTTATATACTTTGAGGCAGCCTGGCAAAAATTTCTATTTCTGCTCTGCCAACATTTTTACTTTTTAAAAATTCCCAATACCACCCTTCTTTTTCTGGAGTACCCCCAAATCAGTTGTTCATCATTTGCATCTCTGAGTAATTGTGTGTGCAGAATTTGGCACCTATCAAACCCTTCTCATCACCTCTCCTAAATTCACTTGCTCTAAAGCACCAGCAAACAATGTAGATACTTCATTGCAGATTTTCTGAAGAAGCAGAGGAGAGAGTTTGTATCTCATTCATTCCACAGTCAACTCCTTCAAAATCCCTGTCAGATATTCTTACCCTTTAAAGTTTCTCATTAGCCTTGCAACTATTAAGAATTTTCTTCCCTTATTTTTTTCCTCCATGAACTACTCAGCTTTCTTGGCTCTTTTCTGTATTAGGTTTTCTATGAGAAATTCTTTGTTTATCATCACTTACTATGCAAAGTTATTGAGGTTAGTTATAGTTCCTACTTGCAAACATATATCTAAATTCATCACGGGGTTCAAGAAAACAAATGAACAAAAACACTAAAGGACCTTAGTAGTAGAATTGTCTCATTCCAGACTCTAAGCATGTAAAATATTATTTCAATTAAGTTCTGTGCTCTCCCCAAAAGAAGCTGCCTTATCGTTTTCTAAGAGAAGAAACAATTCTCTATATTATTGTTATGTCTAATCTCTCCAATAGGATTGGCTTAAATTGAACATATTTTAGAATATATTCATTGGAAAAGGAAAGGTACACAAAAATCTGCTAGAATTTTGTCTGAAGTACTAGGTGTTGTGGAGGAATTCCTGCTGAGAATATTAAATAAGACAACAAACATTAGGAGCAATATCTGGCTATTCTTATTTTTGTTCTTGTTTATTATTTTATTGTTGTAAATTTTATTAGATACCAAACTAAAATGATATGCAAGAATCTTTTAAAAACAAATATATTAGAACTCTAATGTCCAAATGAGTTTTAATTCCCTTAAAGTAGTTCTTATTAGAGGTCAGATACATACTATAGCTGTGTTTTTATCATGCTAAACATTTTTGTTAAGAGGAATTAGCTTTCAGGCAGTTATGTTAAGACATAAAAAGAAAATTAATTTTACTCTAATGTAATTAAGTTTTTATTCCAAATGTAATTAGGTAGTTTTGTTACAAACTTTGTTTACTAACTTGGCTCCAAATTGCTTTTGATTTACCACCAGTAAGAGTGTTTATTTAAAATAATGTTCAATACTGTCAACAGTAAAAATGAAGAAAAGAAAAAAAAATGTGCCAAAGGCTCAAAAGTCTAAGGAAAATCAATGGTAACAAATTTGGAATAAATGTATCATTTTCTAAATACTTGTGTGGTCTTGGGCGAATCACTTTTTTTCTTCTTGGCCTCAATTTCCTTCTTTAGTGTATGGAGGGGGTACTATCACTGATCACAGTAGAAAATCTGTAGCATATGTAAGTCAGGAGCTGAGGCAACTTGGTTGGAGCTTCAAGACAGGGAAAAGAGAGAATAAATGTTAATTAGCAGTATGATTTTATGATATACTCTTGCTCGTTTTTTAATCCATAAATTTAAATCTTAATTCTTCCAATTTGGAAAATATAATTCTTGCAACTATCATTTTATTAGGAAAGGTGGATCTAAATGTATAACTAAGAATAGGTATTGTGTTGTGTAAAACGCTGTCAGAAAGGAATGAACTATCTAGTGAATAAATGGCTAATTGTGAATTTGAATGACCCTGAAGTAGAACTCAGGAATCCAGTGTTGACTTTTTTTGTTACATTGCCTTTCAGTGATCAGAACCCAAAATTGAATGTATAATTTAATGGGCAACCAAGGCAGCTGAAATGCATTCATAAAAGATAGGAACTGGCTCCCAGAATACCTAGTAAGCGGGAGCCCGGGCTAAAGCCACAGTGTCCCTGAGAACCTCTCAGAAGCAGGAAAGAGTAGTGGAGGAAGTACAGGTTTTAGAGTCTGATATGCTCTAGGTTTATGTCCTGGCCATGACACTTACAGTTCAGTGACTTCAGTGACCTTAGTCAAGTGATCTCACTTCTTGCAACCACAGCTTTTATATCCATGTGATGAGAACAATTGTACCTACTTTGTAATCTTGTTGTCATGATAAAGTTTGTGCAAAGCATAGGCCCTCAGCAAATGGGATTTTGATTACATCATCATCGGCAGCCGTCCGACTCGAGAGACGATGGTGTAGCTTCTTACGAGTCTATCTGCACCGCCGAGAATGGTTGTGCAGTCCGACTCGGGAGTGACACGGTATCTGTCTCCTCCCGTGTTGAATCGACATCTTGAGATGACGCTGGAGTGTCCTCTCCAGTGAAGCTGAAGCTACATAGCCTGGGCAGGGTGATATGGAGGGTCTGCTGTTGCCCATGCAGCAGACCCCCCCTCTCTTCGCAGCTGAAGGGCCCAAGGGAAAGACGGAGTCAATACAGCTTGGCTTCAGGTGTGCCGCAGGAGTTGCCGGTGTTGACTACAACGTCAAACCGCCTTAGGGACTCCGACTCCGGATTTTCTGTCGGGGTTTACTCCCTTAGCCTTTCCCCTGAAGAGGTATGCCGCAAGGCAGCGGAGGTTTTTTGGAGTCAGAGTTTTCCTTCTCTGATGTGCCCTGACTGGAAGATCGAACCAGCGACACTTAGCTCGCAGGCCGACGCTCAATCCACTGAGCCAAACCAGCCAAGGGAGTTTGATTATATACCTGGGTTATATTTTGGGGCTCATGGGTATGTAATTCTAATCTATACACCCCAGTAGTTGTTAAGGACAGGTAAAACATAACCCTCTTGGCATAAACCCAGCATTGTTGATATGGAAAGCAGTTAGGAGCTGTACCCAGATGAGGTTCTTCACCCTCTCACAGGGGGGTTAAACAGAACCAGATACTTGTCTTCCCTACAGTCACATGAGTGTTGGTATCACTGGGTCTTGGTCTTCAAAAAAATAAAAGAAAACCCTGAGTACTTTTTAGTTAAAACAACTTAGATTCTTAGATATGTTGAAATAATTTAATAGTATATAATATTATTTGTAATTTAATGACATCTAATAGCAAATATTTCAAAGTTAAGATAATTATGTTCTATAATTGTATTCTTAAGATAATTTATTCTTTGATTAAATAAATATTTATTAAATTCATACTGAAAACATGACACTGTAACATTTAATCAGCACCTTGAAAGAAGGATTTGGGTGTGCAGATTTAGTAAGTCGGGCCATTCCAAGCGGAAAAACAGCCTGAGCAAAGGATTCCAGAAAACAAGCTGCTGTATTAAAGCAGGTAAAATGTTGCCTATATTTGGTAGAGTTGATACCTCTTTGAGCAGTAATCCACTGTGCCTTGTTAGTAAAATTAGAGACTATTTTTATTTTGAAAATAATCTCAGCTATGGAAGTTGAAAATCTGACAATTAGATAGGAACTCATTGAAGATGCAAAATGGCAAATGCAAAAAACAATAAAAATCTACTGACCTGCTTCTCTGTCTTTAGTTCCCTACCTCTATGCAGGGGAGAAAAATTAAAAATCTAAGATGAATTCTTTTTCTCTTCTCTCTACCATTATATCAATTCTTTAGGCATTTTGTTTCAGTTCTTTTCTATGGGCGAGAATTAAAGACTATTTAGGAAAGAAGTATGCAGCCTGGATGCCAAGGAAGAACTGTTTTCCTGAAGATTTGTTTTCCCCACTGAGAAATGAAATATAATCAGATTCTTCTAAAAGTACTGAAATGGCAATCGTATCTTGCTTTACTCTGTGTTCAGCCCTGGGGGTAGAATGAACGTCTGGTTTCCTTTCTGTTGTAGAGAAATTACTAGACCCAGTTCTGGGGGTCAACATGCCCAGCATTAGCCTGAGCTAGAGTTCCCCCAACTTCGGTCATTTATACCATCTTCATGATTTTTGCCATAACTAGTCACCATCTGTTCAATTAATTGTTGACTTCATTTTTTCTTTATAGCACCTTACACTTTTTACTTAAATACTTATATTTACCTCACCTAAGGTAAATATATTTATAGAATGAGGTTTGATATGATAGTTATATTTTTAAATTCAAAGTAAAATTTTAAAGTTTGCCTATTTACCACCCAGAATTTTCTCAGGAGCCACCAACATTATGCATACATTTTGAGCAGTGATAATTTCAACTCCCCACTATGCTTTGACACTGCTGACCGAAGTATCTAAGAAAATGGTATCTGAAAAGTACCAAGAAAACTACAACAAGTTGTAGATATTATTTCTTACCACATTAAGAGTACAAAGCTGTCTTGTTCATCACTGTCACTCAGTACCTATAAGTTTCTGGCGTGATAGATTTTCAATAAACTTTTACTAATGAACTTATGGATAATTGAAGACTCAAGGATATATTTACTTCTTATTCTTTTACACAGAAAATTTCAAAATGTGTCTTCCATTGAAGGGACACTAAGCAGCATCTGCTTGTTTCATGTAAATTAACCAAAGAAGGTTAAACTTAACCATACTTTGTTATCTTAATGCCATCACAAAGGACTCTCTATCTAATCTCACTTAATGCTGGAGTTCTATTTACCAAATTTTAGATGGTATATGAATTGATTTAACATGATTCATGGACATGGCATTGAATGAAATTTGAATCACATAGTGAGGAAGTTATTCTAATTTCAAGCCTCCTTAAATTCTATTTACTCAAGTATACTTATATTGGCACTAGCTGAATATTGCAAATACTTCAAAAGGCAATGATATGTAATTAGATTTTTAAAAAATATTTTATTATTGTTCTATTACAGTTTTCCCAGTATTTCCCCCATTGTCCTTCTCCTCCCAGACCACACCCAGCTCCCACAGTCAATTTCCATCCTGTTGTCCATGTCCATGGGTCATACATACATGCTCCTTGACTAGTCACTTTTCCCCTCCCACTCCCCTCTGTCAGTCTGTTCCTTGATGAAATACTATGCTCCAGAAAGAAAGAAGTAACTCCTACTTTTCATGACAGCATGGATGGAAACTGGAGAGTATTATGCTAAGTGAAATAAGCCAGGTGGTGAAAGACAAATACCATATGATCTCACCTATAAGAGGAACCTAATGAACAAAACAAACCAATGAGCAAAATAGAACCAGAGGTATGTAATTAGATTTTAATATCATTCTTTTGTTTTTAATTTGTATCTATGTTTACAGAGAAATGTATTATACTGGTTGGGCAGACAGGCTTTGGAGTTTTTAGCCTGAATTAGAAATATCAAGTGTAGGTCTGCTATCTACTAGCTTTGAGATTTGGGTATGTTTCTTTGCTCTTAACTGTAAAAGAATCTAATGATGGTACTTCATGGGATTCATGTGAAGGTCAAAAGAGCTTATACATCTAAAACACTTAAAATAGTACCTTGTACTAGCAAATAGTAAGTGTTAACTACTATATTTATTTTTGAAAAGTGATAATTTTTCATTAGAGTAGGAAATTAAATTTACGTTAAAATAAAATCTGAGAATTAAAAAAGTGGTCAACATAGAAAAATATTAAGTAAATACTAGCATATCCAGGAGGAGGCTATAACTAAAATTTTAAAGGTAGATGACTAAGTTTTGGAAAGTACTATGCTGAGATATTAGTTATAAGTGACTTAACCAGTTTTTATAGAAACACCAAGAAGCAGTTTTCCCCCAAATCAAATGTCTTATGGAACTACTGCAAAGATTATTTGTGACCAATGGGTTTAGCACATAGCCTGGCACATAGCAAGAACTCTAAATATTTGTTGAATAATGAATGGATGCACATAACTGGTACATAGACTAATAGAGTTTCCTTGGCTAAAGCACACCTTTTCTGTTTTACTTTTTTGAGGAAAATGTTAAGCTTCTTTTTAGCCACCCTGTAGCCCATTTCTAAGCAGATTTAAGGTGGATTTTTCTAGCTATTTTTATAATACAATGGCAGCTTTGTCATCTGTACATTAATACTCAAAGCATATGGATTTTTCTTGCAAGCAGCAGCAATAGAATATCTTCACTTCAGACTCTCAGTGGAGAGCTGTCCCTGCAATGTCACTTAACACAGATGTTACCACAGTCTTGGCTGAGATCATTAAGAATTGAAGAAGATGGGCAAAGGAATACTCTCTCTCTACCTTTCTGTGAATTTCAAGTTCTATTTTCAGATTGGATAAAACAACAACAGATGAATATTTACCTGCATCTCATTACTTCTTATCCTACATATATGCTTTTATTGAGTTTTTTATGCTATACCTCTGTAGTTAATTGGACATGGCTTTATTATAGGGAATGCTATTGAATATTTTATAAAATCATCTTCAAAAGCATTGTTTATTTTGTTGTGAAATATTGGCCAGAAAGTTTGTTTGTTTGTTTCTGTAGATGGCTCTAGTTAGTGCTTAGTTGTCTTTCACTTCATTTGAAACAATTTTGTTAGATTACATTGTGACAGCTGTCATATCAGCGTACATTAAAAAAAAAACCCACATCAAATTGGTGAATTTTTGTGTAGCCATTTTAATATTAAAGATGGAAGAAAATATGCAACATTTTCAGCATATTATGCTTTATTATTTCAAGAAAGGTAGAAACACAGCCAAAACTCAAAAAAATATTTGTGCAGTGTATGGAGAAGGTGCTGTGATAGAACGTGTCAAGGGTGGTTTGCAAAATTTCATGCTGGAGATTTCTCACAGAACAATGCTCCATGGCTGGGTAGACCAGTTGAAGTTGATTGTGATCAAATTGAGACATCGGGTGAGAACAATCATATCATGAGGGAGAGAGCTGACATACTCAAAATATCCAAATCAATAAAGTTCTTGGTGAAAATGAAAAATGTGTCTTTTATTTTACAGAAAAAATTATGTGGACTTTTTGACCAGCCCAATATCTATTATGTAAGAACTTACTGCATACATTCCTTTTGGAAGATGAATTACCATCCTTTCTTTTATTATAAAATAAAATTTATTGGTTGGATTCATTGAGTTTCCCTTATACTCCTAAGTGATGGGAAACTAGAAACTAAAATTAACAATCTTTTACAGTAACATATATTAACCTAGATTTTAAAGGAAATACGTGCTTCCAATCACTATGATTTTTATTTTCAATTTCTATTTTAATAAAATGTTTTGTATATGTCTTTTATTTTAAGCCATCTATAAGCCTATTTGGAAGTAGAAAGTCCTAAGAGGCAGTTTAGGCAGTGATAAAATACACATGCTCACACTGTGTTCAGATCCTGACTCCACTGTGTACAAGCTATGTTATCTTGACATGCCACTTAATATTTCTGTGCCTCATTTTTCTCATCAGTTGAATGGAAATAATAATAGACACCATCTCATAAGTTTCTTGAAAGGATTAAATAAGTTAATGCTTAGTATAGTGGTTGCAAATCACAACAAAATAAATGCTAGTTGTTTTTCAAATGTAAAAACATGATAAATAAGTAGCATTTAATTATTATGAAGAATAAACTGATAAATAAGTGACATAGTTAAAAGTTAAATGTGAATATTTTCACTTCCAAAGTCAATGAACCAATTATTTGTAGGATTAATTTGCCAACGCCTATGTCCTACTTTAGGCTACGTAACAGATATGCAATGAGTGAGGGTATTTGGGGGCTGTATTCATTGAACATCTTACTTATTCAATGTCTATACGTTCCTGTGTTGCTCTGGGCTCTGGGGATTCATAAATAAACAAAATAAAGTACCAACTCTATGGAAATTAGCACGTAGGTTTAAGAGGGTATCAAGGGGGAAAGGCTAGTTAGCTTCAGGGAGGAAATAGAATCTAAACCACAGAGAATACTTATATATAGAAATAACAAAGTAAAGTATGTGAGCTGAAATGTCCACTTACTGCCAAAATGGAGTAACAGGAACCAGAATTATGCTCTTGACTTAAACAGCTAAAAAGGTGGACAAACTATAGAGAGGTTTCAGATCTTGGACAGCACTGTGATCACTGAGAAAAGGGAAACAAACAGCTCTGATCGCCTGGGAGTAGCTCCTAGACCATAGCCTATGTACAGGGTACTGTAGGGGTGTATAGTTAAGGGATCTAATCTTTTTCTGAGAGTCATAGAAGGCCTCCTTGAGGAAGTGGTATTTATGCTGAGGCCTAAAAGATTCACTTATTAATTTAACAAATATTATTGAGCATCTACCATATGCACGCATTGTTCTAGGCACTAGAGTGGCAGAGCTGAAAAAGACAGACAAGGTAGGTAACTGGCTCTTGTGGACTTTTTTTCCTGGTGGATAAGTAAGAGATAAGCAGACAAGGTGGTTAAGGGTGATCAGATGTTCCAGACTGAAGAAAGAGAAGGTCCAATGATCCAGAAGTGAGAGATACTAGTATGTCCAATTGATTAAACTTTTAGTTTGATTAGGAAATAGAGGGAGTTGGCATGTGAGAAGCTATGACGAAGCTGGAGAATGCTGCAGAGATCAGAAAATGGCAGAGGATGATAGGCCATGTAAAGATTATGATGCTTTATCCTAGTAGTAATGGGAAACTACTGATGTGTTCTAAGCAAAGAAGAGATTGAATCAATTTTGTACTGTTAAAAGATCACTCTGACTCCAATACAAGAATGAATTGGAATGGGCAGGAGGCAGGGAGATCAGTTAGGCTAATGCAGACGCCCCAGTTGGTGGTTGTAGAGACCGGATAACAGTATGACAATGCCATGGAAAGAAGTAGATAAGTGAGTAGATTGGGTGATACCTTTAATGTCTGGGAAGGGGGAAAGGAAGAGAGAGAAGTGAGGGATGATCTCCCTTTTGCTTTGTTCAGCAACTGGTAGAATGTTGTTCTTTACTGAAGAGACAGTTCTGAAAAAGAGACATATTTAGGGGAGGACAAGATAAGTTCCACTCTGAACACATTGCATTTGAGATGCCTGGGAATATCCATGTGAAGTGGTCAAAGCAGTGAATACACAGGTCTAGAGCACAGGTGAGAGTGCCAGCAAGATTTGGGAGGCTTCACCATGTGGATGGTAATAGAAGCTATAGATGCTGGTAAGTGTCCCTGTCCCCCGAACATCTTTTTTGTTGTTGTTACTTCTCTGTATGTTTAGTAGTTATTTTAAGGTGTTTCACACAACTGTGTTCTGTAAAAGATGCTTTTATAAAGTCTTTGATTTCTTTTAGAGTACTTCTGCTTCTTCCACGCTTCTGGTGTAAACTTCTATAAAAAGTGCATGCACCGTAAACATTGTTGATAGAGAAATTAGGAAGCATTATTCTGGTGACTGGTAAGGACCTACTTTTCCCCCTAACAGGTATATTGTTCCATATTTGAGGCAATAGATTTCTTAGGAATTACAGGAATTTTGAAGGATTTTTCTTCTACCATAATGTGTATCCTGGCAAAATAAACACTCATTCCCTTATTAGATCAGGCAGCCAGGAATGTGGAGCTCTGGGAAATCCCAGAAGTAATGAGCTCTGCAGTGTAAAGACCCATGTGAATCATTTTCAGGCACAAGTTGATTCAGCTTGTCCCCAAAGTGGCAATGGTTTTATGGAGCAAACATCTGTGGCCTTGGTGAACCTCAAGGAAATAGACTTACAGCTGATAGTTATTGAGTTAATACTGGGGATCTCTCTCTCTCTCTCTCTCTCTCTCTCTCTCTCTCTCTCTCTGTGTGTGTGTGTGTGTGTGTGTGTGTGTGTAAGATGCATTTCTGCAGAATTCTGTTCCAACAGGGAACATGAGTTTTACATTATGGTTGTTTGCCTTTCTGTTCATGACTTTGCCTTCAGTCTTTCTCTTGCTAAAGCTGCAGTGCTGGTCTACTCTGATGTTTCTTCAGTGCAGCTGGAGACATGTCTTTTGGCAAGGTTCTGTGTTTATTATAATCTCTGTGATGTGCAAAAGTAAATTTCTTCTTTAACTTTCTTTTTAAATACTTAGAATTATGAATGTGGTTTTAATTAAAGATTTCAAATTGAAACATTTCCTTTTTCTTAGGACAGTTTTCAGTTAGAATATTTTAGGGTTTTGAGAAATGCCAGATCCCCAACTCATAAAGTGCAAAAAAAGAAGTTATCAGTCACTCCTTTAAGCTGCTATGGTGTGGCTAATGTTGTAGGGCATGGATTTGGGTCACAGTCACAACCAAACAACTCTTTATTGCCCCTTTAAATGACTACAATCTATTTTCAGATTTGGAAAATCTTCCTTAAATAGGATGGCGGCTGTTTTTCCTTTATGTAAACTCATGCCTATTATGCTAAGGTCTTACTCCAGGCCTGGCTTTCCAGATCAGATACTGGCTTTTCCTCTTCATAGACTTAAGGGCTTTGACCAATCAATTAGCCTTTGTGAACCTCAGGAACTGCATATGCGTAACTCAGATGTTCTATTCTTGCCAGGTACAAAGTGAATATTCAAAGTTAAATGAGTTTATATGCTCTGCTTCCTTTTGATTTTTAAATGCTGTATGTATAAATATGCTTGTAATTACATGGAAATAATTCTGCAGCACTCTGACAGAAACTGGGTAACAACTGTTGCTTCCAGGGGTTGACCAGAGGTAAGGGAGACTTATTTTTCACAATATATCCTTTTATGTCATTGAGGTTTTTCCATGTTCAGGTATTACTTTTTAAAAGCCAGCAAAGCAAAATCAATATGAATACAAGCCCCTATCTTTAGAATTGTGAGAAATATTTTCTATTCTTGACATTTGGTTTTTCAGATCTCCCCTAAGATTGCCTTTCCAGTCCAAGCAGTCAGTCTTTACTGTCAATGAAAACTCTTCTATTCCAGCAAAAAATGTGTACCCCACGGCTGGTACTGCTCTCTCTCCCTTATAGCGTTGCTACTTTGTGCAGGGACAGCTTGGCAGGACCCATTAGTTCCTGCCCAGAAGCATAGCTTTCTTTGCTTCCAGATTAGGCCCTCCACCCTCCTCTCCCCAACACACTCATGGCCTCAGCACAGGCTGCAAGCAGCTGCTCAGGAAGAACACAGAAAGAATGAACTCAGAAAATTGTCAGGCTTTTCAGGATGTCTACTTCTGCTGAAACCCATCAGCCCTGTTTTTATGGGTAGGGATTCCACAGCTTCTCTGGGTAGATATGGTCCAGTTGAATCCTTTCCTCCTATGTTATCAGTGAAACATTTTTCTCAGTCAATATGGATGAAGATAGAGAGGACATGTATAACATGAAGATGATAAAATCAGGGCCTCAATATGCCTGAATAGGCTGCAACTAAATTAAATATAACAAGATGGACTTAATTATAAGTACAGCTGAATGATCTATCACTTAAAGGGAAGTGATGTTTAAGCATCAGTCTATATGGAAGAGAGCCCTAATATTAGGTGAGAGTCATGGACTACCAAAATCTTTAATGTTAGGTCATTTTATAATAAGAAAAATACCTAGAATGAGAACTGTGATAATTTTACCAAATCAGACCATATGTAACTATTGCTTTCTGTATCAATATCTATTTTTGAGAGGTATAGTAACAAACAGCACTTATAGGAGAGTAACAGAAATAGAGAAGAACCATAATTATTGTGATAATGTTTAATTATGATAGCTAGAATTTGTTTACCAGTTTCTATGTACCAAACATTGTGTTAAGAGCTTGTATTAGCTTTTGCTGCATAACTGTGGTAGCTTAGATTATCATTTAGTTAAATATTAACTCCTCTCTCTCCCCAAATCTATTAGAAGAGTAAAATTTTCCACCCCATTAATGTTGACCATAGCTGTGTAATTGCTTTGGACTCAAAAGTCCACAGTGTTTACTTCCCCTCCTCTCAACTTTGGACTTGGGCACATCATTTTCTTTGAACAGTGGTAAGCTAGTTGATGTGACAGGCAAGAGCATAGCTTTTGGTACTGTTAGGTTTTTTTTAGTTGGGGTTGCCCTCTTACACTCTTCCTGTTCACCATTAGATGAACATGTCTTGGGTAGCTTCTGGTCTGAGGAGGACAGGACATATTAGGAGAAGACCCAGACCCAGTCTGCAGCTTTTGGAGTGAATCACAGCCAAGCCCAGCATAAATCTGCTGAACTCCATTCAGTCTGGCAAGAGAAATAAAGGCTTATTGTTGTACACTGAGTTGGGGGGGTAGTTTGTTCTGTAGCATTATTGTGGCAATAATTGACCACCTTAAAGTCTTAATGGCTTACAACAAAAACCTTTTTTTCTCAAAAGTCTGTGAATGAGGTATGGCTCTGCTGGACTTTGATGAGATCTAAGCTTGGCTTCAGAATGCAGATTGGGTTTAAGTCAGCTTTGTGTGTTTTCTTATTTTTCTTGAACTGGTCACTCCTTGAGGGCATATTCTGATCAAAATTCATCACAGCACAAGAGAGCAAGCAAACCATTCAAGCATGTTTAAAGTTTCTGATTTTATCACTTCTGCTAACTTTACATTGGCTGAAGCCAGTCATTTGCCTAAACCCAATATCACTGGGAGAGGGAACTATGCTCCATCCATAGTAGCTCTGCAAACATGGCAAAGACATGAGCGTATACTTCTGATACAGGGAGGATATGAAAAGTTGGGAACAAGAATCATCCCATCTACCCCAATGCTCCACACATAATTTATTTTATACTTTACAACAATACTATGGAATCAACACCATTACTATTTCCCTTTGGTCGGGGGTGGAACTGAGATACAGAGAGGATATTCAGTGTCCAAACATAACAGTCAGCAGGTTGTGGTTATGGGGTTTGAACCTTCAGAGTGTGATGCCAAAGACTGTACTCTCTACCACTCTGGTTTCCGTTCTCCCAAACACGTCTTATGAACAACGTCTAAAGGAAACAGAGCTGCTTTGCTTGGAGAGGAGAAGCCATATGTTCACCATTCTCCTAGCTCTGAAGGGCTATCATATGGAAGAAAGAGATAAGATACATTTTATGTGTCGTCAAAATATAGTACCCTCGGTAGGGGTAATGGATAGAGAGATCAAAGGGATATACATTTTGGCACAATTAAAGAAAATCCTTTTCACAGTAAAAAGTTCTCAAAGATGGAATGTATCCAAACAGATACACAAGTGACCACTGGGCATGGATGTTAAAGAGAAGATTCCAATAGCGTATAGGAAGTTAGGTTAGCTTGAAAGAGAATTGAAACTTTAAGACTCCTTCCAGCCAAAAATCCTGTAATTATATGAAAATGTAAATTGTTCTAAAAGTGGATATCCATTCTCAGTTAATAAAAACTTTACTAGTAGTAATAAATCAGAGTTTTTCAAAGTTTAAAATGGCTAGAAAGTTTAGTGCTAGCTAATAATTAAGAATCTTATGTCATGCTCTGAGTCAGCTGTGCCCCATTCTATAATATTCCAGATGTGTGCAACAGATAGCTTAGACACGGATTATTTATGGCAGTGAGGTATAAAGACAATTCATTGAACTTCAGTTCATTAAAGTTACTACCTACATCCTTGTCCCACCCTGGAGCTCAGTTTTCCTCTCATGTAAAATGGGTGAGTTTAGGCTAGAAACTGGAGACTTTCAGCTTGACTCAGTCTGTGATTCTATATCTTAAATACAAAGAATTAACAAATTTATTGTTTGCTTATTTTAAAAATGAAAGTAATTTTTGCATGTAAAATTTACACGTTTGTTCTTTCTTTCTTTTTTTTTTTTTTTTTAACTTTTTAATAAAACCTATCTATAGCCAGGCATCTAGGACAACATCAGTTGTGCAGAACAAGGTGTGATTGTGTGTCTTTCTGGGTGGTACATAGGAATGTTTCTTCCTCTTTCTCTTCCAATGCTAATTATCTTTGTTGGATTTTGTGTCAAACTTTTAAGTTTAAAGTTGAAAATTAAAATTAAAAACTCATGATAAAGATAGCATTCTATGTTTCTACTACCCACTTAAAGTTCTAAAGAATACTTTTTAACATGAAAATATGGTGAAACATGTGTCTGATAGCATATTCCAGATTCTCATGGAATTTTTTCTTGCCCAGCAGAATGTTCTGTGATGTGATAAACTGAAATTTGTTGACAGGGTCACATGTTAATATCCTCCTGGGTTGATGCCATTTGACCTTTCTACAATTGCAGTCTCTTACATAACACAGGCTGTCAGCTAAAAGTCAGAGAATGTCATGAAAAGAAAAAAATTCTAGGTGAGAACAAAAGCACCATCATACACTTTATATTTTTCAGGAGAGAGTCAAGAAACCAGCTAGTATGATATCTGAACCTTCTGTTTCTGCTGAATCTGTTGCTTGGAGCAGAAATATCACTTTCTTTGAGCAGATGTGTCTTGCTGTGGTTAAGGGCATGGCCCGTCACAAAAATGTACGTGTTACAACAAATTATGAGAGGGATAGCTTCCTGAAGTCTTTATATATTTCAAATCATATAATTAATGATGTATGTTCTTATAGAAATAAATGTGAAGTCTTGTAATCATTATAGAAAAATTTTGACTTTAACAATGCTTTTGTTCTCTTAACTTTATCACAACATGAAGAAACTCAGGAGAAATTGTACTTTCCTAAATTAGCAGCATGACAAACTATGGTGGTTGTCTAGCGTTCTTCATGGCATTTTATCAGGTCTAATTTTCGGACTATACTTGTAAACATGAATTCTACTACTGCGTGAGTGATGGAACAGCATTGTTATAAGTAAACTTTTTATTTTCCTGCTTTCAAAATGTCTTCAACAATGTTACATTTGTTTCATAATATAAAAATGTATCAAGACAAAAAGGTTATTAAGAGAAACTTCACTGAATTCAGACAATGTCTTAATCATGATTTTCAGGAGAAAAGTTCTAGTTCAATTACTAGAACTATATAACTTAATTTTACAAATTCTACATATGAATTTATAACCATATTCTTATTATGGGGCTGGTTTCTATATGTGAATCTTTAAAAATTTTTATTTATTGTTTTTCTATTACAATTGTTCCACTTTTTCCCCCATTGCTTCCCCTTACCCAGCCCACCCCTTCTCCCACAGTCAATCCTCTCCCCATTGTCCATGTCCATGGGTCATTTATACACGTTCCTTGATTAGACCCTTCCCCTTCTTACCCTCCTTTTCTCCCTCCCCTCTCTTTCCCCTGGTAACTGTTAATCTGCTGCTTGTTTACATGCCTCTAGTTCAATTTTGCTAATTTGTTTGTGTTTTTCATTAGTTTCCTGTATTAGGTGATATCATATGGTATTTGTCTTTTTGTTCCCTGGCTTATTTTGCTAAGCATAATTATCTCAAGTTCCTTCCATGTTGTCGCAGATGGTAGGAATCCCTTCTTTCTTTCTGCTGCATAGTATTCCATTGTGTAAATGTACCACAGTTTTTTGATCCACTCATCTACTGATGGGCACATAGACTATTTCCAGCACTTGGCTATTGTAAATACTGCTCTATGAACATAGAGGTGCATAGGTTATTTTGAATTGATGTTTCAGGATTCTTTGGGTATAATCCTAGCAATGGAATTGCCGGTTCAAAAGGCAGTTCCATTTTTAGTTTCTTGAGGAAATTCCATACTGTTTTTCACAGTGGCTATACCAGTCTGATTCCTACCAACAATGCACTAGGGTTCCCTTTTCTGCACATTCTCACTAACACTTGTTTGTTGATTTGTTGATGATGTCCATTCTCACTGGTGTAAAGTAGTATCTCATTGTGGTTTTTATTTGCATCTCTCTGATGGCTAGTGATGTTGAGCATTCTTTCATATGCCTATGGACCCTCTGTATGTCCTCTTTGGAGAAGGGTTTGTTCAGGTCCTTTGCCCATTTTTTAATTGGATTGTCTGTCTTCTTCGTGTTGAGATATGTAAGTTCTTTATATATTTTGGAGATCAATCCCTTGTCTGAGGTATCATTGGCAAATATGTTTTCCCATATGGTTGGTTTCCTTTTCATCTTGCTGAAGCTTTCTTTTGCTGAGCAGAAACTCTTTAGTTTGATGTAGTCCCATTTGTTTATTCTTTCATTTATTTCCCTTGCCTTAGGAGATATATTAGTGAAAATATTGCTACATGGGATAATTGAAATTTTCCTGCCTATGTTTTCTTCTAGGACTTTTCTGGTGTCATGGCTTAGATTTAAGTCTTTTATCCATCTTGAGTTTATTCTGGTGTAGGGTGTAAGTTGGTGGTCTAGCTTCATTTTTTTTCATGTCCCTGTCTGGTTCTCCCAACGCCATTTATTGAAGAGACTCTTTTCATTCAATTTTATGTCCTTTCCCCCTATGTCAAATATTAGTTGGCCATATAGACCTGGGTTTATTTCTGGGCTCTCTATTCTTTTCCATTGAGCTAGATGTCTGTTCTTATGCCAGTACCAGGCCGTTTTGATTATAGTGGCTTTGTAGTATAGTTTGAGATCAGGTATTGTGATTCCTCCTACTGTGTTCTTCTTCCTCAAGATTGCTGTGGCTGTTTGGGGTCTTTTTTGGTTCCATATAAATTTTTGAAGTATTTTTTCTAGGTCTGTGAAATATGTCACTGGTATTTTAATAAGGATTGTGTTGAATCTATAAATTTATTAGGGTACTATGGACATTTAATGATGTTAATTTTTCTCATCCATGAACATGATATATGCTTAAATTTATTTGATTCTTAATTTCTTTCTTCAGTGTCATGTAATTTTCTGAGTACAGGTCTTTTACCTCCTTAGTTAAGTTTATACCTAGGTACTTTATTTTTCTTATTGCTATAGTAAATGAAATTTTTTTTCTAGTTTCTCTTTCTGATATTTTATTGTTGATGTAAACAAATGCCTTCGATTTCTGAATATTGACTTTGTACTCTGCTATTTTGCCAAATTCATTTATTAGTTGAGTAGTTTTTTCATTGAATCTATAGGGCTTTCTATGTACACTATCACATAATCTGCAAATAATGACAGTTTTACTTCTTCTTTTCCAATTTGGATGCCTTTAATTTTTTTTTTATTGTCTGATTGCTGTGGCTAGAACTTCCAAGACTATGTTCAATAAGAGTGCAGGGAGTGGACATCTTTGTCTTGTTCCTAATATTGGGGTAGGGGGATGCTTTCAGTTTTTGCCCATTGAATATGATGTTGGCTTCAGGTTTCTCATATATGGCCTTTATTATGTTGAGGTTTGCTCCCTCTTTTCCCATTTTGCTGAGTGCTTTCATCATAAATGGGTGTTGTACTTTAAAAATGCTTTTCCAGCATCTAGTGATATGATCATGTGATTTTTGTATTTCATTTAGTTTATGTGGCATATTATGTTGATTGATTTGTGAATATTAAACGATTCTTGCATCCCTGGGATGAATCCCACTTGATAGTGATGTATGATCTTTTCAATGTGTTGTTGGATCCGGTTTACCAGTATTTTGTTGAGGATTTTAGCATTGATGTTCATCAGCAATATTGGCCTGCAATTTTCCTTCTTTGTTGTGTCTTGGCCTGGTTTGGAATTAGGGTAATACTGGCTTCATAGAAAGAGTTTGGGCGTCTTCCCTCTTCTTGGATTTTTTGGAATAGTTTGAGGATAGTTGTTAGTCCTTCCCTAAATTGTTGTAAAATTCACCTGTGAAGCCATCCAGTCCAGGGCTTTTGTATGCTGGGAGTTTTTTGATTGCTGCTTCAGCTTCGCTAGTTGTTATCAGTCTGTTCAGGCTTTCTGCTTCTTCTTGATTCAGTTTTGGCAGAATATATGTTTCCAGAAATTTGTCCATTTCATCTAGGTTGTCAAATTTCTTGTCGTACAGTTGTTTGTAGTAATTTCTTACAATCCTTTGTATTTCTGTGGTATTAGATGTGATTTTTTCTCTTTCATTTCTGATTTTGTTTATTTGGGTCCTCTATCTTTTCTACTTGATGAGCCTGGCTAAAGTCTTGTCAATTTTGTTTATCTTTTCAAAGAACCAGCTCCTACTTTTGTTGATGTTTTGAATTGTTTGTTTAGTCTCTATGTCATTTAATTGTGCTCTAATCTTGATGATTTCCTCCCTTCTACTCGCTCTGGGCTTTGTTTGTTGTTGTTCCTCTAGTTCTTGTAGCTGTTGCATTAGATTTTTTATTTGAGATTCTTCTGTTCTTTTTTAGGTATGCCTGTATTGCTATGAATTTTCCTCTCAGTACTGTTTTCACTGTGTCCCATTGTTTTTGGCTGTTTTGTACTTATTATCATTTGTTTCCCAAAATGTTTTGATTTCTTCCTTGATGTCATTGTTAACGCATTAATTATTTAATAGCATGTTATTCTTTCTCCATGAATTTGAATGTTTTTGAGTTTTTTTCTTGAGGTTGGTTTCTAGTTTCAAGCCATTATGATCTGAGAAGATGCTGGATATAATTTCAATTTTCTTAAATTTGTGAAGGTTCATTTTGTGTCCTACCATGTTGTCTATCTTTGAAAATATTCCATGTGCACTTGAAAAGAATGTATATTTTGCTTCTTTGGGGTGAAAACTTCTATATATATCAACTAAGTCCATTTGATCTAGAGTATTGTTCAATGCCCCAATATCCTTGGTGTTTTTTTGCTTTGAAGATCTGTCCATTATTGACAATGGAGTGTTAAAGTCCCCTACTATGAGTGTGTTGCTGTTGATATCCTTCTTGTAGTTGGGTGCTCCTATGTTGGGTGCATATATGTTTACTAGGGTTATATCGTTTTGATGGATTGTTCCCTTAAGTATTATGAAATATCCTTGTCTCTCTCTCTCTCTCTTTTTTTTTTTTTTTTTTTTTGCTTTTGCTAAGCTTTGGTCATACTTTTTTTTTTAATATGTTTTATTGTTTATGCTATTACAGTTGCCCCAATTTCTTTTGCCTTTGTTCCTCTCCACTCACCACTCAGTGACCACCCTCCCTCCAGTCCCCCCCCCTTAGTCCATGCCCATTGGTTGTTCATATAGTTCTTCTCGACATCTTTCTGTCTACTCCACTCCCTTCTACTATGCTTCTTAATTCCTGTACCATCTCCCTCCCTTTATCCCCTTCCCCCTCCCCA
Organism: Furipterus horrens; assembly: GCF_987537825.1. NCBI lineage: Eukaryota > Metazoa > Chordata > Mammalia > Chiroptera > Furipteridae > Furipterus > Furipterus horrens. The sequence continues at coordinate 134,247,829 of NW_028327175.1, forward strand.
CTGCCCTCCTCCCAAAATGTTCCCCATACCTATAATTCTTTTCCCACTCTCATTACCTACTTAGTTTGCCTTTGTTTTGGTTCCCTAGCTTGTGTTGTTGATTGTTGTAATACAGTTTTCATTTTAATGTTCATAGTTTTGATCCTCCTTCTTCTAAACAAGTCCCTTTAACATTTCATATAATAGTTGTTTGGATCTTATGAACTCCTTCAGTTTCACTTTGTCCTGGAAGCACTTTCTCTTCCCTTCTATTCTGAATGACAGCTTCGCTGGATAGAGTAATTATGGCTGTAGGTTTTTGTTTTTCATTATTTTGAATATTTCTTGCCAGTCCCTTCTTGCCTGCAGAGTTTCTTTTGAGAAATCAGCTGATAGTCTTTTTGGGACCCCTTTGTACATAATTCTCTTCTCTCTTGCTGCTTTTAAGAGTCTCTCTTTATCCTTATTTTTTGACATTTTGATTATAATGTGTCTTGGTGTGGTTCTCCCTGGGTCCAGTTGTTTTGGAACTCTCTGTGCTTCCTGGACCTGTAAGTCTATTTCCTTCCCCAAGTTAGGGAAGTTCTGCTTCATTATTTTTTCACATAATTTTTCAATTTCTAGTTCTTCTTCTTCACCTTCTGGCAACCCTATGATTCAGATGTTGGCCCGTTTATAGCTGTCCCATAGGTTTCTGAGCCTCTTCTCATTTTCCTCAGTTCTTATTTTCTCTTTCTGCACTGGTTGACTGTTTGTTCCTTCCCTATGTTCCAATTTGTTGATTTGATCCCTGGGTTTCTTTCCCTCACCACTTGTTTCATATGTGTTTTTGTTCATTTCAGCAGGACTAGCCTTCATTCCTTCCCCATCTTGTTTAAGATCTGCTGTTAGGTCTGTAAGCATTTTTATAACCACAGCTCTGAACTGTGCCTCAGAAAAATTTCCTATCTGCTGCTTCATTAGATTAGAAATTTGCTGTCTGGTCAGCTGCATCACCATGATCTCTATCATGATCTGTGCCATCCTGAGAGTTTTGTGTTTACCTTTGCTTCCTCGGTGGGGCCATCACACCTCCTACGCTATAGGAGGTGGATCCCCATGCACTGGTCACTACCAGGCGACCTTTCTCACCATGTTGTGGCATTTTCTGTGGGGGTGGGGGTCCAAGATGGATTCCTGCCATTCACTCTCTGCTGAGAGATTGTGAGTCTCTTCCTCCATCCCCACCTCCTCTGGGCCTCATAATCCAAAGCAATGGGGGTCTTCCTTCCCCAGCATTGGAATTGCAAGCTGACAGGTCTGGTCTGCAGCCAGGGATGCTCCCCAGGGTCTTCTCACCTCACCTTAAATATGGGTGTCTGTGCTTACTGCTGTCCCACCACCGTTGCTGCTGCTGCTGCTGCCAGCACAGCTTGACCTCTCTGCCCCGGCTTCACCCCTCCTACCCATCTGGATTAGCACCACTTCTTTATAACTTCATACATTGGGCTTCCATTTATTTTCTGGAACTTCTGGTTATTTATGGTTTTGCAGTAGTTTTATTCCTTCTTAGTTGTGGAGGGAGATGGAGCATGTCAGTCTAGGCCTCCATATTGGCCAGAAGTCTCTATTTTAAAAAAATATTCCACATATAAATGAAATCATCTTGCATTTGCATTTCTCTGTCAAACAAAGAAATAATACTCTCTAGGTCTATCCACGTTTTTGCAGATGGCAAGATTTCAATCTTATTTATGGTTGATTCATATTCCATTGCATATATGTACCACATCTCCTTCATCCATTCAGCTTTTGATGGATACTTTGGTTGCTTCCATATCTTGGCTATTGTAAATAATGCTGCAATAAACATATGTCTTTTCAATTTAGCATTTTGGGTTTCTCCAAATAAATACCCAGAAGTGGAGTTGCTGGGTCCTTCTTTGTTTCTTGTTATAGCCTTTGTTTTAAAGTCTATTTTTTCTGGTATAAGTATTGCTATCTCAGCTTTTTTTTAAATTTGCATTTTTATGAAATATGTTTTCCCATCCCTTTACTTTCAGTCTGTGTGTTTTTTCTAATCTGAAGTAAGTCCTTTCCAGAGCATATGTAAGGGTTTTGTTTTGTTATTAATTCAATCACTGTATGTCTTTTGATTAGAACATTTAATCCATTTGCATTTCAAGTAATTATTACCATTTTAGTATTCATATTTTTTATCTTTTTTTCTTCTTCTTAAAGCAGACCCTTTAATATTTCTTATAATACTAGGTTGGAGGTGATGGACTTCTTTAGTTTTTATTTTTCTGAGAAACTCTTTACTTGTCCTTCGATTCTAAATGATAGCTTTGCTTGGTAGAGTAATCTTGGTTGTGGGTCCTTGCTTTTCATCACTTTGAATATTTTGTGTGAATCCCTTCTAGCCTGCAACTTTTCTGTTGAGAAATCAGCTAAAAGACTTATGGGAGCTCCCTTATAAGTAATTAACTGCTTTTCTCTTGCTGATTTTAAGACTCTCTTTTCTTTAACATTTTCCATTTTAATTATGATGTGTTTTGGTGTGGGCCTCTTTGGGATCATATTTTTTTGGGACTCTCTGCACTTTCTGGCTTGTATGTCTGTTTCCTTCACCAGGTTGGGGAAATTTTCTGTTATTATTTTGAAATAGATTTTCAATTTCTTGCTCTTTCTCTTCTCTATCTGGCACCACCATGATGCAAATGTCATGCTTGATGTCCCAGAGGCTCCCTACACTATCCTCATTTTTTTGGATTTTTCTTTCTTTCTTTTCTTTTCTTTTCTTTTTTTTTTTTTTTTTTTTTTTTTTTGCTGTTCTTATTGGGTCTTTTCTGCTTTCTTATATTCCAAATCACTGATTTGATCCTCTGCTTTATCTGCTCTTCTGTTGATTCCCTGTAATGTATTATTTATTTTTGACTGGTTATTTTTTATGGTTTCCATGTCTTTTTTTATGCTGTTGAAGTTCTCACTAAGTTCCTTGAACATCCTTATAACCATTGTTTTGAACTCTGTATCTGGTCATTTGCTTGCTTCGATTTCATTTAGTTCTTTTTCTGGGGAGTTTACCTGTTCTTTCATTTGGGCTGCTTTCCTGTGTTTGTTTCTATGTATTAGGTAAAGCAGCTGTTACATCTCCTAGTCTTGGTAGAGTGGCCTTATGTAGAGTGGCTCTATTCACTGGAGCCGGGTGCTCCAGATGCACCTCTGTGTGGTCTGTGTGCACTTCCCTTTTGTAGCTGAGCTTTAATTTCTGTTGGCACATCACTGGGAGGGATTGACCCCAGGTCAATCAGGTATGAGATACAGCAGAGGAGGTTCCCTGTAAGGGCTGATACTGTGGAGCAGAACTTGCTTCAGCAGGGCTTTGGTGCCTCCCAAGTCCACCCCTTGAGTGTGTTGCTCTTGGAGGTGGTTGGGTTGTAATCCTGTCTGGTCTGACATTGTCTACTGGGTACACTGGCTCTGGGGCCTCCCCAGTGTCTGTACTTCCTGTACTCTGCCCAGGGCGACCTGGCATGAGCTACAGGGTCATCTGAAAATTCCTGCTACTTGTGCTGGGCTTGGAGGTGCCTGGGAGAAACCAAGCTGCGGATCAAGACTGGCTGCCACTAGTACAAGGCCTAGGGCCACTTAGCAAGAAGTGTGGGTTATATAGAGGCCAGATGCTTCTTGTTTGAGAGATTTTAGAAAAGTCCAAAGCATGAGCCAAGAGAGGCTATTTGTATGAAAAAGGCATTGGAAACAGTTTGGGTGGGCCTGCAAGTTAGATGGAGCAGGTTCTCAGGGAGTCACCAGGGTGAAGTGAGCAATATATATACAGGGTTTATGGAGACTCGGGTATGGTGCCTGTCTCTTTGTAAGGAGGGCTCAGCAAAAGAAAAATGGCCTCTGCCAGCACTTTTGTCTGGGAGAGAGCTTCCCCTCTAGCCCTTGCCAAGAAGTCAAATAATTTAGTTCCTCCCCTGTGTCCCTGGTGCCTTTTGATCTGCTGCCCCAGCGCTGGGGCTCAATGAGAGTGAGTCCAAGTAATTCCATGTATGGGCCCTTTAAGATGAATGCTTAGGACTCTAGGAACACTCTGTCTCACTCAGCCACAAGTTTTTTTTTTTTTTTTTAGGTCTCAGCCAAGGATATGCTCATTGATTTTAGGGAGGGAGGGAAGGATTGAGGGGGGTGGTGAAAGAGAGAAAGAGAGACAGACAGACAATGTGAGAGAGAAACATCAATTGGTTGCCTCCTGTATGTGCCATGACCAGGGATTGAACCTGCAACCTAGGTATGTGCCCTGACCAGGAATCAAACCCTCAACCTTTTTGTGTATGGGACAACATTCCAACTGAGTCATCCAGCCAGGGCAAGATTTCAAATTTTTTATACCTGAGTAACATTCCATTGTATGTCTATGCCACATTTTCTTTATCAACTCATCCATTGATGGGCATTTGGGTTATTTTCTTATGTTAGCTATTGTAAATAATGCTACATTGAACATGAAGATGCGTATATTCTTTTGAGTTAGTATTTTGGGTTTCTGCAGATATATACTCACAAGTGAAATTGCTGGGTCATAAGGCAATCCCATATTTAATTTTTTTGAGGTCCCTTCACAATGTTTTCCATTGTGGTTGCACCAATGTGCATTCCCATCTACAGTGCCCAGGGGTTCCCTTACTTCCACATCCTTGCCAACACTTATTGTTTGTTGACTTATTGATAGTTATTCTGACAGGTATGAGGTGACATCTCATTATGGTTTTAATTTGTATTTCTCTGATGATTAGTGATGTTGAGCATCTTTTCATATGTTTATTGATCATCTCTATGTTCTCTTTGGAGAAGTGTCTATTCAGATTCTCTGCCCACTTTTCAACTGGATTTTGTTTTGCTTTGGTGTTGAATAGTATGAGTTTTTAAAAATAAATGTTGGATATTAACCCCTTATTGGATATGTCATTGGTGAATTCAGTAGGGTGTCTTTTTATTTTGTTGATGGCTTCTTTTGTTGTGTAAAAACTTTTTAATTTGATGTAGTCCCATTTGTTTATTTTCCTCTTGTTTCTCTTATCTGAGAAGGTATATGAGAAAATATGTTGGTAAGAGGAATTATCCAAGATTTTACTGCCTATGTTTTTTTTTTCTAGGAGTTTTATGGTTTCAGGTTCTACATTTAAGTCTTTAATCATGTTGAGTTTATTCTTATATATGATGGTCTAATTTAATTTTTTGCACACATCCAATTTTTCCAACAACATTTATTGAATAGATTGTCCTTACCGCATTGTATGGTATTGCTTCCTTTTTCATAGATTAATTGGCCATACAGGCATGGGTTTATTTCTGGGCTCTCTGTTCTGTTTCATTGATCTATGTGTTTGTTTTTATGCCAGTTCCATACAGTTTTGATTACTATAGCCTTGATATCAGGCAGTATGATACCTCTCACTTTGTTCTTCTTTTTCAAGATTGCTGTTATTATTCAGGGTTTTTTGTGTTTCCATACAAGTTTTTGAATTATTTGTTCTAGTTCTTTGAAAAAAGCACAGAACTAGAACAAATAATTTTGATAGGAATTGCATTGAATCTATAGATTGTTTTGGGTAATATGGACATTTTAATGATGTTAATTCGTCCTATCCATGAGCACAGTATGTACTTTCATTTATTGGTATATTCTTCAATGTCATAATTTTTCAAGTAGATGTCTTTTACTGTCTTGGTTAAATTTATTCCTAGTTGTTTTTTTTTATTTTTTAATGGAATTATAAATAGAATTGTTCTCTTAGTTTCCCTGATAATTTTTCTGATAGTTTATTGTTAGTGTATAAAACTGCAACTGATTTTTGAATATTTATTTTGTATTCTTCTACTTTACTGAATTTATTTATCAGTTCCATTAGTTTTATTGGTGGAATCTTGAGTGTTCTCTATATTCACCTTTATATTTTAAAAGATATTTTTGCAGATATAGAATTCTAAGTTGACAGGGTTGATGGTTTTCATTAAAAAAATTTTTAAGTACTTCAGAAGTGCTGCTCCTGTCTTCTCACTTGTATTGGTTCCAATGAGACATCTGAAGTTTTAGTTGTCTTTACTCCCCTGTATATAGCATGTATTTTTCTTCCTTTGGTTGCTTGTAAAATTTTGTGTTTATTATTATTTTTGAGCTATTTAATCATGATGTTCCTTGATGTAGGTTTTTTGTTTGTTTGTTTTAATGCTTCTTATGCTTGGGGTTCTTTGAACTTCTTGGATTTTTTAATTATGGTTTTTAATCAAATTTGGAAAGTTTTAATAATATTTCATTATTTTCAAATGTTTTTTACATCCCTGCCTCTCTCTGTTCCTTTAATTCCCTCCCTCTCTGTTTTTCACTTTCTGGGAGCTAGTTTGCTGCCTCTTTCCTTGGGTTCTCATGCTGTGGGTCTGATGTCCAGTACTCTTGGAGCTGTGATATCAGAGGACAAGATGTCGCCTAGCTCCATACAGTGGTATATATATATCTGAGTCTTAACTTCATCCCAGCTAGTATCCTTGCTATGGAATCAAATGAAATAATTTCTTGCTATATCTGTTAAGCAATATTTAATTATCAGCACATAATTAATTTCTTCCATTTTAAGCATGGATTTTCACCTTGCTATCATACTAGACAACTCATTATTTCTGCTAATACTGTATTTCAGAGTTTCACCCCCTCCAGGTGACATTTAAACCATGAGAGATCTTGGAGTCATAAGTAACAACACCACATTCCTTAACACTAGTGATATCAGGGTCAGCCTGCTGCAATGTTGAGATGTGGCCCTCTGAGTCCTTTTTTTTCCTGCACCCCCCTCTTGATAGTGCTCAAGGTTATCATCTTTTGGTTGTCCAATAAACCTCTGATATGGCTGCAGTCTAATGTAATTGTTTTGAATTTGTGGGCATAAGGAATCTGGAAACAAGGCTTTATGAAGAAGATGGCATTTGAATTAAGTCTTAAAAGTTGGAAGGGTTTTCAAAAGTTGAAAAAGAAATATAGCTTTATGGTTAGTGGATAAATGGCACAATATCCAAGATTGTTCTAGATTGCCAGGGTTTATATCCTGGTTCTATCACTTATTAGAAGTGTTACTTGCAGGAAGTTATTTAATTTCTCTTGGTCTCAGTTTTTCCATCTGTTAATGGGCATATTAATAGCAATGCTTTCACTTAGTTGTTGTGACACTTAAATAGAACAATGTATGTAAAATACTTAAAACATATTAAAAATGCTCAATTTTGTTAACTCTTATAAATTTAGCTATTTTTATTTATTTATTTTTGTTGGGGAAAGGGTATTCCAAATTGACTGAATAGCATTGCAAAAGGTAAAAAGGTGTGACTTTGAAAGATTTGCTGTGATATTCACTGCTTCCACAGCTGGAATGCCACTGGAGTTCTCAAAAGAGATCTAGGCATAGACTTGGGGATGCTGTTAACATTACAGCACTACCACATGTCACTTTCTGCCAGCCAGTCCGGGAATGTAATAATCATTTGTAATGAAGACTGGCAAAGTTCTTTTGTAGAGGGCCACACAGTGTGTGTGCATGTGTCTTAGGCTTTGTGAGCCATATGGTCGGTTTCTGTCTCAACTTTGCTGTTATATGTGAGAGCAGCCATGGGCAATACATAAACAAATGAGTGTGGCTGTATTCCAATAAAACCCTATTTATGGACACTGAAAATCAAATCTCATGTAATTTTCATGTGTCATGAAATATTAGTCATCTTTTAATTTTTTTCAACCTTTTAAAAATGTGAAAATCGTTCTTAGCTTGTGGGCTATACAAAAACAGGTGGTAGGCTGGATTTGGCTTGAGGGCCATAGTGCTGATCCCAGATTTGGAACATTGTTCCCTTGGTGAAATGAATTCTGCATTCTAAACAATTGGCTTAGAAACAGGCTTTTGTAATACAACCTGTGACTAAGGTAGGGACTAAGTAGCCTCTACTGTATATTCTTTTTGCAGCCCCCTCTGCTGGTTGATTTTATGCACAAATACGTTATGAACAGATTTCTCAGGAATGCAGTCCCCTTGCAAATAATTTGTAATACCAACTCACACTTACTAGTGACTTTAAATTTGGCATTCTCTTCCAAAGAGGCTTTTTAAGCAAACTTTCCATCTTTAGCTTTCAGTCTCTGATATAGACCACTACTCCTTCTCCAAAGTTACTATTCTCTAACTTCCTGCAAATTTATTAATGAAGATTATGACTTTAACAGCATAGAAGTCAACCTACCAAGTACAGGAGTGAAATTCCTGTTGTCAGATTTGGTTTTCTATTAGTTGCCCCCCAAAAAAATCTTAGATTTTTAAAATTGCCAAGGAATCAAAGCTTAATAATCATGTGTCAGTTTTTGTTTGTTTGTTTTTTTACAGGCTGCATTCAACAACCATTGGAGCATTGGGCAAACTATTTAAACTTTCTGAGCCTCAGTTAGCTTGTCTGTAAAGTAGGAAGGACAGCTATTGTGAAGAATTGTTAAGGATTTAATGATATGATGTATGTGATACCTGATAACTATTAAAAGCTATGATTATTATTTGATAGCTATTATTTCTTTTTCTTTAAGACCAGTATTGTGTTTTTTCTAAACTATCTCTTTTTCAAACAGTTCAGTCTCCACAATTTTTTCTACTCACAATATTTTGTGAAATCATGTTATGTTACGTTTTCTTGTCATTACTTTGACACCTTATAATCTAGAAGAGATTCTGTACTTCACAAATGTGAAGTTTTCACTCTGCATTCCCTGTTTCAGATAGTGCACAAAAAGGCTAAACAAAACTATCCTAGATAGGATCCCTGGGCAAGTCATGTACATTTAACTCTCATATTTGATTCTGGTCATATATAAGTTTCTTTCTAATGTAAGACATATCTCCATTGAGATCTATGCTGTAGATTTTTTTGTCTTTGGATCGTGTGTGCGTGTGTGTGTGTGTGTATTTACTATTCTGTATTTCAAAACTTCCTTTTCTACTGTAAATATTATAGTTGTATTAGTATACTTTGGGGAATGACTTAAAATTTATGGTATTCAGTGTTTTCAACCAATTCAGAAATATTTGTTCCTCCAAAAAGATTATACTGTTCCCTCTCCAACTAGCAACTGGAGGGATGAATTGTCTTCCCATTATAGTGAGCTATTTCTTAGCTTTTACACAGACATAAACATGTTTTATTTTTCTATTACATATATGTCTGGCTACAAAGTACAGATATGAAATCCTCTCTATCTGTACACATAAGGTACTCAAAGGGGACTGTAAGTAAAAGAGATGATCATAGAATACATAGAAAGGACTGATCAACATAATTAGGTGAAGAGAAAGTCCAAGAGTAAGAATGAATTAGTACAAAGTCCCAAAAAGGGAGCTGACTGCACATCCTTGGTTTGATATCTCCTGAGAAAAGCTGTGTCTGAATGACTCTACTAATGATAACTTTTTGTAATCAAGACTTGGTGGACATTGCTTAGAGGTAAGAGTTAGCAGAGGAGAAGTTGAATGTGAAGAAGTCATAGGGAGCAGAAGGAGATATTATCTGTGTGTTGTAGAAAAGCTGGACTACCTGCTGGGTCATTGAGTCTCAGCCATACTTGGCTTCCTTAAACAGCAACGGTTCTCTCATGGGAATAATACTAAAGTAGTTCCTGTTACAATGTTTCTGATTTTTATTGGAGATCATAAATAGCTACATGTGGGATGACTGACTGTGCTTGCTTAGTTGGAAAAGGCACGGGGGCAGGGGGTTCATTCTATGTTGTCCTGGTTCAGCCTTAGTCTTAAATAGATACTGTGTCCCTGGATCTCAGGGGTGGAGCTCTCTTATCAGTGATTCTGCCTCATCCTGGATGATAGAGAATCTCTGATGCTCTGAACAGCAGGACTGTTTTCTGCCTCACCCACAGGGGTAGTGGGGTTTTTTCTCATCCCACCCTCAACTGAAGTTGGTTTACAACTGTGCCCTCAGAGTGATAGGGTGTGTTTCCAATCCTTTAGCAGCTTAGAGATTTTGTACCTTAGAGAAGGTAGAGAAGAAGGACCTTGGCAGGCTTTGTGCCTTTCCCAGAATAACTGTTATTCTCCTCCCCTCCCCTCCCCTCTTCCGGCCTGATCCGCCAAGCTCCTTGGTCTCCTGTCCCACCCTCCCGCCACCACGCCCAACCATTTTAACACATGCCCAATGAGATCCAGAAAGAAGAGCCTCCAAGTGAATGCAAAACTTCCTTTGTATCTTTCTGCCTCATAATCTCAGGGCTTCTATGCTTTCATGCTAGTCCACACTCTGCCTTTTGCAATTTGTTGAAAAACTTTTTGAGTTTTTACTCTCGTACTATGGCCCTGGTAAGTAAGTGCAGGCATCCCATTTCTCTGTGAAAGTGTCTGACTTTCCTTAGAATTCAAGCTAGTTGGTTGCCCCAATATTTTTGAAGTGTTTGACAGGTTCAAGAAATAATTTTGTAGATTATCTGGCTTTTTCTTGTCATTAGGGTGGAAGTGAAGGTTCTTGTAATACAAAAAAACATCAAAAGTCCAGAGAGTTGACACCAGAATTTTTAAAGACCTTGAATAGATTAATTTCTCTCTATTTGTTAGCTTTATTGGTTGTAATAAGTGAAGATTATCTACAAGGGACCCAGTGGTTTAGAATAGAAAGCTTGTTTTTCTTGCCTCTCACTAGCAATAGGTGTCCCTTTCTCTTTAGTTCCTCGGTATGCTCCTTACAAATTGTGTATCCTTCTCTTTTCTACCTATTAGAATTTCAACTCCTCGAGGGCAGCAATTCTATTATTTATATTTGTCCTTCCCCATCTCCCGATAGCATACTGCCTATGTGTAGCAGTAGGTTTATACATGTTTGCTAAATTCAAATTAAAGTAAGTTATTTAATCTAGTGACCTCGATTATAGACCATTAGACTACTTGGTCCTTAGAGTCATTTCATTCCTTGAATGGAGAGTTGAAATGTCATGAGTTGGCTTTGACAAGCAAAGAAATGCTGACATTAATACCTAATGATACATTAAAACAAAACAAAAGAAAAAAACAGGTTTCAAACTTCTCTGAGTGAGTACATTTAGCAATTCATAATTGAATTTCTTGTAAGTGAACCTTGAGACAGTTCTCTCTCTGCTTGATTACACAAAAAACCACTTCTTATAAAAAAATCATCAACTCATAAAATAGTCATTATGATGCAAATTGTGCATGAAATGTGCAATATAAGGAAATCAGTCTAAAGGAAATTAACAGAAGGAGCAGAGGACATCAAGAAACTTTCACTTTTAAATCCCCATTTCTGCATTTAAACGTTCAATTCACAGAGCGAAGTAAAAGGGGAAACTTTTTCTTGTTATATTATTCCATATTTTAATATATTTATAAAAATTATTGAGATACATGAGTCTTGCTTATTGTCTTTTTTTAGCCTACTTAGAATTAGAGAAAAGACCAGAGAGAAGAAGAAAATAATAATATTCCCTTTCTTTTGCGTAGCCCTTTACAGTTTACAAAGCAATTTCACATACCTCATGTGTGAGATGGTTAGGACGTTTAGTTCCATTTTACAGATAAAGTAACTGAAGTTCAGAGCAGATATATGAGTAGCCAAAGCCATGTAGTTAGGAGTAGAGAGTTGGATCATCTCTTCTAGCTTAACATCATAAATTGCCTCTTTCTAACTGCTCTGTTTTTGTTAGGATATATATATAATCAAGTCATAAATATATATATAAATGAAATAGTTGGTGCTGAGAAAGAGATAATTGTGGGTGGGTGTGGCTAATGGGCAAGACAGCACTTTTACTTTTTTGGGGGGCACTTTAAACCATTCCACTTCACTATGCCAAAACATTTTTCCTAATGGTATGTATGGACAGGAGATATAAAAGAGAAGAGATGATAAGGAGATGAGACAAGAAACAAAAGAAAAAAGTGAATGAAAAAAAGGATAAAGATAGGAAGCTCTATTTTTCTTTCTTCCTACTGTCAATATCAAGGCAATAACATCGACTGGGAGAACTTGGATTAGAACTCTAATCTTGAGGAGTTTTGCTAGCTGAAGCACCTTGCTTCTCTGGAGATGAATGGAAGAAATTGCCTCAATGCATTAGGAAGTCATAAGAGGGAAAGCATCCTCCCTGTGTGTGTGTGCTTGTGTTTAAAACTTCTCTATAAATGCTCAGAACTTTTAGAAGTTTTGCTGTTCCTCCTCATTTAACTGTGAGAATAAAATGGCTTGGCCTTTCCTAAATTGCCTGTTGCATAAGAATTTTTCAAAGAAGATTAATGACAAGGCTATTTATGAAAATGGCTCTGTGACTTTCATTTGTAACTATTCAGATATGTGACTTTTGCCATTTGTATTTAATTTACATTTTAAAACTTTTATTTTGGAGCTCAGCTAGACAATATATAGCCCAGCAGAGGGCCTTGACACTGTATAAACAAATAAATAAGTAATCCAATGACTGTTATATGCATATAGGAAACTTTTCAGCTCTTGTTGAAGGAACTCAGCAGCTCCCTAGTGGCAGGTAGGGAGAAAAGCCCATCTTGCTTTTCCCAATTTCTTTCTTCAGTTTCTTCCTTCAGTTTATATGGTGTTCCATAAGATGCTCGGTGACAAATTTTGTGAAATCTTCATCTAAGAGGATTAGTTCTTCAAATATAAGTGAAAGTAGAGGCTACTACTTTGGACAGTCTTGCTGACATGGTGGGTTCGTGATAAAACCTAAATTTTGAGTCATTTTAGTCTGTCTTTCTGGTTTGCCTTCTAATCACAGCATCTTTTCTCCCAGCTTTCTTAGAAGACAAGGTGAAGGAAAAGCATTACCAACCCGGTTTTGTCTAGGTGATCCTAGATGATTCAGATTACTTAGGACTCATGGTTGCAGAGAAAAGAACTCAAGAAATAATTGGTATGAATCCATACAGAAGTTTTCTTGGAGGTAGAAGTGAGCTTATTTACAGCACAATAAAATTAAAAACTAATTTACTCTGTCTTAGTGACCTCAAGAATCCAGCATTCTAGCTCAGTATTAAGGAAGGTGATTATAAGATTAGAGAACTTTTTAAAGAAGCAATCCCTCAAAATATGAAGGAATCTGGGAAAGAAGACCCAACTTGTGAAAAGCCAGGGAAAAACTACAGAGAAAGGGTTGTTCCATATCAGAGAAATTTGCTCTTTTCTGAAAGAGGAAGAGCAGAAGGATCTGGGAAGAGGCATGAATTCATTATGGGAGATATCTTCTTGAGGAATACCTTCCTGGCTTTATGTCAAACAAAATTAAAACCCTTTTACTTTGTAAAAACCTGTGCAGTAGGAGTTTAAGGACAAGTGGGAAGAGGAAGTACATTGAAACATTCCAGAGAGAAATAGCAGCACCTACAGCATCACTAAAATTCAAGGCGTCCTCTCTTACACCAGGCTCCCCAAGTCTCAGGTAACTTCATGCCTCTGTCATCAAAACCTTTTGCGGTTTCACGTCCAAAGGTTTTATAAGATCCAGGTCACACGACATCTCTCCTGAGGTACCTCTTCCTTTGCAAACTTACTTCTACTCAACGTGTATTGTTGGTTATTTGTCATATTGTTACTGTGTAGACAATCTCAAAATGTAGATAGACTATGTTAGTATCAGATGTTTAATTTTAGTCATATTGTCAATTCAGTTGACATGGATTCACAGTAAATTCTAAGTTTTGGAGTCTTTTTAGTGTTCTTTTCTGGTTCATCTGTGAATTAAAGATCTATTTCTTTCAGCCTCTTGGAAGACAAGATAAAGAAAAGTAATATCTACATGGTTTTGTCTAGGAAGGTTATTTAACCTCTCTGAGATTTCCTCACCTATAAAATGACAATAGGGATATCCACTTTGCAGGCTTGTCAGGAGGATTAAAGGAATAACTAATTCATTTAGCATAACACCTAGATTCCAGTAAGCACTTGGGTCTACTGATTTGTTTTGTTTGGTTACTTCTTCTAAAATCGCTAATAGTGTTTTTATTCTTTCCTCATCACTTCTAAGCTGTGTTTCTCTGTTATGTAAGGGCTTGGAATATCTGTTGAGCAATGTGAAATAGACATGGAATGTACAGCCCACTCCATATGGGATAATTTGTGTGGTATAGAGTGGACTTTTCTACCAGGAAACTTCTCTGTCATTAGGTGCATAAAACTAGCTCTTCTTACAAAAGTGATATCATGGGCATATTTGAATTCATATATCATATAAAAACAAATATTTTTTGTTTTTTTCTTTTTTTGATTTAATCTTTATTGTATTTTTTCCCTATTATTATTTAGTCTCCTTATACTCCCCTCCCTCCAGCAGCCACCACACAATTGTCTGTGTCCATGAGCCCTTTCTCCTTTTTGTTCAACCTCTCCACTCCCTACCCTCTCCCACCTTAGCTGTCATCCTGCTGTGCACTTATGAGTCTGTCCCCATTTTCCTTGTTAGTTCATTTTGAAGAACAAATATTTTTTAATTCCATTTTTAATTTTTTATTTTTAAAGCTAACTCATATAGCTAGTTATCATTTCTTTACATTTATTCATATATTGAGAAAAAAATAGTCTTCCCACTTTTCTAGTTCTCATATTTCCTTTCCCTTTAGAACTTATGGCTATCTTAAACTTTGACCTTCACTTCCAAAGCCTTCAGTGAATCTGTTTCTTAACTTCCATGGTACATTTCTACCTTGGTAGATTTATTTATTTATTTATTTATTCCTCTTCAGCCCAGCTAGGTTTCTTGAATGGTTCACTCTGAACCTTGAAATGTATTTGCCTTTTGCAGGGAGAATGGTTGTCAGATATTTCAAATCTTAGTTTACTCTTTCGCTTATTTGCTCTGATTCTGCATAATAATAGTGCTAACTTATACTTGCTTAGCCTTTGCAAGGAGCAGAACACTTTCTTTCATAGGTATCTAGTTTTATTCTGTACACATGTGTATGAGTATATGTGTTTGTGTATTTGTGTATATATACACACATGTCAAAGCATATGTATATTAATTATGCAGCCCATAGTGAAACTTAATTAACAGGGGGAGAAACCCATGTTATATACTAAAGGGTTGATATTGGACAATTCACTTAACCTCTCTGAACTTCAATTTCTTTATGTATAAATGAACATGATAATTCCCTGCTCTGTGTGAGAATGTTCTTTATAAAGTGCTATAAAATTATAATGGATTATAGACTATGGGGCCTTGGAATGGCAGAGAGTGAATCTGATTCACTTGTGTAAACTCAATGTACCTGTAATCTAGCAGGCCCTCTACAATGTCTTGTTAGAGGAGTGAAAGGAGAGAGTAAAGGGGGTGGGGGCAACCAGGGGGCGGACAAAAGGGAACACAGGGAAGGAGGAGGGTGGAGGAAAAATCTTCAATGCATTTGGCACTTTCTCATCTTCATTAAGTTTAGCAGGCAGGACCCTGTTGCAGCTAAAGGAATGTGAACAGCTTTACTTACCTGCCATTGTCTTAGGATGCTCTCCTATTTCCATGGCCTCTGAAATGCATGTTTCATTCTTTGTATCCATCTACAAGACTCACTTTGGCCCATCTATTTTAGTGCAGTGATAAAAATTACCAAAATATAGGCAGTAAGTAAATAATTCTTTCTTTGGAGTAGGACCTGGCTTTTAAGGGTTTCCAGCTTGGATCTGATTCTCTTTTTTGTCTAACCTTGTTGCTCTTTGGCCTTTCTTAGTGTTTAATCTCTTTGCTCACCTCCTGCTAAGTATGTTTTCTTTTTAATCTGAAATCCTTAATTAACTTCTTTGGCTGTGGACAAGTCTACTTCATCTTAGTCTTAATCTTTTTTAAGACTGTTTTTCACCTGAATTATTTTATGAATGTTAGGCACAGAAATACTTGTTAACATTTCAAAAATCGATGTGCTGATTCCTAATCTTCTGTCACCCAAGTTGAGCCACCAGTTTCTTATGGAAAACTCAAGGCTAGTTCCTGTTATTCACAAATAGGGCAGTGACCATAGAGCCTGGATATTGTAATAATGAACTAATTAAGGACATTCTGTTAAGTCAACAGACCAAGTGTTCTGATAGTCTGGCAAAATATGGTCACATAGACATGACATAAGCTAGTCTACAGAATAGATCATATGTAGAGAGAGTAATACTTCATAGAGGAAGTATTTATTACCTAGGGCAGAGTTGGCAAAGACTTGATATATATGTCACTGCTACCACTTTTCATCCCTTACACATAGCAGATCAATAAATGATCACAATTCTTTTTCCCACTGAGGTCACAGTTTGTCTAAGAATCCAGGAATGTATTTCCAATCCAAGCAAATTGGTGTATAAAGTGAAATCCAATAGCCATGCTTGGATTAGTGGTTAAAACCACAGGATTTAGTGCTTAGGCAAATTTGGGTCCAATCTTAGCTCAAACATTTATGAGCTGTGTAACCTCTTTTGGCCTCAATTTGCTCAATTGGGATAATAAAAAATGCCTCCTGGGGTTGTTCTAAGTATTAAATGAGATACTACAAAGTACTACAAATGCTGACCACATAATAAATATTCAATAAATGGCAGCTGCCATTACTGTTAGAATTAAAAGAGTTACCAAATACATTTTGGTTGGTAGTATGACCCATCTCTGACTGAAAGACAAGGGGAGATTGATTCTACTCTTAAAACAGCTTCTAAGTAGCTCTGGGAAACCTCTTAATAACTTGGAGTTTGTGTTTCCTGTCAGATGTTGTTATTTAATCTGAAGGTGGAGGGTGAATTGAAACAATGACTGTGCAGACTGGCAAGGATGTGCTTGAGCTAACCTCAGCCATCAGTTGTCTTCCTCTGTATTTTCTACTTGCTTGAACTTTCTTTAAGTTTCTTTGTATTTGTAGATACACACTCTCTAACTTGCATAGAATATTATGGAATCAATCTCCTGCATTCACCACTGTGAACTCTGTCATTAAAAACAACGTGCCATTACAGCAGTTTGGCAGCTGCCTCAGGGAAGCTCATTTTAAAACAGCATTTGTTTATTTGTTGTTTTAATCTGTTTCTTTGCTTGTTGGCTGAAGTTTTAGTAACTTTTAGTTTTGCCAATTTTACTGAAATGATGAAGATGTTTGAATTTTGCATCAATTATTCCAGACATATCTCCAACAGCTGCTGCCCCATTCCTAGTCTCCTAGACGACAAGGAAAAAATGTATGCAGGAGATATGTAGCAAGGCATGTCTCCGGGCTCAGCATACTCACATACAGCCTTGTGCTGTACTTTCAGGTTCCTTTTCACCTAATCGTGAATTTCAAAACCGAAGTCATGATCAAGAAGAAATATAATCAAGTGTAGGAAATAGCAAAGCATAACTAAAAGATCTAGAAGCCTTGGAGTCTAAAAGTATATTTGATATTTAATGCTGTGTTTGAAAACAAGAAGTATATCATTCCATAAATAAAATTACAGAACTAAAACTCAAAAAACTCTCCATGGTTGGTAGGTCATGTGTTAAAAACATTAAAAAGTCAAAATTTTCAGGTATCTCACACTTCTTCTACATTTATTTGCCATGTTAGAGATGCTGGAATCTGTTAAAATTGGCACGATCGAATGTGAATATAACACGATTTCTGATCTCCAGGAAATAGTTAATAGACGGTAGTACCCTTCTACTCTTACTTTCTAGTCTCTGCTCCTTGAACTCATAAAGTTTTTAAAAATTATTTCTTGTTAATTTTAAGTCATCATTTTTAAGTAATATATCTACAGCCACTTCAAAGTTTTTAAAGAATGTCTCTTAAAATAATGCTTTATGTTCTCTATTTCAAAGGTCCAAAACATGAAATCTGAAAATAAAATATCAGTCACACCTTTAAATTTCTAACTAATGCCAGTGTTTTCCTTGAACTGGCTGGAAAGTCTTAATTCAATATTTCTTAGTATAATATGAAAAGAAAGTTTAAAATAACTCATGCATGACCATGTTCAATTAAGTCATTAGGTTTAATTTTCTTCATCACCTAATAATTATATGTTGAATCTAGAGAGAACATTTTGCTTCTAAAAGCACTTTCAGATAAATAGATTTGTATAGTTATTCTAGGAGGTAGGCATCCAGACATTATATAGTCACAAAAACTTCAACTTGCTTCTTTTTAAAAATTCTCAAAAGGTGATAGAGACTTTGTAACCCAGATTATTTTTTTGCTAAACTGTATAAAGACAAAATTAAAAATTCTATTAGTAAGTTTATAATAATATATTTCTCTGCAGAATCAGACATTACAAAACCCCATGCAGTAAAGAGAATCTGTAAAGTTATCTTGCTTGATAGGAAACAGAAATCCCACACCACATGCCAGACCCAAGGCCCCTTATTTTGCATCTGTTCAAGGGGGAAGTACTTGGATTGAAAAGCATTCCTATTGGTTAGGACACACACTACTGGTAATTAAAATCTCCGATTCCTTTACTGAGTAGTCCCAAGACAATCAGTAGGAGCTTGTGTGCTAAAGACTCCAGCTGCCTTCAGCCTGCACATGACCCAGTTCCCAACCTATGTTAGTCCACGACACACCTGTGCACTGGCCAGGACACACTGGAGAGTAGACGGGAAGTCCCTTGTCCAGCCTGCTCGCAGCCACATCAGAGACACACGCCAGGTGTGACTGGAAAGTAATGAGGCTCACTCAGAAACAAAACATGACAACTGGACCAAGAACAGAATTTATGCATCCAATTGAGGATTGTTCCTCAAAGTGGTCACCATGGAAAACATAAAATGCTGCCATTGCTCATAACACTTTTAGAATGTCTCCTTGAGAAGGCCTTTAGAGACTATGATCTTCTCAAGGAATTTGTTCTTTTCTTTATACTCACATGTTGGTCTTTTAACCAAAAACTTTGTGATTTGCTATATAGATCTGGCACTCAGAAGAGAGGTCTACAAAGGAGGTAAACACCATCAGAGATACCATCATGCCACCAACCCCCCCATTAGAAACAGGCAAAGGAGATGAGACACTGATATTGAAAGTCATCTTTACACTACTCACCGAGTCTTCAGCACTGCAACAATGATTGAGTGCTGTGAGAGCTCTCCTGCCCTGACCCCATACTCCTAACTTTGATAAATTGCTTCATATTTTCCTCCTTCTCCAAGTCTTCTGCATTCCTGCCTAGCTCAGAGGCAGCTCTCTTCTTCCTAACTATCCTTTACTACCTTTTCCCTCCCAGCTACAACTTTAGTCATTACTTCCATTCCATTTGTGTCACACTCAGCAGTGCCTTCAGCCAGGAAATTAAAATCTTAATGGCATTTTAAAACTACCTTACCTTGCACATAGCAGAAATATCCTTAAAAATTTTTTTAGTTATTGATTTGAGAGAAAGAGAGAGAGAGAATGAGAATATGAGAAAGAGAGAGAGAGAGAAAGATAAACCAGTTTGTTTTTCCATTTATTTATGTATTCATTGGTTACTTCTTCTTGTCTGTGACCTGACTGGAGATTGAACCTGCAACCTTGGTATATCAGGATGACTCTCTAACCAGCTGAGCTACCCAGCCAGCACAATAGAAATATTCTTGCTTTGGTGTAATTTGCTAAAGGAAGAGTGCACTGGAAGGAGGTTGGGTTTTTCAGTTGGAAGGCCAGGGTTAGAATCTTGGTGTTTTCAAGTTATGTTACCACTGTCTTTAAGATTCCTCAACAGTACCATGAGATTATTAATACCTGCTTTTCTGGATTTGTTGTTAAGATTAAATATTAGAAATATATATGTAATGAAAACCTACATACACCTGGAATGTGATTACACACACACACATAACTATCCATTATTAAAAGCAAATGCTGAAGTTCTCAGAGGCTAAGTGACTTTCCCAAGGTCACATGGCTGAATGATGTCCTGGTGTGTTGAATCTGTGATTACAGCTAATCATGGTTCTGAGTTTTCATTTCATAATATTAGTATTTCACTTTGTCTTTGAAACTTGATTGTGTACAGGTCAAAACTTGACTAAGATTTAAATTCTTTAATCTACTTTCTAGTTCTACAGAAATGACTTCAATATACTGATATTATTTAAGTAATGATCAAAACCATATAAGAGTGTGAATAACTTAATATTGTAAATTCAAGCATAGCCCACAGCCCCAAAGTATAAGCAGCTCTAAATGAAGATTGTTACAGTCTAGAGACTGATCACTTCATGCACACTCACCTGTTCTTATTGGAAGCTTTAACCTTGCAGAAGCCTTCTGAGGAAGCTCCTTTCCCCTTCTTTTATAGGTATCAACCTTTAGAATATCATAGCTGGAAGAGTCCTCAGAAATCATATAGTCCACTTTCTCAGTTTACAAATGAGAGAATTTATGCCCAGAGAGGGAAAATGACTTGCCTAGCATCATATGACTTAGGAATAGAACAAGATCAATTAATGTGTAATTTCAAAGAGCTCCTGTTATTGGTAACTCCTTAGAAGCAACAAGGAATTTTAGTCTTCCAATGAAATTATCATTTTAGGAAGGAAAGAGAGTCTGTCTTTAGCCAGAATTATAATTTAGGTAATAACATTTTCAGAAAATAGAAGAAATATGATATATGTATCAAAAATTGTGAGAAGACTCAAGATTTTATTTACCTTTGCTCACCAGGCAGTAAATGTACCACTTGAAGACACTTTCCCCAACCTGGGGAAAGAATAATGCACAAATATGAATATTTAGTAAGAAAGGAAGATTTATTATTTGTACATCTGTCACAAAATGTTAGTTTTTCAGAGACTTCCGGTCAAGATGGAGGCCTAGTCAGACACGCTGGATCCCCCTCCACAACTAAGAAGGAATACAACTACCTCAAAACTAGAGACAACCAAAAGTTCCAGAAAATCAAGCTGCATGTAAGTCCAACAAAGATATAAAGAAGAAATACTCATCCAGACAGGTAGGATGGGTGGAACCAGGCAGAGAGGATGCGGTGTGGTGGCGGCAGTGGCAGTGGCGGCGGTGGCGGCAGAAGGTGCAGTGGCAGAAGTGGCAGGCCAGCAGAAAACGCAGTCACACATTTTAGAAAGTAGGGAGGGACACCTGGGGAGCGTTCCCAGCTTCTGACCAGACCGTGCAGCTCTCGGTCTCAGCTCCAGGGAAAATCAAGCCTCATTGCTTCTGATTGTGCAAACCATGGCGGTTGGGGTGGAGAAAGAAACTGCCAGTCTCTCAGTAAAGTCCACTTGTTTAAAAGGGCCCCCACAGTCCTAGAATGTCGACAGACCCATCCACTCTGGGAAAAATGGCCAGGGTAACAGCTAGAGAGGCACCAGTCTCATGTGGAAGTGGGAAAAGTGCCTGGAAAAGGGGTGAGTGCTGAGCAAGCAGCATTGTTCCCTCTCTGTCCCCTCACCCACGTACAGCGGCCACAATGTGGTGAAATGGGTGGCCCTGTACTGACAGATACTTAAGACTCCGCCCCTTACAATGTAAGAGGAGCGACAGCTCTACTTAAGAAACAGAGGCAAACAAACACAGAAGTCTGTCAAGATGAGGAGAGAGAGAAGTATGGCCCAAAAGGGGGAATGGATCAAGGTTCCAGTGAGAGAACTAAGTGACAAGGAGATAGCCAACCTAACAAACGAGGAGATGGGCAACCTAACAGATGCATAATTCAAAACACTGGTGATAAAGATACTCACAGACTTGACAGATATGCTTGAGTATGGCAAACGCAGAAGGGAAGAAGTGAAAGCTATGCTAAGTGAAATGAAGGAAAATCCACAAAAAAACAATGGTAAAGGGAAGGAAACTGGGGTTCAAATCAATGATTTGGAATATAAGGAAGAAAAAAATAGTCAAGCAGTACAAAATGAGGAAACAATTGAAAAAAATGAGTAGAGGCTTAAAAACCTCTGGGACAACTTTAAATGTGACAACATCCGAATCATAAGGGTGCCAGAAAGAGAAGAGGAAGAGCAAAAAATTGAAAGCTTATGTAAAAAAAATAATGAAGGAAAACTTACCAAATTTGTTGAAAGAAATAGACATACAAGTCCAGGAAGCACAGAGAGTCCCAAACAGGCTAGACCCAAAGAGTACCACACCAAGACACATCATAATTAAAATGCCAAAGTTTAAAGATAAAGAGAGAATCTTAAAAGCAGCAAGAGAAAAGCAGAGAGTTACCTGCAAAGGGGTGCCTATAAGACTATCAGCTGATTTCTCAAAAGGAACTTTGCAAGCAAGAAGGGACTGGCAAGAAGTATTCAATCTGATGAAAAGCAAGGACCTACAACCAATATTACTCTATCCAGCAAAGCTATCATATAGAATGGAAGGGCAGATGAAGTGCTTCCCAAACAAGGTAAAGCTAAAGGAGTTCATTATCACCAAGCCATTATTATATGAAATGTTAAAGGGACTTTTTAAAGAAAAAGATCAAAACTGTGAACACTAAAATGATAACAAACTCACAACTATCAACAACTGAATCTAAAAAATAAAAACAAAATCCAACTAAGCAAACCAGAATAGGAACAGTATCATAGGTATGGGGGTCATTTGGAGGGTTATCAGCTGAGAGGGGGGAGGGGGAGGAATGGGGAAATGGTGCAGGGACTAAGAAGCATAATTGGTTGGTACAAAATAGACAGGGGGAAATTAAGAATAATATAGGAAAGGGTGAAGCCAAAGAACTTATATGCATGACCCATGGACATGAACTAAGGGGGGTGGGCTTGCTGGAGGGAAGAGGGGTACTGGGCAGAGGGGAGCAAAGGGGAAAATATTGGAACTACTGTAACAACATAATTAATAAAATATACTTTAAAAATGTTAGTTTTTAGTGAGAGGTGATGTTATGTTAATTTACACCAGTGAGAATGGGGATAGGAATAGCTGTTAGTGGCCAGTAGGTTAGAGAATTTGAAGGACTTCTCATTTCTTTTTTCATTGGTCTTTGTGTTATGGTTTAATTAAGTTGTTGAAACTTCAGTGTAGTTCCAAAACCTCTCTATACTCAAACATAGGTGTCCTAAAACCAAATGAAAATAACTTTTAAATTAGCTGTATCATTATATTATTGTATCACATAAATGAGAATGTTTTGTGTTTTCTATTGGATTCTCCTTTCTAGTATCAACCATTTCTTTATATTCTAACATAGAAATTTAAATACTTTAAATTATGTAAATTTTATAGAAGAGATGTTAAATTCCAATGAAACCAACTTAACATCATTGACATGACTATAAAATAATGAGGAAAATAGTTTGACAAACTCAATCAGAACAAGTTCATATAAATGGATGCTGTCCCTTATATTAGTGGGCTCATGGAGGCAGATAGCATGGCTATGAACTTGGAGTCTGCATTGGGTTGTTGCAACTAAGTAAGCACAAACAAAGATAGCATTTCTAATGACCTACTCTGTCTTTTGAAGAGTAATATTTCCATATATTAGATCCCATTGCTTCAATGTATACAAGTAAATATTTTTAAGTAGCTTTATGAGCCAGGCAAAGAGTTGCAGCAGTAAATAAGGAAGACTAATCCTTGCCCAAAATATAATGAAATTTACATTCTACTCGGGGAAGACAATGTATTTTTTGTCATATCCTTAACAACTCTCTTGTTAGCATATTCCATGCAAACTATGGAAAAAAGAGTCTTCATGGAGAACATGCTAAGAGAGAGTACTTGTGCCCCTATTTTATTCATAGTTAGAATTCTGGGGTCAAGAATGAATATGATTCCACAGATGCATTATAGCTACATAGAAGTAAGAATGAATTTTTTCAATACTATTGAGTGAAAAGTAAGTTCCAAAAGATTACTTACAGCATGAGTGTAAAAAGTCATGGTATCGGCTTTCCAGTCAAGATGGTGGTGCAGGTAAACATGGTTTGCCTCCTCACACAACCACATTAAAATTACAACTAAACTGCAGAACAACCATAATTCAGAACCACCAGAAATAGAGCTGAATGGAAGTCCTACAACTACAGAATTAAAGAAGAAACTACATTGAAACCATTGAGACTGGTAAGAGGGGCAGAGATGTGAAATGGCTGGTCTTACACTCATGTGTGTTGGATAGAAATTGGGAGGGATATCTCAGGAGTGAGCGGTCCAAGCCCTGCACCACAAGTCCAGGGTTCCAGGGCCAGGAAGAGAAGTCCCCATAACTTCTGGCTATAAAAATCAGTGGAGATTGAGGCTGTGGAAGACAGATATTGCTGGAGTCCCAGGCAGTTCCTCTAAAGGGCCCTTGCCTGGACTTACTTGGACTCAATCCCTCGGAGCTCCAGCTGAGGAGCAGCAGCTTGAAAGGTACCAGAGATATATGAGGAGGAATTGAATTGTCTGGCAGCAGGGTGAGAGCTGGGGTTACAGCTTTATCCCAGACAGAAGTACTGGTAGAGGCCATTCTGGCAGCCAGGTGCCATATCTGAAACTTCATCAACCTGGCTCACACTATTTGTTCTTCCCCGGTGATTCCCTGAAGCCCAGCACCACCCAACTTTTAGGCCCACCCAAGCTGTTTCCAGTGGCTTTTCCACACAAATGGTTCATCTTGGCTCATGCTTCAGATTTTCCTAAAATATCTCAAACAAGCAGCATCTGGCCCCAGCAAGCCTCATACCTCTCACTAAGTGACCCCAGGGCTGGCACTAGAAAAACTGGCATTGGTTCTAAGCTTGGCTTCACCTGGGCACCTCCAAGCCCAGCACAAGTAGCAGCTATCTGCAGATCGCTTATACCAGATGGCCCCATAAAGAGCACAGGCAGTGGCTTACCTTGGACATTCCAACAGCAAACAAGGCTCAACTACAACAGGAGGCTGTACACAGCCCATTCAGTGGGCACACTTTGAGTACCAGTTTGGATGATAGAGGAGGCTGTGCCACTGGATAGTGTGGGACAGCTATGATGTTAGTCCACTCTACCAAACCTGGGAGATGAAGCAGCTCTATCTAACACATAGAAAAAAACACACAGAGATTGCCAAAATGAGGAGACAAAAAAACATGGCTCAAATGAAAGAACAAAATGAAACTCCAGAAAAAGAACTAAACAAGGTTGAGACAAGCAATCTGCTAGATGCAGAGTTTAAAACACTGGTTATAAGAATGCTCAATGAACTTAGTGAGGACCTCAACAGCATAACAAAGATCTAGTCAGAAACAAAGACTACACTAATTGAAATAAAGAACAATGTACAGGGAATCAACAGTAGAGTAGATGAAGATGAGAATCTAACAAGCAATCTGAAATATAAGGAAGCAAAAACACCTGATCAAAACAGCAATAAAAAAGAATCCAGAAAAAGTGAGGATAGTGTAAGGAGCCTCTGGAACAACTTCAAGCATCTCAATAATCACATCATTGGGATGCTGGAAGAGGAGGAGTAAGCGCAAGAAATTGGAAACATTTTTTAAAGTAATGACAGAAGACTTCCCTAACTTGGTGAAGGAAATAGATATACATATCCAAGAAGTGCAGAGATACATATCCAGGAAGTCCCAAACAAGGTGAACCCAAAGAGGCCCACACCAAGACACAGCATAAGTAAAATGCCAAAGGTTAAAGACCAAGAAAATCTTAAAAGCAGCAAGAGAAAAGCAGTTAGTTACCTACAAAGGAGCTCCCATAAGACTGTCAGCTGATTTCTCAATAGAAACTTTGTAGGTCAGGAGGGAGTGGCAAGAAATATTTAAAGTGATGAAAAGCAAGAACCTACAATTAAGATTACCCAGCAAAGTTATCATTTAGAATCAAAGGTCAGATAAAGAGTTTCCCAGACAAGAGAAAGCTAAAGGAGTTCATGACCACCAAACCAGTATCGTATGAAATGTTAAAGGGTCTTCTTTAAGAAGAAAAAGATAAAAAATAGGGACAATGAAATGGCAATAAATACATATCTATCAACAATGGAATCTAAAAAACAAAAAACAAACGAGCAGAACAGAAACAGAATCATAGATGAAGGAAAAGTTTTTGATGGTTGCCAGATGGGAAAGGGGGGCAGGGGGGTGGGCAGGAAAGATGAAGGGAATAATAAGTACAAATATGTTGGTACAGAATAGTCATGGGGATGTAAAGTACAGCATAGGAAATATAGTAGCCAAATAACATATTCATAACACATGGACATGGACAACAGTGTAAGGATTGCCTGACGTGTTGAGGCTGGGTGGAGGAAAGCAAGGGAGAGAAACTGAGACAACTATAATAGCATAAACAATAAAATATAACTTTATAACATCATGGTATCTTTTTATAAAGTTAAATACAATTAAAACTAGAGATATACTTTTTAAATGTATATTTTATTGAGTATGTTGTTACAGTAGTTCCAATTATTTCCCCTTTGCTCCCCTCTGCCCAGTACCCCCCCTCCCTCCAGCAGTCCCATCCCCCTTACTTTATGTCCATGAGTCATGCATATAAGTTCTTTGGCTTCACCCTTTCCTATATTATTATTAACCCCCCCTGTCTATTTTGTACCAATTGATTATGCTTCTTAATCCCTGCACCATATTCCCATTTCTCCTCCTTCCCCCTCCCAGCTGATAACCCTCCAAATGATCCCCATACCTATGATTCTGTTCCTATTTTGGTTTGCTTAGTTGGACTTTGTTTTTATTTTTATGATTCAGTTGTTGATAGTTGTGAGTTTGTTGTCATTTTAGTGTTCATAGTTTTGACCTTCTTTTTCTTAAGTCCCTTTGACATTTCATATAATAATAGCTTGGTGATGATGAACTCCTTTAGCTTTACCTTGTCTGGGAAGCGCTTCATCTGCCCTTTCATTATAAATGATAGCCTTGCTGGATAGAGTAATCCCGGTTGCAGGTTGCCTTTCATCACATTGAATGCTGCTTGCCAGTCCCTCGTGCCTGGAAAGTGTCCTCTGAGAAAGCTGATAGTCCTAAAGGCACCCTCCTGTAGGCAACTTTCCACCTCTCTCTTGCTGCACCCAGGACTCTCTCTATATCTTTCACCTTTGGCATCTCAACCATGATGCGTCTTGGTGTGGTCCCCTCTGGTCCAACTCACCCGGGACCCTCCGTGCTTCCCAGACCTGTATGTCCATCTCTTTCACAAAATTTGGGAAGTTTTCCTCATTTTTTTCAATTCTTGTTTCCTCATTCTGCACTGCTTGACTGTTTTTTTCTTCCTTATGTTCCAAATCATTGATTTGAACCCCGATTTCCTTCCCTTCACCATTGGTTTTGTGCGGATCTTCCTTCGTTTCACTTAGCATAATTTTCATTTTTTCTCCTATGCATTTGCCATATTCAAGCATATCTGTCAAGCCTATGAGCATCTTTATCACCAGTGTTTTGGATTTTGCCTCTGTTAGGTTGTCTATCTCTTCATCTGTTAGGTTGGCTATCTCCTTGTCGCTTAGTTCTTTCACTGGAACCTTGATCCATTCCCCCTTTTGGGCCATACTTCTCTGTCTCCTCATTCTCACAGGCTCCTGTGTTTGTTTGCCTTCAGGTCCCAGGTAGAGCTGTCACTCCTGTTACATTGTAAGGGGCAGAGCCTTAGGGATTCATCAGTACAGGGCGAACTGTTTCACCACTCTGCGGCACTGTATGTGGGGGAGGGGTCTGAGAGGGAACAATGCCGCTTGCCCAGCACTCGCCCCTTTTCCAGGCACTTCTCCCACTTCTGCACCAGACTGGTGCCCCTCTAGCTGCTTCCCTGGCCGTCGTTCCCAGAGTGGGTGGGTCTGCGGATGTTCTAGGACCATGGGAGCTCTTTAAACAATTGGACTCTGCTGAGAGACCAGCAGTTTCTGCCTCCACCCAAACCCCCACTGGTCTGCACAGTCAGAAGCAATGAGGCTTAATTTTCCCTGGTGCTGGGACCATGAGTTGTTAGCTCTGGTGAGGAGCTGGGAATGCTCCCCAGGTGTCCCTCCTGACTTTAAAACATGTGACTGTGCTTTCTGCCTGCCTGCTGCTGCCGCCGCCGCTGCTGCTGCTGCTGCTGCGACCACACCGCATTCTCTCCGCCCCGGCTCCACCCCTTCTACCTGTCTGGATGAGTATTTCTTCTTTATATCTTTGTTTGCTGGACTTCTGTGCAGTTTGATTTTCTGTAACTTCTGATTGTTTCTAGTTTTGAGGTAGTTATATTCCTTCTTAGTTGTGGAGGGAGACCCAGCATGTTTATCTATGCCTCCATCTTGGCCGGAAGTCCCCGATATATACTTTTTAGTGCTCTCTTTCTCTCTCTATATATATATGTATATATTCAACCTATATATATATATATATTTAAAGCTAAGGGAAGTATAAACAAAAGATTAGGGTAGTAGTTACCTCAGAGTAACTATTGTCAGAGAGGTGGAGGGAGGGAAGGGATAGAGAAGGAGCATATAGATGAGTGTATGTTTTTATCAGTATTACCCTTCTTGTTTTGGATGTCGAGTTAATATGTGTTGATATGAGTTAACTAAACAATAATTAGAGTGTTTCATGAATGAAAATTATGATTAGTTCAATCCTGTGTACTGTAGATTAAAATAATTTTCCATTTTAAAGTGACAGACCTTTAAATAAACATGACTGTCATGACTTCCTTTCATTTTCTTAGTCCAGGCTAAACATATTAATTTCTTTAACCATTCTCTCATATCTCAGTATGACTCGATGTTGACTTTTCTTTTTCCCAAACATTTTTTTCTTCTGGATTTCATGACTGTTGATGACACTATCCTCCTCTGAATCACTCAGGCTTGACTATTTGGAGTGACCTCTGAAGCCTATTTTTGCTTTTGTCTCCTCCACAATCTAATCAGTTTCAAGCCCTGTAGTAGAGTCTCTCCTTGCCCTCCTATTCTCCATTTCCATTGCCATTACCCTAGCCCCAAGTCCTTATTATGTCTCTCCTACAATATTGAATAAGCTACCAATTACTGTTTCTTTCTAGCCTATCACCTTTCCCATCCATTTTCAATGTGCTCTCAGATTTATTCTCCCTTCAGACTTTCATACTTTATAGCATGCTTTTGCTCAGAACTTCTTACCATCTAAGGATAATGTTTTAAGTCAATAGCTTGCTCTTTTAGACCTGCCATCTGCTCCTGCCTATTTTCAACCATATATTTTACTTTTCTCCTTTACACATTATATAATTCATCAGCTGAACTATAAATTTACTTTTCCTTGTGAATGATTTTCTACCCTATCTCAACAGTTAGAAGGTTTTCTTAGTTAAAGGATAACTTGTTTACCGGAATAAACTATGTACATAAAATAAGACAACTTGAGTTTAAGTTCACCAGCTGTAGGATCTTGGACAAGTCACTGCTTCTCCAAGCCCCAATGTTCTTATGTGCAAAAAATGATATACAAATGAAGATTGTCATAAGGTTTAAATAAGAATATATCTTTTAAAATGCAACTGTATATTTTTAAGATGCTTGGTGAAATATTTTAAAATGTTATAAGTTCCTCCCATTTCTGCTTTCCAAAGATGGTCTTAACTACCATACTTGGACATTTTAATTTAATATCATCACCTTTTTAACTGAAAGTAAGTCCTCCCTATTATGAACCCAGTAGCACTTTCACCATACTTTACTTGGGTGGCTTTTAATGTATACGTTTTATTATAATTATTTATGTGTATATACTATCTCTTCTTCCAAATTGTAAGGATTTGGAGGATTGGGTTTCTGATAATTTATTTCATCTTCATATGTACCTCCTCAAACTCTGTATGGTGTCCTGAACATTGTGGATGTTCTACTATAATTAATGGATGAATGATGAATTTGAATTCATTATTACAAAAGTATTACTCATCTTTTTATAATTCATTTATTTCTCTAATTTTCATCTCATCTTTGAAGAATAGAATGCTGGTGAGGTTTTAGGAAGGGTTTGAATCTGATAAGAGTTTAGAGCCTCATAACTAATATCAAATACAACAGCAGTGCTATGTGAGTTGAGTTACCAGATGTCAGTATCATGACAAAATTGTCTCTCCTAACTTCTACATTCAAATTGTCAGTCTTAACGTTGCATGGCTTTGTCTTGGCCTTTAATTTATAAAGTTTCTGTATTTTAATTATGTCTAGATGAATGAAATGAATGTTCTTTATATGGCTCATTACCTACATTAGTAAAGACATACTCTAGTAAAATGTGAATCACATATTTTTCCTGGCCTATTTCTAGAACTAATCTATTACAGTTTTATATTAATTTCTCTAGATAGTTTATGAATTTTAAATATAGACTAGGTTATAAATTTCCAAACTTCTGTAGCTGAGTGAACACTGTATACAGGATCCACAGATGTATCCCTTTGACTTTGTTAGGAGCGCTCTGCCTCATAGGAGGTCAGCTAAGGGCTTTGGAGCCCAGTAAGGAATGCCCACCTTCCTACATTTTTAATAATCATTTGAACATCTAGACCTGTGCTAGGTGTAGCAGGGAACATAAAAATGCATCAGGCATTGATTCTTCTCTAAAACAGAGGGTAAAATGCAAAAATATATTACAAGGTAGACAGCAATAATACAATAAATTCATCTTGTATGTGCCAGGCTCTATGTACATTATTATATTTTAATTTATATAATATTTACAATAAAAGGGTGATACACATTATTATCTCTGCTTTACAGTTGAGAAAACTGAAGCTCAAAGTAATAGTGCAATTTGTCAGTGATCACTCAACTAGTAAGCTATGGAGCTGAGATTTAACCCAGGTCTGTCTGCCTTGAAAGTCAATTACAATAGGATTTGAACCATAGGTGAGAAGTACAAACTACTATGGGAGATTAGAGAGGAAAAAACAACAACTTCCAACTTGCAGTTTTAAGGATCATTTCAATTATTTTTGATAGGCATTTGTCTGAATATATAATATAATTTCTGATGTTTTTAAAAATTATGAAATAGCTCAAGCATACAGGATAATGTAGAGAATAATACAATAAATATCCATGTATCTACTACCCAAATTTGTCACATAAAATACTAATTTTATCAAATTTGTCTCAGATTTCTTAAAACAAAACCTTATATATACTTTCCTAGATCCAGT
This sequence comes from Furipterus horrens, assembly GCF_987537825.1. Taxonomy (NCBI): domain Eukaryota; kingdom Metazoa; phylum Chordata; class Mammalia; order Chiroptera; family Furipteridae; genus Furipterus; species Furipterus horrens. The sequence continues at coordinate 134,278,908 of NW_028327175.1, forward strand.
TTATTTCTTATGAGGTGACAGCTACCCTGATTTCAATCTTTTTTATTCTTATGCATGGAAATTAGGAAAGAGTACTAAAGGCAAGGAGTGACTTAGTACTACTCCCTCATCATTTTTTGATATTTTCCCCATTCTTTGATATCAATCTATCTATCTATCTATCTATCTATCTATCTATCATACATCTACCTGTCTCCTAATGGTTCTATTCCTGTTGTTGGACACCTAACTGAGACATATATTATATTGGAAAAAAATATTGTGGTAGGGTTTTGCTCTCTCCCTCCCTCCCTCCCTCCCTCCTTCCCTTCCTTCCTTCCTTCCTTCCTTCCTTCCTTCCTTCCTTCCTTCCTTCCTTCCTTCCCTCCTTCTCTCCTCCTTCTCTCCCTCCCTTTTTTATGTTAAGTATATTATTACTGTTCAGTCATTTAAGAATAGTATTTTGAGTTGCTTCTCTATCTCCTCTCTCACTTTGAGGCTATTTTTATCTTCCATTATTTAACAGTGTATTGTACATAATAAGTACATAGCACATTTGCTGAATTTATGGCCTATAGCCATCACTCTCCATTTCTAACTTGTCAGTTCTGACATACTATAAATTTATAAACCAGACAGGGAAGTATTTTAAAAAGTGCATGAAGTAAGTATAGATAGACTCTAAGGGAGGGTTGGAGGAACAGAAAAAATAGCAGAGATTTCTGTGCATCTGGCTCAGAAATCTGAATTCTTATAGGAAGCCACTTTAATGTTTGTCAAACCTTATGTAATTGGTTTGTGGAGAACCTGCTTTGTGCCAGTCTACTTCCAGGAGCCAGATAGATTGTAAATGGATAGAGACAGGAAAGCATTCCAGGTTCTGTGCTAGAGATTTGCATAGGGTAGGTACTTCAAGGGTCTGAAGGAGGCAGGAGATAACTTTATAACTCAGGCTACTGACTAAACCTGTGAAACATTATGCACTGCATAACAACATTTCGGTTAATGACAGACTGCATATATACAATGTTGGTTTCATAAGATTATAATGGAGCTGAAAAATTCCTATTGCCTAGTGACATTGTAGTCCCTGTAATGTCATAGCATGATGTATTGCACACGTGTTTGTGGTGATGCTGGTCTAAACAAATCTAATGCACTGCCAGATGTATAAAAGTAATACACTTATGTACAGAACAAAATACTTGATAATAATAATAAGTGACTGTTACTTGTTTATGTATTTACTATACTTTTATCATTATTTTAGAGTGTACTCTTTCTACTTATAAAAAATTTGGTGTAAAACAGTATGTTGTGTTATTCCAGCAGCAGCCTCATACATCCCTCCTTACTGCATCTCTTGATTGCACCATTTTCTCTTGAGGTTGATTTAACAGTGTTGTTTTATAAATTTAGTCTAGCCTAAGTATGCAGTGTTTATAAAGTCTACAGTAATGTGCAGTAATGTCCTTGGCCTTCACATTCACCCACAACTTGTTGACTAACCCAGAGCAATTTCCAGTCCTGCAAACTCCATTCATGGTAGGTGTGCCATAGAGATGTACTATTTAAAAAAATCTTTTATACTGTATTTTTACTGTACCTTTTCTATGTTTAGACACACAAATACCTACCATTGTGTTACCATTGCTTACAGTATTCAGTACAGTAACATGCTGTGCAGGTTTTTAGCCTAGGAGGAAGAGACTATACCCTAGGTGTATAGTAGGCTTTACCATCTAGGTTTGCTCAAGTACATTCTGTGATGCTTGTACAATGATAGAATCACATAACAATGCATTTCTCAGAATGTATCCCTGTTGTTAAGTGGTGCCTGACTATACTTCACTTTCAAAGATGGTTGTAGATTCTAAAGAAAAGGCGTTGAGAACACATGATCAGAGAGTTACAGACACAAGAATCTGAGAGACATATAGCTGATATCTCACCTTCTTTTAAATAAGTAGTTGAAGAGTGATCTTTTCAAGTTGTAATACATCTATCAGTATGACAAAATGATCAAGAAGTTAGGCTTTCCACCTATTTTGCATTGGAAAGGATTCAGTGCAATGGAGACTTACCATATCTTATTAATTCTAAGATGGACTCTTTAGGGCTTATAAGTTATTATAAGGCAAAAACCTTTATAACAACCACTGAGGTCAAGAACTAAAACTTTTTTAGCTACCCCAAATCCCTCAGTGTGTCCCACTCCAATTAACCCAATCCCTCTCTCCAAAGTAACTGCTATAGCAATCAATTTCTTGCATTTCTGTGTACTTTTATCATTCAAGTGTATATCCCAAACACTGTAGTTTGGTTCTGCCCACTTAAAAAAAATTCATGTTTCTGAACTCTCTTTTATTAAGTTCTTCCTTCATTCTTTTTGTTCCTTACAGTTTGTGGAAGAATCCAGGACATTTGACCTGTAGATTTTCCCACAGTCTGAGTTGTCCTGATTATATACTTATGTTGCAGTTCAACATGTTCCTCTGTCCTCTGTATTTCCTGAGAATTGACAGCTGCATGCAGAGGCTTGATCAGATTCAGGTTCGATCTTTTTGGCAAGACCAACAGTTCTCAGACATTTTAATTTCAGGACTCCTTTATTTCTTAAAAAATTTTGAAGCCACCCTTGTCAAAAGCTGTTGCTTATTTGAGTCACGTTTATCAGTATTTTCCAAACTAGATATTAAATCTGAGAAATTAAAAAATATTTAGCTAATAATTTAAAATAACATTAATAAACCCATTAGGTGTTAACATAAATAACATTTTAAATAATAAATAACTATATTTTACAAATGAAAAAGTGTCTACTCAGAAGAATGATATTGTTTTACATTTTTTGCAAATCCCTTTAACGTCTGGTTTAATAGGAGACAACTGGGTTATCGTATCTGCTTTTGCATTCAGTCTGTTGCATTATGTTGTTTTATTTGAAGTGCGTGAAGGAAACCTGGCCTGACACACATTTGTAGTTGGAAATATAAAGACCTCACAGGTGCCCTGAAAGGGTTCCAGGGCTTTTATACTATGTCGTGAGAATCTCTGGGCAAATCTATAGGTGGTTTTGCGTTTTTTCATCAAGAAAGACATGATGTCTGGTTGCCCCTTTTGCGCCCAAATGGATTAAATCAAGTCATTGGAGGTTGCAAAAATGGTGAGATTCTCTCTTTTATTTTTAATTTATTGGTTGGAATACTTTTATAAAAATCAGTTTCCCACATCTACTGATTATTCAGTGGTACAGTTCATATAGAAAGGTAAGTGATTTTTTCCCCCTTATTTACCATTTTTCAAGATAATTAAATTCTCTGTCAACTTTCAAAGGTGTCCAATTGGTTTTTAAAATATCACCATGGATCAATGACATAAATATATTTTTGTGTTCCAATCAGTTGTACTTATTGTCCCTTTTGAAGCTTATATTGCTGCATCTTAATTATTTGGAACCTCTTGAAATTGCTTCCAGAGCCCTGATTGTGAGGAAGCTAATCCCTGTCACTTTTTCACAACCAACATCTCTGAAATAAGAATGTGTCCTACAATTAGTTGGCAATTATTTTTTCTTTGTGATGTGCATGTGTGTGTGTGTGTGTATGTATAATTGGATAATATCATCAGTAGCCTCTTAGATTTCTTGAAGTGCTTTAACACAATTAAGGTATTGAGGCATGTTAAGCAGCCATTGTCTATCTTGTTATATTATCTGAAACACTGGCCTCTAAGCTTACTGTGGGAGGGTTATAAAAATCTGAGGATTGTACCAGATGCTTTAAAAGTTTAGGCCCCAAATTGGTAGCTAACACTTCTACCCACATTCTTCATTGGCTGAATTTAATCACATGGTTGCAACTTAATTGCAAGAGATGCTAAATGCTGCGAAATGTAGTCTTTCTTTGTGCTTAAGAAAATGTGGTCTGGTGAACACAGCAGTGCTTCTGTAATACTAGGTAACTTGCTTAACATATGGGTCTCAGTTTCCTTATCTATAATATGAGGATAATAACAAAACCTCCTTTATAAGGTTATGTTCAGGATTAAATAAGTTATTACATACAAAATATTTTACATAGTACCTGACATATAATAAATGCTCAATAAATGTTACCTATTAATAGCAGTATTTTTCAATAGCAATGTCTTAAAACAAATGCCTAATATGTTCCAGAAGTCTGATGCATGGTTACTCCTTAAAAGGTATTTTTCAAAACATGCTCAGATTTAAGAAGCAGAGAAAGTTTTGGCATATATATCTATGCTCTAAACCAGTCCCCTAATGAAGTCATCTTTTTTGAATTCACCTTGAATTGTCAGGTCAAAGAATAAAGATCTCCAGGAAGAAAACTAGTTGGTAGTCATGGCTTGATTTTTGCTTCTTCCCTAAGGGATCTGGTTCCATTTTTGTCTAAGAGCCTCATAGATTGTTAGGTGTTTGGAGAACTGTCTGCCTCTTGACTATTTGAGTATACTTTTAAAAGGTTCCAGAAAGTGCTGTTTGTTGATAAATCAGAATAATCAGAAAGAAGAGTATTAGTGAAACTGTAAAAGTAGGAACAAGATTTTATTCAATGGTGCCAGCTGTCTTCCCACTTAGGAACACACATCATAGATTTCAGTGCTTTTCAGACATCTGCTTTCTTAGCCATATAAAACAGTCATTCTGTCAGCAAAAGTCCTGGCAAAAGAGCTCCATTATTTCAGGAATCACATTCCCAGGCCTGGTGCCTGCATCTCCATAGTTATGGGTATAGAGAAGTCCCATAATATTCTCTTGCAAAATTAACCCATGACCTAGTACTTGCATGTACATTTTCTTACCCTATGGCTGGAATTCAAGCTTCTATCCACGTTAGCTGAATACAAAGCCCTAGATAGATGTTATCTGGGCACCCTGCTTCTTGTAGTGTGAAAAGAGTAGCCACTATCTAAATCCTTTCCCATGTGGATCATGACCATAAGTTGTCTCTAATCATCTGGTGCAGATTCTTAGCTACCTCACCTAGACTTTTAGAATCCTCCAAGCTGAACTCATTTCTCATGACAATTATCTAAACCCTTAACATTTTGAGATTGAACCCAGATCTTGCATTTATTTCAAGCTGTTTGTCAGCTTTCAGTTGAACCTAGAAACCATTGTTGTCATTTGAACTCTTTACCATCTGACGATTGAAACCAGACTCCAAGCTGGTCTTCCAAGCTTTTTAATGACAAGAGATTGAATGCAGACCTCATTCCTGACATCCAAAACTCTTACCATTTGAGGATTAAATTCATTCCCAAATATTGTCCAAGCTCCATGCCATTTGGGGACCAAACTTCAGGTCTTTTAGGACTTTTATCTAAGTTCTTTACAGTTTCTGGATTTAACCCATGATGTTCATATGTTATCCAAGCATTATATCAATTGAAGATTGACTTCACACCACAAGGCAGATGGCCAAGCTCTTTAGCAGTTAGATATTGAACCCAGACCTCACTGAGGATTGTCTTCCAAGTTCTGTGCCAGCTGGATTTCGAGCCCAGTCTGTGGCTGCCTTCCAACCCATTTATTGATGGGGGAGAAACAAAGGTCCCTAACCCATTTTAAGCATTCTATCCTGAGGGATCAAACCGATCTATGGTCATTATCCAACCTCTATACCAGCTGTGGATCAGACTCAGCTGTCAAAAAAACCAAGTGGAAAGATTGGTTGAAAGCTCTGTTTACCTTTATCAGTTGCTAAAGATCTTGAATGATGGTATTAGTAGCTCTGAGGAGCAACACTTCTCAAAATGTGGTTTCCCACCACCTGCATCAGAATCACTTGAGGCTGCTTATTGCAAAGGCATATATCTGGGCTCTATCCAAGTTCTTCTGGCTCAGAATCTTCGGCCTGTGACCATGGAATCTGCATTTTCAGAAAGCACTCTAGGTGATTTCCATACACACTAAATCTGAGAACCACTGCCCTTGAGCAAGGGTCTCTCTTATCTGTTGGAGAACAATACCAGATCTCCCAGCTGCCATCCAGCTGCTCACCAGCTGGGTCTAAAATGCAGGTTCTTATTAATATATTCTATTGGTACATTACTTTATTAGCTTGGATGTATAAGCCAAGTTTTTCCTGTTATTCAGTTGTGCTAGTTTATAGGACGGGACTCATTCCCCTGGTTCAATAAATATGGGAGGAGGGGAGTAAGTTGAGTTGTGGTATAGCTCAGCCAACTCTTTCACAGGGAGTTTATTTCCCACTCAGAGAGGACCACCAATATAGTACCATGCCTTGGGGGAAGCATACCATCAGACCTGAGTGTATGTTCCTTCTTCATCACACCATCCGGAAAATATAGAAAGGTCAGTATAGCAGACAAGCTGGTCAAATTGGCATAACGGATGAGAGTCTAAATTTTTTGCTCACCCTACTTCTCGTTGCTTTTTTTTGTACCCTCTCCCTCCCAACACTTCCCATATAAAAATCAGGACATTTACAAATGTACTATTTTATAAGGAAATGCAGAGGGGTGGAGAATGAAAAACAAACAATCTAGATGTTAACATCTGGAGCAGACCAAATTAATACATAAGAACTCATTACTGCAACAATTATTTACTAAGTCTGGGAAACTTAAACTTAAATCTGGGTTGAAATTTTTCAAGCATGCCTTAATATAAAAATAACTTGGGAAAAAATCTTCATGGACTATTGTGAATCAAATTGAATTTTATGTCCACTATTGAAAATGCATGGCCCTGCTTTCCCATTGATTCTGAGGGGGAAAATAATGCTCTCTAGGGCTCAAATGTGTGTTTGCTTTTAACCAAAGGATGTTAAGTTAAAGAATATTTCAAACCATCAAGACTTTTTCCCACACACAAGATGGCTGTTTATTTTTTACACTTCTTGGTTGAAGTAAAAAAAAATTCTCACAATGTCAGAAGTTTTGTTATTAAGTGTCTACGTGAGCACTTTTACCATAGAGCTAGATCTAGGAAGTGTCAAGAGTAATTTTGTAACTCCCTCTCCCTTTCCCCAGCAGGGTGTAACCTCTGTCACTGAACCTACAATTTTCAGACTGAAGCCTTTTGTTTCTGAATCATAGGTGCCCATTAAGTAGAGGAAGGCATGATTTTGAGAACAGTGAGAGGTAAAGATAGTCTTTTCATTAAGTCCTGTTCCTTACCCTGATTTTTTCTTTTTCTTCATCTCCCCCTCCTCCTCTTAATCCCCCTCCCTCTCCTTTTCTGCTTTCCCATTACATGTATTATTGTTTTCTGTCTTCCCCCCTAGAATGTAATTCCCATTAGGATAGGATCTGCCTCATTCACTGAAGTTTCCTCTGTACCTGGCACGTAGTACACAATAATATTCATTGACTAGCTGGAAAACTGCCAAATAAATAAATAAATAAATAAATAAATAACAATAGCCAGAAACAAGTAACTTAAAAATCCCAGTGATATTGGAGAATAGTGAGTAGTAAAAATTTCACAATTCAAGGTGGCATTGAAAAATCACTTTGAAAATGCAATCTAAGCCCTTATACTAAAAGCTGAATGGGATTTTTGTGTGTGTGATTATTCACCTTTTTAGAATTTATTTTTAATTGGGGCAAATATACATAACCTAAAATTTACCATTTTAATCATTTAAGTGTACAGTTCAATTGCATTAAGCACATTCACATTGTTGGGCAACCATCACCACCAGCCATCTCCAGACCTCTTTTCATCTTGCAGAACTGAAATCTGTACCCATTCAACAATAACACCCTCCTCCTAGCCCCTGATGACCATTCATTCTTCTTTCTGTCCTTATGAATTTGACTAACTACCTCATATGGTACTTGTCCTTTGTGACTGGCTTATTTCATTTTAACATAATGCCCTAAAATGTTATTCATGTTGCCACTCTCATTAGAATGCCCTTCCTTTGTATGTACATACCACATTTTGTTTATTCATTAACCTGTTGATGGACACTTACATTGCTTTCACCTTTTGGCTGTTGTAAATAATGCTGCTATAAATATGAATATACAAACATATGTCTCTGCTTTTAATTCCTTTGGGTGTATAACCAGAAGTAGAATGCTGGATCATATGATAATTCTTATTTTTAATCTTTTGAGGAAACTCCATACTGTTTTCTATAAGGCTATACCATTTTACATGCCCACCAGCAGTGCATAGGATGCCAATTTATCCACGTTCTTGTGAACACTTATCTTAAAAAAAAATAGCCATCTAATGGGTGTTACTGAGCTTTTGAATTGCATTTCTCTAATGATTAGAGATATTGAGCATTTTTTCATGTGCTTATTAGTTATTTGTATATCCTCTTTAGAGAAATGTCTATTCAAGTTCTTTGCCTCTTCTTGAATTGTGTTGTGTGTTTTCTTGTTGAGTTGTAGGAGTATGTGAAGTTTTATTCATGAGAATGTGTCAAAGTTCAAAAAGAGGGAAGGATGATAGAGCACCAATAGCATGTACTAAGAATCAGAGGATTATGAGTTCTAACCCAGGCTCTATCACTTAGCAGTCTAGTGACTTCATTCCAAATTATTTATTCTTTCCAAGCTTCAGCGTCCCTGAAAATTTCACTCTCCTTACCATTCAAGGTTGTGGGCACCCAAAAGAAAATACATATGAATGTTTTGAAAACTACAAAGCTTTATGCAAAGAGGAAACATTGTATATTAGGGTTCTTCAGAGAAAAGGAACCCATGAGATGTGTGTGTGTGTGTGTGTGTGTGTGTAGAAAGAGACAGAGACAGAGACACACAGAGGGAGAGATAGAGAGACAGAGAGAAAGAGAGAATTTTAAGAAACTGGCTCTTAACTCTTGTGGAGGTTGGCTAGTCCATGATCTGCAGGGTAGGCTGGCAGGCTAAGGACCCATGGAAGAGTTCCAGTTCAAGTCCAAAGGTAGACTGACTACTGGCAGAATCTTTTTTTCTCCAGGGAGTTCAGTCTTTCTTTCCTTTTAAGGCCTTCAAATGATTGGATGACGCCCACCCACATTTCGGGGGGTAATCTGTTTTACTCAAAGTCTACTGATTTAAATGTCAATCTCATTTTAAAAATATCTTTACAGAAACATCTAGAATAACCCTGATTGGTGTGGCTCAGTTGGTTGGGCATCATCCTGCATACTGAAAGGTTGCCAGTACTATTCCTGGTCAGGGTACCTGACTGGGTTGCAGGTTCAGTCCCCAGCTGGGGCATGTAAGGAGGGCAGCTGATTGATATTTCTCTCTCATATTTATGTTTCTCTTCCTCTCTTTCTCCCTCCCTTCCCCTGTCTTTAAAATAAAGATAAAAAAATAATAATTTTTTTATAAAAGAAACATCTAGAATAATATTTGACCTAATATCTGAGTACCAATGTCCTAGCAAAGCTGACACATAAAATTAATTCACATGCTAATACAGTGGGAAGATAAATTCCTTGATAACACCACTGTCCTAACAATATTTTTTTTTTTTTTTACCTCTATTAACAACTGGTCTTATTAGTTTTATGCAAAGAAACTTATGGCATTACTTACTTGTTTAGAATGCCAAACTCTGGAGGGACCAGATAGGGAGAAAAATATACAACGTGAAGGAAAATCTTTGTCCTAGTATTCACTGAACTGGCATTTCCATTCATCATATTTTCATTTTTCCCCCATTAAAAAAATTTTTTTGTTTGTTTTTCCATTACAGTTGTCTCACTTTTTTCCCCCTCTTGCTTCCCTGCACCCTGTCCCTCCCTTCCCCCACATTCAGTCCCCACTCAGTTGCCCATGTCCGTGGGTCATTTATACATGTTCTTTGACTTGACCCTTCCCCTTCTTACCCTCTTCTCTCCCTCCCCCCTCCCCCCTTGTTACTGTTAGTCTACTTCTTGTTTACATAGCTCTGGTTCAATTTTGCTCATTTGTTTGTGTTGTTCATTAGTTTCCTGTAACAGGTGATAGCATAAGGTATTTTTCTTTTGTTGCCTGACTTATTTCGCTAAACATAATTCTCTCTAGTTCCATCCATGTTGTTGCAAGTGGTAGAAGTTCCTTCTTTCTTTCTGCTACATAGTACTCCATTGTGTAAATGTACCACAGTTTTTTGATCCACTCATCTACTGATGGGCATTTGGGTTGTTTCCAGCACTTGACTATTGTAAATAGTGCTGCTATGAACATAGGGGTGCATAGGTTCTTTTGAATTGGTGTTCCAGGATTTTTCAGATATAATCCTAGCAATGGAATTGCTGGTTCAAAAGGCAGTTCCATTTTTAGTTTCTTGAGGAAATTCCAAATTCTTTTCCATAGTGGCTGCGCCAGTCTGCATTCCCACCAGCAATGCACCAAGGTTCCCATTTCTCCGCATCCTCTCCAGCACAAGTTGTTTGTTGATTTATTGATGATGGCCATTCTGACTGGTGTGAGGTGGTATCTCATTGTGGTTTTTATTTGCATCTCTCTGATGGCTAGTGATGTTGAGCATTCTTTCATATGTCTATGGACCCTCTGTATGTCCTCTTTGGAGAAGTGTTTGTTCAGGTCCTTTGCCCATTTTTTAATTGGGTTGTCTGTCTTCTTCGTGTTGAGTCGTATGCGTTCTTTATATATTTTGGAGATCTATCCCTTGTCTGAGATGTCATTGACGAATATATTTTCCCATATGGTTGGTTTCCTTTTCATCTTGCTGATGTTTTCTTTAGCTGAGCAGAAACTTTTTAGTTTGATGTAGTCCCATTTGTTTATTCTTTCCTTTATTTCCCTTGCCTTAGGAGATATATCAGTGAAAATGTTACTACGTGGGATATCTGAAATTTTCCTGCCTATTTTTTTCTCTAGAACTTTTATGGTATCACGGCTTACATTTAAGTCTTTGATCCATTTTGAGTTTATTCTGGTGTATGGTGTAAGTTGGTGGTCTAGTTTCATTTTTTTTGCATATCCCTGTCCAGTTCTCCCAACACTATTTGTTGAAGAGGCTCTTTTCACTCCATTTGATGTTCTTTCCCCCTTTGTCAAATATTAGTTTACCATATGAACCTGGGTTTATTTCTGGGCTCTCTATTCTGTTCCATTGATCTATATGTCTGTTCTTATGCCAGTACCAGACTGTTTTGATTACCGTGGCCTTGTAGTATAGTTTGATATCAGGTATTGTGATTCCTCCTACTGTGTTGTTCTTCCTCAAAATTGCTGTGGCTATTCGGGCTCTATTTTGGTTCCATATAAATTTTTGAAATATTTGTTGTAGGTCTGTGAAATATGTTGCTGGTATTTTAAAAGGGATTGCATTGAATCTATAAATTGCTTTGGGTAGTATGGACATTTTAATGATGTTGATTCTTCCCATCCATGAGCATGGTATATGCTTCCATTTATTTGTATCTTCTTTAATTTCTTTCTTCAGTGTTATGTAGTTCTCTGAGTACAGGTCTTTTACCTCCTTGGTTAAGTTTATTCCTAGGTATTTTATTTTTCTTGTTGCTATGGTAAATGGGATTTTTCTTTCAGTTTCTATCTCTGCGTTTTTATTGTTGTTGTATAAAAATGCCTTCGATTTCTTAATATTGACTTTGTATCCTGCTATTTTGCCGAATTCACTTATTAGGTCGAGTAGTTTTTTTGTGGAGTCTATAGGGTTTTCTATGTACACTATCGTATCATCTGAAAATAATGACATTTTACTTCCTCTTTTCCAATTTTCATGCCTTTTATTTCTCTTTCTTGTCTGATTGCTATGGCTAGAACTTCCAAGACTATGTTGAATAGGAGTGGAGAGAGCGGACATCCTTGTCTTGTTCCTGATCTCAGGGGGAATGCTCTTAGTTTTTGCCCATTGAGTATGATGTTGGCTTCAGGTTTCTCCTATATGGCCTTTATTATGTTGAGATATGCTCCCTCTATTCCCATTTTGCTGAGAGTTTTTTATCATAAATGGGTGTTGTACTTTATCAAATGCTTTTTCTGCATCTATTGATATGATCATGTGGTTTTTGTCTTTCATTCTGTTTATGTGGTGTATTATATTTATTGATTTGTGAATATTAAACCATCCTTGCATCCCTGGGATGAATCCCACTTGATCATGGTGTATGATCTTTCTAATGTGTTGCTGGATCTGGTTTGCCAATATTTTGTTGAGGATTTTAGCATCTATGTTCATCAGCGATATTGGCCTGTAGTTTTCTTTCTTTGTTGTGTCTTGACCTGGTTTTGGAATTAGGGTTACACTGGTTTCATAGAACGAGTTTGGGAGTCTTCCCTCTTCTTGTATCTTTTGGAATAGTCTGAGGAGGATAGGAGTTAATTCTTTCCTAAATGTTTTGTAGAATTTACTTGTGAAGCCATCCGGTCCAGGGCTTTTGTGTGCTGGGAGTTTTTTGATTACTGCTTCAATTTCACTAGCTGTTATTCATCTATTCAGACTTTCTGCTTCTTCTTGATTCAGTTTGGGAAGACTATAGGTTTCCAGGAATTTGTCCATTTCCTCTAGGTTGTCAAATTTCTTGCCATACCGTTGTTCGTAATAATTTCTTACAATCCTTTGTATTTCTGTTGTATCAGTTGTGATTTCTCCTCTTTCGTTTCTGATTTTATTTATTTGGGTCCTCTCTCTTTTTTTCTTGATGAGCCTGGTTAAAGGCTTGTCAATTTTGTTTATCTTTTCAAAGAACCAGCTCCTACTTTTGTTGATCTTTTGAATTGTTAGTTTAGTCTCTATATCATTTAATTGTGCTCTGATCTTGATGATTTCCTTCCTTCTACTTGATTTGGGCTTTGCTTGTGGTTCTTCCTCTAGTTCTTGTAGCCATAGGGTTAAATTTTTTATTAGAGATTCTCCTAGCTTTTTTAGATAGGCCTGTATTGTTTTGAACTTTCCTCTCAGGATTGCTTTTGCTGTATCCCATAGGTTTTGGGTTGTTGTGTGTTCATTATCATTAGTTTCCAGAAACTTTTTGGTTTTTTCTTTGATGTTATTGTTAACCCATCCATTATTTAATACCATGTTATTCATTCTCATGAGTTTGAATGTTTTTGAATTTTTTCCTTGAGGTTGATTACCAATTTTAAGCCATTGTGATTGAAAAGATCCTTGATATAATTTCAATTTTCTTGAGTTTGTTAACGCTTGTTTTGTGTCCTACCATGTGGTCTATCTTTGAAAATGTCCCATGTGCACTTGAAAAGAATGTATACTTTGCTTCTTTGGGGTGAAAACTTCTATATATATCAACTAAGTCCATTTGATCTAGAGTGTTGTTCAGTGCCTCAATATCTTTGGTGTTTCTTTGCTTCGAAGATCTGTCCATTGTTGACAATGGGGTGTTAAAGTCCCCTACTATGAGTGTGTTGCTGTCTATATCTTTCTTGGAGTCTTTCAAAATTTTCCTTATATATTTGGGTGCTCCTAAGTTGAGTGCATATATATTTATAAGGGTTATATCTTCTTGATGGATTTTTCCCTTAAGTATCATGAAATGCCCTTCTTTGTCTCTTTTTATGGCCTTTGCTGTGAAATCCGTTGTGTCTGATATAAGCATTGCTACCCCAGCTTTTTTTCATGTCCATTTGCTTGAAATACTTTTTTCCATCCCTTTACTTTCAGTCTGTGTAGATCTTTTGTTCTAAGGTGGGTCTCTTGTAGACAGCATATTTGTGGGTCATTCTTTCTAATCCACTCAGCTACCCTATGTCTTTTAATTGGAGCGTTTAATCCATTTACATTTAAGGTTATTACCGATAAGTACTTATTCATTGTCATTTTTCCTCTTTGTACTCATGTTCTTCTCTGTCTCTCTCTGTTTCTTTATCTTCTTAAAGCAGACCCTTTAGCATCTCTTGCATTGCTGGTTTGGTGGAGATGTATTCTTTTAGCCTTCTTTTGTCTTGAAAGATCCTTACTTCATCCTCCATTTTGAATGAGAGCTTTGCTGGGTAGAGTATTCTAGGTTGTAGGCCTTTGTTTTTCATTGCTTGGAATATTTTTTGCCATTCCCTTCTGGCTTGTAGTGTTTCTGCTGAGAAATCTGATGATAGCCTTATTGGAGTTCCCTTGTATGTTATTAGTTGTTTCTCTCTTGCTGCTTTTAGGATTCTCTCTTTGTCTTTGAATGTTGTCATTTTAATTATGATGTGTCTTGAGGTGGGCCTGTTGGGATTCATCTTCATTGGGACCCTCTGTGCTTCCTGGACTTGCATGACTCTTTCTCTCCTCATGTTAGGGAAGTTTTCTGTCATTAGTTTTTCAAAGAGGTTTTCTATCCCTTGCTATTCTTCTTCTCCTTCTGGAATTCCTATGATACGGATATTATTACGTTTCATGTTGTCCTGCAGCTGTCTTAGAACCTCTTCAGTCTTGTTCAGTTTTTTTTCATTTTGTTGCACTGTCTGGGAGTTTTTGTGTACGTTGTCCTCCAGCTTGCTGATTCCATCTTCTGCTTCCTCTAGCCTGCATTTAATTCCTTCTCCTGTGTTCTTCAATTCAGAGATCGTATTCTTCATTTCCTCCTGGCTCTTATTGATAGCTTCTATGTCCTTTTTCATGCTCGTGTAATTCTCTGTGAGTTCCTTTTAGTTTTTTTGAAGTTCCTTGTAGTTTCCCTGGAGTTCTTTGTAGTTTCCACTGAGCTCATTCAGCTTCTCTATAATCCATGTTTTGAATTCCATATCTGATAGTCTACTCCCCTCTATTTCATTTAGCACTCTCTCTGGGGATTCTACCTTTCCTTTTGATGGGGGGTTGTTTCTCTGTCTCCCCATTTTTGTGATTCCTATTGTTTGTTGGTGCTTCTTAGAATGATCTGCACTTCCTGAATCTGCCTCTGGTAGCGTCAGATCATGTACCATGTCCTAACAATCTTAAAGCTGCTTTTAACTGTTAACTTATACCACATGATAAAGCATGTAATTCATTCCACCTTTCATTTCCCTGTTCTTTAACTTCCATACTTATAACTACCATTATTGTTTTACCTTTGTAACCAAATTTAAGCTGTTTTTCTTTGAGTATCCTTTTTTCTTTTTACTGTTGAAGGGTATTATAGTTATCTATTGCTGTATAATGATAGACCCCTCCCAAAACTAGTGGTTTACAATAATAATTATTTATCTTAAGTTTTCAATTTGTTCAGTGTTTGGCAGAGGATGCTCATCTCTGCTCCATGTGGTATCAGCCAGCTGGACAGCTTATTCTGGGGCCTGGTGGATCCACTTCCAACACTGCTGACTCACATGGCTAGTAAGTTGGAGCTAGCACAATGCCTGCTGGAGCTGAGGGCTAGGGCTCTCAGTTCCTTTCCACGGGCTGTTTGTTTTTTCCCGTGGCATGATGGTTGGTACCTCAAGTGAGCAGTCTAAGAGACAGGAAGTGGAGCTTCCAGTTTCCCAAGAGGCCCAGTCCTAAAGTCTGATACATTATCACTTCTGGAGAATTCTATTGGTCAAATGGTCACAGAGTCCAGATTCAAGGACAGGAGACATAGACTCCACCTTTCAGTGGAAGGGGTGTCAAAAAACTTGTGGCTAAGTTTGAAATCTGCCACAAAGATACTTCCATAAATCTGATTGTTGCATCTTTGTCCTCTTTTAAGATTTGCTATTTAAAATTTAAAAATTTAAGTTACAGTAAAGTGAGTATTAAAAATATTAGAAATAGGGTCAGTTTGGTTTTTTGTTCCTGTAGAACACAGACACTTAATATCCTTCAGAGTTGTCTCATGTATTCATTCAACAGGTTTTAACTGAGCATCTACTATGTATTTGGTACTATTCTAAACACTTAGAACACAATGGTGAACTATAGAGACAAGGTCTTTGCCTTCTTTGGCATATACATTTTAGTGGGGAAACAAATACACGATAATCTAATAATTTTAGGTAATATTCATAGAATTGAACTACAATTATATAATAAAATGACTAAAAACGAATGCTTTTAGCTGCAAGTAACAGCTGAAATTAATTAAGAGTGATTTAAATAATGAGTCTGGGAGTAGGGTGGTTCTGGCTGCTTAGTGATCAGAGACAACATCAGGAACCCAGGTGTTTTCCATCTTTCCCCTCTCATAGTCATAAAATGACTGCAGCTGTTCTGGCATCACACGCATTCACAACTATGTCCCACGACAAGGAGATAAAAAGACAGAATGTGTGTGCACATCTTCTCTCTTTTTCTTCCTCATAAGTGAGGGAAATTTCCGCAGAGGTAGGTTTTTTTCATGTCTTGTTGGCTAGAGTTATTGTGTTAGATGCTCATGCTTAAACCAATACTAGTAGTGGTAATGAGACCACCATAACTGACTTAGACAATAGGATTCATCCCCTGAGGTTGGCATCTGTCCCACTACAAGCACTGTCTGCTCAAGGGAAGGGTAAATAAAATTGGAGTTTTGTTAACAAAGAAGGGGAAATTGGCTTTAACGTCAGTGACTAAATTTTGATTTAGGATGTTAGGAAAGACATTTCTTGAATATATGACATTGAAGCCAAAATCTGAATGACAGAAAGGAGCCTGCCTTGCTTGAGAAAAAGGAAACTCTTAAGGAACTATGTAATTGACCTTTTAGTAATTCTCCAGGCTTTTCTTAAATAATTATGCACATACCCATTTCAGCCCTTGTTTATGACTTTCATAGTGGCTGTATTCTCTCCTTTTTTTCATCATAGTAGTATAGTACCTATTTTTTTCTTTTATATTTTTAAATTTTATTACATATTTTATTGTTTATGCTGTTACATTTGTCCCAATTTTTCCCTCATTGCTCTCCTCCACCCAGTCTACCCCCCACTTACATAGTCAATCCCCATACCATTGCGCATGTCCATGAGTAATTTATATACATTCTTTTTCTAATCCCTTCACTTTCTTTCAATCAGTCCCCACTTCCCCATTTCCTCTTATAGTTGCTAGTATATTCCATGTTTTTATGCCTCTGGTTCTATTTTGCTCATTAAATTTCACTTATAAGTGAGATCATGTGATATTTGTGTCTCTCTGACTGGCTTATTTCACTTGGCAGAATAGTCTCCAGTTCCATCTATGCTGTTGCAAAAGGTAAGAATTCCTTTGTGTTTACTGCTGCATGGTATTCCGTTGTGTAAATGTACCACGGATTTTTTTATCCACTAATCTGATGAGCACTTAGGCTGCTTCCAGATCTTGGCTATTATAAGCAGTGCTGCTATGAACATAACGGTGCATAAATTATTTTGAATTGGTGTTTTGGGATTCTTAGGGTATATTCCCAGAAGTGGAATTGCTGGGTCAAAAGGCAGTTTCATTTTTAATTTTTTGAGGAAATTCCATACTGTTTTCCACAGCAGCTGTGCCAGTCTGCATTCTCACTAACAGTGCACTAGGGTTCGCTTTTCTTCACATCCTCATCAGCACTTGTTGTGTGTTGGTTTATTAATGAAAGACATTTTGGCAGATGTGAGATGATATTCCCTTGTGGTTTTTTTTTTTTAGTATATTTTATTGATTATATTGTTACAATAATTCCAATTTTTTTCCTTTGCTCCCCTCTGCCCAGCATACCCCCTCCCCCAACAATCCCTCCCGCAAGTCTATGCCCATGGGTCATACATACAAGCTCTCCTGCCTCACCTTTTCAAATATTCTTCTTCTTCTTTTTTTAAAATAATTAATTAATTAATTAATTATTTTAACAATAAAAAATAACAATCCCTCCCTCTCAGACTTAAGACCCTTTATAATCTTATAAAGGACAATGGGCGAAGGTCTCAAGCTCTTCTAGCTGCTTCAAGCTGGACATGGTAATCGTCCTACCTACCCTTGGGTCCAGAAATCCCTAATAAGAGTGGGGGTGTGGAGGGGAGGGTGGCCTTCCCACATGGAAAAGGATCGTGCAGACTCCAGGTCGGTTGGCTGTCCCTGGACAACGGCATGCTTTATTTAACAGGCTTGCATTCTTGTTGTATTCTGGAGGCAACAGATTTGGCAACAGGGTTAAAAGACATCATTCAATCTGTAACCACAAGATGACAAAAGACAGGTATTAATTTTTCAATGTCCCACATTAGGGAAAAGAAGGGCTTCTTTGGAGGAAGGTGTGCCAGGTACATCTCACCTGTCCAAAACCCTTTTGCTCATTATACTTAGTTTGGACTGAGGGAAATATTTTAGGTTTCCCCCCTCTCAGACCTCTGGGCTCTTTCTGTCCAAGCCATAAAGACAGAAAGGAGAAACTAGTTTTAAAGTGAAGCCCACAAACCACCCCATTCTTCACCAACGCAGCCACTTAGTTCAGCCAAACCATTGAGTCTCAGGAGACAGCATGCAGACAGGATTAAGTGATGCCTATACGTACAGACAATCACTCAGGTAGTGAGATCATAGGCTTATGCCCTTTGAAAACAGAAAACACATGTTAATTTATGCAACATAACCCACATACAAGTCTCTAAATCTGTAGGATTGTCTTATCGGAAAGACATCCAGTTGCAAGGCATTTGACATTCTTCTTGCCTGTAAATTAAACATCTTTGACAATACCACAGACATAGTTTAACTTTCAAATGAAAACAAATTTTAAATGAAAAGAAACTTTAAAGACGGTTAGCTGCACTACTTTATAGTCTACCACTGAGCATTGTGATTTTCCTTGAGTCACAATTTTTCTCCCTAAGATTACCCTCCTTGTCATTAAAGGGACTGCATTAAGTTCAGTTTTAATTTATCCTGTTCATTTGCATAAACACAACAAGAGCAGAAAATGATCACTTATGATCTTTAGTTCTGCTTTTCTGGAACTTACACAAGAAACATTTAGGGTGATCTTCAGTCTGCCCTTCCGGGCACAGAAGCAGAACCACATACCTAGCATTCAGCCTTGCCTGTAAACACCTGTCTTTTCCAAGTCCTTCTGGTTTTCCATTGTGCCTTAAGGTCCCTTCTAGCTATCTTTCAGGAAAACAACCTTCATTTCTTCCCTGGAAAGATTGCCATGGACCTCACATCCAACCAAGGTACCTGGCATTTTATCTCGTGGGCTTTTATTACCTTTGAAAGTCATTCCCAGTTCCTCAGGGCTTTTTGGTAACAACCAGAGCCCAAGCATGTTTCCTTTAGGCATGACATTCCAGTCAAAGTCTTAGTCAAAAAAATCTCTATTAACAACTGGTCTTATTAGTTTTATGCAAAGAAACTTATGTCATTACTTACTTCTTTAGAATGTCAAACTCTGGAGGGATCAGATAGGGAGAAAAATATACAACGTGAAGGAAAATCCTTGTCCTTCTAATATTCACTGAACTTGCACTTCCATTCTTTATATTTTCATTTTTCCCCCCACTAAAAATTTTTCTGTTTGTTTGTTTTTCTATTACAGTTGTCCTACTTTTCCCCCCCTCTTGCTTCCCTGCACCCTGATCCCCCCTTCTCCCACATTCAGTCCCCACCCAGTTGTCCATGTCCATGGGTCATTTATACATGTTCTTTGACTAGACCCTTCCCCTTATTACCCCCTTCTCTCCCTCCCATCTCCCCCTTTGTTACTGTTAGTTTATTCCTTGTTTACACACCTCTGGTTCAATTTTGCTCATTTGTGGTGTTCATTAGTTTCCTGTAATAAGCGATAGCATAAGGTATTTTTCTTTCGTTGCCTGGTTTATTTCGCTAAGCATAATTCTCTCTAGTTCCATCCATGTTGTTGCAAATGGTAGAAGTTCCTTCTTTCTTTCAGTACTTATTCATTCTCATTTTCCCCCTTTGTACTTGTGTTCCTCTCTATCTCTCTCTGTTTCTTCATCTTCTTAAAGAAGACCCTTTAGCATCTCTTGCAATGCTGGTTTGGTGGAGATATATTCTTTTAGCCTTCTTTCGTCTTGGAAACTCCTTATTTCACCTTCTATTTTGAATGAGAGTCTTGCTGGGTAGAGTATTCTAGGTTGTAGGCCTTTGTTTTTCATTGCTTGGAATATTTTTTGCCATTCCCTTCTGGCTTGTAGTGTTTCTGCTGAGAAATCTGATGATAGCCTTATTGGAGTTCCCTTGTATGTTATTAGTTGTTTCTCTCTTGCTGCCTTTAGGATTCTCTCTTTGTCTTTGAATGTTGTCATTTTAATTATGATGTGTCTTGAGGTGGGCCTGTTGGGGTTCATCTTCATTGGGACCCTCTGTGCTTCCTGTACTTGCATGACTCTTTCCTCATGTTAGGGAAGTTTTCTGTCATTAGTTTTTCAAAGAGGTTTTCTATCCCTTGCTCTTCTTTTTATCCTTCTGGAATTCCTATGATACAGATATTATGACGTTTCAAGTTGTCCTGCAGCTGTCTTAGAGCCTCTTCAGTCTTGTTCAGTCTTTTTTCATTTTGTTGCACTGTCTGGGAGTTTTTGTCTACATTGTCTCCCAGCTCGCTGATCCAATCTTCTGCTTCTTCTAGCCTGCTTTTAATTCCTTCTCCTGTGTTCTTCAATTCAGAGATCGTATTCTTCATTTCCTCCTGGCTCTTATTGATAGCTTCTATGTCCTTTTTCATGCTGGTGTAATTCTCAGTAAGTTCCTTGTAGTTTTTATGGTGTTTCTTGTAGTTTCTGCTGATCTCATTGAGCTTCTCCATAATCCATGTTTTGAATTCCATATCTGATAGTTTACTCCCCTCTATTTCATTTAGCACTCTTTCTGGGGATTCTACCTTTCCTTTTAATGGGAGGTTGTTTCTCTGTTTCCCCATTTTTGTGACTCCTGTTTGTTGGTGCTTCTTAGAATGATCTGCACTTCCTGGATCTGCCCCTGGTGGCGTCAGATCCTGTACCAGTCTGGGCCTAGGCAGACTGTTGGAGACTTCCATGGATCTACTGCCTTTGTCTGACTTCTTTAGTTGTTAATCCATTCAATCTGTGATTAGCTGTCAGGCTAAAGGACCATGGGTTTGGCAGCTTAATTCCTGTAGGCTGGGCTTTTGCTTCCCCTTAGGCTGACACCACTTGGAGGAGGGGGAATGGTCTGCCTGCAGTACTGGGGATCAGTCAGCACTGGAACCCAGTTGGTTACTTCTCCAGTTCTCCCCCCAAAGCCACCACACCAAACTCTCCCTAAGCATCTCCAGTCCTCTCTGCCTTCCCTCTCCTTGAGCCCAGGGTAAGTGGGGACCAAAATATTTTCGTATATGATTTGCTTAAGAGCTCTTTTTCTCCAGCTGTTTCTCTCTGGCTAGCAAGAAACCCTGTGGCTTTTCGCTTTTCTCAGCTGGATACTATTTTACTTTCCACTCTGTTGCTGTAGGCTGGGAAGCCCAGCTGGGGGTTTAGACCCTGCCCTTCTCAGGGGGAATCCCCAGCTGCTGAGCTGTTTCTCAGTCCCTTCAGCTGACACCTGTGTGAGCCCAGCCAGCCCTTCTGCATCTCTGCACTCCCTACCGGTCACGTTGTGATGTAGTGGCCTTTTCTGTCTTTCCGTGGTTATAAGACTTCTCTCCAGCTAGTGTTCGGTTGGTTATTCCAGATGATTTCTCCAAAATTAAGTTGTAAATCCAGACTAGTTCTGGGAGGAGGTTAGTATAGCTTCCACTTGCTCTTCCGCCATCTTGTTTCTCCCCATTGTGGTTTTAATTTGCATCTCTTTGATGGCTAGTGTGATGTTGAGCATCTTTTCATTTGGGTCATCGCTATGTCATCCTTGAAGAAGTGTCTAATCAGGTCCTTTGCTCATTTTTTAATTGCAATGTTTCTCTTCATTGTGTTGAGTTGTATAAGTCCTTTATAGATTTTGGAGATGAACCCCTTGTCCAATGTATTATTTGCAAATATGCTTTTCTATACAGTCAGTTTCATTTTGATGATGGTTTCTTTAGCTGTGCAGAAGTGTTTTAATTTGATGTAGTCACATTTGTTTATTTTTCCTTAATTTCCCTTGCCCTAGAAGATATATCAGCAAAAATATTTCTATGTGAGATA
Source organism: Furipterus horrens (assembly GCF_987537825.1). NCBI lineage: Eukaryota > Metazoa > Chordata > Mammalia > Chiroptera > Furipteridae > Furipterus > Furipterus horrens. The sequence continues at coordinate 134,300,790 of NW_028327175.1, forward strand.
TTTGAAAATTTACTGCCTATGTTTTCTTCTAGGATTTTTATGGTATCACAACTTGTATCTAAGTCTTTTATCCATTTTGAGTTTATTCTGGTGTATGGTGTAAGTTGGTGGTCCGATTTCATTTTTTGCATGTACCAGTCCAGTTCTCCCAACACCACTTTTTGAAGAGACTGTCTTTACTTTATTGTATACTCTTGCCCCCTTTGTGAAATATTAATTGACCATAAAGACATGGGCTGACAATTATTTTTTTCTTTAGGAAAGCTCAGGTCAAGAATTTCTTAAGGTTTCAGGAAAACCTTCTTCACCTCTCCCCATCTCATATACATCCAAACACTGGATTGAACCTTCTTGGATTGACGAAGTGTAAAGAACCATGCATTTTTTTGTAAGACCATGTATCTCTCTTTTGTTGTAGTTATGACAGTGGAGATTTTGAGTATGATAACTATGCGGGACTGGTACCATACCCTTGAAAGGGATATTGGAGCACAGACATCATACTCATTTTTCTCAATATTATATTCTTAATGTAATATTGTGGCTCAGTGCCTGACCCATATTGTTCCATAAAGTTCATTGAATGAATAAAAGGAAGGGAGGGATGGAAAGAATTCCTACCCTTAAGAAGCATACATTCTACTAAGAAAGATGGGGAAACAAGCACAATTTTAATGCAGCCTGCTAAAAGCTACACTAGAAGTAAGATATTAAAAGAGTTTTAAGAGAAAAGGCAGCGATACCTAACCCTGCCTGAAGAGTTTTTGAAAACATAACTGACCCATGAAGTGGTTTTGATATTCCAGGTAATACTCATCATTAATTCTGTCTTCAGATGGCCAACTGGATAGCTTAAAGGGATAAAATAATTTTAGTATGAGAATCAGAATGTGGCTGAATCTTTTCCCCTAGTTTATAGACTCATAAAAGATTAGAAATGAGATGGACATCTGAAGTTCTAATGATTAACTCATTCATTTTAAACATATATAAGTAAAGAGTCACCTTGTTAACCTGGTCAGGTCGCTGTGATGGTAAAAGACATTAGCACACACACACAAAATCTTTAAGTACCACAGGAAATAAAAATGACAGAATATGTTTTGAGGTATTTTAAATAAAATTTTGTTGAATTAAAACATACATGCAGAAAAGTTCACACAGCATTAATGAATAACTAGGAGAATTTTTACATTGAGCACACTGAGTAATGACCCCCCAGATCAGGGAGCAGATCATTACTAGCACTGAGCTGATCTTTCCATGGCCACTCTCCTTAACCTTAATCTTCTTTTTGGAGATAACCACTGTTCTAACTTTAAATACCATAGGTTAGCTTTGCCTGGATTTGAGCTTTATATATACAGAAAGAGTATATACTGTTTTAAGTTTGGCTTTTTTCATTCAACATTATTTTTGTGACCACATTCCATGTAGCTATAGTTTGTTCATTACCATTGCTACATAATATTCTATTATTTGTATATACCTAGTTTATTTAATATGACCATATTAATGAACATTTGATTTTTCAGTTTGGGGCTATTCAAATATGTAGTATTAGTATATGCCTAGGGTATATGCTTGGGAGTGAAATTGGTAGGTTATCAGGTAATGTATTGCCCAACAGTTTCCCAAAGTGATTACACACCCATTTTTCCTACATTCTCATCAACACTTAGTATTGACAGTCTTTCATTTCAGCCATTCTGGTAGGTACACAGTGTTATCTCATTGCATTTTCTGGATGACTGATGAAGTTAAGCACCTTGGCAGATGTTTACTAACTATTGGTAATCCTCTTTTATGAAATGCCTTATCAAGCGCACCTATTTTCTATTAACTTTTTTCTTATTGAATAAGTGTTCTGTCTTTATATATTTTGAATATAATCCCTTTGTTGATTATGTGTATTACAAATATCCTCACCCGCTTTATTCTGTTCACTGGCTTAGTGGTTTCTTTTGATTAAAAGAAGTTCTTAACTTTATTGTAGCTCAACATATCAATCTTTTTTCTGTCTGTTAGTGATTTTTTGTTCAAGAAATTATTGCTTACTCCATGTAATGAAGATATTCTCCTGGTTATTTTAGAGAATTTTTATTGTTTTACCCTTTACATTTAGACCTGCAATACATGTTGAATTGATCACCTTGTAGATGAGGTGTGATGGAGGGGTAGGTTAAATTTTTTTCTATTTGCATATTTGATTGACCAGGCAGCATTAAAAAATATATTATCCTTTCCCTGCTTGTCTGCAGTGTAGCATTTATTATATAGCAAGTGTCCAGATAGGATAGGTGTAGGTATGCTTCAAGACCCTCTGTTCTGTTTTATGGGCCTATTTGTTTACCCTTGTACCAATATCACACATTCTTAATTACTGTAGATTTTTAAGTCTTGATATCTGGCGGAATAAATTCTCCAACTTTGTTCTTCTTCATTGCCTTTGCAGTTCCTGGCCTTCACATTACCATATGAATTTTACCATTAGCTAATCAACTTTTACAAAAAGCTGCTTGTGATTGATTGGGAATGTATTTAATCTATAAATCAGTTAGAGAAAACTAATATTAGGTTTTCCAGCCATGAAGACAATATATCCATTCATTTCTTTTAAAAAAATATTTTGTTTATTTATTTTTAAAGAGAAGGGAAGGGACAGAGAAAGAGAGGGAGAGAAACATCTATGTGTGGTTCCCTCTCATTCGCCCCCAACTGGGGACCTGGCCTGCAACCCAGGCATGTGCTCTGACTGGGATCAAACTGGCAACCCTTTTGTTTGTAGGCCGGTGCTCAGTCCACTGAGCCACACCAGCCAGGGCCATTCATTCCTTTATCTCTTACTTTCATCAATATGTAATAGATTTCTGTGTAGATACTTTATGCATCTTTACATTTATTCAAAATTATTCAAAGCAATCTGGTTTCATATGCATTATGTTATTGGAGGTAGTTTCACATCTCTCTAATTTCATTTTCTCATTGTTTGTTGAAAAACAATTGATTTTTTAATATGTTGACATGTATGTAGTGACCCTGCTTAACTTACTCTAAAATTTTATCTGCAGATTTTCAGTGTTTTTAATGTACATGCAATCATGTAATATATGAATGACAATTTTATTACCTCCTTTCCATTTCTTATGCCTTCACATTTAATTCTTGGCTTATTAGTTGATGAGGACTTCCAGGACATAGTAGAAAGAAAAAAAGAGGTGGTGCTAATGGACATCCTTATCTTATTACTAATCTTAAGGAGAAATCTTTCACTTTTATGTCATTATGAAGCATGAAGTTTGTTTGTAGATATTTGTATATACCTGTTATTATATTAAGGATGTTTCTTTTAATAATCATTTGTTCAAAATTTTTATTGTAAATGGGTTTTTTATCTAATCCTTTACTATAATCATTCAGAAGATCATGTAATATTTTCCTACATGGTGAATGACGTTGATTTATTTTTGAACGTTAATATAACTTTTCATTCCTAGGAGAAATTCACTTTGGTTTTGATGTATTATCCTTTTTATATATTGCTAGATTTTGTTGGCTAAGATTATACTTAAGATTTTTACATATGATTATTTGCCAATGATACTTTGGACAAGGGTTTAATCTCCAAAATATATAAAGAACTTATATGATTATACACTAGGAAGACAAACATCCAAATAAAAAATGTTCAAAGGACCTGGTTAGACACTTCTTCAAGGAGGATGTACAGATAACCCAAAAACATGTGAAAAATGCACAATGTCAGTAGCCATCAGAGAGATACAAATGAAAACCACAGTGATATCTGAAATTTTACTGTTTATATTTTCCTCTAGGACTTTTATGGTGTCACAGCTTACATTTAAGCCTTTTATCCATCTTGAGTTTATTCTGGTGTATGGTGGAAGTTGGTGGTCTAGTTTCATCTTTTTTCCATGTACCCTAGAGCACTTTTGGTGAGATAGACTGGTGCAGCCACTGTGGAAAACAGTATGGAATTTCCTCAAAAAACTAAAAATGGAACTGTCTTTTGATCCAGAGTTCCACTGCTGGAATCATACCCGAAAAATCCTAAAACCCTAATTTAAAAGAACTTATGCATCCCTATGTTCACAGTAGCACTGTTTACAATAGTCAAGTGCTGAAAATAGTCTATGTGCCCATCTGTAGATGAGTGGATTAAAGAACTGTGGTACATTTACACAATGGAATACTATGCAGCAGAAAGAAAAAAGGAACTCCTGCCATTTGCAACAACATGGATGGAACTAGAGAGAATTATGCTAGTGAAATAAGCCAGGCAAAGAAAGAAAAATACCATATGATATCACCTAATACAGGAGACTAAGGAACAACACAAACAAATGAACTAAATAGAACAAGGAACAGAATAACAGTTTTTAGGGGGGGATGGGGGAGAGAAGGGGGATAAGTAAGGGAAGGGTTTAGTCAAAGAATGTGTATAAATGACTCATGGACATGGACAACAGGGGGGATATGATTGTGGGAGAAGGAGTGGGCTGGGTGGGGGGAGCAATGGGGGAAAATGGGACAACTGTAACTGAAAAACAAAAAAAAGATTTTAAAAAGAAAAAATTGAAAAAAAAAGAGGAAAAAATATAATGAGTATAACCATTTGTTAATTAATTCACAAATAAAGGTCAGGAAATTGTCCTATGGAAAATATTCTGGCCATAAATCCAGGCCAAATCTTAATACACTTGAAAAGACTGAAATCAAATAAAGTATGTTCTCCGACTAGAATGGAATTAAGCTAGAAACCAATAACAGAAAGATACCTGAAAAATTCTCCAAATATTTTGAAGCTTCTCAAAAATTTGTAAATTAAACCACATGTATCTAAATAATCCACAGGTCAAAAAGGAAACAGAAAAGTATTTAAACTAGAATAAATGTGAAAATATACTATATTAAAATGTGGGATACAGATAAAACAGTGCTTTGAGGGCAATTTGTAGCATTAAATGCTTATATCAGTATCAATGATCTAAGCTTCAACATTTTTGAAACTATAAAAATTAAGACAAATTTAAATCCAAAGAAAGTAGTAGGAAGGAAATAGTAAAGATAAGAACACACATCAGTGAAATTGAAAACAGAATAACAATAGAGAAAATCAATGGAGCAAAAGCTGGTTCTTTGAAAAGATCAAAACAATTGACAAACATCTAGCCAGATTGACCAGGAAAAAATAAAAGAAATAAGAAACAAATTTTATGCCCCCAAATTCAAGAAAGATGAACTAGATAAATTCCTCAAAAGACTTTAACTACCAGGATTCACTCAAGAAAAAAATAGATCCCCTGGATCCATATTGGTGCCTTGGTAAATTCTACCAAACACATAAGGAAGAAATAATAGCCATTATATACCAACTCTTCAAGAAAATAGAGGAGGAGGAAACACTTCCCAACTCATTTTAAGAAGCTAATATTAACCTGATATCAAAATCAGACAAAGCCATTACAAGAAAAGAGAATTACAGACCAATATCCCTCATAAACATAGAATCAGAAATCCTTACCAAAATGTTAAACTGAATCCAAATACATGGAAAAAGGATTAGGTGACATTTATCCCAAGAATACAAGACTGGTTCTACATTTAAAAAGCAATGTTCCTCAGACTAAATCAGAAAAACTATATGTTCACCTCAATAGATTCAGAAAAAGCATTTGACAAAATCAACATCCATTAATGATGAAAACTCTCAGTGACCTAGAAATAAAAGGAAATTTTTTATTCAGCCTCATAAAGAACATCTGCAAGACCCACTGTAATCCTTAATGCTAAAAGACTAAATGTTTTTTTCCCAAATAAAGAACATGGCAAGGGTGTCCACTTTAACCACTTCTATTTAGCAGGACAATAGTAAAGAAAGAGAAATAAAAGGCATCCAGATTAGAACGGAATAACTAAAATTGTCTTTATTCACACACAACATGATTGTATGGAAAATTCTAAAGAATTTAGAAAAATGACACTGGAATTGATAAGTGTGTTTAACAAGGTTGCAAGATATAAGATTAACATAGGTATTTCTATATCCAAATAAAGAACAATTGAAAATTTCATATTTTCAAAATAGTATTTTTTACAGTAGTATTTCAAACCATGTAACAATTGGATATAGATCTAAAAAATATGTGTAAGATCTGCATGTCTGAAAACTATAAAACACTGATAAGTCAAACAATACCTGAGTAAATGAAGATACTAGTAGTATTTATGGTTTGTAATACTTACTATTAAGATGTCAATATAATCTTTAGAGTGATCTGTAGAGTAAAAGCAATCCCAATCAAAATCCAGCAGGACTTTTTGTAGAAATTAACAAGCTGATTCTAACATCTACTTATAAGGTCGCTCTGATGATAAAATAACTACGTATGAAGAGTTTACTACAAAGTCTAGCATACAGTATGCAGTAAACATTAGCAGCTAATATGCATTGCTTCCTTTGGTCAGTGAATGCCTTAGATCTTAGATACTACATTTCCTTTAATATATATCCAGAGTTGTATTTTCTTTGGCATTCATTCTCATTCATTCATTTCTTCATTCATTCTACAAATAATTATTGGGCCCCTACTGTATACACAACATTGAGATAAACTGGGGAAACAATAAATAAATAAACACACTAACCCCTACCTTCAGGAGGTTTTCATTCCAGTAGCAAAATAGATATGAAATTACTTTTTTGTAAAATTCTGTAATTGCAATTGTCAAAAGTGTTTTTGAAGAAGTAGAGAATACTGAGTGAGATGACTAGGAGATTTAACCAAGGCTAAAAGTCTTCCTTGACAAAGTAGCTTTAGAACTGAGGTAAGGATATAGAAAGAGGAAACTAGACAGAGGGAACTGCCTATGGACAGGTCCTGAGGTGGTGAGAGAAGGCCACTGTCGTTGGGTATATACAGTAGAGAGAAATTCAACAGGCCATTGGAGATGAAGGCAAGGGCTAGATTATGGAGTAGTCTTTCATTTTAAGAGTGATGGGAAGGCACTGAAGCATTTACAATAGGGACTTAGTAATCAATTCATTCATCCCTTTCTTTAATGCATCACAGCTATATTTTGAACACTTAATATATGTAACATACTAAGTTGATTGCTTCAAATTCTTCAATGAAGAAGACAGACATAGATTTATGAGGAAGCTAATGAAGTTTAGATTTTAGGTCTCACCATTTGCACAGACCCTATGAGTATTAGTAATGAAAAAGGAAAGCCAGGTTGCAATTAGGATACATTCCTATTTTAAGCATTTCTAGCAAACTACCTCAAGAAGTCTCAGAAGAGATATCTTAATCTTTAAAGCTTCAGTAATCTGTTGTGTTTTCCTTTCTTTTTATAAACATACATGTTTATAAACAATTTTATATTTATAATTTGTATTCTTTTTTATAAGAAGTCTCCCTAAGTTATATTAGTTTCCAGTCCCACAAAACCTGGATCCACCCCTGGATGCAGCCCTCTTACAGTTTTACAAAGGAAGCAGATAATTAAGCAATTGCAGTAATATGACAAGTGATATAATAGAAGAAGTCACTGGACCAAGACATAGGTGCAGAGGTAGTGACAGGCAGGGAAACTAGTGCCTAAAGGTTATAAGAGTTAGTAGGTAAAAAAAAGCAAGATTTCCAGCCAAGATGGAAGCCTAGACAGACACACTGCATCTCCCTCCACAACTAAGAAGGAATACAACTATCTCAAAACTAGAGACAACCAGAAGTTTCAGAAAATCGGGTTGCATGGAAATCCAACAGACAAAGATATAAAGAAGAAATACTCATCCAGACAGGTAAGAGGGGAAGAGCTGGAGCAGAGAGGAAGCAGTGTGGCAGCAGCAGTGGCAGCAGTAGCAGGCCAACAGAAACCACATTCACATGTTCTAAAAAGTAGGGAGGGACATCTGGGGAGAACTCCCAGCACCATACCAGACTGCACAGCTCACAGTTCCAGTACAGGGGAAAATAAAGTCTCATTGCTTCTGACTGTGAAAACCAGTAGGGATTGGGGCAGAGGAAGAAACTACCAGTCTCTCAGCATAGTCTGCATGTTTAAAGGGACTCCACAGTCCTAGAACATCTGCAGACCCACCCACTCTAAGAACGAAAGCCTAGGCCACAGCTAGAGAGGCACCAGTCCCATACAGGAAGTGGAATAAGTGCCTGGAAAAGGGACAAGTGCTGAGAAAGCAGCATTGTTCCCTCTCAGACCCCTCTCCCACATACAGCACCACAATGTGGAGAAATGGGTTGCCCCTTACTGATGAATACCTAAGGCTCCACCCCTTACAATGTAACAGGTGTGACAGCTCTACCTGAGACACAGAGCCAAGCAAACACAGGAGCCTGTCAAGATGAGGAGACAGACAAGTATGGCCCAAAAGAGGGAATAGATCAAGGTTCCAGTGGGAAAACTAAGTGACGAGGAGATAGCCAACCTAACAGATGTAGAGTTCAAAACAATGGTGATAAAGATGCTCACAGGCTTGACAGATATGCTTGAGTACAACAAATGCAGAAGAGAAGAAGGGAAGGCTATGCTAAATGAAATGAAGGAAAATCCACACAAAACCAGTGGTGAAGGGAAGGAAACCGGGGTTCAAATCAATGATCTGGAACACAAAAAAGAAAAAACAGTCAACCAGTACAGAATGAGGAAACAAGAATTGAAAAAAATGAGGAGAGGCTTATGAACCTCTGCGACAACTTGAAATGTGCCAACATTTGAATCATAGGGGTGCCAGAAGGAAAAGAGGAAAAGCAAGAATTTGAAAACTTATGTGAAAAAATAATGAAGGAAGACTTCCCTAATTTGGTGAATGAAATAGACACAGAAATCCAGGAATCACAGAGAGGAGTCCCAAAACAAACTAGACCCAAAGAAGACCACACCAAGACACAGCATAATTAAAATGCCAAAGGTGAAAGATAAAGAGATTGTTAAAAGCAGCAAGAGAAAAGCGAGTTACTTGCAAGAGGGTGTCTATAAGACTATTGGCTGATTTCTCAAAAAAACTTTGCAGGCAAGAAGGGACTGGCAAGAAGTATTCAATCTGATGAAAAGCAAGGACCTACAACCAAGATTACTCTATCCAGCAAAGCTATCATTTAGAATGAAAGGGCAGATAAAGTGCTTCCCATACAAGGTAAAGCCAAAGGAGTTTATCATCACCAAGCCATTATTATATGAAATGTCAAAGGGGCTTACTTAAGAAAAAGAAGATCAAAACTATGAACATTAAAATGACAACAAACTCACAACCCTCAACAACTGAATCTAAAAAATAAAAACAAAATCCAACTAAGCAAACCAGAATAAGAACAGAATCATAGGTATGGGGATCATTTGGAGGGTTATCAGCTGGAAGAGGGAAGGGGGAGAAGCGAGGAAATGGTGCAGGGATTAAGAAGCATAATTGGTTGGTACAGAATAGGGGGAAATTAAGAATAATATAGGAAAGGGTGAAGTCAAAGAACTTTTATTTGTGACCTATGGACGTGAACTAAGGGGAGGTGGGATTCCTGGAGGGAAGGTGAGTACCGGGAAGAGGGGAGCAAAGGGAAAGGAAATTGGGACAACTATAACAATATAATCAATAAAAAATACTTAAAAAAAAAAAAAAAAGCAAGGAGAAGTTCAGATCCCATAGTACAAAGAGGGTACTAGTGGGAGTGTCTTTGGGTCAAACAGGAAGTTAGTAGCTACTGGTTGCCATGAAAATACAAATTGATTTTTGTCACACTTTTGAAAAAAATTATGAGTTTGGACCAGACTAAAGGGCAAGAAAATACTGTTTTCCTTCATTTGTTCTGCCTAAATTAATTGCCTAAAACCTTGCCAGGGTATAATAGAAGTTAGTCCCAGGTGAGGTTGGTAGGAAAAGTCAATGCCTTGAGAGTAGTAGGTCAGATAAATGGATTTTACTTTTAATATACTTAGAAGTATAGACGGATTTTGTTAGTACTTAATACTCCCAAGAATACAGACTCCAGGTCTCTGTAGCACTAAGGATTTTAGTCAATGTTATTACTTTTTTTATTTTTTAAATTTACAGATGCTGGTAAAACTTCAAACCTTTTTGCATTATATAGAATAAGACATGTTCATTTACTCTTATCTCTCCTAATTCCCAGAATTAGCTGTCAGATTGGTGGGTCTCTATCCAACCCTTTATCTCTGGATATGCAAACATCTATATTCATAAACACACAGAGCTTTCAAAACTCCCATATAGAGCCATATTATCCTTACTATTGTTCTTCTTCCTTAACAGCATATCATGGCCCATTTGTGAATACAAATAGATCAATATTAATTGTTTCTGGTGTTACTTTATAAGGGTTGGCAAAAGTAGGTTGACAGTTGTGAGTTCACAAAACAGTTTCTTCTTGTATTATTTCTTGATTATTGCATTATTTTCCATATGAACAACTATAAACCTACATAGGTACCTTAATTTTTAAAAATATATGTAAGAAATTTAAAACATATGGAAAAAGAAGTGAGAAGTGTATAATGAAGCCATCACTCAATTTCAAGAACTAACAACTCATGGCAGTTGTTTCATCTATACACTCACCTACCATCCTGCCCACTAATAGGTTATATCTAAGATTTTATTAGAGAAATGAAACAATAGTAAATGTATTTGTAAATGTATCTATGCATGCATATTATCAAAACTTTGAGCACCGGGTTGAGTGTCAATTGCAGATACTCTGATGGAAGAGTCACAAGGGAAGGTAAATGTCTGGACTCTACTAAATTCCAAAAGAAAAACTAAAAAGAAAACTTAAATCTGGAAGTTAGCTGTTTTGTACAGTTGGGGACTTGGCATGGAAACCAGTCATTAGAGATAAATGTTCTTAGTTAAGATAAGCCCTAGCTTGCATGTTAAGGTAGTAAACTGGAACTTCAGAGCTATGTAGCTAGGGCACTAATTGGAGGCTATCAAGACTGGAATTTTATGGCACTTTTGAAGGGCTCTCTAAATGTTATAATGGGAGTATACGTTTTTATATAGAGACTGTAAAATTAGGTAAAAGTGAGCTGTATTTGAGAGGGCCCAGATTACATTCAGATTTTGTTGGTGTGATTTCTCTGAAGATTATCAGATGTTTGCATTATTCTGACCTAGTTATAAAATAACATGCTTTACCAATAAAGAGAACTTTGTTTCTTCTGGCTCAGAAAAAGGATTTATGTCTTTTAAAACTCTCCTAAGTGTTAGTTGAAGGAGTACTGAGGCATGACTCTCACAATTCCTAAAAGAGTTCAGAATTCTGGTTTTTTGTTTAAGCATTATATGCTAGATATTATATTTGATTGACCACATAAGCTATTGCATTAATTAGGTTGTGAAGTTATAATGTTCCCAATTAATGAAGTTGGGAAAAGAGTGGAGGAAGTAAGAGGTATTTCTAAGGAGAAATCACTCTTTTCTGCAGTTGAACTGGGTATAGGAGCTAGGAATTTAAAAAGGTAAGAATGAGGCTCTGGCTTAAGCCATGATGACATAAAGGTGATGGTACCATCAGTAGAAACAGGATTTCTGGGAGGGAAAAAAGAGTTCAGGGAATGATGATGAGTTCAGGAGACTCTTGGAGTCAGAGAATTATGGGTTGGAGATGTTGATTTTAGAGCAGCTCATCTAGAGATGTAGGCTGAGGTCATATAACTGTCATCTATTAGAGCTTGTAAATTCAAGGCTGAGGAATAGGTCTTAAGAATATCTTCCTATTTAGTGCAGAAGGATAAAATGAGGCTGAGAAGCATCTGTCCGAGAGATGCGAGCCTAGGAGAGCCTAGTCAGAGCAGTGACCCAGAAGTGACACAGTGCTTTCCTGTGTCCTTCACAGTGAATTGAAGTCAAAACTGGTGTTGACTTGCCCAACAATGCATTTGAATAAGTGGCTGCAATGAGTTGAGAAACTCCTCACTTAGGCTACTGGGGTTTCTTTCTTTTATCATTAAATACTATCACAAAGATATAGAGAACTTCTTCATTACTTTTCTACAAAGACCATTATCGTATTGGAAACTTAATTAAATTTATATGTCCCACCTAGATAAGGTACAAGGGAACAATGAAGAAATGTCAAGAAAATATTTTAAATAAAACTTGACTCTCAAATAGAATTCATTGTGTTATCAGCACATTTTCTCTGGAAATAGTCAGAACATGTGAATGGTGCTGACAGTGAACTAACAGTTATTGAGTACCTGCTATGTGGTAGTATAGTGCATTCTTTAATATTTACAGCAACTTTGAGAGAGAGAGGTGTTATAATTTTCATGAAGAGCAAAAAAAGTTGCATGTGAATTTGGATGGAAATTGAAGTGTTAGCTGTCTGATATAAAAAGTGAGATTCTCGTAATGATGGAGTGGATAGGTGGGGATTGGGTGGAAATTTAATGATATAAGAATGACAGGCACGACATGTAAATGTACTTAATGCCACTTAACTGCACACTTAAGAATGGTTAAAACTGTAAATTTTTTCATATGTATTTTACCACAGAATTTTGAAAATATTGAGGCTGGGTAATAAGTACGTGGTGATTTGTTATATTTTACTTAGTTTATATACATTTGCAATTTTCCATAATCAAATGAAAATTAAGATTCTTTAAAGGCAGATTTAAATGTATGCATCATCTTTTCTGAAGCATGAGAATTGGGTATATAAACTACTTGTTACACAATATCCACATGACAGTCTACTTACTTGAAAAATATTACATGTTAAACCAAATTGTAACTATAAGATCATCATAATGATACATCCTAATAGTTGAAATATTTATTGCCTTTTACAAAGCACTTCTGCATTGCATATATATAACATTTTTATGAAGTAGGTCTTATCATTTCCTTTTTTTATAGAGAATTTGAGTGATTGCCCATGGTCTCATAGAAAGTAAGAGGCAGGCCTACAGTTTTAATTACAAGTTTTCTGACTACAGGTCCAGTGCTCTGTCCTGGGTGCTCCCTGGGTGGTGTTATCTGATAGTGATGCCTTTATGATGTCTTTACCAGTATTTTGGGCCTCCAACACTGAATTGTCAGATCACTAGAAGTGTCACTGTTGGGTGAATTTGGGTAAATCAGTTAACTTTAATCACTTAATTTTTCTCATTTGAAACCGAAGGAACTGAACCAAGTGACAACCTTGGTTCTTCATCTCTAAAATTCTGCACCTTAGTTAGATTTGCTGGTTGTAAGTTAGGCACTAATAGAGATATAGAAATAAAAAGGAAAGCAGCAGTCCTCTTGGATGTGCAGGTGATATATGAAGCTTTAATTTGATTTCTGGATCCCATATTTGAAAATAAACATTGATTTAAAAATAGAAAAACAACTGTAACCAGAGAACAACCATAGTCTATGCCCTCAAGGCCCTTATGATCCAGTGTTCTGGTTCAATTCATGTTAGCGTACTTCTTGCTTAACCTCTACCCACTCTCTTTCTTTGTTTTTTCTATATGGACTTTGGATTTTCCGGTCTGTTCCTTCTTTATTATTCCTAGCAACAGAATTTTCAACCACATATTTCATGTTTTTTGTTTGTTTGTTTTTTTGCACTTAGCTAATATTTGTGGCAAAATAAGCTATACTTCACTATAGTTGGAGAAGAGTTTCAGAGCAGTGGAGACGCTTGTAATTGCCACTGGGTGCCTGAACTAATTGCAGTTCCATAAATACTCAACAATTCATTTTCCTGTGTAAAAACAACTTATTTATTTACCTAAATATTTAGCCTATTGTATTTAAACTGTATATTTTTATATTCAAAATTACAGTTATTTGTATTTGTTGGAAATTTATAAACATATCTTTGTCCTTATTAATAATTCAACTTCTGTTATCCATCTCTTGCTTCCTTAATTTTTTAGTGACTCTTGAGACTTCTAAAGTCCTATTCTCATGGTTTTGAATAAGTAAAGAAAGCCTCTTGCATTTACATTTAATTCATTGGAATCTATCCATATTATACTTCTATTTTTAGAATTTAATACTACCTAACAAAATTGTTTCAAATGAAGTTAAAGACAACTAAGAACTACTAGAGCCATAGCATAAAAAAAACTAAACAAACTTTTTGGCCAACCCAATACATATTTTTTTCTTTCCACCCTTACTAGCTTACTAGTAATGGAAAAAACTGATATTGTATACCTCTTGATATTCTACATTGAAAAGGATAAATTTTTCATAACTTGTATAACCTGAATCTAATCTCAAGGAAGCATCAGACAAACCCCAATTTAAGGATGTGTTACAAAGCAAATGGCTAGTACTTGAAAAAAAATTAATGTTATGAAACATAAAGAATGAAGAACAGTTCCAGATTAAAGGAGACTAAAGAGGTATGAAAATATAAATGCAATATGCGATGCTGGGTAGGAATAAAATTACTATAAGGGACATTTTAAAAATATTTTTTAAATTTAAGGTCTATTATAAATTAAATAATAATATTTTACACTGAGATGTAATTATAATAATGTTTTAATGTTTTTTCTGATTTTAATCATTATACTCTGGTTATATTAGTGTAAATTTTCTAATTTTGATCATTGTACTTTCATAATTATGCTTGATCTTAGGAAGAATACACTAAAATATTTAGGAGTTAAAAAAATCTTCACAGTCCTTGAGATCCCCCATATATAGCATCTTCATAATTTAACAGCCTCAGGCTACCTCTTGGATCTCTCAGAACTCATGTCCTACCTATTTCTTGTCACTAGAATTCAGTAGCCTTGGCCTTCTTTAGTTCCTCAAACATTCTAAGCTTGGTCTCCCTTAAAACCTTTTGCACATCCTATTTTCTGAGCCTACGACATTCTCCTTCCAGGTGTATGCATGACCGGCTTCTTGTCATCATCGGGCCCTGACTCGAATGTGACACTGCAGCACTGCACCTTAGGGCAGCCGTCTCTGACCACTCAAACAAAAACAGTCCTGCGCACAGTCTGAATTACTGACCTGTTTTCTTGTCTTCTTGGAGTTACCATATCTGAATTTATCTTATTTATTCTTTGCCTGTCTCCTCTATCACTCTCACTCTTCCTTTCCTACATAGTTAGAATATAGCTTCATGAAAGCAATGGCCTATCTTTATGACTGCTATAAGCCCATTGTCTAGAATAATACCTGGCACCCGGCACACAGGAGGTACTCAGCTACATCTGGTGAAGAATGAATGCATATTTGTATACAAAGACTAGAGATAAATATCAGCAGGAAAAAAAAATCAGTGGTAGGGATGTTATAAAAAATCATATTCAACTTCATGAGTTTGTTGATTTCATAGGAGAAAGTGCCCATGACTCCAAAAAGGTTAACACCTGAAGTGCTGTCTGCTATAATGACAGTAACATTACTTTCTACCTAGAGCTAGGGCCTGAGGGATTAGGATATGGTTTAAATATTAGAGAAAACAGAGTTTCCAAACTTAACTGGTATGAAAATTAGGGGAGAACATCTGAGATCCAAACTATCCTGGGCTATTCATGCAATAGTAGGTATGTCCCAGAAGGAGGAGTGGTTACCATGCTGGTGCAAATAGGACATTCACACATTCTGAGAACAAGCCATTGTCCTGAGAGCCCATCCTAATGAAAAATTTCACATTCCAAGTTATGTTTTTGCCTGTGAGTGGGCATGCTATTTGTCACATTTTTACATGTGCTGGAGAAGAGCTAAGGCAGGCATTCGTTTAACAACAGCGCTAAGTAACAACATTCCTCATTTCATCTTCTTCCGACCTTTTCAAAGCCCTTCTTCAAAGCTGTTCTCTTTGAGACTCTATTTACTCCATACTAAATGTCTCTCTCAGTAAATTCTTTGGGTAAGGGCCAGTGTTCATGGTGTTCTTGCTAATGCAATCTATACTTGACAGGTCTCCTTTGTACAGTTGGTTAGAGCAATAACTACTACTCTGACCCCTGGGTGGCAGGAACCATTTCTCATTCTTCATTTTTTGTAGGAATTTGTAAGGAACTGGGCTTCATTAGACTCTTTATAATGCATACAAATGCCAACAACACTTCACAGACATGATATTTTCAGACACTTGTAAGTTCAAAAATACCCTTTATTCTTTCCAACTCCGTAAGGAGGCTGTTCCCCATGGAGGCTAGCCACGAAGTAAGTTTGAAGTTTTCTTTTGTTTGGCTTACAAGGTGTTGTTGATGAACTAGCTATAGAAGTCCCCCTACCCTTTTTTCTATATTTGGGGTGAGGGAGAAACGAAGCTAAAGTTGCCTTAATTTTACTCTTTCTTGTGCCTAAGGAGATCAAAAAATTTTTTACACAAATTAGACACCAATACTGTTTTCACCTTGATAAAGAAAGATAAAAATGGATGGCTAATGATTGGGTTTATTGGTTGAAAAGAAAACTGTTTTGATTGTGTGGTGAGACCATATTTTAAGTATTTATGCACCTGAAACAATGGACACAGGATCTCACCTCTTCAATGGTACATTCATTTATAAGTTCTTCTTTTAAGCTCATCTCAAGGCTATATTTGGTGTTGTAAGAAGCAGAGATGATAATGAACATATTTTCCTATACTATTCTGGAGACAGGTAATTTTTGACTATTTCATATCTGAGATACGATGGAAAATGTTCAAAACAGTGTAATTTCAAAGAGCCATTGTCATTTTATGCATGCCAGAAAAATAAAATTAGCTAAGTGGAAAGCTTGAACTATAAATTAAGTGACAGGAAAAATAATTCAGTAGAAAGGGTGTGGAATTAAGCATGAGAAAATTTTGGCCCATGGGTGTGTTCCTGTCTGTGTAATGTTAGGCAAATCTTGTGATCTTTCTAGACATGGATTCAAACATTCACTCTTTAGGCAGTATAATATGAAAAATAGGTGTGAAATTATTTTGAAAAGAAATAAGTGCTATACTATTGGGGAACTAAAAAGGTTATTAAATTAAGTAGAACTATCTCTGAAACACAATTGCATTTGTTTTGTAGAGATATTTTTATGTGAGGTCAATTTCCCTTTAATAGGCATTTTGGTCAAATATTTGAAATTTAGGAATGAGGCACACAAATCCTTATGTGGGAAGGGAATCCTTATAAGGAAAAATTCCATCCTGAAAATCCTCCTATCTTTCACAGCATATGTGCCAAACACATAATCTGTATACTTCCTCAGTAGATTTTCTGTTCTCAACACTAGGCAGTTCAGCTACCATTTCCAACAGTATTAGTTTCCTTCAGGTTCATCAACCATCATCCAATGGCCATATTTAATGTCTTCTTGTTTAGTCTTTGTACTGAGTATCTGCAGTAGCATTACATTTGTTCCTTCCTCCAGGTTCTAATGCCTTCCCCTACCCAACAATCAATTCCAATGTTCATTATGTCTTTATACTCTAAAAACAAACCAATCACAAGCTGTGGGAAAATGACAGAACTCAAAGTGCAATGCTATATGATATATAAGAACATAGAACATTCTCTTTGTTCTATGACAATAAAAAACCTGCAGAATATTTATTGATAGAAACTCAGAAAAAGAGGAACTGTGAGTGCCATCTTGTGGCAAGGCATGTCCTACCATGTTTGATTTGACATACTTCACAGTTTTCTCCATCCCCCCACCCCCATTATTTTAACTGTGCTCTGCCTTGTCTGTGTCATTTGACACTGGAGTCTGTTCCTTTTTGATCCCTAGTCTCTGAGTCGCTACAGTAATTCTTAAGTCTGTCTTCTTTGCTTTCCAAGGCTCATTTATTTCTCCTTATTTAAAAAACCACCTCCATCATTGGATCTCATCACTATTATATCATCTTAGATTTTGGATCATTTTATGATTTTCTTTTTTCTTTTCCTGACAATTCCACTTCTTTCCTGACAACTGTGGCTTTATTCTAAGACTTAGCCCTTAGAAGAGTTGCCAGATAAAATGAAGGATGCCTATTTAAATTTGAATTTCAAATAAACAACAAATAGCATTATTTGTATTTGTTAAGTCTAGCCATTAACCTCCTCTCTTCTTTCCTCATTTGTGGTAGATATGGAGATGTATTGCTCAGATTTCCCTTCAAAGAAAGGATTGTGCAGTGGTGAGGACTGAGGTCAGCAGACAGCCTCCAGCATTTAGCTCCTTCAGGTATTTTCTCACCAAAACTCAGCCCTTCTCAGTCAATGACTGAGTGATGCTGGGGTACAAGGCCCAACCATTGTGATCTGAATCAGGGCAGCTCTTTCAGGCAGTATTTGCTTCAGAGCTCCCCCTCAGATTGGCCAAGGCATTTTCAGCCTGTATAGCAGTTTGACTCTGTCGAATTCACTTCCTTCCCTTTTTTTCAAAGGTATCGATCCTTAATAAACATCCAGATTTTGTCTCAGCTTCTGCTTTTGAAGAACCCAACCTGAAAAACTCATCCTCTGAAAGAACTCATTCCTATGACTGTAACTATGACCCCTCCAACTATGTTGATGTGTCCCAAACATGTATACATGTGTCTCTCATACTTGAATTCACCATTGCTCATAGGACCTCTGCACTTGAAGGTTTGAATGTTTTCCAGACAGAACTAAAATTCTCTTTTTATTCACTCATTCCACAAATATTTTTTTCTCCACTCACCTGAGGACATTTTTTTCATTGCATCTAGAGGTAGAGGAAGGGAGAGAGAATAATCCATTCTAGAGCGAAGCACCAATTGTTGCCTCCCATATGCACCTGGCCCAGGGGTCATAGATGCTCAGACCAGGGATCAAACCTACAACCTAGGTATGCACCCCGGCTGAGAACCAAACCCACAATGTTTCTGTTACAGGAAGATGCACCAACCAACTGAACCACACTGGCTGGGGCCCCACAAGTATCATTTGAGTGCCTACTGTGTTTCAAGCACTGTATCACTGGGGTTATAACAATGAATGAAACACACAAAATCTTTAGCCATGTGGAGGGCAGTCTACTGGGGAAGACAGACAATAAACAAGATAAATAGATGAAATGCATTATAAGTTGTAGAATGACAAGCCCTGAAGCAGAGAGTGAGAGAGAGAGAGAGAGAGCAAGAAACAAGAATAGGAATCATGTATTTGTTTTATTATTTTTTATTTATTTGTGTGTGTGTGTGTGTGTGTGTGGAGAGACAGGGCAGAGGAAATTTTGGATATGGTATTTTGGGAAAGTGTATTAGTCAAAATTGGCTATGTTATGTCATAGTAATAAATATAGATATCAAGGGTTTAGTGAACAAAATTTTAGTTTTTATTCATAAGAAGTTTGATACAGGTGGTTCATTACTCCAGCAATTCAGGATTCTAGGCTTCCTCCATGTTTTGATGGTGCCACATTGATATATAGTTTCTAAGGGAAGAGAGGGTTGGGGATAGATTAGTTGCCAATAGTTGCCTTGGCCTGGAAGTAACATATCACTCTTGCCAACATTCACATTTGTCACAACAAAGTCACATGCTCCCACACTTAACTACAAGGAAATCCGGGAGATGCCCTCCTGTCTGCCTAGGAAGAGGAAATAGTGTGGCAATCATCATTTTCGCTTCCTGCCTTAAAGGCTTCACCAAAAAAGTGACGCTTAAATAAGACCTGAAGGAATTTTCTCAGAATTTTTGCTCTATTTTAAGATCTATTTGTTGAAATACATTATCAGTCACAATTCCTTTCCTATTAAAAATCTGTGATTATCTTGTGTTCTTTCTCTGTCTAACCAATCAAAAGTCTAACTCTTGTTTATAGTATTGCAATAATGTCATATATTCTATTTTTATATATAGTCCTTTCCCACTCTCCAGTCCCAGAGTCATCTTTCATGCCACAGCCAAAGTGAAAGTTCTAAAGAAAAAATCCTGTTGATAATATGCTTTTCCCTTTGAAAAGATTTTAATGATAGAAGAAACCTTTCACTCTCCCTCCCTTTCCCACTCTTGTTCTTATAGAGGAAACATTTTTTTCTATGTTGAAAAAAATTATTTAATACATAAATAATTGTGGATGAATAGAGAAATCTCCCATGAATAACCCCCACCAGGAGTATGGAGGTATAGGAAAGCTAGCTTTGTAGTGGAGAAACTTAATACTATAGAAGAAACAATTTTAATTAAATGTAATTTTTAAAAGATTTTCTCAGAGAATTTCAGCTTAAAGAAAAAAAAATTATGGAGACTTCCATTCTTGCAACCAATGTTTGGCTCTCTAGCAAGTGTCTTCCAAATGAAGCAACTCTTTACCCTTTGATGTCAGCTTCTTGATAAAAACCTTTAAACTCCAGTGGTTTGGACTTGAAGATAATGTCCATAAAGACATTGAGAGTATTAGGACTGGTTTATAGTTTGTGAGGTTTTCGAGATTAGGACTCTGTCTTATTTATTTTGTATCCTCTTAACTTCATTGAGTATATGCCATGACTATGTAGTTAATAAATGTTGAATGAATTAATGAATGAATACTAGAATCTTCTTAAAAGATTCTTGCTAGTTTGCTTCTGAACCTAAAACACATTTTAAAATAAACATTTTTGAACCCTACATATTAATTTTTCAGTTCTCAAGATAATTCCTTATTAGGGCTTGATTAGGTAGAGCAGAGCCCATGGTCTGTTTGACTATCAGCTTCTTTAAGTGCTACCAGTTGCATGAAGTTTCCCCCTGAATAACAGTGGGATTGTGAAAAGCAATACCTTCTCTCATTTGTGCTTCTACTGCCCATGTTGAGTGAGTGGAATAATACTGAGTGCTTCTTCCTATAGCTTTATTACAGTTGATTTTACCCCACCTAGGTGTCAGTTTCATTGTGGGCAAGAAGCTCTGAGTCTTTTGGAAGAAAGAGGGAGGGAGAGATTGAATAGTTTCAAGGTATTCCTCTGTTAGTGATTTCAGACACTGATCTTCCTCGGAGCTTTTTATGACTTATTTCTGTATCTAAAGGTGAGGGAAAGTGAGACACTAAGAAACTACTTTTTCTCTTTCATGGGATGCATTCATATAAAAGCATTTACATAGACTCTCTGCCTGAGCCTTTTTTCTGTCCAGTAACAAAATGGAGCTAAATCTCATTCTGCAGCTTAAAACTGATGTCTCACTTAACATCTGTTTCACCATATTATTTAAATTTTAATATATAATTTGATATAAATTGCACAGATGACACATTTTAGATTTTGGTTATACCCATATTATCAGCGAAGTCCATTAAATGTGTCTGTTATTTGGAACTTTATGTTTTATTTGACTTTCACAACTTCTTTGAGATGATTTCTCTTAAGAGGAGGAAAACTTCTTCTGTACCAGAATTAATTACACAAGTTCCCTGTGATTTCTCTAGAGCAACTTCATAGATTCATGGACAGCGAGAGCAGAGAACAGGTAGACATTGGAGAACACCTCATTTAAACATCTCCTTTTATAGATGAGCACACTGGGGCTCAGTGAGGATGAGAGAATAACCTTAGCAGAAAGCAGAATTCAGTTTGGAAGCAGAATCCTGGTCTCCTGACTCCCTCTATGTTTAGATTTGGTCTTTGATGTTCTTATGTTTGATGTGCTTGCAACAGGCATACCTGTGGCATGAAGGAGCACATCACACTTCACTTGACTTAGACCACCACCAAGAAATCCTGGTGGTGTGAGAGAACCTATGCTTCAAAAAAGCACAAGTAGTTCAATACGGCTGTAGCATAGGGAGTAAAAGGGGTTGTGTCAAGGAAAGAGGAAGGACGGGGACTCCTATTCTAAATGCAACAATGATATTATCAGGGCTTGACAAGGGGTTTTTTAAATTTCGTTTTGGAGCAAAATAAAACTATACCCATCTATTTTACCCAGCCCCCTAACCAGCAACCACTAAGACAACCAAATCCCTTACTCCCTGAGAAACTAAATGAACAAACATCTATTCACCTCTTTTATTACTCCCACAATAATAAGATTACCTATTGTTATCCTAGTCATTATATTTCCCACTATTATATTCCTATCAGCAAATCAACTAATCTGTAACCGCCTAGTAACAATTCAACAATGACTACTCCGATTGACATCTAAACAAATACTTTCAATTCACAACCAAAAAGGACAGACCTGGACCCTAATGTTAATATCTGTAATCCTATTTATTGGTACAACCAATCTTTTAGGGCTCCTACCACATTCCTTTATCCCTACTACTCAACTATCAATGAATCTGGGTATAGCCATCCCCCTATGAGCAGGTACTGTAATTGTCGGCTTTTGACACAAAACTAAAGCCTCATTAGCTCACTTCTTACCACAAGGCACTCCATTACCACTAATCCCTATACTAATTGTCATCGAAACAATCAGCTTATTTATTCAACCAATAGCCTTAGCAGTATGACTAACTGCTAATATTACCGCTGGTCACCTATTAATTCACCTTATCGGAGGGGCCACTTTAGCTCTAATAAATATCAACACAACCATCGCTCTCATTACATTCGTTATCCTACTACTACTAACGATTCTAGAATTCGCTGTAGCTTTTATCCAAGCCTATGTCTTCACACTATTGGTAAGCCTATACCTACATGACAAACAGCAAATTAGGGATCCTATCAGAAGAAAAACAAAGATTCAATCATTCTGTTTTTAAAAGGTTAACATCTTGCCCTGGCCAGTGTGGCTCAGTTGGTTGGAGCATCATACGATAGCCGAAAGTTTGTGGGTTCAGTCCTTGGTGGGGTGCTTATGGAAGGCAGCTAACCGATGTTTCTCTCTCACATTGATGTTCCTCTTTCTCCCTTCCTCACTCCCTTCCTCTCTCTCTAAAAGCAATGAGAAAATTTCCTCAGGTGAGGATAAAAAAATAAATAAAAGGTTAATGTGTTTACTCTTTGCAAACTTCTGCTATCACATAATAATGCGCTTTATTGGTTTGACAGTTATAAAACCTCTAGGACATAATTAAGTTTGGGTTTCCCTTGTTTTCTTCATCTCATTTAATTACTAGAGAATTTAAAGAGAGTTTGCTTATAATTGTTTTTATATTCTTTTGTGTAAAAGAAAATGGTTGGCTAAATGCAATTTGTCTGTTGAACTACCTAGCCACTCCACTTCTATATTATTTTTTAAGTCTTGTGTTAACCTGTATTTGGAAATTAAGCCTACCCAAGTGAGTGCTGAGAATACGAGTAAATGGCTTTGCTAATTCAACCGTAATGATCTCCCTTACCATTTTTTTTTTAATTTCCAAGAAACTCAAATTATTATTTTTTTAATATGGAAGATGTCCCCTGGTGGTCACTGGCTGCTCTCCTTCCTTTTTTTTCCCTCTACAACTTTTTATTTTCAAAAACTTAAAACTTGAAGGAAAGTTGAAAGTCTCAATACTGCAATTGTTTACAGTTTGCCACATTTACTTTCTTTTTGTCACCTATCTATCTACCCATGTAATTTTTGGCTAAATCATTTGAGAGTAAGTTGCAGATATCATGACATTCCATCCCTAAATACCTTAGACTCCATATCCTAGGTACAAGAGCTTTCTCTTGTGCAACCACAGTGCTGTTACAATACCTAAGAAATTTGACATTTTTTAATTCAATGTCATCTAATACACGCTTCATATCCGAACTTCTCCTAATTATACCAGTAATGTCCACAGTAGTTATTTTCATCTCCTCCCCTCTTAATCCTGGATCCAAACAACAATCATGTTTACATTTTGTTTTCTTACTTTTTAATTTTTTTAAATCTAGAACAGTTCCCCAATGATATTTTGTCCCTTGTGACATTGACATTTTTGGAGAGTACAGGCCAAATTTCTTGTAGAATGCACCTGAATTGGAATTGGTTTGATTGTTTCCCTATGGTGAGATTCTGTTTAAATATGTTTGGCAAAAATACTGGATAGGTGATATGTAGATCTCCTTTTAAGAAAGCTCTCTGAACTGTAGTATGGAGACAGGATTGAAGGGTGCTAAATGGGATGGCTGTGGCAGTTATTTCGGTGAATGATAGCTGACCTGAATTGGAGTAGAGTTGGTGGTGACTGAGGACCAAAAATCTGGCAAAGGTTTAGAAGATGGACTTGAGTAGCTTTGGTTGTGCTAGGTGATAGAGAAGGAGGAACCTAGGATAATTCTCAGGGTTACTGAAAAATGACTGTCATTTGTCAATTTGGGGAGTATAACAAAATAAATTTAATTGGGGTGGCTGATGAGTTTATTTTTGACATGTACCATTTAAAATGCTTCTGCATCTTTTGGATAGAGATGATTGATATGAACTGCAGTTCAGAAGACAAACACTTGGACTGGAGATTTAAATTGGGGACTAAAATATTAACATAGAGTTAAGGATAAAGCCATAGAGAGAGATCCAATTGCCTAGAAAGAGTATGAGGTGAAGAGTGATGGGGTGATAGAGCATTCTTAGTTAAGATTTAGCCATAGCTCCCAGTCCAGTGCTCTTTTCCTGGAGTTCTTGTTTAGTTTTTCAGCATTTTAAGTTTTGAGACAGTCCCACTGATTTGGTCTTTAGTCACCAACTAAATTAAGAATTGTTGACCCTCATCACAGGTTGCATTTGTCCCAACTAGACTAGAGAATCTCTGGTACTGACCCCACTTAAAATGATCAATATTTCATCCAGATATCCTGGGTAGGTGTGGGGCTGTCTCTCCCAAAGGAGTCACACCCTATTAAAGATAGGACTGTAGTATGGAGATGGGATTGAGGGTACTAAATAGTGAGGTTCCCCCATTGTTTCTTGGTTCAACCCAAGTAACAATGTGCTGAGGCACATTATGCAGATCAACCAAACACAATAATGATGATCATACATCAGCTGTGCATGTGCACATGTGTGTTTCTGCAATCTGGATTTCAATTTTGTGGTGAAATAGTTCCAGACTGACCTAGCAGAAGAAAAAGAAAGGAAATTCAAAGAATGTTTTTCCATCCCCATGTAATGCTTTGACTTTATCAAACTTGTCTGCTGTGTTTCTGCCTGTCACTCTAGGCATATGGAGAAAAGAGTCTTTTCTCCCAACTCCTCCAAGAAATCTTTTATACTTCTTCCACAGGGCGAAGCCTGAGTCACCAACAACACTAGATAGTGCTTTATTGAAACCACAATATATTACTAGAAACCTTCCCATTACCAGCATGCTTAGACTCGTGTTAGGTCAGTATCTACAAAATGGAAACTCTTATTCAATGACCTCTAAAGAGGAGATGAAGGAGTTTGACGATATAAGAGAGAAAAGGAAGGCTGAGGATTCAGTTGCCAATACCTGTTACTTAAGGACTGACATTTTCCAGATCTCACGTCAGGGAAGGCAACACCTGATTTCACTTAAAACTGCAGCATCTGCCCTACTTCTTTCCCCTGACCAGGCCCACGTCTCACCAGCCAGACCCATGAAGGCTAAAGAAAGGGGGTTGCAATTAGTGGTGAGTGGGGGTTGGGATGAGGGGGAAGCTCTTGAGAGTTCTGATCTGACTGTGCAGCTGACTTAGGAGGTCTCTCCCGCACACTAACACGTATTAATAATATAGTCAAGTACCAACGAGCAAGAGAGAGAGATGACCCAATTTTGTTTTGGTTGTTGTAGGTATTGCTAGCTTCTGCTTTCTTTACTCACCAACATTGCTCAATATATGAAGCAGAGTGTAATTTTTCTTTTAAATAGTATATTAACTTTGCCAAGGAGAACCGTAAAAGTTGATCAGGGTACTCATGTTCAATTATTTTCTTTTTTTTCTATTTTGGTTCTTAATATCTTCTTTGCCTTCACTGTAATTTTTTGTGCACATAGATACATACCTACATATGAGTATACCCAAATAGATACAATGAAGACAGAGGAGACATTAAAGATCAGAATACACTACGTGTATGTGTGTATGTACAGGGGTGGGCAAAAGTAGGTTTACAGTTGTGAGTGTGTATGTGTGTGTGTGTGTGTGTGTGTGTACATATCTCTAAAAAATGATCCAGATTTCCTGATGTTAATTTTAATCTGAAAGTTCTTCATTAAGGCTGAAAAGAGACAAAAGGTAAAAATTACAGCCAATGCAGAAGACTTTAAAAGCACAGAAATATTTGGTTAGTAATTTTTAAACAACAAAGGTATTTATTGTCTTGCAGCCTGCTATTTTTCACTTAGCAAGATATTAATATTTTTCCATGTCAAAAATATTTTTCTGTAGTGTATTTATTGAATTAATACTATGGATTTATTTTTTCACTCCCCTATTGTTGGAAATTTAGCCTCTCTCATTAAATAAACCTATGATGAATAAATAATCTAGGCACTTTTGCATCCAGTTCTGTATATTCCCTCAG
Organism: Furipterus horrens; assembly: GCF_987537825.1. NCBI lineage: Eukaryota > Metazoa > Chordata > Mammalia > Chiroptera > Furipteridae > Furipterus > Furipterus horrens. Next base: position 134,327,145 of record NW_028327175.1, read on the forward strand.
AGAAAAGTTTTAGAAGTGAACTTTTTGAGTCAAGGGAATATGCACTTTCAAAGTTTTTAATATCTTTTGAAAAAATGTTGCTTTCCAGAGGAGCTTTTAAAGTTTTATAAGGATTATATAATCTGAAATTTCATAAACTTATTGGGGCTTAGAGCAGGGGATTACACATTACAAAGGATGTCATTACTGAATATTCTGAAAGTATCTCATCTAAAATAGTTGGGTTAGTTGTCATTGAAAACTGTAAGAGTAAGTCCTCTCTACCCCTCTGGATGGACTCAAAGAGAGACAGCTAATCTGGGAATAAGGCCTCTGGTTCTAATTCTCTGTCGATGGTGTACTCATTGATGCGTATGTAGTGCTCATGTCTAAATGAATTCATAGTATCTGAAACACAGAATACTAAAAGCCTAGAGTCTCATAAAACATCCAAACTATATAAGGAGATACTATTATAGTAGAAAAATAATTAGTCCTGGTAGCCAGGAGAGGAGGTGTGGCAGCACCTGAGGGGGGCACCTGTCTTGCAGGAAGAGGCTTCTGTGTTTTCCAACACAGGGCAGATGCTACCTCCTAGGAGGGAAAGGTGGTCCACATCGTAAGCTATGGGGTCTGGAGGGGTCTTCAGCTGCAACGTCTGTGACATCCATCCAGATGTCCCTATCCCATTTTTCAAGTTACTAGGTTTTTCCAGCCAGAACCTTGATATTACCATATCAGATCTTGATTGAGCATTCAAATGTCCCTGAAGCCCTATAACTAACTGCCAGATCTTCAGTCTGCTGCTTAGGTGTGTGTGCTCTTCCACTACAGGATATATAAGGGCACCTTTATATATGGCCAGAGAAGTCCTCTGGCTCTCACACTTAGCCATTAGTCACTTGTTAATGGTCCTTAATTTCTCATAATTTTTCTTCGGAGCCTCAATACATTTTTGCAATAATCTGCAACTATGCTGTCTTTGTAGAATATCTCTGCCCCTATAGCTTTTAAATTATTGCAGTTGTATCCCTATACCTGGCTATTTTCTTAAATCACCCACAGGGAAATCTTTAGCACCCACCTATCCCACTCAAGATGGTATCCTTTTTGCTCACTGGTTGGTAAGTGAGCTAGTTCCAGGTCTCCATTTACTGCCTGTTTCCTTGAACCATTCTCACTCTCATTTGCAGTAGTTCAAGTATGCCAAGAAGCAGACACAAAGATAGGATTAGATGTGCCAGAGATTGATTGGGGTTGGAGGAGTTGGCAAAGGTGAAGAAAGACTTCAGACTAGTTTAATATCTGTGGAGAGAGGAAAGGTATAATAGGTTAGGAGAAGTCTTAGACAGCAGCATGGTTCCAAAAAAAGGTTCTTTCAGGTTGATAGGGAATCTTCAAGCCAAATTTGTCTGTAGGAGTCCTGAAACTTATTGGACTGGACTTACCTTATGACCTTTGGCCACTGACAGAGAACAGCTCATGGGAAACGTGGCCCCAGCATGAACAGTGTGATGAATGCAGAAGGGCAGCAGCTAGAGCCAATAATCAGTTAGGCTTCCTGTAGCAGAATTTCTATGTGGCATATTTCATAGCACACATGTGCATGTGCACACACAGTCATTGCTTAAGATCAGTAAATCTTCATGTTCAATACTAGCAGATGGGAGTGTCTGAAGGGCTATATCCCGGAAAAGGGGATTCTGGCATTTCCAATTCAAATTCAAAAACATACAAATGCACACACACAAGCATCGTACACTTAGGGATCAGACTCTACTATATCATTAGTATTATGATTTCTTACTTAGGGTGGGTTTGTACAAACTTTCTTGGCCAGTCTAAAGAAATGACCCCCAATTGTGTCTTTGTGTCAGTGTGACAACATGTACCAAGTTTCCCACAGCTGACTGACAAGTCTTTGGAACCCCACAAAATTATGAACTGAGAACTCCTTGTGCCATGAGAGGCCACGTGGCCTCCTCCTGGGCACTTGCCTATATAAAACACCAAGGACGTGTTCTGTCACTGTTTCAGCAGTTTTGACAAAGGGGCTTCTCTATCTGTGCCCTTTCTGTACAGGTGCTCTTCAAGCTGAGCAACAACATTTCACCTTAACATCCTAAAGAAAAATAATGAAGTGTGAAAGTGTGATTTTTGTATGTGACCATAATGACTAGTGCATATGTTTCTGTCTCATTCTGTCCTCTGCTGATAATCTGCTGGTTGTATCCAAGTTACTATACATCAGCCTATAAATGCCTTGAAAGCAAGGACCGTGTCTCCTCTTTGATTACACTCAATACCCAAGTGACAAATGCAGTGCAAATAACAATTTGGTGACTTCTTTCCTTACTCCTCTCCTGCCTTCCCTGGACCAGCTCTTTATTGTTCCCCATGATAATCACAGTCTTTAGAGAGATGCCCCATATCTCTGTATAATCAATTCTCTTCTCTGAATTATTGAGTACCCACCAGCCTTACTCATGGGAGAGCTGGGTCTGTCCTAGAGCCAAAATGGTTTTAAGTCAAGAAAGAAATGTTATAGTTCTTATTGCCATACAGTAAGATTTATCACTGGCTCAGTGGAACCTTTGCTAAAAAACTGGTTAGTGTGTCATCATGGCATCTTAAGAAATTTCTTCTTAAGAACATGTCTATGACTAAACAAGCCAGTTCCATAATGTCCCTAACCAAAATATAATAACTGCCACCTCTACCTTCACCCCACCAAAACAACAAGCCATATTCAGAGACTTCAAGACACATATGGATGTAGGATTTTTTTTTTTTAATGGTTACTGACAAGTCCTGGGAAAGGATGGACTGTGGATGTTATTGATGTGGTAGTTTTATTTTATTTTTTACTTCACATTGCTTGGGATTCACAGAGCACCTTGAATCTGTTTATTATTTCTTTTTATAAAACTCAGAGGTTTTAAACTATTGTTTCTTCAAATATGTTTTTTTCTATACTTTTTCTTTCTGGTTCTGGGATGTCAGTGACATGGATGTCAGAAGATTTGACATTGTCTCACAATTGCTGAAATTATGTCCCTGTGTTAAGCTTTTGCTCTCTGCTTTTATATTGGATATTCCTTCTGTTCCATCTTCAAATTAATTTACTCTTTCCTCACTCATTCCCATTCTCCTAATCAAGTGAATTTTAAATTCTGTATATTGTACTTTTTCTGAACTAATTTTTTAATTTGGTTTTCTTTTATAATTTTTATTTCTTTACTTAGAACTTCTGTCTTTTTGTTCATTTCAGGCATGCTCATCATTACCTTCTGGATGATGGCTATAAGAGCTTCTTTCAGGTCTTTCTCTAATAATTTCCATGTCTGGGGAATGTCAACATTACCATCTGTTGGTTGTCTTCTCTTGAGAATTGGTCAGATTTTTTTTGTTTGATTTTTAGGTTTTTTTCATGTTTGATTAGGTTAAAATGTATTCTGGACATTGTGAACATTATATTGTGAGACCTTGGATCCTGTTTTTTTGTTTTGTTTTGTTTGGCATACAGTCAACCTGGTTGTGTTCAGACTGTAATTTCTACCTTATCTTCCATGATTAGTGGTTTTAATGTCAGTTGAGTTTTCAAAGCTGCTGTTACACTATTTGGGTCTGCCCAGGCATCTGCCATGAGGGATTATTTTGGATTTGGGTCATTATTTATATTATATTTTATTCTTAAATACTTTATTATGCTTCTTTGGGTCTCTTTGGCATATGTGCAACTTAAGGGTAATCCTGGGACTATATGTATCTCTTTCTCCAATTCTCTCCCCTCTGGGAATCCCCAAGGCACACACACACAAAGTAAGAGATCCTTTTCCTCAGTCCTTTCATTTCAAATAATGGGTTTTTCTCGGGGTTTCATCTCCCCATGTTTTTATGAAGTTCTGTGACACTGGAGTCACCTCAGGGTAAGAAAGAAGATGAAAGAAACACCAGAGAATTCCTCCACATTATTTGGGCAATGGGGGCCCGTCTCCCAACTCTTTGTCAAGTGAGGCGAGTCTTCTGTCAGGGTTTTAGGTACGTGTGTCATCAGCACCACATCCATAGAAGTCTCCCCTGGCCGGGCCTACAAACCGGGCTGGGAGAGGAAGGGGAAAGAATGAAAATGCTAAAAGAAATGGGTGTTTCTCCCCACACTGTCTGTCATACAGGAGTCTCTTTTCTTGGTTCCATGGCCAGAAGCATGTTTTGTTTCTGAGAAATTTTGCTTTTGACATCCATGGCACAGTTCTGCCAACTGGGTCTTCCCTCAGACAAAGCCTGGAGGTAAAGGAGGAAAATAAGACCATAACATTCAACTTCATTACAGATTATTGTCCATAGTTTAAATTCCGTCCACAGTCTGCTTGCTAATATGAACTTTTCAGAGTACTTAGGTGGCTGTCTTTATATTTAATCCAGATATTTTAGTTGTAATCACTGTGAGAGATATGCTGTTGTTTTTACTCCATCTTGGTTGAGACAGATGAAGTCTTCAAAGTCTATCCTCATTTGGGGTGCGGGTATTTTCTTCCAGGTAAATAATTCTACATTGAAAGTTTTTTACTTTCAGAACTTTAAAGATGCTATTCATTAACAGCTAACTTCATAGTTTTGAAAAAAATTTATTGGGGTGACATTGGTTAATAAAATTATATAGGTTTCAGATGTACAACTCGGGGTGGTGAACACACATAGTTTCTATTAGAAAGTGGGCTGTCAATCTTACTATTGATTTTGAAGATAGCATGCCTTTCCCCCACTGTAATTGCTTTTGAATTGTTCCCTTAACTTTGATTTTTAGGAATTTAGCTATGATCATTCTAGATTTTCTTTGTATGTTTTTAACAGGGAGTTTGCTGGGCTTCTTAAATATTTGAATTAATTTTTCTCATCAAGTTGGAAAAATTCTTGGCTATTATTTCTTCAAATATTGCTTGCCCCCTATTCTCTTTCTCCTCTTCTCTAAGATTCAGTTACACATATTAGTCCTTTAGATTCTTACTCTAATCCAGAATTGGCAAATGTCACCGAAGAATAAAATGGGTAGCAATCATTAGCTAACCTCAGATGGGCTTCCTACTCTTTGAAATTTTTTCTTACTCTTCCATATTAATTTTAAAATCACTTTGTCAAGTTTTGTGATATCTTTGGTGATAGTTTTGCTGGAATTACATAATACATTAATATAGAAAGAACTGTCATTTTTAAAAAATCAAGACTTTTTATTACCCCCAAATAAGACATAATTTTCTATTTGTTAAAACTTCTTTTATGTCTATCAATTTGGTTTTGTAACTTCCTCTGTAAGGGCAATGAACATTTTTGTTGTGTATCTGTGCGTTGGTATCTGACAGATATTATCATAAATGGTAAGATTTTTGTTTTGCATTTTTCTAATTAGTTATTGCTAACACATAAAATTGTCCATCTGAACTTCAGCGGCATAATGCTATTTATATGCATTGTTAGCATATGAAAATACTTTAACAATAGTTATATTGCTTTTTTCTGTGCTAAAATTATTTTCTGTATCTTTTCTCCATCTTTTTCCTTTTTCTTCTCTCTCTGTCTCATTAGAAATTTGATTATTTTATTAGTTTTTCAAAGAATAAGCTTATGGTATAGTATGACTTTATATTTTTAAAATCTTTCAATTTTATCTTCTTTTGATCAGATAATATGATCTTTCCTTTTTTATTTACTTAATAATTTCAGCTCTATTAACTTTTACTAATAAAGATGAGGATTTAGCTCACATAACTAACTTCTCCTTTCTCTTCTTTCCATCCATTATTTGATTGCTTTATTATATAAATGTATTTGGTAACTGATGTGTTATGTTCATTGTTATATTATATAAGCCTATAATTATTAATAAATGTTTAAATATATAAACATGTTAGAATATCTATTTTCATTGTAACTTTAAATAATATATTTTCACTTCCACTTCTTGTTCTGTCAACTTCTGACAGTACTTCTTAATACTTTGCTCTGTAAAATGACGATTTTATACTGCTACCCTTTTATCTACTTACTCTTTTAAGACTCTGACATTTGCAGCAACATATTTACTTTTACCATATCATTGGTGTTATTTACATTTTGTTTTGAAATCCCAACTGAATCCTCTATTTTACTATAGAAAGTATCCAATTATTGAAAAGCAATAAAGAGGATTTGCATAATTATGACATATAAGCCATTTGCTGTTGTAACAAGATCTAGGCTAGAGTGGTATCTTCTACTTCATAGTTTAGTCTCACAACTCCTGGGTCAGTCAAGGAAGAATTTTCCTACCCTTAAGATCAAACAGTTTGTCCTTTATACTCCTTTAACTGCTGAAGACTTTGTTACATTCAGATCACATCATATTTGTACTTGACTTTCTTATTCACTTTTTTATTTCCAGTTTTAAAAAATTTCTTCATCACATTCACACAGGTTTTTAAGTTTTTTCATCTAATCCCCTCTAGGTCTTCTGCATGAGTCTCATTCTTGGCTTTTCATTATTACTCTCTTAGTTTGATCTACTTTCTCTGGATCCCATGGCTTCCTTTATTGTTCCATTGAATTGAAACCTTAAGCAATTCCATTAGCAGGATGCACGGAAGTTACGGTTTCTGATTTCCTGGGTGAGAACTTCTTCTTAATATCCAGCATTTATTGGACATTCCATATAAGAGCAGTTGCAATTTTGGTGTTTACTGATTGATAAAATTAATAAGAACAGTAAGTGATTATGAATTCAATATGCTTTTTAAAATAATTTTTCTGTTAATACTTGTTTTGAATGTTAATACTATTCAAAAAGTATCAGTAAATATGTGTATGGCATATGTGATTTATTCATCCTAGAAACTGAATAATGTCTGTAACATGTCCATGGCCCTCAGTTTGAAAACTCAGTATATGATAAGAATGATTGTTACATTTTTAAAGTGTTGCTTAAAAAAAGAAGAGGATAAGTATGTGAAAGAGATGGTATGTGGCCCATAAACCTAAAACATTTACTATATTGCCCTTTATAGAAAAACTTTGCAAACTCTTCTAGAATACAGGAAGACTTCATGGAAGAGGAACAAGTAATAGCTTACTGGACAGCAAAGGGAAAGAATATTTCAGGCTGAGGAAACTGGAGAAGTAAAAGCATAGAGGACTGAGTATGACTGTTAGTGGAATTCGTTGAAGATTGAGACAGTGCCATATCATAAAGCCTCTCGAAGTGATATGATTCTATCTAAACTTTCATAAGCCTAGTTAAGAATAATCCATGTATTCTTTGTTTCACTACAAACAAGTACTAGGTTATATTGCTTCCTAGCAGTGAGTGAGGAACCTTTTCATGCTGGAATTTATGGGAAACACTCTCATAGAAATATTGGGGATTATATTTTCTAAAAACATAGTTTATATAGAAGACTGGAGCAATAACACTGAAGACTTAAGAAAGCAAACCCTTAAATTATATGCTAAATATTACATATTATATATTTTCAAATTGTCTTCTATTTCTTTTAATATAGAGAGGTACAGGAAAGAACTATAGTTCCCTGTTTGTGTAAGCCTTGTTTGTGGAGAAAAGCAGACTTCATAAAAACTGAAAAATGAGTCTCCCTCCTGTCTCTAACCTTCATTTCCCTCCTCCCAAATTACCAGTCTTAAAAGTTTTGCTTTCTTACAACAAACTGGTTATCCATATACCAAGTATATATATATATTATGTAGTACAACCATTTATTATGTATGTGTATGCATGAATATATCTCTTGGAAAGAATCATATTATACCATTCTGGTTGTTGCTTTTTTCCTACTTTTTTAAAAAACAAAAATACATATTGATATTCTTTTCAAAAAAATGTATACAAATCTACTTCATTCCTTTTAAAACATTTTATATTGAATTCTAGGCTTATGGAAAAGTTCATCAAATTTTACGAACTCATAATTTATATGTATTTCATAGAGGAGTTTTATATACTCTCCATTTGGCTTCCCCTAAGTTAACATTTTATATAACTATAGTAATATTATAGAAATAAGGATATTAACATTGAGGAAAAAGATGGTGGCAGACTAGATGGAAGCTATATCCACTTGTTCCTGACCCCAATTTGGATTTACAACTGAAATTCCCAACAATCAGCATAAACAATCAACTGAAACCTAACTGATATGAAATTCTGAAGCCAAGGAGTACAGAAGTTCTTCATAGAGACCGGAAAGAGGGTTTAAACGTGGACTGGGAAAGACCTCGTGCATGGTTGCTATTGCAACTGGGAGACCAGATAGAATTCCTGGCTCCCAAGCTCCCTCCCCTTAGGAGTGAAGGGCCTTAACCCCACACAGGGATCCCCAGCACACAACAATAGTCGGGAAGAGGAGACTGTGTGACGTCTGGTGGTGGGAATCATTGGGGACCCACTGAGCCTGTGAGACTGAGGGTGCACACTCTCGGTGGCATGAAGCACTCCCATTGTTGCAACACCAGCCTGGAGATCCAGCTCAGGGTAGGGGCTCAGCCTGCTAGAGAGACCACCCAGCTGCACTCAGGTTCCATGGAAATGCCTACTGACTGCAGCTAGCAGTGACTTTGGAGGGCCTTCTAATTTCTGGGGAGGTTTCATGCAGAGACCCAGACAGGGACTTAGCTGTGTGGTGTGGATGCTGCATAGAGACCGGTAAGAGGGGCTGAAATGAGGACAGGACAGGACCTCCTGCACAGCGGCTGCGCCAGCTGAGGCCAGATAGAAACCATGACTGCGGAGCTTCAGCCCCTTAGGAGGGAGGGGCCTCAGTCCCACCATGCAGGGATATCCAACCCAGAGCAACAGAGATGGGAAGAGGAGACTGTGTGGCATCTGGTGGTGGAAATCAGTGGGGTTCCACCCGCCTGTGAGACAGAGTGCACACTTTGAGCTTGAAGTGCTTCTATTGTTGCAGCACCAGCCTGGAGAGCTCACAGTGTGGGGTCAGGTTGCTGGAGAGACCATGCTGCTGCCCTTGGGTCACTGCAGGCTACAATCGACAGCATCCTTAAGGGGCCTTCTCTATGCTGGGGAGGCATAATTAAGTGGCTTGGGAAAGAGGACCAGTCTCCCCATTCTTGAGTACATATGCGGCACCGCAACCCCATCTTTGGGCCACTGTTGCTGCTGAGTTCGGAAGTGCAGAGAAGCCAAGCAGAACTGGGAACCTTTGGCCCTTCCCGCATTTTCACAGTCATGCCACACTACGCTGGAACATCAGGTCCTCCCTTGCTGACACAGCTACACAGAGACATCGGGATGCAGTGCAAGGAAGGGACTTCGGGTTCTGCCCAGCTCATTTTGGCAGTGAGCCGAGTGATGCACACAGCTGAGTTTCATACTGTGTCTCCTGGGGATGCTACTGTCTGGAAGCTAGGCGAGGGCTGAACTGCTTGCATACTTTGCAAGGAGGCAAGCCTCGTTTCAACCCACGCTACCCTGGAAAAGGGAAGGAGAGCCTACCTCCTTCCTATAGGTTTGTGGACACCTCCCGCAATGCGAACTATATAGACCAGCCCTGCTAAGTACTGGATTCTCCCACTGGTTTCACTTCCATGGGGTAAAGGAAGAACAGCTCCATAGGGGGACTTTCAAAGTATGAGACCCTCAGAGGCTATTTCCTGGGAATGAGACAGAGAGCTTAATCTCCTCCTGAGGTTTCAGAGCTCAGGTATTCAGAAAGATTGTGCTACTGCACCAAAAAGACAGCATCATCATAAAACCATCAAAGCAAATTTGGGAGACATAGCACAGCTATCCAACACATAGAGATCAAGTGGGGTGACCCATAAAAATGTACCAAACAAAAGAACAACATAAATCCCTACAAAAAAAGAAAAGAAATAGATGAAATGGAAGCAACTGAAATACCAGATGCAGAATCTAATATAATGGTTATAAGAATGCTCAAAGACCTTAGGAGAAGAAGGGATGATCTCAGTGAGAACTTAAATAAATAGTAAGCATTAAAAAATATTTGGAAACCATAAACAAGAGCCAGTCAGAAATGAAGATTACAATATCTGAAATGAACTTGAAGGAGTGAACCACAGATTAGATGAAGTAGAGGATTGAATCAGTGAATTAGAGGACAAGATAACAATATCCACCCAAAGAGAAAATGAAAATAGACTTAAGAGAAACAAGGAAAGTCTTGGGGACCTTGGGGACAACATCGAGTACAACAACATCTGCATCATTGTAGTTCCAGGAAGAGAAGAGAGGGAGCAAGAGATAGCAAAGCTGTTTGAAGAAATAATGGCAGGAAACTTTACTAACCTGATAAAGGAATAGATCACACAAGTTCAGGAAGCACAGAGAGTCCCAATCAAAGTGAACCCAAAGAGACCCACATCAAAACACTCCATAATTAAAATGGCAAAAGACCAAGACAAAGAATTTTAAAAGCAGCAAGAGAGTCAGTTACATACAAGGAAGTAACCATAATGTCAGCTGATTTTTCAACAAAAACACTTCAGGACAGAAGGGAAAGGCAGGAAGTATTCAAACTGATGAAACTTAAGAACATGCAATTGAGATTAATCTGCTCAGCAAGGCTATCATTTGAAATTGAAGGCCAAAGAAAGAGCTTCCAAGACCAAAAAAAAAGGGGGGTGGGGTGGGGGCTAAAGGAGTTCATTACCTCCAAAGCAGCATTGCAAGAATGTTAAAGGACATTCTTTAAGAAGAAGAAATAGAGAGAAAAATACAGGTACAATTTTAAAAGTGGAAGTAAATAAGTACCGATCTATGATAATCTTAAATGTAAATGGAGTAAATGCTCCAATTAAAAGACACAAGGTATCTGAATGGATAAGAAAGCATGGCCCATATTTATACTGCCTACAAGAGACCCACCTCAGAACAAAAGATTTCCACAGGCTGAGAGTAAAGGGATGGAGGAAAATATTCTATGCAAATAGAAAAAAACTGGGGTAGCAATACTTATATCAGACAAAATATATTTCAAAACAAAAACCATAACAAGAAACAAAGATGGTCACTACATAATACTAAAGTGATGAATCCAACAAGAGACTATAACCCTTGTAAACATGTATGCACTCAATACATGTAGGCATCTAAATATGTAAAGAAAATCTTTGTGGACTTTAAGGAAGAGATCCACAGCAATACTGTCATAGTAGAGGATTTTAACACCTTACTGTCATCAATGGATAGATCTTCCATACAAAAACACCAATGAGGAAATAATGACATTAAATGATGCACTGGGTCAAAGGTCAGTTCCATTTTTAGTTTAAGGAAATTCCATACTGTATTCCACAGTGGCTGCATTCCCACAAACAGTACACTAGGGTTTCCTTTTCTCCACATCCTCCAAGTGCTTGTTTTTTGTTCATTTATTAACAGTGGCAATTCTGACAGATGTGAGGTGATATCTCAATGTGGTTTTAATTTGCATCTTTCTGGTGGCTAGTGATGTTGAGCATCTTTTCATATGTCTATAGGCCATCTGTCCTCCTTGGAGAAGTGTCTATTCAGATCCTTTGCCCGTTTTTTTTTAATGGATTTTTTTTGTCTACCTGATGTTGAGTTGTATGAGTTCTTTATATATTTTGGAGATCAAACCCTTGTCTGAGGTATCATTGGCAAATATGTTTTCCCGTATAATTGGTCCCCTTTTCATTTTGATGATGATTTCATTAGCTGTGCAGACGCTTTTTAGTTTGATGTAGTCCCATTTGTTTATTTTTTTTCTTTATTTCCTTTGCCCTAGGAGATACGTTGGCAAAAATATTGTTACGAGGGATATCTAAAATTTTACTGCCTATTTTTCCTCTAGGACTCTTATGGTGTCACAACTTATTTTTATACATTTTTGAGTTTATTCTTGTGTATGGTGTACCAGTCCAGTTTTTCCAACGTCATTTATTGAAGAGGCTATCTTTACTCCCTTGTATGCTCATGCCCCCTTTGGCAAATATTAATTGACCTTACGGACTTACATTTATTTCTGGCTTCTCTATTTTGTTCTATTGACCTATGTGTCTGTCTTATGCCAGTACCAGACTGTTTTTAATTACAATGGGATGCTGGGAATATACCCTAAGAATCCTGAATCACCAATTCAAAAATAAATGGGACTGCATCAAATTAAAAAGTTTCTGCACAGCTAAAGAAACCATCAGCAAGATGAAAAGGGAACCCACTGTATGGGAGAACAATCTCCAAAATATACAAAGACCTAATACAACTCAACACCAGGAAGACAAACAATCCAATTAAAAATAGGCAAAGGACCTAAATAGGCACTTCTTCAAAGAGGACATACAGATGGCCCACAAACATATGAAAAAATGCTCAACATTGCTAATCATCAGAGAGATGCAAATTAAAACCACAGTGAGATATCTCTTCACATCTGTCAGAATGGCTACCATCAATAAGTCAACAAACAACAAGTGTTGGCGAGGATGTGCAGAAAGTGGACCCTAGTGCACTGCTGGTGGTAATGCCAACTGGTGCAGCCAATGTGGAAAACAGTCTGAAGTATCCTGAAAGAATTAAAAAGGAGCTCCCTTTTGACCCAGTGATTCTACTTCTGGGACTATATCCTAAGAATCACGAAACACCAGTACAAAAAAATATGCACCCCTATGTTCCTAGCAGCGCTATTTACAATAGACAAGATCTGGAAACAGCATAAGTGCCCATCAGTAGATGAGTGGATAAAAAAGCTTGTGGTACATTTACATAATGGAGTACTATGCAGCAGTAAAAAAGAAGGAACTCTTAACCTTTTGTGATGGCATGAATGGACCTGGAGAATATTATGCTAAGTGAAATAAGCTAGTTAGTGAAACACAAATACCTCGTGATCTCACTTATATGTGGAATCAAATGAACATAATAAACTAATGAACACAATAGAAATAGGGGCATAGATACATGAAACAGACTGACAGCTTCCAGAGGGGTGGGGGAGACTAGATGAAAGATGATGAAGGGATTAACCAAAGAACATTTGTGCATGACCCATGGACATGGATGACAGTATGGGGATTAACTGAGGGAAGGATAGGGTTGGGGCTATGTGGAGGTGGGAAAAGGAGGAAAAAGTGGGGACAAGTGTGATAGCATAAACAATAAAAATAAAATTATTTTAAAAAATTAACATTGATAGAATACTATTAATTAACCAATAGGGTTGTTTTTTTAAACTTTTTAAATTTGGCCAATTTTTCCACTATTGTCCTTTTTCTGTTTTAGGATTCTATGTAGGACACTACATTGATTGCATTTAATTGTCATGTCTCCTTCAATTGATGATTGTTCCTAAATCTTTTTCATGACCTGGACACTTTTGAGGCGTCCAGACAAGTTATTTTATAGACTGTTCCTTAAGTTGGGTTTGTCTGATGTTTTCCAATAATTAAATTGAGGTTTTACATATTCTATCAAAATACCACAAAATGATGTTGTACTTTCCTCGGGGCTTAATATCAGGTGCCTTATGTTAATATGTCTATTAAGGTTAATTTAAAATGTTTTTTTAATTAAATTTATTGGGGTGACACTTGTTAATAATATTATGTAGGTTTCAAGCGTACAATACTATGATACTTCTCACATCGCCATTTGACCTCCTTTGCCCTTTACTACCCCCCACACATGGATGGACCTTAAGAATATCATGCTATGTTAACCTAAGGTTAATTTTGATAACAAGAGTAAAATGCTATCTGCCAGGTTTCTTTTCTGTAAAGTTTCTATTTTTGTCTTTGTACCTAATGAATACCTTTTGGGAGATAATTTGAGGTGATCCTACTGTCTTTTTCTGTTATCATACTCTCACATTGTAATTTTAGCATCCATCAATGGTCTTGACTACAATTATTACTGAGGCGTTGCCTAAGGGCAATCTCTGTGTCTATTCTTCTTCATTTATGAATTGTTATTCTGTGAGGAAAAGGCTGTTCTTTCTCTTCCTTTGATTTATTTAGGCAATTATTTGTTTATACAAGATGACTTCTGAGTATTTATTTTATTCTATGGGTTATAAACTAGTGCTACCATTATTTTGTTGTTCAAATTGTCTTAGCTTTAGCTATTGGGAGTTCCTTCAAGTTGGCTCCTATGTCCTCTTGACATGCCTCTATCATTTTTTGAGCACTTCCTTACTTCCTGGTACCAGATGTTCTAGGTTCATCCTGTGTGTTTTTCTGATCTACCTCTAGCATCAACTATTTTTCCAAAGAGCCCTGGTTCCTTTTATTAGAGAATGGTATTTAGAAACCAAGATCTGGGTGCTCATTAACAATGGAATGTCATTACTTCCATATGTGCTCAGTAGACAGTAACATATTATATCTATATTTCTATATCTATCCATCTGTACATATATTTTAAAACATGAGTTATATTGATACCTCCAATTCTAATCCAGTCTCACAGGGTTAATTCTAGCCTTCTCCCTTTTCTTATTGGAATCTCTTTTTGTAACATAGCTGCTTTATAATTTGTTTAACCAGTCCCCATTTGATAGGCATTTGGATTGCTTTTAGTTATTGGCTGTTAAAAAAATATTGCAGTGAAAATATTTGTACATATATATCTTGGAGTGATTTTTCAAGTTATATATAGGAAAAAAAGTCTAGTAGTGGACTTGCTTTGTCTGAGAAAATGAACATTTAAAATTTTTATAGGTATTTCCAAACTATCCTCTAGAAATACTGTTTGCATCTTTTAAAATTATTTTCTTAAGAGCACATTTCTTGAAAGCAATCCTGGCCTGTTTGCTAATGTCCTTGTCTCTTTTACTCTTTTCTGTCACCATTTAGACGGACTTCTGATGGGATCCAGAGGTCCCACTATACTCACTGGCATTTAGTTTTCCCTTTAATCTAGTTACATTGGTTAATGCAGTCATTAGTCTCTAGCTCAGAGTCTTCCAGTAGTGTCATAATTTTTATTCATAGACATTTCTCAAGTCTCATTATCCTTCCACAGCTTCAGTCTAATTATAGACATTTATGCTGATTTCTTTATAACTTAGTTAAAGTTTCATTGCCCTGACTAAACTGGAGCTATTTCTATTTACATTAAAATTAGCTCTTAGCTTAGAGATATCTTCACTCTTTGCAAAATGGCTGTGTTTTCCTCCTAGGCAGTTTTCAAACTGTTCTTGTTAATAGCTGCAATTAAAATGTCCCTCCCTTTATTGGCTGTACTCAGTAATTCAAATAGTTCCCCATTAACTGATGCTGATTTATCTCTGAATTACAAGAGGCAGAGTTGGTTCAGAGTTCACCTTACTCTATTTCACTCTTACATTTCTTTTCTGGCTTCCACTAGAAATTCCTCTGTTATTCCAATCTCTGTTGGATAGTAACTTATCACTCCCCTCTATTATTCATTCTAAACTAAACACTTAAAACAATGAAGATATTATTTAAATGTATTTAATAGCATAGAGTAATAGACATACTCTATAGGGAATTTGCTACAATAAATAATGATAATTGAGGGTAAGTTTTTAGGGTGCAGGGAGATTGTAGGTGGCATTGAATGGGCCTAAATAACACCTGCAGAGTTAAATATTTATCAAAGCTTATTGTGTGTCAGACACTGAAATGCATGCTAAAAATATAGACATGATATCTTCTTTTTGGCAATTGCTCCAGTCTGCCATTAGAACAGAAGGCAGAACTGAACAGATAGCATGATTAGCTATTGCTGTTATAGGAGTTGATTAATAGCTGGGAGAGATGAGAGGATCGGGAGTGCCAATGTCTCTACCTTAAAGAGTCAGTGAAGACCTCATAGAGGAGGCCATTGATCTAGACTATGAAGAATGAAGAAAAGATGAAGAAGGGTATCTCAGGAAAAGATTAAAAGCTCAGAATAACAGAGTCATGGAATAATGTGGTTGTCAAGAAATGATGGGGAGCTCTAATATGGCCCAAAGTTGATCAGACTAGTGTTTGAGAAACTCTTGACCAAGTTTAAGAAGGTAACACACAGAAAACATGGTGTATTTGTTTTAAGGATTCAGTCTGATCTTACTGATTACTAAACTGGCAAAAAAAGGCTAAATACCCACCTTGTGACTATTGTGGTGGTGTCCCCCACCCCCCCCAAAAAAGTGCTTTTTCTGTGTGGCTAAGGACTCAGACACATGATCCTTACCCTTAGCTCTCAGAGGACACTACTGGTGACTCCAAAAAGGGAAATTGGGACTGAGTTTATTCTAATTGTGAGCACATGAGAATATGAACAAATTATAAAATCACATGAAAAACAAAATGTAGAGATTATTCACACTTGAGCAGAGCTCAGTTAATACTATGGCAGCTGCCCTGCCCCCCAACCCAAGGGAGCAAAATGTAATGGAAAGAGGCTGGTTTGGGGGAGGGTTAACAATGGGATGACTTCCTGGGTATTGAGTTATGAAAAAGTTTTAATGACTTATCTTGATAGAACTCTGGGGAAGCACAAGTAGAAGCCAGAATTACTCAACAAATCACTATTAAATGCCCAGGTAACACTAAATGGCACCAATAATTTCTACAGAAGAGGAACTTAGAAGTAACTATCAGTTTGGAAAGTGAGGGATGGGGCCATGTTCATAAGTTTGTTTGTATAGCACTTTACGTAAGATTAAGAAAATGTCAATTGTCCGTGTTTAAAAATGGGGCGAGGGGATTAGGGTAACTATTATTTGGGGGAAATATACAGAAACAGGATGAAGGACGGGGAGAGAGTCAAAGAAGGTGAGAATCAAAAATGCACAGGTACTAAGCAGCAAAGGGAGCAGGAGGAAGGACTGGATAGGCTGCTTTGAGCACATCGGTATCTGTAAACCAGAAAATCCTGCGACAGTTGCACTCTCCCTCCTTTACAGCTCTGTATCTCTCCTGGCCTTTCAAAATGTTTTACTTGTAGTTATATTTTCAGATGATAGCTCTCCCTTGATTCTGAATATATATATATATTCTGTCCACTCAGACTCCTTGCTTATGTATCTTGTATGTCATTTCAAGCTTAACGTGCCCCAAATCAAATTCTGATCTTTGCCTTTTCCTCCTCCCTTCTCCCATTCTTCCACACTTCCTTCTTCAATATTAAGTTCATCTTTCTGTTGCTCAAACTAAAAACGTTGCATTTATTTATTTATTTGTTTGTTTGTTTGTTTGTTTATTTATTTATGTTTACTCTCTACATCCAGTCCTTCAGCAAATCCTGTTAGCTCTACCTTTAAAACATCCCAGAAATCAAACCACTTCGACCACTTTGCTGCTACCACCCTGGTCCACATTGTTATGATCCTTTGCCTGAATCATTACTGTAGACTGCTGCCCACTTTTCTTGCTTTCACCTTGCCCTCTATTTTCCTCCAGTCCCTTTTTAGCTTAGTGGTCAGAGTGATGCTTTTAAAATATGTGTTGGATCACATTCAAAACCATCCAGTGGTTTTCTATGAAGTTCAGGGTAAAAGACAAAGTTCTTACAGTGGCCATTAAGACCCTACATAATCTGACTGGCCCTGCTACCACTCTGACCACATCTCCTAACTTCTCTCCCTTTTGCTCATTCTGGGGCAGCCACACAGGCCCCACTGCTTTTCTTCACATTCATCAGTCTCAGATCTGCCTTTACAGTACCCTGTACCTGGAATTTTTTCCATAATTATCCACTGATTTCTCTCTAGCTCCCTCTGCTCACATGTTACCTTACCAGTGACGTTTATTTAAAAGTGCATACCACAACCATTGTTTCTGTTACCCTCTACCCTGCTTTACTTCCCCCATCGACCCCCACCACAGTTACATCAAATGTAAACTCCATGGGGCTAGGACCTGATTTCTGTTTTGTGCATTGCTATAACCCTAGAGTGTATAATATTGCCTGGCATATAGTAGGTGTTTAGTAAATATTTGTTGTAAATTAATGAAACCTACTAGAAATTCTAGCCACTAAGTGCCTAGATTAAGTAGCATCCTAATTTTTTGTCTGTTGGATTGCTGTCTATTTTGTTTTGAAGTGCCAAGTAGTTAGGAAACTATGCAAAATGACTATCATTCATATCTTAGTGTAAATTCAATATTATCTATTTGTAGTATAAAGCTGAGATTAGTCTCATTGAAGTTTTTTTTTTGACAAAACAAGGTCTTTGATCTTGATATTTTCTATTTATTGATTTTAGAGAGAGAGAGGAAGGGAGAGAGAGAGAGAGAGAGAGAGAGAGAAAGAGAGATTTGTTGTTCCAGTCATTTATTCATTCATTCGTTGATTTTTGTATGTGCCCTGACCAGAGATCAAACCTGCAACCTTGATGTATTGGGATGACACACTAAGCAACAGAGCAATTGAGCTATCTGGCCAGGGAGAATCTTGATTTTTAAAAAACTTATCTTTCATGTTTCTCTTGTAACTGTTTTGTTTCTTTTCTTCCTGTTATTGTGACAGAGCTTCAACAAGTTAAGTTGAATGTACCAGAGTCTATTCCTTTTTCTCTACTACTCATTGTCTAAGTTCACACCCTCACCCTAAACTTAGCTTCTAAACTCACTTTTTGATTAACTATAGTGGCTTTTTTTCTCTGACCTTTTTCTCCTCAGTATCTTACCAACACCTGCTGTCATTGACCAGCATCTCCTTGAACCTGTCTTATTCTTGGTTCCTTAAGACTACATTTCTATGTTCCCCTCTGCAACCTCTTTTCCTTTTTCCTGACATTTATTTGTAGACATTTCTTAAGGTTTTGTCCTTTAGAAGCCTCAAGAACTTTTACAGAATCAACTATCAACACAATATACTGTACAGGGTGGGGCAAAAGTAGGTTTACAGTTGTTCATCTGGAAAATCGTCGGCAGCCGTCCGTCTCGAGAGATGATGATGTAGCTTCTTAAGAGTCTATCTGCACCGCTGAGAATGGCTGTGCAGTCCAACTCAGGAGTGACACGGTATCTGTCTCCTCCCGTGTTGAATCGACATCTTGCGATGACGCTGGAGTGTCCTCTCCAGTGAAGCTGAAGCTACAGAGCCTGGGCAGGGTGATATGGAGGGTCTGCTGTTGCCCATGCAGCAGACCCCCCCTCTCTTCGCAGCTGAAGGATCCAAGGGAAAGACGGAGTCAATACAGCTTGGCTTCAGGTGCGCCGCAGGAGTTGCCGGTGTTGACTACAACGTCAAACCGCCTTAGGGACTCCGGCTCCGGATTTTCTGTCGGGGTTTACTCCCTTAGCCTTTCCCCTGAAGAGGTATGCCGCAAGGCAGCGGAGGTTTTTTGGAGTCAGAGTTTTCCTTCTCTGATGTGCCCTGACTGGAAGATCGACCCCGACACTTAGCTCGCAGGCCAACGCTCAATCCACTGAGCCAAACCAGCCAGGGGAATCTGGAAAATAATACAATAATTAATAAATAATTCGTCAGCAGCCGTCCGTCTCGAGAGACGATGGTGTAGCTTCTTAAGAGTCTATCTGCACCGCCAAGAATGGTTGTGCAGTCCAACTCGGGAGTGACACGGTATCTGTCTCCTCCCGTGTTGAATTGACATCTTGTGATGACGCTGGAGTGTCCTCTCCAGTGGAGCTGAAGCTACAGAGCCTGGGCAGGGTGATATGGAGGGTCTGCTGTTGCCCATGCAGCAGACCCCCCCTCTCTTCGCAGCTGAAGGGTCCAAGGGAAAGACGGAGTCAATACAGCTTGGCTTCAGGTGCGCCGCAGGAGTTGCCGGTGTTGACTACAACGTCAAATCGCCTTAGGGACTCCGGCTCCGGATTTTCTGTCGGGGTTTACTCCCTTAGCCTTTCCCCTGAAGAGGTATGCCGCAAGGCAGCGGAGGTTTTTTGGAGTCAAGAGTTTTCCTTCTCTGATGTGCCCTGACTGGAAGATCGAACCTGCGACACTTAGCTCGCAGGCCGACGCTCAATCCACTGAGCCAAACCAGCCAGGGCAATTAATAAATAATAATACAAGAATAAACTCTGTGTTTCACACACTCATAGCTGTAAACCTACTTTTTCCCCACCCAGTACATGACTCTCAATCCTATTCTCTTACATCTCAAGCACCAGCTCTTCATCTTCAGCTGCTCACCAGACAAGGCTCCTTAGAATCATATTCATGAAACGACAGGGAACCTGACTATAGGACACAGAGGCATTGGCACCCTCTGGTGGAGAGAGTAGAAAGTTAAGTATCTGCTTGCTTAAAGATGGGACCTGACGGCAGAGGTTGCAACAAAGATGCATTTGTTGAGCATCTACTAAATGCTCTCTGTTCAAACATATGCAATTGTCTAATAAACTCTACAGTACATCTCCTGAGCTAGGAATACTATCTATTGGAGCTCTCTTTGAATTTCTTACTAGACCACTCATTTGCAGCTAAAAGGATTTGGGTTGTGAGAACTCTTCAGCATGATTTTGAAGCAGGAAATTGCTCTCTTATAGATGTCATGAAGGATATAATGAGATACAAAATCAACCTTAGGGAACTTTGGAGCATAACTGGGAAACAAGCCATTCATCTGGGGAAGTAACTACGTCAAGAGGTAAATCCCAAGGAATGACAGTGTCACAGGAGATGTCACTAGGCACTCAGATGCCAGTAAACTGTGTAGCTCCTGAGTTTAGAGAAGATTGAAGCTCCTGTAAGAGGGGTTGTTGTGTTCAGGAATGACTTCACAAAGAAGGCAAGACTTCAATTTATCTTCAGTAAAGTATTTCCTAAGTTTCTAGAACTCTAGTTCTCATTTTTGCCATGTTAAGAAAACCATCTATATTGTTATTTCTTCACACTTTACATTGACACCTTTTTTTTTCTTTTTTGGCAAATGCATTTTGTCTTGTCTTAAAACATCAATCCAGGGAATCGCTGGTTTGTGTGTGTTTGTATTTGCTATATATTTGTTTTTCTAATATACATGAAACAAAGGGAAGTCTCATTATATGGAGATAATAACAATACATCCTCACTTAATCATTGATAGGTTCTGTAACTTGAAGAGAAACTATGTATAATGAAACTAGTTTTACCATAAGCTAATTTATATAAACAAGAGTTAAATACATAGGTCATCTCATCAATCTTATAATAAAGTGACATTGAACAAAACAACATTGACAAAAAGACCACGTAAATGGAATCAATTTACTTAATAAGAGTACCAGTCATTTATATTGACTTTTGATGCAAAAGTTTGATTATATTTTTAGTTTGTATATGAAAATAAAAATTATGAAAATAAGTATTTCATTGTACACTTAACAAATTATAAGCTGTTGCAACTATGAACAATTTGAATGAACAAAATATTTTTAATTAAATAATAAGTATTTTTGATAAAATAATTTAACTTTAGTGGCACAATCATAAATATTAAAAGACTTCAAAATAGACCTCTCTTGATCATTTAGTATTCAAGTTATTTTATGAACAACCTATTTAGTTATCATCCTGTGAGTTGTCTTTTGTTTGGTTAACTATCTAATTCCTTTAAATCCTTGTTAGTGGATTTTCACGTGATCCAAGCAGTTGTCAGACTTTTTTTAAAATCTCATGCAATTCTGCTTCTTTTGCTCAGATTTGTAACTTGGCTTTCCAATAAATTTATACTGATTTTGCATTATATTGGAGAAATCGAAACCATCAATGATTTGATTAGTGAGGATATTGTAAAGTGGAAGGATTGTTTAAGTCAGTTCTCAGTTCAACAATCAATATTTTAGTGTTAGGGTGACTTTTATTTTCCTATGCATTCTTTAACTCTAGGACAACTTTCTTAAATTTTTTATACTGGAGAAACACTTGCAATAATTCCCAAGTCTCAGAGAATCTATAGATAAAAATTATATCTAAAGCTTATAGTATGGCAGTGTGATAATTTAGTTGTAGATATTATAATCCAATAAAATTGACAGTAATCTTTTAAACAGAGAGAATTTTTGAGGGTCTTTTAGTTTCACCAACTTCTTAGCCTACTCTTTTGTAGGTACCCCCTCTCCACAAAGGATACCAACTCTAATGTAGGTCAGTAGTATAGATAAAAGAAACTTCAGGTTTTTCTTTTTAAAATTTATTGCTTGATTTTTTTTTTGATACCTTATCCAAATAGGGCTAAAAGTCTTATCAATATTTCTGTTATACACTTGCTATGGAAGTATAGTGTGTGATATATGGTAAGTTCAAGGATAGGTTTTTCTCTTCTGTTTAAAACTAAAAGTGACCCTTTAAACAATCTTTCTTGAAAAGAAAACAAAACAAGCAGTTAACTTTGTTTCTTAAAATTAATCCTTTTCCTTCCTTTTTATGAATTTGTAGACTTATAAGGCAAACATAATATGTTTTTATTAAGTAACTGATTTAAACCTAATTTTTCTAAAGGCAGGCTTGTTAGGTTTATCTAAAGAAAGTTTATGAATTTACTTTAATATTGTTTTCAATATGAAAATAAATTGACAATGTTGAATAATAAAATTACTAAAACTATATGTCAAAGCAATATGAATAAAATTATAGCCCAAGACAAAATTTTATATAAAACTTTGAAAGAAATTATTTTTTTACTGAGTGGTGTGGTCAGGCTCACATAGATAATTATTAACTTAATAAATGTATTGGTTTCATGATGACTTTAATAAGCTTATAAATGAATTTTAATTGTTATTTTGAGACTAAAAATAGAGTTTATAGAGTTTATGTTCTTGATTTTTCTTTAAAAATACTTTCTCATACAAATATGATGAAAATGGCAGCACCCCTATAGAACACTTTAAAAACAGGTAATGGACTCAACCAAATGATCACAGTCCCATTTTATAGGACCAAAAGCCCTATAACAATTACTAATGGGACACCTCAGTCTGTATTGTCTTTTGTGGAATATCCTAGAGACATCTTGTGGATCTACCGCCTAGTGTTCCACAGAACCTCATTTGAGAAATCCTGCTCCAGAAACTCGAATAATGTGAACCGCTGTACATAATTATTAACCTAAATTTTTTTCAGTGTGAATACTACTTAAATTCATGTCATTCATACCTTGGGAAACACTGCCTAAAGGACAAGTAAGATCTGGATATGTTTAAATGAGGGAAAAGGGCATGACAAATGAGGAGGATAATTAGAGCAAAGGCCAATGGGGTAGGGGATTCTCTAATAAGTAGAACTGGCTGACACCAACAAAGAACTCATTGATACCAATAGAGACTTGAATTTGGGGGAGGGGAATTATGGAAGAAAATGGTCTTGAAGATGCACTAAGGTTTTGAGGGGTGAGTAAAACTGATGAAATTGATTGGAGGAAGATGAATCTGGCAGGATGGGAAGAATCTAGATATAGACATGCAAGCACAGATATTGTGGTAATTTGTGCAAGTGGAAATAAAAGCCAGAACTAGAATGGTGGTAATAGAAATAAAGAAATGGAATGAGCATGTGACACGTGGTGAATAAAGTTGGTGGTATTTGGAATCAACCTGACAATGAGCATATTCCTACTAATGGTTATGGTACTTCCATTCTCAGAGATATTAAAAATGTGGAATTGGGTGATTTTTTTTTTTTGGAAGTGCTGCTAAGCTGAGCTATTTTCTAAGACTCAGCAGCCGGCCCTTTCCTGGCCTTATCTTCTGACACTATTCCTATCATTTCATAAAGGAATACAGGCCTAGCAGTGTCAGATATTTTTGAGAAAACTAGAAATCTAGCTACTTTATGATATATTTCCATTTTAAATGTTATCAACTCAGTTTTTTGGTTAACAAGTAAAACATACTGTGAACAAGAACTGGTTGCCAATTTGCAAACTCTGTCTGCAGTTGTGTATGCCACTGTCTAAAATCACCTTGAAATGCACCCTGAACCATAATAGCTGCTCTTAGAATCCCCTCTGTGTCATTCCTATTAGGAAGCTCATAGAAAGGCTTTTTGTAGTAGCTAATATTTTATTTTGTTGGGATGTTGATTTGAAAGTTACAAGCCTTTCTCTGCTTCTTCCCAGCCAGGTCTCTAGACAAACTTTACAACTTTGCTGATTGCTCTGGACTCCACCTGATATTTGCTCTAAACGCACTGCGTCGTAATCCCAATAACTCCTGGAACAGTTCTAGTGCCTTGAGTCTGTTGAAATACAGTGCCAGCAAAAAGTACAACATTTCTTGGGAACTGGGTAATGGTAAGTAAGGATGTGATTTCCTTTAATTGACAAAATAAAGGGGAAAAAATGTTAGCGTGGGATATAGTCTCAATCAGACCATCTCTAGTGTACTGGTTCAGAAAACACTTGGGTTGTTTGACCACTGGGTTGATTTTTCAAATCGTAAAAGACCGAATAGTGAAGGGCAGTAGATTTAGTGAATCCACACCATTTGCATCTATATTTTTAGTTATTTCTAGTTACCTCATTCCAAATATGGGGAAAATATCATATGTGATTTGTAATTAACAAATTGATGCTAAACCAGATACAACCTGTCTACAGAGCCTGAACTGCATTTTACAGTGTGTGTTCTACAGCACACTGGTCCTACAAGATGACCTTTATAATAATTCAGAAGAGCTTGGCCAAATATATTTGGAGACTTCTCTACAGTATGCACCCTTTTGAGGTTCACTATTCACATTAGCAGATAAGAGGTTCTGAGAAGTCCTGCTGCAATGAAATCTGTCTAACAATTTTTAACCCAACATTTCTTAAGCTATTTAACTAGGATTTCTTTCAGGAATGTACAGCCTGTACAGTCACATAGGCCCCATGCTGAGAGGAGACCCATGCTTGGTTTAATGCTCTGCCCTGCTGTCTTGAAATTCTTAATTTTTAAATAAGGGGACCCACATTTTCATTTTTCACAGGGCTCAGTCTTATTTTGCAATTGAAGTGTGTGTGTGTGTGTGTGTGTGTGTGTGAGAGAGAGAGAGACAGAGAGAGAGAGAGAGAGAGAGAGAGAGAGAGAAACCTATTATCATTCCACGCAACAATATTCCATGCAACACACTTTAGAAAAATATTGCCTAAATTCTACTCTTCTTCCTAATGATATATATATATGTATGATATATAGATAATATTCTGTAGCTTCCATGACTCTAATATTATTGAGCAATTAATATCAGTTTTAGTTAAAATTATGAATAATATCAGTTAGAAAATATTCTGATTCTTTAATTAAAAAAACATGATAATATCAGAACAATACAATTGAGTTGAACAAACCAAGACTTCTCTTAAAATTACTGTAACGAACTGATAATAGCATTTTTGTCAATGGCCTTGTATATTCACAGCTAACCCATATTTATTTGGAGTGTGCATATATACATATGCACATGTGAATACTGTACACTAGAATTTCAAGTCCATATAATAAGTTAGGGAGGAATGAGGGCCTTAGAAGAATGTGTCCTATTTTCCTATCTATAGCCATTAACTGGAATGTAGTTCTCTTACTCTTCCTTTCTCTTTCATTCCCCTGGAGTGGGAAAAATTTGGAGAGAGTTAGGGACCAGATGGAGACCCACTGAGCTCAACTGAAGATGCTTTTGCTGTAGGGTGAAATACTGGGGTGGCCTGAGGCTTTTCATCTTCCCAACCTGTCAGTCTGACAACTGAGAGCCTCCCTCCCCATCCTTCTCCTTCCCCCAAATTATGCAAAATAGTTTGGAGATGCAGCAAATTACATTTTTAAATGTTATTTAGTCACTTCAGTCACACAACTTGTGATTCCCATTATTTTTTAAGTGTCTCTTAAGGGTTTAAAAAAACAAAGAATAATTTTTGAGTATGAAAAAAGGCACAGTGACAGATAAGAAAATAAATATTAGATAAGAATAGATTGGAGAATAACCAAATTTATGAATTTTAAAATTCAATAAAGTGGAAAATACCTGGTAACATTTCTATCCAGGCAGATGATTTTGAGTCTCTAGTCAAGACTAGACTTGGTCCTTCCCCAACTTCCTTTCCTTTTATTTTAAAAACTGCATTTCTGTTTTTTTAATATGACTAATATAGTTTGCCAAATGCAATATACCTTTTAGGGTTTGAGGAAGATTTATTTTGCTGTAGCTTCTAATTCATTTTAAAACTACGGACAGTTTTTCTTGTACTAGAATTCTATCTCTTAAAATATCTTGTGTATTCTGCTTTACAACGGTCGTGTTGTATGTTCAGAACCTTCCTCCTCAAAAATTATCTGCATGGTCATCCTCCTGGCCTAGACTTGTCTCTCCAAACTTTTACCTATCTTCTTCTTTGAAACCTTATCTTTTTGGACAGAGGTAATAGCTTAATCATTATACCCAGATTTAGGGAGGGACAATAGAACTGGTCAGTCCTCATATCACTCATCCTCCCATATACTCACATCCTGTTAACAAATATTTTATCTTTAGAGTAAATCTAGCATTGGAAAAGCCAGAGTAGACATTTCTTTGGTTATTTCTCTGAAAACAGCAAAACTTCAAGTGCCTAACTTATTGTTTTTCCCTTTTTTGAAATCAGTGAATAGTATACACTATAGACCACACGAGCAAGATATACCCTGTATCAAGAGGTAAAAATTACAAAAGTTTAGGATAACTTTCTTAATACAAAATTTTTAACTGCATTCTATAAGCATAAAATGTTTTCTTAAGAGCCATAAATTGTAAACTCTCTTTTCTTAATGCTAGGTGAGGATTATAATTATTTACATTTCTATTAATCATTAGTGAATCTGAATTAAGAAAGATCTGGGGGAATTTGGAAGCTGATAATCAAATAGTGGAAGTATACTTTGGTCCAGTACTACTCCAGGGACATGGTGTTTGTTGTTTAGAAGGTTATTCTTAACAAAAATCCTCTGAAAATAATTCAGCATCTCTAACTGAACTCTACATTATAAATTGCTCCCCAAATTAAGTGCATTTCCTAAATAAATCTGCCCATTTCTGTGAGCAAATAAAAACTACAATAATTACTTAATTACCGTCACATATTCAACTGACCTATACACTTACCAATTATTTTCTTATGATTTTAGTTATATGATTGAGTTCCCTGGAATCTGATGTCTACTGAGCAAGTTCATAAAATTAAATTTCTGATCTTACAAAAGTTAGCTATTTAGAGATTATGATCCTGAAAGCCCAGCTTTATTGAGTCAGTCGCTCAGTAATTTTTAATCTTTTATTCTGTGACTATGAATGATGTACTTGTATATAACCATTTATACAATTCAATTGTACATATTTCTGTATATATAACAGTTACAGCCTTGGGAAGGCCAAACAAAGGGTTGAGCCGTTGTCTTCAAACACATTGCCAATTATTTATGAGGCTAAGTCATAGCCCAGAGCTTTAGAGAACTATCTTTTCATAGGATAGAGTGTTGATGCTTTGGGATGGAAAGGAGGAGAAAAGAGGATAGAGGAAGATGAAAAGCTACATGTGTTGATAGTTTCTCTACCTACTTGCTTTTCTCCTTTTCCCCTCCCTCTCTGCTCCTCACCTTCATCACCTTCATCTTCTCAATTCTTTCTCTGCATACACCCATCCACATACATACTTTCGTGCTGTTTACTCACTCCTGCATTTAATATGTATATACTACTGAGCACCTGCTATGCAAGATATGCCAAGTGCTAGAGCAGAAATTGGAGGACATCCTTAAAGTCCTTCTCTGCCCACTATGGTATCTCTTGGTAGAGCATACTGTAGTGGAGAATAAATATACACAGCAAAGAATTCCTAGGCTGTAGGAGCTTATTATCTAGAGGTAAAGACAGGATAAAGTTAAAACTATTGAATGGTTAAACCCTCTTATATTAGAATTGGAAGAAATCTTTACAGTTAGAAAGGGGTATAAAATAAATCAGAGAAGTTGTTAAACAAAAAGATAATGTAGGATAAAAATGTAAACAATGCACAAAAGTGTTGATAAATTCATAGTTTACATTTGTAAACAGTTAAGTTAATTATATTGTTTGATTATTAAAGGAATGTAGTGATGTTTGAATTATATCAATTCTTTGAGTTCACTGTCATTGTGGAGAACCATGTTATCTTATGAACATGGTTTAGTATTATAGTTCACAGTGTTTAACTGTTTAGTGTTACAGTTAGATAGTTGAAGAAAGAATTTGTGGGGTAGCTGTTACATGTGTGGATATGGGATAAATCATTGATATGGCCAAAATCATTTATTTTATTGTTATCACTGGTGTGATCTACTGTTGAGCTGCAACTGACTCTTTAAGAAATAAAGTAAATAATTATCAACTTCTACTAATTTTTTAAACATTTACCTTTGTTTTTTTAGGTCAGGATACTACAAAAGAGAACAATCCAACTGACAAGGTCCAATCTATTTCTTGCCTACTATTCTTAAATACTCTAAATCCCTTCTGTGACTTGTGAAAGCTAAAGTGGATTCTGTGTTCTGACTCCTTGACACAACAGTGACTTCTCTGTCCATATTAGGTTGACAAGGGACAGAAAACCTGCTTTGGTCATTTTTTGGCTGTGGGTACTGGGCATGCACCATCGTCGTCGTCGTCGTCGTCGGCAGCCGTCCGTCTCGAGAGACGATGGTGTAGCTTCTTAAGAGTCTATCTGCACCACCGAGAATGGCTGTGCAGTCCGACTCGGGAGTGACACGGTATCTGTCTCCTCCCGTGTTGAATCGACATCTTGCGATGACGCTGAAGCTACAGAGCCTGGGCAGGGTAATATGGAGGGTCTGCTGTTGCCCATGCAGCAGACCCCCCCTCTCTTCACAGCTGAAGGGTCCAAGGGAAAGACGGAGTCGATACAGCTTGGGTTCAGGTGCGCCGCAGGAGTTGCCGGTGTTCATAACATATGAGACCAATTCCACATCCCACTTAAAAGACTGTAAGCCACAGTTCCAACTATCTGACATTCTGGCAAAGGTAGAGCTATAGAGAGTGAAGAGGTCAGTGGTTTCCAGGAGTTCAGGAGCATGAAGAAAAGGATGAATAGTTAGAATATAATATTTTGGAGGATACACTTATTTGTATCATACTGTAATGATGGATACGTGACATTATGCATTTATCAAAACCCATACAGCCTTAGAACACTGTAAATCCTAATGTAAACCATAGACTTAAGTTATAATAGCATATCACTATTAGTTCATTAGTTGTAGCAAATGTGCCACACCAAGGCAAGACATTAATAATGGGGGAAATTGTGTATGTGGAGGGGGAGGATGAGATATATAGAAACTGTTGGTACTATCTATGTAATTTTATTTAAACTGAAAATTGCACTAAAAGCTAAAAACTATGTCTATTAATTATAAAAAAGAGTATGAGCAAAGGTAGACCTACTTCTTGGAAAAACAAATTTTACTTGTGTTGTTTCACTTCATCCTAAGGACAACATAAGGATCACTTAAAAAGAATGCTATCGGGCAAAGGGTTTCCCAAAGAAGAAATATAAACAGTAATTAAATACATGAAAAGGTGCTCGATATCATTAGCCATCAAGGAAAAACAAGTCAAGACCACAATGAGCGTGTCTGTGAGACACACTGCATCTCCCTCCACAACTAAGAAGGAATACAACTACCTCAAAACTAGAGACAACCAGAAGTTCCAGAAAATCAAACTGCATGGAAGTCCAGCAAACAAAGACATGAAGAAGAAATACTCATCCAGACAGGTAGGAGAGGGGGAGCCGGGGCAGAGAGAACACGGTGCGGTGGTAGCAGCAGCAGTGGCGGCGGCAGTAAGCTGGCAGAAAGTGCAGTCACACGTTTTAAAGTCAGGAGGGACACCTGGGGAGTGTTCTTAGCTCCTTACTGGACCTAGCAGCTCACAGTCCCAGCACCAGGGAAAATGAAGCCTCATTGCTTCTGACTGTGCAGACCAGTGGGGGTTGGGGTGGAGGCAGAAACTGCCAGTCTCTCAACAGAGTCCGCTTGTTTAAAGGGCCCCCATGGTCCTAGAACATCCGCACACCCATTCACTCTGGAAACGACAGCCAGGGCAGCAGCTAGAGGGGCGCCAGTCTGGTGCAGAAATGGGAGAGGTGCCTGGAAAAGGGGCGAGTGCTGGGCAGGTGGCATTGTTCCCTCTCGGACCCCTCCCCCACATACAGCACCACAACAGGGTGAAACAGGTCGCCCTGCATTGACTAATCCCTAAGCCTCCGCCCCTTACAACGTAACAGGAGCATCAGCTCTACCTGGGAAATGGAGGCAAACAAATGCAGGAGCCTGTCAGAATGAGGAGACAGAGAAGTATGGCCCAAAAGGGAGAACAGATCAAGGTTCCAGTGGGAGAACTAAGCGACAAGGAGATAGCCAACCTAACAGATGAAGAGATAGACAACCTAACAGAGGCAAAATCCAAAACACTGGTGATGAAGATGCTCACAGGCTTGACAGATATGCTTGAGTATGGAATATGCATAAGAGAAGAAGTGAAGGCTATGCTAAGTGAAATGAAGGAAAACCCACACAAAACCAATAGTGAAGGGAAGGAAACCAGGGTTCAAATCAATGATTTGGAACATAAGGAAGAAAAAAACAGTCAGCCAGTGCAGAATGAGGAAGCAAGGATTGAAAAAAATGAGGAAAACTTCCCAAATTTTGTGAAGGAGATGGACATACAGGTCTGGGAAGCATGGAGGGTCCTGAGTGAGCTGGACCCAGAGGGGACCACACCAGGATGCATCATGATTGAGATGCCAAAGGTGAAAGATAAAGAAGGAGTCCTGGGGGCAGCAAGAGAGAGGCAGAGAGTTGCCTACAGGGGGGCTGCCTATAGGACTATCGGGTGATTTCTCAGAGGACACTCTGCGGGCAGGAAGGGACTGGCAAGCAGCATTCAATGTGATGATGAAAGGCAACTTGCAACCAGGACTACTCTATCCTGCAAGGCTATCATTTAGAATGGAAGGGCAGATCAAGTGCTTCCCAGACAAGGTGAAACTAAAGGAGTTCATCATCACCAAGCCATTATTATATGAAATGTCAAAGAGTCTTACTTAAGAAAAAGAAGATCAAAACTATGAATATTAAAATGAAAAAAACTCACAAGTATCAACAACTGAATCTAAAAAATAAAAACAAAATTCAACTAAGCAAACCAGAATAGGAACAGAATCATAGGCATGGGGATCATTTGGAGGGTTATCAGCTGGGAGGGGGGAGGGGGAGGGATGGGGAAATGGTGCAGGGATTAAGAAGCATAATCCATTGGTACAAAATAGACAGGGGGAAGTTAAGAATAGTGTAGGAAAGGGTGAAGCCAAAGAACTTATATGTATGACCCATGGACATGAACTAAGGGGGGGTGGGATTGCTGGAGGGAAAGAGGGTACTGGGCAGAAGGGAGCAAAGGGGAAAAATATTGGAACTACTGTAACAACATAATCAATAAAATATACTTTAAAAAAAGAGCCACAATGAAATAGTGCTCCACATCCACTAGGATGGCCATAATAATAAAAAAGAAAAATAACAACTCTTGGCAATCATGTGGAAAGATTGGTCTCACACATTGCTAATGGAAATGTAAAATGGTATAGACACTTAGGAAAACAATTTGACATTTCTTCAAAAAGTTAAACATAGAGTTAGTTACATATGACCTAGCAATTCCACTCCTAGATTTATGACTATGAGAAATGAAAAGATATATCCACACAAAAACTTGTATACAAATATTCATAGCAGCATTTTCCATAATAGCCTCCACCCCCCCAAAAAATAAAAACAGAAACAACTCAGTGTCCATCAACTGAGATGAATAAATAAAATGGATTATAGACACACAATAGAGTATTATTTGTCCATAAAAAGGAATGGAGTATTATGGAGTATAGATACATGCTACAACATGGATGAGCCTTGACAGAGTAATGCTAAATGGAAGAACTCAAATGCAAAGAACCACACAGTATGATTTTCTTTATATGAAATGTCCAGAAAGTGGGCAAGTCTAAATAAACAGAAAGTAGTTTGATTCTTACTTATTCCTAGGGGTGATTTTGAGGATAAGCAGTAACTGCTAAGGGGCATGAGATTTCTTTTTCAGTTGATGGAAATGTTCTAAAATTTGCTGTGCTGATGGTTGCAGAACTCTGTGAATGTGCTTAAAATCATTGAATTACATACCCTAACTTGGTGAATTGTATAGTATGTAAACTATATCTCAATACTGCTGTTACCAGAGAGAGAGAGAGAGAGAGAGAGAGAGAGAGAGAGAGAGAGAGAATATGGTATGTTTATCTTTTTTATTTTAAATGCAATACATATCCCCTGCTACTGGTTGGTAACAAAATAGTTACTTCCTTAGGATGCTTACATTTGTAACTAGTAATAATATTGTCATCTGATATATGCATATTATTTAGTTTACATAGCACTTCCTAACACACTTCTCTTTGGATCTCAAAATGCTAAATATGTAAATATTATGCTAGTGAGGAAACATATTGGAAAGATCAAGCAAATTGCTAAACATGGCAGAGTGCTAAATCTATGTCAGGAACTTGGGACTTCTAACTGAAAAAGAGGTTCTTTTTTTTACCCTACCTTATGTTTTTTTTATGATATTAACACTCCTTGGCTTTCTTCACTTCGTTCAACTTTCATTCAACAAATATTTGACTGCTTGTGCGTGCTGAAGGTACTGTACTAATTTTAGGAGATAAAATAGTAAATATCCCTTTCTACATCCTAGTTGAAGAGAGATAACAAATATGATTTGAAAACAGTTTATCATTATCCTCTCTCACATTTTCTGCCCTTAGTGATGCAAACTGAGATATTCAACTTGATCCTGTGCTTTTCTAACAATGAATTAATGTACCCCTCCCTCTCTCCCTTCCTCCATTCCTCCCTTTCTCCTTGTTCATTTTACAATATACTGATTATTAGTAGATTTACAGATTTCAACAACAATCTTCACACTCCAATTTCAAAACATTTTCATTCTCCAAAAAGCTCCCACATGCCAGTTTTCACTCAATTTCTGTAACTGTTCCCAGGAAACACTAATCTGCTTCCTGTCTTTATAGATTTCTCTTTTTTGACATTTCATAAAACTGGAAACATACAATATGTAGTCTTTTATATATGACTTCTTTCACTTAGCATGTTTTCAGGTTTATACATGTTGTAGAGTGTAAAAGTAGTTCTTTCTTTTTCATTGACAAATAATGTTCCAATGTATGAATGTAATAAGTATCACATATTGCTTTCCCATTCACCAGGTGATGGACATTTGTATTGTTTCTACTTTTGTCTATGATAAATAATTGCTTTCATTTCTCTCAGAGAGATGTCTCAAAGAGGGGTGGAGTTGTTAGTTTGTATGGTAAATTTGTATTTCTTTTTAACAAACCACCAAACTATTTTCCAAAGTAGCTGTACCATTTTACATTTTCATCAGAGATGTATGAGTGTTTCAGTTTTTCTATATATTTGGAAATATTTTATAATGACTTTCCTTTTATTTTTTATTTAAGTATAGTTGGTATACAATCTTATATGGATTATATTAGTTTCAGTGTACAACATAGTATTTTGACATTTTTATTCCTTACAATGTTACCACCCCACTAATTCTAGTAATCATTTGTCACCATGTAAACTTATCACAATATTATTGACTATATTTCTCTTCCTCTTTCCACTCACCCCATCACCACCACCCACCCTCCAGTAACCATCCCTTTGGTCTCTTTCTGTAAGTCTGGTTTTTGTTTTGTTTTGTTTTTGTTTGTTCATTTTATTTTATTGTTAGATAGCCATCCTAGTGAGTTTGAAGTGATATCTTAATATGGCTTTAACTAGGACTTCACTAAAAACAAATGATGTTGAGCACCCTTTCATGTCCTTATCAGCCACTCATACATCGTCTTTGGTGAAATGTCTACTCAAATCTTTTGCCCTTTAAATTAGGTTATCTTATTATTCAGCTGTAAAAGTTTTAAATATATTCTGGATACAAATTATTTATCAAATAAGTGACTTGCAAATATTTTCTCACAGGCTATAGCTTTTCTTTTCATTTTCTTTCTTTTAAAAAAAATCTATTTTTTTATTTTTTGGGGGGACCCCCGCTCTGTAACAATTCCTCCCTCTCAGACTTAAGACCCTTTATAATCTTATAAAGTACAATGGGTGAAGGTCTCATGCTCCTCTAGCTGCTTCAAGCTAGACATGGTTGTCGTCCTACCTACCCTTGGGTCCAGAAATCCCTAATAAGAGTGGGGTTGTGGAGGGGAGTGTGGCCTTCCCACATGGGGAAGGATCTTGCAGACTCCAGGTAAGTTGGCTGTTCCCGGGCAACGACATGCTTGGTTTAACATGCTGGCATCCTTATTGTATTCTGGGGGCAACAAATTTGGCAACAGGGTTAAAAAGCACCATTAAAACCATAGCCACTAGTTGACAAAAGGCATGAATTAATTTTTTTAATGTCCCACATTAGGAAAAAAAAAAGGCTTCTTTGGAGGAAGGCATGCATGGCACGCCACACCTGCCCAAAGCCCTTTTGCCCACTATTCTTAGTTTGGGCTGAGGGGAATACTTCAGGTTTTCCCCACCTCTCAGACCTCTGGGCCCTTTCTGTCCAAGCTATTAGAATAGAAAAGAGAAACTAGTTTTAAAGTGAAGCCCATAGACCACCCCATTTTTCACCAACCCAGCCACTTAGTTCAGCCAAACCATTGAGTCTCAGGAGGCAGCGATGCAGACAAGATTAAGTGAGGCCTATACGTATGATCTCAGGTAATGAGATCATAGGCTTATGCCCTATGAAAAAAGAACACACATGTAAATTTACGCAACATAACCCACAAACCAGTCTCTAAATCTGCGAGACTGTCTTATTGGGAAGACATCCAGTTGCAAGGCATTTGGCATTCTTCTTGCTTATAACTTAAGCATCTTTGATGATGTCACAAACCTAGTTTAACTTTCAAATGAAGACAAACTTTAAATGAAAATAAACTTCAAAGACAACTGCACTAGTTTATAGTCAGCCACTGAGCATTGTGATTTTCCCTGAATCACGATTTTTCTCCTTAAGATTACCCTCCTTGTCATTAAAGGGACTGCATTAAGTCCAGTTTTAATTTATCCTGTTTGTTTGCATAAATACAGCAAGAGCAGCCAATGATCACTTATGATCTTTAAGTCTGCTTTGCTGGGACTTACATAAGGAACATTTAGGGTGACTTTCAGTCTGCCCTTCAGGGCACAGGAGCTGAGTCACATACCTACCATTCAGCCTTGCCTATAAACACCTGTCTTTTCCAAGTCCTTCAGGTTTTTCGTTGTGCCTTAAGGTTCCTTCTAGCCATCTTTCAGGAAAGCACCTTCGTTCCTTCCCTGGAAAGATTGCCATGAACCGCACAATCAACCAAGGTACCAGGCCTTTTTCCTCATGGGCTTTTATTACCTTCAAAAATCAATCCCAGTTCCTCAAAGCTTTTTGGTAAGAACCAGAACTTGGGCATGGCTCCTTTAGGCATGACATTCCAGTCAAAGTCTTGGTTAACAAAACCTCTATTAACAACTGGTCTTATTAGTTTTATGCAAAGAACTTTATGTCATTACTTCTTCAGAATGCCAAATTCTGGAGGGGTCAGGTAGGGAGAAAAATATGCAGTGTGAAGGAAAATCCTTGTCCTTCTAATATTCACTAAAATTGCATTTCTATACTTTACATTTTCTTTTGTTCACTTTCCGACATGTGAAGTTTTCTTTTTTTTTGGGGGGGGGGGGCGCAGTTTGTTGGCTCATTTATTTATTTATTTTGCTTTCATTTTTCATCCCCCCCCCCCACTAAAACTTTTGGTTTGTTTGTTTTTCTATTACAGTTGTCCCATTTCTTCCCTCATTCCTTCCCCCTACCCTGCCCACCCCTTCTCCCAAAGTCAATCCCCACCCTGTTGTCCATGTCCATGGGTCATTTATACATGTTCTTTGACTAGACCCTTCCCCCTTCTTTCCCCCTTCTCTCCCTCCCTCTTCCCCTTTGTCACTGTTAGTCTGCTCCTTGTTTACATGTCTCTGGTTCAACTGTGCTCATTTGTTTGTGTTGTTCATTAGTTTCCTGTATTAGGTGATATCATAAGGTATTTTTCTTTTGTTGCCTGGCTTATTTCACTAAGCATAATTTTCTCTAGTTCCATCCATGTTGTCACAAATGGTAGAAGTTCCTTCTTTCTTTCTGCTACATAGAACTCCATTGTGTAAATGTACCACAGTTTTTTGATCCACTCATCTACAGATGGGCACTTAGGCTGTTTCCAGCACTTGGCTATTGTAAACAGTGCTGCTATGAACATAGGGGTGCATAAGTTCTTTTGAATTGGGGTTTCAGGAATCTTTGGGTATAGTCCCAGCAGTGGAAATGCTGGTTCAAAAGGCAGTTGCATTTTTAGTTTTTTGAGGTAATTCCAAACTTTTCCATAGTGGCTGCACCAGTCTGCTTTCCCACTAGCAGTGCCCCAGGGTTCCCATTTCTCCGCACCCTCACCAGCACAAGTTGTTTGTTGATTTGTTGATGATGGCCATTCTGACTGGTGTGTGGTGGTATCTCATTGTGGTTTTTATTTGCATCTCTCTGATGGCTAGTGATGTTGAGCATTCTTTCATATGTCTATGGACCCTCTGTGTGTCCTCTTTGAAGAAGTGTTTGTTCATGTCCTTTGCCCATTTTTAAATTGGGTTGTCTGTCTTCTTCGTGTTGAGTCATATGAGTTCTTTATATATTTTGGAGATCAATCCCTTGTCTGAGATATCATTGGCGAATATATTTTCCCATATGGTCGGTTTCCTTTTCTTCTTGCTGATGTTTTCTTTAGCTGGAAGAAACTTTTTAGTTTGATGTAGTCCCATTTGTTTATTCTTTCCTTTATTTCCCTTGCCCTAGGAGATATATTGGCAAAACTATTGCTACATGGGATATCTAAAATTTTACTGCCTATGTTTTCCTCTGTGACTTTTATGGCGTCATGGCTTACATTTAAGTCTTTTATCCATCTTGAATTTATTCTGGTGTATGGTATAAGTTGGTGGTCTAGTTTCATTTTTTTTCTATGTCCCTGTTTAGTTCCCCAACACCAATTATTGAAGAGGCTCTTTTCACTCCATTTGATGTTCTTTCCCCCTTTGTCAAATATTAGTTGACCATATGAACCTGGGTTTATTTCTGGGCTCTCTGTTCTGTTCCATTGATCTATATGTCTGTTCTTATGGCAGTACCAGACTGTTTTGATTACCGTGGCCTTGTAGTATAGTTTGATATCAGGAATTGTGATTCCTCCTACTGTGTTCTTCTTCCTCAAGATTGCTGTGGCTATTTGGGGTCTTTTTTGGTTCCATATGAGTTTCTGAAGTATTTGTTCTGGGTCTGTGAAATATGTCATTGGTATTTTAATAGTGATCACATTGAATCTATAAATTGTTTTGGTAGTATGGACATTTTAATGATGTTAATTCTTCCCTCCTCATTTTTTCTAATTGTTTTTTCTCTTTGCTGCTCTGCCTGTGTGTTGTTTTCTACCATGTCTTCATCTGACCTACTGTTTATTCCTTCCAGTGTATTATTTGTTTCAGATATTGCATTTTTTATTTCTGACTGGTCCTTTTTTATGGTTTCTATGTCTTTTTTCATGCTGTTGAGTATTCTTATAATCATTACTCTAAACTCTCTATCTGATTAATTGCTTGCCTCCATTTTATCTAGTTCTCCTTCTGGAGAATTCTCTTGTTTTTTTGTTTGTTTGTTTGTTTGGGGTCTGTCTCTTTGTCTTCCTATTTTGGCTGCTTTGTATTTTCTGCCTTAGTTGTCAAACTGATCAATGATATGGCCTCAGGCTGTAATCAGCAGCCAGACTTAAGCACCACAGGGTGGGGAAGAGTTATTCCTGCATGCAATGCTATTGCTTCACCTCAGGCTGATATCACTTGGAGAAGTATGCTCTGCCTGAGAAAGGTGGCTTCCGCAGTATGGGGAATGACTCAGCACAGAGATCCTGGTGGCTGTTCCTTTAATTCTCTCCCCAGAGCCACCAACCCCAGACTATCCTAATATCTCTAGTCCACTCTGCCCTCCCTCAATCAGAGCCCAGGGTAAGTGGCTACAAATGAAATTTGAGCATTGGCCCTTTAAGAGGCTCTTTAAGTCTCCAGCACTCTCTCCCTGGGAGACAGAAACCCTGCTGCTTTTCACAGCTGGGTGTTATCTGGGTTCCTTTCCAGCTCTGGTGCTGTAGGCTTGGGAGCCCAGCTTGGGGTTTAGAACCCACACTTCTCAGGGGGAACCCCCAGCCACTGAAATATCCCTTTGGAACTTCAGCTGCCATCCGTGGGAGCCCAGCCAGCTCTCTTGCACCTCCTCCCTGCCAGTCCCATGTGGTGAAGTTTTTTCTTCTTTCTGTCCTTCATTATAAAGCTTCTCTCCAGCTGGTGTTCAGTGGTTATTCAGGATGATTTCTCTATGATTTAGTTGTAGTTCCAGATTGGTCCTGGGAGGAGGTTAGTGTAGCTTCCACTTACTCTTCCACCTTCTTAGAAATGTCTCTTTTAACATTTTAAATATATCATCCTACTGTCTTCTAGTGTCCATTATTTGTTGTAAAAATTCAGCTGTTGATTTCACTGTGTTCTTCTGTATGTAGTCATTTCAGTACTAGGGTTTCCATTTGATCATTTTTTATCATTGCTATCTCTTTTTTTTTTCTTTTATTATTTGAATATTCAATTACAGTTGTCCCATTTTTCCCCCATTGCTCCCCCCCCACCCAGCCCATCCCCTCTCCCCCAATCATATCCCTCCCCGTTGTCCATGTCCATGAGCATTTATACACGTTCCTTAACTAGACCCTTCCCTTATCCCCCTTCTCTCCCTCCCCCCTCCCCCCTATTGACTACTATTCTATCTCTTTATATTTGACCAGTATATTTATACTTTCATTTAATTTTTATTGTTCCTTTTAGTTCTCTGGACATATTTATAATAGCGGTTTTTATTTTTATTTGTAATTTATTTTAATCTTCAGAAGAAAACTTGTTTATATTTTATTTTTAACCAGCAAAAAGAAAGGCAGGTTTTTACCAGATGTGTTGCTCTGCATAGACCCATTTAATGAGATAAGAACTTTCCACAAACTAATATCAGTTTTTAGTTCCTATCTGCGACGTCTAACATTTGGGCCTCCCTAAGAGAGAGTTTCTATATACTGCTTTTTTTCTTGTGTATGATCACACTTTCCTATTTCTTTGCATGTCATAACTTCTTGTTGTGGTGGAAAACTATACATTTTAGATATGTTGGAGCAACCCTGAATTCCAGATCCTCCATCTCAGAGGGTTTTTTTTTTTGTTGTGGGTTTTCATTTGTTTATTTGTTTGGATGAATTCTGTAGAGTCTGTCTCTTAAGGTTTTTATTTTTCAATCACTGTTTATTTTTGGCCAGCTTCCTAGGAGTTGCCCTGAGTCAACATAGCTTAATGGTGAGACAATGACTGATCAGAGACCGCACTTACATTGAGCCAGTAAGGCTTCCACCCTTTGCTAGTGGATCTGTATTTAAGTTAGGGAACACTTAAAATTTAGGCAGTTTACAAGTCCAACTGACTTTTACTTTCTCACATGTCTTCTTTATGAGTAGACTAGGATTCACATTCATCTGGGAATGCAGTTAGCTAGCTCCGTCTCCAGTTCTCCTGAGCATACACAGCCTTCCCAACTGCAAGGAGTAGATTTGAGCTTACCAAGGTCCACTATGGCTGTCTTATTCCCAGATCTCCCTGTTAAATTTCTTGCAAGTGTGCTGATCTATTTTCTTTCCCCTATAGTATCAAAACCTGAGTCTCTCCTATATATCTTTTGGAGCAAGTGTTTCATTTCATATCAAGTTAGCCCCTCCAGCAGTGGAGTTGCTGGTATTTAGGACTTTCCTTGCCCTTTAGAACTACCAAGTTAGGAAAAACTGAGGGAGAGGTTTTTACTGTGTTATTTCACTCAGCTATTTTGTTATTATTAAACATTAAGTTTTTATAACCTTTTGGTACAATGACAATATTTATGAAGCCTTCCTTTTTTACTATTTGTATTAGTTTTTTAGGCCTGTGATAACAAATTACCATGAGCTTGATGGTATGAAACAACAAAAATTCATTCTCTCACAGTTCAAGAGACCAGGCCAGGAGTCTAAAATCAAAGCATTGCCAAGGTTGATTACTTCTGGAGGCTCTGAGGAAGAATCTATTCCATGCCTTTCTCCTAGCCTCTGGTAGTTGCCAGCAATCCTTGGTACAACAGCATGCTTTCAATCTTTGCTTCCACTGACACATGGCTTTCTTCCCTGTGTGTTTGTGTACCTGAATCTTCCTCTCCTTTCTCTTATAAAGACATTGGTTATTGGACTTAAGGCACACCCTAATCACATATTGCTTCATCTTAAGTAATTACATCTTCTTCTAAGACCCTACTTCCAAGTAAGGTCACACTATTCAACACAGTATTTCACTCATTATAAAATATTACCTGAAAATCAGTGTGTTCTTTCTGTTTTGAGGTAGGTGATCTTTTGTGAAGATTGGCTTGAAAAGAAATAGAATGACAGAATGGCATTTGACTTTTTTGTTGGGGTTGTTTCTCAAGTTAATCTAGCTCACACACTCTTTTGGTTTTTTATTCACATCATTAAGAAAAAGGCAAAGACTCTGTAGACAGGAAAGGGTTGGCAGAGCTTTACCCTTCTCAACTTTGACTTGCATGTCTTCTTTTAATCTAGAGCCAAATAACTATCGGACCATGCATGGCCGGGCAGTAAATGGCAGCCAGTTGGGAAAGGATTACATCCAGCTGAAGAGGCTATTGCAGCCCATCCGGATTTACTCCAGAGCCAGCTTATATGGCCCTAATATTGGGCGGCCCAGGAAGAATGTCATCGCCCTCCTGGATGGGTAGGTCCAATGGTTGAGTAGTTCTTATAACATTGCTCATTAAATGTAATGAATTAATATATTTGTATTTTTCCTGGTTATTTTGTTCTTAAGAAAGACAGAGTTTTTCCATAGTGATTTCCCCCACTCTAAATCAGGGATTCTCCATCAAAAAGAGTGGAATAACCTTTCATCTCTCCAGACTCTCCACAGTTAGCAGAAGGTGGGGAGGGACATCACAATCTCCATGACAGATTGAAAGGTATGCATTGTTTTAAAAAGCACGTTTAATATTGCAGCATTTGATATCATCATTTTATATATATATATACATATATATATGCACACATATATACGTGTATATATATACACACACACATATATATAATATATATATATTTAAATATTATCTTTCCTTGCATCATTTTATAGAAAGTAAACCTTGACAAACTCTTGGCCAGTGGAGCTGGGTTAAAAAATAAAAGTTGAAAAATACTGCAAATACTTGCAGATTATAGCAAAACTTTACCAATACATTAGCAGGTATCCTGGAGAATTGCTATTATGTGACTTATTTAGTAATAATTTTTAAAGCCTTGGTTCTAGATGAGACACTATGTTAAATGCTGTCTGCCCCAGTCCTGCTGGTAGGCCAGGCTTAGATCAGATAGTGGGCATAACCCATCTGTATCAGTTTGCTCCAGTTATGCAAGGTCAGAGGGAATGGCCAAGGGAATGTCATAAGGAAGATTGAAGATGTGTGTTGAATTCACAACCCAAAGTGGAGATGTAATGGGAGCTGGAAGGGTGGGAACGATGAAGTTGAGGGAGTCAGGCCTTCATCTGGAACAGCGTATGCACAAAGGCACACTTTTTATGTGGCATCTTGTTATACTCTTGGATAGGTATAGTTGTTCCTGCTAATTCAAAGATAAGTAAGACATTTTCCTGTGAAGTTAACAACCCAAGCGAGGTTAGATAAATGCCATGTGATTATGAATGGAGATATCTCAGAAGAGAGAAACCTTTGGCCAGCCTCCCAGATAGGCCTTTGGCTTGAGTACTCTTGTGACTCTCTGTTCTCTTTTGTGGTGGCTTAGTCTTGATCTAAGCTAATTACCATGGCAGATATTACTGAAGGTTTGGGAAGGCAGAATGATTTATAATACATTGTAATTATATTAGCAACCTGAAATTTAGTTTTAGGCATTTTCCTCTTTGCAAAGTATCCCAGAACGCTTACTTCAACTCCTATCCTTTTCCCATCCTTCTGTCTTCTCTCATGAGCAACTTCCATTTTTTATTGCAGAACGGTTTCATGACCTTGACCCCTGACTTAAAATGTAGCTCTGTACCTCCCTTTGCATACTTTCACTGAACTTGGAAATGACTGTATGTGTGTGCTTGTGTCTATGTGTTTATGGGATGGAGAAGTTGGTTTCATTTTCCATGTTATAATTAGTGGATAAGAATGACATGTGTAGAACTTTATCCTCAGTTCATAATACATAATCAAGCAAAGCCAATAACTATTGTTTATATCCATGTAGTTATAGTTTTGGATTATCTTCTTTAATGATTTAATTAATGTATTCTCATGTGGCTGACAGTGTCCTATCAGTAGCATGACCCTGTATCAATTATTCATTCATTCTGAAAATGTTTCTTGAGTGACACCGATATGTGCTGAGTACTTTCTTGGCCTTCATGAAGCATATAATATGGCAGGAGAGACATAGACATTAATCAATGGATCTTAAAACTAACACAATACCAAGTAAAGGTGCATGGTGCTATGAATGACTCTAGGGCTGGGATTGGACTAAGTAGGAGGCCATGGAAGGATTTCCTTAATGAAGTCACATATAAGAGGAAGAGAAATGTTTAAAGTGTAATCTAAATGATAAGTAGGTGTTAACTAGACAAAGTGAAAGTGAATAATATCAGTGTCCTTGGCAGAAAGAAAAGCATGTGCGAAGACCCTGAGGATGAAAAAAGGTCCAGGTTGGTAAAAGAAAGATATAGCTAGAGAAGTAATTGTCATATTATAAAGGGAC
Organism: Furipterus horrens; assembly: GCF_987537825.1. NCBI lineage: Eukaryota > Metazoa > Chordata > Mammalia > Chiroptera > Furipteridae > Furipterus > Furipterus horrens. Next base: position 134,370,110 of record NW_028327175.1, read on the forward strand.
TTATAGGCATATTTGAAGACTTAGAATTTCTTCTAAGTACAGTGGGAAATATAGTAAATATTTTAAGCTGAGGAGAGAAATAATTTGATTTATTATACAAAAAGTATGCTGCGTCTAGTCTATGGAAAATAGATTGGGGAGGAAGCAGTGAGTAGGCTGCTGTAGCGGAGGCAGAACAAAGGATGGGAGCCTGGACTAAGATGGCGGCGATGGAATGTATCATTGGAGACAGAATCCAAAAGCCTTGGCATACTGGGTAAGCCTATGGTGATGTGACATAGAGATGTGCAAGCAACTGGGTATGTGGTATTTTCACTTCCAGAGATGGGAAGACTGGAGGGGTAACGGGTTCAGGAAGAAAATTATGACTTTAGTTTGCATGTTATATTTATTATGTTTAAATCTAAATGAAGATGTCGAGTATATCATTGAATGAATCAAGGGGTCAAGATCTTTGCTAGAGATATTAATTTGGGGGGTCATTAACATGCAAATAGAATTTAAGGCTACAGAAATAGAGGAGATCTTTTAGAGAGAATGTGGAAAGGAACAGAGGCTTAGGAGAGAGCCAGAGGAACTCTCACATTTAGAGGGAAAAAAGAGGAATGACCTCAGAAGTAAGAGAAGAGGGAGAGATTCAGGTGTTACGGGAAACAAGAGAAGAGAATTTTAAATAAGGAGGAGTGCTGCTAGGAGGCCAGGAGGTCAAATAACAGAAAGATAGAAAAGTGCCATTGTATTTGACAACATGCACATTGTTAGTGACTTGGAATAACACAGTTCAGTGGAATGGTGAGAATAGAGGGCAGATCACAATAGTTTGAAGAGTGAATGGGGATTGAGAGATTGGAAACAGTAATATGGACAATACTCCTTAAGAGAATGTTTACTGTGAAGAAGAGCAGAAAAACTAAGGGAGATGTGGAGGTCAAGGAAAGTGATGGCGTTTTCCTTCTGGGAGACACTAGAACAGGTTTTTATGTTGATGAGACTTATTCAGGAGAAAAGAGCTGGATGATACAAGAGATCAAAGATACAACCAAAATGAGAAGTTCTTTAAGGTGAGAAGAAATGGCATCCAGAGGGATTGGCCTTCATTAAATGGAGGGGTAGTTCCACTAGGGTAACAGAAGGTAAGAAACAACTATTTCTCCATGTCAGAGATTAAAAAGTCATTTTGAAAAGACACTTCTACCCAATACATGGGTGTAGTTAGGGAATCCCAGTGTGTGTACATGCTGTAAATGTGAGAACGGAGATGCTGGTTTGTTATGAAAAAGTCAAGAAACTTGGATATAAGAGTAAATGACAGATTAAAGAAAAGAGTATGTAACTGGATGCTGTGGTAGCAAGTGGTGGGGTTTACTTTCCTGTACATCCAAAAACTAACAGGACTCAAGAGACTAGAGAAAGTCACACAAGGCAAGGAAAGGTGAGCACTTTTTTTTCTTTTATATACCAGGAAATGGAGATTTGTCTTTCTTAATATACAGTGAACTAAAACTTGAAACACATCAGCATTCCCATCAACTCAACCAACAATAACAAAAATGTCAGCACTCTAGAAGACCTGCTCTGTAGTCTTTTCCAATTCTCCTGCTTATACAGATATAATTTTACATAGTTGTGATCATTATATATGTATCATTTTGAGTTCTGCATGTTTTACCCATTGCTTTATATTGCCCTTTCTTTATTTCTACATAGTTCTCATATTTGTCATTCTTAATAGCAATAAAATATTCCATTGCATTAATGTGCCAAAGCTTTCTTTTCCTCACTGTTGGGCATTTGGACTGTTTCCAGTTTTTATCTGTAATATATAGCACAGCTATAAACAACTATATACAAATAGGTTTTTTATTTCTTTTAAATTACATCCTTGGGCTGTATTCCAAAAAGTTGGGTTTCTGGGACAAAGTATGTATATGATAATTTTTATGACTCATATATTTGCTGCCAGATTTCTTTTCGGAACAATTGCACCAGGTTGCAGGGTAGCAATGTATTAGTGAATCTTTCCTCCCAATACCCCACAGCAATGAATATTGTCATTTTCATTAATTTACTCTATTTTAATTGATGCAAGATTCCCTTTGGTTTAAATTTGAATTCTGTTGACTATGAAAAGAAGTGAACATTTTCCAAATCTTTGTATAGTCTCCTTTCTTCCATCCCGGGTTTGGTTAATGACACAACGCAATTTTTCCTCAAGCACAGACCAGAAGGCCGTCTTAGATCGATTCCTCTCCTTTCTTCGCATACTCTGTCAGTCACTTATTAAGTTCTATTATTTCTCACATCTTAGTATCGCTCAGATTCTGTCTCCTTCTCATTTTTATTTTAAGCCTTATCATTTTTCTACTAAATGATTTCTCTGTGTCTAGTGTCAGACTCTAATAATTGCTTCATATATATTTCTGAGTGGATTTTTAAAAATGTAACATACAATCAAATCATTCTTGCTTGAAATCCAAGCCCCTTCTCATGCACCCCTGGGCTTTAGGGTCAGGTGCCTGCCTCATTTTGCAGCTAGTATACAGCTACATCCCCTTACACAACCTGCCCTTAGCTACCAAATATATGTAAATTTTGGAGGATGCCATATACTTTTTACCTTTGAATCTTTTTATTTGGTGGCATTTTCATTGGAATACCACCCTCTCCCCTAATTTTTCTCCTTTCCAATAGATCTTCTCTGACATTTAAAATAATAATAATTTGTTTGTTTGTTTTTAGAGAGGAAAGGAGAAAGAAAGGGAGAGAAACATCACTGTGTGGTTGCCTCTCACTCGTGCCCCCAACTGGGGACCTGACGTGCAACCTAGTCATGTGCCCTGACTGGGAATCGAACCAGCAACACTTGGCTCGCAGGCCGATGCTCAATCCAGTGAGCCACAGCAGCCAGGGCTTTTGACATTTTTAGGCAGGTTTTCTTAATACCTCCTCTGTCCTTGTATGGCATTTTGTTTATTTTTCTGCTATAGCACTTAATCAAATTGATGCTAACTTATTTATTTACATATCTTGCCTCCCCTAAAAGATTGTGGACTAGGATGAGGACCCAGCCTATGTTTTATTTATTCTGTAACTTCAGAACCTAGGAATATAATAGGTGTCTTATTCAACAACTGGCTTTAATTTCACATGACCCAAAAATGATATGCATAAATGTGATTGTGAGGCATTTTAAAGCATTGTATAAATAGTGATTTAAATAAATTGTGATTTATATAAACCATAATGTTTAGCTTTAGTTTCATAGAGCCAAACTAATTTTTAAGCTTTTTAACTTAGGTAGTTACAGTACTAAACAGAACTATCTTTCAAGTTAGCATGCAAACTCCATGAGGACAGAGATAGAATATTCATGTTTGTAGCTTCAGGGAATAGCATGTTGTCTGGAATATGGGAAGTACTTAATAAAATGCTTGTTTTATTAGTTTTATTTCCTCATTCGGGAAATGGCTAGTCCTAGTAATTGATTTTTATCTAAAGGCATGAAGAATTGTTCTTTAGGGTTATATAAAGTTCCTCTGTTTTTCTTCTGTAAACTTTTATAAATCATTTATGTAATGACAGTTTTATTTTAATCCATTGCTTTTTATTACTTTGAGACCTGTTTTATTGTTTTAGAAGTTTATTTTTATTATAATTATTCTTGCCTACTTAAAAAGAATTTTATTCTTAGAAAGAGGGGAAGGGAAGGAGAAAGAGAGGGAGAGAAACATCAATATGTGATTTCCTCTCGTGTGCCCCCAGTTGGGGACCCAGCCTGCAGCCCAGGCATGTGCCCTGACTGGGAATTGATCCGGTGACCCTTTAGTTCATAGCCGGCACTGAATCCACTGAGCCACACCACCCAGGGCTCTTGTTTACTTTCTTATACATAGCCTTTTCTGTTTCTTTCCTTCCACAGTTAAGATAAAGTTACTATTTCCTTTTAATCTAGACTTTTTTAATATTTTAATTTTTAATGTTAAGCTCATTTAACTTATTTGGAGCTTATTGCTATGTCTGCTATAGAGGAAGGACCTAGCCTATTTTTTAGTGATGTAATAATGTCTAGAAAAGCAGATATTTGTTAAAAGCATGTTTACTGAGGAACCCTTTGAGATTTTTAAAGAGGCCTAAATCATAGGGTGATGAGTACTAAATTCTCTTTCAATAAATATTTATTAAACACCTATTTTGTGTTTGATCCTTGCTTAAGTTCTAGGTATACGCTGATCAATAAAGTCCAGAGAGAGTCACAGTATATAAGAAAAATAAATTTTTACAAATTGTATGTAAGTATGTGAAGGAAATGATCAGGATACACAGGACGGTTAGGGGAGCTATTTGGACAAGATGATCAGAGACTTTTCTGAGGAACAATTTATTTAAGCCTAGAATGAAATAATGAAAGAGCCAGCTGTTCAAATAGTAAAAGGAGGAAAGTTCTAGGTAGAGAACTTTTGTCAATATCCTGAATCAGAAACAAGTTTAAGGCATCTGAGGAAGAGAAGGACAGGCAGTATTCTGAGTAAAAGGAGTTGTAGGAAGTAAGAATGCATAGACAGGCAAGGACCAAATCATTATTGGACCATGTATTCCACAATAAAGAGACTGTGCATTTTATTTTGTGAACAATGGAAAGCCATTACAGGGTTTTTATAAGGGCAGCAATGTGTACTAGAGTCCACTTACCCTGTTCTGTGTGCCGAATAGATTGCGAGTTCAAAAGTAAGAAATCAAAAGAGCTCAGTAAGGAGTCTGTTTCACTAGGAGATGATCGTGGATTGGGTTAAAGTAAGTGGCACAGGAGACGGTGAGAGGTGAGGGCAGACGTGGTTTGTTGATGGGTATCTCCGCAAAGTGAGAGCGGGAGGGTGGGGAGGGATTAATAAAGCATGATTTCCGCTGTTTGAATAGTTAGTGTCTTCCTTTCAAGTGCCATCACATGCGGAAAAAAGAGCTTTTCAAAAGGAATGAATGCACGTTTTACTCAAGATATAGCTCTGGAGCAACAAAAGATGGCTTTAAAATATATTGGGTATTCCTCAAGCTTAGGATAGTGATCTGAGCCCAAATTCCTCCATTTACTCCTGGAACCACCCTTCCAACTCCAAATTGATAAAGAACAAATCTGTAATAAAAAACACACAAAAGAGGGATCATCAGCAGATGAGAGATTTTTGAAAGATTTCTATAAGACAGCTAAACAGATGGAAGCCTGTCAACAAATTAAGCAGAGTAAGGAACCCAGAGAAATGGGCTCTGGGAAAAGATAGTCAATCTGCCTAGCAGATAGGCTCAGAGTCAGGAGGGGTGAGATGAGAAAAGGGGATCAAGCCAAGGGATTCATATGAAAGTATGGCTGCAGAGAGACTATACCCACAGCTCAACTCTTTCTCTCTCATTTTAAGTGCCCTTCCCCACCCATATAGAGCAAAGACAGCCCAGTCTGTTATCTCCAAGCAAATACCAAACCAATCTTAGGAGCCTTCACCAAAGAAACTGAAGGAATCTAGCCTGGGTGTGAGTTAGTATTGTTAAGATGGAGTTGCTGTTGCCTAGTAAATAAACCATTGAATAAAGCTTTGTAGGATACCCATGCCAAAGGCTGCGTGTGCGCTCCCCCTCCTCCCTCTCTGAAGTGAAGTGTATTGATCAATAAGCTCTGCCCACAAAACAGACATTTCAGGGAAAAGAGAGGCTTACCTAAAAAGCCTACATATTCAATAGCTGAGAAAAATCTGTGCCTGCTACTTAGAAGAATCTACTTAGTCCTCAATTTTTAAATATGAATTGCTAGTCAAAGATCACATGACATAAGAAGGAAACCAGTAACATGGAAGAGAAAAACCAAGATAAACAAATTTTAAAAATTGACCTGAGATGATTATAACTCAAGATCAGAACTTTAAAAATAAAAACCAGGAATTTGTATCCTTATAAAAATATAGTCAGATATTGTACTTCTAGAATAAAAACATGTTTCTATGAAAAAAGGTACAATTAAGACAAGAAGATATTTTTAAAACTCAACATGTAATTGCTGAAACTATGTCCAATAAAGGTTAGACAATGATTTTTTAGATACAACACTGAAAGCTTAAGTGATAAAAGAAAACGTTGATTCATTGGACCTTTTCAGGATTAAGACCTTTGGTTCATTGAATGGCATCATCCAGAATGTGAAGGGATGGGCAGGGCAGGAGAGAGCAACAGGGAAAAATTGGGACAACTGTAATTGAATAACATTTAAAAAAAAAAAGAATGTCTAGGCCCTGGCCGAGTAGCTCTGTTGATGAGAGCATTGTCCCAATAGGCCAAGCCTGCAGATTCAATCCACAGTCAGGCCACACACAACAATCAACCAACAGCTCTTTCTCTCTCTCTCAAATCAATAAATAAAAATTTTAAAACAAGAATGTGAACAGACACAGAGAATGGGAAAAAATATTTGCAAGTCATAAAACTGATAAGGGACTTCTATCCAGAAAATATATAAAAAACTCTTACAACTCAGCAATAAAAAATTTTTTAAAAACCTATTTTTTAAATGAGCAAAAAGGAATGGAGTAGACATTTCTCCAAAGAAGATATACATGTGGCCAATCAGCACATGAATAAATGCTCAATATCATTAGTTATTGGGGAAACATAAATCAAAATCATGAGATACCACTTCACATTCACTAGGATGGCTATAATGAAAAAACCATACAAGAACAATATTGGAGGGGATGTGGAGAAATTGGAACTCTCATACACTGCTGATGCAACAGCTTTAGAAAACTCTAGAAATTACTCGAAATGTTAAACATAGAGTTATCATGTGAATCAGCAATTCCACTCCTAGGTGTATACCTAAGATAAATAAAATCATATGTCCACATAAAAACTTGTATACAAATATTCATAGTGGCATTATTTGTAATAGCCAAAAAAGTCAAAACAACTCAAATGTCCATAACTCATGAATAGATAAATAAAATGTGGTGTATCCATACAATGGAACATTATTGGACAATAAAAATAAATGAAATACCGGTACATGTTACACAACATGGATAACCTTGAAAACATTATGCTTACTGAAATAAGGCCAAGTATTTTATGATTCCTTCTATATGAAATGTCCAGGATAGGCAAATTTATAGAGACAAAAAGATTGGTGTCTGCTTACGTCTGGTGCAGATTGTGGGAAAATGAAGAGTGGCTGCTCACAGATACAGGATTTCTTTTTGAAATTAAATATTCTAGAATGAGATTATATTGATGGTTGCATAACTGTAGCTATAATAAAAAACTATTGTATGCTTAAATGGAAAGATTATATGGTATTAAGTTATATCTCCAAAATGCTTTTTAAAAAAAAAAGTAATGAAAGAATTGGAGGATAAAATCAAGGAAATCAACCATACACAGAGTTTAGGCAGAGACAGAAATTTTAAGATAAAATATTACTGATATAAAGCATTAATTCAGGATACCCAAAAGATCCAGATCTAGAAACAAGGAAGAAAATTATGGTTACAGAAAAGAGTAAAAACTTTATCAACCTTTATAACATACATATAAAGGAAAAGTTGACAAAAAATAGATGGTAGAAATGAAGAGAAGAAATAAGACATACAAAGGCTGATATCTTCATGTAATATACACAGAGTAAGAAAATAGTGTCTAAATCATTGAACTAATAAATAGAGAGATGAAAAATAGGAGGACCAGTTAACCAAGCACATGGAGTTAACACTTGGTTAGAATGACTTAAATGTGCTCTGGAGAACATCAGTTCTGCAGGGTATTAACATTATATGGAGGGGGGAAAAAAGGTTCCAAGTAAGTTTGGGAAGAATACTGGGATACACAAATTTATTGAAACACTTCCCAGAACCTTTAATACATTAGTTTACATTCTGAATCTCCTAGAAGGGGATTTAGCATACAAGTTTTTTGTTAGTTTTATTGATTCTTTGAGAGAGAGAAACACTGATTTCTTGTTCCATGTATTTATGCATTTATTTGTTGATTCTTCTATGTGCCCTGACTGGAGACTGAACCCACAACCTTGGTGCATCATGATGACGCTCTAACCAACTTAGCTGCTTGGCCAAGGGAGCATGCAGAATTTCTTAAGTTTATTTGACCAAAGTCTAATTTTCAGAGACCATCTTGAAGAACTGTTGTTTCACTAACATGTCTGGATCACATTGACTTGGACTATGAGCCCTGCTTTAAGTGTGGGATTACAATAGAGAAAATGACAATAAAGAATTACAGTTTGGAGAACCCAGAACCTAGGCCACTTCAATAGACTCATTACTGTTTTTTGTTTGTTTGTTTGTTTGTTTGTTTTGTTTTGTTTTTGCTTCTACTCTTGTCCTTGTCAATCTATTTGCCACTCAGTTGCCAGAAAATCTTTTATAAACATTAATTTATGTGATGTAAGTCACTGCTAAATATTTTTTAATGACTTTTCATTGCTCTTGGAATAAAATTTAATCTCCTTACATCTGACAAGGCTCTACAATGAATGATTTGGCTGCTGCCCAGCTCTTCATTCTTATCTTCTCCAGCTGTCCCTTTTTCTTATTTTACTCAGGCCTCCTTGGCCCGGCATGTGCTAAGCTTCCCTGCATTTGGGGGGCTGTTAACAAATGCTCTTCTTTCTACTTACTGCTCTCTCCTCTTGTCACATTCCAGGTCTCTCTTCATCCATCAGGCCTCCCTTGAATCACTAGCATTTATCACAATTTGAAACTACATATTTATGACTTATTTGTTGGAAAGTATGTCTGTTGCATTTACCAATGTACATGCAGTGCTGGCAAAAAGCCTAGTACACTGTAGGTGCTCAAATTTGTTGAATGAAAGAAAGAATAGGCGTTATCATAACATTCTACAGAGTCGCTAGTGGAATATTCTAACCTGAAACTACATTAGAACAGCAAGCTAGATGGAGCCTTTAGGTCCCATGATGGCCCAGAGAGCTATGGAAAGCATTCTAATTTTGGCAGAGAGGATAAAAGCAGAAGCGAATCAGAAAGCAAACAATAGTCTTTTCCATTATAGCAGACTACATGATGTATTATGCTATATGCTGAATTGTCTAAAAACCAGAAACAGAAAAAAAAGTGCCTTTTTATATTCGGAGTTTCTGTCTTCAGTTGTGTCTAATTACCAACACTTCTACTAAATGCCTGATGCTGAGTTATAGACCCCACTTATATGTAAAGCATAGACAATAATGAAGGTTGTATGGGTGGATCAGAATCAAAACTTCATTATGTTCCTATACACAGGCTCTCCTTATGACTTTTGTGGGCCATAGGCATTTTTTATTTCCTGCGTCTTTCCTTCCATAAAGACATTTTAAAACAACAGTCTTCTGTTTTCTACTGTAGTGAGTCAATATAACAGGATTGGTGGAGGGAAAAAAAAGCAGGATGGTGAAGAGCATGCACTTTGGAATTAGATGAAACCCAGCTTTGCTGCTAGTTAGGTAATCTCTCTGAAACCTCATCTGTAAAACAGGACTAATGAAATTACCTAATTCTTAGACTTGTGAAGTTAAATTAGATAATGAATTTAAAGAACTCAACACAAATCCTGGTACAGCTGACACATGAAGAAATGTTAGCCACAATCGTTAAGAGTAACAAATGTATTTCAAAGGTGAAAAGAGATTTTTTTCTGATCACTTTTTTAAGTATGACTCGATATAGCCTTCTAAGCAGTTCAGTGAATTGATGAGGATGAGAACTAGAAAGATTAGCTACAATAACATGCCAGTATAATGAGTGTGATCACAACTCTACCTCCTGCCTAGAATCTTGCTTACATCACATTCCAGTTTGTAGTAGAAAAATGTGCAACTGGGGACAATTTGATGCACTGAGTAATTATTACAATGTTATACCTAATAATTGTTTTCTTTTATCTCAACTGTGAAAGTTATAGGACTTGACCAAACTACAGGAGAAAGAGAATAATTTGTTCCTCCTACTTCATAGGAAGAGAGTTTTCATCTTTGCCTCTAGAGAGAGGCAAGGTCCCCCAGCAGCTGTTCAGTGCTCATTAAGAAAGAAGCACCGGCTACTGGAAAGGTCTGCTTTTTCACGGAGAATTGTGTTAATGATTACCTACTTCTAAACTTGCTTTCTTTTATATATATTTTTTTTCCTGGGAAGGATTTCTTTCTTGTTTAGAGAAACAGCCTAATTCCTTACCCAAGTCCAGGATTATCAGTTATTGCCGTTATGATAAAGGATGTTTCTTTCTTCCTCTATTGTCAGAAAAGTTACATGGAGGTTAGAGGGTTAGAAAGAACATCAGAGAAAGAGACCGGAGTCCTGGAACATAGACTTGAGATTTAACATGGCTAGTCTTGGGAAATATTCTTCCTCACTTATTTTCTTCTATTTTTTTCTCCCTTTCCTTTTCCACTTTCCCTTAGAACCCTACTTTCTCCTCCAAGAATGGCCTATTCTAACAGATACTGCTAAGATCAGAATCTGTCAAAGGTTATTCATGATCTTCCTGAATTAAAAATACCTTGAGATCTTCTTATACATGTAGCTTGATTCTTAGGCTTCAGTCCAGACCTACCAAACCAAAATGTGTATAGATAGGACCTAAATATTGACATTTTGAACAGAGACCTCAAGAGATTCTTTGCACATCAAACTATGAGAACCTCTGCCCAAGGCAGAGCAGGAGTTTTTGTTAGTTTTAGTTTTTTTTAATTTTATTTTAATATCTTATTGTTTATGTTCTTACAGTTGTCCCACGTTTTCCCCTTTGCCCCCCATCCACCCAGCCCACCCACCACTTCCATAGTCAGTCTTCACACCATTGCCCTTGTCCATGGGTCCTTCATATGTTCTTTGACTAATCCCTTCACCTTCTTTCAATCAGTCCCCACCTCCCCTCTCCCCACTTACAGCTAACATCTATTCCATGATTTTATGCCTCTGCTTCTGTTTTGCTCATTAGTTTATTTTGTTCATTAGATTCCTTTTATAAGTGAGATCATATGGTATTTGTCTTTCACCAGCTGACTTATTTCACTTAGTATAATAGTCTCCAGTTCCATCCATGATGTCGCAAAAGGTAGGAATTCCTTTTTTGTTCTGCTGCCAAGTATTCCACTGTGTAAATGAATCACAGTCTTTTTTTTTTATTCACTCATCTACTGATGAGCGATTAGGATGTTTCCAAAATTTGGCTGCTGTGAACATGGTGGTGCATAAATTCTTTCGAGTTGCTGTTTCAGGATTCTTAGGGTATATTCCCAGCAGTAAAATCACTGGGTCAAAGGCATTTCCATTTTTAATATTTTGAGAAAATTCCATACTGTTTTCCATAGTGGCTGCACCAGTCTGCATTCCCACCAACAGTGCACTAGGGTTCCCTTTTCTCCACATCCTCGCCAGCACTTGTTTGTTGATTTATTAACGATAGCCATTTTGGCAGGTATGAAGTGATATCTCTTTGTGATTTTAATTTGTATCTCTCTGATGAGTAGAGATGTTGAGCATCCCTTCATATGTCTATGGACCATCTTTATGTCCTCCTTGGAGACATGTCTAATCAGGTCCTTTGCCATTTTTAATTAGAATGTTTGTCTTCCTGGTGTTGAGTCGTATGAGTTCTTTACATATTTTGGAGATTAAACCCTTGTCTGAGGTACCATTGGCAAATACATTCTTCCATACAGTTGGTTTCATTTTGATGTTGTTTTCTTTAGCCGTGCAAAAGTGTTTTAATTTGATGTGTCCTGTTTGTTTATTTTTTCTTTATTTCCCTTTCCCTAGGAAATATATCAGCAAAAATAGTGTTATGTGAGGTATCTGAAATTTTACTGCCCATGTTTCCTCTAGGATTTTTATGGTATCAAGACTTATATTTAAGTCTTCTATCCGTTTTGAGTTTATTCTGGTGTATGGTGGAAGATGGTGATCTAGTTTCATTTTTTTGCATGTACCAGTCCAACTCTCTCAACACCCTTTATTGAAGAGACTGTGTTTACTCCATTGTATGCTCTGTCCTCCTTTGTCAAATATTAATTGGCCATAAAGACTGGGTTTATTTCTGGGCTCTCTATTCTATTCCATTGATCTGTGTATCTATTCTTATGCCAGTACCAGACTGCTTTGATTAAAGTGGCCTTATAATAGTGTAGTTTGATATCAGGTAGTGTAATCCCTCCAACTTTGTTCTTTCTCAACATTGCTGAGGTTATTTGGGATCTTTTTTGGTTCCATATAAATTTTTGGAATATTTGCTCAGGATCTGTGAAATATTCTATTGGTATCTTAATAGAAATTACATTGTATCTATAGATTGTTTTGCATAGTATGGACCTTTTAATGTTAGTTCTTCCTGTCCATGAACACAGTATATGCTTCCACTTATTTGTATCTTATTTCATTCTTCAGCGTCCTGTAGTTCTCCAAGCATAGGTTTTTACCTCTTTGGTTAAATTTATTCCTAGGTATTTTATTTATTTATTTTTTGTTGTAATAGTAAATGGGATTGTTTTCTTAGTTTCTCTCTGTGATAGCTCATTATTGGTGTAAAAAAAATACAATCAATTTCTGAATATTGACTTTGTATCTTGCTCCTTTGCCAAAATCATTTATTAGGTCTAGTAGTTTTTTGGTGGAGTCTTTAGGATTTTTTATATACAGTATCATGTCATCTGAGAATGACAATTTTACTTCCTTGTTTTCAATTTTGATGCCTTTTTTTCTTCTTCTTGTCTGATCGTTGTGGCTAGGACTTCCAGTACTATGTTGAATAAGAGTGGTGAAAGCAGACACCCCTGTCTTGTTCCTGATCTTAACGGAAACACTTTTAGTTTTTGCCCATTGAGTATGATATTGACATTAGATTTTTCATATGTGGCCTTTATTATGTTGAGGTACACTCCCTCTATTCTCACTTTGGTGTATGTTTTTATCATTAATGGGTGCTAGATTTAAATTTCATCAGATGCCTTTTCTGCATATATTGATATGGTCATGTGATTATTGTCTTACATTTTGTTTATTTGATGTATCACATTTATTGATTTGTGAATATTATAGTATCCTTGCATCCCTGGAATAAATTCCATTTGATCATGGTGTATGATATTTTTAATGTATTAGTAGATCTGGTATGCTAATATTTTATTGAGGAGTTTAGCATCTATATTCATCAGAGATCTTGGATTATAATTTTCTTCTTCTGTTGCGTCTTTACCTGGTTTTGGAATTAGGATAATACTGTCCTCATAAAAAGAGCTTGGAAGTCTTCCCTCTTCTTGTAGTTTTTGGATAGTTTGAGAAGAATAGCTTTTAGTTCTTCTTTGAATGATGATAAAATTCACCTGGGAAGCCATCTGTTCCAGTGCTTTTGTGTGCCGGGAGTTTTTTTATTACTACTTCAATTTCACTAGTTGTTATCAGTCTATTAAGGTTTTCTGCCTCTTCCTGATTCAATTTTGGAAGATTGTATGTTTCTAGAAATTTATCCATTTCACCTAGGTTGTCCAATTTCCTGGCATATAGCTGTTCATAGCAATTTCTTAAAATCCTTTCTTTTTCTGTGGTATCAACTGTTACTTCTTTCATTTCTGATTTTATTTGGATCCTCTTTTTTCTTTTTCTTTTTCTTTTCTTGTTTTTTTTTTTTTTATGAGTCTTGTTAAAGACTTGTTATTTTGTTTATCTTCCCAAAGAGTGAGCTTCTGGATTCACTGATCTTTTGATTTTCTTTGTTTGTTTGTTTGTTTGTTTTTGTTTCTATGTCATTTATTTCTGCTCTGATCTTGATTATTTCCTTCCTTCTACTCACTCTTGGCTTTGTTTGTTGTTGTCTTTCTAGTTGTTTTAGGTATAGAATTAAGTTATTTATTTGAGATTTTTTCTATCTTCTCTAAGTAGGCCTGTAATGCTATGAACTTCCCACTCACGACTGCTTTCAGTGTGTCCCATAGGTTTTGTGTTGTTGTGTATTTGTTTTCATTTGTTTCCAAGTACTTTTTTATTTCTTCCTTGATCTCCTTGTTAACCCAATCATTGTTTAAACACATATTATTTAGCCTCAATATATTTGAATGTTTTTGAGTTCTTTTCTTGAGGTTGATTTCTAGTTTTAAACCATTGTGATCCAAGAATATGCTTGATATGATTTCTTTAATTTGTTACGGTTTATTTTGTGTTCTACCATGTGGTCTATCTTTGAGAATGATCTGTGTGCATTTGAGAAGAAGGTATATTCCATAATAACTTTTTGTGGTGAAATGTTCTGTAAATATCAATTAAATGCATTTGATCTAGTGTGTCATTTAATGCTGCCATATCCTTGTTCATTTTTTGACTGGAACATCTCTCCATTGTTGACAACGGGGTGTTAAAATCACCTACAATGACTATATTGTTGTTGATCACTTTCTTAAAGTCTTCCAAGATTTTCTTTATATATTTAGGTTGTCCTATATTGGGTTGTATCCTTTTGTTGGACTGACCCCTTAACTCTTATTAGTGAACTTTTTTTCTCTTGTTCTGGCCTTTGTTTTGAAGTCTATTTTGTCAGATAGAAGTATTACTACCCCAGCTTTTCTTTTGCCTCCATTTGCAAGGAATGCTTTTTCCATCCCTTCACTTTCAGCCTGTGTAAATGTTTAGTTCCGTGGTGGAGCTCTTGTAGACAGCATATATGCAGGTTGTGCTTTCTTATCCATTTGGCTACTCTATGTCTTTTGATTGGGGCATTTAATCCATTTACACTTAAGGTTATTATTGATAGGTACTTAGGTACTTATTCACTGCCATTTTTTCCTTTTGCACCTGTTCCTGCCCCCATTTCTTCTTCTTAAAACAGTCCCTTTAGCATCTCTTACATTGTTGGTTTTGTGGAATTGTACACCATTAGCCTTTTTTTTTTCATGTGGGGGTCTGGAAAACTCTTTATATACCTTCCATTTTAAATAAGAGCCTTGCTGGATAGAGTAGTCTTGGCTATAGGTCCTTGCTTTTCATTACTTGGAATGTTCCATGCCAGTTCCTTTTGACCTATAGTGTTTCTGTTGAGAAATCAGCTGACAGCCTTATTGAAAGTCCCCTGTAGGTAGCCAACTGTTTCTCTTTATGCCTTTAAGATTCTTTGTCTTTAAGCTTTGCCATTTCAATTGTGATGTGTTTTGATGTGGGCCTCTTTGGGTTCATCTCGATTGGGATTATCTATCTTTCTGAATCTTTGTGATTCTCTTCCTCACCAAGTTAGGGAAGTCTTCTGTCCTTCTTTCTTTTTTTTAAGTATATTTTATTGATTATGTTGTTACAGCAGTTCCAATTTTTTTTCCCTTTGCTCCCCTCTGCCCAGTACCGCCCTTCCCTCCAGCAATCCCACCCCACCTTAGTGCATGTCCATGGGTCATGTATTTAAGTTATTTGGCTTCACCCTTTCCTATATTATTCTTAACTTCCCCCTGTCTATTTTGTACCAACTGATTATGCCTCTTAATCCCTTCACCATTTCCCCATTTCTCCCTGTTCCCCCTCCCAGCTGATAACCCTCCATATGATCCCCATACCTATGATTCTGTTCCTATTCTGGTTTGCTTAGTTGGATTTTGTTTTTATTTTTTAGATTCAGTTGTTGATAGCTGTTATTTTGCTGTCATTTTAGTGTTCATATTTTTGATCTTCTTTTTCTTAAGTAAGTCCCTTTGACATTTCATATAATAATGGCTTGGTGATGATGAACTCTTTTAGCTTTACCTTGTCTGGGAAGCACTTAATCTGCCCTTCCATTCTAAATGAAAGCTTTGCTAGATAAAGTAATCTTGGTTGTAGGTCCTTGCTTTTCATTACATTGAATACTTCTTGGCAGTCCTTTTATTCCTGCAAAGGGTCTTTTGAGAAATCAGCTGATAGTTTTATAGGCACCCCTTTGTAGACAACTCTCTGCTTCTCTCCTACTGCTTTTAAGATTCTCTCTTTATCTTTCACCTTTGGCATTTTAATCATGATGTGTCTTGGTGTGGTCCCCTCTGGGTCCAGCTTGCCCGGGACTCTGTGCTTCCTGGACTTGTCTGTCTATTTCCTTTGCAAAATTTGGGAAGTTTTCCTCCATTGTTTTTTCAAATAAGTTTTCAATTTCTTGCTCTTCCTCTTCTCCTTCTGGCACCCCCATGATTCAGATGTTGGCACATTTAAAGTTGTCCCAGATGTTCCCAAGACTCTCCTCATTTTTTTCAATTCTTGTTTCCTCATTCTGTACTGCTTGACTGTTTTTTCTTCCTTATGTTCCAAATCATTGATTTGAACCCTGGTTTCCTTCCCTTCACCATTGGTTTTGTGTGGATTTTCCTTCGTTTCATTTAGCATAGCCTTCACTTCTTCCCTTATGCATTTGCCATACTTAAGCATATCTGTTAAGCCTGTGAGCATCTTTATCACCAGTGTTTTGAATTCTGTGTCTGTTAGGTTGGCTATATCCTCGTAACTTAGTTCTCCCACTAGAACCATGATCCGTTCCCTCTTTGGGGCCATACTTCTCTGTCTCCTAATCTTGACAGGCTCCTGTGTTTGTTTGCCTCTATGTCTTGGGTAGAGCTGTTGCTCCTGTTATGTTGTAAGGGGCGGAACCTTAGGGATTCATCAGTACAGGGCGACCTGTTTCACCACATTGTGGTGCTCTATGTGAGGGAGGGGTCTGAGGGAACAATGCCACTTGTTTAGCACTTGCCCCTTTTCTAGGCACTTCTCCCACTTCCTTATGGGACTGGCGCCCCACTAGCTGTTGCCCTGGCCATCATTCCCAGAGTGGATGGGTCTGCGGATGGTCTAGGACCATGGGGGCCCTTTAAACAAGCAGACTCTGCTGAGAGACTGGCAGTTTCTGCCTCTGACCCAAACCCCACTGGTTTGCACAGTCAAAAGCAATGAGGCTTGATTTTCCCTGGTGCTGGGACCCTGAACTGCATGGTCTCATGAGAAGCTGGGAATGCTCCCCAGGTGTCCCTCCTAACTTTTAAAAACATGTGACTGTGGTTTCCACCAGCCTGTCACTGCCACTGCTGCTGCCACCACCACACTACATCCTCTCCACCCCGGCTCAATGCCTCCTACATGTCTGGATGAGTATTTCTTCTTTATATTTTTGTTTGTTGGACTTCCATGCACTTTGATTTTCTACAACTTCTGGTTGTTTCTGGTTTTGAGGTAGTTGTATTCCTTCTTAGTTGTGGAGGGAGATGCAGTGTGTCTGTCTATGCCTCCATCTTGGCCAGAAGTTGTCATTAGTTCTTCAAACAGGCTTTCTACCCCTTTCTACTTTTCTTCTCTTTCTGGTATCCCTATGACATGAATATTGTTATGTTTCATGTTGTCCCAGACTCTCTTATAATATTCTTATTCTGATCGGGTGGTTTTTTTTTTGTTTTTTTTTTTTTCACTTTTTCTTCTAAATCACTGATTCAATCCTCTGCTTCATCTGGCCTGATTTTAATTCCTTTTAGTGTATTTTTCATTTCAGATATTGTATTCTTCATTCCCAGCTGGTTTTTATTATAGTTTCTATGTCCTTTTTCATAATGATGTAGTTCTCATTAAGTTCCTTGAGCATTCTTATAACCAATTCTTTGAACTCTGTGTCTGATAATTTGCTTGCCTCAATGCTGTTCAGCCCTTTTTCTGGGGATTCCTCATTTCTTTAGTTTGAAATTTGTTTCTTTGTCTCCCCATTTTAGCTGTCTCTTTTTGTTTGTTTCTTTGTATTGGGTAGACTGCTTTGATTCCATGTCTTGTGGGGTGGGCTTATGTAGTAGGAGTCCTATGGTACCCAGTGGTGCAGACCCGTTGATCTTCTGATGTGGATGCTCTAGGAGTGCCCTTTGTGTGGGGTTATGTGGGCTTTGCTATTGTCTTTGGGTCCTGAATGTTATTGGCCTGTTTGTTGGTGAGATCTCCCCTCTGGATGACTGAGAGGCTCAACATCTACTACATCTTGTATGCCGTTATACAGGTGCTGACAGAACAAAACCAAACACCAAAAAATAACAAAACTAAAAAAATCAACCCCCCCATTAACAACAGAAATATCAATGACAAAAGATCAAAGAATAATAAAAGTGGAAAGGGAAATGGAATATAAAGGAGAGGGAAGAATAAGAAAAAGAATAAGAAGACCAAAGGACAGATAAGTGATTATGGGAGGATAAAAGGGAAGAGAACTAATACAAATAATGAATTGAAGAAAGAAAACAGGAAAAAGAGACAGTGAAAAAGAAAGAATAACAAAATTAAGAAAAGGGAAGAAGGGAACAATGGGGTAATTAAAGGTAAGAAGATAAGAGATATTGAAGAAAAAATAGAGCAAGAAAAATAAAAGAAAAAGAAAAAATTAGAAAAAATAGTCGTCGGCAGCCGTCCGTCTTGAGAGACGATGGTGTAGCTTCTTAAGAGTCTATCTGCACCGCCGAGAATGGCTGTGCAGTCCGACTCGGGAGTGACACGGTATCTGTCTCCTCCCGTGTTGAATCGACATCTTGCGATGACGCTGGAGTGTCCTCTCCAGTGAAGCTGAAGCTACAGAGCCTGGGCAGGGTGATATGGAGGGTCTGCTGTTGCCCATGCAGCAGACACCCCCTCTCTTCGCAGCTGAAAGGTCCAAGGGAAAGACGGAGTCAATACAGCTTGGCTTCAGGTGCGCCGCAGGAGTTGCCGGTGTTGACTACAACGTCAAACCGCCTTAGGGACTCCGGCTCCGTATTTTCTGTCGGGGTTTACTCCCTTAGCCTTTCCCCTGAAGAGGTATGCCGCAAGGCAGTGGAGGTTTTTTGGAGTCAGAGTTTTCCTTCTCTGATGTGCCCTGACTGGAAGATCGAACCAGCGACACTTAGCTCGCAGGCCGACGCTCAATCCACTGAAAAAATAGTAATGCTATGAAAAAATAACAAAAATCATGAAAAAGAACAAAGTAGAATTTGTCTCAGCAGAGTTTAGTGCTTGCCTGCTGGGTTCTTCCTTTAGCCACAGCTCTGATGTTGTCTGAGGCTGGTAAGCCAATATAAGGTGCTGTCCATGGCTAGCCCTCAGCAACCTGTATGAAACTACATTTTGTGGCTGATTCCCCTGAGCTGTGCTGCACCCAGGATGGGCCAAGCTGCTCTGCCAAGCTAGGTTCTATCAGCACTGGGCCCAGTGGTGTGTCCTCAAATGACACCAGTCACCACAGAATCTGCCTCTGCCTATCACTGCCTGCTGGCCTGCTCTCAGTCCCAAGTGTTCCTGAGAGGGCTTCTGGCAGAATTGGGGGCAGGGGATGGGACTCCTGCACCTCCCGTGGCAGGTGCCTTTCAGACTCCAGGGAAGACGGTGGGTGCGTGCTCCTGCCCCAGAGCCACTCGTCTGAGTCTGTCTGGGGATTATTTCCCTGTACTCAGCAGGGCAGGATAATGGGTGGTTTCTCCAGAGCCCAGATTTTGGGTCTGCTGGAAACCAGGAGGATATTTCTATGATTCTCCCATGAAGAGGAAGCACCAGTCTGTTTTCATGGAAAGTATATGGAATGACCATGCCCCACAACTCTTCTCTGACACCCTGTGTCTGCATATGTTGCCTTCTCCTCAGCAGGTGTTAAGATGCAGGGTGGGAGAAAAGAAAAAAAAAAAAAAAGACAAAACAAAAACCAAACAAAAAAAACAGAACAAAACAAAACAAAAACAGATGCAATGTGGAGGATTCTAGAGGGTGAGGTGAGCAGTATCCCACAGGATAAGATCATTGCTTTTTCCCTGGGAGGGGGTTGCTCTTCTCAAGAAAGATGGCTGCTGTGGAATCCAGGTGTATTCCAGCACAGAAAGCCCCATAGCTACTCCACCATGTCTCTCCCCAGTGTCTCCCACTCCAGACTCTGCTCATGTGATTCCAGTTCATGCTGCCCTCCCTTCACAGGGGCACACAAAATGTGTACTTTGGTCCCTTTATGAATTTTTAAAGAATAGTAGCTTTGTCTCTAGTGGGTCTTGTCTCTCCCCAGCAGAGAAAAACCCTGCAGCCTCTCACCACTGGATGCTATGCGGTTGTCTGATCCCAGCACAAGCCCTCTGTGCTTGGGAGCTGGGTTTGTGGTCCTGGGCTTCTCTCCCTTCAGAGGGAAGCTCCCACAGCTGCACCTCTGCTGCGGCCTGCCACCTGTGTGAACAGGCCACCCCTTTAATGATCTCACCCTTCCTACATGGTGGTTTTTGCCCATCCTTGGTTAAAAGCTTTTTTCGGGTAGTCTTCAGTTTATTTGGAGTAACTACTCCCCTCTTTAGTTTTAATTCCAGTTTGGTTCTGGGAGGAGGTTTGCAATATATCCTCCTACTCTGCTGCCATCTTGTGACCCCAGAACAGGTTTTATTATCTTTATTTTACAGATCAAGGAGTGGAAGTGAACAGATGTTAAATTATTTACCAAGCTTACATTTATTGAGTATCAGCAGTATACTAGGAATACCCTTGTTTCTTCATGTACGTTACCTTTTTAATCTTCATAAAACCTTTGAGAAGTAGTTGCTGTTCTTTCTATTTGAAATGGTGCAAGGTGGTTAAACTTACCCAAGGTCACATGGCTAAGCTATGGAGCCATGTCTTAAATTAGATATCTGCCTGACTCCTGGGCCCATGTGCTGCTGTTTTCCTGAATTGTAATCCTTGAATGAAGCCACACAGCCTAGCAAAATATGATCCTTCTTCACCTTAGTACCACAGTGTTCATTTTCTTAGAACTTCATTCTAGGGCTTGAGCTTTTGGAAAGTTTGCCTTTTCATGTGAAATTCATCATAACATCTTGATGTATTTTTCCTCCTTTCTACCAGGCTCCACAGCCAAGGCAAATCATATTAGGTCAGTTATAGCCTTCTTTGCCTGCATCCAAGTCTTCGTGACTGTCTCAGCAGCTGTCAAGAGATGTCTGTCAAAATATTCTCCTAACCAGCACCTTCCAGCTTCAGCCATAGCCTTCCAGATCTGTTTCAACATCTTCTCTCATCATCCCCCACATCCCTGCCATTTGTCTTCATTCTAATCAAGCAAACCTATTTTGTCCTTTATGTATTATTGTCTCACATCTGCCTCCATTTAGTTCCAGACATTGTCCTATATAACCTCCTTCTTCCTAACCATCCCCCTGTCCCATTAGCAGAAAACAGGCTTCATCTTAGGGGCCAGTTCCAGGTAAAAGTATCTGGAACCCCGTCTTGAGCAGGATTCTTAGGTCAATTCTGAGGTTAGTGAGAAAGTGTTACCAATATCTACAATGGGTTTGGAAAAAGTACCTTACATATCACAGATCTGCCATGTCTGCATGGTTTAAACAAGCACTTTAGAATCAGAATTGGATTTGAATCTCAGCTCTGCACCTTATTACCTGGGTGATCTTGAGCACAGTTTATTCATCTGTACAATGAAAGTGATACCAACCTTATAGGATTTTACATTACATAAACTGCTTACCAAGTGTGTGTCAATCAGTAAAAGTTGCTAACTTATTTTTTTATTTCTTCCTTCAAGAACCTCCTTAAATTAAACTTGATGGGTGTAACTTATTGGCAAGAGAGACTGAGTGAAGAGTTTCACCCATCTCTAGTCACTGTATGTTAACAGCTCTATAAATCTATAAAATTAAGGGAATTTTAAGCTAAAAGGGAAGTCAATCAATCTACTGTCAGTGGACTATCAAATATAAATAGGAACAGGAAGAGAAAAGGATAGGGGGAGCCAGGGAGAAAGGAAGCAAGGCTTGAAAGGAGGGAGAGGAAGGAAGAGAGAAAAGGAGAAACATGTTCATACATTTGTTCAATGCAGTAGCTAGTACAGCTCAGTCTATAATTAGCCATGGAAAAGTAACTGGCTTTGAACCAAATGGAATGTGCCTGGTCTGCTGAAACACAAAATGCATAATTTCCTCACATGTATTTTTCTAGGCTTTTGTGTGGAATGACTGTCACATCTTATTCATGTTAGTTACATAACCAAAGATTCTCTTTGTAGACAAAGAAAGGAAGATCGGGCTGCCCACTTTTATTGAAGTTTGTACTCATTTAGATATCCAGCTCCCTGTGAAGGATTTATCCTCTTTCCTGGGAGAAACATTTAGAATCCAGTTTTTTAGGGTTGCACTCTGTGGTCCAGAAAGTAGAAGTCAAACCCCAAAGACCATGAATAAAGATGTGCCTTATTATAAGAGAGAGCTGTGATATGCCCTGGGAGAGAAGGCTCAACAATATTTCAGATACGTCATATGTGCAGGTGGATAACAAAGGAAAGAAATTCTCCCAGATTTGGGGTCCTTTGAGGGAGGAAAGGAACTCCCACAATGAAAGGGGATATTTTGTGTTTTTTTCCATAACAGCAGATCGGCTCCGAAGGGAAAGAATTCCCAGTACTGCAAGGCCGGCCTGGCACTGGCCAACTTCCTTTGATACAGGTCCCTGTTCCTTCTGTCTCTCATCCTTATTTGCATAACGGGATGTTAGCACGAGGGCAGACACCTCCTGTTCTTTGAGATAATCATCCAGAATTTCAGGTATGGAGATATCCAACCTTGGAAAACCAACATCTTTCCCTCTCGTCGTTGTTCATATCCTGGGCCATCTTTCACTTGTCCATTCACAGACCTAAATCTAGGGATTAGAATGGAAGTGGGTGGTGGAAAATCCTTGGGTAATACCAGATGCTAAGCAGAATTTCACTTTCCCAGTGGTATTTTCCTCCTGACAGCACTAGTCCATGTGCATGTTATTCCACCTCTAATATTACTGCTGCCGAGCACTATGCAGCTGTGTTGAAGTTATTCATTTATGTGGTTTGGGCCAGTTTCTGAGAAACAGGCAGAACTAGAGAGCAGAAAAATCCATCATTGTTAGATCTGAACAAAGAAAATTATGATCTTTTCGGACTTGTCCTCCACCATGCCAATATAGATATAAAAACAACTGAAATTAATATAATGTTGTATGCCAACCATACTTTAATTAATTTTTTTTAAACACTATAGAAACAATAGAGATGCAGGGTAGATATAGAGAGACCTAATTCTTAGGAAAGAAGAATGGGAGTGGGGAGAATTCCCCTAACTCTTTGGCTATAATAACTATTCCTTAGAGTTTCATCTATCAGTTTCTTTTACATCTTATTTCTGTGGTTGGTTTTTGTATTTCTAGGGTTTTTTAAATATCGAGCAAAGACATCTGAAAACAAAACATTTGCTCCATTTTAGATGAGTTTTAACATATCTCAAAAAACAAAAGTATATTTGATCATTCTGGTAATATTTAGAAATGCATATTCATTTGACATTATTTGCAAATTAGATTTTTTTCCTCCTCAAAATAAATATAGCAATGCTTCCATATGTTTGAAGTTGGTCTTATCATTTTGCTAAGGGGGAAAAAGAAAATATATGGTTTATAGCAATTTTCATGTGAACACATCAAATCGTGTTTTCTCAAAGTTAGCAAAAATAGCTTTTCTACTTCTTCAATGTACTACTAAAGCTAAGAAGATAATATCATTTGTTTAAAAATATTAAGTTGTGACTGAAGTACTTTTTAAAATGTAATGAAACTAAACTATTTTACTATTTTGATTTCATATATAAAATAAAATATTGGGTGAGGATCTAACTTTCATTTGTTTTTCCAATAGCCAGAAATCCATATTAAAAATGCTTTAGCTTTTTATATACTTTTTTCTTGTAATAAATTCTTATACATATTTTTAAATTTGTTTTCTAGATCTCCTTATTGATTTCTGCGATAAAAATGTTTTTTCTTAATCATTGCAACTTTTATGGTATATTTTAATAGCTGGTAGATTAAGTAAACGTTCCTTCATTATTCCAGTTTTTCAGAATTTTCTTGGCTTCTTCAGATGAATGTCAGAATATTTTTTTTAAGTTTCAAAAATATCTGCTGAGATGTTTTTATTAGAATTTTGTTAAATCCATAAATTAAATAATAATAATTGATTTTTCCTGTCCAGGATCATTTCAATTTTAAAATATTTCTCTTTAAACTACATAATATTCTATATATGAGTCCACTAAATTTTATTTTTAATTATAGATATTATAGATTTTCTTTGAGGGGTGTGAAGTAGGGGTATGGAAGGAAAACATTAGTATTACTTTAAATGTTCTTAACTCTAGATTTTCCATTTCTTTTTTCCTTTTTATTTAATTTATTGGATCAACACTGGTTAACAAAATTACACAAGTTTCAGGTCCACAACACATCATCACCACCCCAAGTGAAGTTTTCTTCCATCAACGTTTATCCTCCCTATACACTCTCCCACATTCCCCCCAACAATCACCACACTGTCATCCGTGTCCATGAGTTTTTTCTCTTTTTTTCTTTTTCGCCCAATTCCTTCACCCTCTCAACCTCCCATTTGCTCCGCCCCCAACAACTATGAGCCTGCTCTCTAATTATGAGTTTCTCTCTATTTTGTTCATCAGTTCGTTTTGTTCATTAGATTCCAAGTTTTCCCATTCTTTTCATAATGCTGCATTTGATAATGGAAGATTATTTAAGGACTTAATTATCAACCTATATCAGAACAAACTATCTAACGCATATGACGATCTTCAGATTATAGTACAATGAAGAACCGTTTTCCAACTTCTAAAATGCCAAATTAGATGTATTCTTAATTGCCCGCCCAGAGCCTTTTAGCCAAACAAGGCATTCATGATTTTTTTCCTTCTAATTTTCTGTGAATGTATAACTTATCATCAATAACTCTTTATGTCAAGTTCTTTGTGGCATATTCAAGAGTATTAGAATATGTTCACCAACATCAGCTTCAAAAATCTGTTCTTGAGTTGCCCATTTGGACAATGGCATTACTTACAATTAAAATTTCAGGGTCCGGCTGTCAGAGGGGGGAGTGGTTGGGGGACTGGGTGAAAAGGGTGAGGAATTAAGAAGTACAAATTGGTAGTTTCAAAATAGTCCCAAGGATATAAAGTAGAGCATAGGGAATATGTTCAATAATAGTGTAATAACTGTGTACGGCACCAGATGGGTAATGGCAATACTGGGAGAGCATTTTATAAAGTATAGGATTATTAAACAGTTCAATGCTGTACACCGGAAACTAATATAAAGTCATATCGAATGTAAACTGTAATTGAAAAACTAAAAAAAAAATTTTTTTTTAAACTTCAGGGTTCTCTCTTCTACACTCTCCCGCACTTAACCACACCTGCCAAGTCCTGTTGAGTGCTCCAACAGTGTTTCTCAGTTGTGTTTTTTTCATTCTTGGGTTTCAAAGTCTCCCAACTTCTACACTCATCTCCTGCCAGTTTGTCCACGCCAGCACCTTTCACCTTTACCACAGCCAGAGTGAGCTTCCTAAAACTCAAATCTGGTCTTGACACTCTCTTGTTTAAACACAGGATAAATCCAACAAATATACATGAAAGATGAGCTAGCTTATAATTAATACGTTGAGTGCTAGTCATACAAAGATAAATAGGACATGGGCTTTAACTTTGTTGTTAGAAGATAAAAGCCAGACATGTTAGCATCACAGGCTGATCTGACTGGCAACTCCCTTACCTGTCCCCTGATATCCAGCCACACTGGACTCCTGAGAACACACCTCGATTCTTCCCTGCTTTGCTCAAGCTGCTTCTAGCCTCACCTGCTTTTCGTGGCAAAATCCTACCCTTCTTTCAATGCCAGATGGAATGTCAAGCTTTTCCCAATGCTTTTCCCTCTTCCAACACCATAGAAGGTAGAGCTAAGCTAACTGCTGCCTTGACTGCTGTCCCACAGCAGATGGTTTGTACCAGTAATGCGCACTTAAAGACTCTGATAGCTAATTGTCTCAGTGTCTGTCTTCTTGACTTTATTATGGTTGTTTTATAGTAGAGACCCTGAGTCAGTCACCTTTTGATACCTGCTTTAGTGCCTTGTCTTACAAATAGGAATGGAAATGCTCAAGTCTGCAAGGGGAAGCCAACAAGCAAAGCAGGTGCTCAGGCCTTTTTGCTTTTCCTGATAAATGTGGTGGTATTTTCTCAAAGCAAAAATTCAACTAATTTTTTCCATCTAAGAGTTGTACTGTACTTCTTGGCCTCAGTGAAAACAGCGAGGAGGTAGTATAAGATCCTAGAAAGAGGGCAGGCTTTGGAATCAGAGAACCTGGGTTTAGGCTGTAGTTCTATGAATCTGAGCAAGTCACATTACTCTAAGACTCAGCCTCCTCCACTATAATTAGGAATATCTGCCAACCGGGGTTATTTTCAGGGTTATGTGAAATCATACACATAAGAAGCTAAAAATTTTTTTAAATAAGGGAACACTATAAATGTCAGTGTTATCTTCATTATGGTTACTTTAATATGTAAGTGGAGATAGTTTTACATAAAATAGTATTTCTGTTAGATTTTAGAAATAATTTTGGAGGAGTAAAGCACATGTAAATGTATTTTAAGTATTTTAATTCTTTTTTTAAAAATGATACTTGTATCTAAGTTTGTCTGGGTTTTATAATTTTTAAATGTCCTGGAGGTGCACTGGCTGGGTCACTCATTGGTTATAGTGTTGTCCTGTACACCAAAAGGTTGTGGGTTCAATTCCTGGTCAGGGCACATACCAAGGTTGCAGGTTCAAACCCCAGTCTGGGCATGTACAAGAGGCAAGGATCTATGTTTTCTCTTTCACATGAATATTTCTCTCTCTTCTCTCCACCCCCTGCCTTCCTCACTCTCTAAAATCAATAAACGTATCCGCAGGTGAGGATTAAAAAATAAATAAAATATCCTGAAGAGAGGAGCACAATTTCATTTCCCCTTTTTTATTCTGGGGTGATACTATTTGTATTATTATCAGGTCTCCACTGCTTAGCATATATCTGTGGCAGGAATAGTATTTTGGATGCTAATCTGGGTTTATTCTGCCTGTATTTTTCCATTTTCCTCCTCTCTGTTCAAGTGTGTAAATGATTGCATGCTTATTGACTAGAGGTAGCACATGGCAGGGTGGAAAAGAGAATACACAAGCTTTCCCTCCTCATCCTGCTTCTCTCCTTCTCCTCTTCCTCTTCCTTCCCCTTCTCTCCTCCCCTCCCCTCTCACCAACCCAGTCCTGGCCTCTCTCTTCTACTTCCTTTTCATCTTTTATAAACTTCATTCTGATGCTAAGCAGTAGTCCTGGCACACTCTCTCTACCTCTCTCCTAGTTCTCCAGAAACTCAGTCCTCTTCTACCACCATGGCAAAGTAGAACGTCTGTGTGGGCAATGCAGAGCAACCCCTTTGTCCATGTGCTCACCTGGCAAGGTTATGCTGGGGTAGGGCCAGGATAGGGCCTTCCTGACAAAACACAGTCTCCCTTCCTAGTGGAAGAGTTCTTTAATTATGAAGGACTGATTGAAGATTGTTTCTATCTGAAGGGAAGTTCTCCTTCAGGGTCTCAATGTTGAAAGGACTATCTTAAAGAACTGAGATGTTCCTTTGGACTTCCTGTGTCTGGGTAGTAATTATCTCAAATAATAACTGTAGCCATGTCAGCACAAGTTCTCAGAACACGTGGACTGGGACAAAGCGGCAGGTAGGTAAAAGGGTCATTCTCAGACTTAAATTTATGAGACCCTGTGGCATCTGGGAGGCTTCAGATGCTTCCTCCTGGTCCTTTGGTTCTGGTGGAACCTCCAGTAGCACGGGAGGGTGGGGAATTTCTACCAAGACTTTGCTGTGTGCTTGGCAGAGAAACAGGTCTGGTTTCCCTTTTGAGCTGAGCATGCTTGTCAGGTGACACTCAGTTCTCTACCAAGCTGCTCTAGAAATGGTTCGATTTCTCTATATGGTACTCAGATTTCTGCATTCAGACAGGCGTAACAGCCCATCACTGGGATATATTTGATAGTGCTTTATCAAAGTAAATCGGGTTTTCCTATGCTCTTTTCAAAAGGAGAGGTCTGCAGCTTTTCAAAGGCATCTGTTGTGCTGTCATCCTTAGGAAATGTCATCATTTGTTTTCTAGTGGGTCTCAGCATCCTTAGAGAATACAGAATGGGACAGATAAAGTCTGATCATAGGGAAAGCAATTTGGGAGCTTTCAGGCATCGACTTAGGAAGACATACATAGGTGGAATGTCCTCTTGGGTCTTGAGTTCCAGATGGTGAGTGATGCGTGGAGAGCTAAAAGTATAATTACCTTCACCTTCTGTACAGTTTAACTTCCAGTAGCTGTGGACTGGCCATATTTGGGGCTGTGGACCTTCTCCGAAAGACCAGCTGTCCAGAGATTGGCCTGATTTATGCCTCAGCTTATTTCATCTTACCCCTGGGGAATACGGTTTACTTCAAGTTGCAATATCTTTGTTCTTTGTCTTCCTTACAGATTCATGAAGGTGGCAGGAAGCACAGTGGATGCAGTTACCTGGCAACAGTAGGTATTCACCATTTTCGCTCTTATTTGTTATCAGCTGCTGTGAAATGAAAGTTATTAGTTGTCATGAAGTTTATAGCTGACATTTAATAAGCTATTCTTCATCCTCCACAAAGAAAGTTGAAACTAACTCCAGAGTGTTCTTATGACACATACTAGTTCATAGTAATACAATTTAAAAACAACAACAACACTGACACATTTGGAAGAGCTCAGCTATCATGTACTCTTTTAAATCAGTCTGTCATCAGTGAGCAAGTAATGGAAATCTGAACATGTCACAATTTCTCCATAAGCTTTTGCTTAGGAATAAATTTTCTTAGGAGAGGAAATATTGTTGATTACTCAATATATCATGTGAAAATAGAAACACTTCATTATATTAATGGCAGTGCTCTTAATTAGTGCCAAGAGAGTCACTAACATGAAGCAAGTTAAAAAACAAAAAAGAATATGAAGGGAATGAAGCAGCTCCAGCAGAGAATGAACCCCAACACTCCAGGAAGAAGCTTACAATGGCAAAGATATATTACCCCGATGGGAGATTGATTTGTAAAGATAATTTTCTGAGACATAACTTGACATTTTTCTAAGTTTCCTTATGGCATTTGTTCTGGGATGTCCAACATCTTACAACATTTCACGATTTGAACCTGTAATGCTGCCTTTCCTTTTTGTACGAAATCTATACCACAGCATCTTCCAAATCATCTGTCATCTAATGTGGTCCTCACAGCTGATATTTTGCTCTTATTCTGTGCCCTCATAACTGTCAACTCTGGCCATCTTTCTCGGTTATGCTAACCTTTCTTCCCTAGCTTGTAACTCGTCTTCTTCCATTTTAAATGGGTCACAGTATTCCTTACATATTCATGACATGTCTGAAAGAAAGCAAAGTGAATGAGATCTTTATTAAGTATCCCAAAAGGAGTTTTGGGTTGTTGGCAATCAATAACTTCAATCATAATGGAAAATATTTTATTTTACATGTATACTCTTAGTTTCTCTGAACGACAAGTTTGAAATCTTTTCAGACATTCTTAGCCTTCAAATTGTTTTTGTAAGTCATGGAATCAGTAAGTATGAAGATCTTATCATTCTTTTGCTTAAAACCCTCAGTGTCTTCCCTTTGCACTTAGACTAAAAGCCAAACTTTCTACTCTGGTCGACAGGCCCTTTGTGTTTAGCCTCTGCTACATCTGAGGGCATCTGGTGCCATTGTGCCCTTACTCATTCTGTCCCAACACACTGGTGGTCTTTTGCTCCATAGAAAGCTCACAGGCATGTTGGCCTCAAAACCTCTGTACATGCTATTCCTCTGCTCAGAATACTGTTCCCCCCATTTTTTGTGTGACTGGCTCCTTCTCATCTCTTAAGATTCAGCTTACATGCCATCTATTTTAAGAGGCTTTCCCTGTCTAAACCAGGTTCCTCACTGATTCTTTTCCTTAGCTCTTTTTTTTAAAATAATTAATTTGTTTGTTTGTTTATTTTATTTTTAGAGAGAGGGGAAAGGAGAAAGAGAGGGAGAGAAACATCATTGTGTGGTTGCCTCTCACTCGCGCCCCCAACTGGGGACCTGACGTGCAACCTAGTAATGTGCCCTGACTGGGAATCAAACCAGCAACACTTGGCTCGCAGGCTGATGCTCAATCCACTGAGCTACAGCAGCCAGGGCTATTCCTTAGCTCTTTTATTCATAGTGTTTATTGTAGCTTATAATTACTATTTTTTCTTATAACTTGTTTTTGTAAGTTGTGTGTTTGTCTCTTCCATCAAAATAGTACTTATTTAATTCAATAAGTGCTTATTTAGGCAATTGTTTTTGTTTTAAGACAATACTTTCATTCTATTAATTACATTAAAAGTGGCATATTAGAACCAGATATAGTTTAGTGGTTGAGCACATGGGCATCAATGTCAAAAAGTCTGAGCTTCAATCACAGTTCTTTCAAGTATTGTCTCTATAATCTTTGCAAATCTTTATAAAATTCAGTTTCTGATTTTGTTAAAAATTTATTTTTCAATTACAGTTGACATGCAATGCTATATCAGTTTCAGCTGTAGAGCATAGTGATTAGACAATCATATAATTTACAAAGTAACCCCACCATTATTTTAAGTATCTACCTGGCATCATAATTTGTTATTACATTATTATTGGCTATATTTCCTATGCTGTACTTTACATCCCTATGACTATTTTGTAACTACCAGTTTGTATTTCTTAATCCCTTCACATTTTTCACCCAGTCCCCCATTTAGGCAATGTTTATTGGGCATTTACTTTGGAGGGAAATAACAACAATGATAATAATAATAACAATATGGCAGAAACTGTCACAGACTTGTGTATGCCTTACCATATCTGATCCTCACAACAACCGAATGAGGTAGGGACTATTTTTATCTCTATTTATCAACAACTTAGAGAAAGTTGTAGAAAATCCAAAGACTGTACAGAAAGTGGCAGGTTTTGGACTTGAAGTTTAGGTCTGTCTCCCTCTAAGGGCTATTCTCTTTAACTATTACTGCTCTGATAATAAGAAATGATCTTTTACTGAAAGTACTACATTCTAGTGGGGGACTTCAGATCCTCTTCAGTGTCCTCACCAAAGGCTATCTGGATAATGGATAAAGAATGAAGCTTGAAGAATTTGTAATTAGACTATTTTTACTTGAAAAATCAGGCTCTTAGGTTTGAAGACCAAGATACATAAGTTAATGTTTGGTGCTGCCTGCCAAACCATGCAGAAAAACCAGCAAGAGTTAGTGAGATGAAGTTGCAGTTACAGAAATAGTGGAGTAGCTTCCATCAGACATCAGTGAAAAATCTGGACAAAACACATACATTGAAGAGTGACCAAAAAGAAGCAAAAACTAGAAGTTATTCAATTCCTTGAAAGAAGTGAATATTACTGGTGAGATCTGTGGCTACTTAACAAACGATGCAGAATGAGGGGGCTAGAACCCAAATGAAATACATGATTATGTTGATTTGAGGTTTCGGAAGAAGGAGTGAAAAGATGGACATCCCAGAAAGGAGCTGCAGGGCAAAATGCCAGATATGCATATGAATTTGCCTCAAATCTTTGTCCCCCTGAAATGTGCATTTTCAAGGGAGACTCAAAGGAGCCTGGTAAAAAGAAATAGCTGAAAGCCTGAATAGTCAAACAGAGATTGCAATTGCTGTCACAGGAGGGGCAGGGATTATCATTTGAATCTTATAAATTAAGAGAGGCTTGATAAACACCTTGTGCTTTCCAGTGAAAACTGAAAGAGTCATGCCTCAGGAGTACAGTCTGTGTCCCAGGACTGAGGAATTGGTCTAAGTACAATGTATAACCAAAACGGACCCACTCTAAGAAAGTGTAAACTGAAGCTGCTACAGGAAAAAGATGATCAGCCATTCACTCAACCTCCTGCCAGATCCAAAATCAACACTTGTCTGTCTCTACAACATACAATCAAGGAATATCAACAAGAACAAACTAATGATACACTCCATAAATGAACGCATCTCAAAATCATCATGCAAAAAGCCTTATATTTTAAAAAAGCACATTTATATTATTCCAATTACATGAAGTTCTGGAATAGATTTTTAAAATTAGAATATTGTCCCTTTGGTATAGGGGATGGGAATATGGATTGAGAGGGAAAGGTGAATGAGGGAATATTCTGGGGTGATTATAAGGTGGGGTACACTGGAGTATGTGCTTATCGTAATTCATCAAATGATATGCTTACTATTTGTGCATATCATAGTATGTAAAACTTCCTTGAGAAAAATAACCATGAACAGTTACTGAACTCTAGTTAATGGTATGCCTGATGAAGTGATTAGGGTGAAGTATACCAAAGTCTGCAACTTGCTTTGAAATGCCTCAACACATAAAATAGATTTATGAATGGATAGAGGGATAGATAGATTGATAAATGTGTGATAGAGGGTGTATAGCAAAGTAGTAATTGTAGAACCATAGTGGTAGATACATGGTTTTCATTATATAATTCTGTCCATTACTCTGTGTTTGAAGTTTTTCATAACAAAATATTTAACAGGCCTAAATTGTTACACCTAAATAAATAATGTTATTCATTATGAAGTGGTATCTTGCTGTGAGAATATTTAAGAAAAGCATAATAAATGGGAAAATGCTTTTGTCAAGTCAATAAAGTAAAATATAAAATATGCAAGTCATACCTCAATAACACAAAATACACATGAACTCAAAGAAAAGTCCCTAATAGATTCATGGTGTTAATCTTTAAATGTATGGACTATAGGAACTCCTTTATTCTCATTTTTACTTTTCTGTAGTTTCCAATTTTCTGCAATCACCATGTAATGCATTTTTCTTTATTATGGAAACCATCAGTACCCAGCTCCACCCTTCCCACCTCCAATTGCCCCTCTCTAGAAGCAATCCTCACAATGTTAGCCACTTCTGATGGTTTTTTTTTTTTCATATTTCTAAATAACAGTTGAATGCTGCTGTTTCTTGATTTCTTTTCCAGTTCAGTTATTATATATTAATTTCCTACTATGGAAGATGAGAATTTAGCTCTCTTATTTCCCTAACTCCTCACACAGTGAAACATCCCATCCTCCAATATTTTGCATCTTAAGTATTGGTGAGATCAGAATTCAGTGCTCACATTTTTATGATACAAATATGATACCTGGTAGAGAATGTGGTGTGCTGTAATTACATATTCCTTCTTTCACAATTTTTTGCTTTCCCTAGAATTAATAACTGGCTTCATTTGCCTAGTTTCCTATTAATCTATCCCTAACTCTGTACCAGAGGGGTAAATCTCTCTCTATCCAAACACCCCAAGTAGCCATCAGTTTCATCTCATCCTTGGAGATTCTCACCTGGAGCAGGCCCTCTCTGGTCCCACCTGGACTGGTTGATCTCTGTCCTTCCTGCACGGCTGTTGTCCTGGGATCTCCCTTCACCATCATCCTGGGGATTCCTTTGGCTCTCTTACTGTTGGATCCATGCCTTTTTTTTTTTTTTTTTTTTAATGTTTACTCCCTCATTTTAGTGGAATATTTTTTCCAGGAAATTCCTGAGAAAAGATAAATGAGAAGTAAATATACTGATACCTTATATTAGAGTTTGATTTGTATTTTGGATGCATAAAGATTTCCCTCAAATTATGATGTCTGCCTCCATTTTGTTCTGACTTTCCTTACAACTATTGAGAAATCCAGTGCCTTTTACACTTCCAATCCTTATATCTGCCCTGGTTTTTTCTATCTTGGTACTTTTAAGATCTTGTCCCAAGTGATCCTTTATGCGATTCTTTTTAAAATTCTGTTCAGTAGGTATGTGGTGCACCCTGTCAATTTAAAATTCATATCCTTCAGCTTAGAAAAAACTTCTGAATTTTTGTTTCTTGGGTAATATTCTTCTTTTTATTTTCTGTGCTGTCTCTTTCTGGAACTTCTACTAGTCAAATATCAGAACTCCTCAAATGGTACTCTAATTTTTATGTATTTCCTCTTCCTTGTTTTTTCTTGTTTTCTCATAAATTCCCTTAATCATCTAAATTTTTCGGTTGAATTTTTCATTTCTGTTACCATCGTTCCAATTTCCGAAAGCTCTTGTTATTCCTCAATACTTTTTTATGACTTCTTATAGCTTCTTTCTTGTTCCTCTGAGGTTATCACTTTTAATTGCTTATTTAATTTTGTTTGTTCTTTTCTCTCCTCTTCACCCTTCCTACTTTGTGTTGCAGGTGAAGTCTTTTATGTATATTTTTCATTTAGTCATAGAGATTGTTTTTTTTTAATGTGTACTTAGGGATTGAAATTTTATAAAATAATAATTTGTATTACTTTATCAGGAGAATTATTAAGTAAAACTGGCATTTTGTTATATTGCAAGTGTGTGACGATGATCATAAGTCAGTGTGATGCTCCTTTGACGTTTCACCCACTGTTTGCTTTTGAAGCATCAGTCCCAATGTCAGCATAATCACTACAATCCATGAGAATCAGATCAATTACTTAACACTTTATACATCGCACCACCCTTTGTTTTTAGTGCCAATACAGCAAGTTATTTTAGTGCCATTCATATCAATGTCCTTTATCAATGCTTAATTGGTGTTAATATTAGATGAATGCAAGAAAAAAAAAGCTACATCTATAGGTTTACGCAGATATTAATATCCTGAACTACTAACTTTGTCTTCATGTTTGTGGCTAAACCTTTAATTTAACAAGTTACTGTGTTGTTGAGAGGGGCACTGAGGCGATTTCTTTTACTGCCTTCACTGAGTTTTCATCCAGCCGTCGTTCAACAATGTCAGCTGCGAAGGCTCTGTAAGTCTTGCGGCTGCCTTGGGCATCTTTCTAGCCAGAGTAGTACAATAACCTGCTCTTTTAAGTACAATAACGTTCAAAGTAATTTAAAAATGTTATTGCAAAATAAGACAACAAAATGTTCTTATTTCCATATAGGCAGAGAAAAAAACATCAGAATTTCAAAATAACCTACTGGATGGTTATGGGTTACACAGATTATAGCAGGCATAGCAGAAAAAAATCTTGACAAACTGAGTTAACTTTTAAAATCATACATACTTATCCCCCAAAACCATACCTTAGAAGAGTCAAGAAAACAAGAGTTTATGAGCATACATTCCATTAGCTGACTGAGCAACGATATGATCACATGTCATATAGGCTCTGAAAATCCCCACTGTAAACTTGTGAGAGAATGAGAGTGAAAATGGCAAATAAGGGTCTTAGTGTTATAATGAAAATATAATAGTTTTGATGTCATGGACCCATAAAAGGGCCTTAGGGACCCCCAGGAGTCCCCAGACCACACTCTTAATAACCACTGTTATAGAATGAGGGTAGGGAGTCTCAGGGCCTAGTTGCTTCACAGTGCTACTGTGTCAGTCCACCCAGTCACCCCATTCTCAAAGGCACCTAGTACTTCCAGCTCCTGAGACTTTTTAGGATTCGACAACAAGAAGTATGCTGCCTGCTTTTAGGCTTCTCTAAAATAACCCACAGATGCTGAATTCAGCTTTCTCTGGTCAGCTAAATCAGTTACCACCCTTCCTACTGTTTTCTAATATCAGCACTTTTACTATGGTGTTTTCTTGTCCTATTCTCTTAGATCTTGTAAGTTAATGCCTTTGGCGGGGGGTGGTGCATTACCATTGTCTTCGTGGGGTTTTGGGAAGGAGTTTAGTAAATGCCTGTTTTTAAATCACTATATTTAATCTGAAATCCTGCTTTTTCAGTTCTTCTAGGATTATTTTTAATAAGACAAAATTTTAAAATTACTCTTCAAAAATAGGAAATTCATTTAAAATATTTATCCAGTTCAGCAAAACCAGGTGTTCCCAATGCCTGGACCCCACCAGAGACCAACAATAAAAACTATGACCATGTGGCCCAGACATCAGTATTTTTAAGAAGTCCATTAGGCAATTCTGATGTTTAGTGAGGATTGAGAACTACTGTCCTGCATCCTTCTGACTGACCATCAGTAACCCCTGGGCACTTAAACTCCAGAAAGCACACTCAGCCTATGGTTCCTAGACCACTACCAGAAGCAACAGCAGCATCACCTGGAGCTTGTAAGAAATGGAAATTCTCAAGCCCCATCAAATGTCCACTGAGGCAGGACCCAGCAACCTGTACTCTAACACTCCCTCGCGGGGATTCTGATGCACTCTGAAGCTTGAGAACCACAGCCACAGGGGATGACTTCCTGGACCTGATTTCTTAGAATACATTCATGACCATATTTTTTGGCATAAAACTTTCTTCAATAGCTTCTTTATTGACATGTGGATGGGAGAAAAGATTTAAGGAAAATTGTCCTGGGAATTGACCTTCGGAAAATTCCTTGCCCTTTGTAATCAGAGTCAAAGTTTCAAGTCATCTAATTTTTAATAAGTTTTCTCATATAAAAGTCAGCACTTTTCCCCATTTGGCCTTAATCTGCACTTACATACATTATTCCTTACTTGTTGCAGAAAAATGAAATATGGTGGTATACTACAGCCGTAGGCTTAAAGAGATCGATTTTAGAATTTTAGCTACATTGAAAAGCATAAAGGTGAACATTTTTAAAAAGTCACTGCAAGAGGAACTATGGATTTGCCTATAATATAAGTAAATGTGAGCAAATGACTCTTGAGAAGAGCATCTGTGGGAAATTCATGAACATTGCCGGGAGTAATGGGACGTTAAGTGACTTGTTAAGCAGAGATTCTGCTTAAAAGGAAAAGCTGAAGGAATTCACCGTATAGATACTCAATTTTAGAGAAAAGAGTTCAAGCAAAATGTGAACCTTATTTATAAAAAATTGGAAAAACCACTTAACAATGTAAGTAATTCACAAGAGTGATAAAATATTTAAAATACTGTTTTGGAAGTGAAGAACCTACAGAGCTGTGTCCATTATGGTTTGGTAGAAAGAAAATGGGCTTTGAAGTCAAATAGGCCTGGACAGCATTCCTCCGATCCTTAGTAGATTTGGGGCCTTGATGAAGAAGTAAATTCTTCACAGCTCAGTTTTCCCACCTATAAAGTAGGGTTAATGCCTACCTCATAGAATTGTTGTAAAGACTAAATGATGTAATGCGCAAAAAGCACTCTGCACAGTACTATATACATCTTAAGTACTCACAGACTGTGTTTCCTTCTTCCTTCCTCTTCTGTCTTTCTGTGATCCTTCCCAATCTCTCCATTTATGAAAGTGTCTCACTATGGAATAAACAGATGTTTAGCACATATTCCATTATTGAACATTTTTATAGCACTCTGCAGATGCTTCAAGGCTTTTGCTTACAGTCTTTTCAGCCAAAGGAGGAAACTGGGTGGTTCTTTGGGTAACCCTGTTGTGTTTTATTTATTAATTCATTCAAAGGTTATTTTTTGAGCACCAATAAATATTTTCAGGCATTGTGCTAGATGTTATAGATAGACTAGTTAGAAAAAGAGACAAGATCCTTTCTGGGGAACTCAATGGGCTTCTAGTTAGCAAGGAGTTTGTCCCTCTTGTGATCATTTCTGCAAGCCATGTTTATTCTCCTTCTTCCCAAAGAGAAGGTGGAAGAGGAGAGGTGCTTCTGGTAGAGGAAGTAAGGATCACAATAAGAAGAAAATCCTTGTGGGCCCCAGAGAGAGCCATGCCTAGATATGTATCTGTTGCAGAGAATTTAAAAAGAAAAGGATAAGGAGGAAAGGGAGCCAAAATTACACATGGAGCTTGGCTGCAAAAAAAAAAAAAAAAAAAAAAATAATAATAATAATAAAATAAAATCTGAAAAAAATGAAGAAAAAGAACTTTCTAAAAGTGAGAAGAATCGAAGAGCTCTTTAAGAAGGAGAAGACTATCTACACACACCTGTGTGTATATATATGTATTATACATATTTTAATTGAGCATTTTCTGGGACCATGCTCTGTGCTAAATTCTTTAGAGAAGTAGTCCAGAGCATGGGTTTTGCTCTCTAACAGATTGAGTTCAAGTCTTCCACACATAGTTTCCGCGTGACCTTAGGCAAGTTGCTCACACCTCATTGAGCTTCAGTGCCTTCTTCTGTGACGCAGGTGGTGGGCTCCTTACCATTGGCTCAAGAGGTGCTTGTAGCTTTCCTCTCAGCATGATTATTCTGGAAGGCTGGGTAATCTTACTAGTTCCCTTTACCTCATTCACTCCCACGGAAGCTGTCTGTCTTCCACTGACGTGGGCGAGAGAGAGTGAGCAACTCCCTTCCCATTTCACAATGTGTATACACACATAAAACCCCCCAAAAGGCTCAATCTGGCATTATCTCCAGGTTTCCACCAATGTCTCCTCTGCGTAAGGAGGGAAAGTTTGAAAAACACTGGTCCAGACCCTTGTACATAGCTAATAACATCTGCCATTAATTAAAATTGCTCAAGCACATTATATGCATCATATCAAGGGCATCTGACCAATATATGGATATTAAATGGGCAGCTTTTAAAGACTTGTTAGACTTGAAATCCCAAGATTATGCCTGGTCCCAAATGTCCTTGTTTTAATTACCCTGGAGCCCACCCTGGTGATGCGCTGTTAATTATATCTATCTATTTTGTTACTTCATGAGATATCAAAGGGTCTGAATGCCAGCTTAGACTTAGAAACTCCTGACTCTCATGTCCTTTATTCCTCTGTGAAACAAGCATTGCAGTAGTCTGGAGTCATACTAGTCATCTGGTTTTGAATTCTGGCTCTAATGCTTACTATCATGTACAAGTCATTTAACTGCACTGAATCTCAGTTTTTACATTTGTAAAAGAGGTATTCACTCATTCAAAATATATTAATGGAGTATCTACTCTGTGACAAGCACTGTTTCAGGTGCTTGGGATAGATTACTGAACAAAACAGACAAAAATCCCTGCCTTTATGGGGCTTACATTCCAGGAGAGCATGGTGGAGTTTGGTGGGGAAGGAAAAGGGTGGATAAAGACAATAAACAATAACTATAATAAGAAAGTTGTATAGTATGTTAGAAGATCAAAAGTTGGAATAAAGGAAATGTTGAATGGAAGAGGGCAGACTGCAGTATTAAATGGAGTTATCTTTGAAAAGGTAAGATTTGAACCAAGATATAGAGTAACTAGGAAGCAAGGGACTTAGCTAAGCAGATTCCTTGAGCAGAGGAGCAGCTAGATCAAAGGCTCCAAGACAGGAGTGCGTCTTAGGTGTCATATTAGCTTCCATCACATAGGATTGTGAGAATAAAGGAGAGGAGGCCTATAAATATGCATGAAGCATAGTACTTAATACTCAGTATTTAGTAAGTTTGGTTATGATTATTATCATTTTCACAGATGACACATTTCCACCTGCTCAGTGTGTTGTGGCATGTAAATGGAATGGTTCCTTTTGAAATTGCTATTTTCCTTCATATATATTCCAACTTTTATACATACTACTCTGAGATGAAAAAATACACTTATTATGTCTGAATACTTTTCTTTCTGGGCAAGAGTCATGAAAAAGGTGTAAACTGTTTTTTATTTAAAACATCTTTGAGGCTAAATTGGAAATGTGACCACTGTTCCCAGGTCTTCAGTTGCTTTTATCAGTTTTCCAGTGGTTATTATCTAAAAGGCTGCTACAATCAAAAGCATAGCCACCACTAGGGAAGACTTTCCAATATTTCCAGACAATCTAACATTTTCCTCTCCGTGTTTCTTTTCAGTTTTTGAGAAAAGAATAGGAGATGTTACATTATTGAAATTCTATTTTCGCTATCTTTAACTGCAAATCCTTGGAGGATTTGAAGCTCTGTGTACAGTTAGTGTTCAATGTCATGTACTGTGTGAAAGCTTTACATCTACCAAATACTGTTGTAGCTGCTTTACATAAAATTAAATCCTCGAAAGACCTGACTACCATGCTACACAGAATATGGTCCAGACCAGCAGCATCAGCACTACCTGGGAATTGTTAGAAATGTAGGACTTGGGCCTCACCCTAGACCAGTTATTGTGTCAGAATTTGTAGTCTAATAATATCCCAGGTGTTTCATATGCACATTAAAGTCTGAGAAGTACTTCCCTGGAAAAACAAATATCATTAACACCATCTTCCTCAGATGAAGTAAGTAAGCTTCAGAGAGAGCAGGTAACTTGTATAATTACTCACAGCTAGTAAATGGTGATCCTGGATTTAACTGAGGTCTGTTCACAGGGATGAATGCATACTCTTTCCACTAAGTATTTCCCTCACAGTTTCTTTTTTAATAGACATATTTCATAATCTATTTTATAGAGAAAAAAAGAAATAGTTCAGCTTCCACTTGAATGTACTTTGAAAGCATTTGCCCAGACAGGCTGAGTATAAACACCTGGTCTAAATAAACAGGTCTAGAAGATGATACTTGAATTTGTGTGTGACTGAGGGTGGATGCCATATGCTCCCCTGTACTTTTAAGATAACCTGCCTTTCTGTTGAATTAGGGAATCCAAGCGTAATTGTTGGCAGGATTCTCCCCAAATCTTACTCTGATGAGCAGAACATAAGAGCGAATAGGGAACAGCAGACTATGGCCTGAGGAGATGAACAGTCTGGTGTACAAGTCAGGGAATGTCTATTTTTACGAGTAAGGAGGAGGTATTTTTATGGTTTGCCTTGAGCGAATAGCCTCTGATGTTGAGAAAACAGACTGGGAACAGCTGGACCACACTTTGGATCAGTTGCAAAACAACTTGATACATTTGTCTCTGGTGTCATTTGATCCCTTGGAGAGCTGTATTATCTCAATGTGGATGTTTGACTTGCAGGCTTACTTTGTGCAGTGAGTACTGTTTGATTGTGTTCCTCAAATTACACGGAATGTTGATTACATTCACTTGGGAGTTTGGATTCTAGGATTACAGAACATGGAACCTCACAGATGACTGGGTCCTAGGGTCTCATAGACCCATCATTATATTTACCACTATCAGAATTCTGGTTTCTGGATGTAAACCATACTTGATAGCATCTGAGAAAACCATACAGATATTCAAAGTTATCTCCCATTTTCAATATCTGGTAATATATTCCACATTATCATCTTAGGTGGTCTTTGTGAACAACACTTTTCTAACTTGATCTCAGTACACAAGTTATTGTTCTTTTATTCAGTATTATTTTTTTCTTGAAAAAATTAAACAAGGGACACTTACCATTTAAAGGTTTGCAAAGTAAAATTGAATACACTTGTGTGATTTCAAAAGCAGCTAAATATTTTGTCTTAGAAGTTTAGAATATCTAAAGCAATCTATATATTCAATGCAATTCCTATCACGATACCAATGCAATATTTCACAGACCTAGAACAAAAATTTATATGGAACCATAAAAGACCTCGAATAGCCACAGCAATCTTGAGAAAGAAGAACAAAGTTGGAGGAATCATGCTACCTGATATCAAACTATACAACAATGCCATAGAATCAAAATAGCACAGTACTGGCATAAAAACAAACAGAGATCAATGGAAAATAATGGAGAGCCCAGAAATAAACCCATGCCTTTATACTCAATTAATATTTGACAAAGGAGGCAAGAATGTACAATGGGGTAAAGAGAATCTATTTTATAAGTGTTGTTGGAAAAATTGAACAGATAGGTCCAAAAAATTAAACTAGACTACCTTCTTACACCGTACTTAAGAATAAACTGAAAATGGATTAAAGACTTAAATGTTAGACTTGAAACCATAAAAATCCTAGAAGAAAACATAGAAAGTAAAATCTTGGACATTTCTCATAGCAATATTTTTTCTGATGTATCTCCTCAGGCAAGGGAAACAAAAGAAATACATAAACAAATGGGACTACATCAAACTAAAAAGTCTTTGCACAGCAAAGGAAACCATCAACAAAATGAAATATAACCTACTGCATGGGAGAACATAATCACCAATGATACATCTGATAAGGGGTTAATTTCTAAAATTTATGAAGAACTTATAAAACTCAATACCAAAAAAATAAACAATCCAATTAAAAAATGGGCAAAGGACCTGAATACATACTTGTCCAAAGATGACATACAGATGGCTAATAGACATATGAAAAGATGTTCAACATCACTAATAAGAGAAATGAAAATTAAAACCACAATGAGATACCACCTCACACCTGCCAGAATGGCTATTATCAATAAACCAACAAACAACAAATGTTAGTGAGGCTATAGGGAACCCTTGTGTGCTGTTGGTGGAAATTCAGATTGGTGCAGCCACTATGAAAAGTAGTATGGAGTTTCACCAAAAATATTAAAAATGAATCAGCCTTATGACCCAGCAATTTCACTTCTGGGAATTTATCTGAAGAAACCTAAAACACTAATTTAGAAGAATATCTGCACCGCTATGTTCACCGTAGCATTATTTATAATAGCCAATATTTGGAAACAGCCCAAGTGCCCCTCAGGAGGTAAGTAGATAAAAAAGCTGTGGTACATTTACACAATGTAATACTACTCAGCCATTAAAAAGAAGGAAATCTTACCTTTGGGGACAGCATGGATGAACCTGGAGAATATTATGCTAAGTGAAATAAGTCAGCCAGAGAAAGACAAATACTATATTATCACTTACATGTGGGGGGAGACGCCCTCAAAACTGGAATTATCTTCTGGTGGGCCGATCCTTTGTAATGCAGACTTCCCCAACTAGGGGAGTGTTCTAGGCACCCATCTGTATCAGCGTACCAGCTGGCATTATTGTGAGAGTCTGTGTTTGAAGACTCTTTCAACCCATTTGCCCCATTTCATGGTGAGGGATTTACAAGTGCACCAGCCCACACTGTGCTGAGTGTTCAACAGTTTTGGCCCAAAACAGTATGAACCCCATGCCCCACCCTCCCTACTTACCTGACCTCACACCGAGTGACGTTTTTGTTTGTTTGTTTCCCTGAATGAAAAAAGTCCTCAAAGGAAAATGTTTTGCTGATGTGGAAGAGGTGAAACGAAAAATAGCAGAAGCATTAAAAGGCATAAAATCAGTGAGTTCAAAAATTGTTTTGAGCAATGAAAAAACATCTCGATAGGTGTATTGCATCAAATGGAGAGTACTTTGAAGATGACTAAGGATGACTGAAGTTTATAAACACAGTATTTTATAAACCAGTTCTGGGTTTTGGGGGGATCCTCTTTCATATGTGGAATCTAATGAACAAAATAAACTAACAAACACAAACAAACAAAAACTTCATAGACAACAGTATGGCCACTACCAGAGGGTAATGGGGTTGTGGGGGAAGCAGGAGAGAGTAAAGGGGGAATAAATAGTGATGAAAAGAGACATGACTTGGGGCAGTGAACACAATACAATATGCAGATGATGTATTATAGAATTATACACCATAAACTTATATAATTTTATTAACTAATGTAACCCCAATAAATTAAATTAAAAGAAACCCAACTTGTCTTTTGATGATAAATTGAATGAGCCAACAACTGTCACATGAGAAAGGGCTGAGTACTCTGAACAAATAATTTACCCTGACAGACATTTGTTCTCCTTAAGAAAGGTGGCTGCTTTCTTCTCTCTTTGGTAAGAAATGATCAAGCACTTTTATCCCAGTTCCCAAATTTATGGCAACTGAAGGTCCTGTTAAACTTGTATTACCATGTCTGTACCCACCACCATCATCACCACCACTACCAGCTTCTCTGATAGTTGGGCTTCTTTCTAAGGAACAAAACCTCAGAGAATTCAAGAAAGCAAAGAGAAATAAAATGTATGTCGTTAGAAGCTATGGAGGATGATTTTGAGCATGTGCAGTATGTAATTTCATTATTGTCTAGAGTTACATGGCTGTTGCCAGGATCAGGAAGTTTCCTAAACAGAACGTGTTGTTGTTAGACAGCAGCATTACTGTGGTTTTTGCTGGTATTTGGTGCAGAGGTGGATAGATGTTTTCTGTCATTTTCCCCTTTTTTGCTTTCTTCCCACTTCATTTTGTATAAATAAAAGGAAACAAAGTTAAGGGTAACAAAAGAACCACCATCCATAAACACTTAAGTTGTACACTTGGCCTGTAGAAATCAAGAAATTCAAATTTTCTATAACTTTAAAAATTCATTTACATTGTATGTAATTAGTATAGTTTTTCAATGCTTGTTCAACTTTTACATAAGATGCCTTAATGTGAATCACATGAAAAATGTGGTTGAAATTTATGAATGCTTTACCATTTGCATTTCTTGTTTTGTGTGAGTAATTTTGCAGATTGGTGTTAGCCTAATAGGCTGGGAGGGGGACAAAGAGAGAGTTGGAAAATGCCCTTCCTTTTTGGATATGTGGTATGCCCAGAGTGAAGGGATGGTAATTTCCCGATGCCATAGGGACATTTTTATTTCATGAAGAGCCAAGTTTTGCCATAAGGAGAGCAGAAAGTGTTTGTTCCAGACAGGGAAAAACTGGCAGCCTCACCGGTAATAGCAATAGTTCACTGCTTGAGAAAACCAGCCTAGTGAGTGGGCAGACCGTGGACTGGGGGGGGGTCTCAGAATCCCATGAAAAACCTACAGGTCTTAAGAAATTTTACAGATCCTTATCTGCTTACCACAGGAGCCAACTCTTTATTGCTATTTCCTTGGGCTTAAGGCACTTCTTAGGGTAATCAGTTCTTTTATGATTCTGATGAAAATGATTTTTCTTAGAAAAATGCATGTATATATGCAGAAATACACACACACAATTTTACATAAGAGTTCAAGGTTTTTATAGATCCCCTGGAGCCCATCCACAGACCTCATAAGGAATCCTAAGACCCTAATGTCAAGAACTAGATTTGAGCATTGCTTCCTCCTGCCCTCATAACCACACAATTGACTCCCATGCCCCCAAGTCCTCTTTTTAAATGCCTTTTAAGTAGAATGTATAAAGTCCCCAAAATCTTAATGTAAATTAAATTATTCTTGTGTAACA
The DNA here is from genome assembly GCF_987537825.1 of Furipterus horrens. Lineage (NCBI taxonomy): Eukaryota > Metazoa > Chordata > Mammalia > Chiroptera > Furipteridae > Furipterus > Furipterus horrens. The sequence goes on from NW_028327175.1 coordinate 134,415,003, forward strand.
AGATACAGGGGGTTGTGGGTAACAAGAGAAAGAAGTCTTTCTTAGTCTCCCCTTCATTGCTGCCCTCGACATTTTATATATATGATCAGTGTTCATCAAGACACTATAGAGAGAAATGGAGATGACACATGGAAAAGACACATATGACTATGTGAAGACACTTTATTTTATCTTAATTTTCCTGGACTGATATTTGCCAGAACTGTGGTGTAAGAGAAAAACAAGGGAGTGAGATGTTTGTATAATACTATTATCCATACTGTTTTTATGAATTCCTCCCTCCAAGATTCATGGAATATTGCTAACTGGCATATTCTTCCTAGCACTTCTGGCAACATTGGTAAGGACAAGTATTTTTACTACACTTGTACTAAGAATAATTATAATCAGCAGAAAATAATACACAACCGATATATCAGATATTTAATGAACAGATTGCAAAAAGCTGCTGATTATTCAAGTACATCATTTTCTGGAATCTATTCAATTAACAATTGCTTCCTGCTCACATGTGGGAGACAGTCAATAAATGTTGAATCTGAACCTGTTTCAATTGGGGCAGAAGTGAAACAATGATAATTACAAGATTCCTTTTCAGATACCTCCCCGGGTCAGGCAGTAAAATACATGTTTTGTTCCTGAAGAACACTCTGAACAGTGCTGTGGGGAGATAATTCAGGTTTATTCTGTATCACAATGTGGCCCTAAGGATAAAATACAAAGAGTTTCAAGATCATAGTGTTAGATAACAAGATGGTTTCCGGCCCTCCAGAAAAGAATAACCTTTAATACAATACTTTTTTAACCCTCCAACAGTCTTGCCAAAGTTATATTGTTATTTAATTAATAAAAATTATGTTATAGCACATGTATTAAAAGCATTGTTCCTTGAACTGTGATTTTCATGAAAACATTCTATTTTGTAGATGATGAAAGAGAGGTTGAGGTCAAATAATTTCATCAATTTATCTGTATGATAATATGGTAACTAATCAATTAATATACTTAGTTAATATGACTAATTATAATGCTTTTTCTAAAAGTGATTTTCTATTTTTTAACATTTACCAGGAGGACAGTTAAAGGGAAATAAAAACAAACTTAAAATGTGAACAGTTTCCCAAGGCTTGGCCTACCTTTAGTATGCATGTTAGGAGATATTGGATTTGGGGAGAAACAGTCACCTCCCTCAGATTAGTTGGAAATGCACCCACCTCAAGTGGTCCAAAATAAAAGTTTTACATGTCCTAGAAGAATTTGTGTGTGTGTGTGTGTGTGTGGTGTGTGTTTTAGTTATATCAGTGGGTTATTTTCTGTCTTCATGTGGTAACTTAATTAACTAAAATGTGAAAAATCAAGGAGGCAGAAAATGATATTTCACATAGGCTTCAAAAGCAATTAATGCCAACCTTCTAATGTCAGCTGGCCATTAACTTACATTTCAGGGCCAAATGGCCCTGTGACTAGCTCCTTTTTGTCAAGACCCCCAGCATCTTCACAGTTAATTGACATGCCCCTAGATACTCACTGTCAAGGACAGACCCACACTTGTACTTTTGGAGCATTAACACGCGAACTTCACACCTGAATGCCAGTGTAGTCTCTTCTTAGCAGGGCTGGCTTGTAACACAGGGCTCCATGCTCAGAAGGACCTTGTACTTGGTTTGATGCTCTGCTGTCACTATCTTGAAATTCTTAATGATTTTTAAACAAGGGCTTTTGCCTTCTTACATTGGACCCTACATATTATGGAGCCAGTTTTGATTCCCTATAATCACTTTTAGGCTTTTTTTTTTCTATTTTAAAACGTTCATGAAACTGCTGGACTTTGTTGGGAAGATTATCAAATACCTATCTAAGCTGGTGTAGTAAGGGGCATGGAGGAATAAGAAGTGAATAGCATGATTCAGTGCGACTCTGCTGTGCTTCCAAAATGTCAAATGCTAAAATTCCCCTTTGACTGTTCCCTCACATTAACCTTTCCTAAGTCCTTTTTACTACAGAACTAGCTCTTCATCTTCTCCCTGATGGAATTAGTAGCTCTATGTGTCGCATACTTATTATGGGTGTTGTACTTTACGTGCACCATCTCATGGAATCCTCACAACAACCATGGAGAGTTGGTGTTACACCTTCTTTATGGTGAGGAATACAAGGTTCAGAGGGCTTTACTACTTTGCTCAGTATTTCAAGTTAGGTCTGTCTGTTATTTTGTGTGTGTGTTTGCATCACCAGCATCTGTTCCCCACTTATACCAAGATCCCTTTTTAATATAAGACCAATATTTAGTTCCATTTTCTCTAAATATCTCTCAATCCTTACCTCTTTCTTTAAAAAAAATTAATCAGATTTATTGAGGTGACATTGGTTAATAAGATTATATAGGTTTCAAGTGGACATTTCCATGATACATCATCTGTATATTGCATTGTGTGCCCACCACCTAAAGTCAAATCTTCCATCGCCATCTATTTGACCCCCTTTACCCCTAATGATCACTCCAATCTCCCTTCCCTCAAGTAACTGTACAGTTGTCTGGGTCTATGAGTTTTTATTTGTTTGGCCACTTTGTTCCTTTCAGTTTTATGTCCCACATATAAGTGAAATAATATGGTTCTTAATTTTTTCTGTCTGACTTATTTCACTTAGCATGATATTCTCAAGATCAATCCATGTTGTCACAAATGGCAGTATCTCATCTTTTCTAATGGCTGAGTGATATTCCATTGTCTATATGTACCACAGCTTCTTTATCCAGTCATCTACTGAAGGGCTCTTCCTCTTTCATTTCCGTCGTATTTATGTCCTCTCTTCTCTCATATTCTCATTCCTTTTTCCCTCAGTTCTTACTCTTTCTAGGCCTGGACTTCCCTTTTTCATTCATTCAGTAGTCCTACTTAAAATTCTATTTTGTTGTAAATAAAGTCTCCCACATCTTTAACCTTTTCACAAATAACCCCTTTGCCTTTTGCAATTTTGTTACTTTTGATATCATCTTCTAAATAAAAATTATGTAAACCAACCATCACTGCAGCAAAGCAGTAACTATTTTGTTTGCATGATAAAAGTATTCTCCAAAATAAATTAGTCAGTTATAGCAATTTTGAAATCATTATTATTGCATAGTGATTGGACTCTAAGAAAACAGAGCATGTTAGATAGTGTAGAATTAATTAATACCTTTTCCACATTAATTTTACAAATATTTATTGAATACTCCTGCATCTAATATTTTGAAAGGAAATATAGTTGTTATTAGCGTTCAATTATTTGAACTTTATTTAACAAAGTTCCTACTGATTATAATAAAGACCATTGTATAACTTACCTATTTAGTCTCACCTAGAATGTCAATAATCAGCTAACTGAGGTCTCCCTGCTTCTTGTTATCTCACTTCCCAGTCCCTCCTCATCACTATCACCAGCTATTTTTTCTTAAACACACATCTGGTTATATTCTCCTCCTGTTTAAAAACATGATTTATTCAGCATCTAGTGACTGAACCCCCACTATGTGCCAAGCATATAAAGACATTAAGAATACAGTGAAGAACATGATATTCATAAGGACTTGCATTATAAAGATAACCTCTCATTTCCACCCCACTCCCCCCTTGGTAATAGCAATACTTTAGAACAACATGTAGGGCTTATCATAGTCGGCATGGCACTAATTGTCCCAGTTTTATCCCTGTTCATTCTAACTCCCTCACCCCTGGGCATGTTGTGCTCCCAATGAGGCAGTGTTTCTTTTTCCACAGCACGCATTTCAGGCTAGTGCTATTTCTTCTCCCTGCGGTGCCTTTCTTTCCCTTTTCTGACTTAAAAAATTTTACTTCTTCTTTAAAGCTGAGCTCCCATGTCAAACTTTGAACTTCTTCACTAAGCCTTTCTTAACTAACCTACCTACCTCAGCCTAGCAACTGTTGAACTGGAATTTTCTTCCTCTTTCCTTTCCCGTTCTTGCTCTTTGAAACTGGTGTTCTTAAGCACTAAATTTAAAGATTTACAAGAAAGGTAACATAAGTAGTGAGACGAAGAACTTCAAAATCCGTTAGCAAACTGAATACAGCACTCTAATTCACCTAGGGTTGTTATTTGATGGCTGGATAGTCTCAAGCAGTTGATAAACACTGGATGATATGTAGGGATAATACGCCTAATAGATAAGGTTTCAGCATCCAGGGAATTTGCAATGTAGTGGGGAAGATGCATTCTTTACATGAAACTACAGCAAGCAATAGATAAGAGTAAATAATGGAGTGCTATTTTTGAGGCGTAGACTAAACCAAAGTTATAGATCAGGTGAAGGCACTTAATGAAACCAAATGACTTGGCCCCCCTAACTCCAAGCAAGAAGTTATGATCCCATTTTACATGTGGGTTAGTAAGGCCCAGAGAGGTTATGTGGTCTGCTCAATCATATAACCAAAGAGTAGCGAGGCCAGTACCCATGATTTTTCCTGTACAGAACTCTCTGCCCTACACTACTACAAGGCAATGTATCAGCAAATCTTGTTAGATCTACCTTCAAAATATATCCAGATTTGTGCTGACTGGAGTGGTTCAGTTGGACGTCATCCTGTAAAGCGAAAGGTTGCCAATTGGATTCCTGGTCAGGGCACATGCCTGGGTTGCGAGTTTGGTACCTGACTGGGGTGCATTCGAGAGGCAACCAATCCATGTTTCTCTCTCACATAGATATTTCTCTCCCTCTCTTTCTCCCTCCCTTTCCCTTTCTCTTAAAAAAAATATATATATACATATATATGTATATGTATATATATATATATAGCTCCATATCTATATATCCATAGATATATATATAGAGATTCCAAACACTTCTAACCATTTTCACTACTGCTGTTAAAATTCAAAACAGTCTTTATTTCTTTCTCAGACTGTTGCAATATCCTCCTAACTGATCTTGCTCCCACCTATAGCCTATTTTCAACAGTCAACTAGAGTGATCCTATCGTTCCTCTGCTCAAAATCCTCCAATATTTCTTCATCTTACTTAAAATAAGAACCTAAGCCCTTAAACTGGCCTATGAGGCTCTACACTAAGTGGCTCTCTGAATTCATCTCCTGCTACCCCCCTCCGACCCCCTGTCCAACTCTACTCCTGCCTGCTAGCTGTTCCTTGAACATGACCCTTGCATTTGCTTTTCCCTTTGCCTAGAATATTCTTCATTCAGAAATATGCATGACTCTCATTTTTTTAGGACTCTGCTCTAATGCCACCTAACCAAAGTGGCCTTTTTCTGGTCACCTTTTGTAAAAGAGTGACTTGCCCCAGCTTTGTAACCCCTTCATCCTGCTTTATTTTTTCTTCATAGCATTTATCCCCCAACCTGACACATATATTAGTTTATTTTTATTCTTCCTCTACTTCCTAGAATATACATTCTATTAGAGCAGAGGCATTGTCAGTCTTATTTATTGCTATATTTCCAGTAACTAAAATGATACCTGGTACATAGTAGGTGCTCAATAATGAATTGTTGAATGAGAGAAATAAAGGATTATTAGTAAAGATTAGAGGCCTAATCAAACTGGTTTCCATTATACCTGGAACATCTCTTGTATTTTCTTGGTTCTTGGAATGTCTAACCTCCACATCTCTGCCATCAAATTTGTCCTTCCTTTGTTATTCATATTAAATCTCACTTTCTCTCTAAATTGTACATGTTCTAAGGAACATTAATTCCACAGCATGTTAACAGTTGGACCTTGCATTAATCAGCGTTCTCCAGAGAAACAGAACCAATAGGATCAGCATATATACAGAAAGAGATGTATTATGAGCAATTTACTTGTGATTATGGAGACTGTCAAGTACAGATCTGCAGTGTGGGCCAGTGGGCTCAAGACCCAGTAGAGCTGATAGTGCAGATGAAATCCAAAGGCATCTGCTGGACTGCCCCTTGCCTTGTCTCATTGGGGAAACCAGTCTTTTTGTTTATTCATGCTTTCAACTGATGGGTTGAGGCTCACCCACATTATAGAGGGAAGTCTGCTTACTCAGAGTTCACAGATTTGAATGTTAATTTCATCCAAATATACTCTCTAATTTGATGCATAAAACTGACCATCACAGTCTCTGAAAAAATGACCCCATTATTAAATAATTTTGTGAAACCCTGGAATAATTAATATTTGTTCACTGTGGTCTTCTTGAAGTCTTATATCAATTTCCAGGGTGTGCACCTTTTGGGACTGGTGTTCCATGCATATGCATTGGGAAAATGCTAGACCAAAAGGTCATTAAGATTCTTTCCATTTCTAAAAGGTCAAAATTCTAACTGACTTGCCCAAACTATATGGCTGCATTCATTACATTAGAGCTTAGGCTAAAACTCAGTTTTCTTGCACATCCATTGTCAAAGTTACTTATTACAGCTTTGTAATATCAAAACAATTGAAAACCACCTAACAGTTTATTAAGATGGAATTAGTTAAATAAAATTCATGGTATATGCACATAAAAGAGTACTATGCAGCTTAAAAAAGAAAGAGGAGGCTCTTTGTATACTAATATGATGCAATCTCCAAAATATATTTAGGTGAAAAAAAGAAAGTCAAGAACAATGTGTAGTATATTGCCTTTTATGTAAAAATATGTGTTGAGAGAGAATATATGCTTTGATTATATGTGCTTAAAGTCATTGTTAGCATTTTTTGCCACCAAGGAGAATAGAGTCACCAGGACACAGAGGTGGGAGGGGGAGACTTTTCACTATACATCATTTGTTCCCTTTGATTCCTGACCCTTGTGAATCTATTACCTATTCACAAACAAGAAGTAAAGAAATAAAAAGTAACCTAAGGTGATTCAATGAATCAGGGAGTTGGAAAACACTGGACTGTATGTTGTCCACTTAGACCAGAATCCTCTGAAATTTAGTACAAGTTTTGTCCCAAGCTACCTCCTCCAATGATTTCCCTTCTGCATCCTTTGAAAGAGATACTCATGCCCCTCTCCCTTCTCCTGCCTCTCCAACTTCTCAGCCCTAATACAGGCTTGTGATTCCTAGGGGAGCACCAGTTATGGTTATTCTGTGTTTGCCAAGTTTATTACAACCTGAGAGGAAAGCTGTATCAGGGCAAGGAGGGGCCAAGGAATGGCCAGCAGCCCAGATTCAAGATGGATGTCCAGAGATGAGCCGTGGCCTCTGGTGCCAATTTAGCAGACTCTCTCCTTACATTTCAGTGTTCTCCTTTGGAAAATAAGGATAATTTACTTGGGTCAGGGACATTTTGAGGCTCAAATGAGATTATAGATGAAAATGTACTTGGCAAACACAATGGGTTTTATATATGTGGAAGAGAGGTGATTTGTCGTTGGAGAGTAAATTGTTCCAGGTGCATCCACTAAAATGACAATGAACCATCATTGTTCCTGGTCGCTGCACCACCATTCCTCATAAAGGAAGCACAAAGGAGCCATGTCTTCAAGCTCTGGAACCTCACCCTAAGTGTATAAGAGACATTCTGGGGAAGCCAAAGTTCAGAGACATAGCCAGGAATTACTTCCCCTGTTCAAATGGGCTCCCTTGCCAGCTCTTTGCCAAGGTCTCTCCTGTGGCCAAGAGAGGTTATGGTAGGTAAAGGGTGCCTTTTCAAAGCTGCCTTTTTATTCAGAGTGGAAACATTTAGAAGTAGAACATGGAATTATCTTCAGAGGCATAGGAAGGAGGCCAATAATGAGTTGTATGACCTTGGATCAATGATTTCACCTCTGGGTCTCAGTTTCCAAGTCTGTAAATGAGAAGGTCTTTAGGACCCTCTAGCCCCTTCCAATTCTAAAGTAAGAAAACTACCCAGCACAACTGGGAAATGGAATATAGAAACCCCAGGCATTTGTGCAATTCTGCATTCAAACTGACCTCAAATGTAGACCATAAATTTGCAGTGAGAACCACTCCAGATCAGCATTCTTGTTCTTTAACACGTGACCATTTTTCCTTCTCACGTGTACTTCAGTTTGATCCACCCTACCAGCAGCACTTCCTGTCTTCATTCCGACAACCAAATAAATAACAAGCCTAGTAGCCAAGAATGAAATTAGTAGCAGGTGGAACTACTTAGTTTTAATGATGGCGCAACTAAACTTCAATTGAACAAAGACTCATAACTTTTCTGTTCTTAGCCCATTAATGCTTCACAAGTGCTTAGTGAAGTTGGCCACACCCAGCTCCCAGGGAGGAAAATATTACCGCTCTTAGCAATTATTGTCAGCTCTGCTTTCCACCTCTAGAACTGGACCCATTTTTCTGTAAAATTTCACGTCACGTAGGCCAGGGCTTGTTTGTTTTATCTTTTAAAGTTTGTTGTATTTAAATTTGCTCAGAGGAGTCTACTCTTTTCCTGGGGTGAAAGGGTGATTTGAAAAGAACTGTCCATAGGAACTTCCCAATGTTTTGTTTTATAAACAGTCAGGAATGGCAGCAGGAAGAATTATATGAAAACATTCATGTATCCAACTCATAATTAATAAGTATTAATTTTTTTAAGTTTTGCTTATTATATTTTGTATAAAACAAAACATCATATATAAAATTGAAGTCTGCCTGTTCTTCCACCTAGTCTCATTATTTTCCAGAGATAACCACTTATATAATTTAAGACTGCATACTTCAGTCTATATTTATTTTTATATTTTTACTAAAGGCATGAGAATCTATAAACTAGCTATTGTATTGCTTTGTATGCTTTAAACATTTACATAAATTACATAATTTAAAATTATATAAAGTTACATAAAATAAAGTGATAACACTCATATTCTGCAAATTGCTTTCTTTATTCAATATGTTTTTAAGATCAACATATAGTTACATATAAATTTATTTTATTTTTTTCTGCTATATAATATAATGAAAAACATTTCCTATGTTAAAGCATGAAAGTATTCTCCTTTTTTACTTAGAGTTTTAAAGGGTTGGTTTCTTTTTTAATCCTTAAATCCTATTCCATCTGGAATATATTTTTGTTTATGGATGTGAATTAGAAATCTGATTTTATAATTTTCTTCATATAGTTCCTACACATTTGAATAGATTTATTCCCAAGAATCTTATAGGTTTGCTAAATGTCATCTTCTAACACAGTTTCTAACTAGTTGTTTTTAGAATTAGGGAACACTATAGATCTTATATGTTCATCTTTTAAGTAACTACCATGATAATTTTTTTACCAGTTCTCAAAACTTTTCTGTAGTTTCTTTAGCTTTTCTATAGATTGTTATATTGATTGCAAGTAATGATAAATTAGGCTCTTTATTTATAAGAGTTATAAAATCTTTTTGAACTAGTTAAGATCTTCAATCCAGTGTTTAATGCTAGGAGTAATGGAAGGCATTTTTATCTGTTCTTGACTTTAATGGAAATGACTTAATTTTCACCATAAGGTTTGATGTTTTCTCTGGGTTATTGGTAGATAGCCTTCATCAGGTTGAGATGATCTTATCTTCCTGGCCTGTGAAAAAGTAGTTTGTTTTGTTTTGCTTTTTAAGTAATGGAAAGTACTTGTTTTTATCCAACTTCTTTTCTGTGCCTATCAAAACGATCATGTAGCTTTCTTCCTTTAATGTTAAGATAGTGTATTACATAAACAGAGTTTTTGATACTGAACAATCCTTCTAATTATGGGATAAACCCTATCTAGACTGTGGTTTTTTTTTAATACATTGCTGGATTCTATTCACTAATATTTTATTTTAAGATTTTAGTTTCCATATTTATAGGTGAGATGACTCTAAAATTTTGTTTTCTTGTACTATTCTTTACTGCCATTAGAATAGGGGTTACACTGTCATAAAATGATTTAAGTAGTTTTTGTTCTTTGTTGTTTGCAACAATGTATTTAATATAGATACTATTCCTTAAACTTGTTTGTAGAGAGCCCCTGGTCTAGTCATGAAGGAGTAGTTTGTTTTGGACTGATCCTCCAACAAAAACCAACTCTAAAAGTTGATCAAATAATAAAGTAACCTTCCCACAGCATTGGAGTATAACCAATGCAGGGAGTTGGGGGGCTAGGATACTTGAAAGAAGAGAAATTCATGAAGTGAATCCCTTATAAACATCATCCCTAGATTATTTTCCTAAAGGCATTTTCCAGATTACAGCCTACGGGAGTAGAATTTAAGCAGAAATAATATCCTTATTGGGCTATGGTGACATAATCAGAATATGGGGCTGCCAAAGTGACTGGCATTAGAGGGTAAAATTCTAGAGAAAAGCAAAGCACAGAGAAGAAGACCAAAAATATGAATACAAACTTCCCACAAGCCATTGGCCAAATCCTCAACTTCATATACAAGTGATTAGACCCCTAGAAACCAAGCAGAAAAAAGCAGCTGAGAAGTGAAAGTGCTGCACAAAGATTTCAGCGAACACATGGTAATAGAAAGGCAGAATTAGAACTCAAGTTCTGGTAATGTGTAGGGGCTTTAATAAATTCTTCTGGTTTTCAGTTGCGACTCTGCAAGGCTCATACCCTAGAATTAATGACCTTGCTCTAGAAGTAAAGAAAGTGTCTCAGGAGTAAGGACAAATCTGAAGCAAACAGAACGTACCACTGCCTTAAACCAAGCTTTGATAGAATCAAGGTGATCTGTTGGTATTCTGTATTCTTTCCAGAAGAAAACATAACCATCTTTGGAGAGTGGCAAATCATCCATAGCCTTTAAAATTTTTCATTCACTATGTCCAAATCCACGTGACAATTATGAAGCATACTAAAAAATAGAACTAAGTAGCAAGAAGTTAAGAAAGGAGAAATACATACACACACATGCACACTCAGGTGATTCTGGTGTTGGAGTAATCAGACAAGGAATTTTAAATAACTCTGATAAGTATGTTCAGGAAAATATGAATAAAAGGTGAAAAACAGGATTTTAACAGAGAATTGGAGTCTATTTTACAAAAGTTAAGTGGAAAATCTAGGAGTACAAAAAATATCTCTTGATGTGTTTAACAGCAGACACATAAGATATAACAAAAAATAAGATTAATTGACTCATGGACAAGTTAATAGGAAATACTCAGAATGAAGCAAGGGGGGCGGCAAGAATGAGTACATGGAACATGTCGGATACAGTCAATTGGAGTACCAAAAAGAGAGGAGAAAATGCAACAGAAGCAGTTTTTTCAAGACAAAATGATCAAAAAATAAAAAAGCCACAAATTCATGAAGCTCACATCCTCGTAAAGTTAAACCTAGAATTACCATGTAATGCAACAATTCCACTCTGAGTTATATACCCAAAGAATTGAAATAAGTATTCTTTAAATTGTAAATGGGCATTCTTAAAAACAAATACTTGAACTTGAATGTTCATAGCAACACTATTGACAATAGCCAAAAGGTAGAAACTGTTCAAATGTGCATGAATGAATGAATTAATGTATAAACAAAATGTGGTATATGTATGCAATGAAATAAGTACTGATACATGTTACAACATGGACGGACTTCAAAAACATTATGCTAAGTAAAAGAAGCCAATCACAAAGGACCACATATTTTATTTTTTCCTTTATATGGAATACCAAGAAGAGATAAATCTAAAGGGACAGAAAGAAGATTAGTGGTCTCCAGGTTCTGGGAGAGGGGTGAATGGGGAGAGACTGTTTAATAGGTATATGGCTTCATTTTGCAATGAAGGTGTTTCAGAATTAGATAGCAATGATGGTTGCACAACGTTGTGAATACAGTAAACTAAATGCCACTGAATTGTGAACTTTAAAATGGTTTATTTTATGTTATGCAGTTTTCCCTCAATTTAAAAACATTTAGAGAAGAACCTCAGCAAATTACAATAAGGATACATACAAAGAAAACCACACCTAGATAAATCATTTGTCATACTGCTAGAAAACAAAATCAGCAATTGAAAAAAGATGTCATTTTATTATCTTCTAGCTCCCATAGTTTTTGTTGATAAGTCAAATGTAAGTAATGTGGTCACTCCTTTGAAGACAGGCTTTTTTTCTTTGGCTGTTTTTAGATATTCACTTGATCTGTGCCTTACACCATAATGAAAACGTTGATTCAGGACAGATCACAGGCCTAAATGTGAAAGATAAAACAAAAAAGCCTCAGAAGAAAACATAGCATGTTCTCATGACCTGAAAGTAAGTAAATATTTCCTAAATAGGACATAAAAATCACTAACCCTGAAAAAAAAGATGATTAATTGGACTTGATTTTGATTAACAATATCTGTTCATTAAATGTTAAAGAAAAAAAAACATACAAAAGTGGAAAGTCACAAACTGAAAGAGGATATTGGCCTTACACAAGAATATACAACAAAAGGTTTGCATCCAGAATATATAAAATATTCCTGCTAGTCAGTAAGAAAAGATGAAATTTTATCTTAACAAGGACAGAAAAAAAAAATGATAATGCGCTTCACAAAGTGCCCTTTTCCACATATAGAGCAGCCCTCTGAGATTTGTAGTGGAAGTTGTCGGTACGAGTTGCCATTCTGAATTTGAATCCCTATTTATTTTTACTATTTGGAGATTTACCTTCATTTCAAATTTAACTAATATTCTTTCTTTCTTTTATTTGTGCAGCATTTCTACATGTTTAAGATTGGATAGGGGATTCCTAGCATCCACTCAGTCATGTGTGTTTACTTAAGTCCAAATTGCATTTTTATGAAGTCAGTTTAGATTAGAGTGGGTGATATGACCTGGGATTGTTTCTGGATTCATGACTTTATATTACTATAAATCATTGTGGGCACAGTAGATTAGAAGAGTTCACAGAGAAGGAAGCTATTTAGACTAGGAAGAGTGAAATAGATCTGGAGATTTATATAATTGTTGGAAACCAATGTTGGAAGACCTAGTATAGTTTTAGCACCTTCTTTTCTGTTGAGCTTATTTTGAGCACTTCTTCTTTGTCACTAGGGACCTGGTGGGTTTTTGTCTTGTATAAGCAAAGGATCTAATAATGTTCAATGATTCTCTAAGTTTGCATCTACTCACAAATCATATTACCTGAGATACTGATTAAAAGTGTAGATTTAAGGACTCCACCCAGGACATTCAGCATACTTTCTATGATGGTGATTCATATACTAAAGCGTGAAATTATTACAGATAGATACCAGAGAGAGGTATACTCTTACCAGTGGCGGTTGTATATTCAACTGTAGGAAATCTTGCTGATAATACTTAATTCAAGAGGATAGCTTGTACTTTTCTAGCTGTAGAGGATTTTGACTGTCTAGTGTGGCAGTTACTAGCAACCTATGGCCTGCAGGCCAAACCCAGCCTATCATGGGTTTTTGTATTGCCAATAAATCTTACCGAATGTTACTTGCATCTGTAAATGGTTGAAAAAAATAAAAAGAATAATATTTTGTGATGTGAAAATTTTATGACATTCCATAAAAAAGGTTTTATTGAAATACAATCATGCTTATCAATTTACTGATTGTCTATGGCTGTTTTTACATGACAATAGCAGAGTTAAGAAGTTGCAACAGTGACCACGTAGCCCCCAGGCATAAACGTTTGCAGACCAGTGGGCAAGGCTATAGGCCTTTACCTTAGTTTAGGCCCAATAATCTCCCCATAACCCCAAGGCTGCCTCCCCTTCTTTACTGCCTCTCACATCCAACACCCACGCCCTGACTAAATGTCCTGTAGTGAAGCCCTGGACTACTGTTCTTCATATGAAAGAAGAAAGCAAAATTGCCCTGTTCTCATTCAGAAAGAGCCTTTAAATTTATCTGTGAATTATTCTGTGATCTTTGAGGAAATATATTCTGAAAATATTAAGTAGCTCTGATTATATTAATTCAGTCCTTACCAATTCTTGGTGCCACTTAGGAGGGCCAATTCTAGCCCCAGGAAAACATAAAAATGTCTAAAAATTTTCAGAAGAGGAAATTCATTTATGACAGACTAAAGGTTAATAGATTCATAATTCAACCTCAAACTATATTGTATCAAATAAAACATTTAATCTGACAAAGAAGAGAGTGTTTTTAAACTTTGTAAGAGAATATGACTTACTGAAGCTTTCCTAAATATTCAATAAGATCAAAGATTGATATTAGAGAAAAGAAAATAAAGCAGGAAGTAAGACTAAAGGGCTTTGCTTTGCTTGTGTATCTAGAGGGCTAACTATACTGTGTGAATTATTGAGTGCCTTTTTTTTTTTCACAGTTTCCCTCAGCCTTCCTTCTGGGCTCTTTTGTGTCCAGTAACGAAATGATAAAAAATAAATAAGTTAGGAAGTAAGAGTAAATGGAAAATAGAGTTAGAAGAACAATAAAGCTGTGCAAAAGGTTAACACTAAAATGTTTATGAGCTTGTTTTATTCTCTTGTTAGAGATGGGCTATAAATTTCATTCTCTGTTGCCAAGCAGCCAACGCAAAGTGGAAAACAAAATCTAGTGTCCTTAAGTCAAAAACAAAAGTAATTTTTATGAGAAACATCATTTTTCTGATAATAAGTCTTGAGATAAATTTTTCTGGTGGGTCCTCTAAAAAGTCTACTATATGATGACATGGATGCTGTTTCACATGCACACATACATGTAATAGAGACAGTTTTTGCCTATCTTATTCTTTCAAAAACATGGATACAAAATCCACATTAAGAAAAAGGCGTGGCATACGGACTGAGGAAGTGCAAAGCAGAAGTAATTTCTCAATCTCGTATATAAATGATAGTGTAAAAAATAAAACTCAAATAGGACACTTACATGAGACCTTTGGGCAAGTCATTTTTTGCTTTTCTATTTGTATATATTCCTGTGTGCATCTGTTGGATGACATCATAAGCAAAAGCAATTTATTAATACCAATTGAAAATAGGATTCTCATGTGTTGAGGATACTGTACACCCAGTGGTATCACTTGATTCTGTGTCAAAAGAGGAGATCTTGAGCCTTGGATCTGGAATGGGCCTTAAAAATCATCTTGGTCAAAAATGGCAAATATGTGGCACATGTGCCTTCATTTCTTACTCTCAGTACCATGGCAGACATCACTAACTGATCACATTAAAACACTCACTGACAGTGCACATTGAAGCTAAGGCTATTATTTCTCAACATAATGGTTAATGTAAGTATTGCCAAAAGATGAGTGCTGGCACACATAAGAATTCTTTTAGTGGACTTCTGGTTTTAGCCCCAACATGTAAAGAGCTTTTAAGTTGTTACTCTTATTCATTCAACACAAACAAGATAAACAATTTGAAAATAAACAACTTTTCTTGGAGAATTACGATTGCAGGGCAAACCAACACTCTGCAATCTACAAAGACAGGTGAATCCAGAGTCACCACCAAAATTTGCTTGCTTGAAACAGAGAATACTGAAACCATAAACTGGTAGAAACACGTAAGTGGTAATTTTGATGACTTTCTAGAGCGAGACTTAGTGTGGACTAGCTTGAAAGTGAGGAACTCCTGGAGGCTTCAGTCTTTGCCCCTCACCCTCCACTTCTCTTGAATCCAAGAAAAATGCCCTAGTATCTCTGGCCAGGGGACAGTAAGAGTTATCCTTGTGGAATATAATCAAAGCATTCTCTATAACAAATACCAACTCTCTTAAGGAAAAGTTATAATGAGAGCCTTGTCCCTTTGGGGGAAGGGTATTCCTCTCACCCTAACTTCTCTAGTCTCCCTGTCTCACCTAAGGAGGAATAGCTTAAAAAGTGACATTTATAGCCAGAAATACAGACCCAGTAAAAGACTGAGATTGAATCATAAAATTAGGGAACAATTTTCTTCTTCTGTACCCAACCACCGCATCAACAGGGTGCTAATATAACAGTGAATTCTAGCTGGAAGAGCTGCAACACAGACTCTCCCTGAGAAGGGAAGCCTGAAGTCAGGAGATGACTCACAAACAAGGACTTCAGAGGAATTTGAAGCCTCTGGTACCTACGACTACAACAAACACATAACATAGCCCAAATTCTAGGCCAACACCTCACAGTAAAGACCTATATATTCCAGCTTCTATTACTGAATTCAGCATGTTGGCTTTCAACCAAAAATCAAGAAAAACACAATCTGAACAAACAAAACAAGCATCAGAACTAGTGTTAGATATGACACAGATGGTGGAATTATGAGAGGAATTTAAAAATAATTATGATTAATATGTTAAGGGCTCTAATAGAAGAAGTGCACAATATATAAGAATGAATGAGCACAGGGTAGGAGAGTTGACCCATTGCAAAGAATATCAAGAATAATGTCGCCTCAGAAAGAAAATCTAAGTGCAAGTTTGAAGAATGCGCCCAGCAGGAAACCCGAGTGAGGGCCTTTGGAGGAGGGACAAAAACAATTTATTAAGCTTTAGAGAGATTCAAGTCAGCTTCTCCAGTGTTTGGCTGGAAGGTGTCAGAATAGGTTTTATAGGTCAACAGGGTTGTTCTAATGATTATCCAAACTTTTCCCCCTTCAGAGGGGAAGGCCTCAGTTTTATGGAATTACCTGCCCAGTCAGCAGGCTGGGTGTTAGAATTCTGAGCAGACTGCCCCTCCTCCCTAAAAGCAGCAGGCGGGGAAATAAGTCCGGAAATTCCTGAGCATTGGCAAGCCAGCACTAATGCAATTACCTGAAATAAAAGAAGGGGTCAGATAATAAGGGGCAAAGGTTTTTCCTTTTAAAGTAAAGAGCTCGGTAAACAAAACCAGCTGCCACTGGAGCCAACAAACTCTCCTCATTAAATGTTTTTAAGAGGTTAATGGGCATAAGTGGCTAATTGTAGTACAACGTTGGAGACTGAATCTAGGGACCTGGAGAAGGGGGAAGACGAACCAGGGTTAGAATCTGGCTGCAGGGACAGGAAGGGGACGAGCCCTGCCCCCGGCAGAGAACCCTAAAGTGGACAGAATGGAATTGAAGTAAGAATAAGCTGATTTTAAGTCCAGAGTCTCTGATGTTTCTGTCAGTATCCCTGTGAAGTGAGTTTGGGAGTCTAGTCTGGGACAGTTTTAAGTTTATATGCTTGTAGAATAGGATTTGGAGTAAGTTATTAAAAATAACTAATTATGGGAAATTTTATGTGTATTTACTATGAAAACCTCTGAAAGGGTATAGAGCAAAATGTTAACAATGGGTTGGTCTTGGTTTGGGCGTATCCGTGGTTTTGCATTTTCATATTTTACTGTTGTTTATGTGCATTTTCTTTTTTTTTCAATTTTTTTTTTACTGTTTATGCTATTATAGTTGTCCCAATTTTCTTCTTTTGACCCTCTGCCCCCAACCTCTTTTTCCCATAATCCCCACACTGTTGTCCATATAAAAAGCAAAACTGTAAATAAGATGAAATATCTTAAACTGGAAATAAAATTTAAAACTAAGGAGGGCAAGAGATTTGGTGAATGAATTGGTAAGTGGTTCCATTTACTTTGTATATTCTGTCATCTTTGCTACCTCCCCAGATGTGTGCTTGATATTACCTGCCAATCTACAGACCAGCAGAAGAAGGGGTGAAGGTTGCCGGTATTGAGCCAGACAGACTATTTGTCCACACAGAAAGGTTCCAGCATTTCTGCACAGTCTCTCCTGGCTTCAACTTTTAGTTGAACAGCTCAGATACTATGGTGTGATTCCAAGAGATGCTGAAATTTCAAGAGAGCTTGGAGGAGGACTATGATTTACCTAAATGTGTGTCTTCGTGTTTCTAGAACCAACCATTCTGCCAGGGTATATGTGGACGATATCAAAGTATCTCTAATGATGGCTTTCTTTTCTCTCTCAATCCTTTCTTTCCTTCCCTCAGTCCTTCCTTTCTTCTCTGATTTTTTTAAGACTTCTGGCACCTTTGTAGCCATTACTAAATGAATGAACTCTTGTGGAGAGACTGGTTGGTAGCTAAGAATATCTTTATCATTCCCAGTGAGAAAAGTAGAGAAAAGCAGAGAAAGTTGCCCTCAGGTCACTATTTAGTCAGCTGGAATCCAATTCTACTTCTTTTACCTAGTCTTAGTGAGAAATCACAATCATCGTCATTTTTAACAGCTCTTACCGAATGGTTGCCACAGGCTACCCCACCTCCTCCATATCCAAATCTAAATGATATGCCAGGCCCTTTACTACATACAGGCCGCCTCTATCAAAGAAACAAAGCTCTGTAACAGGAAGGAATTTTAAAAATAAGCACAGATTGTCAATGTTGAATGTTTTCTTAGCAGCTTCTGAAAGGTACAGAAAGCTTAACTGTTAAGGATTCCCAAGGAAGGGGCTTAGGTATTTATCAGATTCATACCTGTGGCTAAATTGCCCCTCTTAAAAGTGATACTAAATTCTGGGGGACCAAATTTCTTACTTCCACAGTATAATATAAACATGAGTTTAAGGCTACAAGGGAAAGTTGCTAAAACTTCTCAGTATAATGTGGGGCTTCCTCTGACATCCATAAGCAAATGTGACTCAGACTGCAGTTATTAAAAAGATACCATGCTGGTCAGGTTGGAGAAGGATGGGAGAGATTCTTAGTTGGGCCAAAGGTAGAGGCAATGCTGAGGGCCATAGTTGAGAAGCATTTCAGAGGGTGTTTGACATCTCTGTTAACTTATTCTCTTGGGAGCTCATCTTTATATAGCCATGGCTTTATTTATTGCTTATAAACTGAAAAAGACACCCAGGTCAACACTACCTGTCTCAACTTTTCTCTGTATTTCCTCTTTATATCTCCAACTACCTATTGTGTATTTCCTCTTTGATATTCTCTGCATCCTTGATATTTCAAACCAAGTCCTTCATCTCCTTGGAAAAGCCTAAAACCTCATCTGATTGGCCTGCACATCCTCAGCAGCAGTGTTCCCTAAAACAGTCTCTCTCATAAGCTCGTAGCATCATTCATTCCCTTCCTCTCTTTCTTACACTCCACAGAGCTTTATTTTATTTTTCTTCGTCCTTCACAGACTCTCACTTTTACCTCTTTCCATGACGTCCCTTACTTAGCCCCAGATTCCTTCTTACCTACACTGTTGCGATAAGATAACCTTGTCAGGCTCATTTCCTGCTCCAGTATAATTCACAGCCCGCAGAAATAGCCTGAGACCAACTGAGAATGATTGGATCCAGCTTGTTAGGTTAAATGTGGAGCCAAGAATAGGCTCTAAACAGCTTACGCTGATGTTTTTACAGGAGTTCTCCCCCTGTGTGTTAAATGAAGGAGGAACTGGACTCTTTCTTGGGTCTAAGAAAACAGCGATTGAGTGGACAGTAAGAGGGAACAAATTTTAGTCTCATGTTAGAAGAGCCTTTCACGGCTTCAAGCTGTAGTACAGTGGAGGAGTACTAGTAGTCTAGAAAGTGGGTTCCCTGTCCTAGAGAATCACTCCTCAGGGCTGATGTAGCAAGCTTACATGGTTGACCATGAAGGTCTTTCCAAGCTCCATATTTTTGCAACATAATCACAGCCCTCTCCACCCATCATCCCTCTGCCTCCCACCCACTGGCAATGTCTATTCTTGCTGCTTCATACTTCCCTCATTTCCTGTCCTACAGTAGATGAACATGCTCTCCTTCCCCAGACAGATGCTCCCCTGCTCACTGCATCCATGGCTTGCAGTCTAGGTCACTGCCACATTGGGCCCTTATGTCACCCAGAGGCTAGATTTGGTTATTGAATTCCTTTTATGTGCTAGGTTCTGACACTGAACATTTTTTTCCCCTGATTTGATTGGTATAGTAAACCTGTGAAAATACTATCTTTTTTTTAAAACAAATTTTAAATATGGGGAAACTCAATTATCAAATAAGTAATGCATCAAAGCTGTATTGAACCAAGGTTTTCTAACTCTAAGTTCTTGTACTTAAGAAAAGAAACAAAAGGAAGGAGGGTAAGAGCGAAGGGTCCCTCAACCCTGGACCATGGATTTGTGAGATAGGGAGGGTGTTCATAGGGAATCCTACATATTGAAAAGGTACAACTGAAATTTCTTATCTTGGTAAGTATTTAACTATATGTGTTGCCAGCAAAATTTATAAATGTTGATGTTTAAAATATTTACTGGGAACTAACAAAGAGAAAAGAGAAAACTATAATGTATTTGATTAAAATACTAATTACAGTCCATTTTTATCATATGCCTAGTCATCGTCTAAAATACTAACAAGTATTCATGTCTTTCAATGTGTGTTAGATTAACATTGCATGAATTATTTTAAATTTTAACACTATGTTTTAATATGCCTAGCTTTCATGTAATCTAATCACAACTTTTTAAAAAAATCAGAGGTGCTAATAGTGAAGTACTAATAGGAAGTAATGGATGTGGACAGGCCTAGCACTCTGTGTTGCACATAATAAATGTTTATTGGATCTCAGTCTAGCGTTTGTACCAGGAATAAGGTGAAAGGTCATGTCATTGTTTTGTTTTATTTCCTAATATAAGTAACCACAAAAATTTTCAAGAACATCTACGCTTTGATACAATACCAGTTTTAGAATTCTACACTCACTAATTTAGTCAGTCCCATATTGTTTATGACCCCATCTTTGTGAGCTGAAAATTAGAGAAATTAGAAAAAAAAACTAAGAGGTATTCAGTTCCTACTGGGTACCAGACACTTAAGTTTATGTGCTTAACATTTAGTTAAGACTGAGAAGTAAATATGTTACCTCTCTTTTAAGAATAAGAAAACTAAGGCTGATAGAGGCCAACTATCTTGTGCAAGATCATATAGATAGGAAATAACCTGATTTGGAATTTGAACTCAAAAATCTTTGGCTCCAAAACTCATAATCTTTCCAATATACCAACGTTGGATTCTGTAGAGATGTCTGGGGTGGTGAGGAAGGCCACAGAAAAGGGTGAGTGGGTGGAGTTCATCTCCCACCCTCACTTCAACCAGGGTACCTGCTTTACAATTTTAAAAAATTAACCATTCTACAACATCATGTATTGGTATGGGAATTTGACATTATAAAAGAATTTTCACATGGTTCTACTAAAAATTAAATAATCTATCATTAGCCCTCAGCCAATGAGACCTGAAAAGGCATCTGAGAGCCATAAGCATTGATTTAAATTGATTTAATTTGGAATTTTGTAAAGATGGGGGTGTTGAGGTTTGAGTCACCTAACCCTGGGCCAGTCTCAGCTTAGACTTCAGAGTAAGAATTCACAAAGAGGCTCCTAATGAAGTGGATGGAACTGTTTGAGTTATATGTTCACAGCATAGAATCAGCACAATTTTCTGTTTCACTGAAACTATCTCATAAAACCTGTTCGCCAACATACCCATGAGCCTTCGTACTATTTTAGGAGAAGGCTCCTGGACTTGAATCTATCTGACTGATTTACTTGTTTGTTTATTCATTCATTCACCATTCATTTACTTTGGAGATAATAAAAGAAGGCTGACTACTGGGTATTTTGCCCAGGAAGGTGAAACCTTCGAGACTTACTACACTAAATCAGACTTTTGTGGTTGGTGTTTGTTTTCTTATTTAATGGTGAGGAAACCTATAGAAATGTTTGAGTACTCTTTCAGACCTCTCACACACCTTTATTACTTTAAGATCGGGATAGGGATGGTATGGGATGTGTGTTAAATTACTTTCCCTAGCGGGGAAAATGTAAGGGTTTCTCCTTTATTGTTTCATGGATTCCTATCTATTCCTATAGAGCAGGCAATGCAGTTTCATGTGACAAGGACTGAAAAAAAAAAAAAAATCACAACATTAGCCTGCAGATAGAGATGGAAGGAGACTGGACTTTGGGTGGTGAACAGATGATGCAATATACAGATGATTTATTATAGAATTGTACACCTGAAACCTGTATAAGTTTACTAAACCAATGTCACCCCAATAAATTTAATACAATTTTTAAAAAGAAGACAAAGTATAATATTTATTTGAAAAGTACCCAGGGTCAAACTTTTTAGGATATAAGAACCTAAGAGAACCCTGGGCTCTTTTCTCAGGCAACAGAGCCCTCTGGCTAGCAAAGTGTATGTAGTTTCCTGCTCGAGATTTTGTCTGATTTTTATTTTATTTTTATTCCAGTTGCTACATTGATGGCCGGGTGGTCAAGGTGATGGACTTCCTGAAAACTCGCCTGTTAGATACACTCTCTGACCAGATTAGGAAAATTCAGAAAGTGAGTAAAAGTCTCCTGGGAAGAAGAGGAGACAGTTTGGGGGTAAGGCAAGGGAAAGGTCACAGGGGCCCTGCTGGATGTCAGCATTGTGGGAACCAGGGAAGAAAAATAGTATAGTCCAGATTTGCATGGTCCAGAGATCCCTCTCATAGTTGATGATTGTTCATTGTTTTTCAAATTGAGAAAGATTTGGACGTGATGTTCCAAGGTTTAAAAGCCTCTCTATTTTAATAACAAATGTTTTGTAATAGTTTGCTTCTAAATTGTGAGTTTCTTAAGGATAGGTTTACTGCTTTCTTTTTTGCAGAGGTTGATTTTGGGTTAGTTTAAGAAGAAAATAATTACATTTATTTAGTGAAATTTTGACCTGGGGAATTGGCAATTGTGAGCCTTATTTATACTATCTCTAGATGTCTTAGAATCATCCAAGTAACAAAGAGAGATGTGAGGAAAGCCATATTAAACAATTGCATGTAGGTCCTATTAACAAGACACCTTTGGTCAACAGTCTCAAACTTGAGTACAGTCAAAATCACCAGAGCTTACTCATAAGTTTCCAATCTCACTTCAGATATTCTGATTTAGTGTGTCTAGAGTGGATCCCAGACATCTCTGTATTTAATAGTCATCTAAGTGACCCTACCCAATGTAGACCACATTTTGAAATATACCGGATTAGTTAATTCTGAATCATGAGGACCATATGTCTACAATTTCCATCTGCCTCTACGAAATGGTGATTTCACATCTTTTGTTGCCTAGTCAGATCCTTTTCCAGAAACTGGGGACTTTTTGAACACTCAACTATCTCTTAAGCATATTAAACAAATCTTTGCAGAAAAAACAGCAACAGATAGGCCCCCCATTAATATAGGATAAATAAGTAAGTGAACAGACAAATGATTGAATGGCTCATGTATAAAATTAGCTGTGAAATAAAATCCTATTTAGAGCAATCATAGAAAAACACTTTCGATTATTAAAGTGGAAGTCTGTACCATTTTTGCATTCATACCAATGTCATTCTCAGATTACAAATATCCTCTGAGTACTCTTATTATCAAAGCATTATAGAAGCTGGGAAGCCTCAGGACTTCTGGACTTTTGCACCCAGTCTGATCTCTCTCTTTCTCTCTCTCTCTCTCTCTCTCCTCTCTGTCTCTCTCTCTCTCTCTCTCTCTCTCTCTCTCTCTCTCTCTCTCTCTCTCTCTCAGGCTCAGGTGTATTGTCCAGCACCCTCATCTATCACTGCCATCTTCTAGGCAAAGCCTAGGAGAACTACATGACTTGAAATATCTGTCAGTGTTTGACATTCATTTAGTTTTTAGTATCTAAATAGTTAATATTTGCTGAGCACTTAGCAAGTCCTAAAGTACCAGATGCTGGGATTCAAAAAGGAAAAAGACATGGTGTCTACCCTTGAGATTTAATGCTTCCTTTGTGGGGTTGAGAAACATATTACCTAATACTATACAATGTCAACCTATTGAACACTATAGTTTTCTGAGTACATTATGCTAATCTAATATTAAGTCTTGCTCTCTAAATAGAGGGGGGAGATTTCTCTCATTTATTAATTTGTTCATTTTTCCGTTCAACAGATATTTATTGAGTGCTTACTTTATTCCAGGCACTATTCCAAGTGTTTGCATTACAACATTGTATAAGATTGACAAGTCCCTATATTTTTTACTTTTCTGGTTTTGACTTGATCAAAGTGGAAGTGAAATGATTCAGTGGTATCATGGCATTGACAGGGAAGGTTCTAGCTGTGGTCCTGTAATTTTTTAAGTAGAACAAAAAGGTCTAAGTCAGAACTAAGACGAAGGTGTTGGGAATTAGGTTCTTTTTTCCCATGAGCCATTACCCTCCACCACTGTATACTCCTTAACCATCAGCTAAGCTTACCTCCTGGTTTGTGTAGTAGTCAAGGCCAAAGGAACTTAAGAAAAAAGGCTCAGACTTGTGCACAGTTGAGATTCAGACCTTTAAAAACATGTCTTTTGGTTGAGGAGGGCAAAGTGCTGTTGCAGGGAGGAAGAGTGGAACCTCTAAGGAAATGACATATATGCAGAAAGTACCTGACAGGGGACAGCTAAAATTAGCATTAGGGCCTGGAGTTACCATGTGGCTATTACAAATAGAATATGCTCAGAGGTCCCCTCAGGCCTTAGTTCCTGTTCTGATTATGTCTTGCTGCATAACAAATCACCCCAAAACTCAGTGGCTTAAAACAACCATTTATTTTACCCAAGGATTCTGTGGGTAAGGAATTCCCACAGGAAACTGTGGGATGACTTGGTTTTCTTCCAGGATGTCTGAAGCTTTCACTGGAAGACTCAAAGGCTGGGGTGACTCCAAAGCTGGCCACTGGTACCATCAGAGGCTTGTTGACTCATACATGTGGCAGTTAGCTGATGCCAGCTCTCAGCTAGGGCCTTTGTGGGACTACCTGCATATGAGCTTCTTATGCAGCCCGGGCTTCCTCCCAAGGTTCTAAAGTCAGAAGTCCAAGGGAGAGCTGGATGGAAACTGTATCACCTTTTCTAACCTACCCTCAGAAGTCATAGGGCTTTGCTTCAACGATAATTTATTGAGACACACACCAAGGCTGATAGAGATTCAAGGGGAAAGGAAATAAACTCCGCTTGATGGGGGAGTGGCAAGATTCTGGAAGAGTATATAGGACCAGAAATATTTTTGCAGTTATTTTTGGAAAATACTGTCTGCCAAAGTTCTATCATCCATGTTTCACTTAGTAGTCCTTTAGTTATTTCCCTCACTAGTTTTCTCTCTCCAGCTCTTTTACAAAGCTGCTGCCAGATATTGCCTTACATGGGTATCTGCTAGAGGTGTTACTGGATCACAGATTCCCTGAGACTTGATTCATGGGATAGGCTTTCCATTGACTGCAGCAGCCTGAACCCAGTTGTTATGGCCTTCGGGATGAGAATCTCTCACCACAGCCCAGGATGTGCCAGGCACTGGCCTGTCCTGGGGAGGTGAGGGCTGGGAGGAAACCAAAGAAGGGTCACCAAGCTTTGCCAGTTAAAAAGTTGCTTTTCCTGTTCCTGAAGTCCCCTGTGGGTAGGAAGGGGGTATAGGAAATTAGAGTCCAAGGTGAAAGCCTGGGCAGAGTGGCCAACCTGCTTCCTTGAGAGCTCCCAAAATCCATTCAGAAATGAGCCACATAAGATTTTAATATGTTTATACCTGGAACCCACACCCAAAAGCTAGAAATGAAATCTTTGTTTTTTTCTCTACTTTGGGAAGTTCAGAGAAGTCCTAATAACATCTCTCCCCACCTTCCTCCAGGCCCACAGTGAAAGAAAAAGGGTAGATTTCCCACCAAAATGGATTTATATGGGACTGGTTAGATAAATCAGTGGTGAGTCTGTTTGAATAAGAAATAGGATACAGCCTTTGAAGTCTGGTGGCTTGGACTGGAGTTCAGGCTTAGTTGGGTGACCTTGGGGCATTATTTAATTTCTGCGATTCTATACACACACACGCACACACACATGTATATATACAATAC
The DNA here is from genome assembly GCF_987537825.1 of Furipterus horrens. Lineage (NCBI taxonomy): Eukaryota > Metazoa > Chordata > Mammalia > Chiroptera > Furipteridae > Furipterus > Furipterus horrens. The sequence goes on from NW_028327175.1 coordinate 134,440,656, forward strand.
ACACACACACATACATATACAAATACATATATATGTATTTTTATTTATTTATTTATTTATTTATTTATTTATTTATTTATTTATCTGTAAAATGAAGATGCTAAGAATACTATCTTCCTTGCCTCTTAGGAAGATTAGGAAGGTCATGTAAAGCGTTTTAATTGCTGTTGAATGCTAGTTCTTAATGCTTTTATTATTGTTGTTATTTTTAATAATTTATGTAAATGGAGAAGCTTCATACTACCTCTATCCTCAACATTTTTTTTTTTTTTGCTTTTTTTCTCTTTCTTCTTTCTTTAACCCTGGAGAGTATGATAGGTGATATTTTTGGCACTTCAAATGCAGTAACTCGACTGCTAGAAACAGCTGTGGTTTCCAAATTTGGACTGCCACTTATATAATTGTCAGTTTTCTGAGCAGTGGGTGAATTCTTATAATACGAAACTCTACATAATGCTTTTGAAAGCTAAACAGAGACAGTGTTTGGACAACCCACGTCTTTGGCTGATGCACACCCTCTCTCCCTTCCATGAGAATGAGGATAATCATCTGTACTTTGGGAGATGAGTCAAGGGAAAACAGCTTAGAATCTAACAATACAGGCAAGAGTCAGATGGGAAAGTAAGAGATGTTTAGGATACCGTACAGATGGTATGGTGTGGATAGCTGGGCTCACTCCAAAACAATGATGTAAGGACCAAGAAGAACCACTTTGGCTTAAGTAATTTGGACTCAATGATTGGTGTCTTCATCTCCTAGAGGAATTAGAGGAGGAAATAACACTTTTTGTTATTATTTTCAGCAATTCAATAAGCACAGGAAGGAGTTGGTGAAATCCCAGTCATAAGGGAAGTATTTCCAAGAATACTGTCTATATGATTGCATTTCAAGTACTAAATACACTCACAAGTGGCTTCCCTAATAGTAGAAAAGTTCCTTCTTCCTCCTTCCTTCTTTCTTCTCTTTCTTCTTTCATGTATTATTTGGTTATACCATTCTTGGTATTTTTCAGATCCTGGGATAAAATGGTAAGCAAGACTGATGTGGTAGCTGTCTTCATAAACCTGTGGTCTGGTGGGAAAATACTTAACAAAGCAAACAATAATAATGTCTCTCTCCTATAATAGGGACATACAGGGTGCCATGGGTGCCCATAGTGGGAAATACCTACCTTCTAAAGGAAAAGAAATATAAGAAGTCCTCTAGAGGAAGTTAACGTTAGGTCTAACACCTAAAGGACAGACAAGCTCTTATTTATAGGATTCTCAAGGTGTGAGTAGAGGACTCCTGGTTGTAGATGTATATGGTAGAGGGTATGGTATACATAGTGCATGATCATTCTTTTGCTAATATTATCATTGCTTATGATTGACGATAACATTTAATAAGGATTAACTCCTGAAATTTCAATAACTGCAGTAAAATTATGCCACTTTTCCCACTATATCTTAGTTGCAGGATCATGAAAGTATGTGAGGCAAAGGAATATTTAATTCTTTTAAAGTAATTAATAGTTCAAAAAAGAAACTTTTGTTCTCACCCAATCTTCTGAATTACCTACTTATTTGAGCCCATTAGTACATCAAGAGGGAAGTGGGTAAAAGGATAACAGTTATTCTTCAGGCTCATAAAATAACTGGGCTCATGAGGAAAAAATGAGGATAATGATATTAACTTTCTCTAATGAAGCAAACTGTAAAATGAAAACACATTACTTGGTTAAGAACAGTAGTATCACCACACAAATCAGTATCCGATTGATCTTCATTCATTCAATAATGTTGAATGTTTATTTCAATGCTCCAGTGCCTACCATAGTGCTTATCACTTGGCAGATGTTCAGCAAATGTCAGAGGGAGGAGAGCAGGCAGGCAGGGGGGAAGCCGCATGAGCAGAATCAAATAATGGAAGTGTAGCGGAAGTAAACTCGTGTCTCTGTCTCGTTCACATTTGGATCTAGTCACAGAAGAATCTAATCTGCTACTAACTTTCTAGCATAGTATTGAATAGATAGAAATTGATTTAGGCAGCTGTAAATGGACTATGGTTACATGTAGGCATACTATGAGATTGTCTTCTGGGTATGTGTTTAGGAATGAAGGAAAGATCTCTTTGTGGCTCAAAATAACATTGTACTCTATTTGCTAATTCCAGATATTTCATTTTACAAAAGTAATCTTTCATTATACAGTGGAATAAGTATATAAAAAATGTAAATATCCCAAGAAGAAGTAAACCACACAAGTTTAAAGTCATGCAATGGTGCTAATATCAAATAGAATGCCTTTTCCCCAAAGCAGGTTTTAATTGAGGGGAAGAGAAACACAGCCCAAGGAAGTACTCAGGAGAGTTAGAAGATCCCAAATACAAACTGTGTTGTTGTTTTTTTGTGTGTCGCTCTAACACCTTGGGTCACATTTCTGGGTGATTCTGAATTTTATGTGGCTAGAAGCTTATACAATGGGGACCTCTTTAAGAAGAAGAAACAAAACAGATTTTCACATGGTAGAAATACACCTGATCACATGAACACATTACCAGGGCCTGCCTAGGATGTTAGTCGAGTCCTGTGAAAGCTTCCAGAGCTTCCCAGTAAATTAGCCTCTGTCGCTCTACTTGGCTCTGCATCTGCAAATTGGAGAGTATGACCCAAAAGAAACTTTGACTCTGCTCTGTCATATAGGAGACGCTAATGACAAATTGGGACTCTAACTAGAAAGGTATGTTTACCACAAAAGATCCAAAGTTGAGGTTATTCTCATTGCGTAAACCATATTTTCTTGATTCTTAAATGCAAATAATTATAACATATACCATCATTAATAACAGCTGTGGGAGAGAGTAAACAGCTGGTTTCTTTTGATAATGATTATAAAAAACATCCTGATTACAAAACCATTAAAATGTGAAAAATGCATCATTAACTTCCAGAAATACAATTGTATTACCTTTTAGATTATAAATGCCATTTATTAAGTACATCATATGTTACTCACTCATTGAAGAAACCAGTGACTTGTTCAGGGTCACACTTGCTAAGTAGGAAAGTTAGAATTCAAACCCAGGCTCACCTAACTCCAGAGCCCACACTCTCATCCGATACACTATCTGCATCTTCCATACCTGTTAACCATATAGTATTTATATTCCTAACCACCCAACATTAGGAAGGTTTTTAAAGAAGTATACAGAAATTTCCTGGTGAAAGAACATCAATTTAATCCCCAAATCAACTGACATAATCTGGGGTGGGTGTTCTAGAAATCCAGTTTGAATGGAAGTTGGAACCACAATGTTAGATAGCATCTAATATTACCGCTAAATTAGATTGTGGAAGAGGACAAGGCTTTTCAGGGAGTGATTTGCATTCTTTCACTGGACTCTATTTATATACTTCATGTGCATAGGCTTTTGGCCCTGTTATGTGCTAAGCAGTGACAATGTGGAGCTATGTGCTGCCCATGGACATTGGAAGAAGGGCCCTGGGAACAAATTTCTGTTTGGGGCAAAAAGCTTCTTCAGAAGGAAGAGGCAACCTGGGGTGATTTACCAATGCCTCACATGGACATGGGGAGGTCATAGGGTTTGTCCTAAGTGAGAGGAAATTACCTCTGAGGCTGGTAGAACTTACCATTTGTCAGTGGGAGACTGTCCAGTAAGAGCAAGGAGTTAGTCACAGAAAAGGCTGGGAAAGGGAGGATGATTGATTTCGGTGAGAGTACCTGCTGTCCCATCTCTTCCTCCACCAACATGTACCCTTGAGCATGTTTTGAGGCTCTATGAAACTTTCTTTGTCATGTTTTTGCATATGCTCATAATTTCCTCACCTCCCCAGTGACTTTATCTTTTCTGCGTATGTCTTATTTTAATTTTATATATTTTTGCAATTACATTCAATTGCTTTTTCTGTGGTTTGAGATAACAAGAACAGTGAATGCAATTTTAAATCCTAAAAATGACACAGAAGCCACAAATTAAAAATTGATCTAATACCCAAAGAAAATGGGCAAATGTGGCACTCCGGAACAGGGAGATGATAAAAAGAAATTATACAGAAAAAAAAAATTAATGAAACTGACAGAAAGTACATTAGACAGATGAAATAAATCAAGAATAATGTGATGAGATATTGGAATGGCTGAGCTCAGAATAGCCCAGCTTGTCTAACCTAAGAAGGACATATTAAATATGGAAGCAGTTTAGTCAACCAGAAGCTTCTAGGTCTGCTCAAACAGAAAAATTCAATTATAAAGTGGGCAGAGCCCTGAACTGCAACTGTAAGGATTTGCTGTTTGCTGTTATGGTTTTGAGGCTCTCTTCTCTAAAACTCAGCCTTCTCATCAGTAAAATGTTATCTCATTTATTAACACATACATTATTTCATTATCTCATTATTTTATAAGTATTTAATAAGCATTCTATAAGGTATGCAAAAGGGGGAAAATGTGGATTTCTCAAGCTGCATATAAGAGGGAAAACAAATAAGCAAACAGAAAGTTACAACTCAGTATAATAAAGTCAAGGTCAAAGACAGGTTCAAAGAACTTTGGACCCCAGAAGCTAGAGTTAATTTTCTGAAAGTTGAAGTAAAGTTTCACAGAGGAGGTAATATGAATTAAGCTGTGAAAAAAAAAAATCAGACAATGTGGCTGAGGAATGGATAGGAGAGAAGGCTATCAGTGAATACCTAAAAGAAGACTATGTAGTTGAAAATAATGAGTCCATTCTGTGCTGTGGAGAGGGAGGAATGGCAGAAGTGGTAGCTAAGGGGTTTATGAAGGATCTTAGATACAAGTTAATTAAAGCAGTTGGCATCGCATCCCAATGGGTCAGTCGTTCTCACTGTCGTTTCATGACGTCTAACATACTCCCATGGAGAAATGGATGAAAGAGACCATAGGTTGTGTGCGGTTATTGGCTCCTTAGTTTCTTGTTGTTGTTTTTTTCTTTCAGTTAAAGAAACATTTCGTAATTCTGGTAAATGAAGAGAATGCTATTGTGGCCACTTTGAATCCTCTCTTTCTCCCCCTTTTTATTTATTTTTGTTGTTGTTTTTTGTTTTTTGTAAATCATTCCCCAGATCATTGCTTTTACATTCATGAGAAACAAGTTACTTGTAGCACATATCCTAACGAATCTCACAGACTCTCTCAGTGACCCCACGCAGCAGTGCGGAGAGTGGACTAGAGGAGGATGGACTTGGTGGGAAGACCAAGGGATAAAAGATAAGATCTAGCACTCAGCAAGGAGAAGAGGGGGAGGAGATGACAGACTGGAATGATCCCCTGTTCTTCTAATATAGAAGGTAGCTCAGAGTCAAAAACACACAAGAAGGATGGAAAGGAGAAAAAAAAAAGGATGGAAAGAAACATAGGAACATTACTTAACTCTAACCAGGACCTCCTACAAATATAATATGGATCAGAGACAGAGGCACTCTGTGCATAGGTAAAGTTTAAGAAGCTTCCTGAAGCTTTGAACCAATGATACAGGGGACCACTTCTAGTTTCTTAGAGAGCTACCACTCTTCCTGAGGTCCTGGGTAAGGTCGGTTTCTGAGATGCTGGAATTAATGGACTCCAGCTTTTTTTGGAGGTGGGCCTCCTGCCAGGGCTGATTAGCCCAGCTGGCCTGTCCACTGTTCCTGTTTTATTGCTTCCTTTCTCATTAAGGAAGGTGTTGGGTTTGGATAACCATAAACAACATGTCCGCTACAACAAGGCTACCATCTCTTGCACAGCCAGTGGCTGAGAGCAGGCTCTCACGAGTCTTTTTTTAAAGACTTAGGTCAGTTTTGGAGAAACAGGAAAAGGAAGTCCAGTTTTGAAAATGCGCCATGGAAATGGTTATTTTTCTATTTTTACTGTTTTTCCTTTAAAAAAAATTCAAAGTGGTAGAAAAAATAAAACCTAAAAAAAAAAAAAAAAAGTAGTGCTATTTTTCCCAACCTCTCTCTTCCCTCTCACCCCTCCTCCTTCACACTAACCCCCTGAAATAGTCCTGATCCCTTAAACCCAAAATGTGAGGGCAGAGAGCGGGGTTTCCCTTCACACCACCCTGCCCCCTGCAGGCCCAAGGATTCTGATCCATGTCGGTGCCCCCAAACTCCCTTGGCTACGTGGGCCCTACGGCTGAAGTCTATTTAGAACAAAGAAGTGTTGACAGAGAGCCAACCACTGGGCCTCTCCCTCTGCCCTCATATCAGTAATCTCAGCATTTGCCCTTCTCCCTCCCCAGACAGGGTGTTCCTTAAAATAACCTTCATTGGCACATCATTTCTCACCAGGAACGTACCCTTGTTTTTTCCAATCCTGCAATTTTCTCTCTTCCAGCACAGGGAGAATCATATTTATGCAGAAAACCGCAGGGTTGAACTATAGCCCTCAGTTTCTTAGAGTTTCACTTTCTAAGGGAATTTTGCAGGTGGTTACATCTGGTTTTCCTGATTCTTTTTCTCTCCTATACTGCCCGCACTGTTTTCCTCCTCAGTCCCAGCCAGCACCCAGCCTCAGTACCTTGCCACCACATTACCGTCATGGTTTTCTCTGCTCATGGTAGACACGCCTTTCACCAAGCCTCTCACCATGTTACAAGAGCTGTAAATGCCCAGAAAGTCCTTGTTGATCTGTACCTGCTTACAGAATCTTTACCATTAGTACTTTCTAGGAATCTCTTTTCCACAGACCATTACATGTAACTCGTTTAGGTTTTGTATCAAAGTTCTACCTCACTGTGTGTTTTTTGTTCACGTGGCTTCCTCTCAAAAGACAAGAATTACTCCTGTGTTGACAATGGATAAATGAAGTACTCTGAATGCTAATTCTGGTAATGTGAATAAACATGTGCATTTTAAATTCTAAACAGGCCTTTCTCTGCTACTTAGCATATGCCTGGCCTGTTACCTACCACTACAAGCGTTGTGTCCATAGGAAAAGCAACCAGCTCTAATGTTAGATTGATTCAGATATAATCACCTTTGCTTTGGACAAGCAGAGAGGTCTAGATAATTTTGATATACACTTCAAGAGCTTACCATAGAGCAGACACTTTTCTGAATGCTTTATATCACTAGGTAACTTAAATATTAAAAATGCACACACACTGTTATTGAGATATAATTTACATACCATAAGATTCACTCTTTAAAAGTATGCAGTTCAGTGACTTTTACTATATTCACAGAATTGTGAAACCATCACCACTGTTTAATTTTAGAACATGCTCATCATCCCCAAAAGAAACCCCATATCTATTTGCAGTCACTCCCTGTCCTCTCCCCTCTCTACTTCGCCCTCTCCTTCTCCAGTCCTAGGAAACCACCCATCTGCTTTCTGTCTCTGTGGATTTGTCTATTCTGGGTATTTCAGACAAATGGAATTGTATATGTGGCCGTTTGTGTCTGGCTTCTTTCACTTCATTTAAGGTTTTCAAGGTTCAGCATACTGTGGTATTTACCTTTTTGTTTTGTTTTAACCATCCCCCTTTTCTCTAACTGCCTCATTTCACTGTCTGTCTTTGAGCAAAAATTAAATTCCAAGTATCCTAGAAGACAAAAAGAAAAACAGAATTATATTACTCAGCTGTAGTTAGTCATAAAAGAAATACAAAGTTAATCAAGAGCACAGGTAGTCTTCCCGCACAAGTATATTTTAGGGGGATCGTTGATGTAGCCCTTTAATTTCACCCTATGGCTCTGTCTTCTGATTAGTTAAGGTGTTTTCCTGATTTTCATAGTGATATTATTTTCCATTCTACGTGGGTTAGGTGTTGTGAGTCGTGTCGAAAGGGGCGACAGGACAGTCTGTGGTATCCTTGATGACTTTTCTGTTTCTGGGTGCCTAGTGAATTCTTATTTAATCCTTAGCAACATTATAATTTGACCTCCACTGTTATTTTCCAGGGTTTTTCTTCCATTCTTGATTGCTCTCTTAATTTTATCTGAAATTTTTGAAATAGTTTTACACTTTTATTCCTGAAAGGTCAAGCAATTTGCCAAATCTGATTTTAAACTGGTCTCAAATACTACAAATTCTCTATAGATGGCAAAAAGGGCAGGGAGCTGCACCTAGGAAGAAATAAACTAAGTTATCTGCTGATGTCTGCTGATGAGTTTGGGAAAAGGAAAGTTCTGACATACATGCTACATCATGTATATGCTTTTTTTTTTTTTAATCTGAGGTTCAGAGAATTAATTAAAATCATATTCCTGAATTATAGGAAGCTATCATCATCAGTTCATGCAAAGACCTGCTTTGTTTTAATTACCTTCATCTCCAATCCCCACCCACATGCACCTCCCTCGAATACATGTCTTCCTTATGTGTTTGATACACATCTTTAAGAGACATACTGTTTAGTGTTATTGGGTGTGAATGAGTAATTACATAAATAATACTGTACAATAAATCTCATTCCATTGCTATATTTTTAACTTACTGTTGAACCTTTAAAACCTGTTCATGTTGCTGGCTTTACATTGAATTTATTGCTCTAACTGATGCATAGTATTATATAGTATGTACCCACCACATTTTACTTTCTGTTCCTCTAGCAATGGACATGTGCTACAAACAATGACATAGTGAACATTCGAATACTTGTCTCCTTAGAAACGTAAGGGAAAATTGCTTTGGTCTCTATGTACAGGAGAGGAGTTGGTGGGCCATGGGACCTACCTAAACACACTATCATATTTATCCAGTGCCTCTTGTGCATAACCAGCCTCCTCTCAGTCCCACCTGCTGCTCTCGTTATCTCTGCAAAGACTAGAGCTAGGCAGGTGCACCGGCTGCAACCAGCGTGGTGCTGGTGTGGCACAATAGGGCCTCACCCTACATTTCCTGTCTGGGGACTTCTCTAAGGCAAAGATATGGAACCACAGGGAACCTGCTCAGCACTCATGCCTGTACGACAAAATGGAGGGAGGTGGGGAGGGGTTAACAGTCTTGACCTTTGGAGAATACAAGCCAAGGAATAAATACTTCCCTTTGTTCCCCCTTAGGTGACAGTTTTGAGACATAGTTCATAAAGCTCTTACCAAGACCCATGTGGGATTGAGTACAGGTTTCCAGAATTCATTGCCATCTTAAAAATGCTTCTGTCAGGGCAGCCTGGCTCTGAGAAATCACCCAAAGACCACTGTGGGATCAGGAAAAGGGTTTATCAAGGGAACAAAGAAGGAAAGGGGTGGAGGGGAGAGGCAATTCTCGGACTGACTCAAAGGCCCGTAGGAGAAAGGGGAATGTGGAGCAAGGGAATGGGGAATGTGGGCTCCCGGTCCCACTCGTGTGCCCATAGGAGTCCCACTGGCACTTCTGCAGGTGCCTCTTTTTTTTTTTTTTTGTCATGCTCTGTTAGCTCTGCCCCCCCCCCAGTTTATTTATTTTTAAGTATATTTTATTGATTATGTTGTTACAGTAGTCCCAATGTTTTCTTCCCTTTGCTCCCCACTTCCCAGTACCCATCTTCCCTCCAGCACTTAGTTCATGTCCATGGGTCATGCATATAAGTTCTTTGGCTTCACCCTTTCCTATATTATCCTTAACTTCCCCCTGTCTATTTTGTACCAAACAATTATGCTTCTTAATCCCTGCACCATTTCCCCATTTTCCCCCCTTCCCCCTCCCAGCTGATAATCCTGCAAATGAATCCCACACCTATGATTCTGTTCCTATCCTGGTTGTTTGCTTAGTTTGTTTTTGTTTTTATTTTTTCAGTTCAGTTGTTGATACTTGTGAGTTTGTTGTCATTTTAATGTTCATAATTTTGATCTTTTTCTTATGTAAGTCCCTTTGACATTTCATATAATAATAGCTTGGTGATGATGAACTCCTTTAGCTTTACTTTGTCTGGGAAGCACTTCATTTGTCCTTTCATTCTAAATGATGGCTTTGCTGGATAGAGTAATCTTGGTTGTAGGTCCTTGCTTTTCATCACTTTGAATACTTCTTGTGTTGCATTTCCTTCTTGCCTGCAAAGTTCCTTTTGAAAAATCAGCTGATAGTCTTATAGGCACCCCTTTGTAGGAAACTCTGCTTTTCTCTTGCTGCTTTTAAGATTCTCTCTTTATCTTGAACCTTTAGCATTTTAATTATGATGTGTCTTGGTGTGGTCCTTTTTGGATCTAGCTCGTTTGGGACTCTCTGTGTTTACTGGACTTGTATGTCTATGTCCTTCACCAAATTTGGAGAGTTTCCTTCATTATTTTCTCACGTAAGTTTTCAATTTCTTGCTCTTCCTCTTCTCCTTCTGGCAGCCTTCTGGTTTGGCTGTTGGCACGTTTAAAAATGTCCCAGAGATTCTTAAGCCTCTCCTCATTTTTTCAATTCTTGTTTCCTCATTCTGTACTGGTTGACTGTTTTTGTTTTTTGTTTTTTCCAGATGTTCCAAATCATTGATTTGAACCCCAGTTTCCTTCCCTTCACCATTGGTTTTGTGTGGATTTTCCTTCGTTTCATTTAGCATAGCCTTCACTTCTTCCCTTATGCATTTGCCATACTTAAGCATATCTGTTAAGCCTGTGAGCATCTTTATCATCAGTGTTTTGAACTCCACATCTGTTAGGTTGACTATCTCCTCATTTGTTAGGTTGGCTTCTCCTCGTCGCTTAGTTCTCCTATTGGAACCTTGATCTGTTCCCTGTTTGGGGCCATACTTCTCTGTCTCCTCATCTTGACAGGCTTCTGTGTTTGTTTGCCTCTGTGTCTTAGGTAGAGCTGTTGCTCCTGTTACATTGTAAGGGGCGGAGCCTTAGGTATTCGTCAGTAGAGGGCAATCCATTTCGCCACATTGTGGCACTGTTTGTGGAGGAGGGGTCTGAGAGGGAACAATGCCACTTGCTCAGCACTCGCCCTTTTTCCAGGCACTTCTCCCACTTTGTATGGGACTAGCGCCTCTCTAGCTGTTGCCCTGCCTGTCGTTCCCAGAGTGGGTGGGTCTGCAGATGTTCTAGGACTATGGGGGCCCCTTAAACAAGCAGTCTCTGCTGAGAGACAGGCAGTTTCCTTCTCCCCCCCAACCCCCACTGGTTTTCACAGTCAAAAGCAATGAGGCTTTATTTTCCCCAATGCTGGGACTGTGAGCTCTGCGGTCTGGTGAGGAGCTGGGAGCACTCCCCAGGTGTCCCTCCTGATTTTTAAAAATGTGTGACTGTGCTTTCCACTGGCCTGCTGCTGCCACCACCACACCACATCCTCTCTGCCCCAGCTCCACCCCTCCTACCTGTCTGGATGAGTATGTATTTCTTTTTTATATCTTTGTTTGTTGGACTTACATGCAGCCCAATTTTCTGGAACTTCTTGCTGTCTCTAGTTTTGAGGTAGTTGTATTCCTTCTTAGTTTAGAGGGAGACTCAGCATATCTGTTTAGGTCTCCATCTCAGCCGGAAGTCCTCTGCAGGTGCCTTTTATATACAGTAGTCCTTCTTTATATCGTGGTTCACTTATCACAGCCTCACTGTATCATGGGATTTTTTAAAATATTATATTTAATTATTTATCATGGATTTTTCGCTATATCGCGGGATTTTGTGGTACTGTATACGTATGTTGTTAAAGTTACGTTGGTTTAAGAGTATAGAATAAATGTAAGGTTCCTACTTCATGGGGGTTCTAGAACATAATACCTGCAATAAGTGAGGGAATGCCTTATTAATGCTGTGTGTGTGGGGGGGGGTGCATCAACATAAAAGAAGCACAGGTCATTACTGCCTGGGAGCAAGGGATTGAAGGAATTTCCTTAAGGGAACAGGTGTTTTTTTCTCATTTGGGAACAGCTTTTAAAAATCTCATCATCCCCTTCTGCTTTTGTTGTGTGAACAGGTGGTTAATACATACACCCCGGGAAAGAAGATTTGGCTTGAAGGTGTGGTAACCACCTCAGCTGGAGGCACAAACAACCTATCAGATTCCTATGCTGCAGGATTCTTGTGAGTAACACTGGCAATTTCACTCCCAGGCGCTTTGAGGAAAGGACAGTGAACTAGGACAGTTTCTCAGTGTTCTGCCCACGAGAGGAGGGAGTTGGTTTCTCATTGAATATTCTTCATCAATTTATTTGTGAATGTGGTTTACCATTAAACAGACAGTGATTAGGGACTTCTTTGGATATTAAAATGTCAGACACAGGCATCAGAACAAGGTAGTAGCAGCAGTAGTCATAAAAATAAAAAGAAGTTCATTTACTGTTTCCAGTGCAAACCATAGCACTGACCACACACATTTTCTCATCTAATTTTCACCATGTTCATGGGAGACAGGTAAGAGTAACACAGGGTTTTTAACATTGGAGCAAGGGAGACAAGAAATAAGTAAAGTCATAGAAGATAAAGGCCATAATGATAATAATTTTAACTCTATAGTGCTTACTACGTGCCCTGCACTGTCTAAAGTGCTTCATATGTAGTTAATAATGTAACAGCTAGTGAAATAGATACTATTACTTTATAACAACCCAGTGAGATAGATGCTATTATTAGTTGCAGAGATAGGACTTAAGCCAGGGCAGCAGGCTCCAGAGTCCAGCCTCCTTGCCGCTATATCAGACCACCTTACTTTCTGCTTCACGGAGTCTGTCTATAAAAGAAAAGTGATAGACATGCAAAGGAACCAAGAATTCCTCTCACTTGGAGGATCAGGAAGGGTTTCATGGGAAAAGTGGCATTTGAATGGGACCAATTATGATGGAGAAAGGTGGTGATGGCAGGGGAGCATTCTCAGCTGCAGGAATGGGGGGGAGGGGAAATGCTAAGTGTGACAGAAGCCTCAGCACCTGCAGGGGTGTAGAGGGACTGAGACTAGGGAGGGGGTTTACCATCAAGTCATGGCAGTCCTTAAAAACCCAGCATAGGAAATGAGACCTTGTTCTATACCCAGCAGCAAGCCAATAAGGATTTTAGGGGAGGAGAGAGAAACCATCTGACCTGTATTTTAAAACATTGGCTTTGGCAATAGTAACACTCAAGAGTTTGGGGAGGCAAGGGTTGGGAAAATTAATTTGAAGGCTCCTACAGGTGTCTGGAGAACAATTTAAGCCAGAAGAATAAGGGCTTCTGACTGGCCTGTCAGTGTTACATAGCAGGGACGAACTCCTCAGGACCACAGACTAACCTTGTCTGGTCTAATCCCATGATCCTGGCTTTTTGGCCAAGCAAGATCCTCCAAAGAAGCTTCTTTGATACATTTGTGGATGACAAATCAGGCCAGTCAAGTAGATTGCCTTTACAGATGGAATCTTACAAGTGCAGAGGAAGATAATGAGTCAATGTCAATACACTATGAGACCTTGGGTCTTCCATCCACGTGTCCTTGGCCCCTAACATTGAGTGACACAGAGCACTTGTTAATAAACACAGTTCAGATTAATGCAATGGAGTGAATCAGCATTTGATACAGTGTTGTTGAGAGTCTTCTTCCAAAAATACACTCCCACTGGCTTTCACTGTGAGCCCTGGGGCAATGGTAAGAAGTCAGATTGGCTGTCAGTATTACAGAGGAATGGCTTTTGGAAAGCTATTGCAGAAGAACTCTGCTGTGGGGCTCAGCTATCAGTCCAGCTGCACTGAGCATTGTTCCCTTTAGGGGATGATGTAAAATGAGGAATACCACAGACCTCCATGGAGGGAGCTCGAGAGAGACCTGTCTTTTCATGAGTATCATGATGCCAAATAAATATCTGTAGATCTCTGTTGTTATTTTGCAGAACACAGATAAACATAGTTGTTTAGATTTTAGTTGTAGTTCAGATACCCATTGCTTAGTTGGCACAGATCATATGAAAAGTAGCTTATTCTGCTCCTGATCTTCTTTCTAATTTTATTATCACCCATTTGCTCTAAACTCCAGTGGCAGCAACCCAGCATTGTGCCCTTTGAGTTCACTTCTCTTCTAGGGGCATAAATTGCTTCCTAGGGGTAAAAAAAGTAAAGCATAATAGGAAGTTCCAGAAAGCAAGAATTCGGAAAGAAGACATTTTTATAGCTTTTTTTTTTTTCAATATATGGCGTAACTATGAGCTTACTAATACACATACCCATGCAGTCATGAATCAGAATTCTTTAAAGTCAAGTATTCAAGGGTGATTTTCCCATCAGTGCTTTGAGATTCTCTGGTGCACTGCAATATACTCTTGGCACACACTGTGGCTCCAGCTTCTAGTGGTGTCGGGCACATCGCAGGTATTCCTATTACAGGAAGAGATGAAGATAACTTCACTACTAACCACCCAGCCATGGGGAAGCAGGGGCTCTGGCTATAGTCATTTTTGAATGCTGCAGGAATGTGCATGCCATATAGGATGTGGATTTGGAGGGGAGGATGCATAGTCATCCCTTTCATGTTAGAGTTCCTTCAAAAACTCCCTATATACTAGCAAAAACAATCAGATTTACTAATTAGCATTTATTTGCTAATTAATCATGGAATATATATATATTCCTATCAGAGAAGGAAAACTCTGACTCCAAAAAACCTCCGCTGCCTTGCGGCATACCTCTTCAGGGGAAGGGCTAAGGGAGTAAACCCTGACAGAAAATCCGGAGCCGGAGTCCCTAAGGCGGTTTGACGTTGTAGTCAACACCGGCAACTCCTGCGGCGCACCTGAAGCCAAGCTGTATTGACTCCGTCTTTCCCTTGGACCCTTCAGCTGCGAAGAGAGGGGGGGTCTGCTGCATGGGCAACAGCAGACCCTCCATATCACCCTGCCCAGGCTCTGTAGCTTCAGCGTCATCGCAAGATGTCGATTCAACACGGGAGGAGACAGATACGATGTCACTCCCGAGTCGGACTGCACAGCCATTCTCGGCGGTGCAGATGGACTCTTGAGAAGCTACACCATCGTCTCTCGAGACGGACGGCTGCCGACGACATATATATATTCCATAGTTAAGATACATATATATATGTATATATATATATATATATATATATCATCTTTGCAGGTGACTGTGCTAGGCTCTGTAGAGGTCACAAGTAAGAATTTGATTTCCATCCCTGTAAATGTGTATATGTACAGGTATATACATATCTGGTGTTTTTTACAAATGACTTACATGGTCACACAAGCATTTTTTAAAATCTATCCTCAATGCTGAGAACAAGGCCTGGTGTTTACAGCTTATTAATCAATACTCTTGAACAAAGAACAAATGAACAAGCAGGATATTTATATACATAAAAATACCAAAATATGGTCTTGTGTTGACATCCAGAGGCTACCAGGTAATGGGTGTCACATACATGTGATTATATATTTACTCATCATTCTGTTTCTTCATTCTTTCAACAAGGATAGGGATAGACAGGAGAATAAAACACACTAGTTTTTATAAATAAATACTTGTTAGATATAGACTGTGTTGTATTTGTGCTATTTTCTCATTAAGAGAGCACTATTTTAGGAGGTATCTGCCCAAAATTCATGTCATAGTCCTACCACAGGACATTTAATACTGTGTCTCAAAGTAAAAGCTAAACCTGTTATCCTGATTTCACAAGATTGCTAAATTAATAAAAAATAATAAAGGCAGGTAGCTTAACAATGTGATATTCCAAAAGTAATTTTTACTCCCTAGGTTATAACTTCCTAATCTGAACAACAAAAAAGGCTCTATTATATTATTGTTACATTTCTTTTTTTCATTTAAAACTTTTATTTCTGTGGTTTGTTGTTTTTTATTTGTAACTCTAATTATCAGCAAATATTTGCTAGTTTTTATCCGAATAAAATATAATTCTCACTGTGAAAAATTTTGAAAATATCAATGATATTCATTCATAATATAAAAATTAGCAATGCTCTTTATTCCAGTAATTCTATAGGTCACTAATTTGGAGCTCCATATGGTTTGAGCTTTGGGAAATCATAACTATGCATAATTTGTCCCTAGTATGCTGAATGGTGATTCTTCAAGTTCCTAGAATCTATTTTCTCCAGATCAATTTCAGCGTAATACAGAGTATTGAGCATCTCTAGTGTACTAGGAACTGTTGTGGGGTGTTTTGGGTACAAAGCTAACACGTATGTCTATTCCTGCTGAGTTTATAACCAACTGGGAGATGGCAGAGAAGTAAGCAAGTAATTATCAGTTAGTGAGCTGGAAAAGGGTATGAATAAGAGTTCTGGAAAGTACAGAGGAGGAAGGTACTACTGTTGACAGGAGCAGCAGAAGTTAGAAGGAGGTGACGTTTAACTTGGAGATTAACAGATGGAAAAATAATGGGCCAGATGGGTGGGTTAGGGAAAGACAGAAAGCAAATACTGAACAGAAGCTAAAATATATATAAAGCCTCAGGTAAGCATGTGAAAGCATGGTGTATTGGGGAAGCCAAGAGTAGTTTTATGTGGATTAGAGTCTAGGGAATGGAGTTTAGGGTGAGAGAAGGGGAAAGAAGAGGTAAAGATGAAGCTAGACACATATGCTGAGGAAAGATTGTGAAATGCCTTCTCTTTTATACTGAGAAGACTGAAGTTCTTCTTACACATACTATTACAATTAGAACTTTCCCTAAGTTTTAGAAGTAGGAATACAAACAGAACAAGTAAATGAATTCATGAATGAATAAATGAACTGAATTTGTAAATAATGAAGGCAGAGTTAGCATGGGTGTTGGAAGAACCAAGAGGAGAGCATTTTTGAAAGATAACATGCCCTGGAAGGTAGGTGTTTGGCATAGTTGGGGTGTGTGATAAGTGAGCAATGCAGGTGCTCTACTGTGACATATATATGATGGTAGCATACTCGAATTCCGTATAGTTATAGTGCCAAGGACAATTATTATTGCATTGACTGCTGATGGTAATATATGAGTAATACAAATGACTGGACCACTCTCAGACAGGTCATAGGAATATCTGAGTAAGAGACACATGAAAGGTGCATGTACAGTGATAGAGTGTAAGCAGAGTTTCAGTGATGAAAAGTATAGTGTGTGTGCTCCTGTGATTGTGTATCCTGTGGCCGGGGGGCATGGGGGTGGGCAATAATAAGGCTTACAAGTGGCTAGGGTGTTCATTTTATTTTTGATTACAGGAATAAGAGATAAGTCATTATTCAAGCTATTTTATGATCAAGGGCAATTCATTTTACTCTCTGGACTTCTGTTTCTTTTCCTATAAAATGAGAGGTTAGATTTGATGATCTCTAAAATCTCTTCCAGCTGTGTATTCAATGCTTAAAATAATCTTCTCCTCTAAAGTATGAGGTAAATTTGGTGGTGGCGGGGTTAGTGTATATGTGTGTGTTAGCCAGTCTCTGTAGAGCTTGTTACATGCCATTTTAAAATGTATTGATGTAGCTTTCTCCCCCTGCTTTTTAGATGGTTGAACACTTTAGGAATGCTGGCCAATCAGGGCATTGATGTTGTGATACGGCACTCATTTTTTGACCACGGATACAATCACCTCGTGGACCAGAATTTTAATCCATTACCAGTAAGTGTGAGATAAAGATTCCCAGCTCTTTTCCCATATCATTCAGTTCTTTTGCTTGTGCCTTGTTCCACACTGAGAGAATTTTTCTTTTTCTGTTACCAGTTAATTTCATAAATTGGACAGAAGCATTCTTGACACATTTCACAAACTTTTGACTTCACCATGTACCACCCACACACACCTCCACATGTGCATGTATGCATACACACAACACACACACACATACATACATTTATATATACTATACTTATGTATTTATTTACTACTATACTTTTAAGAAGCCTTGTGCAATTGAGATTCCAGATCTACTTGTGGCCTGTTTGAACTCTGCTTGAGAGTGAATTTTTTCAGATTGTTTTCTTTAATGCTAATAGGAGACATTAGTTAATGTCAGATGCAACATGTTGAAAGCAGATGGGAGAGTGCTGGCCAAGATCAGATACAGTAGGAACTCATCTCTTGGAGAGTGGCTGAATGAAGTGCACGTACAGTTAGATGTTGATCCCTATCTGATAATGAGGGGATTTGCCCAGAGCACCAACTTCTCTGACAAAGCAAAGGAAACAGAAAGCTAAAGAAGAATGGCAAAAGCAGAGATCTGGGTTTGTCCAGTGACTGACCTGTCAGAGAAATCCCACTTAGTCCATAAAAGCTGTGCTTATCAGAAATATTGCATGGTCCATCCTTTTCACAGACGTCTTGGTCTTGATGCAAGGTCAGACTCCTCTCATTAGCCCATAGAAGCAGATCTAGGATCTCCCTTTGAAATGGTCTATTTCCACCTCATGTAAGAGAGGGACTGATAGCCCAGGGTGGGAGGGAATAGGGCAGGTAGAGCCAGCCCTAGCGCCTGACGCTGTGCCCTGGTCCAGTGCTCTCTCTACAGAAGTACTGCTCCCTGAGTGTTTCTGCCATTTGCTTCCCTCTGCCTATTCCCAGGCCTGAGCCAGGAGGCCTCCAAGCCTAGAACAGAGAACAGCTTGGCACCCAACAGCACCATTTCCATGTCTCAAAACAATCCCTCTAGTAAAGTTCTGAATAATTACTGTGTCAATGATTGCACATCACTTTAATTAAATCACAATATTAAAACTGACTGACACAGCTGCTTTTATTCACAGGGCCAGGATACCTCCCTCAAACTGTATGGGGGCCTGGGTATGGAGGGGTGGAAAGGGCAATTTCAGTTTGTAACCACAGTTTTGTGTTTGTTTTGAGCTCACAAATTTGTGGAGATAAACAAAATAATAATTAGAAAAATATCTTGAATATCATGTCGCATGAAACTACTTGTTAATCATTGGGTAGTGAGGAGATTAGTGATAGGTAAGTAGACATATAAACTGAGAGAGCACTGTAACAGGGGTCAGTGAGGCTGCGTTAGAGTGCACACACAAGGAAGGCTTCTCTGGGGTGACGTTTAAGCTTAAGATTCCAATGACAAGAAGGAGCCAGCCATTCGGATACAGCAGGAGAGCTTCCCGGGAGGGGAAGAGGCTAGCACAAAGGCTTCAGAGCAGGCACGTTTGAGGAATCACAGGAACAGCAGAGTGATGGGAGCCTGGCAAGGAAGCGGAGGCGGGTTGGACCTGAGGCCCGCCAGGGTCAGATCACATAGGGCTTTCTGAGCTCAGAGGAGTTTAACTTTTACGGTAAGTAGTATGAAAAGCCACTGCAAAGTTTTATGCAAGGAAGTAACATTTTTAAAAGATCACCCTGGTGTGATCAGTGCAGCAAATGTGAGTAATAATTTCTTGAATACTGTGGATATTTAATTTATGGGCCACTTTGATATACGGTATGTCAGTAATGTTCTGAACACTCCTTCCTCCCTTCCCTTGGTCTTTCCTTTTTCCTTTCTTTCCTTCTTGCTTTATTTCTTCCTTCATTCATTCAAATCTCATTCACTCTTCTTGATCATGTACAATGGGCCACTGTGATGAACCAAAAAGACAAGGAACTCTTGGAACTTATAATCTAGTGAGGCATACTGAGAAATGGAAAATAAATAAACATGTAGATAAAATAATTACACTGTCATAATTGCTCTGAAGAGAGTCTGATGAGTATGACTATACTTATTTTTGCTGAAGAGAAACTAAGGTTATTCAGTGACTTATCTAAAGTCATACAGGTAGTAAGAGCTGGAACTCAGTCTCTCAATTCCAAATCCTTTTTCCCTCATGCTGACTATTTCATGTGGCACTCTCAGTTGTGTCTGTGCTATGGTTTGAGGTCAATGTTTGCCTTAAATTGAGTTTGGAGATGGAATTTGAGAAAAGAAGCCTAGACTAGAAAAAGATGGTATTTGGGTGACTAGATGGGCTTGATTTCCAGAACTGGACAAACCTGGGTTCCAAAGCAGGACCACGTGTAGGTTAAAGATGCGAGTCTTCCTGGCTTTGTTTTCTCAAACGAGAGTTGCTGCAGGCGATTCCTTTGAAAGCATGGTGCAGGAGACCTGGGTTGATACGTGGTGGTAGCAGAGCTCACAGAAGTTCATAGGAAGCTAAAACAAATCCCACTGATTTAGCACAAATGAGCTGGCCAGCTGTGTGTCTGGAAACACCAAGCTCTAATAAAGAAGCCGTATTTAAAATCACTTAAAAAAGGGAGCAGGCTTTCTTTTTATCTTTGCACTAATAAATTCTGCACCTTATAAGTAGAGAACTTGGCAACTAGGGGAGTATGTCCTAAGTCCCCTGGGAAGAATTTCCTAGGCTAGACCAGGGCACCAACTGGACAGTCCTTGCCAGCAGCCCCCTGGAATGTGTAATAGACATAGACCTGGGAATTGTATAGGATGCCACTTCAGAGAGTTGTACAGCTGATAACCAAACACTGCCAATAAAAACTTGCAGATTTTATATTGTGATTAAATCTTCAAGAGAACTTGTTAAGAGCTTAGGGGATTACTGAGTTGTGTTTTGGTTGCTTCCCAGAAAAATCAGTATTTTCTATTCCAGCTCCATCAAACCGAGCTCAGTACATTTCAGGAAAGGTTTTTATTAGGAAATACCATTTTATTTTTGCTTTTGTTAATGTTCTAGGGTAAATTTTTTAAAAGTTAGGATCATGGCCTAATGGCTCCTCAACCCATATCCTATATTATTACCCTTCCACTGACTCAGTCAACTTTGACCCTAGTTTGTAGGATTCCAGCCCAGCTCTGACAAGGCCATTTCAATAGCACCATCCCAGTCTAAGGCAGAAAGGAAACTTGTCTTCAGAAAAGATCATTTTCAACAATATCCATTGTCGTTATGGTTCTTCCTCCAGAAAAGTGCCAGCTCTCCTCCTATTGGGAGATTTTCCTTCTCCTGGGAAGAGGAGAACATTTAGTTCAGCAGGGCTTCATCAGTCACCTCCCACCCTTTTCCCCTGACCTCCATGCCATTGGGAAAGAGGGAACGTGTGAGTCTCCACAGCCGGTCGGCCAGTCATGGGCTCCCTTGGGAGTAAGTGATGTTTGTGCGTAAGAGATCTGCACATTCAGTGGACATAGTCCAGACCCCACCAGGCATGGACATTCTTCTAAAAGAGGGTTTTGGAATTTAACTTGCTGCTTTTTTTTTTAAAGAGCTTGATTTACAGAGCTCTCGGGGAAAGGAATGGTGAATTACTAGTAACATCTTCTTAACTCCCACACCAGCCTAGCAAATATAATTCAATTAAAAAAAAAACATTAACACTTCAAACGTGTCTGGTTCTGTGCTAGGTATTCTGGGGACATGCAGATAAATAAGATACGGTTCCCTCATCTGCAGAGCTAACAATCTGGTGTGTGTTTGTATTTGAGGGATTATAATTTAGTCCTCTATTTAGAATACAATAAAAAACTAGTTCACAGTAGGTTGTCTTTCCTATATCGAGCATATTGGTGGAATATTTATATTTGCTATCAGCATTCTGTTTTGCTGACTGCTCCTGCTGAATAACAATAAATATTCAATTTAGCCCAGTGCAATTATTGAACACTTGCTGTGTACATTGTTCTGAAACACAGTCAAGTGGTCATGGATGGTAGTACAACTCACTAGTCTATGGAGAGATTAAACCTATGGCTGTGGCCTCCATAGCAACAGCATCGGAGCCAAGCCACCACTGATCAGATGCCATTTGGCCACTGGAAAGAAATTGAATCTTAATGGTGCCTGCCTAGTTTCAGTAGTTAGCCTATCACAGGGCTAAGGTCCCAGGTGCTCCATTCTTGTTTCCCTTCGAAAGATTTGACAGTGCCCCTTATGCACTGCAGAGCCATGATATGGACACAGGATCAGCTTAAATATGTCCCTTTCCTAAGGAAGAACAGCCCACTACAAACCCATATTCTATTGATGCTGGATTGATGCACAATTTCTTCTTGTTTCAAGAGCACTACCTATTTAGGGGGCTTTGTAGGAAGCAGCAGGAGCCTGGCATAATGAAAAGATTCACAATTCTAGTCCTAGCTCTGTCATTAATTAGATATGTATCTTTAGATTCCAATTTTCTCATCATTTAAATTGTGATAAAAATGTCTGCTCTGTCTCCAAAAGATACTGTTACACTCCTTGTGAAAATTAGATATGACAATAGGATTCTGATTTTGTATATACACGTACACGTAGAAAATTACTGGAAGAGAGTACATCTTAATGTTAAAAGTGGTTTTCCCTGGGTAGTGGGATTAGAGATAGTTTTTTTTTTCTTTGTGGATTTTTTTGTATGTAAAATTTTGCTACAGTCAGCATTACTGCTTTTATAATCTGAAAAAATGAAGACTATTTTTAGAAGTAAAAATCGAGTATTTTGAAAAGATTAAGTGCTTTAAACAGTTAAGCAAATATTATCCCGGTCTAATTCATTTATCATTCATTGATTTGTTCATTCATAAACACTTATTACACTTGAGCTACGTGCTAGATAGGTACTGTGCCAGACACTGGAGGCGTTATCTTGCCCTCAAGGAGCAGATGGTGTGGTTGGGAGACAGATCAATCAGCAGGAACTGTGGCAGAAGCACTAGTCAGGCCAGAAGAGGAACAGAAGCCAGCCTGCATGGGCAGACATGAGACATCAAGAAAGTCTTCCTGGAGGAGACAACGTCTGAAATGAATCTTGAAGGGGAAGAGCCAGTTAACCGTAGGAAGAATAGCTTGGGGTCTGGGAAAGATCTTCCAAAGAGAGGCAATAGCATCTGCAAAGTTACAGAGGTGTTAATTTTCCAGAGTGTCATGGTGGATGAATTATGAAAACTTACTTAGACAAGCTGAGCGGCCACACAGGCTGAACGAAAATCAAAGAATTTCAAAGCTGGAGGTGGTGAAGCAGGGGAGGTACAAAACTCAGCCAAACCAGCCTGTGACCTGTTTCTTGCTGTGGCTTTCTTTCTCTTTCTTTTCTTTCCCGTGGGAGCCATCAGGAAGATGAAAGAAACGGAGTGTACCTGTTTAGGGGTAGCTGTGATGTGAAACCAAATCCTCTCATTAGAGGCCCTGACAAAACCTTTTCCATGCACAGCCTTCCTTTGTGGAAACCTGCAGCTGCTGAGAGAAGGGCGTCCTGGGCTGCAGGATCAATCGCTGGGACTCGGGCTGGCTCCACGTTAGCGGCTGAAGCGCCTGGGCTACATGCCCAGTGGGCATGACTTGCTTCTTTCCTCTTCCAAACCCCAGATCCTCAGATCAGAGCCTGCGCCTGCATTGTCCGACAAGGCAGGAGGCTCTTTGGCTCCTAATGCTTTAAATAGAGGCAGGCCCCTCTGATTCTTTTCTACAGTCCTCATCCTTTGCTTATTTATCAACCTCAGCGGTATGCGTGGGAGGTCAGCAACAGACATTAGCAGTTGTAACAGCTCACTCAGACGGAAGATGCCTTGGAAGTAGCAAGAGCTCTGCACCTGCAATCTGAAGACAGGCTCAAAGTGCAGCACCGCAAGGTTTTGGTTGCTTGAGGCTGAATTTCCAGTTCTGTAAAATGGGGCGAACTGTGTTGGGGTTGGGACTAGGGAGTATTTTAACGTAGTGCTTAAAAGTAGGATTGGCTTTAAAATCAGACTGACCTGAGTTTCCAATCCAGCTCTACCAATTACAAGCTCTGTGTCCCTGGGCAAATTACTAAACCTCAATAAACTTCACTTTCCCGTCTTAAAATGGAGACAATAGTAGTTTCTATCTCAGGGGGGAGCACGAAATGATTACTTGAGCCCATGCATGTGTAGCTTTTCCTGCATGGTGAGTACTCAGGAAGTGTTAGCTGCTAAAAGGCAAATTGTAAACTATAAAATTCTACAGTAATAATTGTTGTTAGTAATGTGAACATAACTGTGGTGAGATAATGCACATTTCAATAGCTGTACAGATATCTGGAAATCCATTCAAGTTGTAACTAATATATGAAAAGTGGATATTTTTTGTAAAAATTCTATTACTAGAAAATTAGAAGAACAGAAAGAAGAACGCTGTGATGCCTGCACTTGAGAGGAATTGACAGAAAATGGTTAAAGACAAACTAAAAATTACATTTTATTTTCCTCCAGAGAAGATGCTGCCAGCCTTTCCCAGTGAAGGCAATTAAGGCAGTAACCACACCGCAATACTAGCTCTAACATCTTCATTTGGTATTTATAAATGGCCCAATAAACCCTGGCAACCATGATATGTCACATCAGAGTGCTAATGACAGCACATTATGTGAATCATTGAGAAGCAACAATTGAAATCCTTACTCTGCCATCAACCATTTATATTGTTCCCAGATTGCAGTACTGAGGGATTACAGCTACAGCAAATTGTGCGGCAACTAAATAAATTAAGAAGAAGCAATTACAGCCTCCCTGCATTTGACTTTAGGAGCATAGTGTGCCATCCTTAAAGCTACCTACGGATGGTGGAGCGGCAAGGCTAGCTCACCTAAAACACTAGGAAATAATCTAAAAATAATCTGGAATGCCCTGTGGTGGGCTGGAAAGATCTTTCATAAGTGCCACAATATGACAAACTTAAGATTACTTTTCTTTAAATATTATATTTGTATATACTAAGGACACAATGATATCTGGTATGATGGTTAGGAATTAACAAATAGGCCTCTGATAGAAGTGAACATGAGAGCCAAAGAGAGTGCATTATGCTTTTTCTAACTAAATTATGTTTCTGTTGTTTTTTTTATTAAAAGGAGAAGTATTTAAAAATAGAAATAGAACAATAAGGTTATTCTTTTTTGCATTTATATTAATTCAGGTTTTTTTAAAAAATAACAGCTTTATTGAGGTAAAGTTCATCTACCACAAAATTGTTTTTAGTATATAGAGTTGTGCAACCATCACCACAATTTATTACAGAATATCACATGAAAGGGAAACCCCCTACCTTTTAGCGGTTACTCCTCATTTTCCTTTTCCTCCGGCCCCTAAAAACCCCTAATCTACTTTCCATCTCTGTAGATTTGCCTATTCTGGATATTTCATAATAGGGAATCACAATATGTGGCCTTTCGTGACTGACTTCTTTCACTTAGCATGTTTTCAAGATTCATCCATATTGTGATATGTATTAATACTTCATTCCCTTCTATTGCTGAATAATATTCCATAATTTGGATATACCACACTTTATTTGTTCATAAATTGATATATATTACAGCTGTTTCTACTTTTTGGCTATTATGAAAATGCCACTATTAAACATTCATGTGCAAGTTTATATGAGGCATATGTTGTTGTTTCTCTTGGATATATACCTTGGAGAGGAATTGCTGGGCCATGTGTTTAACTTTTTGAAGAATTGCCAAGCTGTTTTCCATAGTGACTTCATCATTTTATATTTGCATCAGCAATGCATGAAAATTCCACTCTCCACGTCCTCATCAACACTTGTTATTTCCTGTCTTTTGATTTTGGCCATCCTAGTGGGTATAAAGTGGTATCTCATTGTGGTTTTGATTTGCATTTCCCTAATGACTAATAATGTTGAGCATCTTTCCTTGTGCTTTTTGGGAATCTTTTTTTGTAGAAATATCTATTCAAATTCATCGCCATGTTTACGGGGACAAATAGGTCTTTTTATTGTTGAGTTGTAGGAGTTTTTCATAGTGCAAATTCTTTATCAGATATGTGATTTGCACACCTGATAAGGAACTTTGAGTAACTGCAAACATTGGAAATTTATTTAGTTGAGCTATGAGCAGCTGCCACACCACCTAAAACTGAAAGTAGTAGCTAAAACAATCTTGAAAAATAAATAATATTTTCTTTTTTGGACTCACACTTCTCAACTTCAAAATTTACAACCAAGCTACAGTAATCGAGACAGAATGATACTGGCATAAAGATAAACATATAGGTCAATGGAATAGAATGGAGAGTCCAGAAATAAACCCTTACACTTATGGTCAGTTCATTTTCAACAAGGGTACAAAAACAGTTTAATGAGAAAAAAAAAAGTCTTTTCAAAAATGATGTGAGAACAACCTACCTCACACCATATATAATATTATTTCAAAATGGATCGGAAATATACATGTAAGAGCTAACTATACAACTCTTAGAAGAAAACCTAGGAGTAAATCTTTGTGGCTTTGGATTAGATAGCAAAAGCACAAATGACAAAAAAGTAGATGAATTGGATTTTATCAAAATTTAAAATTTGTGTGCTTAAAAGAGGTCATTAAGAGAATGAAAAGACAACACACAGTATTGGGGACTATATGTGTCAAATACAGCATAATGGTTAATTTTATGTTTCAGTTTGGCTAGGCCATGGTACCCAGTACTTAGTTAAAAAATATTCCTGATATTTAAATGAAATTAATTTTTAAAGATTAGGTTAACATTTAAATCAGTAGTTGAATAAAGCAGATTATCCTTCATAATACTGGTGGGCCTCATGCAGTTGAAGACTTGAACTGAAACAATACTAACCCCGAGCTAGAAGGAATTCTGCCAGCAAATTGCCTTTAGACTCTAACTACAACATGACTCTTCCCTGAGTCTCTAGCTTGCTGGCCTGACCTGCCTATTCCGGACTTGCCAGCTTCTATAATTGTGTGAGCCAATTTCTGAAAATCAATCAGATAGATAAGGTAGAGTTAGAGATATAAACACACATATCCTACCGGTTGTCGATTCTGTTTCCCTAAAGAACCTGAATACATGCAACATTTAATAAGGCTACTATCTACAGGACCTTTATAAAATACTGCCCATATTGTATTGCAGTTCATCCATTCATCTCTCTCCTCCTCTCCCATGAGGCAGAGAAACACTTGCGTTGAAAGTAACTATGAAACCTTGGGCTCTGAGGCTTTATTTTAATAAACTCTGTCAACCTCAAACATAGTAGGCATTCAGTAAAGGTTTGTTGAATGAGAGAGGGACTGCATACATGAGCGCATGATGGAATTTCTTCAATTCCCCATAGGTGCCTTCCCTAACATGTCATTTCAACACAAAAGCCTAGCTATCTCTCAAGGTCCATCTCACAGATTGACTGTTTCTTACAATTTTTCTTGGATTTTCCTAAGATAATGTTTTTTCTCCAGCTTCTAAACTTCATTAACATTTAATCTGTTCCCTTTATGTATTCAATATGGATGGTGTTATCTATAAATACTTTTAGTCTTTTGCAAACTGATCATATTTCCTTTCCTAGATTATAAATTCCTTGAGTGTAGGAACTTGGTATACTGATTCCTATATCTCCTATACTTTCAAGTACAGAGTCAGTACCTAATTGATACTAAAAACTTGTCTCCTGAACTGAGTTGTCTCAAGCTAGGGTAGGGAGTCACTGGTGCAAATGTGCCAATTACGAACAGCTGGTCTTAAAGGTGTTTCTGATCATTAGTTACCAGTTCATATTCCCTTTAGGAAGCATGGCCTTTTTGTTAATGACCACTTTAACTACCGTACATCTCTGTAATGATTGGATGCCTTTAAAATGAGCCAATAACTAGATGTTTATAGAGAGCATACATGTGAAAGACCTTTGAGTAGAATCACAAAACATTCAGAGACCCAAATCATATGGATGCTGCATTGTTCTAGAAATCCTAGGTTATACACCTCAGTATCATCTTCATCTTTTAGCTACCATGAAATGAGAGCCTGGTACATGCCAGGAACTAGGTAATTTCATACCCCATTTTTCAGTCCTTAAAACAACTGGAGATATTATGTTTAATCTACTGTTGAGGAAACGGAGGCTCAGAGAGTTTAGGTTATCTACCCAGACATCACTCACAACCTACCTAATCTTCATACCCTGCTGATCTCTAAGCCCTTCAAATTCCATCTCAGCAATTGTCCTGTCTCGAAGGCAAGCCAACCACTGTCATTAATTATTCTAGTCTCTGTAATCACACAGAGCCTCTTTAGCTCTTATCTAATCATCACAAGGACTTCCAATAAATCTTCCACAGAATGGTCATGTCATTCTCCCTTCTTCAGAAACCCCATGGCCTACATTATTCCCCTGACTTCTAACATTGCATTCAAGGACTTTTGTAATTTGGATTTGCTCTGCCTTGCTAGTCCTGTTTCAAACCAGTCATTCCCAGATTACATGTCTTCCACTGAAATCACTGATCCTTTATTGTCCCGATTCATACTTAGCTTCAAAACCCATTCATAGTGCCACCTTCTGTAATGTCACCAACAGAAACCTATCACTCTGGTTATCCTGCAGCACTTTGGTCATATGTTATGCTTAGTTCACACTATACAATACTGTTATCATATTTATAAATACACAGGCCAGTCTTTCCTTTTAGAAAATGAGAAAATTAAAGTCAGGGGATATTATGATGTATGCCTAGCACATAATAGATGCATAAGGGAAGTTTATGGGCCCTGGCTGGTTTGGCTCAGTGGATTGAGCGTCGGCCTGCGAGCTAAGTGTCGCTGGTTCGATCTTCCAGTCAGGGCACATCAGAGAAGGAAAACTCTGACTCCAAAAAACCTCCGCTGCCTTGCGGCATACCTCTTCAGGGGAAAGGCTAAGGGAGTAAACCCCGACAGAAAATCCGGAGCCGGAGTCCCTAAGGCGGTTTGACGTTGTAGTCAACACCGGCAACTCCTGCGGCGCACCTGAAGCCAAGCTGTATTGACTCCGTCTTTCCCTTGGACCCTTCAGCTGCGAAGAGAGGGGGGGTCTGCTGCATGGGCAACAGCAGACCCTCCATATCACCCTGCCCAGGCTCTGTAGCTTCAGCTTCACTGGAGAGGACACTCCAGCGTCATCGCAAGATGTCGATTCAACACGGGGGGGGGGGGGGGGGGGGTGGACAGATGCCGTGTCACTCCCGAGTCGGACTGCACAGCCATTCTCGGCGGTGCAGATAGACTTTTAAGAAGCCACACCATCGTCTCTCGAGACGGACGGCTGCCGACGAAGGGAAGTTTATGAAGTTGGCTGGGATTATGTTGAAATGAACTTGAATTTTGGGTGAACTGGCATAAGAAGTTGTACCCCACTCTGAGGAACAGTTACTGCCTGAAGGGACACTGATTATAAATTCTTTAATCATCCTCTATACTGTAATATACCTACCACACAGGCAGTTGTGTATCTACTGCAGCATGGATAGAATGGAATCTCAGTATATTCAGGACTACTTTTCTAAGCATTCTGCCAGCTCTGAAAAGCAGGTGGTGCAGTGGTTCCATACCATCTCAAATAAGACTTGAGAGGGGATGTGACAGGTGAGAGAGAGGTAGCTTGCCAAATGAAATGTCTTAGAAACACCAATTTAATTACTTACATATAAATTAATCATAAACATGTGGATTAAATTTCCCCAGAAAAGGCATGTTTTGGCTCTCTGTGGACCACAAATGATTGAAAAATGATTGGAGATATTTCCTGAGCCCCAAAACTAAGAAGGAGTAGGTGTATACTTCTTTAAATGCAAATATTACTGCAATAGATAAATTATCCGGGGGGTCTGGGGAGGTTAGAAATATGGACAGGAAATAAGAAAATGAGATTCAGCTTGAAAGTATGCTCCAGGTACATCTGGGGCAAAATAATCAGAAACAGAGAGATTTTGTTTTAGGGAGAACCCGAGAAAGTTATGAAGCTACAAGACATTAAGGGTAATTTCTAGTTGGCCTGGCCCATGTGATAGAAGGTTGGTCAGTCTTATTCCTGAGGATACAAGAGAAAAGGCCCTGGACTATTGAATATGAAATGTTACTTATTGCCCAAAGAATGTAAGCAAAGGCTTTGCTTTTGGTTATATCAAAATTTACCTGGTGGAAGAAAGGTTTGGCTAAAATTAAACTAACTTTTCCAGATAACTCAAGAAAATAAATGACCAAATTCAAGACTGTAGTCTTTAAGTGTAGAGTCCAGAGGCAAAATGAAGTCTGAATTTTGAAGCAGGAGAAACTGACACTCAAGCCCAAATAGATACCTTCACTAGGGAAGAACACAATCTTTGTTTGAAGTCCTAAGTACATTAGGGGCCACCCACAGAAGGCCTTTCTAGAAGTGTTTTACCCTTCTTGTCATCTGAAATACTTTTTGAAGAGGTGAGACATTCATCTTAACAGGCCAAACTAAAGTACAGTCATTATACGCAACTTCTGGCCTTGGAAATTGGGCCATGTTTTGCAGTGTTATCAAGTACATTAGTACAAAGACCAAATGTCCTAATGCCAAGGAAATAAAAAGAGGTTTTCTTTGACTCTAGAATAGAGAGTTGAAGAAAATAACCTATTACTCTCTGGGAGGTAGGATATCCTGATATTATAAAAGTTTCTGGATGCCCAGTGAAGCGTGAGAAAACTAATAATGGTCAATGACAATAACAGTCATTTACATTTGTATAATGTTTTGCCACTTACATGGTGCTGTATAAAAATTATTCCATAAGCTTCTCAGTAACTACCAGACAATATTACTATCTCATTTTTACAGATGAAGAAAATGAAGCATGGAGATGACAAATAATTTGGAACAAGTGGCAGTGTCAGAGACTCAAGTCATATTCTTTAGACTCCTAATTCAGTATTCTTCCTATATCTAAGTGATTTTATAGCTTATCAGTATAACTCTATAAGGAAGAAGATTACTATGGCTTATTGAAAGTCACTTTACATAATTCAAATCCCTTGTTGATTGGATTGATTGTATGGTCTAAGCATTTTACTATATTAACTATATGTTACTATATTAACAAAAGTGTGATATAGACCTTACTGGCTGGTTTGGCTCAGTGGATTGAGTGTCGGCCTGCGAGCTAAGTGTCGCTGGTTCGATCTTCCAGTCAGGGCACATCAGAGAAGGAAAACTCTGACTCCAAAAAACCTCCGCTGCCTTGCGGCATACCTCTTCAGGGGAAAGGCTAAGGGAGTAAACCCCGACAGAAAATCCGGAGCCGGAGTCCCTAAGGCGGTTTGACGTTGTAGTCAACACCGGCAACTCCTGCGGCGCACCTGAAGCCAAGCTGTATTGACTCCGTCTTTCCCTTGGACCCTTCAGCTGCGAAGAGAGGGGGGGTCTGCTGCATGGGCAACAGCAGACCCTCCATATCACCCTGCCCAGGCTCTGTAGCTTCAGCTTCACTGGAGAGGACACTCCAGCGTCATCGCAAGATGTCGATTCAACATGGGAGGAGACAGATACCGTGTCACTCCCGAGTCGGACTGCACAGCCATTCTCGGCGGTGCAGATAGACTCTTAAGAAGCTACACCATCGTCTCTCGAGACGGACGGCTGCCGATACGATACGATACAATACGATATAGACCTTAATATAGTTACTATATTAACTCTATATTACTATATTAACAACACTGTGATGTAGCCCTTATTATTACCCTCATTTTAGGATAGAAAAATAGATTTAGAGGCATTAAATGACATGTGTACTGGCTAGTTAGTGAAGCAACTAGAATTCAAAACCAGGCAGTTGACTCCTGGACTCACTCTCTAGCCACTACATTGTACTCTATTTACAAACTACTTTATCATAAATATAATTTCCCCTGGTGAGAGGAAAGCTATATCAGAATAAAGTTGGCATCTAGTCGTGGGTGTATCTAAACCTAGGGTACAAATTTTAATTAACTGAATGTTTTTATCCTGGAGAAAGGCTGAGATGACATACTTATCAGCAGATGACATAATGTGGCTCCAGCCTGGATATGTAGCTCTTTTTCTCAGCCATGGTGTGACTGCTGAATCCTGGATAGATAGGAGAATTCCAAAGTGAAAGAATAAAGTGATATATTTAAATAGTACACTATTTAAATGATATGACTCCTAGAAGCATAACCAGAGGTTCCCATTGGCAAGATGGTTGCTTCTTCTTAATGGGGCATGTGGAGAATGAGAAGCTATCTTTTTGATTAGGAGAAAGGACAGTGGGCTTGGGGGTTTGGTGTTGGTACATGCTGACATGCCTGCCTAATATTTTTCTCTTACTGCTTTGTAGAGAAGTAGTAATGAGGGGACTTGGACTCAAGAGTTAACATTTTAATTCAGCTCATCTCTTTGTTTAAATCTACTAACTTAATGGAGACAAGGCAGAAAAAATTGTGAATGTTTAGATAGTTGAGTCACAACTACCAGAAGGCCTTTTTCTAACAGGCTGACTAAATTCTGTAGTAATTCCATGAGGAGTTTGAGTCAAAAATGAAGATTCATAGGGAATGAAAAGAATCATTCCAATCAAAACTGAGGATAATATTTAAGTCTTATCAAGCAGTGGTGTACAACAGTGTGGAATGAGTGTGAAGGGAAAACAGACAACTTACAAATGCTTCTAGGGAGAGCAATCTGGATGGTGAAGGGACTGAATCAAAGACATAAGTATGGGTTGAAATTCTGGGGAATTTAGGCTAAAGAAGGGCAAACTCATAGGTGATGTGAAGGTTGTCTTCTAACACGTGAGAGGCTGTCATTTGTTAGGTCTCTTTTATAAGGCATAGATTGCTCATAAGGCACAGAACTGCACTTGGGTGTAAACTAAAAGGAGGAGGACTAATTCTTGCTAAAAGTGATGAGCCAGGACTCAAAGCCTAAGTCTGACTTGCGAGGACTTCATCTTAACCATTAGATTATTTTACAGGAGGGTTTGAATTTATACTCTACAGCTCAGATCTTTAAAAAACAAACCTGAACTCATAGCTTCTGAGCCCCTAGCCCTGCTTGAGAATAGCAAAACACAACGACAAAAATCAACTTACCAGTTAAAGGTAACTGAGTCTTTTCTTCCTGATAATATTGCAGATTTTCAGAGTTTTCATCTTTTCTCCTTTTCTTCCTTCTAGATGCCATCTGGGTACAAGGGGATGTTGATCTCATGTGCTGGTAATGGGGAGGGATGGCATGTTCTGTCATCTGGGTACGCATCGACCTTCACTCAGTCATACCCCCTGATTACCTGGGGCGCCACCCTGGTATTTACTTAGGGGGAGTGGGTGCTGCCAGGTCTTTGGGCTTCATGTTGGCACCTTCTATTGCGCATGGACATTACTATTGCTCCATGGTAAGCTCCTGTGCTCTGGGACTTCCTTGTGCTCTCACCAGGATTCTTCCAAAACAGTTCTATGTGGGCTCACCGAGCACAGGGGAACTTGTGAATCTCCTTCAGGAAAGCAAAGGCCCTGGCAGATGGGAAGCACTGACTTGGACTCTCCCTTTGTAGAATCACACCCAGCCAGCTGCCATTCCTGGGCCCTTGTAGCTGCCGTTGGTTGGTATGTGATGTCTCCCCCAGCCCCGAGTTTTATATGAAAAGTAGTACACATATACACTCTTCTTTCAATTTTTCCTTCTTCCTGGCCTAGGAACTAGGGGGATGAATACTGCATCTCCTTGCTGTGATCCAGGTAACTTCTAACCCTGGTCTTATCCCCTCCAGACCTTCCCTATCCTCAATTCTCTCTACAGTAGGGCTTCCAGTGCAACTTAATGTCCAGACCTCCTAGCATTGCTGTTAAGAAAAGCTTTAAGAATTGGGAGGGGTACTTAATAAAATCTACTTTCTAACATTTTGCCTCACTAAGTTTGTTGAGGCTAATCTGAAACTCAAAGCTGATTCCCAATCCTTCTGTCATAAGTTGTGTCTGATCTTCTAAAGAAGCTTGCATATACTTGATTCAATATATAGAGTTGAAAGGCAATAAGATTTACAGAGAATGGAAGTTAAATTTATTTTTGTATATTCTTTTGTTTCAGTGAAATGTGTTATAATTTTTTTTAATTTAAATACATTGGTTTTAGATGTCAAAATATCATTCTCAGTATACTTTACTGCCCTCTCTAAAGAAAATCAACCAGAGTACATTAGCATAATCCTTTATCAGAAATGCCAGGAGAAAGAAGGTTCCAAAGAAGTGTTCTAACTTGGAAAAGGAAGGCAGAAGTTTTTAACAGGACGTTAGCAGGAAGGGTTAGCCGAAGTTCAGCTTGTGAGTTAGCCGCCGCTGTTCGGGCAATTGGAATTTTATTAAGAGTAGAGGGGAACAGCTGTGGGCGCAAGGACATGCTAAGGCCATAGTGGAAAATTCTCTGGCTTTAAGTGTCTCTTAATTTACAAAGTGGAAAAATACTCCAGTGTCTCTGTTCAGCATGCAATAGGCTTTTTTTTTGAGCAGCTGTTCTAACGATGTGGCCATAACCCACCTTACATACTCTTTGTCTTGATAACTAAATTTGCAAATTTTTCCAAATTATGATATGGCTGAAAAACCTTTGAATGCAGTGGGTTTTCAATCAGTGTCTGCTTTGCTGGGCTGCAGAGAGGCCCTGCCATTGAAAAAACTCACCAAACAACAGGTGAAACAGATATAAATTATTCTATCAGAATGAAAGTATGTTTGATGTACTATGAAGTTCAGGGGAGAAAAGTGGCATTTTTGCAGAAAGACTTGACATTTGATTTACCCACTAAAGGATGGTAATGATAATGATGATAAACAATATTAATATAAGCTACTATTCATAAAGACCTATCATGTACTAGCCACTTTATATATGGATTATCTTGAATCCTCAAAATATCCCACTCAGTCCATTTGGCCTGCTATAACAAAAAATACTGTAGATTAGGTAGCTTATAAACCACAGAAATTTGTTTCTCACAGTTCTGGAAGCTCGGAGGTCTAAGACCAAGGTGCCAGCAAGTTCAGTTTCTGAAGACGGCCCTCTGCCTGGTTCATAGCTGGCCATCTTTCCTCTGTGTCCTCACATGGTGAAAGGATTGAGGGATCTCTCTGGGGTTTCTTGTAAGGGCCCTGATTCCACTCATGAGAGCTTCAATCAACCCTGGAAAGGCCCTACTTCCTAATACAGTTACATTGGGGGCTAGGTTTTAACATATCCATTTTGAGGGGAGACATAAACAGTCTACAGCATCCACAGGGGTAGATCTTAGTTTCTTCAAAAGTAAAAAGTGAAGCTCACAGAGGTTCAGTGGCCTGTCCAAAGCCAAATTTATACATGTCAGAGCTCAGATTTGAGCCTGGAACCATCTGGCTCCAAGGCCTACCATCCGAAGTGTGGGACCGGCACCACTTCCTCACTCCCGTAGGGGAGAGGAACCTGGGTGTGCTGTGAACAAGATTAGGAGAAACGTGGCATGACATTACGTAGCATCGAATCCCATAGCAGGGGGGTTACTGCCATTTCATTTTTCTCTTCAACTATGAGAAGGAGTTTCAGTTTGATGGAATATATTCTTACACATCTTCAGTCTTGCCCATCTCTCATTTTACAAAGAGCCTCGGGCTCACAGCGCTTGGCAGCATTCTCACTAGAATTTAGTAATGCGTTTTTTTCATAGTGCTTATTTTTATAGCTAACTTTCCAATTATGGAAAATGGTGCTTTTTAAAATTTTACATAATTTGAGAGACTGGCCAGGTAGCTCAGTTGGTTAGAGTATGGTTCCTATATGCCAAGTTTGCAAGTTTAATCCCTGGTCAGGGCACATACAAGAATCAACAGATGAATACATAAATAAGTGCAACAACAAATCGATGTTTCTCTCTCTCTCTCTCTCTCTCTCTCTCTCTCTCTCTGTCCCTCTCTGTCCCTTCCTCTCTCTCTCTGAAATCAATCGATAAATTAATTTTTTTTAAATAAAATTTTATATAATTTGATATGAAGTTTCAGTTTATACACATTTAAGTTAACAAGTTTGTTTTTTAATATTGGGAAAATATTAGTGGAGCTAGATGATGAATGTGTGACAGGGGCCTGCTACTTGAGTGACCTTTGAGGCACGAAGGCACTGCGCTTCACTGAGCAGGATCCCACTAAAGGAGCAGTGGTAGTGGAAACAGCTGCTGGTGGGGAAGGAAACGCACTCCACAGAGAGGAAGTGACCCATAAAATGAGAAGCTTATCAAAATATGGTGTATTTGGAAATGGTGAACTGTCTGGGGGGCTAAGATATGCATGGTGGATACTGAGGCATGAAACTGGCAATGTTATATTATACATGAATCCTTTACTTATAACTTATAATAGACATGAGACTGATATTAAATAGCATCCTTACATTTTTTGTTGTCCATTGTGAACTCTTCTTTTCACTTCGTAAGAAAGTGCTATAACCTTGATTAAAAATTAGAAAAGCTTCATTCTGCATAGATCGGCAAGTGATGAAGATGGAGAGAATCAGAATATGCCACCGAAAAATATGCCTCTTTGGCATAAGGATTGTTTGGGACCGAAGGCAATTAAGAGACAGCATATAAATGCAGAAAGAACTATGTATTGGCCTAAACACAGAACATATATTTCCCTTTGTAAACGTTTTCCCCTTCAAAGCTCCCAAAGCAGGAGGAAAACAGTATCACTGGAAGCAGAAAGTCAGCATTGAGTTGGGTGCATATAAACACACCTTACTAAAATAACCGTTATCTTCTATTAATACATTAGTTTCCCCTACATACCTCATATTTACCTTCCCACAAATGACTGCTCCTTTTTCCTTAGTCTTGCTGCTCCTCCGCAAATACATTGCCCGTTGTTAAAATAGTACAAAACCTGAGTCTAACTGCTTTTTTAGGTCTTCTTTTCTATGAAGAGCTCTATGTACGTAAATGTTAAATTATTAACGTCAAGTAAAATCTGTATGCCTTTCTCCTGCTAATCTGGTTTTTGTCAATCTAATTCACAGACCCCAGATGCTAAACCTAAGAGGGTAAAATTTTTCCTCCCCTACAGATGCCAATTAAGCAAATAAGGCCTATCATAAATTTTTCAGAATGGAATGTGGGCAAATAAGGAGTCTGTGTTTAGGTTGCAAAATGTATGCCCATCTCCTTGAAGAAATGTACTTTTAGAAAAATTTCTGTTTCTAGTCCTCTACCATCAGTTATTTCAAGTAAAATAATAGAGAAATATATGAGACCTTACATACAAAGTGAGTTTACTCATTTCTAACTAAATTAGATAATTTTTGAGAAAGACAAAAAAAAAAATAAAAGGAGTTTGATGACAGTTAAACCTTCTTATGTAGAAAGCAAAGCCCGAGAGACCATTATACTCCCTGAAGCCAATTGCCTTCCCTCTTTCACTTTCTCTCTCCCTCATCTATGGTTTGTACAGAAAAGAATGAGGATTTTTGAGAGTGGAAAGGTAAGAAAGAGTATTGAGAGCTTCTTACGATTTAATTGAAGTACTCTAGGTGAAGTAAGTAAAGAAATATAGCAAAATCCATAAATAGTGATATTTGTACATGCTATTACTGAGCCAGCCCCAAGGGTGAGAAGAAAGAAAAGAAAAGAAAAGAAAAGAAAAGAAAAGAAAGAAAGAAAGAAAGAAAGAAAGAAAGAAAGAAAGAAAGAAAGAAAGAAAGAAAGAGAAAGAAAAAGAAAGAAAGAAAGAAAAAGGAAAGGAAAGGGAGAGAAAGGGAAAGGAAAGGAAGAAAGAAAAAAAGGAAAGAGAGAGAGGGAGGGGGAAGGAAGGAAGAAAGGAAGGGAGGAAGGAAGGAAGGAAGGAAAAAGAAAGCTCAAGGCAGAGGTATGTTGTTTATCCCAGGGGGGTGGCAGCTTCTGCCTTCCTCCTTTAATCATTAACAAATTGTCATTTGTGAAAAATATAGCTCTCTAATATAAAACATTCAACATCAAATAAATATCAGGTAATTGTTCCTTTTAAAAGACTGCTTTAGAACAACTTCTAAAAACAAAGAAGTGCTTACAGTGTAATGTGGCATATTTGCTGATGGTAATTTTCCATGTAGCAACTAACCCAAAATTCAGGGCAAACCATGTGACTTAAGGCATTCTAGTCATGGCTTTGTCACACTACTACCACCTGGTAGCATCAGACCAAAGTGCAAGGTGTTTGTGTTTGTTTGGCTTTTGAGTTATTGAGCCATTAAATTATTGGAAACCTCTAAGAGAACTTATATTCTTATAAAAAGTTTAAATTTTGTTTTCTGTCTTTGCTTTTCTCATCTTACTACTACAGTGTTTTGTGACATATTTTACACTGTTCTTAGTAATGCAGGAGCCACTTACCACTTATTCCAAGGCAGGTCTGGCCTTTCAGATAGAAACGTAAGACATCTGTCTATGTATATACTTAGGGTTTCTGGCTTCCTTTCACAAATATCCACTGTTGCATGCTAACTTCCCAGAATATCTCCAAAGCCAGGTGGAGGATTTTCAGGTGAGGGGTTCAAGAGAATCTTGGACTATAAATTGTTGTTTGCTGTTTTCTATTGATGGGTTGATGAGTCTTCCAGGCATGGAATGCACAATTAAATTATTTCCAGCTTCTACCATTTCTGGGCAAGAACTTCTTAGATTAATAAAGTTAGACTGATGAAGATAGTGAAATGGTAACATCGGGTTACTTTAGTCAGTAAGCTGTGTACGTATCAATAGTTTCGGTTCTTAGTACCCAACAACTTGGATTCCTTATTTCTGCCCTTGGGTGGCTGAAGATTCATTCTAGTGACGGGTTTTTTTTTTGGCTTTCAGGGTAGCACAGTGAAAACTGCCCAGGTTTTACAGTGGATATACTTTGGATAGCACAGTGCTCAGCAAGTGTTCGTTCCCTTCACCTTCCTTTTCCTCTTCCTGCGTTCAGAAGCTTTTGTTGACTCGTGGAGAAATTAGAGCATTTGTACATTGCTGATGGGAATGTAAAACGGTGCAGCCATGTTGAAAAGCAGTTTTACAGTTTTGCAAAATGCTAAACGTGGAGTTGCCATATGCCCCAGCATTTTGACTCCTAGGTATCTACCCAAAAGAAATAAAAACATGTCCACATGAAAGCTAGTATATGGCTGTTCATAGCAGTACTAGTCACAATATCTAAAAAGTGGAAATAACCCAAATCTCCATCAACTGATGAATGGATAAATAAAATGTGATATCTTCCTGCAATGTAATATTATTTAGCAATAAAATGGATAAACGATTGTACATGGCTCAACATGGGTGAAATTGAAAACATTAGGCTAAGTGAAAGAAGCCAGTCGCAAAAAACCATACATTGTATGATTGCATTTATATGAAATACCCAGAATAGGCAAATCCATAGAGACTGAAGGTAGATTAGTGATTGTTTGGAAGTAGAGGATGGGAAGGAAAGGATGAGTCTGGGGGAATGAAGAGTGCCGACTAATCATTATGGAGTGATGAAAATGTTCTAAAATTGATTGTGACGATGGTTGCAAAACTGTGAATATACTAAAAACCATTGGATTGTACACTTTAAATGGATGAATTGTGTGATGTGTGAATTATATCTCAATAAAACCATTTTTAAAAAAGCCCTGGCTGTTGTGGCTCAGTTGGTTGGAGGGTCTTTCTGTCACCAGAAGGTTGCCAGTTTGATTCCCAGTCAGGGTACATGGTCAGGTTGCAGCTTGATCCCCGGTTCAGGCTTGTGCAGGAGGCAGCCAGTTGGTGTTTCTCTCTAGCACCAATGTCTCTCTCTCTCTCTCTCTCTCTCTCTCTCTCTCATAAAATAAACTTTTTTTAAAAAAAGGTTTCCCATAAAATGTAAATACTCTTTATTGAGGGTCAAGCTATAAAAGAATCCATTAACTGATCACTGAGAGTGAAACTTCAGGAAAGG
This sequence comes from Furipterus horrens, assembly GCF_987537825.1. Lineage (NCBI taxonomy): Eukaryota > Metazoa > Chordata > Mammalia > Chiroptera > Furipteridae > Furipterus > Furipterus horrens. The sequence continues at coordinate 134,480,119 of NW_028327175.1, forward strand.
AGTCTTGGATCGGCGACCAGTGGGCTGGGGACTAGAAGGAGCAGGCCCTGAGGGAGGAAGTGTGTGTGGAGCAGGTGAGCTGGCACAGCAGTCTAGCCGGGGTCGCACTGCCTGCACTGGCCCTGGCGGCTGCTCACACAGGGGCTTGCCCAGTGCGTTGGGGATCCTTTTTCACATCCCCCTTCTTCAATGTGACAGTCATTTGTAGTGACAATCAGTGATAACATTATTTTCTTTATTCCCTTTTTAGTATTAAATAGCTGAAATTTTTTAAAAGTAAATATATTTCTATTTTAAAGATATTTCTATTTAAAGAGATTGTTCAAATTCAGTAAATGATTTTAGTATAAACTAAAATTGCATTTGTCAAATAGGAATAGTACTCCTCCTAGCTCTCTTTTACTGTTTAAGTTTTAAACACAAAATCTTCAAGTGGTCACATAAAATGACAGAACTGAAAGAACACACGTTCTGTTTTATTGTCTTTAAGATCCCCGAGCAGTCACTGTGACTTGAGAAGCTCCGGTTTAAATTTCGGAATATGTGTTACCACAGGAGCTGGAGATGGAAGTGCCGGCGGGAAGCGAGCTCGCACAAGCCTGCTCAGCTCGTACTGTTACAGGGCCAGTCTCGGTCTCAGAGGGAATACGTGTTGCCAACTCCGTGTGGGTAGGCATGTGGGTAGGGTCTCCCTGAATACCTGAGTTCTCTGAATTAACTTCCATGGAGAATACAATGTTTACGAACAAACAAATTGTTAAAACGTACTAATTTGAAGCTTATATGTGATTAAAACTCAATAGTAACCACTGCAGTCTGTTTCAAAGTTAGACCAACGAAAGACTTTTCCAGGAGTATTCTATCACAGGCAATGTTTAGAATTGTTGGCACATGGTGACAATAAAAAGCAGGCTGACTTTCAGTCGGTTTCATTGTTGTTTTTAAAGTCTCTACACATGATGTACCCACCTTCGATGCCTGCACCTGGGGCAGACTCCCCCACTACCCTACATGTGAAACACACCAATGTTAATTGGCATAACCATGGTAAATGATGGCTTATATATTCTGACAGCTGTAGTTACTGCGAATAAAATGTGTTAACCTAAGAGTAAAAAATTGTATCATTTAAATATGAATTTGCTGTAAATCTTATATAGTCCTAAAACTGGAATTAAAACCTTTGCAAAACTTCTGAGTTCATGGAGGTTCTAAAACCCACACTGTTGTAATAAGTTAAAATGAGTTTCTCAAAGTAAAAACCAATTTTCTTCATTAAGAAGAAAACACTGATTTTTACAAATTACTTATAGCCAGATGTTGTGTTCTTGGGGCACCCAACACACATTTGTTTTTAAATGTTGAAACCCTTAATATTAAAAAATAACATGAAAAGAGGAAGAAGAAGAAGAAGCAAATCATTATAACAATACTAAATAAGAGCATTTAAAGCTACAACTTGTCGTATTATCTGGATTTACCCCATTTTCAACAAAAGATGGTATGAAATACTAGAGAAATACATTGATTATATAAGGAAAACAAGCCCAATTTACCCTATAACCTGAATCACTAAGAATTGTAGAGATTCCATATATAATCTACTCACATATTTGAGATCTAAAGTTTGTTTGGAGAGCTAGAATACCCCATCAAGCTATCCATCCATTCTCTTTCCTTCCTGCCTGTCTGGCTCTCGGCCCTCTTTACTTCCCATCGTTTTAATTCTTCTTTTATTCAGTTCCTCTTCTATCCCAAGTACTGTGTAAATTTTAATTTGTGGATTGCAAAGATGAATGTTATCATTTATGCCCTCAAAAACCTATCAGTCTGGTGGCAAAGACAGACACATAAACGACTTATTATAATTCAGTGTGGCTGGTGCTGCAGTGTGAGAATGTACGGAGAGCTGCAGGAGCATCAAGGGAGAGTTCATGAGCTCTGTGTGGGCAGAGAGGCGCTCTGTCCAGCAGGACATCAAACTGAGCCTTATGGCCTGAGACGATTTCCCCGTGGTGATGTCCATATGTGGGGTGGGAGGTGGTGGTGCAGCAGAGGGGAGACATTCTACAGTCAGAGTCTGAGACTTGTTTTACTTCTTTCTTCTAGTGTTCCTCAGTTTAAACTGAAGTAATTTAAAAATTTATTCTCAATGTTTTACTGAGCACCTCATGCATGCAGCATTCAACTAGTAGGATTTCCTGGGTTATTGACAGCTGCCGAATCATTAATTGCTTTCATAAAGCAGGTTGTCAAACTCACTTAAATAAGATCTTCACAAACATGATTCTTACCCTAAAATCTCCTTTTCTCTCTGTTCAACTCTATACAAGAGTGAGTTTTGTACAAGCAGTACTTTATAATTTTTTCCCCAACTCCATCTTTCGGGTTTAAGGGGTCCTATTAATTCTTACAGCCCATAACTTGGGGTATAAAACATGCTTACGCTGGTTGTTTGTCTTGAGAACAGAGTTAGGGAAGCCCACGCCCCACCCCACCCCCACCCCTTGTGTTTCCTTTCCTCAGAAAGCGGTTTCAGGGTGGCGAGTGGCAAGAGGTCTGCTCAGCCTCACTGGCAGAAGTGCTATCGGGCCCGTCCAAAGGCTGCCTTGCCAGCCCCTGAAGCTCCCTAGGACAGCAAAATCAGTTGAGAAAAGAAGAGCTGCTGCTTCTCAGAAACAGAGCTGCTCCCACTTGGACTTGGATCAATAAAAAATTCACTCAACCAAAACCCTATAAGTATGCTTGTGCCTTGTTTTCTAAAACTACCACCACTATACCTTCCATTCCACATGCTCTTCTCACATTGGACCTGACCCTCCTCCTGTAACATAGAAAGTGCTGTGTTCCCTCTCCCCAAATCCAGGGCACAGCGCTGTGACCGCAGCCACTGACACAGACAGGAGAAGATACCCTGTGTGACCTCCAAAACTAGCTCATGAAAATATTAGGTGCTCTGCCTTGTTCTCTCAGGATAATTACTCTTGTGTCCCAGCCTCCATAAGGTGAAGACACACAAACCAGCCTCCACAGAAAGACCGCATGGAGAGCTTTCAAGTCAACTCTTTTCTTCAAGCCTTCCCTGCTCCCATCTGAGGGGAAGAAACGCTCGTCTAGCTATTCTGCCCCCTCCTGAGATTATAATGCTTTCATCATGGCTGGGCGTCTTAAAGCTGCAAATGGAATCTAATGTGAATGATTTAAGTTAACCCTGCCTGACAGACTATCACCCCAGGGTTTGAGTTCGACACTCTTCTCCCCCTCCTGCTTCCTGACTCTACCCAGCAGGACATGTGGTCCCATTATCCACCCGGCTTCAACATAACCACACAGTCTCCTGTCATTCTGTTTTCCCTGTTGGTCAACGTAGGAAAATGGCCCAATATATAGAAGTTTCAAGAGCTTGGAAGGGAGAAAAATTGGCACTTCTGCAATGTGTGAATGTAACAACATACCTCAGATTTGTGTACCTTTTACTGTTTCACATGCTGTATGCTGTGGGCCAGGCCACAGAGAAAGCATCGCTCACACATGGAAACTAGAGCCACGCTGGAAAAAAAGTTTGGCAGTTTCCTGAAAACTAAAGACGCACCCTACAAACAAGCAATCATCCTCCTAAGCATTTTTTCCAGAGAAAACTTTTGTCTACATAAAAACATATACACTAGTAATCATAGAAGCTTCATCAGTAACAATTAACAACATGTTAACAACCAAAATGTCTCTCAATAGGTGAATTGTTCGATTGTGGCACAATCATACCGCGATATATTACTCAGCAATAAAGAGAAATGAACTATTGGCAAAACAACAACTTGGATGGATTTCAAGGGCAGTATGCTGAGTAAGAAAGGCCAGTATCAGAAAGTCAAATAATATATGATTCTATTTACATAGCATTCTTGAAATAACAACATTATAGCGGTAGCGAACTGTTGTCAGAGATTTGAAATGAAGGGGGCTCGTGGGGTGGCCATGACTGTGAAGGGTGAACCTGAGGGTGATCTTTTTAGTGGAATGGTTCTATATCTTGATTATGGTGGTATAATATTTGCCCAAATGTGCACATGGGATAAAATGGCATACAGCTGTATGTACACACATTATGCCTACATCAAATTCCTGGTTTTGATATTGGATTATAAGTTAGATAAGGTATAACCATTAATGGAAACTTGGTGAAGGGTACATGAGACCAATCTGTACTATCTTTGCAACTTCCTAAGAATTTCTAATAATTTCGAAATATAAAAAGAAAAAAACTAGTCAGTTTTTTTCTCACTGTCTTAAAGATCTTATTAGACATGCAAGCATTTGGTATTTATCCCCATTTCACAACTGAAGAAACTGAGTCTCAGAAAGGTTTTGACCTGCCTAAAGTCATATGGCTAAGATGATTGTGGAACTGGGTCTACTCCAATTCCAGTGCTATTTCATTCAGGTTTTAGTAGAACTAAGTTAGACCTAAAGGTCAGAAGCTTAAAGCTTCTGTTCTTATGTCACTAATGTGTCATTAGGTGAACTTCACATGATTTATTCTACTGACATTTTAAACCATCTGAATTTACTAGATAGTATATCATTTCATGAAATGATGATTTGTAGCTCTGTAAAATTAATTTCTTACTTATATGAATAAAAATGTTATAGAACCAAAATAACATGAGTTATCTATTTAAGTACTAATATTGAACTCAGGATCTTTTAAAAGCCTGTATTAGTTATATTTAGAGATTTAAGACTTAAAATTTTGCAAATCTCAAAATATTTTGGGGTTCTTGTCTGCAAAATGGCAGGTCAAAGTGTATTTGCCTATTTTTTTTTTTTGTAGTTTCAGCAGTTATACATCTGAAAAAAAAAATACAAAAGTTGCTAATACAAAATGTACATAACTCCTTTTGATCTTTTCCAGTTTTGTTTTTTTTAAAGCAGAGCCATATTTTAAGATACTTGAGAAAAATCTGAGACCAGCATTCTTATATACTTCTGTGATATTTTCCTCAGTTCTTGTCTACCTCTAAATCAACAGCAATTTTCTTTTCAATGGACCTTCCCTATATCAAGTATTTCCAAAACACTCAACTTAGTTTTCATAGAAATAACACCTCTCTTCATATTTCATCGGTTTTTGTATATGCATGAAAATCAACCACCACTAGCATAACAGATTTGGGGGAGAAACATATCTCTTCCTGATAGGCATTTAACTTGACTGATGAAAGTAGGATTATGAGCAAGCCAGTAAGTGGCCTAATGGCCATGAGCATGCAGTAAGTCATGAGCACCGGCACCGTGTTTCTCAGCTGGGAGGGAATGTGCCCAGTGAGTGGCTGTTGGAAGTCACAGTGTCTACTGTGTTACATTAAAAACCAGAATGGCAGACTATATTATGATATACTAAAAAGGGAACTATTTAAGAAATAAGGACCTCTTGGAAACTAAAAACATTATTTCCAAAAATAATAACAAAGTAAAGGAGGCACCAAAATTAGAACAGAAAGAAAAACAAAGAGATGAAATAGGAGCTAAGATTTATCAAGTAGAGAGAACTCATAGGACCCACAATTTCACTAGTAAGGTTCCTGGAAAAGAGAACAAAGCAAACAGAAGAGAGAAAGTGACCAAGGAAATAATACAAAGAAACATTCCAGAACTGAGTATGATCCACAACCGAAGGGAGAAAAAAATTTGATATTTCTAAGGGCCTAGCAAATTCTGAGACTGAAAGAAAAATAATCTACACTATATACATCATTGTAAAATTTCAAAAAAACGAAAATCAATAGAAGATACTAAAAGCTTCCAGAGAGAAAAGGAAACAAGAATTAAATTGGCATCAAATTTCTCATCAGCGACATGGGAGGCGAAAATACAAGGGAGCAATATCTTCAAAGTTCTAAGAAAACTTAGTTTTTAACTCAGAAATCTATACCTCATCTAAGTTTCAATCAAACATAATGGAAAATTCAAAAATTTTTACACACAAAAATCCAAAAAGCACCAGTTGGGGAGCCCATTTATAGAGCAGACAGCCCAGATTGGAAGAGGGAGACGGAGGACTCCAGGTAGAAGGTTTTAAGAGAAAAAAGTGGCAATTTGATGAAACAGGAAGTATGTTGGAGATTTTAAGAAAAACAGAGAATGTGATAAAGGCATAGAGTTCAAGAATAAAAGAAAGGCCTTTCACAGACTCTGAGGTGGAAGAGAAGAGTGACAACAGGTAAGAAAACCAAATAAAATCGTGGTTCAGATGAGAGCAAATTAAAAGTTGATAAGACTTTCAGCAGGTGTTTTTCAATATTTAGAATACACCTTCAGACAAATAATGGAAGATAAATAACCATGGTTATTGAATGGACCATAAACATTGTCAACCTTGGAAATTTTGTAAAAGTAAGGGCCCCGCTGACAGAAGTTGGGAGGTGGAAGGTGAAAGGGGAGGTACAGGGAAAGATGGGAAAACTAAGACTCTCCTTTACAAAGTGGAGCTGAGTGTCCCAAAAATACCACCCAAATAGTCTTGTCAATAGGCCAAAGGTGAATGTTATCACTTACTGTGACGGCAGAGAGCACTGCCTTGGCAAATCTTATTCTAATTTTGTTCTCAGGCTCTTTTTAAATATACAGTGAGGTATTGATGGTCTGCCAATAGAACTCTTGCCCATTTTAGATTTTCTTTGCATATTAAATCCCCTGTTTCTGGCTTAAGGCCATTCACAGAAAGCAAGGAGAGAGCTAGAGTCCTCTCTGTTTCAGGATCTGTTCAGAATGTGCTCTAAAGGTGTTAAAAAGCTTATCATCGAAGTCTCAGGTAGACTCATTCTTTACTTATATGGCTGAATAGGAGCTTCTGATGCAATTCTGGGTACTTTAGTTATTCTCAGGGTCATTCCTTTCTGCCTTTATCTGGTTGTTTGCATTGGAGATTCTCAGTAGGCTGTGAACTAAAGGATGTAGGTTTGAAAGCCCTGGATGATGTACAACTGAAACTATTCTGAGTTTCTCCAGAAATTTCACTATATCCTATCCAGGCTTTGGAAAGTCTCTTTTCAATGGCCCTCGGCTCAGGTTGAGACCAGGAATTAAAAGCTCTATTCTGAAACGGGTTTAGCTTTAAGAGGTAACTGGGCTTTGAGAGTTTCTGGCCAGCTAGGACAGAGAGGGAGTGGGTGAAGAAGAGATAGAAGCAGAATGAAAGGAAGAACACAGTATGGGAGAGGAGAAATAGTAAGGTGAGAGCCATTTGTTTCAAGTGGTGAGTTGTGGGCGTACCTGAAAGATAAATTTAAGTGTTTCACATTTTTCTTTTGGCTTGGCCAAGGAATTGCTTAAGAAAACAATTTTTGGAATTTCTTTTAGATGCTCTTCATAACAATCAAAAAGTGCAGATCATTTGTTATTTACTTCCTTTTCATTTGAAGGTGTTTCTCATATGAACATTTTTTTTGCTCATGTAAAAATTCTGTAATTCTAAATTATCCTTGGTATAATTATGCCATTTAGAAAGTAAGTTAATGAATTTGAACTTTGTATAAATACCTATAAGAAGCAGGAGTATAGCCCAGAAGGTGAAATCATTAGATTTGGACTGAGACAAACCCCTGAGAGGCTGGAAATGGTTAAGAGTGTCACTGTGTACCTCGTAACTTAGGTCCCCATCCAAATGGCCGGGCTGTTGCCATTAGCAAATTTGGATTTCCCAAGTTTGGAGAGGAGAACTCTCCCAAGAATCAGTCTCACAGACAAAACGGCAAGAGTGAGACAAGTTTTCATAAGATTTTGCAAACTTACCTGAAACAGTTCTCCAAAGGATGCTGCTCCAGAAGAAACTGACAGGATTCAGGACATACAGCCCCCAAACATGGCACCTCAGCACATTGAATATTTGAAGCTGAAGGAGTTTGAGACAATAGCGGAGTATACTTTTTCCCCACCCCACCTGTCTTCCTGAAGCAGGGAAGCCAGCCAATGGGCCTTTCTAGTTCCCGCAGTTGACTACACTTCCCTCATACTCTGTGACCCATCCTATTTCTCCATAAGTGTCCACTCTTGATGAAACCTGCACAAAAACACTAAGGTTTCAACCTTGCTTTGGGTCTTCACTTTTTTCTAGAGGCTCCTGTGTCACTCTGTATTATGTAAAAACTTACATTAACAAATTGGCTTTTTTCCCAGTTACTCTGTCTTAGTTTAACTTTCAACCAGGGACCCTAAGAAGGTCAAGGAAAATTTTCCTCCCTAACAAAACCTCCTGAAATTCTTAGACCTTGGGGCCAGCTTGAGGAATAGACTCTGAGTCTTTGTCCCCTCCCCTTCACATTTTCATCTTAAAGATGAAGATAAGAAATGGGAAGGACAGTCGGAAACAAATAGTGGTTTTACTAATCAAAGGATTCCTTAGTCCTGGGACACAAGATAAACTCAGCGTTTGAGGAACTCAAGGAAATATAATAGAAAATAAATTAGAACCAGGCCCAGAGCAGGACTTACAAACTTCAGTATCAATGTCAGAGAGATCCCAGCAGGAGGCTGAGGAATGCTGGGGAGCACTGTTTCTGAATTGAGAGCCTTGGTCCTAATGGTGAAGAGATTTCAATTGGATCTCAGTGGGACTGCCAAAAGTGTTAATGATGACCCCAAAATACCACCAAACCAACTTGCTGATAAAGAAAAACTGAATTTATTGCTTCCTGTAGTCAGAGAAAATAACCTATACCACGTCTTAGTAACATCTCAAAAGGGTAAGGATAAAGTAAGCATATTTATGAGGCTTTTTGAAGTCGAATTTAAAGTAGGTCTTCCAGTGTGTAGACTTAATTAGGATTGGGTCCGTACAATATCATGCCATAATTTTGAGTTTTGAGGTAAGGGTTTTGTTGACTGCAAACAAAATGTTGGCCAGGTATTCCTTCAGCAAAAAGGATTTATTTGGGGAAAAAGAAAGGAGCACAAACTGTTATATGCAGCCATGTTGAGCCATGTGCAAGTCCAGCAAAACAGAAGAGGAAGTATTTTTTATAGACAGGAAGAAGTGTGTGGGTGTTTCCTGACCAATATAGCGAATGAGAGCTCCGCCTACCCTGTTAAAGTCTCAGTCATTCATGTTGACAGTTTCAAAGAGTCTTACAGAGTAAACAGTCATTTGGTGCTATCTATAGAAAACTTGAACAGTTTGATGTTGCTTAAATGGGTTTTCAGAAAGTTGCTGAAACAAACAATAAATTTATTTTCAAGTTTTATCTTTCTGGTCAAGAGCTTCCTGAAATAGAAAAATCATATTGATGAAGACAGTGAAATAATAAAGACAGTAGCTGCTTTCCTTTTTCAGTGGGGTATCACTAAGTAACTGTGTGCGATTGCTAATAAAAGAATTAGTGGTTTAAATATGTTGTTTGAAATTACAGAGGTGAACAGTAGAGGAAGCTAGAATATAATTTAATCCTACTGGGAGAAAGAAGGAAGGAATAGAGGGTCTGGGCTTTTCAGGAACTAAAATCCTCATCCTACATATCAGAAGATCAGGGATAATTCTAAAATTGATCATTAAGAAATAGTATGTTTGGTGGGAGAGGCCGCACATTTTATTATATGTAAGCCTTTTGGTATTATTTTTAAACATGTGAATGTATATTACTTTGGTAATTAAAAAAAATAAAGAAGGAAGGGCTAATTAGTAATTGAAGGCTTGGTAGAGAGACTAGAGAGAGTAAGGGCCTTCTTAAAGAAGGGGCATTGATCGTCTCCAAGTTTTCTCTAAGTGGAGACTGTGGGAGGGGGAGAAATCAGAAGCTAAGGGAGTGTTCTACAAGCGTAGGTAGGCATCAGGAAAACAGAAGTAGGATGGTTCTGAGGTGGGTGCTCTGAGAGGGAAGGGGGTCTGGTAGTGACATGTGCAGAGGTACTGAGACCCTGCTGAGCATCCTCTTTTCTCTCCCTGCGCTCTCTCCTTCTCTACTGCTGCTGTTCCTCTGTCACTGCCTATAACATGGGCCTGGAGTCGTTTTTATTACAATTTTCAGTGTATTTATTGACTATAGTTTTAGGTTTCCTGTTCATAATTGAAAAAGCAGATGAGTTAAACATTTTCTGTTTCTCATGAAAAAATATTAAACCAAATTGAGTTGCTTTTTATTTCTCTGTGGTCTTCAGTTGACTTCGTTCTGTGGTTGAGTGGTCTTCAAAGACCCCCCCCTTCCCCCTCCTCCTAGCCTACACTATTCCCTTGGGTAAATGTATTCCACCTTCTCATATGCCAGAATTTTTATTGTTTCCCTTGTGATTTGTACTTTTCTATGACACCTTTCATTATTTTAACCTGCTCTAGGTTTTATCTGTGATATTATAGGTTGGCCGCTTTGTAGCTTAGTATATAATATTCAGATTATTCTGAACTCATTTTTGACCTTTACATATATTTCTTCCACTAAAAAGTGAAGCAGGGGTTTCATTTCACTTAAAAACTCAAGAGTCAATTTCAATTTTAGGTAAAGAGTAGGAATAAACACTTAGATTATAAGTGTCAGCATATGAGAATACTAACTGGAGATTCACACAGGATTAAGAAAACCCTAGTGAATAATTATTTACTAAAATAATCTCTTGTCTTTATCAGTTGAATTTAGCTCAGATATACAATTTAAAATGACAAAAAAAAAGATTAAGTAACCTGTCTTAAATTTAGAAGCTATAGGGAATTAAAGATTGTGGTGGCTGTAGGAGGCCCAGGGCAAGAAAGTAAAGTATTAGCATCATGGTCTGGCAATAATATTAGATTGGAATCAGAAGACTTGAGGTGGAGTTCGAGCCTCTGACTAGCTGTTTGACCTTAAGCAAATTTCTTATTCTCTCTGAAATCCCATTTTGTTAACCATAAAATAGGGATAATGATAACAACTACATCATAAGGCTATCGTGCGGGTTAATTGAAATAATAAATGAAATGCTTAGCATAGTGCTTGTCACATAGTAAGCACTTAAATATAAATATTAACTATGTTATCTTCAGTGTTTCTATGACTCTTGCTACTGCAAATTCACCATTGAGAAGTGACTTTACCTGTAGGGTAGGGGCATGTTAGAATAGATTAGTTTTATCTGCTCTCTATTATCTCCAGTTCAGCTTTCTTCCACCTTGGATCCATCACAGACCACCACAGCTGTGTGGTGACCTGTTTTCTTTCCCTACACAGGTATGGCTGACAACCCTTCTATGGTTATTATATAAGCAAATTCAATTATACTTAGATATTAAGGAACATCAGAGTCTAATAAAAATGAACCTAAACTCTTCTCATGATCCATAATTAGTTGCTTAAAACCAGGATCCTATCTGATGTCTTTTCCTTTTCAAGGCTACTCAGCCTGTTTTCTTAGAGATCTTCCCCTATAATGACTTGGTTGCAGAATCAGCCTTCCTAGGCTCTCTCTTTCCTGTTATCACCAGTAAAAGAGGGGTGGGGGTGGAAAAACTAGTCTCTGTGGAGACACTAATCTGTGTGGAGACTACTGAGTTTGAGTTGTTTCCAGGGTTCTAGAAGTTGGATCCTGTTCTTTGTGTAACCATCATGGATAATGTATTGTAGTTCCTGCCTCCCTTATATTTCCAGATCTTGACAGTGTCAGTGTTCACAGTCCCAGTCATACTTCCCTTTTAATTAGTAGGGAAACTCAGGACAACTTGGGATTGTCCCATGGTGCAAGTAGAATTTGTTTCTGACTCCCTTGCACAGAGGGGATCATCCCTTCCTGGTCTTTGCTTTGGGCCTGAATCTCATCCAAGGAGTTTGTTTGCACATTGGGTCCATTGGGTGGGTCTGTGATGTCCTAAAAGCTCATGTCTGAAAGGCTTCAAGTTCTTCAAGAGGTGTCAATGCACCTAATACTCCCTGTCTAGCTTCCTTCTGCAGGGGCTTTCCAAGAAAAACTCCTGCTTCCCTTTATCATTTCTGATGTACTCTTTTTCAGTCTTCATTTTCTTTGCTTTTTGGTTTCCAAGATTCTATTGCTATGTCCCCTAGCTCAGAGACTTTTTTCGTTAGTTGTGTCCAGTCTACCATTAAGCCTATCAAAGGCATTCTTCACTTCTGTAGAGTGTTTATTTTTTTATCTTCAGAATTTCTTTTTAGTTCTTTCTTAGGATTTCCATCTCACCACTTACTGCCTGTCTGTTCTTGCATGTTGTCTACTTTACCCATCAGAGTACATCAATCATAGTGTTTTAAATTCCCAGTCTGGTAATTCCAACATCCCTGTCATGTCTGGTTCAGGTGCTTGTTCTGTCTCTTTACATTGTAACTGATTTATTTTTTTTAGTTTGGTGTGCTTTGTAATATTTCCTTGCTATATAGACTTGCTGTATTGGGTAAAAGGAGAGGATTCTAGTCCTGTGATTACGTCTCAGTCGTTCAGTGAGCCTACGTCTCTGGACTGTGAAAACTCAAACTGTTGTCTCAGTTTTTGTCTCCTCCCCTTAGGTGGGACAGGATGGCTAGACTGAGCTGGAGTGAGGTGTTTTTCTCCCCCACATCAGTTAGGTCCTGATAAAACCCCAGCAGGTTAGGCTCTGGTTACCTGGTTTCCTCTGCCTTCTCCCCTCTACTCCCCAATATCTACTATGGGAACCTGATCGAGCTCCTAGAGGGAAATTATGGGAATACCCATGAATGGACCTCCCTGGAGTTTTAAACTCTAAATTACAGTTCAGGTTTCCCTACCTGGGCACTGGTCTCCAAGGCAGTTTCTGATACCAAGTTTTTGCTCCTGTTAATAGTGATGACCTGTATTCACCTGTCTGACTCTCCAGTCTTGGGGCCAATGGTTTGCACTGCGTTCTTCCTTCTCTTATGGATCCAAGAAGAGTTTTTGATTTTTCAAGTCTGTTCAGATATTTGCTTATTGTTAGGATGAAGTGGCTACTTCCAAATTTCTTACATGCAGAACTGGAAACTAGATGTCTCACGTTCTCTTTTTAATTAATTTTTAAATATTAAGTAATGCATGAATAAGTTATCCTTGAAAAAATTAATGTATTCCAAATAAGAATGCTCCTCTTTGTATTCCGTCCACAGTGTTAGTCCTCCTTCCTCTCACCTGGAGGTCTCTAGGTCTCCACTTTTATCATTTTGATGTGTATTCTTCCAGATTCACATATATTTGTATGCAAATATTAGAAACCTTTATTAATATACGTATATCAACCCAATTTTGTAAGTGTTGTAGTAATCCACAGTTTGACTGCACTCCGCTTTATTTAGCAATTCCCCTTTGGCAAACATTGAAGATACCTCTGTCTTCAAGAAATATAGTAGTGCTAAATGAAAGAAGCCAGTCACAAAGGACCACGTATCGTATGACTCCATTTATATGAAATTTCCAAAATAGGCAAATCTATAGAGACAGAAAGTAGGTTAGTGGTTTCCTGAGCTGAGGGTGGGAGGGGAGAATAGTGTTGGGGGCGGCGGTGATGACTGAGGGGTGCAGGGTTTCTTTCTAGGGTAAAAATATATTATAAAATTGAGTGTGGTGATGGATGCACAATTCTGTGAATGTCCTAAGAGCCATTGAATTATACATATAATGGATGAATTGTATGGTATGTGAACTATATCTCAATAAAGAAAAATAGATATAATAATAATGTCATTAGGTTTGCTTCATTGAGACTAATTAGAGTAAAGGTCATCTCTAGGAACTGCTTAATAAGCACTGGTGGTTTTTAACCTCAGCTTCTCAGCTCCACAGGTAGAGGTTCTGTGACAAGCCTAGTTTCCTTAGTAGCTGAAGATTTTTTAGGTTTGAGCCATGACCTACGTGACCTGTAACCTTTGTGGAAAAAGGGTAAGGGGAGAGGTAGACAAGGGCTGAGCAGTGCAGAGTCCCCTGGTGGTTTCCATCATCTGTCCTCAGAGGAGGGGTCAAGTGAGAAACTTGCTCTCACCCCACTTCACTGTGGTTCTGGAATGGAGGGCAACAAACTCAGTGTCCTCCTTTTCATCTGTGGGCCTGCGCAACAAACACTTCCCAGAGTGGGATCTACGAAGTGTCCTTCACCAGTTGCTTCATGGTAAAAAAGGGGCCCCTTTCTTAGGAGTAGAAAGAAGTTCCATATATGCTGGCCTCAGGCATAAGGCTCACCAGTGAGCTGGAACAGTTCCTTTCTTCTCTGGACTAAAGGCATTTCTGAAGGCTTCTCTACAATGGAGGTGAGTTTCAGATTTTGTATTTCTGGCTCTAGGGCCCTAATAGTAAATACTGCTGACATATTAAGAAATAATAATAACAAATAATTAATCACCATTTGTTGAGTGCCTAGACACTTGCATTAATAAATCTTCACAAGAACCCCTATAAGAAAGGTGTCATCTCCTTTTATAATCGAGGAAAATAAGGTTAAGTACAATAACTAGCCCAAGGTCATGCAGGTCTGCTGCCCCTAAATCAGTGCCCTTTCTACTGCATCATGCTGTCTTCTCTGTATGTTAGCCTTGAATTTCACGCTAAGGACCTGAGGGCTCCTTGAGGGCAAAGGCCTTACTCATTCATTTCTGTCTTGTTCTCCACCCCTAGCTGGTGCTCAGCACACAGCTGGTTCCTGGTACATGTTGGTAGAAATGCATTCTTAGAGCCCTCTGCTTTAGTTCGCCTGCGCAGGTCTTGCCTGCGCACGGCCCTGCACCATCTGAGGCGCCTGAGCTGCCTGTGGCAGGGTCACGCAGAGGGCCATTTGGAGCCTCCAACTAACTCTAAGACGGGATTTTCTTTTTAAAAAGAGGATGTTAGGAAGAGTCTAAAGGAAAATGTTAGAAAATTAAAATCTGTGGAATTAGCATGAAGGCTGCTTATGGATTGTATTAGTCATGAAAGGTGAATTCACTTTCAAGTGAAGAGTTGGGGAGGTTGCAGTTGGCAGGATACAAATGACAGGTACAACAGTTAACAAAGTACTTTCAGAAGGAAGAAACCCAACTCCAGTCGTCCCTAGTGCACATGAGCATGTGTGGATCAGATTAGGAAGGAGAGAAAATTAGAGCAGTGGCCAAAGCAGAAAGATGCACATGGAGATGTGGTTACATGTTCAAAGAAACAAGCAAACTGACCTCTGGAACACACAGACAGCACCTCTAGACAAAAAACTAGATCATCAACTATAGCATCTTGCCTCAATGGAAGGGAGATACTATTATTTGGAAAGCAATTTTGTTTTGAAATTAGAGGTAAGGCCATATACGAATGGAAAGGAAAGAGAGGCATTCTCTTCTTCTGGATTAGAACTCCAGGACTTAGAGCCCAGTGTGGAAAAATAAAAGTCCCTGTGAGCTGGACAACTATGAAAATGAGCCTGTTCCAACTGCCAGTGCCTGCAATGAATCAGCCTGGGCCTAAAGACCCTCCCTTGCCCAGCAATTATTTTGTGTGATATCTGTATGGAACTTTGTTTGGAGGCATCCTTGAATGCCCTCCATTCTGCTCGCTGTTTCTTTGTCTCATGAAATAAGTCAGCAGTCCGTGAACAATGCAATTTCAAAATTGGAGCCCATTCTAGAATAGGTAAATCTTGAATTCAATCCTAGGTCTACTATGGACAGGTTAGGAGACCTGAGTCAGTTACTTTATTTTTCTGTTCCTCCATTTTTACTTTTGTAATGGAGATAATGTAGTTTTATTGGTCAGTTACATAAGGATAAATACTTTTTTAAAATATAAAATTACTTTACTCCTTTGAAACCCATTCAACAATCATTCATTAAATATGAGTCTCCTTTGTGTAAGGTACAGGCTAGAGTCTGTGCAACGTGATCCCCATGGTTAATCCACAGGATTATTTTACCAGGCAACAAATGGACCAAGCACTGACATGCATTCAGTCTTTTCTACTTTCTTTTCTAGAAATATCTCTCCTGGAATCCGACTCTGAAATTGCCTGACTCTTCCAAGTGTAGATAATAAATCTTCCATTGCACTAGTATAACTTAATGCCTTTATTTGCCTGAATTATATTTTAAAAAGAAAGTTGTGCAGCCCCACTGCCCTCAGTGAGGCCACAACAAGCATATTTCATTAGATTTATACACTTGTGATCTTACACTGCACGGTACTAGAACTTTAAACATACAATAATTAACACCATACAGTTAAAAACAGAATCTGGGAAAGGAACAGTTTTTTAAAAGTTGGACACGATAGATTATTTCAAACCTCAAACTCAGAGTCAGAAGATGCAAGGTGCAGTTTGAAAGAAGGGACTCAGGTTGATTTACTCTAATTAGTCATCCACCCCTGGACCCCTCATCTGTGGCCACAGGGTCACATTGTACAAGGGGATGCTTCTCGGATAACCATCTGATGGCTCTGCTTTACATGAAAAAGTTAAGGGAATCAATAAATAGGGGCTGAGCAGACAGAACAATGAATCCAACTATGTCGCCACTATGTGCTGGTTTTCCTATTCTGACCAGGTCAAAAAAGGAAAGTGGTTCCCACATGGATGATTAATAGTTTGTTAATTAATCAACAGTTTATTGATAGAAACAAAACAAACTTAGTCCAGAGGGAGAGCTCTGAAGCAGCCAGGAGGTTCTTCCCAAAGAAGAGAAGTGTACTCCGCAAAGGACTTCATTTGAGCACCTACTGGGTACAGTGTATTGCGCTGTGCAGTGAGGCCGTAAGTGGTAGAAGCCATGCCTGCAGGTAATACCAGTAAGTGCAAAAGAATGACCCATACGCTTATGGAAGAAATATCAGGTAACTGTCGAATAGGCTCCATAGGAGGGGTCTGCCTTCAGGGAGGCAGAGGTTTAGGCCTGGCTTTGGACAAGGAAGGAGTGGCTTGGGGAGAGGATTCCATCTGCGGGGAAGAACCTTGCAGACACAGCAAGTGGGCATATTGGTAAGTGGTGGGAGATGCTAGTGAGACATGAAACAGCTGGTCCAGAGAAGGCCTTTTAGCACTTAGATGGACGGACTCAATATGCAAGTGGGATCATGTTGGGTTCTTACTTAGGAGAGGAAAAATACATGGAACTGGCATGTGCAACCCTTTGGGAGTCCGTGGAATGGGAGGATCCAGGAGGCAGGAAGGTCTTTGGGATATCATTCCTGGTCTGAGTCAGAGATTGGGGTGTTCTCCCAGAAGAGGTGAACGGGAGAGGTAGCTGGGTGGAAGACTCCCCAAGAGTGGTCCTCCTTCACCGCCTCATCTCTGCACCTTGGAGTCTGGTTCCATGAAGAAAGGACAGGAGTAACTAAGCACTGATTTGACAATGATTAGAGAGAGGAGACTTGCTGGTGGGGACCAGGAAAAGCTTTGTAGGATAAATCTAGAAAAATGAATTGAATTTTGAGAGGTACAATAGTACTTGAGGAGGAGAGAGAGAGAATGATAAGGAATGTAGATTTGCATTAGAGGTGATATTTAATCTTGATTCATAATGCTATATGGTATATTATAGCTCTTTATAGTTTAATTGAATTTATATTTTATAATTTAAATATACAGTTAAATGATCATTTATATTTCAGTTAAAACTAGAGAAGGCAGAAGAATGGAAACCTAACTAGTCTAACCTATTTTATTTAAAACAGCTTTAATGAGATGTAACTCACATACCATAAAATTCACCCATTTAAAGTATACATTTCAGTGGTTTTAGTATATTCACAGAGTTGTGCAACCATCACCACTCTAATTTTAGAACATTTTCATCGCCCCCCCAAAAAACCCTATTTTTAATTTTGAACTCACAAATACAATGGGAATGGAGGCTCTGATTGCCAGGAATTCTTGGTCTGTCTGAGCTGGGTAGAAACCTTGAATGACTCTCATTAATCTTCAAGTCCCATGTCACTGTTGTTCTACAGAAAAATGTCCTGATGTGGCTAGGCTGCAGGGGGTGGATCCCAGAAAGGAATGATTTATAAGAGAACCTCAAGGGCGAGAAAGGAAGCTGCTGGGCTCTGAGGAAAAGAAAAGCCAGCCAGGGTCAGGGTTGCGGAGCAGATAAGAAGGCAGCACTTCTCCCAGCAGCCCCAGTAATGGGAGGCAATCATGCAACTGCTCTATCCCCACACACTTTCTGGGGCTGACTGAACAGAAAGTTATTTCCCTTCTTCTACCCATTCTCCCTGGAGCAGTTGGGCATTCTCATCTCCCCCTTTCTGCCATGGTGCACTAAGTGCCGCACCCTGAGCTGGGGACATTCTCTGTTACCCACAGAGGTAATTTAATCTCTACCACAGCCCAATGAGGTAGGTATGGCTATCACTCTTATTTTTTTTAAACATGGGTTGCAAATTTATTAAAAACACTTCCAAATATTTAACAAAAATGACAAGCGTAATATATGAATATGTTCTAAAAATGTCTTAACATCTTAGGAAAGACACATACAAAGCATGAGAATCAGTAAAGCTAATCCTAAAGGCTCTGTTTTTAGGTTCTCTCTAGATGTTTCTCATTCTTTCTTAGGTGTATTCTCAGCACCCACTGGGTTGGACCTGTGGACAAGGTCTTTGGAAAGTCGTCTCTGGGCCGGGCACCTCAGGAGGGCCTGGTGCTGCCATTGAGTGAGGCTAGCCCACCCTGGCCTAGAGATTAACAAACTAAAGCTCATAGAGTTAAAGTAATTTGCTCAGGGTCAAGTACCTGGTAAGTGCCCAAGTTGATTTCAAACCCAACTCCAGGGAGGACTCGTTTAGCTTCTAAATCTTTACTGTTGCTGCTTCAGTGGGATAAACATCCTTCTGCATCTTTCTTGACACCCCAGGACAGAGAGCCAAGGCATAAGAAAAAGTCTACTACCCAGGCCTGGTAAAAACACTATGGTGAGCAAAGTTATAAAGATCTTTGCATCCTTCACTAATGTTTTTGAGAGTGATGTGGTCTTTTCTGTTAGTCCTTTGTACATCTGGCGCACTAGATCCCAGATGTGTGATTTTCGTTCTGTGCAGTGGGGCCACAGTACTGGGGATCCTGCCGGTTCAGCTATGCTCGAGAAGGCATGTTTCTTCGACAGGGCCTGCAGGAGGTGGCTAGTGGTGGTTTTGTAGCCCCTGATTTATTACTGTCTCTAACCATAGACAAGTGCTACACAGTTTGGTACACACACACACACACACACACATCTGGAGAGAAATGCGTAGAAGGAAACATTCACAAGGCATCACCACTGATTTCTCTTTTCTCCCAGATCAACTGGTCTAACTTCTCCCTGTTGCCTCCTTTGCCTGTGGTCTGTCAGCTGGAGGTGATGACAAGGAATATTTCAGACTTCTTCCCCATCTGCTCCAAACACCAGGAAGCTGCAGGCTTGCTTCCCTCCAGGCCAGCTTAGAAATCCTGGTGTCAGGATAGAGCAGGCTTCCAAAAGCCAACCACAGAACATTTAATACCTGTGCAAACCCCACGTCGAATTCATATGCCATAGGGTCATGGCTTTATGAGTGTTTCCATGACATGGTATTATTACACCCCAGATCTCTCACCTCATATGTCACTCAAGCATTCTCTGTCAGGAAACCAAGGAATAAACATCCAAAAAGAAGATTAATATTAGAGAGACTAAAAGAGTAAAGTTCATGCAAACCATATGGTCCAGCTCAGAAAGGATATGTCAGCCCTTCTCTCTATCCCTTTACCCCGCCTTCCACCTCATCTTGTCTCACACCCCAGGAAGGAATTTCTTTACAGCAGTGTTGCTTGGGCTACCGGGGTCAGAGTCAGCAAGGAGACTTGTTAAAAATACAGATTCCTGGGATCAGCATTATGGGGGCATGGCCTAGGAATCTGCACCTTACAAGCTCTCCGATAGGTGTTTCTGAACAGCAGACTCCCTTGTGACTGCTTAAAAGCAAACCATCTACCCCTGTTTCAGTACATTTTGTCATGTAGAAACCACTGCTTCCTGGGAAGCTAAGTCCAATGTAAGATGATTGCAATGGAATTCTTTTATTGGGATGAATTTGACCTTCTATAAGTCTCATTCACTTTTCTTCCCATTTTTCCTCTCCCCTGTGGAGCCACAGGGACTAAGCCATCTCCCTGCCATTGGAGAGGCTCTAGTTCAGACCCTTGTCTGTCATACCTCAGAAAGCAGAGAGCTGAATCCACCCATTAGACTGAGATGGCTGGTCAGGGAGGGCCACTGAGGTCAAAGGTCCTGACATGCCAGGGTCTTGCAGAAGGCCTGCTGCTGGGCATCTGCATTAAAAGCCCCACCTCTGGTCTCCTACTAAGGCATGTCCTGGGTGTATACCCTTTGGCAAGATGCTCCCTCTCTCTATGGTTCAGTTCTTCATCTGCAAAATAGGGATGATGATGATGACAATGATAGTATACGTTTTTGTGAAGATTAAATAAAATGCTACATATAAAGCATCCACTAGAGTGCCTGGTATATGTTAAGTTCTCTGTAAGTATCATCATCGTCATTAACATCACCATCAAGTGGGAAGAGGGCAAGGAAAAAGTTCTTCAAGTTTGCCTTCAAGTTTTGGCCTGCTTCTTTTGTTTCCATTCCACAGCTTCACAAAAAATTAAAAGCTTAAGAATATAAGGTTCTTACAGAGACCATGAAAGCCAGTTGTTTGTTCTTCTCCACTGAGTACCAAGGAGAATGACGTGGGCAGCACTCACAACAGGAAGGGCTGCCATTAGTGGGGTGACAGTATGTCCCAGCAGTTGCCCAAAATTGCTTCACTTTGTTCCTGTGGTAATTATTAATACTCTTAAAAATGTCCCAGTTTGGATAATAAATTGTCGAGTCGCCTCAGACATTAGATTTTCACATGACTTCCAATGTGGGTTGAAAGCATTAAGACAGGTTTCTAAGAGAGCTTGTGAAATCTCCTCTTTGGAAATATTTAAAACATGCCCATCTGGCTGGGATGATTTAGAACAACTGCAAATAAGTACTCATTTATAAGCCCCTATAACGCTTTGCTTGGTTTGGTTTAACTAAACTGCCTTGCCCTGCCTCCAGGAGGTACGTTGGTAGTAAAATTGATGGAAATAACATCCTTAACTACTCAGTTTGCCAAACAAAAATTGCTTTGTGCTGTGGCCTGGTGGATATGGATGAGCAACCATTATGAATTTAGAGCCAGTAGATGGCAGAAAGATTATGTAGATTCGGAAGTTACAAATAATTGGGTAACTAAACATTTGAAATAAGAATGTAGACTACTACTCAGGTAAGGACATTGTAACAATAGTTCACAATGTGCCAGGTACTGTATAGATATTAATAATACATTTCATCCTCAAAAAAGCCCTATGAATTTTATAGTAGAGAAAACTGAATCACAGAGTTAAACTTGCTCAGTTAGTGGCAGAATCACGATCTAGCCCAGGCTGTTGGGATCCTGAACATATGCTTTTCACCACTATCGTAAATGCTCTCCCAAAAAAGAGAAGATTTAGTTTAATTGAAATGGGGACGATAGCACCACCTGGTTTCTTGTTTATCGGAGCTGGCTACTGGTGAGAGCAGACTGTCTTGCAACTGAGGAAAACAAACTGATTCTCACTGAGGAATAAATGAAGAAAAATAGTATTTATAGACCTTTACATTCAATCCTTCTGACACTCATGGAAGGAGGGTATCATTATTTTCACTTCACAGTTAAGGAAAGTGAGGGCTTAGAGAGGTGAAGGAGTTTGCTCATGGTAAGTCAGGGGCAAAAGCAAGATTTTGACTAAAGAATCCTGTCTGACCCTTGGACCCTCTTCCTCAGCATCTGTGGAGAGTGCCTGTGATCACTATTAAGCCAAACATGCAGACTGCAAACTTGAATTTAGAAAAAGAACCTAGTTGTGTATGTGTGTGCACAGTGGAAAAGCATAAGAAGGAAAACAGTGATTATCTCTGTGTAGTATATGAATGGGTAATTTGTTTCTTCTGTATATATTTCTAAGTTTTGCTTAATGAACATCTTTGTTATAGCAGCTTTAATGAGATATAATTTATATGCCATATACTTCACCCATTTAAGTGTACAATTCAATGATTTTTAGTGTCTTCACAAGCTGTGCAACTATCCATCACCATAATCAGTTTTAGAACATGTTCATCACCCGAAAAAGAAACCCCACAATCATTAGCAGTTACTCCCTGTCTGCCCCCAATCCTTTCAGGCCTAAGGAATCACTAATCTACATTCTGTCTCTATAGAATTACCTATTCTGGACATTTCATATAAATTGAATTATATAATATGTGGCCTTTAGTTGCTTCTTCACTCAACATATTTTTTAAAGGTTTGTCCATGTTGTAACATGTATTTGTACCTTATTTCTTTTTATTGCCAAATAATTTTTCATTACATGGACATACCACATTTCATTTATCCATCCACCAGTTAATGAACACTTGAGTTGTGTCTAGTTTTTGGCTGTTATGAGCATTCATGTACAAGTTTTTGTGTGCATATGTGTTTTAATTTCTCTTAGGTATATACCTAGGAGTGGAAATGCTGGGTCATATGATAACTCTGTGTATAACCTTTTGAGAAACATATGTATCTTTTTAAAAGTTTTTTTTAAAGCCAAGGCCCCAGGAACCACTTACATGATAGCTGGAACAGGGAAGATTTTCTTAAAATTAGATGTTTCATGTCAAGCCTCTTATAACATCAAATCATCCCAATAAAGAGAAAAATTGAGTAAAATAAGAAACTAATCCTCAGAAGGGATTGATACGTCTATTGAATCATTTGTATGTTCATACTACAAGTATTTTTTTGGTACCTTTGATAGAAGAAAGGACCAGTGGATCTGAAGTCAGAAGTCCCAATCACTGCCTTTCCAGGCTCCCTGAAGGGTCAGAGAGTCTCTAATGGAATCAAGTATTGTATACACTGTAATTGGCTGTTCAGTTTTGAATGACTTGTAATGGGAGTGACGAGGGAAGCAAAGTCCTCCTGAGGTGAACGAAGAAAATACACTGAGTATAGAAGAAAAGACCTGAGAAGCAAAGAAGAAGGTGGGGCCTTCCAGGAGACAGGACTAGGCTTTGGTCTCAGGCTGCTCAGGGTTCAACAGTAAACCACAAAGCAAAGGGCAAGGCCCAGGGCCATTCAGGAGGAGCATCTCAGGGCAGAGGCAAGTCCTGTGTGGCTTTGCCCCTCTCTCCACTTGCTCTTTGTCTCAGTTAAATCTGGTTGGGGAAGCAGGCAGCACATGCAGTTACACTTTAAGGAATTGGGGGGAAAGAAGTCGGTTGTGCCCATCTTTCCCAGTACCTAGGATTGCTGTGGTGTTTGGGAGAGGAGATTTTTCAAGGAGATTTGGAGATGTGATTGGCAGTCATGAAAGGTGGAGCTTAAGGAGAAGGCGAAGGGATTTAGAGAGAGTGGGAGAGGTTAACATGGACGAAACTGATTCTTTATAATCCCAGCTCTGCACTTCCCTTTTCAAAGCCATTCAGTAGCCTGTACTACCTATAAAATGGATCCCATTATGAGACATCCATGGCTCTCTGTGGACTGATGGCAGATCAATTTTTCAACCTTACTTCCCACTTCTCCCCTTCATTACATCCAGCCACACTGACATATTTACTTTCTCCCAAATAAAACCAAAGTCTGGTTTTACCTTCTTTATTCTCTATATATCCAAATAACTGCCAGTTCTTCAAAGCCCACAGGGGCTCTCCAAACCCCGATGCACTCCTTTCTATACAGAATTACTCTCAGACTCGCCAAAATACATATAATTATTTACCTGGATAGTGACTCTTACAGGTTGTCTTTAGCTCTGTCAGAGCACAGGCTTCTCAGGGGCAAAACTGACCCTTAATTCACCTGCCCCTGATATAGAGTCTGGTACATAATAGGTATTCGATAAATGTTTGTTGAATCAATGGGTGGATGAATTAATGGAATAGTGATGTGTAAAAGGGGAGAGGGTTGGGGAATGTGAGGATAAACATGATCAGATAAGTGCCAATGCAGACTAAGAGAGAAGGCTTCAGGATGAGATCACTAAAGATGTGTTAAGGTCCAATCAGGTGGAACTGGAGATTGGTGGTAGGGAGCAAGAGTGGGGAGAGGGGAAGGGCATATACAAAGCAAAGAATGAGCTCTATCCTGGGGACTCAGAGGCAAGTTAAAGAATCAATAGACAGGCCTGGCTGGTGTGGCTCAGTGGATTGAGTGCCAGCCTGAGAACCAAAGGGTTGTTGGTTCAATTCACAGGACACATGCCTGGGTCCCAGGCCAGATCCCCAGTTGGGGACATGTGAAAAGCAACCACACACTGATGTTTCTCTCTTTCTCCCTCCCTTCCCCTTTCTCTAAAAATAAATAAATAAAATCTTTTAAAAAAAATAATCAATAGACGGATTCCTATGGGGCTAGATAGAGAGGATCAGTAAGTGACGTGAGTAGGGACTTATGCATGTCTTCTGAAGGCTAGAGCCTCTTCTCAGCTCCCATGTAGTCTTCGATGTGAGCCACCATGGATGGATCATGAAATGTTTTTCAGAAAACCCAGAAATATCTATTTTTTGGTAAAATCTCCCATTTGTAAAATTTTATAAACTAATCGGGTTTTTAAAACTTTTTATTGAACCATAATATATGCCCTGTCTGGGTAGCTCAGTTGGTTAGAGTGTTGTCCTGTTACACCAAGGTTGTGGGTTTGATCTCTGGTCAGAGCACATACAAGAAGCAACCAGTGAATGCAAAAATAAGTGGAACAACAAATCTCTCTCTCTGCCTCTCCTTTCATCTCTCTCTAAAATCAATTTTTTTAAAAAAGAAACATAATATATACATATCCTAAGTTAATTTTCACAAGCTGAACACATCCATGCAACTAGTATCTTGATCAAGTTATCAGAATATTATCAATTCAGAAGCACCCCCCATATACTCCCTTCCAGTTCTCACTGTCTCAGTAGTAACCACCATCCACTATCTTGACTTCTAATACTATAAAATAATTGTGCCAGTTGTGTAACCTATATAAATGGATCCATGTAGTGTTTAATTTTTGTGTATCTGGGGGCTTTTTTCACTCAACATTATGCTTGTGGGAAACATCCATATTGTTGGATGTAGTTGTGGATCTCTCATTCTCGGTACTGCATATATCCCACTGTGGGAATATACCATAATTTATATGTCCATTCCACTGCTGAAGGACATTTAGTTTCAGTGTTTTAACTATTACAGATAGTGCTTCTAGGAACATCTTTTGGTGACCATATGTGCACATTTCTATTGAGTATACGAATGAAGCAGCAGGATCATAAAATATGTATATGTTCAGCTTTAACAGATACTGAGAATGTGTTTGTACAGATTTGCATTCCCACCAGCAGTGTATGGAAGTTCCAGTTTCTCCCCAACCTTGTCAACACTGATTTTTTTTTTCATTTTAGCCATTCTCATGGATGTGTATTGGTATTGCATTGTGGTTTTGATTTATATTGCCCTGATGAATGACATTATTCATTGGCTATATTCATTGGCCATTTAGATAGCCTCTTTTATGAAGTGGTGAGTTATTTTCTCACTTTTCTATTGCATTGTCTACCCTTATCTTTATATATTCTGAATATGAATCCTTTAAAAGATACATGTACTGTGAATGTCTTCTTCCACTCTGTCACCTGTCTTTTCACTCCTTTAATGGTGTCTTCTGATAAATACAAGTTCTTAACTTGAACATTGTCTGATTTATCAATTTTCTCTTTATGATCAACACTCTGTGTGTCATGTACAAAAATATTTGCATACTCCACTGACACAAAGATGTCATCCTATGTTTCCTCTGAAAGCTTTATGTTTTACTTTTCATATTTAGCTCTGCAGTCCATCTGGAATTGTTTTATTGTATGGTAGAAAGTAGGGTCAATGAACATTTTTCCATATGGAGATCCAATTTTCACAACATCATTTATTGAAAAAGATTATCCTTCCCCCAGTGCTCTGCACTGCTGCCTTTGTCATAAAGCAGGTTATCATATATGTAAGGATCTGTTGGTGGACTCTGATTTACATTTTATTTGTCAGTTTGTCTATTCTTCCACCAAAATCTCAGTGTTGTAATTACTATAGCATTATGATAAATCTTCATGTCTGGTGGTATAAGTCTCTTTCAGTTTTTTTTTTCTCCAAAACTACATTGGATATTTTTGGCATTTTGTATTTCCATATGAATTTTAGGACCAGCTTGCTAATTTCTGCAAAAGAACCTGCTGCCATTTTGATAGACATTATATTAAATCTGTACTTTAAGTTAAGGAGAATTAACACCTTTATAACAGTGAGTCTTCCATTACGTGAATATGGTAAATCTCTTCATTTACTTAGACTTCTCAGCTTCTCTGAATAATGTTTTATAGTTTTCAGAGTAGAGGTCTTACCCACTTTTCATTAGATGTATTTCTAGGTATTTGATATTTGTCAAAGTTATAACTTTAAAATTTTTTATTTTCTATGTATGTTGACCTTATATCCAGTAATCTTGCTAAATTCACTTAATTCTAATAGTTTGTAGATTCTTTTAGATTTTCTACATACACATAATATTGCCAGTGAATAATAACAGTTTCATTTCTCTTGTTCTGATTATTAATCATCTTTGTTTGGGGCTATCTATTTGCTGAAGAAGTACGTAATCTGCTCTTTGTATTGGGATTTGTTGTTCATACCTCCTTCTACTAAGTTTGTGTTTCCTTGGCTCTGGAAATATGCTCCTTCCTCTGTTCTTTGTATCCAGGGAGAGACTCTTTGTTACTATCTGGTGAGCTTCCCCCTCCCATTATTACCACCAGTCTCCTTTGGCTACATGCGGTAAACAGTAAGTGATAGGTCAACGTGGTTACTTATTCAGCTCAGTCTTTTCTGTGGTAGGCAGCTAAGTTTCTAATAGGAATATTCTCTACTTCTCTGGTATTCCACCTATGCCCTTAGATTTCTTAGTGCTAACAAGAGTAGCTTTCAGAAGCATCGCTTTTTATTCTACCTCAAGCAAGGAAGCCTAACACTTGGTAAGGGTGCTAATTATGGTGTATTGTGGTTACTTCCTTATTTCATTAATAATGAGCCTTCTTTTTTTAAAAAAGACTTCATTCACTTATTTTTAGAGGGAGGGGAAGAGAGAGAAAGAGAGGGGGAGGAATATAATGTGCAAGAGATACAAGAGATACATCCATCTGTTACGTCTCACAGGCCCCCAGCTGGGGACCTGGCCCACAACCCAGGTGTGTGCCCCGACTGGGAATCAAACCAGCAATCTGGTTCGCAGGCAGGAACTCAATCCACTGAGCCGCACCAGCCAGGTCAGTAATGAGCCTTCTTGATGCTGCTTTTCATTCTTTTTGTTTTTGTCAATGGGTTTTGAAAGAGGGGAATGAAGTTAAAATGTCTTTATTACATCATTTACAACCAGATGTCCCCTTTACATTTTTAAAAACAAAATTTTTTCATTTTTATTACAAATTTTAAACATGCTTATGTAGAAGTATAGAAAATAAATAGAAGTACACAGAAAAAATTTTAATAGAATAGTGTGGACTTATTTGCTTGAGGCAAGAGCAACAAAGACTTTGGTATAACTGCAAGACAAGAGGTGTTAATGGACAAAAGAATCCCTTAGAGATCCAGACTGTGCCAAAATATACAGCCCTCAAAGGGGAGTTTAGTTAGACAAGTCCACAAGACAAGCCGAGTGTGCAAACATAAACAGCCCTCAGAGGGGCGATCTGGGCAGCCAAACACAGACAAGGCCCTGAAGGAAAACAGCGGCTGCAAAAAGGCAGAATGTGCAAACAGCATTGCTCAGAAGGGAGGCATAAAGAGGGTGGAATCCCAGGCATTAGAGGTGCTGGAAGGCTTGTTAAGTTGCACTCCATTCCCTGGGGCTAATGCTAAATCATTCCCAGTTAAAAGACTCATTTAATGCATTTTGCTAAATGGCTCAAGAGGGGACAAGATCTCCCCAGAGAAGGTGGAGCTGTTACTGCTGGAAGGGACCTAAGGAGAGTCTAGGCCAATACCTTCCAAAGCATGGTCCCTGTGCCCCTACTGGCATAGGAATTTATTTTAATAGTACATAGATTTTTTTACTGTATAGTTACATTTACTTTATTTTGTGTTAGGAAAGAATTATAGCTAGCACATTGAAACCACAATTTCACAGATATCCTTTTTTAGGATGATGCCAAACTAGTAATGTAAAGCCTGGGTTGATTTAAAGAAAACTATTATGCAAATAAAGCACAGGTATTATGTGGATTTTTCACACACACAAAAAGATTTGGGACATACTGATCTAGAGCACCCTCCCCCTCATCTCAACTAAGAAGAAACTAAGGCAGAGAAGAGATAGGATGCACCCCAGGCAGACCAAGACAAGTACCCAAGTGTCTTAATTCCCAGACTAGTGTGCTTTCTTTGCAATTGATCAAATTCCCCAGTTAACTTGAGAAAATTTAAAATTGGAAGAGTTTCTAGGTATTCAACTTACTTCTTTTGGCTGCCCACTTTATACTTGTGTAATTGCAGACAAATTCTCTGACTTTCGGCAGTCACTCATTCAGTAAACATCACAAAGCGTTGTGGGGAGTGATGTAAGGAATTTGAGATAAGAAGAAGGGGTCCTTGACCACAGAGAACTTAAATTTTATGAGGAATTATATATTTAAGTGCAAATAATTAGTCAAGACACAAGAAAGTATATGTAGATGTAACAATACAAGGAAAGACTTGTTTGAGAGGAAGAGACAATTATTTCTAGGTGGAGTCTGAGAGACTTCATGAAGAAGGTGCTACTCGAGTTAGGCTTGGATGAATGCATAGGATTTCAATGGGCAAAAAAGGAGAGAGAAGGTCTAAACAAGACATTTGTACACCCATGTTCATAGAAGCGTTATTCACAAAAGCAAATGTGGAGGCATTAACAAGTGAACAAGTGAATGAATGAACGAAGTGGGGTGTATGTATACTATGGACTATTATTGAGCCTTAGGAAGGAAGGAAATTCTCAGACATGCTAAGTAAAGTGAGCCAGGCATAAAGAGACAAGTACTGCATGAATCCACTTATATGAGGTACTTTGAGAAATCAAAATCTTAGAGTCAGAAAGCAGATAGTGGTTGCCAGGGACTAGAGACAGAGGGCAATAGTGAATTATTGTTTAATGGGTATAGAGTTTCTATTTTGCAAAATAAAGACTTCTGAAGATGGATGGTGGTAATGGTTGTACAACACTTTGAATGTACTTAGTACCACTGAACTGTACACTTAAAGATAGTTAAAATCGTAAATTTTATGTTATGTATATTTTACCATAATAAAAGAAATTGGAGGAAAAAAGGAAAGAAAGAAGGACATTTCAAGCTCAGGTCAACAGCAGGAACAAAGACTGGTAGATGCCTGAGCATACAGTGAGTTTGGAGAACAGTGAATAGTCTGATCTGACTGGAGGCCTAGGTGGTGGAGGCAGTGAGTGAGATGTTTTGAGAGGTAATGCTTCCAGGATGGGATGAGTCTGAGTCTTGGTGGGCATTGGAGGCAATGCCAAGAAATTTGCATTTTACTTTCTAGATAATGAAAGAAGGTAAATGGGACTGAGGAATCACATGTTCCCACAGTAACTATTACATGGCTCTATCTCTACTTACTTTAAGACTAAAAGTACTCTGAGTCTTTGGTGAGCTCTGAGGAGGAGGGAGCATGGATGAACAAGATCATGATGCCAGATTATGCTATAAAAATAAACAGGGGTTAGAGGATCGACAAGACAGAGACAGGAGGAAAGGAATCCCAATGGGAATGAAAAGCAACTCCTCAACCAGCACTGGAAGAGCCGTAGAAAAGAGAGAAACAAAATAGCAATCATTGGTAAGGACAACTAGGCTTCTCTTTCCTGATGTGACACTGCACAGTTTCAGCAACCCGTGGCCTTGGAAAAGAGGGAAAGCTAATAATTTCAAGTGATCTGAGGATCCAGAAATTAAGAGGTGAAATTAGGGCTTGAGCAATGGATGGCAGGACTAGACATGGTGGAGAGAAGGGTGGCAGAAAGATCAGCTGGGGCAAACCGAGAGAATTACCTGGCTGTTGCCAAGGCGGAATCTTTTGTACAAAGGGTAGGCCTGGGGAAGAGGTGAGCCCTTTACTTGAGTAAGGATGC
This sequence comes from Furipterus horrens, assembly GCF_987537825.1. Taxonomy (NCBI): domain Eukaryota; kingdom Metazoa; phylum Chordata; class Mammalia; order Chiroptera; family Furipteridae; genus Furipterus; species Furipterus horrens. The sequence goes on from NW_028327175.1 coordinate 134,510,258, forward strand.
ATGTCTGAGCATGTAGTTGACCCCTGAGGATCCTGGGAGACTGAACACACAAGTAAGGCCACCCACAGTCCTACATGTCGATAGGATAAGGAATAAATCCTCATTCACACATAGAAAGAACAGACAATACAAACTGAGATAACTCAGAAAGAATAAGCATCTATTGCAATTCCATAGTTATTCCTAATTAATATGTATGTGAACATTGTTCTCTGTTCTCAATATAACTTTTAAATATTCCCAGAAATGCCAGGAATATGTTTTTTGAAATAGTTCATGCGATCAAGTTCACAAGAATTCATGTGGAAGTGATCGTATGAATTCATGCCACATGGAATTCATGTGTCAGATGCTTTGATTCAGGTGCAATGTTAGTAATCTGAAAACAAGTGTGTGTTTATGCATGTCAAATTAACAAAGGGATGGGAACAGTGGTGAGGCTAATCACAAAATATCAGAAATTCTAAAAATAACTGATATCCTGCTTTGTAATCCAATTTAATTCAAGAAATTTTTATTGATGTCCCTCTGCAAGCAGAACTGCTTACTGTTTTCTTAGAGAAACAAAGAGGGGAATCAGGGGCTTTTTTGACCCTTCAGGACTTTGCAATGTAGTGGTCAACAGACATCACTCATATAGGCAGACTAAAATAAATGTTATAAGGCAAGCTTATGCAGGACATCCTGGAGATTCAAAGAAAAGAGATCACACTTCTCATATCTCATCAAGATGCTGTCAATTAAAAGATACACCTTTATTTCATGCACCACAAAGAAAAAAAAGAACTGTGATAATTAAACTATGACATGTCATTGATAGTGAGAGGTATCCATGTTCTAGAGATGTTTAAAATGTAAGGGAAAAAAACATAGAATTGATGAAATGTGGTAATTGAAGAATTTTGACAGGTTGAAATAAGAGAAAAAGCCCACCAAGCAGGGGTTCTTCTGTTTTTTATATACTACATACTTTCTTCGATCATTCCCATGACTTCAATCATTCCCTCTAGGATCATAACTCATAAATCTTTATCTCCTGCCAGAATATCTCCCCTAAAATGCATACCCTTATATCTAACTTTATTTCATTCATTTATTTAACACTTATGTAGCTATCATGTTTCAGACAGCATTCTGTTTTATATTGTGTCATAAAAACCCTATGAAAAGTATCATCATCATCATCATCTTCTTCGCCATTATATATAGAAGTTAAGTAAATTGCCCAAGGACATACAGCTTCTAAGCAGCAAAACTAGGAAAGATGGGAAGGAGATATTGCAAATCTACAGGACTTGACTCTATCATGCTTGTCAACTAAGTAGGGATGGAAACTGAGAGAAAAGAAGGTTTTAAGACAGGAAGAATCATTGTCTTTGTGCAGGTTACTCTAACAAAATATCACAGACTGAGTGGCTTAAACAACAGAAATTTATTTCTCACAGTTCTGGGGGCTGAGAAGTCCAATATCAAGGCTCCAGCAGATTTGGTTCCTGGTGAGAACCCTCTTCCTGGTTTGTAAATGGCCACTTTCTCACTGTGTCCCCACATAATGGAGAGAGAAAGAGCCCTCTGATCTCTCTTCCTCTTCTTATAAGGACACTAATCCTGTTATGGGACCCTACCCTCATGGCCTCATCTAAACCTAATTACCTCCAACGGGCCACACTTTCAAACACCATCACATTGGGGGATTAGAGCTTCAACATATTGGTTTGAGGGGGACAAACATTCAGTCTGTAACAAACACCAACAGGGGTAAAAAAAAAAAAAAAAAAAAAAAAAAAAGGAAATTTCCTTTAGAAGGAAAATATTTAAACTTGGACCAGTTGAGTTTTTAAGTGCCGTAAGAAATGCAGGTGCAAATATCCTGTAGATCTGGGCAGATATTGGGCCAGGAACATTGATTTGGGAGTCAGATGCAGAGCTGAACTGTGGGAGCAGATGATATTGCTGAGAAAGGGATCTAATAGAAGCTAGCCAAGAACAACTTGAGAAGAGCCCATGTTTAAGAGAGAGAGGAGATGGCTCATTCTGAGGTAGAAGATTGAAACTGTGGAGGATCACAGAAAGCAGAGACCTTTGAGAAGGATGTTATTGGTCAGTGTTAAGTTGCTAATGTTAAATGCAGAAGTAGAGAAGAAAAATGACTAAGTATGGCCCTCATATTCAGTAATGAGGAGCTCACTGGTGATGAGAAAAAACACTTGCATCGGATTGATTAGAAGGAAAGAGTGGGTAGGTGATTTTAAAAGAAAGCAGGAGCTGCAGATGTTTTTCCAAGACTGCCTGTTCTTTGAGGGAGAGCCACAGGAATGAGGAAATAGATTTTTTAAATAAAATTCTGAAGTAGCGAGGGCAGAGACTTAATGTAAATAAGTCAAGATGTAACATGTAGATAATCAAAGGAGTCAACTTCCGAAGGAAACCAGAGGAAAGAGGGATCCTTAACAAGTAGGACACTTCATTCTCTGCAAAGGAAGGATAATAATAACAACAACAACAATAACATTAACATTTTGGTCTTTTGCTAAGTATCAGGAACTATTCTAAATACTTTATGTGTTTAATTTAATCATCAAAATTCTGTAAGGTAAGTACTATTATTTTTCTCACTTTACAAATGAAAAAACAAGGCTTACAGTTTTAAACAGCCTGTCTGAGATCTCAACGCCAGTAAGTTGTGTAAGCAAGATTTAATTCCAAGTAACTTGATTCCAAAATCTCCACTCTGAAGCAATACACACTCTAAGATTATAAAGATTTCCACACTGCTATAATGGGAGTTTAGGATATGTGTGTCAGATGACCTAAAACTGCAGCAAAATAGAATTTGAGGTCATCTGCTGCAGTGGGCAAAAGAAGGTTACATTAGGAACAGGCATGATTTGGAAATCTACTGTGAGAAATTCAGTAGGGATCTAGTAAGAAGTGACTCTAAAGACCCATATTCTTCTTACCTGCTACAATAGAGAAATATGAGTATCATGGTAAAATTAATTTTGTGCTTATTTTTCTTGACCCTTTCAAGATGGATCCAGATGTTCAACTACTTGATTGTGGAGTTATGTGGTGGGGAAATGGGCCTAATATCTCAACTTCTCAGTGTGCTAAACAGGATTCCTACAATGGTATGCTTTGTCAGTGTTCAAAGGAGCCATGTACCCCCTCACCTGAACCTCTGAAATCACACAGGAAGATAGAAAGGAAAGGAAAGGAATTTGTCAACAATATATTTTTCATCAACACCATTCACTAAGTCATCAGAGAATCAAGATTATGGCCAAAGTTTTATAAGAGCTATTAAACGGGGCCCTGGTCTGGTAGCTCAGTTGGTTAGAACATCCTGTTATACCAACGTTGTGGGTTTGATATCCAGGTGGGGCACATACAATAATCAGCCACTGAATGCATAAGTAAGCGGAACAACAAATTGATCTCTCTCTCTCCCTCTCTCCCTTCCTCTCTCTAAAATTAATAAACAAAAATTAAAAAATAAAGCTATTAGGCATGACTGATACATTTTTGTGACCTTAATGCTTTGTCCTCTTATGAAATATATAAATTTAATTATATTATAGTTATCCATGGGCGTTTTTGTCCCCTCTGAGACCACCAGGTTGGAAGGTAAGGACTATGTGTTGTCCATATCTGTATTTCTAGAGCTGGAATCTCTTAAGTGCGTAATAAGTCTTTAAACTGAATTATTGTAGGAGAGAAAGACCTCTTGTCCAACTTGGAGATTATGTCTAGTTCAAATAATTATGAATTTAAATGAATTCTTTCACATGGGCAAGCCAGTTCTAGTATCCTTACTTTTCTTTTTGTTTAGGTAATTTGTGGAGACCATTGCAATGTTAGTAAATATAATGCTTCTGAATGGTTCAGAATTCAATGTATATAGCACATTTAAAGGAAGTAAAGTTTAACTTTGAAAAAATTAAATTAAATTTCAAAAATTAAACTCTTAGGTAGAAAACTGTTTTTCCAACTGCAATGAGCCTAAACATTTATTCCACACTAAATTATTATATTAAAACCCTGGTTTTTTTAAATTACATAAAGATAATTGATTTAAAAATTCTCTATCTAAAGAGTCATCTGAGTTCTAAATAAAGATTATTCCTAAAAGAAGAGCTATTCCTTTTCTTCACATTGTTCTTGCTTCCCCTTTATAATTTGATACAGTTTATATTATAGCCCTTAAGTCTATACAAACTTAAATTTAATTATCCTTACGTTTTTTTTTAACATCTAGAATCTAATTATATCATCGTGGATGCATTTAAAATGGTTGTTTATTTCAAACTTGCTGTTTCCTAAATGGATTATGAGTCTTAATGTGCTATGATTTAGTTGCTTTTGCTTGTTTAATTTTCTTGCTGTTTAACTTTCCCTCAATCTTGCAAACTATATTTTCAGAGAGCATTATCTATTTAAGTTATGCTTTTGAAGGAGTTTATGTTTTATGTCTTTGGTTTATTGCTCCAAGATCCTGTGGACTATGTTCTCTATTTAAAAAAATATTTTTTTTTTCTTCACATGTGCTTCATTTCCTCGAAAATGTGTTTAAGACATACTTTTAAATGGTTCTAGAGATTAGGCAAGCCAACCCTAATTGCATTTGGCCACAATGTCTTCATGGTCCTGCTACAATGATAGTGGAAGTCACAAGTGCTTTATCACATGGGTCAGTTTATGTTGCATCATTTATGGATCACAGACCTTGCTCATGACCTTGTTCAAAATTCACATAAAATGTATATTTTTAGGCACAAGAGAAACTAGGAGAAAACATGTACAAATAAATCCAACTCCAACTGTACTGCTAAAAACAATGTTCAATGTATGTGCTCTATTATTGATGGCATATTCAAGTAATATTTATTCATTTATTCCACAAAAAAAAAAATTATTGACTTCTTCCCGTGTTGCATGTACTTTTTTAGTCACTGGAGATACAACTATTTTAGCTCTCATGGAATTTTCATCATTATAGGTCTCCATCCCCACCATTGATAATAAACATGATAACTGAGTAAGAGATGAATGCCAAGGACATTTTTTAAAAGCAAGTAAGATGGTTAGGAAGTATTAGAGAGAAAGGTAAAGTTTTACATAGAGTGGCATCTCTGCAAATATCTTTTGGGCACCTGCTGTGTTACATGCCTATGGTGAAAAGGCAGGCACAGTTCCTGTCTTCAGAAGCTCACACATAGCTCAGTGGGTAAGACAGGTATTGAATAGGCAACTACCAGTCCAATTAGTGTCTTTAAATCTCCTTAAGAAATGGGATTTAAAATGAGATGTAATGGATGAGAAGTTGGCTAGGTGACACTGAGGGGCAGTATTTCAGGTGAGTCAGTAGGGACACATGGAGAAGCCCAAAGTTATAAAATCACAGAATTCAAGGAGGCTCTCATACATCACTCTGTCCAAGCTCTCCTTTTCACATATGGGAAAACTAAGCTCTAGGAAGATCAAATGCTTTACCCAAGGTACCCAATGAGTTAGGGACAAGATTAGGGCTAAAACCCATAAGGAAACTCCGCAAGAAAGACGTTTTCATCTGTTTTCTTCACCAATGCATTCCCAATGCCTTGAACAGTAAACATTTGTTGAATCAAAGAGTGAATAAATTGCCTGATTGGCTCTTTAGGGTTTTTTTCCTACTCGATCATAATACTGTACAAGGCCCCTAGGGCTGAGTGTGATGCGTGAAGGAAAACAGATACGTTCCCTGTCCTCCAATAGCTTGTCATATTAGACCAACAGGCCTCAAACTTATGCTGTCAGATCCCCTGTACACTCTTTAAAATTATTGAAGAAACCAAAGTTATGTGAGTTATATCTATCAGTGTTTACCTCATAGAAATTAAAGCTAAGAAAAAATGTAAATAGTTATGTATTAATTCTTTCAAAAATAATAAATCCCATTTATATTAATATAAATAACATATCTTATTTTAAAAAGCTCTATTTTCCAAAACAAGAAAGTAACTGAGAAGAGTGGCATTGTTTTTATAGTTTTGCAGTTCTCTTTGGTATCTACTTTAATAGAAGATAGCTGGATTTTCATCAGTTTCTGTATTCAATTTGTTGCAATACATTGTTTTGGTTGAACTCTATGAAGAAAATCTGTACTTATACAGACATGTAGTTGGAAAAGGGAATATTTTGCAATCTGCTGAATTAGACTATCCATACTTCTTCCTGGACCTCTGTATCAATAATACTATAAAACTAAAATTCTTTGTTTTTATTTAACATTTTAATCTTTTTATTTATGCTAACATTTCTGGCTGACACTTAGATTAGTGCTTTATCTTCTGTCATTGAGATTTTTCATGCACATATCTATACTCCTTACTGTGTGACATTTGCCCCACACAAGTCATTGTTGATGTGGTTAAAATAAATGTGACCTCCAGCCAATCCTTTCAGATTTCTTTCAAACTGCACCCTTAGTATTCTTTGCTCATTCCCATTTGGTTTAACTTAGCCTTAAAAACCTAGGACACTGGAATTGCAAAAATGGGTTTTCCAAAGCAGAGCCAGACTTGACATAGGCAAAAGAAGATGGGACAGAATTTTGGAGAAGAGAGCAGTCTCCTTATACCCTCCACTGGCAAACTGTTCCCTCAGCACATATTCTGATTTCAGTGGCCTGGTTTCAGATCCTGACATTGGAATTCTTGAAAAAGCTTTCTCCAGATGATTCTACCCTATGCAGTCAGGGTTAGGAGCCATTGGTCCACACCAACTTTATTTTCAGATGAGGAAACTGAGGCTTCTGGTGTTTCAGTGGCTTATTCTAGGTAATCCAACTGCTGGGGTGGAGCCCAAAGTTCAGGTTTCATACTTCTCCATTCCAGGGCTTTCCTCCCCTAACATCTTCTCTTAAAGATGTAGGAAGACTGTTCAAGAGTACAGGGAAAATTGTAAGAAAGGTGTGCTTAACAGTGGGTAAAACCAGGAATGAATGTGGATATTAAAAGGAAAAAAAGAGTCAAGGAGTGTAAGGCAGTTTGCCAAGAAACTGAAAGAGGCAGCTATGTGGGAGATAGGAAAGGAAAGAGAATGAAGTGGAGGGAAAGAGTGAAGAAGGGAGGTATGTATGTGGGCAGAGAGAACCAGGAGCAAAGGAAGAAGGAAATGCAGAGGTGTCCAGAAAGACGTAGGTGGGAAAGCTGCTGAAGTAGAATGCTACCCACACTATTCTAAAAATATGAGTAAAATGTTTAAAGTAGGATCACAAACAGCTTTCTTAACTTACCTTTTAAGGACTGGTAAGCATCATGCTTTGGAGTTACCAGGCTGTTAAACATCGTGGAGTTGATTTGTTGATTCAATGGTTTGACAGAGAGGGCCAAAAACAGATTTCAACCTCTTCACCACTTCCTGAGCCTAATATTAAGCCATCATCTATTGCTGTCCTGATGCAGTGGGTCAGAAATTCTGGAGAAGGATATTCTGGTTCTCTATTTGGTGCTGATATGGAGAGTGGGCTATGTCGCTAGCCAACCGTGGATGATTTAGACAAGATTTGTCAAAGTACCTGACAATGCGTAAGGAACCATCTGCTGTGGCCCCTCCCGTGCCTTCACTGTCCTCACAGATGGGCATGCTCCTCACTCCATTCATTCGCATTACTCAAGAGCCTCTCAAACTTTTCCCTTCTTCCATTAAGTTAAACCAATCAGTTCACTAGAGATGAATGTACGTCCTTTTTTAGGAAACACTGATGCAAGGTCAGAAGCCACCTTAATTGAGGTCAGTTGTGCTCAATCTTGATACACATTTAGAATCACTTGGGGAGCTTTCTAAAAGTTCAATTCTTAGGCAACATTCTAGACCAATTAAATGAGAGTTTGGGGGAGATAGGACTTATTTATCAGTATTTTTAAAGCTCCCCAGATGATTCCAGTGTACAGCCAAAGTTCAGAACAATTGATCTGAGCCTTCTTAGTGAGATGTGTTGGGGGACATTACAGAGTCCTAGAGAATAAATAATCTGCCTGTTCTCTTCCAGCTGCCCTAAGAAACTAATATAAATCAGTAATAAATATATTACCAAATTTACTAGTAAGATTAGGTAAACCAAGTTTCAGGAAGGTTCATAACTGTCAGGAACACAGGAAGATGAAGAAAGCCCAATAGAAAGACGAGACTGACAGATGTTTGACCTTAAGACACCATTCTTCATTTGAAACACTTAATTTTCCTTTGCAAGTTCTTCCTCTACCCATCCTATAAATATTAATATTCTTTAGGGTTCTGTCCTAGGCTTATTTCTTTTCTTATTCTACATATACCCTATGTAACCTCATCCACTCACATATCTCGTTCATAAATGCACACATCTATCCCATTTCTCTCTCTTGACTTTGAACTTCCTACTGGATATATCTGCCTGGGTGCTTAATAGACATGTCTAAATGTAAACTCAACATCTCAATTTCCATAGCCTTCCCCTCCCTTGCCATAAGTTGGAATGTCCTCCTGTGCTATATCTAAATGAATGGCACCACCATTCATCCAATTGCCTAAACTACAAACCTTGACTTACCACTTCACCTCAATCCCGCCTCCTTAATTTGTCTCTGCCCTTCTTCCATGCCTCTCTTCAATCTGTTTTCTAAAACACAATGCTCACTAACACCTGCTTAAAACCCTTAGTTTATTGCCTCTGGTAAAATTTGGATTCATTAAAATGGTGCACAGGGTCCATGATTTGGGCTCTACCTACACACCTCCAGCCCCATCTCCTGCCACCCTCTACTTACACTCCGTACTTGAGCCAAATTGAATTTCTTTTAGTTCCTCGAACGTGGTTTCTTTTTGATCTCTGGGTAAATTCTGTTGTGTTCATTGCTGCAATCCCAGTCCCTTCCACAGTACCTGGTACAGAGTAAGGACCCAAGCAGCACTGTGTGTGCATGAGAGACTGAATATCTTTTCAGGCACTTAAAGCCTTAGAGGTTCTCCTCCCTCATAATGAGCTAATTCACCAGCACTTATCTATTGATTCATGATAATAATCCTTCTCTTGCCCTACCTGACTCTGATCTTTGGGTTTTTGTTTTTTGTTTTTGTTTTGTTTTGGTTTGTTTTACCTGACTCTTGCCTCATGATGTTGACCTTGCTTCCTGATGTTTCACCAACAACCCTGACCTTCCCATTTCTTCTCCCTCTCTGGTAACAGATCCATCTCTTCTTCACTCTGCCTTAATAGTTCAGTAGGAAGGACATCAATATCCACTGTTCGCATCAGAAGCAGTCTCTCTTTCTAGCATCACCTCAATGATTTCTTCCAGACCTGCTTCTTTAGCAGTTTTGTTTGGGTTCTTCACCAACCCAAAATAATGCAATAAATACTTACGTATGAAATTATTTTTTTAATGATTAACTGAGAATATGCTTTCAGCTTTGCCTTGGCTTTGATTCTCTTTGAGCCTTTGCTTTTATAACAAATTGGACATTTCTTTGTCCATTTCAACTGAGATCCCAGAGCTAAGGTCAATGGGTGTAAAGTGCTACACATCTAAAGAGGTTAGAGCTATACCTTCCGCACAGGACTTCCCAAATCAGTTCTGGACTGAAACCAGATGGGATCTTTTGTCCATTTCTTGTCTACATACAAGAGTGGGGTAGGCAGTTAATGAAGGGAAGACTCTGTGTCTGAAGAGAGTTTTATCAGCCCACCAGTAGGGACAGGAAAAGAGTTCTTCCTCTCTACCCCAAATTTTTTTTTGCAGATGTACTGGTGCTTAAAACTCAGAGCTTAGGAACCATATCCTAGGTAAAGACCTACCTTTTGTGTTGCATGTTTCACAATATTGAATTATTTGTTGACTATTTCCCCAAACAAGTCACACAGGATACAAGCAAATCTTAATTTATATTAAGCCAGAGTAAAAATGGCCCTCATTTCAAGCACCAAAGAAATATATTTTCAATCAACACCATGATTATGTCATCTTTTATTAAAACTATACCAATACCTATAGGGTACTGACTTAAAAGTATAAAGCCACTTCTCTGATATCACTGCTGTTCTAGTAGTAGCCTGCTGTCACGTATGTGTGCAGTATTGGTGCAACACAGAAACAAACAGGCCACTTTTCTGGGTCAGGGTTGTAATGGCACCATCGGTGGTGCCCATCTCATTGTACCTTTTAGCCCATTTACCTTCATAAATCATACCAGAGACCTTTCAGTACATACATACATTTAAACTGAGAATACATATGCATTAGAGAAAAGCATGTTTAGTGGGCTTTATATGTTTAAAATAGCTCTATAGTTCATAATTATCATTACATCAAAGGCTAGCAAACTTTGAGGAAGAAAGTTTCCATCTCAATGTACAAACTGGGACATCTTTTAGGAAACGTTAAAGAGAGCTACACAAATTTCAGTGTGTCCTTCCATAAGTGAATCAAATGATCTCTACTCCCTAGAAAGAAAAAAGAGTAGCTGGCCATGAGTTTTTAAGACATGTTTTAGAGAAAATGTAAGAATCACCATCATTGGTACTTCGGACCAGATGCAATAGTTGAGCGTTATGTTTGATTCTCTCATGCTGTCACTTGTGCTAATGGTGTTCCTTTCTGTTCAGCTGTTCTTGCTAATGTTAATTCCATATCCATTGGATATGAGCATTCATGTTAAACTTTAAAATAGCTCTTGGTAGCATCCAGAATAAATGTCAGGAACTCCTGAAAACCACTTCGGCTTTCCTCCCAAATATGACAACATTTAGCTTCATTAGTAAGTATTAAAATGCCAACTAAAGATTTTGGAGAAGGATGGTCACTTTCAGTGAACATATACAGGCTGGAGCATCTGGCCAAGTTGCCGAATGCAGTTATCAATGCTTAGTTCTTCTTGATTTTCTTCAGGTAGTGATCCCACATGGACTTGCCTAACTTAATGGTCATTTTAAAAGACACCCAGAGGGGAAGGATTGAGATAATAAGAGAATCGACCAGGTATCCATTAGTTTGGGATTGCAGACCCAGTGTTTTAATTGCTGATTTCATAAACATCTCTGGCTCCTCAGCCCCAGAAGCACTGAAGGAGGAGTATAAGGAAAGTTCTTGGGAGGACTTCACATGTGTCCCACAAGAGATCTGGGCATTTCCCTCCGAGGGTGCACCAAAGCCAGATTGCATTAGCACCAGTCAGTAAGGCATTTTTGCTCCCATTTACCTTCGTTCTTCCTCTCTACACCTTCAGGAATTGTGGAGAGGAAGATTAAATAAAAAGCAAACAAGCAAGCAAAAATATTTATCTTCTTCTTTCACTAGTTTTCTGATTTGAATATCAAGCCTAAATTAGTCGATATGTGAATGGAGCTAGATGAAAAACTGAAGTTTTGATATAAGATTGTTGTGGACATTTTAATACCTAACAATGAAAACTTTCATTAATATCCCAAAGCTAAGAAATTAGCTTTGAGATGACACTCAGGAAAGTGGGTTTGAAAGGCAGTGGTAAAAAAGAAAAGTATAGTTTTCTATGGGTACCCCACCAAGATGTATTCTTCCAATAAACCATTATACTTTTATTCCTAACATCTAATGTAGGGAAGGGAGCAAAAAACTACCTCATGTACAAAGTTTAGGAGATAACATGCTAATTTTTTATCAAACCTTCCAGAGCTTATATACTCAAATGGAGGGATCTCTCTTCAGAGATAGTCACCTCACAAGACACTGCAATTCTTTTATTGATCTTGTATTTCTTCAAAATATCTGTGAAACATCTCTTTAGAAACTGCTTTCTGAGTTTGTCACATTCTTTGATATCTTTTCCATGGCTTATTTTTATCCTTAGTAGGGGGTTGGATTTTCTGAAATAACTATTATTTAAGCCAAGAGTGATGAATAGAGTGGATAATTTAACAGAGAAATTTCATTTGGGTTGAAAAAAAATCTCAGGTTTTGACTGTGAAGTGGATTTCTTCCATGACTTTTACTGGCTCAAAAGGCAATCCAATTCAAGTATCCAAATGGTTGTGAGTCATGGCAGTGTTATTTGAAGCACCATGTGACCAAACTGGTGTCCAGCTTTAAGAATCAAATTGTCCTCAATCTCGTGGCATCAGAGAAGATACTACCCATCACTCAGTATCATGGTTTTTGCCAGTTCTTCTCATTGTGATGTCTAGCCCTTACGTCTAACCTTCATTTCTGTTACATTTTAAACTATAAAGTTCTTCTTGTCCCAAAAAGCTAAGTCATCTCCCAGCCTCCTTTTCTAGAGACAAAACAACACACACAGTTGTTGGACACCAACAAGAAATCTGGTTAATTGCTCTCTGAGGACCGAGTGAAACTGTTTTGCATCATTAGAAGAAAATGAAAATGGTCATTTTGAAATTCAGAATAACTATTAATGACCAACAAAATCAGTATGTTCTCCATCTGCATTTAAAGTCCCCATGAAAGGCTTCTCACATTGGCTTTCATTGTTCTGTCCAATTTTGAAATTTCCATATCCTACCAAAGTCTGCCGGAGAGCTTCCTAATTCCTTCCATTTCCCAGAGTGAGCCGTGTTCACTGAGCTATCCCAGGCCTTCAGGCTTTGCCTCAGGAAGTGTCTCTCCAATTCCTCTGCTGACCCTGTTGCTGGAGTGATCTAAGGCTTTCTCCCCATCAATTCCAATCAGAACCACCTATGAAAAATCAGACCCTAAGTTCATCAAAGAGTTAACTGGTGTTTGGAACCATACAGGTCTATTCAATATAAAAAACATATGTTTAAAATTGACATTTGGACCAATTTTTGCATCCATTAGATCCCAGATTTAGAAGAATTGCATGTGATTAACATTATGAAACATAAACACTGTGTTCCAGTGACTCAGAAGAAAGCCAGGAAATTTTGTATTAAGGCATTATTATATCTTCAAAATGTCCCATTGTGGCTCCCATAAATACCTCTCAAAACCTACCTTCTTCTATAAAATTCTACTTTACACTGTTTGGGCCTCAAGTTATGGCAATGCTTCTTGACATCACAGCTGCTTCATTTGCGATCTAGCCCACTGGCTGAGATCTCTGTTGCCTGCGCTGCCCCTGAATGCATCCGGCTTTGTAGCAGTCAGAGCCAAACATCCACTGAAAGGGGGTACCAGGGGAGATCTACAGACTCACTGAACATTGGAATTGGAAGGGACCTTTGAGATCACCCAGTCCCTACAACTGAGGATATTGAGGCTCCATAAGGGGGCCATACCTGGTCTTAGGTCCTCGGTGGATATCAAGATACCAAAGGAATAGATTAAGTCAGAGCATCTACAGACATGAAAATGGACTCAGACTCATGAATGAGAAAGAACCAGGTCAGCCCTTGTCCTTGAAAATAAATAAGGCCAGAAGAAATAAAGGTCAAAATAGACAAACAAAGGAGAGCTTTTCCAGGGTCTTCAGTCTGTTCTCTGAATCCCAAAGAGAGAAGGCTATTGTTCCACCCTCTGGAAGATAAAATGATAAGCTGAAGTCAGGCAATTAGACTTAGGAGGAACTTCTAAAAGCAGAGATTGCTGGTAGTTTGTCAGGCAGCAAAATCAAGACTTTGGACCAAGCACTAACAAAAAGGATGGGTGCTCTCCTGTATGATGTCATATCACGTGCCTCAGAATCCCTATGCAGGGGGAAAGGAGGGTCAGGGTGCTCCACCAAAGCAATGATTCTCAGCGTGGAGTCCCCAGACCATAAGCATCACCTGGGAACTTGTCAGAAATGTATATTCTTGGGCCCATTCTGGTCTTACTGAATCAGAATCTCTGGGCCTAGGGCCCCGGGAATCTGGACTCTCTCTCACAAGCCCTCCAGGTGATTTCTTATGCACACTAGAGTTTGACAACCACTAGAGGCTTTAAAGGCCTCCAAGTGAGGGATGGAGTGCACAAGTGAACCGAAATAAGTCTGGCTGGACTGGGTACCTTTGAGCAGAAAATACTTCACCCTGCCAAATACAAGCACCCCTGCATTATTATGTCTGTGCATAAATACAGATGAAGCAGCCAGAAGGAGCCAGTGGGCACCAATGTGGTAGGCAGATTTTTCAAAATAAGATGAAGCCCTGCCAATCAGTAAGGATCAGGGAGATCTGACCTTGAGAAATCAGGGATGAGCCTAATCACCTAAGCACTTTATAACTAAAGGCAACTCCATCTTATTACTGTTAGCAGAGGAGCAATGGGAGAGTCACCTGGTTTGTGGTTTTTAAATCATAAAATGTTATTTAGAGATTAAATTTACTCTGGTAGATTAATCTTCTAGCTGCTCATATTGGACTTCTTGAAGTTCAGAGTTTTCAATGACCCCTTGGTTCCTGTCCAGTTAAATACAGACCTCTTGCTCTGCATACAAGGTCCTCCCTGATCTGGTTACAGATTCAGGTTTTTTAACTGTCACATTGAACACAGTTATTTGTAGCCACCTTGAGTTATTCCTTTGGAACAAAACAGAGCAGGTCTCCCCATCAATTAATAAAAATGGTTACTTGCACAGGTGTTCTTTATCCTGGTAACTCTAGCAAGCAACGCCTAGAAGCCCTTGCAGCAGGAACACAATATTTGGTTACGTTTCTGTTAATTAGTACATGTTTATATTTTTATTTTAAAGGTTTTATTTTAATTATAAAAATAACATAACTATGGTAAGAAATTCAAGCTGTATTGGAAGACCAAGGATTCCCTTTATGAAGGAAATATCAGAAGTATCAGCTACTCATAAAACAGTTTCTCATGCTAGTTTAGAAATTTTGCATGCATATGCAATAATATGTTTATGTGTGGCATAAACCTTTTTAAATACCGTGTTCTACAGTTTTATTTTTTCACTTATTATATCTTGGACAGATGTCTATCTCTGTGCCAGTTTTTCCACCTGTTTATATTCTAAGGTTATGTTGTCACTTATATAACCTTTCAGTTATTAATAGACATTTAAGTTGTTTATATTTTTGCTATTATAACAATGCTATAACTAATATTCTTATATTCACTCATTTACTCACATATTCATCAATGTTTATTGGCCTCTCTATGAAAGGCTAGGTATACATATCTGAATTATACCTTTGCCTTGTGGAGCTTACAATCTGGCAGCAGTTATTAATGTAATTACAAGTTGTGATAAATGCTATGAGGGAAATAAAGTGTGCTAATGTGAAGTTAACAGGGAACACATATCTGAACAGCAGAGCCAGGAAGGACTTTCTGAGAAGCTGACATTTAAATTGGGACCCAGAAATGACAGAACAGTCCAAGGCATAAGGAAGAGCATTACAAAGCCCTTGGTAGAAAGAAACTTGGCATTTTTAAGGAATTGAAAGGAAACTAATGTAGCTACAAGGTGATGAATGAGAGAGAGTGGTGTGAAATAACATCGGAGAGGTAAGCAGAGACCAATCATAATATATTTGAAATTCTGAAATATTATGGGAATTTTATTCAGGGGAGTAATATGGTTAGATATATAGATATAAGTATAGATATAGATATAGATACAGATATAGATACATAGATATATAGATATATAGATACAGATATAGTTACAGATACAGACATATAAAAGACTACTCAGGTATGCTGTGGAGAATAGATTGTAATGGGATAAGGATGAGACCAAGAAGGATTCTATTTCAGTAGTATAGGCAAGATGATGATGGGTGGTTTTACTCAGGCTAGTGGCTACAGAGATAGAGAAATTCAAGATATATTTAAAAGGTAAAACTGATATGCATAACAGGATTGGATGTGGGGATTAAAGAAGAAAAAGCCATTCACTGCATCCAGAAGACTAGGGGAAGAATAAGTGTGTAGGGGAAGGGTGAATCAAGTGTACACTTTGAACATGTTAATTTTTTGATGCTTGGGAGACATCCAAGTGGAGTACCGAGTATACAGTTTAGTCACAAGTCTGGAGCTCAAAGGAGATGTTTGGACTGAAGATATAAATTTAGCAATATACAGAAAGCCAGGTGAAAGTATAAGGACTGACTATGCAGGGGAGAAATGGGATGAAAGATAATACAGATTAACCTTCTCTGACTAGCATTTCTGACTTGCACAGGAAGAGAGTATAGGCCACAGAGGCAGCCATGCAGAGATTGGATGACGGGAAGACAAGGCACTTCCAAACAAGGCTTCTTGTATTGCTTGAAGCATAAGGTAGTGTCATTAACTGAGAGGGAGGGAGGTGAAAGGAGATGAGGATTTGAGCAGAAAGCAAATGTGTAAAATAGTTATCTCAGAGAATAGCAAAGTAAGCTTGATGAAGAAGATAGAGAAGCATCATAGGATTACATCATAGGTAACACTAGAGCACATCTGAGGTGTAGGATCATATTTACTTTGTTAAGTATATTTTATTGATTATGTGTTATAGTTGTCCCAATTTCTTTTCCTTTTTCTCCCCTCCACCCAGTACCTCCCTTGCCTCCAGCAATCACACCCCCCTTAGTTCATGTCTTTGGGTCATGCATATAAGTTCTTTGGCTTCACCCTTTCCTATATTATTCTTAACTTCCCCCCTGTCTATTTTATACCTACCTATTATGATTCTTAATCCCTGCACCATTTCTGCATTTCTTCTTCTGCCCCCTCCCAGCTGATAACCCTCCAAATAATCCCCATACCTATGATTCTGTTCCTGTTCTGGTTGTTTGCTTAGTTTGATTTTGTTTTTATTTTTTTAGGTTCTGTTGTTGATAGTTGTGAGTTTGTTGTCATTTTAATGTTCATAATTTTGATCTTCTTGAACTTAAATAAGTCCCTTTAACATTTCATATAATAATGGCTTGGTGATGATGAACTCCTTTAGCTTTACCTTGTCTGGGAAGCACTTTATTTGCCCTTCCATTCTAAATGATAGCTTTGCTGGATAGAGTAACCTTGGTTGTAGGTCCTTGCTTTTCATCACTTTGAATACTTTTTGCCAGTCCCTTCTTGCCTGCAAAGTTTCTTTTGAGAAATCAGCTGATAGTCTTATAGGAACCCCTTTGTAGATAACTCTCTTCTTTTCTCTTGATAGTTTTAAGATTTTCTCTTTATCTTTAACCCTTGGCATTTTAATTACAGTGTATCTTGGTGTGGTCCTCTTTGGGTCTAGCTTATTTGGGACTCTCTGTGCTTTCTGGACTTGTATGCCCATTTCCTTCACCAAATTTGGGGAGTTTCCCTTCATTATTTTTTCACATAAGTTTTCAGTTTCTTGCTCTTCCTCTTCTTCTTCTGGCACCCCTATAATTTTGATGTTGGCATGTTTCAAGTTGTCCCAGAAGTTCCTAAGCCTTTTCTCATTTTTTTAATTCTTCTTTATTCCTTCCTTATATTCCACATTATTGATTTGAACCCTGGTTTCCTTCCCTTCACCACTGGTTTTGTGTGGATTTTCCTTCATTTCACTTAGCGTAACCTTCTTCCCTTCTGCATTTGCTGTATTCAATCCTATCTGTCAAGCCTGTAAGCATCTTTATCACCAGTATTTTGAACTCTGTGTCTCTTAAGTTGGCTATTTCTTTGTCTGTTAGGTTGACTATCTTCTTGTCACTTAGCTCTCCCACTGGAACCTTGATCTGTTCCCTCTTCTGGGCCATACTTCTCTGTCTCCTCAACTTGACAGGCTCCTGTGTTTGCCTCTGTGTCTTAGGTAGAGCTGTCACACCTGTTACATTGTAAGGGGCAGAGCCTTAGGTATTTGTCAGTATGGGGCAGCCCATTTTTCCACGTTGTGGTGCTGTATGTGGGGGAGGGGTCTGAGAGGGAACAATGTCGCTTGCTCAGCACTTGCTCCTTTTCCAGTTACTTCTCCTGCTTCCTGTGTGGGACTGGCATCCCTCTAGCTGTTGCCCTGGCCATGGTTCCAAGAGTGGGTGGGTGTGCAGATGTTCTAGGACCATGGGGGCCCTATAAACAAGTGGACTCTGCTGAGAGACCAGCGGTTTCTTCTTCTACCCCAGCCTTCCCACTGGTTTTCACAGTCAGAAGCAATGAGACTTT
Source organism: Furipterus horrens (assembly GCF_987537825.1). Lineage (NCBI taxonomy): Eukaryota > Metazoa > Chordata > Mammalia > Chiroptera > Furipteridae > Furipterus > Furipterus horrens. The sequence goes on from NW_028327175.1 coordinate 134,528,278, forward strand.
ATTTTCCCTGGCACTGGAACTGTGAGCTACATGGTCTGGTCTGGTGCTGGGAGCACTCCCCAGGTGTCCCTCATTACTTTTTTTAATGTGTGAGTGCACTGTCCATGAGCTGGCCACAGCCACTGCTGCCACTTCTGCCTCCACCTCCACACCACGTCCTCTCCACCCTGACTCCACCCCTCTTATCTGTCTAGATGAGTATTTCTTCATTATAGCTTTGTTTATTGGACTTTCATGCAGCTTGATTTTTCTGGAACTTCCAGTTGTCTCCAGTTTTGAGACAGTTGTATTCCTTCTTAACTGTGGAGGGAGATGCAGTGTGTCTACCTACGCCCCTGTCTTGGCCAGAAGTCCCTGGGATTATATTTAAAGTAAAGCCTGTCTGCCTGTCATGTGCTTTCTCCAGCTACATTCAGCTGCTTGGGTACAAAACAGGAGAAAATTAGTGTTTATGCATGTCTTTGTGTATTGTTTTAAGTCTGAGGTTTACATACCTAGAAATAAAGGTACTGGTTCAAATGTATTAAATGTTGATAGATATAATTTTCCCCAATGTATTGCTGATTTAGCTGGAAACTTTTTTTAAAACACTGTTTCATCCCTGTTAGCCCCTTTTAACACAACAGAAACAAAAGCACTGTGTAATAGTATTATTAAGACCAGTAACTCAGAAGTCTCCAAACAGACAGAAAAATTTAATGCAATTTAAGGAGAGAAACAAAATATTTACTTGCATAACTTGCCTTGTGTGTATGAGGTCGTTGCTGCGTGTGTATTGGTTGAATAATCGTTTAGTGGGTGTGTGGGTGTTTAAAAATGGAAGGTGACCTACCTTGCCCTGGATGGATCCAAAGATGTTATAACTGAGCCCAGCGTGTACGACGTGAGGTTTGTGGTTATTACCACTTATTTTTCATGATGTCTTCCCACTGTTCAAGTCTGTCAGGAAAATAGAGTGGTTTGGCTAGAGATGGTTGGGATTTGCTGAGCAAGGTGGAGCTGTCAGATTTATATGGCTTTTTTCTCTTAAAAATATATGGCCTTCCTTTTTCATTTGCAGTAACTGTAAAGCTCATCTGGGCCTATCACTTCCCAATCACTTGGCTCCCTGAGTGCTAATGAACGCACAGCACATCACTCAGAGGGACTGCACTTCCGGCCGACTACATCAGATGGGAAACTCAGAGTGGTTTGGTCCCCAGATTCCTTCTGGGTGTCCACGCTTCCATAGGTCTCTCCTTTCACTTACCAGTCAAAGGTTATTATAACTAATTGGGTGTCTGTCCTCCACTGGCTCTGACGGTTTGATCTGCACGCACTTGGGTCCACTGATGCAATCACCATGTGGCCTGGGGAATGAGTGTTGATCAAAGTACCGTTCATCCTTCTGCACGCCGACTTTTTTTTTTTTTACATTCCAGCTGTGCCTCTGGAAATGCCCTCTAAAACTTGCATCATATGCTTTTTTGATAAAATGACATGATTCAGAGAATGTAAGTATCTGGAATTATATCTCATAAACTCAGCTTTCAAAACTTAGTGTGTTGAATCTAAGCCAGTTGAGCGAACTAAAGCTGGCGAGGAGAGACAAACCCAGGAGAGTGATGAGTGACTGGGCTGAACAGAGAAATGCTTGCTGCGAGGCTGTCAGGGATGAGGCACCATTTAATTGTTATCTCTCTCATCATTCTTCCTGATCTAGAAGGCAGATGTTACAGCCACCTTAATGAGAATGTAGGTGATACTAAGTTGGAGACATTGTCCGAGGCATAGAAAATATAGGTGGAAAGCGCACCAAAGGAAGAAAGTATTTTTTCAAAGCTACTACTGTTATAATAGCAGATTCAGAGGTTCAGAGAGTACCTTACCATGCACAATACTCATCTCTCCCACCCCTGGAGGACCTCAGATAAGCAACTTGGGAGCTGGAAAATATGATTAATTTTACTGTCCATGTACATTCCTCAGCTCTGTGGCGGCAGCTACCTTCCCCAGGAATGACCATATGATTCAGAGGCCCAGTTTTAAAATATGCTGGGCACGGCAGTGGCTCGTGACAGGAGACAAGTTTAGTTACTCAATACATATTTATTGGGCACCAGGCTTGCATTAACATTGTGTTACATTCTGGGAACATAGCTATTCAAAGAGAGGCATGGCCGCTTGCTCTCAAGAAGCTCAGAGTCTTTCTAGGGGAGAGACAAATAAGTAACTTGATAAATAAGATAATTAAAACTTGTGAGAAATGCACTAAAGGTTTAGAGAAATCTGGTGAAGGAGACCTGAAAGATGAGAATAAAGTGGCCTCCAGAAGAGCTGGGAGAAGAACTTTCATCCAGGGGTCTTTGCAGGGAGAGAGTCTGCAGGATTCCCAGAACAGAGAAGAAAGCTAGGAGAGGGGTGATCTGAAATTGAGTTGGAGATCTAAGCCGGAACCAGATCCCGCCGAGGGTGCAGATCGCCATGAGGAGCCTGGGTTTTAGCCTAAGAGCAATGGGCAGACGGTGAAGGGATCTGACAAGGAACTGACGCAATCCAATGTAAGCTTTAGGAGAACGGCTGTAATTGCTCTGTGAAAAAGGGGTTCTAAAGAGTGAAGGCACGGAACCTAGAAAAAAAGCTGTTGCAGACAGGATGAGAAACGATGACGCCTCAGAATGGGGTAATGGCAGTGAAGAGGGCAGCAGAGGGGACAGCTGAGAGACAGAGTAGGAGGCAGAAATGAGGGGATTTGTGGGTGGACTGGATGGGAAGGAGTAAGGATAAGACAGAAACCATTTTTTTACATTCTAAATCCTAAATCATAACAGTACTGTACAAACTCCCAAGTAGGTTTGAGCTCTCCAAGCAAGGGCAGACTGAAAATATTTGCAAGGGACATGAATTGATATTAGCATAGTTTGATGCTTGGTCTTCTTCCAGAGTGCTAGACCCCAGAAATTTCTACCAGCTTCATCCCCCTATACCTAGTGAGTGCCGATCTTAAGCTAGTCATGACCACAGAAAGGCAGTCCCTCACCATCATTCTCTCCAGGCCTCGACCCTGCATTTATTCCTATTTGGAATTCCTAACCCGCCCTTCTTTCCAATAGTGTCATCTGCAAATTTAATGATGACCATGTTCTGTATTTTAGTATCCAGTTCCTTTAGAAACAATGTTCGCTGTATTAGTTTGAAGCTGTGAGCAGATGGCCATGCTGCATGAGCAGAGGCACTGAAATCTGAACCAAGGAAATGTGATTTTGGAATGAGACTGGTTCCCCATGACTAGTGCTAAACTTCATACCATAGAGTTTAAATTAACATTGGAATTAGTGTTGTAATCAAAGTAAAACAGAGGTGATCTGATACATCTGATTGTTATTATGCTGTGAGAGAAGTGACATTTGTATTAATGACTTATGTACATTTCTATTTCACAGCCACACCAAAGCTGTAGTTTTCTTTATAAGAATTGTCAATAATTTTCTCTATCACCCATGCAAACAACTCACAGGAAAAGACAAAGATTCTATCTAGACCTTACTTCTAATTATCATGCCCTCAGAGTTGACATTTCCTTGTTGGCCCAGTCTTCTCCTATACCTTCCCCGACGTCCAGGCCCTTAAGCAGCACCATAACTGTTTTCCACATCTAACCTTACTAGAAGGCTAGAAATAGCAGGGATTCTAGCTGAGACTGTGGACTTTTTGCCTGGAGTATGATGGCTATTATCATATCCCTGTTCTATAGGGTGACTAAAGGTGTGTAATGTTGGAAATTACATCTTAGACAAATCTTCATATAATTTTGCTTTGCATTCATGGGAGCACCTAACCTACAATATAGGTACTCATAACTGGAGAGCTGTACCAAAAATTTTTTGTTGAAATATTTTTCATGGTCAGTGTTAAAAGCTGCCAGCACTACTTCCCTCATGCTGCCAAATACTCAAATTCTTTTATGGAGGTAAAATACTGAAGAATCCTTCCACCAGTCTCACCTTTCTGAGTTCGCATGCTCCCAAACCATGCCACCCCCATGTTTCACTTCCTGCCCTTCTGAGATCTGGAGGCCACAGAGTTAAGATGTTGGTCACTACAGCAGCCCACAGCCTGCTTTACTTTCTCTTGAAACTTCTGGGTCTCACCCACCAAATGCAGTTTTTACCAGAGGAAGGTCCTTCTATTTCCTTTAGTTAGCAGCTACCATCTTTTCTTCTCCTTCTCTGGCTCCTCCTTTCACTGTCAGAAGGCCGCTCTGGATCTCCCCTAGAAGTGGCTTTCCAGCAAGCCTCTCTTGTGCATTTTGAATTCCCACTCTTATGTTATGGGACATCCCTATGAAACATACAACAACAAGAAGGCGATATTTTAATTCTGTAGAGTTGATAAGTGAGGACTGATCATACCACATACATAATTTGTAAGACCCCATACAAAATGAAAACAGTGGTCTTCAACTTCAGAAAAGTGGCATTAAAGGTAAATGTGTTGTAGAATTTTGCACCTGATACCAGTATAATTTTGTTAACCAGTGTCACCCCAACAGATCCAATAAAAATTAAATAGATAGATAAATAAATTAGGAAATGATTTTTTTTTAAGTACTAAAATGTAAAGCTTTCTTCCTTTTTGCCAGTCTCTCTCCTGACTTATGGTATTTTTTATTTGCTATTCAATATTGTTCTAAGGAAGGAAAAATTAAAATGTTAAGTATTTAGCATGAATTTCGCCATCCATCTTTGTATTATGCATGTGAGACTTAAATGCTAATAAAAGAGCATCTAACTGTCATGCAAATTACCAAAATTATACAATTAGTATTTCATAGCTTTGTATGCATATGCATTTTGTTCTTACCAGAACAATGGAAACACTGCACAAAACCAGCTCAGCTATTTTTATTTCACTCTGGATATGTGCACATTTTACCAGTACTCTCTACCTTTGGGTTGTTGACAACAAAGTTAGGACTGAAAGATAAAGGAACCATGGGTTTCCCTAACTTTCCCTCTCCTTCTGTTATCATTTTCACCAAAGTGGTTGTCTAATACGGGAAAGTAACATGAGTGAGAAAAGATGATAGGGTTCTTTTCTATTTTTTGGAGTGCTATTGCCTTCTTCTTGTGTTCAAAACAAGTTCCAGTGTGAACAGAAAGTCTGTCCCCTTAAGGCTGTTAGCCCCTCCAATCCCCACTCACACACACTCGGAGTCTCACTGAACTCCCACGCAGCAGGGATCCACCAGAATTCTGTGCTCATGGGCATCACAAATACTGTATATTAATTGGATAGCAAAGAACGACAGACCTGCCTATTGTACACCTCTCCTGTGGTCAGTGCATGCTCCGCTGTCTCTTTAGACTTCAATGGCAAAACAGAAGTTCAACAACAAAATTATTAAGAATTTCAAGATGGCAACAGTAGAGCATTAAGCCAATTGCTGTTTTCCTGCTTTGGAAGCTTTTTTTAAAAGCATTTAATTCAATCTGGCACGCATGACTGAACCTGAAATGGCTACAATATGTAACTGGTGGGAAATCATAACAAAAGCAGTTTAGTCTATCGATTCACCCTTTGCAGGACAAACACATCCAGAACTCAGCTGGTGTTAGGAGAAGGGATGAGCTCCCTTTACTTTTCCTGAACACTGGGAAAGGATTTCTATGCACGAGGCATTTCAGTTCAGGATCTCGCCTGAGGAAAAGTGCTGGCTACAGACAACTAGGTCAGTCTCGCCATCCCTCTCCTTGTTCCGGAGCAGAACTTAAATTCCTGGGCAGGACACAACTAACAGACCTTAGAACCATCTACAGAGAGGATTTAAAAATTGATTTTCGGGAGAGAGTCCCAAATAACCTCACATTTTACTATTTTAAGTATAGAATATGGAACATGCTGTCTGTGCTTTTATGGGGCCCATTAAGGTTGTCTGGACTCCTAACCCCGCTCTATAAGGCCCAAATGCATGTGGATCAGGCCTCCCAGGAAAGGGAAGATTCATCCTTTATGAAGAAACTGTATATATAGTGGCTTTTAGGATATGTTCATTGATATCAGGCTTTATGTGATTTTAAAAGTATAGTTAACTTTCAATCACCAAAGTGAATTTACTGCATCCCAAACCAGGGCATGCCTGGAAAGAATCAAGCCAGGGAGCAATCTGTTCCCCTCCATGTCCTGTATGGGAAGCTGGTAGGTATTGTACTTTGCTGTTTACAAAAAGCACAGAAGTATATGAGGTGTGTGAGGCATTTCTAGGGTGTGAGAAAATAGGTCTTGTGTGGACTCTCAAGAGGAGGAGACAGAGGCAGTAGAGAGAAAAGGCAGAGGACCTGCATCTCTCCTGGGCCTTGAGTCTAGCTCTCAATATGGTGACCATTTTTGCTGAGACCAAGCAAAGAAGAGGACTGGCAATTAACTGGAAGACTCACACTGCCAAAATGAATCATTCCAAAAGAAACTACATGACAAACAAAATTAACCAAAGTGCTCATCCATTCATCAGGACTTTCCTGGCTTGAGGCTCAGTTTTTCCTATATGGATGCTGCCCTATGATCCAGGCAACATACAGTTCTCCAGGTTGGGCATCATGCAGAAACACAGGAAAAGGGCTATACCTCATCCTCACTATTCAGAGAGTAACTGAGGGTTCATGACAGGAACACTTTGGAGCAGGTACTTTGCCAATATTATGTTATTAGTCTTAATAAGTGCAAATGGGAAGCCACAGTAAAAACTCAGAAATACCTTTGATACTTTTGTACACAATTTCCACATATTGGAAATCAGTCATTACAAATCCAAAAAGCTTCATTTAGGGGGTTTTACAGACTTTGAGTGAGAAAACATTAGTTGCTGGAGAAGCTGGGAATAACAGCAACCTTGGTACAGAAATTCAGTATGAAATAGAGTATGGACTCTTAGAAGTGCATAAAAATTTTCAAAATTAAGAGTGAAGTCCCAAACCAGAAAACTGCCAGCTGGGAAATAGCACACTGTGCACCAAACGGAGACATTATAAATCTCATTACATAATTTGATAACTGATACTTGTAAAAGCACATTCACATAAGTCTTGATTTGCACAAAGTCAAATTCTCCACACAAAAGAAGCTGGATGGAAAAGTTATCCTAATTTCTCTCTGCTCAGCATTCCTTATTTTTAGCAACAGCAGTGATTGCTTTTAAAGTATAGTGGGACACTGAGAATGCCCTTTAAACTTTCCCTTCCAGTTTAGGGATTAAAGTTTGTGTCGTACAGGTCCACTACCTGTTCTCTCAGTTGCCTTGTCAACTAGAATGAAAATTTGGCAGTGCTCCTCTCTAGTTTTCTACCCCCTTAGCCCAGGATATAAACAGAATTTTCAGATGTTCTTGACAAAAACTGGGCCAGAAAGTCCAATGAGTTTGGGGCCTTTCGTAATATAATAAGAGATTTATTTTGGCAGAATCACAATTCTGTTCCACCTGCTTTTTCCCAACTACCCAATTCTATAGCCCTTTTCAGTGCAGGGGGAGCTTTATGGGCATGCAACCTGTGTGATCACACCACACACAGTGCTCAGAAGGGCCCTGCACTTGGCTTAATGCTCTACTATTACCATCTTGAAATTTTTAATAGCTTTGTTGTTGAACTTCTGTTTTGCCATTGAAGTCTAAAGAGACAGCGGAGCATGCACTGACCGCAGGAGAGGTGTACAATAGGCAGGTCTGTCGTTCTTTGCTATCCAATTAATGTACAGTATTTGTGATGCCCATGAGCACAGAATTCTGGTGGATCCCTGCTGCGTGGGAGTTCAGTGAGACTCTGGGTGTGTGTGAGTGGGGAGTGGAGGGGCTAACAGCCTTAAGGGGACAGACTTTCTGTTCACACTGGAACTTGTTTTGAACACAAGAAGAAGGCAATAGCGCTCCAAAAAATAGAAAAGAACCCTATCATATCTTTCCTTTCTCATGTTACTTTCCTGTATTAGACAACCACTTTGGTGAAAACGGTAACAGAAGGAGAGGGAAAGTTAGGGAAACCCATGGTTCCTTTATCTTTCAGTCCTAACTTTGTTGTCAACAACCCAAAGGTAGAGAGTACTGGTAGAATGTGCACATATCAAGAGTGAAATAAAAATAGCTGAGCTGGTTTGTGCAGTGTTTCCATTGTTCTGGTAAGAACAAAATGCATATGCATACAAAGCTATGAAATACAGATTGTATAATTTTGGTAATTTGCATGACAGTTAGATGCTCTTTTATTAGCATTTAAGTCTCACGTGCATAATACAAAGATGGATGGCAAAATTCATGCTAAATATTTAACATTTTAATTTTTCACTCTGGCTGGGTGGCTCGGTTCATTGGAGGGTCATCCCATATACCAAAAGGCTGAGGGTTCAGTTCCCAGTCAGGGCACTTGCCTAGGTTGCATGTTCGATCTCCAGTTGGGGCGTATACGTAAGCAACTGATTGATGCTTCCCTCTTATATCAGTGTTTCTCTTTCTCCCTTCCTCTCTCTCTCTAAAGTCAATAAATATATCTTCAGATAAGGGTTTTTTTTTAAGCTGTGGTACATTTACACAATAGAATGTTACCTGGCCATAAAAAAGAAAATCTTATATTTTGCAATAGCATGAAAGAACTTGGAGAACATTATGCTAAGTGAAATAAGCCAGTCAGAGAAAGACAAGTACCATATGATTTTACTTAGATGTGGAATCTAATGAACAAAGTAAACTAACACAAAATAGCAACAGACTCATAAATACACAGAATAGACTGAAGGCTCTCAGAGGGGACGAAGTTCAGGGACTTGGTGAAAAAAGGTGAAAGGATTAAGCAAAGAAAAAAAATCATAGATACAGACAATGGTATGGTGATTTCCAGAGGGAAAAGAGTGTGGGGAGAAGGTAGAAAAGGGTAACGAGTGGATAAATAGTGATGGAAGGAGACTTGACTTGGGGTGGTGAGCACACAATACAATATACAGATGATGTATTATAGAATTGTATGTCAGAGACCTATATGATTTTTTTAACCAATGTCACTCTAATAAATTCAGTAAAAAATAAAATAGAAAGCCTCCAAAGCAGGAAAACATCTTCCTCCGACTAGTTGTTTCTTGTTTTTTATTTTTTGGGCTTTTTTACATATTTGTTAATGAGTGTCTGCACAGTAAAGATGTGGTCTGTAGCTAGTTTTCCAAGAAGAAATCCAATTTGGCTCTCATGGATGTTGCTGCTAATCAGATATCGTCGTCGTCGTCGTCGTCGTCGTCGTCGTCGGCAGCCGTCCGTCTCGAGAGACGATGGTGTAGCTTCTTCAGAGTCTATCTGCACCGCCAAGAATGGCTGTGCAGTCCGACTCGGGAGTGACATGGTATCTGTCTCCTCCCGTGTTGAATCGACATCTTGCGATGACGCTGAAGCTACAGAGCCTGGGCAGGGTAATATGGAGGGTCTGCTGTTGCCCATGCAGCAGACCCCCCCTCTCTTCGCAGCTGAAGGGTCCAAGGGAAAGACGGAGTCGATACAGCTTGGGTTCAGGTGCGCCGCAGGAGTTGCCGGTGTTGACTACAACGTCAAACCGCCTTAGGGACTCCGGCTCCGGATTTTCTGTCGGGGTTTACTCCCTTAGCCTTTCCCCTGAAGAGGTATGCCGCAAGGCAGCGGAGGTTTTTTGGAGTCAGAGTTTTCCTTCTCTGATGTACCCTGACTGGAAGATCGAACCAGCGACACTTAGCTCGCAGGCCGACACTCAATCCACTGAGCTAAACCAGCCAGGGCATTAATCAGATATAGTTTAATTCTTTAATTGAAGCAGCTGCAAAATAGCTTGTGGGCAATGCACTGTTCCCCAGACTCTCCTGGAGCTGTCTGGGTGGAGACCACCTTCACTTTTGTGTTCTGAATCCCTTGAGCTCCTCAGAGAATCTGTCAAGAAAATGTCTCCTCTGGGGTCCGTTGACCCTGTGTTGGCCTGTTAAAGCTGTGGTTGTCTGTGGCTGCCTTCACAGACTTGATTCGACTCTTTGCAGTCAGAAAGTTGCAAGCATTTTGCCACCATAGGCAAAGGAATAAGTCAATTTCTCTCCAAATGCTCTTCCAGAAATCTCTCCACTAGCTCAGCTTCTGTAGCCTGACCAGGAACACATTATTATAAAGCCTTTTCTCTAAGGAACTCGGGTACACTTAATTTTCACAACTTGCACACATATATGTGGTACAGAAAAGCTTTGGTAAAGGAGGGCAAGTTTGGGGAGAAAAAGGTTCTCAAACCTATAAGAGCTTTACACCCTATCGGGTGCCTACCAACACCCCAAGGATGAGCCGATGAAGGAAGAAGATGTGGGACCTCAGAGTTAGCTCAAAAGCTCTACTGAGAGTCCATACAGGATTTTGGCTAACTAAACTATGACCTTCTCAAAGTGTGATACTGTGTTATTTCTCTTTGTTCAGTGTATCACAGGTGCTCAGCAAATGCTTACTTACGATAATGAGAATACAGGGACAAAAGGTCCTTCTACTACGTAGTCATTCATTTCTAGTGAAGACAGGGGTCTTCTCTGGCTCCATTCTCCACGACTTCGTAGCCCCCATGTAACTGCCCTCAGCTTTTACATAAAAGTGCCACCATCCACTTCTAACTTTTATCCTTTGTGCCTCCTTTTTCTTTCTATTTTGTTCCTGCATTTCTCCCATATATAGTTTATCCTCTGCTTATTTTCTTTTGGTTGGTTAGTTGTTTGAGCTCTGTCTTATCTACTTTAGTTTAGATCTTGTTTTCCTTATCATTCATCCTTTTTTGATGTAATCAGATACAATACATGTAAGTGCAGGCATTTACAGAAGGTGATTATTAACACTAATATCAGCTGTTATTTCTCAATGTCTACCACTCACCAGGCACTTTACTATCTTGTTAATCCTCACAACAATCTCATGAGGTAGGCACAAGTACAGTAGTCCCTCGCTATATCGCGGTTCACTTATTGCAGCCTCACTGTATCACGGGATTTTAAAAAATATTATATTTAATTACCTATCGTGGATTTCTCGCTATATCACGGGATTTTGCAGTACTGTATACATATGTTGTTAAAGTTATGTAGGTTTAAGAATGTAGAATAAATGTAAGGTTCCTACTTCGCAGTGGGGTCTGGAATGTAATACTCGCGATAAGTCAGGGAATACTGTATTATCCTGTTTCATAGATGACAGTCCTGAAACTTAGGGGAACAGTAACTTGTCCATGATGGAATCTCAACTAGGCAGTGGTGAAGTGTCACTGGAACCTGACTTCAGTTCCTGCCAGACACACAGAACTTGCAAAATGATGTTTGTGTGGTCTCCTGAGTGAAACAAAACCTCTGCACCCACAGCCTGTGAGGACTCCCCCTGAAAAAGCCCCACCCACTCAAGCCCCATCCTTACTTACGTCTTCCCAAGTTGCTTCTGGCCAGCTCCAGGGGAAAGCTGTGAGTTCCATTCAAGCTCCTTCCCTGGTAACTGCAGCTTGACTTTGCCACCTGTCCTCACTCTTTTGAGAAGAGCTGAAGGAATATTCTGGGGCTCTTGACACTGGAAGGGAAGCTTTCTCTTACTTCCTGGGTAATAATCAAGCAACAATTGTGGGCAGCAGCTGGTTCTACCTGCCAGGATCGGCTGGGCCAGCCATTTTACTTGGCCTCATCTCATCTCATGTTCACTATATTCAAGCAAGGGAGGTTTTTATGGTTGAGGAACTTGCAACTTAGAGTAGTTGTCTGGCTTGCAATGAACACAGATAAATGAGTTTTAACTGGAATCCCAATCCAGAGTGCCTGACTCCCAAACCCATGCTTTTCTGTCTCTGCTAGGAGCATGCACCATTGTCTGGAAATCCAAAATGATCCAGAGATCCAGCTCCATGCAAAGGCAAAGACTGTAATACGGATTTATTACACTCAGAAACAGATGACTGGGGTGACTGGAAGGAAATTTTTTAATTATCATTAACAAAATATTAGATATTCTTACATATCACCGTCTAACATAGGATGTTAGCTTAATGGGATACTACTTACTTCTACCTCACATAAATAAACCAAACATGTGTGTCCACCTGTATATTTGTAAGATATTCTGAGAAGTGTGAAGTGTATTTTTTGCCCTTGCCGCATTCTAGGTCAATGGTTCACCAAACAAGGAGAGGTGATTTTGACCCCCCAGGAAAGATTTGGCAATATCTGCAGACGTTGTTTGTTGTCACAACTGGAGGAAGGGTACGCTACTGGCATCTGGTAATTGCAGGCTAGGCTGCTGCTAAACATCCTACAGCACACAGGACAGCCTGCCACAGGCCCAGGCTACCAACAGTGCCAAGGCTGGAAGACCCTGCTCAAGGTTTTAGCACCAGGGAGATGATAAGCTTTTTGTCTAGGTTCCTGGGCTTCTAGAGAAGGAATTGTTCCTAGTATATTTCCCTGCATCCTGAATAAAAAAGGAACTGTGCCTGAAAGCAGGAATCGACCTAAGAAAAACACGCTGTTTTTTCCTTTACCCTCACACTGCTGCCACACTCACAACGCTTCTCACACCAGATGTGTGGGATTTTCCCCCCCAGCCAATTATCCAACACCATCTGGTTGTCCTGCAATTCAACTTAGTTCTTAGACTGCCTGCCTGGGGTTAATGTCAGATCCCACAACTTAAGGGCTCCGTCCCACAGCACAGCCCTCACTTGTTTCTGGTACTTGCAACCAACAGCCTGCTATCGGTCACGGTTGCCATGACTCCCTCCTTAGGTTTGATGATTCACTAGAGCATCTCTCAGAACCCAGGGAAACACTTATTTGTGTTTTTGGTTTATTATATAATAAAGGATATGATAAAGGATACAGACTGAACAGCAGGACAAAGAGATACAGAGGGTAAGGTCCAGAAGAGTCCTGAGCACAGGAGCCTCTGTCCCTGTGGAGTTGGGGTGCGTCACTCTCCTGACACACGGTTGTGTTTACCACCCCAAAAGCTCTCCGAATCCTGTACTTCTGTGATTTTTATGGAAGCTGTATCGTATAGCCACAATCAATTATTAACTCAATGCCTACGTCCTTTCCTCTCTTTAGAGAATGGAGAGGAGGTACTGAAAGTTCCAAGCTTCTAATCATGCTTTGTTTTTGAGAGGGCCAGTCCTGGCCCAGGAACCCAACAAGAGTGGCCTCAGGAGGACAAAAGCTGGTCCTATCACCCAGGAAATTGCAAGAGACTTTGCAGCTCTGTGTCAGGAACTGGGGTAAAACCAAATGTAAGCTGGAACCGAGGGTAGAGACAGATGTGTGTGTGTGTGTGTGTGTGTGTGTGTGTGTGTGTGTGTGATTTGATAGAATCTCTCAGAGAATCAGGGAGAAACCAGTGAATTTTTGTCATCGCTAAAAATTGAGATTTTGGCAGCCTGTTCCTTTTCTTTTCTTTTCTTTTCTTTTCTTTACAATGCTCAATTGATGATCACATCTGTCCCAGGTTTGTTCTTCATATTCTGGGACCTTTCTCGCAGTGTGACAGTCTGGACAATGACCTTCATACTTGGAATTTGGGCTCTGCTCAAGCCTTCAAAGTACAGCAGAGAGAGATACAGGGCATCCTGAAGGGCAGCTGAGATGAGGAAGAGTGTATTTACCTATTGCTTTTCCCTGTGTCTAATTCAGCCAGTGAAGTGTGACCTCTATTTCACTAATTCTCACGGAAGCATTCAGAGGAGCAGAGAAAATGGGGCTGATATTTCTCTCCAGGAAGCAGTGGCTCTGAATTTTTATGGGAACTTCACTGTGAATTCACTAATGAGTGTGATGTTTCCCCGCTTCGGCTGCACACTGAAATGTTACCCATACGATCAGGCTGGTGCTTTGAACTCCGGCAACACTTTTACACTACAGAGTCAGAGAACTGCAATAGTGGGATTTATCTACACAACTTTAGTACAGTCATTCATTGCGTCAACAAATATTTATTAAACACTTACTATACACCTAGGCACTGTGTGCTAAGTATTGGAGCTTCGGCTCTATCACTTAGGTACATCTCTTAGCTTCAGTATTTTCACCTGTATAAAAGGGAAACTAATAGTGCTTCCTCACAGGATTGTTTCATGAATTCAGTGAGCTGAAACATGTGAAGCACATGTTAGACACTCAAGAAATGTTTTTTCCTTAACATTGTTATAAACAGACATGGATCCTGATCTCACTGAAGGATCTAGTGGTGAGTACATACAAGTAAACAGGCAATTAGCATAGTGTGAAAACTTCTCTCAGAGAGGAACCACAGGGTCCACAAATCACACACAAGAGAAACCCTAACCTGGACTAGGGACTTAAGGAGGCTTCTTAGAGGAAGTTTCACTGAGGCAGAAATACAAAGAACAAGAGTTAACAAGGCCGAGCATGAGTGGAAGGAGTACTCCAGACAAAAGGAGCAGCATTTCTAAGAGCCCAAAGGTGTGGGAGAATGGGTCTTTTAACTGGAAGGAAAGCAGTACGACGTGGAGATAACTCCTGTTATCCTTTAGGTTTACATCTTTCAAGTTTCACAGCACAGAAGGACACTTACTTCCCTTCAAAAATAAGATCACCCAGTTTTAGAGGCTGCTGTTTTTCTATACACTATAATGAGTATCTTTTGACATTAAATATTCCTCTCAAATATAATTTTTAGTGACTGCAAAACTTTCATAGTTGGTCTACCATAATTTGTTTGTCCATTAATTTATTTAATGAACATTAGTTGTTTGCAGTTTTTTTCCTATTAAAAATAATGCTGTGATCACTATTGTACCAATTACAATTCTTTGGTCAGAAGGGAAAAGAAGGAAGGAAGAAATCTAAAGGACATGGGCAGAAAAGAAATGGGATATTCGAAAGCTGAAGCACCCAGTTGGGGCAGGATGGGATTCAGGGCAACATGGAATTAAGGTGCAGCACCAATGACTTTAGTCTTTTTAAGGTGCTACTCCATAGAATAAATCCACTCCAGCTGCTACTCCATAAAATAAATCCACTCCAGCTGCTACTCCATAAAATAAATACACTCCAGCTGCTACTCCGTAGAGTAAATCCACTCCAACCACTCTTAGTGGGCTTGGCCACACTGTTCAGTGTCTAGCCTAACATGATTATTTACTCTTCTCAAGGGAGCTCAGAGAATCTTGAAAAACAGTAAACAATCATGGCTGAATTACTCCCCCAAAAAAATCCAGATGCTGTAATCAGAGGAGGAGGAATTGATACTAGAGCACAAAACCTACAATGTACCACTACAACCATCATAAAGAGAAGTCTTTGCACATATCTATGATTATTTCTTTGGAATAAATTATGAATTGGAATTACTGGGCAAAGAGTATATAGCAACTTAAGGCTTTGATGCTTATTGCCAAGTTATTCTCAAGAAAGTTTATTTCTGGTGATTCATTCTTTTTTCTTTTTTTATTGTGGTAAAATATATATAACATAAAATTTGCCAACTTAACCATTTTTAAGTATACGATTTAGTGTCATTATGTACATACACAGTGTTGTGCATGCATCATCACTATCTATTTCCTAAATTTTTTATCACTCCTCATAGAAACTCTGTGCCTATTAAGCAATAACTATCCCCCAGCCTCTGGTAACCTCTATTCTGTCTCTATGAATTTACCTATTTTAAGTATTTTATATAAGTAAAATCATATAATAATTGTCCTTTTGTGTCTGGCTTATTTCACTGATCATAGCAATTTTAAGGTCCATCCATGTTGTAGCATATATCAGAACTTTATTCCTTTTTATGGCTGAATACTATTCCATTGTCTGTATAGACCAGTTTTGGTGTACCCATTCATCTGTTGATGGACACCTGGATTGTGTCCACCTTTTGGCTATTGTGAATAATGCTGTAATGCTGTTTGAGTTCCTCTTCAATTCTTTGGGGTATATACCAGGAGTGGAATTGCTGGATCATCCTGCCTAACTATGAGGAACTGCCAAACTTTCCCACAGTGGCTGCACCATCTGGCAATTCATTCTTGATGCTAAACACTAGGGAATGTTTCACTGGCATGCTAGACCATCATGATCTAACTATCAAAATTATTGAACCAAGAATAGTTCAAATGCATTTTTTCCAAAAATAACACTCATTAAAATTACATAGTATGGCGTTTTAAACAACAAACTTATCAGTTCCCCTGGCATTTTGAAGCCAGACAACATCACTGTCCCAGTGAGAAGATGAAGGCAAGCTTTTATAAACTCTTTGTGCAAGCATGTGGTTGCTTTATGCAATATGCCCGGAATTCTGACTGCATACACCAGTGTTTCTGGTGCCCTTGTGTGACGACCCTTTGGCCTGCATTTCTAGGTCAAAGTCTTCCTAGGCTGCGATTCCACTCAATTCTCTGGGCATCATTTCATTGTATTGGGCTAGAAGTTCCTCACTGGCTGCTCCGCAGAGCCCCAGCTGAGCCATGCCCCTCACCCTTACTTAGCTCTGGGTTTGATGGGGCTAAGTACAGAAAAATTCTGTAATTTTGTTTCAAGTATATCACCTGAAGTCCATTGAGGTATAGGTAAGAGAAACAAAGGGCAGGGGACCAGACTGAAGGGAAAACCGATGCTGTGTTGGGCTCTGGGAATATACAGCAGTGAGAAAACACAGTCCCATCATCATGAAATCCACAGTCTAGAAGGGAGTGACATATGAATCAGGAATTCTACTGACAATTGTGCAAATACAAACTGAATCAAGTGTCCTAAGAGAAGGAAATGGTTCTATGAGAACATAACACAGAAATGTGATTTAGTGATTTAGTTCAGGCAGGGGACGGGGGTGGTGCAGGAAGACTTCCAGGGGAAAAGGACTCTAAAGCTAAGCTACCATCTAACAGTTAACTAAGTGTGTGTGTGTGTGTGTGTGTGTGTGTGCTGGGGAGGGGTATGTGGGATGAGAGTGGGAGGTAATTACAAAAACAAGAAGGCCCTGTCCATGTGGGAGGGGAAAAAAAATCAATGTCCTTGAGCATGAAAGGCAGGGCCTGATTTATATTAAAACCACTGGTCTCCATCTCTCGCTTATAAGCAATGGGAAGCCATTTGACAGTTTTAAGTAAGGTGGTCAAACCATGGTAATGGAGGGATTTTGTTCCCTCTAAAAAGGGCAGCACGGGACATTGTAGCTTTCAGTTGTCTGAAGATGCTATAGTCACAATGAAAGTTTCTGGATGTGCCCCGCAGTGTCCTTTCTATGTAGGAGCAGTGGGGTCCTCTTCCTTCCACGTGAGCTGTGGCACACCATCACATCTGGTACAGGAATCCACTGTGATGCTTCTCTTTCTTTCTTCTTGGCTCTCGATGGCCAGATATCTTGATGATGAGTGGCTACCAGTGTAGCATTTTTACACCATTTAATAAATGAGTCAACTAGGTTTTTGAAACTTTGGAAGTCAGAGAAGAGGGTCTATAAAGGAAAACTATCTGTCTTTTTGCTGACACACTTCAATACACATATACTTCCCAGAAGCAGAAAATATTGAAAATAAGCAAGTTCAGGCACCTACAGTAAGGCCTCCCAGGGCTCGGGAAAGTCATGACCATGCAGAGTTATCATTTCAGTCTCATTCAGCCCTGGAAGCCTTCTCATCGGCATCAGGAGGTGAATCTTTATTTGATAATTCATTCAATCAGAAAACACTTCCTGAATATAAGCACTCACATTCATAGGCACTAGAGGGGCAAAGATCAGCCCTGATCTCAAGGAGTTTCCTTCCACCATCATTAAACTTTCCAAAGCACACGCACACATGCATGCACACACCAGTTAAGTTTATGTTTTGAGGCAACTTGAAGCATAACTGCATACATATTATAAGGTAACTTTTCATGGGGCTAAAAAAGATGTTTCAAGGAATAAAGAGAAGAATAAGCAACATGTATTAAATACTTTTATATATCAAGCATTATGATAGATGTTTCCAGGTGCATTATCTCATTAAGCCCCTGTGAAGAAATTGAGGTTTGGATATAATAAATAACTTTTCAGGGTTTGAGTATATAGCTTCCAACTGTAAGCAAATTATTGCTCCACTTTTGTTTCTGTGAAGCATTCCCCAAGTCCCCCAGTCATAATTAATTGTTCCCTCTTTGGAATTCCCAGAGTACAAGTGGTTCCCGCTCATGTAGTGTTTACTTTAGTAAGCCTCATTTTACAGGGAATTGTTTACATGTATCTTGGCCCCTAAGTTCCTTGAGGACAGGACGATGCCTTGTTCATCTTTGTATTAGCCAGGCTGAACAGAATCCCTTGCATACCACTAATACGTACTCATGAAATGCTTGTAGAATGACAGGATGCATTCACAGCTCTCACTGGGTTGGTCAGCGCCTCAGGCCCCAGCCCAGCACCCCCTCCTCAGCCCCAGTTCTGTAGTGTGTCATGTGGTGTGGAAAACATAGCCGGCAAGCCCAAGCCCTGCTCATGCCCCCAGAAGTAGCCTCTCCTTGCCCTCTTTCCAGGCTAGTGATACAAACTCTCGGGAAGTGAGACTCCAGGCTGAGGTCCACACAGGTTCTGGAAACAACCAAGGGACTATCTGAGCAGAGAATTCTGGGATCATGGGGACTCACAGTGTGATCTGCAAAGAGGCATGGGCCCTTGGCCCTGTCGACGTCTTACCCCATGGGGAAGGATGCAGGTGAAGGTGGACCAGAGCTTGGCTCTCTAAAGCAAGGGCCCTCTTGCCCAGCTCTATACTAATGGGAATAGCAAATATTGAGAAATAATGATGAAGTGGATAAAGACAAAACATTTCAAAAATATGCACTGGATTCAGATGTACTGAAAATGACAAAGCGAACTTCAGAACTAAAGTTCGGGGGTGCATTAGGAAAGATTTAACCAGTGCACATTTGTTAGTTATTACTGTTACACTGTTTGATTCTGTTTTCTGTTAGGTCTGTTCTTTACTTATCCCTGGCTGAACTTGATCTCACTGAGTTTTTGTGGGCTGGGCTTGGGTTGGGAGAAGGTGGTGCTGAGGACAGAAGGGAAATGCAGCTCTTGTTGCTGTGCTGCCGGGAGCCACCCCATCCTCTGTCATTAAGGATTTGAGTACCTAAAAAGCTACGAATCCTGTTTAATGCTCATTCTCTATATCCAATCAATCCCCATGTCCAATCAATTTTATCTCCTAAATATTTCTCACATCCCTCATCTTCTCTCTAATTTAATTTCCTCACCTTCAATGATCATCATCCTTCTTCTAACTAACCTCCTAAATGGTTTTCTTTAATCCATTTTCTGCACAACTGTGAAAGTCCACTTGTTAAATGTAAATTGAATATTGTCACTTTCTCTCTTAAAATTCTGCAGTGGTTTCCCATTTATTTTAAGACAGATTCTAAAGTCCCGAAGGCTATTATCAACCTGGACCTACCATCCTCCTCTTGTATTCACTTGCTGAGCTCTGGCCTGAATGGGTCTGCTTTCAGATTCTCCAACTTTCCAAACTCCTCCCCAAGCCAGGGCTCTTGCCTAAGCTCCTCCTTTTACCCAAGACACCTCCTATCCCCTCCCCTCTTTTCCACAAATCTTAAGTGTCACTCCATGACAGACTCCTTCCCTGACTGCATCCTACCCCCAGCCTGGGTCACATCTATTATACAGTCTCATCCATTCCTCCATTAACATTAGTACTCTTAAAATGAATTAACTGCCTACCTCTTTGGCTTAAGGATTTTCTTTCTTGCAAGATTCTAAACTTCATGATCGTGAGAACGGCACCTTATTCAGCAGTTTCCCTAATGCCTGGCAAAGAGCCTTAAACATGGTCCGCATTCCATAACTGAATTCTAGCACCTCCTATAGGCCAGGCACTCTGTTTGACATGGGCTATAGGAATGGGTAAATAATCTTAGACCTCGAGGAGCACATGGTTCAGTGATTAATCCAGTAAATTCTGCAAACTTCTATCAGTTTCTTTCTCTTTTCCCATTTATTTTGGTTCAACTTGCTTCATATACTTCATTGCCTAGCTTTCAGACAATTGACTTTTTGACAAATACTCAAGAAAAAGAAAAGATTTAAAACCTCTTTCTTTTCAGTGTCATCTGTTATTAGTTTTCTGTCTCCAACTAATAAATGGACACCATTTTTCTTCAATCTCCTCTCATGTCTGATACATTTAAAGAATGTCTTTTTGTGTCTCTCTTCGTCCCTTGAAAATTGTAATGCATTCCTTGCTGTGGATTTTTTTATTGTTGACATAAAAAGCCATTATATTTGCCTTCCTTCTTGATGGCTTTTATTGTCTGAAAACTTCTCATTATATCCCATCTTTCTTGCAATGTTCTTTTTTGTTGTTGTTAGAGAGTGTATGCCTTCTTTTTCCTTTCCTGTCTGTTCTACTCATAAAGATCATTTTTTCTGCTTTTTCATGTCCTTTCCGTAAGAGATTGTATTATTTAGTTGATTTTATTTATGATTATATAAATGGCACACATTCATAGTAAAAGAAAAGAAAGAAAGTGAGAAAGGAGAAAGGGAGGGAGACACTAAAGCAGAGAGGGAGGAAGGAAGGAAATACAATTTTAGTCAGCTAAGAGTTAGTTTATACAAGGAAGAGACAAGGACAGTGAGAGAAAGGATGCAGATTATACAAAGAAGGAGGAGGAGGAAGAGGAAGATAAATAGAGAATTGAGAAAAGAACACAGGTAAGAGAGAGAACTGAAAATGGTGCAACGAGCCAAGTATAGGTGAAAATTTCACATTCACCTTGGTTTTTAACCTACCATCAGCTGACTTACCAACCCAAATCCCCCATTCCTGAGGGAAGAGATGAAAAATTCAGAGCAGGTCACCACGCACCACCTCTCTGGGGAAAACAACTCAGAGGTGTCAGCCTATGGATGTGTTGTGATGGCATCTTCAGACAGGAAGCTCTGATGAACAAACACAGACATCAATACTCTTTACTATCTTTTTAATATATTATTTGACACATTCAAAAGAGTATCCATACCTGCATGTTACTTTTAAAGCAAACTAATATAATCAACACCTGTGAATACACCACCCAACCCCAAAACTAAAACATTGCTGATAATTTTCATCAAAATATAGGTTCTTCCATATCCCATTTTCATTATTCCTCTTGTTCCACTTAAGGTAACTGTTATCCAGAATTTTGTGTTTATCAACCTAGTGCTTATATGCCTATACACGTAATTTAATAACAAACATATGTGTGCCTAAACAATATATATGACCTAAATGTGAACAGATATTTTTTATAAAACAAAAAGCAAACATTTGCTTACACCATACAAGAAACACACAGATATAGCCTAAAACATGTTTTACCTGGGCACACTATCCCTGAATTCTGGGAGGTGAGGTGGAGAATGAGCAGGGAAGCAAAGACTTTTTGTCCATCGATGTATATTTTTAGACATGACAGTGAAGAGATCTATCATAAATAGTTTTCATACAATACCAAAAGGATTGGCAGAGAGTAAAATAATGTAGAAGCATTTAGAAAATGCTTTATCTAGACATGGAAAATCAGTGAGTCTGCCAACAGAGCAAATTTGGGGCTTAACACTGGATTCTCTTTATTGCTATGCTTACGATGAAATGGTGAATAGATAACTAAAAATAAAATGTGTTCTGATTTCAGTCTCTGAGTTGTAAAGTTTTCCTTGTTTTCTTCTTATTTCAAGATTTGCTTTCATTATAAAAGATCTAAGATACTTTCTTAATAGAAAAAATACATGATTATGAACTTTCACTTTTCAAAGGAAGGAAAGAGAAAGGGAGGGAGGGAGGAAAGAAGGATCCCTGAGTGGAAGGAGTTTATTTTCAGTTCCTTTCATTTTTATTGATAAGAAGGCTCAATATCATAAAAACATAAATTCTTTTCATTTGACCTATAAAGCCAATGAAATTACAAAGTCACAGGAGGTTTTATGTAGATACTTGAAAACCCAATTCTGAAATATCTATGACTGAGTAAAGGCCCAAGATGAGCAACGCTGTTACTGAAGAATAAGGCAGTTTGCTCTACCACATATCGAGTTACGTGGAAAACCACAGTAATTAGAACGGTGTGCTATTAGTACAGGGCAGAAAAATGGAACAGAACAGAGAGCCCAGAAACAAACCCATGGATATATGGAAGTTTGATGTATGACACAGAGGGTGTTGCAGATCACTCAGAAAGGAGAGACCATTGAATAAATGATGCTGGTATAATAGACTATTCATATGGAAAAATATGAAACTAGAGACTTACCTCACACCATACCCAAGATCAATTCTAGATCAATTAAAGCCATAATTATGGAAAAAAAAACATTAAAAGTTTTAAAAGAAAGTATGAAATATCTTTATGAACTAGGCATGAGGAAGGACTTACACAGAAAAGCTAAACACTGTATGCTCACTAGATGGGCAAAAATGAAGAAGTCTGAAAATCACAAGTGTTAGCAAGGATATGGATGAAAGGGAACTCAAACAGACACTGCTTGAAGGAAGTATAAGCTGGAATCCTTGGAATCACTTTGGAAAACAATTTGGCATTACCCTATAAAGTTGAACATTTGTGTACCTGTGTGGGACACAGGAATTCCACTCTTAGGTAGTACTCCAGAACAGTGCTACGGTGCTTCTCCAGCTTTAATGAGCAGTAGAATTTCCTGGGCAGTCATGCAACTGAGAGGCCCCACCTCTGGAGATTCTGATTCAATAGGACTGGAATAAAGTCTGTAGATTTGCATTTCTATGAAGCACACAACTGATGAGGCTGCTGCTGGTTTCCAATCACAGTTGGAGTAATGCTTTTCCAGGTTCTTCAGTTGTGTCTGACAAAACAGGAACAAGAATGTTGAAAGCCACATTGTTCATAATAGCAAAAATCTGGTCACAACACAAATATCCAACAGCAGAAGAACGGACAAATAAACTGTATTATGTTCACACAGTGAAGTGCACAACATTGAAAATGAATGAACTATAAGTAGGTATAACAACCTGGATGAATCCTAGAAGCATAATGTGAAAAAAGAAAGTCATAGAAAATTACATATAGCATGACACCACTTTTTAAAAGCTAAAAAATTACATAATATGTTGCTTAGGGTAAAGTTAAAATATGAACCAAAAGAATGAAAAGTACAAAAATGGGAAAAGGAAGACTCATATAACAGTGTGGGTATTATTGCAGTTGTTAAGGTAGATGATGAGTTCCCATATGCTTCAGAACTGTCATGTATATTCTCCTGTATATGGAAAATATACAGAGTATACATAAAAAGGGGAAAATATTAAATGAGTGCCAATTAACTAAGCTAAATGAGACTATAGGGAAACTAAAACTGTACTAAATGACAGAAAAGATCTTAGAGAAAATAGATAGGCAGTATGTAGGACTAAATTGAGACCTCTTCTTGTAGAGAGAAAACAGAAAGATTTAAAAATGAGAGAGAAAAAAAGATGATACTTGTACAAAACTGAGGATGGAGATCTAACAGACCCCCGAAATGGAGACTGGAGCAAACAGAAAGAAATAAGATTAAGGCTTTTAAAGAACATTCTCACAGGTTGGAGAAAGGCCTTAGTCTTTCTTATCAAAAGCACTGCCAAATACCAGCAAATTAATGCAGAAACCCACATTGACACATTCCTGGTCAAAGTTCAAATATCAAGGATAAAACATGACTCCTGTAAGCGTCCTGGCAGAGCATAAAAGTTAGAAAATAAACAGACTAACCAATCATAGAATGAAATTCATGCTAGCCTCAAACTTCTCTGGAACAACAAACACTATAAAAAGTGATTTCAGAGTTGATTTGGAAAAGTAAATGGATATGACTAATTAAGGAAAGTTTGAATAAAGAAAGGAAATTAATAAAATGTACTTAAATTTGTAGATATTAAAATATAAATTTTA
Source organism: Furipterus horrens (assembly GCF_987537825.1). NCBI lineage: Eukaryota > Metazoa > Chordata > Mammalia > Chiroptera > Furipteridae > Furipterus > Furipterus horrens. The sequence continues at coordinate 134,552,212 of NW_028327175.1, forward strand.
ATCATTAAAATAATGTGAAGAATAATGAAATGAAAAGTTCAGTGGAAGAGAATAGAAAATACAGATACAGAATAATATATACATTTCTTATCAGTATGTCATGATATATAATTCATAAAATGTATGCATATATAATATAGTCATATTTACATATATTTAATTTATATTATAATATAATACATATGTAAATATGATGTATTAAAATATATTATATAGCATATTATGTATCAATAATTATTAATATATCATGTAGAACAATTCTATATAATACTATTTATATTTTTCTATATAGTTACATTATATAAAATTTAGTATGTAATAAAGATGGACTTAGGGATAGATTATTCACTATGTGATGGTACAACAACCAGTAAATGATTCAGAATACAATAAGGCAACTACAGACACCAAAATATTTCTCAATGAACTAAAAGATTAAATTTTAAAATGATAATATAATAAGAACTATAAAAACATAAGTGAAGATTTATCTGATCTTTGTGCAAGGAAGACCTTTCTGAAAATAAAAGAAAATGAAGAAATTGAGAGAAAAAGATTGACATTTTCCTGTAAAAGTTTTTAAAATTCTTTATGTAAAAAAAATTATAAAAAGTAATAAAAGACAAACTACAAACTTGGACAGACATTTGCCCACATCCATTCTGAAGGATTCTTCTACTAACATTAAAAGATATGTTTGGTGCAGGGATTAAGAAAAATAATAGGTTGATACAAAATAGATGGGGAAGTTAAGAATAATATAGGAAAGGGTGAAGCCAAAGAACTTATATGCATGACCCATAGACATGAACTAAGGGGGGTGGGATTGCTGGAGGGAAGGGGGGGTACTGGGCAGAGAGGAGCAAAAGGGAAAAATTTTGAAACTACTGTAACAACATAATCAATAAAATATACTTTAAAAAAAAGATATGTTACAGATCAGTAAGTAAAAGGTGGCCATCTCATTGGAAATACGGGTGATTGTGATCAACACATGAGCAGTCATATGTAAAAATGTAGAACATAGAGGCCTTAAACTACCCTTGATAATGCTTGAAAAGTATTTTCAAAGGACATTTGGATATTTAGGATAAATCTATATTTTCTAGGAGAAGGAAGAGGGTAGATTCCTCTCTAAATTGTTTTCTTTGATTAAACTGCTGAAAATCCCCATGTTAAATTTTGAAAGTCAAGTTCATGTCAAAAGTCATAAATTAAAAAATGGAAGGAAAAAGAACAATTACATGATAGCTTCATCTCAAATAGAGATGACTTGAGTCTGAATAAAGTCAGAAAGGGAGCAAGAAAAAGAGGCAACGGTATTCATATTATTTAAACTCATAAAGGCAACCAACTCAAAACTCAGAGGGAAAGAAGATGAGTAATGGAGGCAAATCCTCACTTTTCTGGAGGAAATTCAATAGATAGTGTCTAAAACAAATAAATAGGAGAATAGTAACATATTACTTTGACTATTGAACTACCTACTGTAATAAAACTGGAAACTATTAATAGAGATTGTCTCTGGGGAGTAAGACTAGGTATGACAAGGGATGAAGTGAGGTAGCTCTTTTCATCACAAGATCACCTATGCTGTTTGGTTTTTTTAATTTTTATTGATTTTTAGAAAAAGAGAGGAAGAGGGAGAGAGATATCAGTTCAGTTTGTTGTTCTATCTAGTAATGCATTCATTGGTTGATTCTCGCATGTGCCCTGACCGGGAATCAAACCCACAACCTTGGCATATGAAATGATGCTCTAACCAACTGAACTACTTGGCCAGGGTTATGGTCTGATTTTTTTTTAAACAATATGCATATGTTGCCTTGATAGAATAAAAAAAAATTAATTCAAGCTGCTACGTTCTACACTCTTAAGTTCAATCAGTTTTTCCTACTAAGGAGCAATTCTAATAATATTTTCTAGAGGTGTTCATTCCTTCTCTCTTCTCTCATTCAGTCCATGAGATCAGGAAACATCTACAAAGGTGTTTTATAAATCAGCAGAATAGTGCTGAAAACTTTCCTGTGCCCCACCCCTGCAGAGCAGACCAAGACCCTAAGAAAAGTGCTAAGTAGTTAGTCACCAGGTCATTAAACATGTTCACTTTTTAATTTGTGCTCCATCCCTTCCTTTCCCACATCTTAGCTCCCTATGGAGCACAGGAAAAACTTATGCAATAGCTCTTCCCAAGAGGTCCTGGCTCAATGTTCACATATGGGGGCTGAAATTGAGCCCCTAAATTGAGTGTGTTTATCCTTTTAGAACTGACAGTCCCTTCCCCCTCAGTGGGATCTGAACACTTGCCTGGTAAAAACCTTCGTGCCCAGAGCTGGAATAAACTGCTAGCAGGAAGGAAAAGATTTCAGGCCACAGGCCTCTGAAGGAACAGCAGGAAGCCAGGATCTGCCAAAACCACCTTCAGCAGCCACCCAGGTTTAAGTTGAGGACCATCTTTGCACTTGGTTCTTTTGTCTGTTTGTTTACCTGCAACAGAGATTGAGTGCAGCTCCCCAGAAGGCTTGTGGGGTACTGCTGGTGCTTCCCTCCCTCACAGGTGACAAGACCATAGAGGGTATGATGCCAGGAAGGTTACCAGCAGTGGCCCGGTTTGCCTCACACTCTGTCTGCTGTGGACCAGAGTAGGTGACCATTGGATGTTTGTTTAATTTTCTTTTAATGTCCAATAGTCGTCGTCGTCGTCGTCGGCAGCCGTCCGTCTCGAGAGACGATGGTGTAGCTTCCTAAGAGTCTATCTGCACCGCCGAGAATGGCTGTGCAGTCCGACTCGGGAGTGACACGGTATCTGTCTCCTCCCGTGCTGAAGCTACAGAGCCTGGGCAGGGTGATATGGAGGGTCTGCTGTTGCCCATGCAGCAGACCCCCCCTCTCTTCGCAGCTGAAGGATCCAAGGGAAAGACGGAGTCAATACAGCTTGGCTTCAGGTGCGCCGCAGGAGTTGCCGGTGTTGACTACAACGTCAAACCGCCTTAGGGACTCCGGCTCCGGATTTTCTGTCGGGGTTTACTCCCTTAGCCTTTCCCCTGAAGAGGTATGCCGCAAGGCAGCGGAGGTTTTTTGGAGTCAGAGTTTTCCTTCTCTGATGTGCCCTGACTGGAAGATCGAACCAGCGACACTTAGCTCGCAGGCCGACGCTCAATCCACTGAGCTAAACCAGCCAGGGCCATGTCCAATAGTAGATCATTTCTATTTCTACCATGGCTACTGAAGCACCTATGCAGCTGTCAGGACAAGTCTGTTCAGCCTTCCTACTTATCTGAGTGCCTTGTCTACTTGCACTCCAACGTTCTTTCATATCAGAGACATCCAATTGCCAAAAAAAGTCTGTTTTGAGTGGTCCCTGAATTGGCATTGTGTTGTATTGAACAAGCGCCATTCCCCTGAATCATGAATAAAATCATCAAAGCCAGGTTGGAGGTTGGGAAGCCATTCTAAGAACAAGAAATCTGTTCCCCATGTGTGGAAGAAGAATGTCCTATTACAGTGAACAAGCAATGAACAAAGAAAAAATGGAGTGTGCTCTGGGAAAGCATCATTCAGACCTCCTATCTGTGACAGCCACCAAAGGCAAAAATGATGAAGAAAAAAGTCTTGATACAGAAAGGCTGATGGGAGGCATCTGTTGGGGGCAGCTCTCACAGTGACTTAGCTCCTGCCCTGCTCTGCCTTGATTCTAGGACCTACTGGACTCATTAAATGAGCCTGAATACAAGTTAATTCTGCTACCAAGAATATAAGAAAAAGATTCAGAAGTTATCCCTTTCCATTGTTATGACATTCCAGTCGTTATGAGAGTGCTCATCTTTTGCAATAATTTGCATAACAATCTCTCTTTTCGGTGTTTATTCATTCAACTTCAATGTATTGAGTAATATATTGAGGAGTGCATTGAGCAGATGTGGAGGTGGCAAAAGGAATGCTTAGAAATACCCACAGGACTACTACTTTGGTGTGCTCAGTCTTCAGACCATCCCTAATCACCATCTTAGAGATACAAACACCAATCCCCGAAGACACTGGAGATAGTAGAATGTTTACGTTCATTTTCTTCCCAAGGCATTTAATTTTCAAAATGACAGTAACACATTTTTTCTAACTATTAAACTAATGCATGCTCATTTCACTGTAAAAAAGAAAAAAGAAAATCAGGTAATACAGAAAGTGACAAACATCCTAAATCTATCATTCAGAGTTTAGTTAGCATATTATGGGGTAGTTTTTTCTATGTCTTTTCTATATTTCACTTTCAAAATTGGGATCACACTCTACATGCTATTTAACAACCTGCTTTCTTCATTTAATATGTCATAAATGTCACTCAATATAGATCCACATTTATTTAAGTAGCTACATGAAAGTACAATTTCCTTATTCAATCTCTTATTTGAGGCATTAAGTTTAGTTTCAGTTTTTTTCTATGATAAGCAATCTTATTTGTATAACTCTGTTCTATTGTTATCATAGTATATTCAGAGCATTTTTACAAATATTCATTAAATGCCATTCAATGGACTTCAAGCTCACATCCAGGTATAACTGAGACTCCAGTCTCATCTGGGCAGAGCAGAGACAGGAATAGAGTGACAAGCAAGACTATACCTCAAGACTCAAACTTGTCTGGGGGAGTAGAATATTCAAGAAAATAGCAGAGCTGCATCTTGTTTGTCTTTACAATTTGTTGTTCTTACAGATACTACTCAAGTCATAATCCGTGAATTTGTTTTCTCATTGGTAAAATGGAATTAATGATATTACCTGCCACTTAGGGGTATTTGTGGGGATTGAACAAGCATAATGTATGTATAGTACTTGGCACAATACCTGGCATACAGTTAGTGCTCAGAAAAGGTTATTATTATAATCATAGAGAAACCTTAAAACCCCTGCCAATAGGCTTACAGGGAAGAAGGACCATGTCTGATTTCAAAGTTTTGGAGAAATGTCCTTACTGGGGACATGATTTGAGTGAGGGTATGATGACATCCATAAAACCACAATCCTCCCCAAGGGTTGTCTGATGGCACATTTCATCCTCCTTCCAGACAAAGACTTTCCTCAAGTGGAGTTGTATTTCCAGCACTCAGATGTCATCCTTGGTGCCTACAAAACCCTCAAGAGTTATTTAAAGTGATTAATTCCAAATAAGCAATAAGAAACTATACGGAGTTCTTATTTTACTTGTCAAAATAGGAAAAACTTTACAGGAAGATTTCAGAAACTGCTTTTCTCGATTCCACTCTCTTTCATCTCCTCTGCATCTCTCCCAGGGAAGAAGAGTGTGTTAAATGCTAACCTTGATTTCTCAATCAACCCTATAAAATAAATGTTATGTCCATTTGCAGGTGAGAAAGCCAAGGCTATGATAAGTAAAGTGGCTTGGCCACATCTAGGAAGTGGCCGACCTGGGATTGAAACTTTACTCTGATTCCAACACCCAGGTGCTAACAACCTTAAACTTGACTCTAAACAAGAATTACCTGGGAGCTTGATACTGCTTCACTAAGTCAACCTGGGATCTTGGAATCCACATAATCACAAATACCCTGGTGATTGAGATGCAAGAAGATCCAGTGTCCACAGCTGGAGAAGCCCTGTCCTTGACAATATAGCCTTTACAAAGCCCAGTTTCAGAGGCAGGGCTCTCTTAAGCCATAGGATTTTCTTCTCCTGGTCATAAGTAAATAGCTTTACTGAAAATTCAATCACCTTGGGATGAAGCCATGTATATATTATATTTTGGATATTTGCTGACTTAAAAAATGGATCTCAGACCAGAGTTGGGATACACCTGGTTTTTGGATAATTTTCTTTATCTGTTGAAATCTTTTTTAGCATCTCCCTAGAAAAGAGTCATATTATTGCAGTGACCTCTCCTTCTCTGAAATCCTCATCATCTATCTTCTAAGCCATCTTACCTTATCCTCTAGGACCCAGTTGGCTTTCCTACTTTAAAACCAGTTTCTAATACTTTACATCAGTGTGAGAAAAGATGATAAATGGAAGATTTGTGGTATTGCATAGAGAAGGCAGCCTCAGTGCAGCAGTAGTTTTCAAACTAGGTTCCATGAGTGCTTGGAGAGCTGCAGAGGTCCAGTATAGAGGAGGGTGGGGATGAGAGGAAAGCTGGGACAGGATGGGGTTCCACACTCAATTCTGTTTCATATGTAGAAATCTATTCTTAAAAGGTTCACTTGAAAAAAGTTTTCCACTGGAAAATAAAACTGAAAAACCAATGGAGACATCAGTGTAGGTCTGAAGTATTATATTTAAGTCTTTAGCTAACTAGATGCATGGCTAGTAGAAATAAAGAAAGGGGAAAAAAAAGGTTGGTTTTGTTGATACCTGTCTTAGTCTACAAGGGTTGCCATAACAAAATACGACAGATTGGTGACTTAAACAAGAGAAATATATTTTCTCACAGTTCTGAAGACTAGAAAAGACTTCTAGTCTTTAGACCCACTACTCAGGACCAATTTGGATTTACTCTGGTGGCAAAGGGGCTTTGAGACTTTGTGTTGATTTGTGCAACTCATCAGACATTTTTAAGCAGCTGATGTTAAAGATGGCTACACAAGAAAGGATGAAAAGATTATTAAGAGGCTTCTGCCTGGAAAGGTGATGGCTGAGAAGACAGGGTTGATGTCCTTAAGACCTTGAATAGCAGGCACTGAGTAGTATGTTCACTGAATAATGGAACTGAAGTGGTGGGAGGAAGGCCCTAGACAAATGAGGAAGCCCTGTGTTGCAAACACTGAAGTCATTACCCCACAACAGGTAATGAGTGCTTACCCGATGCAAATGCAATTTTATGCTTGTATCAAATACAAAAACAAAATATAGTAATAGCAAATATAATGCAAATTAAGATGTTGAAGAATTGGCTTTTGTAAGTTCAAATACATGTGTGAGTTACAAATTGAATATTTATTTATCAGTTCCAAATGGACCCTGGAATAGTAAAATATATCATGTTCTTTTTAGTCTACAATTATTCTTTTTAATTTAGAACTATTGAGGATGACCCAGAATTAGCACTGTGGTTTGCAAACATTCTCCTGTTTTTGTTTCTGACCCTGGAATCAAGGACTCCGGTCTCCTACCTGGAGAAGATTCATCTCTCTCACACCACACTAGTTGTCTTCAGTGACAATATTTGGAGAATGACATTTTGGATTCTTATATCAGTGGCAATCCTAAAGACTGGAAATCTTCCATTCTATAGTTAAACGGAAGCCATAAACCAATGTAAAAATATAGTCATAGGAAAATAAAGTTGAAGATTTAAGGCCCCAACTAGTTGTTATTTCATATGAAACTTTTATTTCAAATGAAACTTTAATTCATTTGTTTGTATGCGGCTCTGAGTCCCCTCCTCTAAATTCCCCCAATTAGGTCAGTAGAAAGGCCACTGTAGATAGTGCTGGCTTTTCTATCAATCCGCGGGGAGTACTTTATCAGTGTGACCGTGTTTACAGGGTTAGTCACATTGGTCAAGATTTACTCCTGCAAAGAAGGACTTCCTGGCCTGTGTGGTTTTCCTCCGTACTCAGATCACCTGAACCTGTGTCTTCCCTGACTCTCCATCTCTCTGTCTCCTCAGGACTACTGGCTCTCTCTCCTTTACAAGCGCTTGATCGGCCCCAAAGTCTTGGCGGTGCACGTGGCTGGGCTCCAGCGGAAGCCACGACCAGGCCGAGTGATCCGGGACAAACTAAGGATTTATGCTCACTGCACAAACCACCGAAAGTAAGTCTTCAGAGGGCTATCGCAGAAAGCTGCCTGAGGGGCTTCAGGCTTTGGGCCCCTCTTAGAATTCCATGCCATTTGGGGCCCCTTCAAGACTCATTGAAAACTGTCTCTAGAATTACTCATTCTACCTACCCTTTGTGGATTTCAAATGATCACTGATAAATAACTTTTCTCCAAGTAAACCCATTTCTCACACTTGGAGGTTTTATTCATAAGATGTTCATAAAAATACATGTCATTTGTTCATTTACTTCATCCAATGAATTTTTATTTTATTTTATTTACTTTTTAGAGAGAAGGCAAGGGGGAGAGAGGGAGAGGGAGAGAAACATCAATGTGTGGTTGCCTCTTGTGCACCCCCAACTGGGGACCTGGCCCGCAACCCCGGCATGTGCCCTGACTGGGAATCGAACTGGGGACCCTGTGGTTCGCAGGCCAGCACTCAATCCACTGAGCCACACCAGCCAGGGCCAACAAATTTTTATTGAGCTTTTTTCACTGTGCCAGTTGATGTTTTGCCAAAGGTTTTCTGTATGCCTCTGGCTAAACCAAGGCAAGAGGCACAAAATCTGATTCTGTGCTCCACCAGCAGGTCTGAGAAAATGTGTCGATATTTCTGACACATGCTGGAAAGCTACACACTAAAATCTTAGCCCCAGACCAGTGCACCTGAAACCCGGGGTCCCCAGGGAGAAAGAAGGTACGCCCAACGGTAGTCGTGTCAGCTTTAGAGTCATTTTCAGTATTTCAAAAATCTTTTCAGCTACTTTAAGGGTTACAAAGTTAAACAAAATCTGATTTAGGGGCTGGACCTACAACAACCCAGGATGGTAATGTGCTGTTACCCTCCTCTTTTTGATCTGAAGAACTAACTGTCATTAGTGTTGTCTTTAAAACAAGCATGAAAAATAATTATCCGTAAATAAAGTCTGGCAGATAAAATATTTTAAAGCAGGAGGATCATAAGGTAAAAACTTAAAAGCGAGCCCAAAGCAAAACCCCTCAGACAGTAAATGGCTTTCTTACATTATTACCTGTTCTATGCAGCAGAGTAGGCAGCCCTGGGAAAAAGAATTCTTCCTCTTAATGCAGAGAATGGGGATGGGGGGGGGGGGGGGGGAGTACAAGTGTCTCCTGCCAGGCCTTCATTCCAGCAGGCCCATCAGGGGCTGATCACCAGCAGTAGATAGCTGAAAGGGCCGGGGGTCACATTACAACAAGCGCTCCTTCCCCTTCCTTGATGAGAGAGCAGCCAAGCCAATTAATTTCTCATGATAAGGTTTTTCAAAGAATCACTCTGAGCCCAGGGGGCCAGAGGCCAGTTGTCTTGTCTTTAGATACAAGTACCTATTGTGGATGAGTGGAGGCTGGTTTGGGCAGAGGCCAGGGGTTTTCAACGTCCCTTTTGCTCAACAGGAAGCTCCATCCAATGCCTGACAGAGAGTGAGTGCTTTATGGCCTTGGTCTGGAGTTATCTGATCGCCACACAAGGAAGCATTGTATTCCATGTCTCCACCCTGAAGAAACCACCCAAAAGGTGGACCCCCAGCTTCAAGAGAGAAAAATTATTCTTGGCACCTTTTGTCTCTTTGGGGAGGAACATCAGTTTGCAGCCTTTATACTATCTGTCTGAGGACTCAGGGGGAAATGGCAATAGCATGGGCTTAACAGGACTTGAGTGTCTCCACAGAAGCCCCCACCTAGTCTCACCCCAGTGTTCATCCCAACATTCTTCCACGTTCTCATAGAAGTTGTTGCTAATATTCTGAGTGTACCATGAACTCAGGGCTAGTGTCTCATTTGTTTTTGTATTCTTGGTGTCTAATACAGTGACTGCCTAAAGAAGTTCTCGGTAAATATTTGATGAATAAATGATTGAAGGCAGAAATAGGGCATTAAGACATTACTTCTGACTTAGAGTTCTAGCTCCCTTCCACTTTGATATCACAACATCAGCCAGAAGGAGAAGGTGTGGTCGAGTAGTTAAGAGTTCTACATGCACTGGCATAAGGCCTCCAACAAGTCACTTAGATCATCTAGAGTCAATATTCTCTCTATATCACCAGTTCTCCCCTACTTTCTGTGGGGAGTCAGTCACTCCAGAACTTCTCTGGGAAAATGGTGCCACTGTGTTTCAGTCAATACCATTCCTCCTTCTCCCCATTAAAAGGAAAAAGGAAGGAAGGGAGGGAGGGAGGGAGGAAGGAAGAAAGCAAGAAAAGACTTTAATAATCCATTCCACACAGGACCCTAATGATAGGAATTGGGGCAAAGGTCTTTTTGTTCCTGCAGAAAAGGAAGCCCTCAGTGGATGCACTGCTGGGCCTGAGACTGCAGGTCTCCCCCTTGTCAGTGGATATCAGGTACCCCAGATAGGTAGGCACAAGGAGAGAAGTGTCTCTGCTCCATCTCTCTGGGAAGCCACATGCCCTGTCTGTACCCCCTCGTCCTCCACAACAGTCATGAGGAAACGCTACTGATCCACTTCATTTATTTGTGGTAAACAAGGCCAAGGTCACAAAAATGACCCAGAGTGGGCTTGTTGGCTTCCCACTATTCAGTCTTCACCAGTACTCTGAAAATAAATTATATATCCTTGGTCAGATCAAGGATTGAGCGAGAAAGTATAAATTTACCTTAGAACAACCCAAAGAAAGTGTCTCTTAACACAGCTCCTGCACTCCAGTGTGTATGTAACACTTGCTATATGTCAACCATCTTGCCAGTAATTTGCACTTATATTATATTGAATTCCACAGTCCTATGGCATCACCCTTGTATACGCAAATAGTCCCGTCAATAATGCAAACAGTTTTACAGTTGGAAAGAACCTTTAGAGGTTCTATATAACACAGCAATTCCTTTTACACTTTCCCTGATGGTTATACAACCTCTACTTGAATATCTGATGGTGGTGTCTTGCATTGTGGGTCATTTCTGACCTAGGAGAGTGTTGTCTTTTATGATAGACTTGGGAGGAAAAGTTAGATGCTCATACCCACGCCAGCAGGCGCTCCTCTGCCTTCTGTTCTAGACTTAACAAACGAGGACACACACAGTCTGGGAGGTCTCACCTTAGGTCTTCCTGTTCAGAGAACAAATACATTTTTACTGGGATAAAACGTTTTCTAAACCATTCTACTGATGCAATGTGCAATGTATGTTTCTGGGGAGGTGCTGAGGTCCTTAGCCAAGATCTGAACCAATTGGAACCTGGTGGATACTGAAGCAAAACTGAGCCTTTGGAGTTCAAGTTCATTTATTATTGGCAAAATATGACTTCCTGTTTTTCAGAAGAAGGTTTTTTTAGACTCATAAAAAAGGTTCCTGAGCTTCTTGGACATCTAATGGCTCTTACAAAACAATATTTTGATGAGTTAAGTGTAAATGAATCAGAAACATGTGGATTAAATTTCCCTTAAAATACACAGGGGCCTTGAAATTAGGGGGAAAAAAATGTTTGGCAAAACATGGCCTGACTTTTACCGAACCCAAAAACTTTGAATTGGACTTGGAAACAATGGACCAACCCAGTTTTCAAGCACATTGACTTTCTCTGAGAGTGACTGTGGTTCCAAAGTGTCACCCACCCTCCCTGCCCTGTCCTAGTCTCCCAGCTTCACTGGAGACATTTCTAGAACAGTGATTGTTATCTAGAAGTCAAGATGCACCGCCCCAGATGACATTCTTCACCTCTTACATCCAAGATATTCCAGTTCCAGCCTCCCTTTTCTGACTCACTTCCTCCCCCTCCCATGGCAACACAGAGAAGATGTCAGGCAGCAAAAGAACAGCCAGAAAGATGAAGTCCAGATATGTGGATTCTCTGCTGGTGGTAAAGTGTCACCATGAGTGAGACGTGGAGTAAGACAGATGTTCTACCAGACTAAAAGGGACATTCATTAAGAAAACCAAAAACCACCTGGACTAATTGCCTGCAGGCCACGCCTTCAATCAGATCCCATTTTCTTAGGGAACAGATACTGTTTCAAGATTCGTTTTCTGTGGGCAGGGAATATACATTCTTCAGGAATCTGGATTTTCAACACAGTACCTCAGGTTGGTGCTGTACCCTCAGCCAAAAATGTGTCTTCACTGCCAGAAGACCTCTGCTCGGTGCCGGTGCCCATCGGCCAAGCAGGGGAGGCCTGGCAGAGGCAGTCCTCACTCCTCCAGGAGTTCCTGAGAGCCTCTGGGCATTGGTCTCTGGGCTGGTTTTCAGTTCTTGTTTGTCTCCCTTGGGGGAGCTATGTAAATGGAAATCAGGCCATTGCCAAGCAGCTTGAAAAGACAGCTTTCCCCTGAGCGATGCTGTGATTTCAGGTCTCCCTTCCACCTACCACTTCCCACCTCCAACCCTCTGCTCTCCAGTCTCTGAGGCCTCATTATGCCCCAGCTCTGCAGAAGAGCAACTCATAAATGCAAGCATGAGGCTTTCTCTCCTCCTCCGCTGCTGACCTTTGAGAACGTTGTTTGATGATTGTTAACAGAAGGGATTACCACAGTCCTAATCGGCAAAATCAGTACCCATGCATGCCTACTTTTGTGCATGCTTGGGAACCCGGAGTAGTGGTGGTTAATAGTGTCTTCCTCAGTTCTGCACATAGCTAAGTTAACTTCAAGCCCAGCAATGGAATTTCGTTGGTGTTCTTTAATGATGGTAAACACTAACACAGGCTAGTAGCATTTCTTGAGAGCTCTGGTGACACAGATCTGCTCAAAAAAGTTGGCATTCTCTTCTGACCTAATTTCTATGGCTCCAAAAGCTAGTTCACATGTGTCAGGGGACTGAGAAGAAGGACCAGAGTAGGAGGGACAAGATAGAAGAGTCACTTAATAATTTATCAGAATATCATGTAGGCATACAGAAAGCTTTGAACACAATAATGTGCCCCCTGACACATGCGAGAAAACTCATGACACAGAGCCGGTGGGATATACTTTAGTAATTCTTCTCATGACTTTAGTGGATTGCTCTAGCCGATGGTTCCCAAACCCAACTCATCTGCCAAATATCCCAAAAAGATTTTTTTAATTACAGATTTCCAGGCCCCACATCACAAATGGATTGAATGAAAAAATCCAGGGGTGAGCCCTGGAAACTATAATATTAAAAACAAATAACCCAAGTTATCATATTGACCTGCCCTTAGTACCTCAGCTCTTTTTCCTTTTTAGACTTTTTTTTTTCATCCTTTGCTTTAATGGCTCTTAATTATCACCTTTAGAAGCAGAGATGAGTGACCCAGAGGCTGAGGGGGGTGTTTCTGCACGGAATGATATTTTCCTCTGGGCAAAGTTGACGTAGAGTTTTTCTGAGCTCCTCCTTTGAAGGCTGGATCAGGTCGTTTTTTTCTGTTTCCTCTCATTAACCCATCCAGATGGGGCCTTAAGGGACCCCTTAGAAACAAAATCTTTTTCCTACAAGAGAGAAGGAAATCATTATGGTTTTGTTGATACATGCTGAAAGGCCATGTAGGCATATAGTTCTCCCAGGCTTCTGAACATCCTGTAGTGGTTTAAAAAGATTCCAAATTAGTAAACAGTTTTATAATCTAGGGGTAGGTAAAACAGCTAAAGCAGAAATCAAATCAATAAATTTGACTACATAAAAGTTTTAACTTTATACATCAAATACAATGTAAACAAACTGAATTGGTCGAAGGAAACTGGGGGAAATTTTGTAACATACATCCAAGCAAAGAATCACTATCTCTAATATAAATAGACAGTTTTTATAAACCAATAGAAAATGGGCAAAGGGCATGGTCAGTTTACAATAGAAGAAATGAAATGGCCAATTGGCAAATGAAAAAAATGCTGCACCTCAGTATGATTTTTTTTTAAATACAAATTAATACAACATTGAAATCCCGTATCACCTCTCAGGTTGAGAAACGTCAATATCCAGAGTTGTTAAGAATATGAGGAAATGGGTGTTCTTATACATAGCCAATCAGAGCAAACTGAAACAAATTTTCTAGAGAGTTAATGTCAATATTATCAAAACGTATGTATCAGTCAGGATTGGTGAAATTATGCTCTGATAACAAAGGAGCCCCCAAAATCCATGGCTTTCAATAAGAAAATGTGTTTCTCATTCACACGACTTGTCTGTCCTGGCTCAGCTCTAGCTCTGCTGCACATTGTCTCCATTACGGGCCAACAGGGCACTGCACCCTCTGTCAGGAACGCTGACAGTCTCCTGGCAGAGAGAAAAGGAACAAAACATGGGTTGGCTCTTAAAGCTTCTGGCCAGAGGTTTTAACACGTCCACCCACATTTCATTGGGTTCAACAGAGCAGGGACATAAAATATTCCACGTGGAGGGGCAACTCTGGGAACGAACCAGAAGATTTAGTGAGGAATCATACAATGTTCATTCCCCTGACCTAATGTTTCCAACTTCGAAGACTTTATCCATCAGAAATCATCATGACGTGCAAAGAGTTTATGTGCAATGAAGTTGCTTCATCACATAATTTACAATGGCAAACAACTGAAAACAACCTAAGTCCCCAAAAGTAAGAAATTAATTAAATAAATTATGTTACATTTCTATGATTGAAGAATTTAGCATTCTTCTATAAGTAGAATATCTCTTAGAATAACATGGGAATATATTTAAGATGTTCTTGAACTAAAAAACCTGTGTAAACAATGTGATCCCAACAAAATGAGTATGTCACATACCCAGTAAATATTTGCCGAATTAATAAACTGAAAAAACTGGATGTTTACAAAAATGTTATTATATCTCAACATACTTGGATTATGGGAATATTCTTTTTCTTTGGGTTTTTTTTTTATATTTTTCATTTATTTATTTATTTATTCTGGCAGTCAGCATGTTTTACTTCCATACTCAGAAAAAGATACTTTGTTTTTTCAAACCATTATAATACATTTAAACCAAAACAAAAGGAGTGTGGTAGGAAGTGAGCGTCTTCTTTGCAGGAAACCACAATACCAAGGCCTTCCTGGCTCTGAAGGTGGCCCAGGACCATAAAATAAGTGCCCTTTCCTGGAGTAGTCCTGCTTCCTGCATCTGTAAATTATTTAGAAGCATCTAACTGACCATTTTGTTTCCATCTTTCACTTCTCTCTCTCTGAATCTCAGCCACAACTATGTTCGGGGGTCCATTACACTTTTCATCATCAACCTGCACAGATCAAGAAAGAAAATCAAACTGGCTGGGACTCTGAGGGACAAACTCGTGCACCAGTACTTGCTGCAGCCCTATGGACAGGAGGGCCTGAAATCCAAGTAAGTGCTGACCTGGAAATCGCTTAGGGGCAAGGGCAACAGAAGCTGGGTGGGGAAGGAGCTAGGGTCACCCCTTTGCTGAAGTCACCAACGGTGCTGCTAATTAACTCAGGGCTCAGTGGGATGGAGTCAGGCAACTACTGAATCCCTTTGGGACCTTAGTCAGTCATTTCCCCATCTCTATGCTTGGATCCCTCAACTATAATGTAAAATGGTGGACAAAATATCTCTCAACATGGTCACTCTTGGTATCTGGGCAAGTCAATTCTTCATTATACAGGATGATGACTTTTCAAGCTATTTAGCATCCTTAGCCCCTGCCCATTAGATGTCAGTAGCAACCCCTAATCATGTGACAACCTAAAACACAGGTAGTTGAGAACCATGTCCCTTCCCGCTATAACATTCTATAATGCTATAACTTCATTTGCCATCATTTATAAACCTCATAGGGCTTAGAGGAAGGAGCACTGAACAAAGGATAAGAAATTCAGACATCAAAGTCAATTCTTCCCCTAACTTTGGGCACATCACCTCTGTGGATCTCAGCTTTCTTCTCTGAACAACAGGAGAGAAATTATATTCTGGGGCCTTTGTGGTCCCTTCAAACTCTATTAATATATAATTCTGCAATACTCCCTACCTCCTTCAGTTTTTATTAGAGACTATTGACAACACTGACTTCTATCAACAGAAAGCAGCTCTAGGCCACAGTGACAAAGGCCTGGTCAAGGGCAAAGCCACCCCAGTTCCCCAAGTGAGACCCCCCAGGAAGGGTATGGGAGGCTGTACAGACTGGGAGCGTTCTCGCTCCATTTTTAATGTTTACCAAGTTTAACAAAGCTATAAACTTGGAGCAGGTGGCTTGCACTCCCACAGCTGCCCACAACTATTCGAGCTTTAATTATTTGCTGTTGCACTGCAACCTTGGTGGCTTGCATTTGGCTTCCAACTGTATGTGCAATGGGAACAAAACACAATCTGGGAAGTCACTTACAGAGTGTTTTTAGCCCACCCTAGATCTGTACTTTCAGTCTTGGTTCACATTCTGGCTCTGTTTTCTGGCTACATGTACGTTGCTTCTACTTTTCTTTTCTTTCCTCTCAATCCTACCTATATCAGCAGAACTCTCTAGAGTGTTTTATCCCCTCTCTCCCAGCTTCCCAGTAGTTCATAACTGGTGTGCTGAATTCCTGGTCTTCATCCTAGGCAGGAGACTGGGTTCTGGTTTGCTAAAGACTCATATGACCTGGGAAAATCCTTTAATCCTAATCCCCAGGCCTTAATGTCCTTATCTGCAAAATTTAAGGATTGTTATATTTTTGCCATCCATTACAGCCCTAAAATTCTCATCCTTAGTTTGATTTTTGGAGGACCAGGAGTTTAAGTTGCCCATTGCCATTTATTTATTTATTTTTCCATTGCTAGTTCTTTACTTTTTTAATTACATTTTATTGATTATGCTATTACAGTTGTCCCAATTTGTCTTCCTTTGCCCCCCTCCGCCCAGCATGATCCACTCCCTCAGACAATCTCCCCACCATTGTTCATGCCCATGGATCATGCATAAAAGTTCTTTGGCTACTCCATTTTCTATAGTGCACTTTACCTCCCCACGGCTATTCTGTGACTACCTATTGTACTTCTCGATCCCCTCACCTCTTCACCCATTCCCCCACAGCCCCCTCCTATCCACCAACCATCAAAACCCTCTCCATAACCATAATTCTGTCTCCGTTCTTCTTGTTTGCTTAGTTTGATTTTTTAAATTCAGTTGTTGATAAATATGTATTCATCGCCACTTTATTGTTCATAGTTTTGATCTTCTCCTTTTCCTTAAGTAAGTCCCTTTAACATTTCATATAATAATGGTTTGGAGATAATGAACTCCTTTAGTTTTTTTGTTTTTTTGGTTTTTTTGGTCTGGGAAGCTCCTTATCTGCCCTTCAATTCTAAATGATATTTTGCTGGGTAGGGCAATCTTGGCTATAGGTCCCTGCTTTCATGACTTTGAGTATTTCTTGCCAATCCCTTCTAGCCTGCAAACTTTCTTTTGAGAAATCAATGGACAGTCTTATGGGAATTCACTTGTAGGTAACTAACTGCTTTTCCCTTGCTGCTTTTAAGAGTCTCTCTTTATCTTTAAGCTTTAGCATTTTCATTATAATCTGTCTTGGAGTGGGCCTCCTTGCATCCATCTTGTTTGGGACTCTCTGTGCTTCCTGGACTTGCATGTCTATTTCCTTCACCAAATGAAGGAAATTTTCATTCATTATTTTTTCAAATAGACTTCTAATTTCTTGCTCTTTTTCTTCTTCTGGCACCCCTATGATGTGAATGTTGGAATAATTGAAGTTGCCCCAGAGGCTGCTTACATTATCCTCATTTTTTAAAATTCTTTTTTCCTTCTCGTTGTTCTGATTGTTTGTTTGTTTGTTTTTGCTTCCTTATGTTCCAAATCATTGATTGGATTCTCATCTTCATCCACTCTACTGTTGTTTCCCTATAAATTGTTCTTTATTTCAATTAGTGTATCCTTCATTTCTGGCTGGACCTTTTTATGCTGTTGAGGTCCTCACTAAGTTCCTTGAGCATCCTGATAACCAGTATTTTGAACTCTGAATCTGATAGATTGCCTGTCTCCATTTTGTCTACTTCTTTTTCTGGAATTTTGATCTGTTCTTTTATTTGAGCCATATTTCTTCACCTCCTCAACTTGACAGCCTCCCTGTGTTTGTTTCTGTGTATTAGGTAAAGCTTCCTTGACTCCATTTCTTAGTAGTATGGCCTAATGTAATAGGTGTCCTATAGGTTCTAGTGGCACAGTCTCCTCTATCACCCAAGCTGGGTACTTGAGGTGTCCCCTTTTGGGGGGTTTAGTACACCCTCCTCTTGTAGTTGAGACTTGGTTGCTGTTGGCAGGTCAATGGGAGGGATTTACCCAGGCCAGTCAGCTGCAAGGATTGGCTGTGACCACTGACCATCAACCTTCACCCTGGTGGAGGATCCACTGTGCAGAGGCAGGGTGGTGGTGCTTTGATGTGGTCTGTAGCTGTCCACTGTGCGTGTGGGTCCTGGGGTTTCCCAGGTGGTGCAGGCCATGGTCAGCCCCCACCAATGCTTTGCCTGGGGCCACTGTGGCTGAGCTATAGAGCAATCTGAGATGCATACTACTTGTGCTGGGCTTGGAGGCAAAGCCAAACTGTGAATCCAGCCTGGCTGCTGCAATACTGCTGTGCCTGGGGCCACCTAGCAAGAGTACAGGGTCTGGGGGCTGATTAAAACCAGCTGTTGCTTATTTGATAGGATTTAGGAAGTTGTGAAGCATGAGCCAAGAGAAGCCATTTACATAGAAAAGCCACTGTTAACAAATGTAAGTTGGGTGGGATGGAACCTCAGGAGATCTCTGGGGCGAGGCAAACAGTTGTTAGCCAGGATGATGGCACCCACCTGCCAGCTCTGTGGCTCTGTGGGGGGAGGGTTCAGAAAAGGATTAATAGCCTATGCCTGCCTTTCTATCTGGTAGAAAGCTGTCCCCCAGCTCTCACGTTGATGCCAGACAGTTTAGTTCCTCCCTATATGCCACTGGTGCCTTTCAAGCTGCTTCCCTGGTGCTGAAGCTCAGGGGAAATGAGTGTGGGTAAGTCTGGGTGTGGGTTCTTTAAGAGGAACTGCTTGGGACTCCAGAAGTTTCTTCCACCGAGTCAATCACTGCTTATTTTTGTGGCCAAAAGATAGGGGAACTTATCTTCCTGGCATTGGAACCCTGGGCTAGGGAGCCTGGTATGGGGCTGAGACTCCTCACTCCCAAGATACCCCTGCCAAATTTTTATCCACCACACGTGAATGTGGGACCAACCCTTTCCACATCTCTGCCCCTCCTACCAGTCTGAATGGATGTGGTTTCTTTAATTCCATAGTTGTCAAACTTCCATTCAATTCCAGTTCTGATGGTTCCGTGTGATGGTTGTTCCATAATTTAGTTGTAATTTTGACGTTATTGTGCAAGGAGGTGAGCCATGTTTCCCTATGGCACCATCTTGACCAGAAGTCTCCTCCCACTGTCATTTAATATGACCTAAAAGTCACGTCTGGCAGAGGGGCTTACTCTTCAGCAGTGACTGTGACAGTTCTAGAACCAAAGAGATTAGGAGCTGAGCCTGCCCAGTGTCTGGAAGACAATGTATACCATGTGGAAGGAACTGACCAAATACTTACTCATTCCACAGGGGTCCTGAAGAGGGATTAGTTAATACCCACTGAGCTCAAATGCCAATGTCACACAATTGGAAGCAGAGGGAGCTGGAATAAGAAGGCCTAGCTATGAATCCCGTTGCTACCATTTGCATGTATGACCAAACCTCAGCTCCCTGGCCTGTCAGATGGGGTTATTGTGAGAATCAAATTATAACCCATGAGTGAAATAAAGCCTCCTACAAATGAAAATTTTATACCCTCATGCATACATATACATATATATAAGTATAAAGACAAATACCATATGAGATTTTGCATACATTATACTTAAGAGAGTTTTGGATTGGAAGTCAACAGGGATTCCGGCTAAAACCCTGCACCTACTCCACTGGAATTCTGAGCCCTTCACTCACTTATCTAAACCTGTTTCTCTCCTGTAAACTACTGCTAGTTTAATACCTCTTCCATTGAGACCTTGGTGGCTCTGACCCTGAGCTCTGCCATCTTGGATCTTGGACTGTAAGCTGCCAGATAGGGACTGTCACACATACATTCAGTGCCACATCCAGCACTCTGCTCAGTAACTGCTAACAGCAAGAGCCCTCCGCAGTGCTGGGCTGGGGTCTCACAGGAAGGGTGTGGTTTGGGTACAGCAGACTCCACAGGAAAGGATGAAAGGGAACACTAGGAAGTGATTTCAGCCTTTGGTGTCTCCTTCTTTCTTTTATGAGTCTCTGGGGCCAGATTCTGTGTTCTGTGTCTGCTAATTCCTAGCTGCAACCTGAAGCCATGTTAGCTCAGAATCAGATGGAAAGCTCTGGGAGCAAGTGAACCTGTCTGCAGGAACGCGGAAGAGGTTATAGAGCAAGTCAGTGCAGCGTTCAGGCCACCAGTTGGGCATTGTGGCCTGGGGTTTCAGGAGGAGGGAGACCTTGGTAAACTTTTTTGATTAGTGGAGAGCATGCGGTAATTTGTCTTCTCTTAAAGTTGCCATCAGGGCTGGAAATATTTGAAATTTCTGGGAGGGTTTCTCCATGTGAACTCAGCTCAGGTAGGTATGTCAGATATTGCTGCACAGGAAGCACCGCGAGGCCAATAATCAGGCTCGGCCAGGCAGCCAGGTCCACAATAAGGGTTCCTGTTTCTCACCTCAGTGAGGGAACAAGTCATAAGACCCACCACTCAAGACTCATTAAAGATAGCTCTCATCCTAGGAACCAGGCAAAAGGTGGGTGCTCTGTACCCTCCAGGATAGGAAAAAGGGAAACTTTTACAAAACCTCAGTGTGTACAAGGGAAGGGTATCCTGTATCTGGAATACATAGCCTTCAAGGATGGCTGAAGGAAATGGGCAGATTTAATTCAGAGAAGAAAAATAAGATAAGTCATGAGGACTTCAGATAATCAAGAGATTGCAAACTGAAAGAAAAGAGGTTTGGCCTAGAATCCTCTAAAATGACAGAAAACCAGAGAGTGCGATTTAAAAGAGGAAGTTTTACCACAAAATGAGCTCATTTTCCCAAGCTTGCCAGGTCCGACCGAGGACAGGATAGGCTTTCTCAGGAGGCAGCCTGTTGACCAGAGACTGAGCAGTCATGGCCATCTCAGAAGTGCTCTGAGACTCCTCACTCAGGGGAAGCTTGAGGTAAAAGATTGCTGCTTCCCATCGGACTCTGAAGTTCTGCCATTCCCTTCCACTCCCCTTCCCCCTCCCCCATTTCTCTCGTGGAGCCTCTTGTCTCTGTGCTCGCCAGCTGCGAGCACAAACAGACTGCGCTACAGGAGGGAATGGTGATCATATGAGGCTAGTTTCTCTCCAAAAAATCTCCAGCCTCAGGTCCCTTTCTGTCATGCTCTTGATTTCTCACCTTTCTATGTGGGAGACTAACCATTCACACCCAAGACAATAATGGTTCCCCTTCTGGATAAGTCACAGAGCACCTCTGGGGACAGCGCTCCCATCTACAGAGGAGAGAATCCATCCACTGCTTCACACAATCACAAATCAGTAAATACTGTCCTCTAGGAGGGGTAAGGAATTAATTCTACTCCAGCCATAAATATCTCCAGTGTCTTTCAACAGAGAAGCAACATGAAGTCAGGCCAAGCAGGTCAACTTACATCAAAAAGCAGGAGGACTTACTTTGGGGGAAAAGTCAAACCAAGAGCAGGTGTTTGTTCAGATCCCCGTATTCCTCCCTTTGTGTCTTGTTCATTTCCATTTGGAGGGAAAACTATCTAAAAATTAGAAAAGAAGAAAACAACTTTTATCACATTGGCTTTTTTATTCCAGCACACTGACCTGAGGGAATCAGCAGATGCTAAGAATCATAGAGTGCAATGACATTTCAAGGTGTTCTGGTTCATTCCCCTGCCTGCAGACAGTCTGTGGCTAGGACATCTGGACCAGAAGATGTTCTGTGTTTAAAGGCCTCTGGGGAAGGAGTGCCCATAGTTTCTATTCTGTCTGAATTGTATAAGAATTTTTAATTATATAAGAACACCAGAGCCTGCTGTGCCTGTGGCTGGAACTTTATAGATAATTAAGAGCTTTAATAGCCATTATCTCATTCAGCCTTCTAAACAACACTGTGAAACAAGTAGAACAATTCCCGCCTCTCTCCCCTTTTACAGTGGAAGAAACTGAATCTCAGAGCATTAAGTGACTTACTACAGAGTCAGTCAGCTATTAGGGGACAGGGCTGGAAAATACCTAGCATTCAACTCTCCTGACCCCAAATCCAGTGTACTTTCTTCAACACTGTACTATCCCAGGAGTCCAGTAATATAAAATTATAACGACATAATGACAAATATACACTTTGGATAACTGAACTCTGTCAGGATACCATCTGGATTAATTTCATCTTAGGCTCTTTACATAACAAATATATTTTTAAAATACTAGTTTACTCAGCAATGTTCTCTCCTTTAGGCTAAACTCATCCCAGTTCTATTAAATTTTCTTCACAAGTCCTAATTTTAGATCCTTTTTAAAAAGGTTTTCTCTGAGCTGCTCCTAAGATTCTGCTTCCCAATCACAGAATTTTAGTAAAAGCCAACATTTTTTCTTAGCAAAATTGGATGATTCCCTTCTATTTCTTCTGCGCTCCTCTCAAACAAAGGGGTTATTAAATACCAGGAGTGAGTATAAATTGGCTTAATTTGAGGTCTTTAAAAATCAATCTCAACATATTATATTTTGAACCCACTCATAGACCAAACACTGCCAGCTGCCCTCCACGTCCTAGATGCCCCCTCAGAGGCCCGTCTCTGAGGGGAAGGTGCTGGCCAGGAAGGTTTCCCAGGGAACCTGGACAGTATATACCTTCAACCATTCATCAACTTTTACTGAGCTCATACTTTGTACCAGCCATAACTTTTTCCTCTTCAAGCAGTCTAACTTGCCGTGATAATTAATCTGGCTAAAATTTTAAATGAATTCTGGTCCCATAACTAAATCCTCTTATATAAGAACTTGGGAGTCCCAAGTAGACGAATTAGGGAAAAAGCCTGAACATAAAGTTTAATGTGAATATTTCAGATCAGAAAGTCTCTTGATCGACCTAATGACAGGCCTTGTCAGCACCTGGCCTTCAAAAACTATTTAATGTGGGAGGTTTGTGGGGAAGCGGGGGCAGCATTCCTAGGTCTCTGCCCTGAAAGAGTTCATCTCTGTCATTAGAAACAAACAACTAGCAGGAAGCAGCTTGTGGATGGTGCCCTGAGAGAGATGCCGAGTTCTTCTGCCTTGGGTGTAATGGATTCCATATTAAATGTTTGAATTTCCTATCTGCATGAGGCTGTCCTTCAGCTGCCATGGATTTAGCTGAAATAAATCTCAAGGATCCTGTGAACCAAGCATCTTATTGCCTATTCTGGGAAGAAATCAATATTTTTCCCACTCCCTCTAGAATAAATTTTTCCTTTGATTTTACCCACATTAAATTCTATATCAAAGAAATGCATTGGCATCTTAGCTGTATGCCTTTTGAGAGGTGTCATTTAATGGTAGCCACACAGATTGGTTCTGAAAATACTCAATTAACTCCCAGGTGCTCAGATTTTAAAAATAACTCACATCCATGTTGAAACAGCCCACATTCTGATAATTCATTTCCAGATTCAGAGATTGGCTAGTGTGAAAAGTCCTGAGGGCTGAACTGACCACCACCTGACACCCCACAATTTCCCTCTGATGATAACTGAAACCATCACAGTTATTTTGGAACATGGACAGATATGGCAAAAGCAGCTTTGGGAAAAACCTGAACCCTAAAAATTCTAGAACAAGACTTCTTACACACTCAAAAACAAAACCTGAAGACCTGTTTTCTGGGACCAAAGGGCCATTACTCCATCTATCTCAGCAGACTCAAGACATCTATACTGCTGATGTTAGTTGGTACCTGGAGTTTCTGAACTCTGGTCAACCTGATGTACTCCCTGTAGGTTTCCATTATCTTCTTACGTCTGAGATCATTTAAATCAGTTTCTTTTTTAAATGAACCACTCTGTGAAAGTTCTGCACTTATTAAAAGATGACTTTATACAGGAAAAAAATGGAAGTACTCTTGCAGATCAAGATGTTTCTCCTATAACATTCCTGACAGGAAGCCTGTCAGCTTCTGTTTGATGAGGCTGCTCATCTCACGAATGGGCCACTCTAGGACTAGATGGCTCTGATTGTAGGAAAAATCCTCTTTACATGTTGTCAAAGGGTGTCTTTTTCCCACTTCTTCCCTTGCTCTAAAAAAATAAAGCAGAGTAACTCTATACTTTCTTTATAATAATTTTTCTATATGTCTCCCCTTAGAATTCTAGTCTCCAAGCTAAACACTCTCAGCTCTTTCAACCATTCTTCAAGTAGCCTGGTTTAGAGGTTGCTCACTATCCTCTTTGCTTTGTAGTCCATGAGTTTTAGAACCTTTTCTTAAATGATTAACAGTTCAATTTTCTTACCCCAGACAGGCTTAGTTTTAGAGGTCTAAGAAGTAGGGAATGTGAACATTTTGTTATTACAATTTACCTCATCAACACAGAATAGCAATATTTTTAAATCTTTGCCAAATTCATAATGAAAAATAGTATTCTTATTTAATTTGTATTCTTTGAGTATTAGTGAGGTTGAATTTTTTTGTTTTTATTAGTACTTTATAGTTGTTGCGGATTTTCTATGTTCTTTGCTTATTTTTCTACTGGGGTGTTATCTGTTTTATTAATGATTTGTAAGTTTTTTCTAATATAAGACAGTTTCCCCTTTGTTATCTGTCATATGTGTTGAAATATTTTCTCCAGTATTTTATTTGCTATTTTCCAACTATTTTATTTTTAGGGTATTATCTTGGCATACAAAACTGTTCCATTTTTATATAGTTAAACCAGTTTATCTTTTGCTTTGTGACTTCTTCCATTCCACTTATATTTTTTGTGTATTGATATTTCTGAAGTAAGATAAATATGTATCTTTATTTTCTTCCTAGTGTCTGTTTTGCTTTATTTTTATATCCGTTTCTTTAACGCCTTTGGAATTTGTTTTGAAGTCCTGTAAGAGGTAAAGAACATTTGCGATTGTGCCCTTCAAGCTAAGACTGTGTGAGGAAACCTGTTAACTCGAGCAGAGCTTCAGGTGCCGGTTAAAAATGTTATTTTTTAAAAAAGTAAGCGTCCGAGATGAGGCTCCCTACCTGGAGGAAAAGACCCGACTGGTGCAGATGCAACCGCATCATCTGCAGCCCTTTTGAAAGGCCACTCGGAGCCCCAGAGGAGGCCAGATCCGCTGTGGAGGCTGGGAGCTGTAAGTGGCAGGAAAAATATCTAAAAGAGGGAAGACTTCAGAGCTGCCATGAGTGAACAGGGGGGCAGTACTTACTCTAAGCAGCAACACACCAGTTCAGAAAGTCTGAAAAAGACACTGTAAAGGTAGGAGCGTAAATATATATGAGGCTATCTATTTATAGTACTTACACATGCATAAGGCTCTGAATCAGTCTACAGAAAGAAGAAAGAGAAGTAAATACACATGGAGAGAAATGGGTCTTACAAATCTTTAGTCCATGCAAGCTTCCTCACTGAAACTTAGAGGAGTTTAGATTCTTTTAACAAGAGTTGTGCTCATTTGAGGGTGTTTGTGGCAAACAAAAAAATGCATTATAACAAATGTATGTAATTACCTATATATCTAGAAAATACAGTAAGGGGACTGTCTGATATGTTTAATCCCCTTAGTTCCTCTTGCCTAAAGAGCTTGAAGCACTCCTTGTCTGCAGGGAGCTCTCTGTGACGCAGCTTGAGAGAAATCTACGTGACTTTATAGAACTTGCCCTTCAAAACTAGGACCAAGTTTTCCCTTCAGTGCTAAAGAAACACCAAGTTCGTTATCTGTGCCAACGCTTCGTCTGATTCTGCTCTTAATCCATCCTGTAAAGTACTACACACATTTCCCTGATAGGCATTGAGGAGCAAGTTCATCTCACTAGTGTACGTGATCTGGGAGAAACATTAAATAAAGCAGTTCTATTGAAATAGCTAAAATGCTCATTTCAGACTGTTCAACAAAAACCATGCCTTTTAAATGTTCACATCTTCCTTTTATGTTAAAAAAATGTGACCTCCTGACATGGCACTCTTACAAGAGTAAAAAAAAAGCTTGTTTTATTCAAAATAAATTCAGAATAGCATGATGAGAAAGCTGCCTCACCCCAGACCAATTAAACCAAAATCTCTGGGCTTGGACCCAGGCACCAGTATTTTTAAAGCTCCCCAGGTGATTCAAATATGTAGACAAGGAGGAGAAGGATTGTCCCTCTAGAAAATGCTGGCACAAGATCCCTGCTGATTTGCATCCTTGATTTCACCCAGATTCTGTTCTTCATTCAGTTACTAAGCCATTTTGCCAAAGGTGTGAACATACCACAAGCCCCCTTCCCCCGTGAGTTCTTTGTAACCAAGTGTACCACTCCCCAATTAGTAATAGACAGATTACTCTGCAGATTAGAGGATTATAAAATGCTTTTATATTTCACAGTGAGTTTACATCTATCTTAAACCAAGATATTCAGGAACCCAGAGTTTTGGCTGTTACTTTCTGAGAGTTTTTCATTTGTTTTAGGCTACAGAATACCTTTGCTTCCAGCTTACGCCCAGCAGCTGGACTCTTTCTGCATAACTGTCCATCACGACTGTTGTCTCCCCTCCCCACCTCCACTCACTTGGGGACCCTTGTTGCAGAGATTTCCATTCTGTTCCAGGTGACTCAGATGAAACACTGGTAAATGCACACTTTAGAGTAAAGCTAACATGTTTCTGAGCAGTTGATTCTAAATTGAGGGGTGGGAAGCAGAACATGTACCCTGAAAAGAAGTGACCCGTCTTTTTTCTCCACAGCCTCTAGAGACAGTGGTTTGGGTGATGGACAAACGTAAGGCCCAGGGAACTGAAAGGTCCTAACCCACCTCGTCCCTATAGCAGAGCCAAGTGTGGTTCTTTCCGGACCAGGGGCTGGAGTACCAAACCGTGTGCCAGCTGCTGAACTCCAGCAGTCACTTAGCAAACGACATCTTTCCTACTCATCTTCACAAGAATGATTCAGAGTCACCATATGTTTGCACTTTGACATCTGTGGACCCTGGAACAGAACCTGTACCACTTGGGACATGTTAGTTTTTCCTATTGAGGGTACGACAATGCACTTGATATTTTAGGGAACACTGTCAAAATCCAATAAAACTGAGATATTTATTCCTTTGATTTAACAAATTTGAATAGGTATCCAGGGAGCTATGACCTTATAGTAATGGAACTAATTTTGGGCATGGCTTATGGACTCTTATTTCATACTATTACATATGGAAAAACCTATCTATGCCTGCGCGCGCACGCACACACACACACACATACCCCGCTCTCTTATCTGACTCTCTCCATCTCACCTGCAGACTGCCTGTGCATGGATGCTCCTGACCCCACCCCCACCCCCCTGACGACCTCTTCCGGCTTCCCACAATTAGGGCTGGGAGGTCCAGGTCCTCCCCACAGAGGATACTTTAAGGCAAGACAAACCACATGAGGGTAAATATAGGAGAGTGGCAGTGTAAGGAAGGGAAAGATGGAATCTGACCTGGGAATCTGGGAAATCCTCGAGGCTAAGGGCCATTGAGCAGGGGGAGCTGGACGGATGAGCCACGTGTCTAGGAAATGCTGGGAGGAAGGCAAGTTTGGTAAAGGTTTGGGAACACAAAGGTCCAAAGGCCATTTTGTTTGGGGGTGTGGCACATCATCTCACATGACTGGGATCTAGGATGCTTTGTCGGGTGAAGGGAAAGACCACAAAAATATATTAGTGCCAGAATTCAGAAGGCCTGGAAATCCTGGCCAAGAAGTTGATTTTCCTTCTGTCTCTCTCCTTGTGTAATGTGTTAATTACAGTGTGTCTGACCACACATTTGCATGTTTCTGTGTTTTCTGCCTTAGTGGGTAAGGACTACATCTGTTATAATTAAATCTGTACAACACAAAGAACAGTAGGATATGAGTAATGCCTCTTACTATTTGTGAATGTCGGTGGTCATGGCCCTGAATCTTTACAACGGGAAGGGAACGGAGTAAACCCATATTCAAGCCTCCGTGAGTTTTACAGCTGGTTCCCATTGTGTCCTGTGATATGAGTGTGACATGCATATGACATGGAGCTTTCAGATGGTCACAGAATCAAATTTTCTCCCCAAACTGCCCGCAGATGATTCCCTCCTCCATTGGGAGTTAATACCAGCATAGGTTCAGGTTCCATAGCTGGACACTCATCTTGTCTGCCAAATGTGCGAAGTTAATCTAAGCCATTAGAAGCACATGGTAGAATTTCATCATGACTTGGACAATTACAATACAGATCAAATCAGGAACTGCCCCCCCCAGCCTAACTGCAAACAGGAAAAGCCTATATTCCTAACAACTTGCCTATAAAATCCCCCAGCTCCGCTTGCATAAAGGAGTGCTGTGCTTTCTCTGTGATAAAGAAGCTTGACCAATACTCCTCATTGTGTCAATATGCCCTCAAAGAGCAGGGTGAAGGGCAAATGATCTCATCAGCCTTCCAGTGTCTCAGTGGCCAGGGACTTCGAGTATGATGTGAGCTTTTGGAGAGATAAGGGGACCAGAAAGCTTTTATCTCCGTTTTTTCTCTCATTAGGCCACCCCACCTCTCTTTAACAACAGAGGAAGGGGTTGGACTGTCTAACCAGCCACATGAGAACCCCTAGAGAGGTTGAGTAGAACTCACAACTATTCTCATAGTCAAGAAGGCACTGAACCACGTGGGACTGAAAATTAAGAAATGAAAACAATTCTGGTTAGCAGGCCAAATGACTCCTGCACATGGATGAAATAAAGCTGAGAAGGGTGCGTGCTAAAAGGGAGGGCAGGGAATGTGCCTCTCTTCCAGCTGGGGCTCTCAGATCAGACTCCGTGTGGGAGGCCACATCCGATGGGGCCTGGAGGGAAGAGTACGCGTTTTGACAGATTCTACCAGATTCCAGACAGAGCAAAAAGCACATGGGAGAAAAACTGCAGGCACACTTGGGAGGAAGTAATCCTCCCCGTGACCCGTGAGGAGTAGGAGCGCCCCAGAGAGGGTCATAACATGCAGCCTTTGCTCCTGCTGGGCATGTGGGGCCCGGGACACTAGGCTGCAGTGGTCACTCCTGAGCAGCCCTCTCAGCGGAGTGGCCATCACTCATGGCTATTTCAAAGGAACTTCCTCTCTAAGCGACCCCAGATGCACAGCCCCTCCCAGAGAAGGGGAGGGGAGCAAGGTCTCTCTTCATGACTGCCCGCGCTCCCTCCCGGCTCTAACCTGCCCCTGACCTGGAAAAGGGCAGGGCAGCTGCACATACCAGCTTTCTAACTCAGTCAGGGGGCCTCGAGGGGACAACTCGGCCTCGGGGCCCCGTAAAAGGTACACAGGTGCGCAGCTGGCGAGTGGGCGGGGGCGCCTGGGACTGGGGACTGGGGACTGGAGCCAGGCTCCTGCACGGACCCCCTCTCCACACACTGGCCCAAAACCCCGCACCCCAGCAGTTATTTCAGCCCGGCTTTGCACGTTTCCTTAATAACAGCCCCAATCCAGATGGATCCCCTGCCAAGTGGAGCGAAACAAAGTTTGTGTTGGGATTTGATTGATCCTGTCGTTTGTTCCTCCCGGAGACAAAGCGCAGGGCTCACCTCCTGGCCTTCCCCAGACCCGGAGCCGTCTGTGGGGGCTGACTGACCCATGGGCTTTGGCTTCCGGGGAGCCACCACCCAGTCAGGCTCTGTGGCACCGTTGTGTAGAACAAGAGTGACCTCTAGTGGCTCATGGGAAGCACATGAGAATAGTGTCCGATCTAGGAGCTGTGCGTGTTATTAGGGAGCAAAGGAAGCTGATACCTGCCTAAAGCTCCCCACCCCCATCACACACACACGCACACACACACACTCACTCACTCACTCAGACTTATTCGTTCTCTTTTCTCTCCCTCTCCGCCAACCTCCCTCTTTCCTTCCCTCCCTCCTTCTCCCTTATGATTTAACAATCCAGAAGC
Source organism: Furipterus horrens (assembly GCF_987537825.1). Classification (NCBI taxonomy): domain Eukaryota; kingdom Metazoa; phylum Chordata; class Mammalia; order Chiroptera; family Furipteridae; genus Furipterus; species Furipterus horrens. The sequence continues at coordinate 134,582,022 of NW_028327175.1, forward strand.
TGTGTTTTTTCCTGCTACCCATATGTTTATATCCGTCCTTCTATGGATAACCTACTTTGTGAGCTGGTGGACAGGAGCATGCAGGATGAAAAGGACAGAATCACAGTCCTCCTGTCTAGTGGAGAGACTGACAAGCAGTCAGCAATCCCAGTACCCTGTGATGAGTGCTGAGACCCAAGGAGTACTGGGTAATATGGGAGCACTGGGGAGGGGCACCTGACCTGAAGGACAAGGCTGGGTGGAGAGTATGGGGAAGGTTTTACGCAGAGGGAACATGTACAAAACCCTTGAAATTAGAGAGGTTGTGGTTGGAGAAACTGCAGAACAGAACGAAAGGAGGTGGTAAGTGGTGCGGAGCTGAAATAGGTAGGAGGTACCGCGAGCTTCCAAGGAGCGGGGGCAGCATGTAGAAGGCCTTGCTATGGGTCTTGTAAGAACGTTTCAGACAACGTTCGAAGGTTAGGTAGGTGAACGTCCTGACCAGATTTCTATTTGTGCAGGATCAGTCTGAATTTGACATTAAGCTCTGCGTCAGGCTAGCTGTTAGGCTGTGAACCACCTACCTGAAAAATGTCCAAGCCAGAAGGAATGTTAGAATTCATCTAGTCTATCTTACAGGTTGAGAAACCCAGCCTCATAGAAGGTAAATCACTTTCTCAAAGTGGGTGAAGCAGAACTGCTAAGTCCTTTCACCTCCTAGTCAAGGCCCCAAATATGCCAGCCTAAACCACACACTAGGTCCCAAAGCTGCTCCCAATAATACACGGGCTTCCCCTCCTCAGCCCCTACAGAAGTCCACCCAAAGCCAGACCAGAGTCTGGCAAATTATTTTCAAGATTGTCAAAGGCCATGCTCACTAGACTTGCTTTTGAGACCTCAGAACAGTTGAAAGCTTGCTTCAGTGTCCATCGCTAGCAAGAGCCATGGTAAAACATGACCAGAGATTATAGACAGGTTGCGGGGGTGGGGACAATGACCAGGCCAAGAGGCTCTGTTAGAGACCAGGGGAGCAGAGAGCTTGACTCCAAATTGAGACATTGAATCCCATTTCAAATAGCATGCAAAATAAAGAAAACAACTTTAGGGATTGTGAAGTAACTCAGACTTAGTAAAAACAGATGGTGATAAAACCCAGTTGTTCTAATATTTGGATAATTTAAATTCCCTCAACAGCTAGGGAATTAAGAGAAATAGTTCAACATAAGCTGGATCATTTAGCGTTTTGTTTATAAAGCCATGGGCAGTAAGGAGACCCTCAGAATATGAGGAAAATATGATAAGAATGGTTTTCAAAGAAAGAAACACAATCCTGGTGAGTACTATCTGGAATTGAAGAAAAACATGAAATAGTAGAAAGAGGTGTCAGGAGGCCTGAATCCGAGACCTACCTATCAGCTACATGACCTTGCCCAGACCACTTAACCTCTCTGCCCTCATCTCAATAGTAAAGTTACAATAATAATAAGAATAATATACCTGCCCTACGTGCTTCACAGGGCTCTTTAGCGATCACAAGGAAGGCCAGATAGGACTATGGTGAAGGGCAGCAGTGCAACCTCAACCCCACCACTTACTGACTGTATGACTTAGGTGAGTTTTAGACCCCTCTGAGCTTTGCTTTTCTCATCTGCAATATAGGGATACTAACACCTGCCTCACGTGGTAGCTGTAAGGACAATGCAATCGTCCAAGTAAATCATAGCGTAGCACCTTTTGCATAGACAGTGCTCAGTAATCGGTGATTTTTATTATTAATATGATTATGGTTACAAATTTGGAAATTTTCAGTGCATAAAAACGAAATATAATATTTAGCATGATATGATGTCACTGGTTAACAGGAGAAAAATTAAAAGAAAAATGTAAGGAAGAATAGAATGGAGCTGGTTGAGCACATGGGCCATCTTTATAATGAAGAGACTTTGTAGATCAGGATAAATGAGGACTCCAGGCCTCACAAAATTAACCCATGTTGGCTTAACTAAGAGATGGTCAGATAGATCTTTTTTAAGAACGAAAAACACTAGCAATGACCAATGGCTTTGTTTCAGGTTGGGATGAAGTTATCTAGTGAGTGACTGAGAATCAGGGCTTATCTAACATTGCCAGAGCCACTAAGAGCCAGAGTAATTGGTAGGTTAATGCAGCGATTTTCACCTGGTGTGCTACAAGAATTTTTAAAACATGAGATACCTGACTATTCAGTCAGGAGCCCTGACCTCTTTTCCCTTAGATTGTCAAATAAAAAATGACAACAGCCCACAAAACAATAGCTGTCCAGTGTGAATGAATCAAAATTACATGTATACCTATATTTTTCATCAGATTGGCAAAAAAAATTTTTTTTGGTGAAGCTGCAGACTTTTAGTAATTAGTTTATGTGTACCATAGATGAAAAAGGCTGAAAATCACTGTATTAATGAAATCTGTAAAGACACTCAGCAGGCCTCCAGGAAGCCTCCTTTGAACTGGAGAAATTCAACCCAGGAAGACCAGAAATAATGCAAAAGAGCCTCAAAAATTCATTCACGTGTTCAGAAAATATTTGGTAACTTCTCTGTGCCAAGCATCTTGTTAGGCACCAAAGATTTAAGGACAAAAGACATGGTCCCTTTTCGCACCAAGTTTACCATCCAGTGAGGGACAGAGCAAGTAAATCACAACAATTCAGTGAGGTGGTCATAAGCAAAGTCAGGGTACAGGAGAGCCCAGAGGTGGGGCTCCTAGTGCAGGAATCAGAGAAGTTTCCCCAGAGGGAGCAATGCCTGAGGAAACTCTACAGTTACCCTGTTAATCCAACAGTGAGTGTCCCTATGCAGCAACCCAGACTGAACAGCAAGTCGTTAAATTGGGTCCTGCCGAGGAAAGGGTGCAGGGCTTTTGGAAAGTAGCAGGCTTCCTTTGTAATGTCAACGTTATAGTAATTGTCCTTTTAAAAACTCCTGTTTGAAAAAAAGCACATGATGCCCTCATCCTTCCAAAAAGTCTTGTTGGAAATTTCATTACAGTTTTAAATCAACTTGTGTCTTATTAATTCCAACAGCATCTACTGGCATTCATATTTGAAAAATATGTACTATACTTCTAAATGAACTGGTATATTTCAATCCCAACAGCATCTACTGACATTTTCATTTGAGAAATATTGTCTCATCTATGTGCAAGACTTACTACTTTTCCATTGCCAAACAATCTTTGTTCATGCATATGTTGATGAAATTGGTGCAATAACTGCCAACTCATCCCCCACACACACCACACATGCAGAGGTCTGTGATCCACAGTTAGTTAGCATCAGAGTATTGGTGCTGGCACGATCTGAAGCTGGAGAGGTAGCTGAGGCTAGGCTCCATTGTCTGAATGCAAATGGAATGGGTAGGGAGTCACTGGAAAGCTTGCAGCAGTGACAGCAACACACCCTTAGGTCAGCAATGTGGCAAGTGCAGGGGCGGAAGCTGAACTACAATAATAGTAGGCCATGGAGAGTAAGGAGCAGAGTTAAAAAATATTAAAAGGCAGAATTGGTTAGACTTAGGGATCCTAGACATAGGAACTGGGAGAGAAATATCAGATGATGTCCCGCTTTCCGGCCTAGGTAATTAGACAGATGGTGGTACCAACAGAAAGATGAAAAGGCAGAGAAAAGAACAGGGTTTGAGTAGCTTTTTACTTTAGACATGGTGACTTTTTGAAGTTCCTGTGGTACAGCTAAATGGAGATATATAAGTTAGAATGATCTAGACTGGAGATGCAGGTTTGGGGAGCATTGATATGTGGATAATAATCCAAGTCCTGGGTGTGGGTAATAGCACAAGGGGGAGTATGTAGTGTAGAAAAAGAAGAGGTCCAAAGACACGGACCAGGAACCCCAACATCTGAGAGGCAGGTAGAGGAGAACAATCCCCCTGAAAATAAAGGATGAAAACAGAGAGATAGAGAGAGAGAAAACAAGAACATGGGAGCCAAGGGAAGAGAAGGCAGGGAGCCATGAAAACTTGTCAGTGCCACAGAGCAGTCAAGTATAAGAACCAAAAAGTTTATGTACCCATAATGGCAATGAAAAAAAAAACCATTTCCCACTTATATGGTTCATTATGCTTTTAAAGCACTTACATATTTTTATTTCATTGCATTCACACTGCAGCCTATGCAAAAACTGCAGCAAGTGAGGTTAAGAGCTTTGCCGTGGCCATCTAGCAAGTTAGCAGTCTGGCTCCTGGAATTAGAGATTAGTCCAGAATCTTGACCACGCTCCCTGGTTCCACTCACTCCAAGTAAGCTTTTTAACCAACCAATAAGGAAATCAGAATGGGGCCTATTTCAGAATAACCCCTCATTGTTAGTATAGAAATTGAAAGCCTTGCCTGACGCACTTAGTTTTGCATTGCCTAGAAGCCAAAGATGTCATACCCTGGGATCATCTGAATCTGATTCCTCTAGATGAGGGCTTGCACCTAATTCTGTATATGAGAGGGACATTGAAGGTTTTCAAGTAGAGTGATGTACATTTGAGTATGCTTTGGAAAGATTAATTAGTATTATTGAACTTGTATTTGACAGTGCATAGGTCTGGTTGCTGGGTAGTCACACCACCTGAAACAAAATAGTGAAAACACACTATGAATACCTGTCTGGGTTTTTGGTTTTTTGTTGTGTTTTGTTTTGTTTTTTTTTGCAGCAGAAACACCTCTCTTCAGCCTGCCTCCCATTCCAATGAGTAGCCTGTTTCCACCAGAGAGAATCACTCAAATTTGGGTCAAGAGCTCCTTGCATATTTGCTGAGGTCAACACCTATCCTCAGTTCTCCTTTGTCCCACCCCAACACCTTCCAGAGGCAGGCCTGACTCTGCACAGGAGTCTCCTCGCTCATTCATTCCCTAGTCATACCAACGAGAAGAGGGGGGCTGCCCCCTCTGGCCTGTCAGATCTGGACTGGGTCCCAACTTATTCATGTGGAGCCAGGCCTAGACCTGCTTCTCTGCCTCCCTCTCCATTGGGAGCAATTTACAACACACTTATCTCTGGGAATTCACTGCTCTGTTGGGCATGGGTTTGATTATCTCTCTCTAAACCTGTCTATCATTCACAGCACAGAAGGAACACTAAACAAAGACCTTTACATCAATTACTAACATTTTATTCTCTTTACAGCTCAGATGATATCACTGCAATGTTATCACATGGAAGCTCGGGGAAGTCCCAGAAACAGTCATCACTATGCAATGTTGATTTTCTGAGGGTAGCTCCCAGCCATGTTTCCAGTTGGTGGCCTGGTTCTGGCCTTTTCTGCTGACCATAAAACTGAGTGTCAGCCTGGGTACATGGCCATACAAGTCATTCCCCAGTCAGGAACAGCTGGGAGTTGTCTGGATCCTGTGCCACAGGCCAAGGACAGATGATCTGTTTCCCTTTGCTCTCTAAGAGCTCTATATATGTGGCCTCTTCTCGGGGATGAAGATGGCTGCTATGCAGGCAGAATAAAAGCAGGCCAGATGGGTGAATTATGATCACAAATGCCTACTTTTATCACCTTATACTTCATTGTGTTGCTAAAAATGGAAACATTCATTAAATACTAGATGTGAAAACTCACTCTTAGATTAGAAAAAGGAGAATTGTTAGCTATATCTCTGTCCTTCAAACAATCCTGTACAAGCAATATGATGTCAATTCGCTAAGCTGTCAAATAAATTAATGAAAGTTTTGAGTCAAATAGGAGATTTCTGAAATCATTTTAAGCCTGTGCATCATTCCACAGATCTAACTAAAGTGCTATTGTGATTTTTAAAAATATAAGCATGAGACACTTATCAGCTTCTGCATCCCAGAGACTTGTCACTTGTCTAAATGATGTGTCTGTGGAACTAGATGACATATTCAAATCCTGGCTCCTAGACCCCAAGCTGTATGATCTTGGACAAGTCACTTAACCACTGCAGGTAGAATGGCAATGATGACAGCTTCTTCCTCAGAGTGTTGCTGAGAGGTTTGAACATGTTATTAAAATAAAGCCCCTCGGTGTGAACCTGCTCACAGCAAGAGTAAGGGATAGCTGTGCGCGATTCGGACAGGGATGCAGCGGTGTGGGGCTGCCTGGGCTTTGCTGCAATGGCTCCCTTACAATACACTGTTAACAAGCTCCATGCTGTCTTTCCTCGCCATAGGTCGGTGCAGCTGAATGGCCAGCCCTTAGTGATGGTGGACGATGGGACCCTCCCCGAGTTGAAGCCCCGCCCCCTGCGGGCCGGCCGGACATTGGTCATCCCTCCGGTCACCATGGGCTTTTATGTGGTCAAGAATGTCAACGCTTTGGCCTGCCGCTACCGATAAACCACCCTCATGCTCGCACAGTGCCAGTGGGTCCGCTGGTCTGCTTTCCACTTTTCTACCCCAATAGTACCCTTATTTTTTCAGACATCTTAGCAACAAACCAGTCACTGCTGCCCCATCCTGCTGGAATCAACATAGACTTGCTCTCCCAAGATAGCATGAGCTTAGCCTAGGTAGGTCACACCCACCCCAAAGGAAAATGTGGACATCATCTGTACCTAATAAGGATAAAGGTATGTGTGTAGAGCTCTCTGTATCCTTGTACGTGTACCATGAAACCAAGCTGAAGCACACTACCCGGAAAACCAAAACAACTCCCCATGCTCCTGCTCACAGGGCGATAGTACTGCAGACTGTAGCCTGTGGCTGCTGCCCTCAGCGTAAGATGAGGAAGGAAAGAAAACCTGGTGGACCTTTGAGAGCCCCTTCTTCTTCCAAGTCCTTTCCTTTGTCTGTTCCCTGCTGTTGCCCTGGGTTTCCTATCAGCTCTGTTCCCAGAGGGGAGCAAGTGGGTGAGTCAGCACTGGCCTGCTGGGTGAGCTGTTTATGTCATTTCCCGGCTGATGTATGAGTGTGTGTGTCTGGGTTTCTGACAGCGGCATCAATCACTGGCTATTCCTCTGGGAAGCAGGTGCTTCAAAAGTAAAATTGTAATCATACTCCAGATTTTATAAGAAGGTTCTATTCCTCTGTGAATCCAGATTCCCCCAGGGCTTAAATGGGAGTCAGGTAACGATATTCATTGAGTGGAAAGCAATGTATTAGGCACCACGAAAGGCAATCGCCATCCATCATGTGGCTGTGAGGGAGGGTTTTAGTACAATGAGAAAGCACACCAGACCACCACCACACATGCACACCCACACAACAGCAGCAACAAATGAGCGAAGCAAATAATTAGACCTGCCCACAAATTTGAAAGAATATTAATGAAGGGCAAGCCCTTAATGACTTGGTTGACCAAAACCGTAAAAAAAAAGAGGTGTAAATCAAAGGTCCTCACCATCAGACACAGCTGACTGTAATCTTCCTGCCTCTTCACGATGCATTTACTAGGCAGAAATCTGATCAGGTCCATCTTGTCCCAGACCAGCTTGTTTGAGTGGTGAACAAAGCTTTCAGTGAGCCCGTCTGGGGAAGGTGGCATCTGGAGACAGGACTGATGGGGAAACTGTGGAATGGGAGGTAGGGAGCTGCCTGCTGGATGGGGGCAAGTGCAGGGAGTTGAAGTTCATCGTGGGGACATTCTGGGTGGGCTATGGGGTCTTTGCAAACAATCTGCAACTGAAATGACTTCTTTTTCAGTGGATGTGATTTTCTTTCTCAGGATAAATGACATGAATGATGCTTTTTTAAAGGCAGAGATAGTTGACAATGTCACAGGGTTCAGACTAAAGGAGTGATACAATTTCTGCTGCTATGAGGAAAGGACAAGAATGGGGGGAGGGGGCAGGACTGCTGAGGCCAGAGCCAGGGAGAGGCTGAAGACAAGGAGTTGAGTAAGGGCTGGGGCCAAGTCTGCAAAGTGGGCTAAGGTGAGAGGCAGGAGGAAGACTGAACAAGAGAGGAGGTGAGGGTTCTCAGCTTGGGAAAATGGGAGCTGGGGAGAAGGAAGCTGACGGTCTCATTTTATGTTTAAGGAAGAGAGTGGACACGGTTTTGACAGGCTGATTATTCATACAGAAGGAACAGCACACAGGAGGTGCAGTGAGAAAGGGGAGACTGGGGACTGGCTGGACCCCATCAGTGGGAGCTCAGCCTGGACACAGCAAGAGAGAGAGGGGCAGACCCTGGCTGCAAGCCAGGCTCCTCAGTGGGTCCTCCTCTTCCCCCAAAGCAGGAACCTCCCACTGAGGCTCAGCTCTGAAAGGCATGGAGAGAAAAAGAACGGGAAAGAAGTGACAGGGCAGGCCCAAGTGAAAAGGACAAGTGAGAGACTTAAGAGGTTGTTTCCCCAAACTTTAAAAATTTTGTGCAGATATCAAAACCTCTTCTAGATACTGGTGCAGGCATTGCTGCAGGGCCCCTGATAATAACCAGAGCAACCTGGGGTCCCTGCACTCCTGACCCCCGGCTAGTGTGCTTTACATACTCAGTAGCCCCTGTTTTTCCTATACTGCGCATAGAGGGTCCGGAGCTTTCCCAGGGTCACCCAGGGCAATGGGTTGCAGAGCTCAGGATGATCGGAAGGTTGCTCATTTAACCAGCATGCTCAGTGACTGCCAGATTCACACACACCCCTTCACCTCTTCATAGGTCCTGCTAGTTCAGTGCAGCCACCACCTCCAATGCTCCACTCAGACGCACTTCCTGTAAGTGTTGATTCCTCACTAAGCCTCTACTTGTGCAGAATACAGGAAGTTCCTACTTCTTCTGTCCTTGTACTAAATGTTGCTCTTAAGGGGTTTGCTTTGTTTTTTAGTTACTAAAAAGGGAGAAGGGGATCGCTAAGATGTATCTTTGGATTCCTGTAAGTCTAACTTTGCAGCTGTCCCGTGGAAGTAGTATTTGCATTGCTCAAAGGAAACCAAGAAGCTCAGTATAAAAATCATATCCCATAGAGATTTCAGTACAGAGCATCTATCCCGGATTTTTCATTTTGGGTGGGGGTAATGACTAAATCAGTGGGATGGCTCCTTATAATGGAGTCCCCTATCACACTTCCTGCAAAAGGCAGCCCGTGGCTAAATTCAGCATCGCCATCCAGTCATCAGGGGACAGCTTGGCAGGCTGGGCCCTGGAGCAAAAGCTCATCCACCAGCCTCCCAGATCAGATCCTTCCTCCTAAAACAAGACAGGGCTGAGGTCATCTAAGACCTAAGAACCATTTTATTTTAAACCAGAGAATGGACTTCTAAAGTGCTTATTTGAAAGCCTGATAATGTGTAATGAGAAGTCTGTGTCTTTTGTTGAGATGATCTGCTTCCTCTGCCTCTAGGAATGATTTTCTTTCTCCTTTCTTATCGCAGAGGCTCAGAACAAATTCTCATTGTTATTGAGTGAGTGTCCCAATTCTCCCAGTGCCCTGAAAAAGCTGCAACTGTGAGGTGTTAGCATTGTCTCCAGAAGGAGACAAGCTCGAAAATACCAGAACTGAGCTACAGTGAGCCATAGGCCTGGGACTCCCAGAACCACAATTCCCAGAGGCCCCCCTGCCCTCTGCAGCCCCAGCCTCTCCCCAGGCAGATGGGCCCAAGCCCTGCAGCGCTCACAGGGCACAGGTTGTTGGTGGAATCTGCCTGAGAAGCCTCACAGGCCCTCTGGGGCCTCCTGGCCTCCTGGGGTGAGGCAGCCAGGGGTGGGGGGACCCTGCAGGACTGTGAACTGCTGAGCTGCCAGTGGTCCAGCCAGGCCCAACCTCTACAGGTGTGCTCCACCGTGTGCACTCCAGGTCCCTGTGTTTGGATTGGAGGTAGCTGCAGCACTCACCTTGGAAATCCACTGAGAGCAGCTTTATTTCTGAAAACAAAAGGGAAGGGTTTAATCTCTGTAGAAGCAAAGGTGAGCCACGTGGATAAAAAACATTGGAATGGGGAAGGACTTCAAAAATTTGAAATATCAAGAGAGCAACCAAAAATAATAGAGATACGGCTTGGAGAAGGCAAGGGAGGAATGGGCACAAACATTTATGTAGCGTGACGTCCCTGCTTGCCCTTCTCCCCAACCTCAGCACCACTGCCCCAGCCTGGACCCTGCCCTTGGCTCTCTTCTACTCACTTACTCTCCAGCTCTACAGCCTCACTTCTGCCAGCACTCCGTCCTCCCCCCAGAGCCCATGGAACTCTGCTGTACTGAGAGGGAAGTAAGTTTTAGTTGTAGAAAGTTATTATAAGGCCTAAACAACTGGAGCATTACAACCACTGCCTCTCGGTTCCACTAACAGGGATACAAAGGCTTCTTTAACTGCCTTTCTATCTCAGTCCTAGGTAGTATTTGGGGAGGATCAGAGAAGTAATTTATCCAAGGCCATTCAGATAAGCAGAGTGGCAGGACTGGGACTTGAACTCGGATCTGTTGGATTCCAAAGCCTGCTCCCATTGCATTGTGCTCTCTCCTTCATTGGACTTATAATGGCCAACTTACTCGCATCTCTGTGATGCCCACCGCTAGCTTTCTTAATGCCTTGTGTGTGTCTACAGAGAACCCTAGCAGTGTCTTCACCCAGCACAGTTGAGTGAGTCAGACTATGACCAGTTTGGCTGTAGAATTCTGACTCGAGGATCATCTTGGCCCACCAGTAGCCCTCCTGGTCTGTTCCTCTCCCTCTATGTTTTTTCTGTAGAACAATTTAAAAGGCCACTCCCGCCACCGCCACCCACCGCAGGTGATGAGTTTTGATATTCCAAACCCTGGAGCGAAGTGGGATAGCCGGTAAGCACCCAGCATGCACTGCCTCTGTTAGCACTGCTCCTCCTCCTGCTGCCACCCAGCAGTTTGGAAGGTTTTCTTCACCATTAATCATTGCCATATGGGTAGTATTTGCAAATATCACTCTAAAATAAGAAAGCCAACACGTCAAAAGACAGCACATCAAATGCTTTGACACCTACTTCCTTCTAAACACCAGAGCAGCCCCTGGGAACCCTGGGAGTATCTGGGAGGAGCTAACCAAGTTCCAAATGACTGGCTCATGAATAAATCCCACTGTCCATGCACCCAGCAGAGAAAAGGGGGCCCTTCCTTGCAGCCTATGTCACTAATATTACTCTTCTAATTATTATTCATGAAGATCTTCTAGGATTTTTTTCAAGTTGTAAATGTTATGTAATAAATTATATTTTTGGAAGAAGCAAAAAGAAACCTAGGTTTTATTGACCTGGAAGTTGGCAAAATGAGTGCAGGAACACCTCGCAGGGAAAGTTGCTTCTCTGTGCAGGGGATTTTAGCAGGTGTTAAAGTTTTCTTCCAGAAAACAGATTATATTAAGGTTTATATGAGCCTGATGATTGCAGACAGTTTGGGTTCATGAGGTAGTTTATATATTGAGGTAATGTTTTGTAAGTAATAAAATGTGACTATAACTTTCTGTTCTCAGGGTGTTCTGTGGGGAAAGGGAGGTAACTGTTGTCCATGCTACACCTCGACCTTAAGACTGATTGCCTGATGAGCTAACGCATGCCGGGGAGCCTTGATTTCATGGTGCGCTGCCCTCTCCACCCCTCTCCCCAACAAGCTTTGCCTCAAGTACGCTAAATAGAAATTAAATTGTATTATTCAAGTTAGGTGTCACTGTCTATCTTAGTTAAAGTAACTATATCTGCAATGGCAGGTAAGCCCCAGAATCTCAATGGCTTAACACAAGTTAAGTTTATTTCTTGCTCATAGGTCATGTAAAATTCAGTTGATGGTAATCAGGCTATGGGGTAGTGGTTCTGTTCCATGTAGTCCTTTAGGGATGCAGACAGTTGTGGGTCCTCTGCCATCTTCAGCACTTTACCTCTAAGACTTCTGTGGGCTTCGCCAAGATAGACCATATCCTAGGCCACCAGTAGATTAAAAGGATTCAAGTCACACAAAGCATATTCTCTGACCAAATGGAATTGAAATAGAAATCCACAGACACCTGGAAAACCTCCAAATATTTGGAAATTAATAACACATTTCTAAATAACCCATGGGTCAAAAAAATCCAAAGAAAAGTTATAAAGCATTCTGAACTAATTGAAAATTAAAATACAACATATCAAAACTTATAGGTGCTGATAAAGCAGCACCTTGAGGGAAGTTTATAGCAGTAAATTTCATTGTTAGAAAAGATAAAAGGTTTGAAATTAGGTGTTTCTACCTTAAGAAATTCTTTTTAAAAGAAGAACAAATTAAATCCAAAATAAACACAAGAAAGGGAATAGTAAATATCAGTAAAGAAATTGGTAAAATGAAAACCAATGAAAGTCGATGACACTAAAAGCTGCTTGAGAAAAGATCAATAAATTCCTTAATGTGACCTGAATCCTTCCAAATTTATTGAACACAATAGAGTCCAGAAGTAGATCCATACATATATGGTCAACTTATTTGAGATAAATGTGTCAAAGTAATTCAGTGGAGAAAGGAAATTTTTTCAACAAATGGAGCTAGAAAAATTAAAGCTCTATATGCAAAATAATGAACGCTTCTCTCATACCATCTACAAAAACAACTTGAAATAGATCATAGAGATAAATGCAAAACCTAAAACTATAAAGCTTCTGGAACGAAACACAGAAGAAACTCTGTGTGACCCTGGCGTAGGCAAAGATTGTTTAGACAGTACACAAAAAAGCACAATGACTTCTAGTCTTTGAAAATCACTATAAAGAAAATTAAAAGACAAAGCCATAGACTGGAAAAAAAAAGTGCAAAACAGACATTTGATAAAAGATTTGTATCCAAATATATAAAGAAATCATATAAATCATAAGAAGCAAGACAATCCAATTTTTAAATGGGCAAATGATTTGAATACTTGACCAGAAAAGAGATATAAATGGCATATAAGCACATGAAAAGAAGTTCAACATCATTAGTCATTAGGAAAATGGAAATTAAAACCACAATGAGATACATACATAAAAACCACTATATACCTACTAGAATGGCTAAAGTTAGAAAAAGATAATATCAAATGCTAAGGAGGCTGCAGAGCAATTAAAACTCTCAATATTGCTAGAGGGAATGTAAGGTACGTGTACTTTGGAAAACAGTTCAATGGCTTAATATAAACTTAAACATATACTTTGGATACAGCCTAGCCATCCCACTCCAAGGTATTTAACCAAGTGAAATAAAAACCTATGTTAACACAAAAACCTGGATGTACTTACAAAGAGAGAAATTGGATTACATCAAAATTGAAAACATTTGTGCTACATGTGATAAGTAAAAAGACAAAACACACAATGGGAGAAAATATTTGCAAATTGTATATCTAATAAGGGACTTGTACCCAGAATATATAAAGAACTCCTATAATCAATAATTTAAAAGATAATTAACTTAATTCTAAAATGGGCAACAGATTTGAATGGATATTTCTCCAAAGAAGATATACAAATGGCTGCAAAGCACATGAAAATATGCTGAACATCATTAGTCATTAGAGAAATGCAAATCTAAATCACCAGATACCACTTCACACCCACAAGGATGTCTAAGTTAAAATAGGCAACAAGCCTTGGCAAAAATACTGAGAAATTGGGACCCTCACACATTGCTGATGGGAAATGGACTAGTAGGGGGAGTCAACAGCAACATATCCATTTGATGGAATTTATTTGGCCACTGAAATTCATGCTTATGAAGAGTTTGACGCAAGAAACACGGTAAGTGGAAGGAACGGGACAGAGTACACACCCAGAAGATCTCAACTATGGGCAGGAGAGATGCGTGGTGGGGGCTATGTGCTATGGAAGGGGAATGGGAAGGTCTGGGCCCTAAGGTGGGCTGAGAGGCTGAGCAGTGAATGGGGGAAGAGGAGGGGTAGTGATGCTTGCTTTGTCTGCAGCGATGGGGGCATTCATTCTCGGCCCCTGCCTTTGGTGGGGTGGTGGGTGGGAGAGTGCTCAATCTGCTATATCCCAGACAGTCCTTGAAAGTCATCCCCTACTGGGCTGTGCTCAAGGCTCCCAGGAGACTCCAGGGCACTGAGGGGTGACTTGGATGGGGATTTAGTCCCTTCTATGACCTTCATCAGCTCTCCCACCTTCAGCCACTACAACAAATACGCACACAATTTATGAAAATGTTGCAAACATGGGTTGAAAACAAAGTCCCCCAAATGAACAACTCTCCCACCTCCCCCCACACAATGGATTGAGAACACATAAAGAAGTGCCAGCATTGGTACTGTGGGGGCACTGTGGGGGCCCCCTCCCGAAGGCTCTCTCCTCCCCCAGAGGCCCGGGAAGCCCGAAGCTCTTGCCCCAGAACTGCCGTTTGGCAACTAGAGCCAGGGTTAAAGAGCCCAGCCCGGGGCCAGGAGACCTGGGTAGTCATCCTAACGGGGCCTCCTCAGCAAGTTATTTCTTCTCTTCGGGTCTCAGTTTCCTCTTCTGTAAAACTGGGTCAAATGGGGATGGTCCTAATACCTGAATGGGGAATCACCTGAACTAAGGCAAGGGGAAGGGCCTAGCACAGCGCCGGACGCAGCAGCTGCCCCTGACCGCGGTGGGCGAGGCCCCCAATCCCCGGAACCTCGGCGCCCTCCTCGGCAGCGGGAAGGTGACCACGGGACCGCAGGGATGCTCTGGGCCTGGCAGCCGAGGCAGTCCCAACTACAGCGCCCGCAGAAACGACGTGGGCAGCGGTGGTCACGTGGGAAGTCATGTGGCCCCGCCCGGAAGCGCGCTGGGGGTCGGGCCAGGCCGGGCTGTGAGCCGGTTCGCGGACCTCCGGGACTACCCGGGCGGGGCCCTTGGCTGCCCGCTCCGGAGACCGAGGAGCTCCCTCCGGGGCCCGGCCCGGCCCGGCCCTCCCGGAAGTGGGGAGCGGGCTCCACCCCACCCGGCCTGCCCCGCCCCGCCGGTGTGGCCGTGTGCCCCTCGCTTCACTTCTTGGAACCAGTTTCTACAGCTACGAGGTGGGGAGGGTTCCACGAGCCGGGCCTTCCTCCCTTGGTAGCTCTGAGGTTCGAGGGAATTTGGGGGGTGAAACTGCGGCGTAAACTGGAGAGTGCGGGGCAAACTGGACGGCTGCTGTGGGCAGGGAGCCCCCCGACGGTGAGGTGCTCGCTGCGCCCCGCCGATTGCCCCTCCTGGGTACAGTAGCCCCGCGGGGCCAGGCCGAGGTCCGAGCGAGCCGGCCTCAGACGGAGCTGCGGGGAGGCAGGAGCGGGGGCCGGTCATGGGGGCAGCTTGCTGGGCAGGATAGTGGAAATGGGCACCGGGGGTCCCCGCAGTGTGGCCGGCGCCATCTGGAGCTCCAGGGCGTCCGGGGTTCCTTCTTGAGCGCACAAGATAGAACAGGGAACCGATGAGGTTCTCTTATAAGCCTTTTGGAGTAAGAGTAGAACCTAATGTTCACCAAGAAGCATTTCCATTTTCCTCGGAACATGGCCTTGAGGCCCGTCATGCCGGCGATGCAGGAAGTCTCAGTCACAGTGCAGAAAACCGCGGAGCCCCTGAAAGCCCTGTCATGCTGCTAATTTGCTTACAATGTTTGGTTTCCTAATTAAGCCAAAGCTTTATATTATTCCTGTTTTTTATCATCAAAATGTGAATGATCTGGAACCAGTTTAGTTCCTCCTGTGATTTGACCAAAGGGCACTTGGGTAATAAGAATAAAGGCGCCCCTCCACCCCTCATGTGAGAAGGCAGTTAGCTAAGGGCAGCCCCGCGTGGTTACTCCCTGCCTCTCACCGTCACCTCAGAGGGAAATGGAGCAGGCCATTTTTCCTCCCTTTCCCGCAGAATTTGGAGGCCCAGAGAGGTTTATGCGCTTGGCAAAGCCAAAACTAGAACCAGGTGTCAGCTTCCTTTTTTGTTGGTTTATTGCCATTCATCGGGTCTCCAGGACACTTACTCTCTTCTGGGACTGCTTCCCTGTCATCTGAATATGCCATGCTGTCTCAAGACAGTCAGTCGTAGCACACTCCCTGGGGCTCCTTGGGGTGGGTTTGCTGACCACACCCTGGCTGAGTGACCTGCAGTGAAATGAGCTTGCTCAAAAGGAAACAGTAGGAGGGGACTGATGTTTTTGGGCACCTGCTCTATCCAAATGACTGTGTTGGCTGGGTTCCTGTTCTAAGTTTGACAGTGGTGGTGGGAGGGGTGCAGCGCACTGAGACACCCCCTGGCTGCGGGGACAGTGCTCTGAGGAGGCTGCTTCAGGGCCAGAGGGAGACCTTTGACCACTCAGTTCTTCACCACCATGTCCACTCCCAGGAACCTGGAACAGTCAGCACTGCTTGCCCTCATGACCTCTCTGTTTTAAACATTTGCAGGTTCCAGGATGCTATGCTGCTCTCTATGAGCTGGTCACCGAGTCTCCCTGCTGCAGCCCTCTCGGAGCCTCTGGCTATCTGGAAGCTCCACGGTGCTCCTTGCCAAGGTAGATGTCCTGTCCTGTCTGGAGTGGACAGAGACAGGCAGCACCCACTCCAGGGCTGCGGGAGGTGGACAGAGTGAGGCAGGCCATGGACTGAGCTGTTCCCGTCTCTGCACAGCCCTCTTCCTACCCCCTGCCCGGTTCGTTATCCTGATGTCGCCTTTGCCGCCTCCTCGTCCTCCCTTGCATCCAGGCAGTCATCAAGGTCTGCTGTGTCTCTAAGCTGCACCTTCTCTCCTGGCCTCCACCGAGGAGTGGGGCCTCGTTATCCCACACCAGGATAACCTAACCTCACCCACATATGGCCACATCCTTACCAGCCCACAGGGCCTCTCTGCTGTTGACCAGACCTCCATTCCATAGCCCACCATGCCCAGCCCCACACGCTCTTCCCATCAGGCTGGCCCCTCAGGCCCCCAGCTGTGTCACATTCACCTGGGAGTCCCAGAGCCTCTTCCGGGTCCACCTGCCCTTGTCCAGCAACCTCACACTCTGCTGTTCTCGCAGTCTGCCTGTGCTTAGCCATGAAACAGGAATAAGCTACACTTTTTTTCACTGTGCTAGGAGCACCCTCAGGCCGGATCCTCTGAGTTAGAGTTGATAAACCAACTGGAGATTTGGGGGGAGTTCAGTAAATACCACAAAGCTGATCTTATAGGGGATCCTAAAGAACGTAAATGAGTTCGAGACCTTGAAATGCTATTGAGGAAACTGGACCTCCAACTCACTGGCTGCACGAAGCTGTGCCACATCATGCTCTATAAAATGGGAGGGACTGAAGGCTCCTGTTCTACCAGGTTGTTGTGAGGGTGTGACAGAATAACACCAAGAGGCCTGTGGGGGTGCCTGGCACACAGTAAGAACTCAGTAGGGGTTTGCTGGGATTGCGATCCTCTTCTTTACTCAGGCCAATGTTAAGCATGTGGGGGCTGGGAGGTGACCTTGACCTTGCTTCTCCCTGGCAGATGAAGTGTGTCTTGGTGGCCACAGAGAGCGCAGAGGTCCTCTTTTACTGGACAGACCAGGAGTTTGAAGAGAGTGTGCGGCTGAAGTTTGGGCAGTCAGAGAATGAGGGAGAAGAGGTGAGTGTGGGATAAGAGGGCTGGGTGGGAGGGGACAGAACGGAACTAACTACCAGAAGGCCAGGAGGCAGGAGAACCTCTCCACCCACTCCTGGCCTAGCCCAATAATTACCAGGGCAGTGTGTGTGGTCCATCATCCCTCACCCCCAGCCCCAGTCCTCAGAGGTCGGCCTCTGGATGCTCTGTGGTGCAGCGTGGAGCACAGTGACTGCAGCCCATGCTGCCCCAAGGGCCCACTGGCCTAAATGCGGGCAAGAGGCGGGTACTGGGTTGGCCAAAAAGTCAGTTACGTTTTTTTTCTGTAAAACAAGACCACTTTTCCTTTTCACCAGTAGCTTTATTGATTGAATATTTTGAGTGTGTCGGCTATCTTCTGCTATTGGCTTCCAGTGGGTGGAGGCCAGGGGTGCTGCTAAACATCTTCCAGTTCATAAGACAGCCAGACCCACAGCAAAGAACTATTTGGCCGAAATGTCAGTAGTACCAAGAAACTTCGCAAACCACTTTTGACATGTTTGATCTGTCACAGCACCTTCTCCATACACTGCATAAATCTATTTTTGCATTTCAATTGTGTTTTTACCTTTCTTGAAGTATAATATGCCAGAAGTTTGCATATTTTCTTCCATCTTCAATATTAAAATGGCTACACAAAAATTCACCAATTTTGATAAGTTTTATTTTAAGTGCATGCTGATATCACAGCTGGCACAATACAACCTAAGAATTGTTTTGAATGAAGTTAAGCACTACTAGAGCCATTGTACAGAAAAGAATTAATGAATCTTTTGGCCAACCTCATAGAATTTTAATCACAGCAGAGAAACTTGATGTCACCCATTTCTTTACCTAAAATGTTTAGCATAAGCTTAATACGTTACTTTTTTTAAAAGTTTTTTAAAAGATTTTATTTATTTGTTTATTTTTAGAGAGGGGGGAAAGGAGGGAGAAAGAGAGGGAGAGAAACATCAGTGGTTGCCTCTCACATGCCCCTAACTGGGAACCTGGCCCGCAACCCAGGCATGTACCCTGGCTGGGAATTGAACCAGCGACTCTTTGGTTTGCAGACCAACACTCAATCCAGCCAGGGCACACATTACTTTTTATAACAGCCATATTATGGTATAATTGACATACTAAAACCTGAATATACTCAAATTGTACAATCTGATATGCTTTAATATGTATATACACCTGTGATTCCATCACAATCAATAAAATGAACATATCCACCATCCCCAAAATTTGTGATCCTCCTTCACCTTTGCCCACTTGGGCAACCACAGCTCTGCTTTCTGTCACAATAGATGAGTTTGTATTTTATAGACTTATATACGATGAAACCATACAGTTGTACTCAGGTTGGCTTTGGTTTGGGTTTGGTCTAGCTTCCTTCATGCAGCCTGACTGAGAATCATCCCTCCTGTACTGTGTGGCAGTACTCCGTCCCCTTGCATTGCTGAGCAGTGGTCTATTTCAAGTTTCCACAATTTGTTCGTCCACTTACCTATTGATGGTAACAACATCCAGTTGTTTCCAGTTTTTACTTCCACAAAAAGCAGCTGTGAACATTCATGTACAAGTCTTTCTCTGTTTGGACATCGGCTTTCACTTTTCAGGGAAATCCCTAGGGTAGCATGGCTGGATCATGGTAAACTTTTTAAGAAACTGCCCAAGTTTCCCAAAGAGCTCATATCATTTTCTATTCCACTAGTAGTATATGAGACTTCCATTTCTCAGTAGCCTGGCCAACACTTGCTATGGTAAAGCTTTATAAATTTAGTCATTCTGATAGGTATCTAATAGAAAGTGACTTCTCTATTAATATAATTTGTTCATGACAGAATCTTATTGTATTTTAATTTTTGTTTCCTTAATGGCTAATGATTTGAGCATCTTTTCATGTGCTTATTTGCCATTCTTATATCTTCTTTAATGAAGTGTCTGCTCAAATCTTTTGCCAATTTGTTTCTCGTTTTTATTGCATTTTAAGAGTTTCTGATGAATTTTGGATATAAGTCCAAGGAGATACATGTATTTTTAAAATATTTTTTCAAGTCTGTGTCTTGTTGTTGCATCCACCTAACAGCATCTTTCAAAGAGAAGTTTTTAATTTTGATAACTTTATCCTTTTTTTTTTTTTTTTTTTGCTTTTATAGCTCATGCTTTTGATGCCATTTCTAAGAAATCTTTGCCCAACCCAATATCAGTGAGTTCTCCCTATATTTTCTTCTGGAAATTTTATAGTTTTAGGTTTTATATTAGGTCTAATGATCCATTTTGAATTTTTTATATGGTGTCAGGTATGAGTTAAAGTTAAATTTTTTTGCATGTGAACATCTCGTTGAACACTTTAATATAACAACTCAGAGACTGTTGTCATTTTCACGCATATAATTTCCACTCTGCATTTTAAAGGAGTCATGTATTTTGAGAATTTTTTCCAGATTAATTTTGGATTTAAAAAGCTCTATTGGGGATGCAGTGGAGGAGGTCTTGCATTTCTGCAGTGGTGTAGACTGGTGTCCCTCAGTGCCCGGCTTGCACTCATGGGCCCAACCACCGCGAACAAGCTTCAAGGTGTTCACCTCAAAGTCGCTGGTACTCTTGTTACAGCCTTTAGAAATAAAACAAAATATCCAAGATCGTGGACATTTTACTGGTTTTACTGAAACTAAAAAACAGATCTGTTAGGCTCTTTTATTTTTTAATAGTCAACATATCTAATTTTTAAATTAAGAATTTTTAAGTATTTTAGTTCTTAAGCTATTATTTCAACTAGCTCTTTGATGATGTTTCTCTTCCTCTTTAATGAAAACCTGGTAAATGAGCAGACTGACAAACTCATAATTTTTCAGTTTCTACATGACTAGTATAAAGAAAAGAGTCTTTAAAGTTTTTGTTTTCGTTTTTTAAATGTACGCAACGTAGTTTTTTCCTGATCCTAAAGATAATGTGAATTAACTATAGGAAATTGGGAAACAGAGAGAAATCATTTTTAAATGACCCATAATTTTACTACCCATAACTATTAGCTCTTTAATATATTTTCTTTGGGTCTTTCGTTTTTATATATAGTTGGGATCATGTCATATTTAGAGTTTTGTTTCCTGTTTTTTTCACTTACCATTGTATCTGAGCACTGTTCCATTTTGTTAAATATTCTCCAAAGCATATATGTTAATGGAAACATATTCCAGTGTCTGAATAAATGTGACCATTTATTTAACCATCTCAATACTGGACATGTGCAGCACTTCTAGTTTTCTGTAACTATGGCTGTAGGGAACATTTCTGCTTGAATTTTACCCCACATCTCGCTGTTTGCTTAGGATAAGTTCCTAAAAGTAGAAGCATCAATTTAAAAGCCATTCAAAGATGGTACCACTTTATAATTCCACCAACTAGTATATGAGAATTTCCCTTTACACTCTGCCTACACCAAGTATTTTTATCTCCTCTCACCAAAAAACATTCTTGCTCAACCTGCAGAAAAAGCCACAACTTTTAAAATGAGTTGCTGTATGCAATCTAGATTTTTAAGTGACTTTTCTATTAATATAATTCATTCATGACAGTATGTGAATAATTCAACAAACATTTGCCTATCTGGAGGGGTATTCAGTCAACAAATATTAATTGAGAACTGTGAGCCAGTCTCTGGGGGTAAAGCAGTGACTGACTATTCTCATAGAATTAGAGGCTAAGGAGGGGTGACCTACAGTGAACCAAACCAACACCATGAGGTCAGGGAATGATAACCCGGGTGTGGGACGAGGAGTGACTGGGGCAGGGTGGCCTGAGGGTGGTCAGGGGAGGGATTGTCTGATCTGGGACCTTGAGTGATGAGAAGGAACCAGTGCTGAAGCTTCACCAACAGATTCAGCAGCAGACAGACACAGGCCTCGGTCCGGAATGTTAAGAATGTTGGAGGAAACTAAGCTGCACAGTGCTGTGTCCCGCTTGTGTTTAAATGCTGCTCATGGCCCTTGGCTGGCTGCCTGTTCTGCTTTTCAGGGCAAAGTCTTACTCAGCTTCTTGTATTGAGATAGATTTCACCAGCCCAGCATCAGGACTCTGCTTTCTTCCTATTTCAGTCCAGTCTCCCGAAAGCAGCTTGGGGAAGGTCAGCTGTTCTCCTTTCTCTTCATTCCAGTACCGGGAATTTGAGCCGGGACCTTCCCACTAGCTTTATCCCATTTTATTTGCACGTTTTCAACTAATCTGCCCAGTGCCTTTTAGGTTTTATTTGTTTTGTTCCTTATTTTGGAGGGCAGAGAGGGTGGATGGGGGAAGAGCTCGTAAAAGTAAAAGTATGCTTATTATGAAAATAGGGAAAGTACAGAAATATATAAAAAGTAGAAGGGAAAATCACTCACAGTCTACCCAGAAGTAATACATTTAACCATGTTGATTCTCTTAATATTTTTCAGTGTTTTTTCTGCAATTTAATATACAGAGCATTCACACCATTTTTTAAAAAGCATAACATTGTATAAGAGGAATGTTGCATGCCATTGAAACACTCCATTCTTGCGTCATTTAGATGGATTGTTATTTATTTAACTATTCCCCTGGTGCTGGACATCTACATTTTTCCCAGTCGCTTGCTACCGTAAATGATGCTGTGGTGCAGCGGTCCTCAACCTTTTTGGTACCAAGGACCAGTTTCATGGAAGACATATTTTCCAGGGCCAGGGTGAGGCGGGGCGGGGAGGGGGACAGGAGGTGGAGCTCAGGCAGTGGAGCTGAGGCGGTAATGCGAGCGAAGCTTCATTCACTTGCTTGCCCACCCGCTCATTTCTGGCTGTGCAGCCCGGTTCCTGGCAGGCCACAGACTGGTATCAGTCAGCGGCCACAGGAGTTGGGGACCCCTGCCGTAGTGAACACCTCTGTACGTGTGTCTTCGTGCCCCTCTGATCATCTTCCTCAGGATGCGTTCCCCCACAGTAGATCTGCTGCTGCAGAGGGCTTGGACTTTGGTACATGCAGTGAATGTCCTTACAGTTGCCCAGCTCTCCATTGAATGCCCCAAGGAAATGCAGCCTAACTCCTTTCCGTGCCTTCTCCCTTCAGAGCCTAGATGGCACAAGTAGTTGTCCAGCCCTTCCCAGCCTTCCTAACTACCACGCAACATTTGGAGGCAGTGTCCTTCTGCTCCCCCTCTCTGTCAGAACAGCGATATCCTCCCAGGCAGATCTAAAGCTATGGAGACTCTTGGCGGCCAGACCTGGATCTTGTCCTTTCTTGGTCCCCATTGTCTGGCACACTCCGGCAGTGTTACTTTCCTCCCCTCTTGCAGCTTCCTGCTCTGGAGGACCAGATCAGCACCCTCCTCGCCCCGATCATCATCTCCTCCATGACGATGCTGGAGAAGCTCTCAGACACATACACCTGCTTCTCAACTGAAAATGGCAACTGCCTCTATGTCCTGCACCTGGTGAGTATGTGGTTCTGGGGCCCGTGTTCCTCTTCCATGGGCAGTCCACTTGCCTGTCCCTTATCTGGAACTTGAGACTCCTTTAGAAGGCAGACACTGAGGCTTATGAAAACCCCCTGGGACCCGATCCTACCCTCACTGTCCCCAGGGATCGGGGCAAGTAAGGGAATCCCCTGGGGCCAACTGACATCAGCCCGCTATGCCCACAGTTTGGAGAATGCCTGTTCATCGCCATCAACGGAGACCACACCGAGGGCGAGGGGGACCTGCGGCAGAAGTTGCGTGTGCTCAAGTACCTGTTTGAGTTGCACTTCGGACTGGTCACTGTGGACAGCCAGTTCATCCGAAAGGAGTGAGTCCTCATGGCTGGTCCCCTCTGCATCCTTTGCTAAGCACCTTCTTGAGGCCAGGCTATGTGTACCCAGCCTCTGGGAAGCTGCCTGTCCACCCTGTGCCCCTGCTTCTTCCTGGTACCTTCCTGGGTGTCTAGCTGGCTTCGTGTCCCATGTCTGCATGTGAGAGAGACTGAGAAGTGTAGCGACTTTCTCAGGCGCCTGGCTCCTGGTTCCCGGCCCGTCCCACTCCCCTCCACACCAAGGCTCAGCCGAACATGGCCGTCTCTGGGCTTCCTGGGCCCTTGGTTACTTGGTCAGGTCACATGAGCTCTCCCTGCCCTAACAGGGACCTAGGACTGTGCTCTGTTGTGGAAGTTGGGGACAGCCAGCTTTTTCATGGCTCTCTCCTGCTCTTCCCCCAGGCTGCGGCCCCCAGACCTGGAGCAGCGCGTCCAGGTGTGGGAGCGCTTCCAGAGCCTGCTGTGGACCTACAGCCGCCTGCGGGAGCGGGAGCAGTGTTTCGCCGTGGAGGTGACTACTGGGTGTGGGAGCCCTTGGGCCGTGGGAGTGTCAGCTCAGGAAGGCTGTGCAGCTGTAAGGCCATCTTTCAAACCCCAAACTCATGCATTTAGAGGGTTGCCCTTCTGACCACAGAGTTGGGTATTCTGATGAGCCTCTCTACAAAATAAAACAGCACGCTCCTGCATAAACAAGACTTTTTAATGCAGTTTTGAGGCTCATGGTAAATTATAGAAATCTCTGAGGATAGCCCCCTCAACTCTGACCCCCCCAAAAATTGTATTGCACTAAACCTAGAGTGGAAAGTAGTGAAAAATAAGCAGCACCAAAGGCAAGGTTGCCCGAGTGCAGACACTATCAACTCTACAGCCAGAAAACAGCCCAGGCCTGAGGAGCTACAGTGACCATTGTCAATAACACTCCCTGACCCCTGTACAGACAAACAAAAATTCTCTGTAGGTCAGGGGTTCACACACCTCAGTGTGCATCAGGCTCATCTGGAGGCATATTAGATACAGGTCACTGAGACTCACTTTTCTCATTCAGTGGAGGTGGGAGGGTCTAGATTTGCATTTCTAACAAGTTCCCAGGTGATACTGATTATGCTGGTCCCCGAACTACACTCTGAAAGCAACTGCTTTACTGCTTTAGATGACAGATAAGAACAAACAATATGAGCTCACAGTTAACTGTCAGATGCATAAGAAAATAAGCCCCCATGAGTGAGAGTCAGAGGAGTCAATAAGCAATAGAATTAGAACCCAAGGAGCTTGATATACTGGAATTATTAGGTACAGAAAATAAAATAACTATGAAACATTTAAAAACATAAACACCACAAAGGAACCCATGTATATGTTTTAGAAATGAAAATGTAATTGTTAAAATGAAAACCTCAAGGGATGGGTTAAATAATAGATGAGACATAGTTAGAAAGAGAATTAGTGAATTGGAAAATAGATCTGAAGGAATTCATTTTCACAGCCCACTCAGTCACTCTTCCAATCAACATATAGTACCTACTCTGTGCTAAGAGGTGGGCCAGGCCATACCTCTATGCTAAAATATACAGTAAGGTACCCTAGTGTTGTCATTTTAGATTTCTTATCAAAACCCATGGTGAAACAAAGGATGTCATGGTCAGCTCTTTCTGAGACATTAGGAAAGGCTTTTTATTGCTGATGTAATGCAATTAAAATATAATCCAGCTTCCTCCCAGGCCTACCAGGCCCTGAATGATCTGCCACTGCCTGTCTTGCCCCAACCTCATCTCATGCCTGTGTCTTCCCACTCACTGTGCACTGGCAACCTGGGACATCATTCTATTTCAGGAGTACTTTGTGTTTCATTCTGCCCAGCATGGTAGTCATTAGCTACACAATGCTATTGAACAGTTAAAATATAGTTAGCTTAAATTGACTTATGTTTTATAGGTAAAGTATATCCTGGATCTTGAAGACTTAGTACAAAAAAAAAGGAAGAAATATCAAACATTCCATTAATGATTTTATATTGTATGTTGAAATGATAATATTTTAGATTCATTGGGTAAAATAAATTATTAAAATTAATTTTACCTTTTTCTTTTTACAGTAGTCACTAGAAAATAATTAATTGTACATAGGGCTTGCCTTATATATTAGTTGGACAACACTGCTTGAAACTCTCTCCCCACCTCAGGGCCTTTGCATATGTTCTTTCCTCTGCTTGTAGCATTGTCCCCACCCCCCTTTCTCTGTCAGGATTTCTTGTTCTTAAACTGACTTCTTCGTACACCTGACCCAGGTAGGTCTCTACTTCCTCGGGACCAGTACTGTATATTTCCTACACAGCACTTCTTTTCCCTGCATATTGTCTGAATCACCCACTGGATTCTAGTGAACGGACCAAAAGCCCCAAGAAGGCAGGGATGATGCTAGTCCGTCTCCCTGTTCCCAAATGTGTGGTATATAGTCTCTGCTCCGTGTGGGCTGAGTGAATGTACCCACCAGCCAGGCCCTGGAGCAGGAGAGCGGGGTGGATGACGTGGCTTCCTCTCCCTGCCCACATGTGGCCAGGCAGTGGAGCGGCTGATTCACCCTCAGCTCTGTGAGCTGTGCATAGAGGCACTTGAGCGGCACGTCATCCAGGCCATCAACACCAGCTCCGCACGGGCCGGCGAAGAGGCTTTGCACGCCTTCCTGCTCGTGCACTCCAAGCTGCTGGCCTTCTACTCCAGGTGAGCCCAAGGTCCCTGGCCCCTCGCCTGCACCCTGTCTGAAAATCACCACTTCCTGGCCAAGAAAACCTTCAAGACCTGCTTCTTCCATGAAGCCTTCTCAGATTCTTCAATTCTTCAACCCCTCTCACCTTACTCCCTTCTCTGAATTATTTCTTCCTGCAACAGTCTCAGAGTCTGAATTTTGGACTTCCTTATATGTTAGACTGGTCCCTGGTGGTTTCCCATTGGTAATTTTTTTTTAACACAACCAAGTTTTAATTTAAAAATTGATGAGTTAGTTTTCTATATATCTTGCCTTTCTCCAAAGAAGATAAAATCATCTGGCACATTCGTAAACTCCTTGAGGGCAGGGACCATGCTCCAGACGTCCTTAACCTACCTGTCCCCATCCACTGCCACTCAGGGCACTGGGCACGTGCTGACCAGCTGCCTGTCCTCTCTGCAGCCACAGTGCCAGCTCCCTGCGCCCAGCCGACCTCCTCGGCCTCATCCTGCTGGTTCAGGACCTCTACCCGAGCGAGAGCACAGCGGAGGACGATGACGAGGACGGCACTCAGGTCTCCGCCAACTCTCTGGGCTGCGGGAGGCCAGCGGGGAGCGGCCCAGAAACAGCCTGGAGGGTGCTGGCCAGGCTGCTGGGGAGGCCATGACTCCTGAGTCACAGGGCACGTGGCTGGGCATGATGCTTTTCCTGCTGCTTTCAGATAGAGGAGAAGTCTAGAATGCATGAGGTTAAAATTACAGATAGTCCCCGCTTCACCACATAGCTCTGTGAGCTGCGCAGGTGCTTGGCCCTTCTGAGCCTCGATTGCCTTATCTGTGCAATGGGACAGTGATGGCTTCTACCTCTCAGGGTTGTTTTGAGAACTAAAGGAGACAGTCATGGAGCTCAGCAGTGCCTGGGGCTTAAGGAACCCTCAGTAAGTGCTGGCCACCACTGTAGGCATCCTCGTTGTCTTCAGCGGTGGTGGTTCAGGTCTGAGTGTGATGGACTCTCGGTGGTTCTGGAGAAAGACTAGACCTCCTAGAATTCAAACATCCCTGGAAAGTGAGGGCACACGCTAGGGCTCCATGCCTGTGCTTCTGCTTCGAGGGCTGCGCTGCGAAGAAGTCCTGGGAGGTGGAGGACTGGTGGGGAGAACTGGTCAGGCGTGCTCTGACTGTGGTCCCCGTGCCTGCACAGCCTTCCCTATGGAGGCTGCGAGGCAGCCAGAACATCCCCGTGCAGCAGGCGTGGAGTCCTCGGCCCTCAGGCCCCACCAGGAGTTCCACAGGGACCGTATGTGCTGTGTGCCCATGGAGGGGGTGGGGAGGGAGAAGGGGTCGGGAGGGGAAGGGGGGAAGGTCTGTCCCTGCAGGGTTGAGCCCTCAGTGCAAGCTTCCTCCTTCTTCCCCCAGGAGACAGACAGCTTCTCGCTCCCTGAGGAGTACTTCACCCCAGCTCCTTCCCCAGGGGAGCAGAGTTCAGGTTCAGGTGAGACGGTAGGGGGAGCAGGAGGGAGGAGGGAAGGAGGCAGATGCCAGGTGGAAGCCCTGGGGAGTCCATCTGTGAGCTCATTGGGACCCCCACCTCGTCAGGGTGCAGGCACAGACACCCAGGTCTCCAGAGCACAGCACGCGGTCTGCAGCAGCCCGTCTGTTGACCTGCCAGCTCCAGCCTGAATTCACAGCCTAGGACAGCCTAGGACGGCCACTGACGTAGTTGCTTAAAGTCTTATGACCAGTTGATTCCATTTAAAAATTCATCTCTTATATGTGTATTCTCTGCCTTTTTCTTTTTTGTAATTAGTTGGTAATCAAGTAATTAAAATTAAGTAGTAATCGTACAGTGATTTAAAATATAAATA
Source organism: Furipterus horrens (assembly GCF_987537825.1). Lineage (NCBI taxonomy): Eukaryota > Metazoa > Chordata > Mammalia > Chiroptera > Furipteridae > Furipterus > Furipterus horrens. The sequence continues at coordinate 134,609,819 of NW_028327175.1, forward strand.
TTCAGTTTTTATAGTTTATACCTTACCTGTTTTTCCAGAGAATGTGGATAAACAGCAAAAATAAACTAAAAATATTCAAAATGCTATTAACAAAACATAAAAGACAACACTGCTTAGAGAAATAGATGAGCCAAAATCTGGATATTATTGTCACTTTTAATAGGCCTCACATTTTTCTCTGAAGTTCTTGGGAAAAGGGGATGTTGACGTCATCTGATAGAAGACAAAATGCCAGGGCGTCAGGAGGAGAAATTTCTCAGCAACTCAACTTTGAAAGGAATATTCTGTGTGGCTTCCTTAGACTGGTGGTCATTGACCCTGGCTGTACAGTGGGATTACTGGGGCAGCTTCAGCCAGACGCCTTAGGCTGGAGTCCAGATGTGAATACTTCTAGAAATTTCCCTGCGAGGCCAGTGAGCCTTGGGATGAGAACCAACACTGTGCACAGATTAGAACAGTAGCTGGTTCTCATCCTTGGCTGCGCAGTGGGCTCACGGGGGGTCTTTAAAAACTATTGAAGCTGGGCCTGTGTCAGAGACTCTGACTTAATTGGCCTGGGCAATTAAGAATTTATTTTTTTGAGAGCAAGAGGAAGGGAGGTATGGCGAAGCTGCCGCACACACCCTACGCTCGGTTGGAAGCTGCTCTGTCCAGCAGAGGCTTCGTGACCACGGCGGAACAAACTTTTACGCAGGACACTTTATTATGTCTGGGGGAAGGAAGGTGATTGCCTCTCTAGTGGAGACCAGCAATTAGACCTTCTTCCCTCATGCCTTTTATTGAGGAGGATACACATGGGAGATACAAGGTCAAGATTCATGAATCATCAATAGTTTGGAGGCGTTAGGGTTACAGCTACCAATAACAGATTACATGTACTAGTACAGAGGGTACAGTGACCAGTCTGTGTTATGGTTTATCAAACATCTTGATGCCACACTGGCATTAGGTGCAAGGTTTTATACATTCCTATCTAGAGACTGTTTATGTTATACTACAGATGAAGAAAGCAGAGCAAGTTCTAAAGCATAAAAGCATAATAAACATTTTTCAAATCAAATTCCTACGGAAACCCTCTGAGTGGCTTTGGGTGTATCTCACACACAGCCTTATGTTGAGACTTAAAGACAGGCACGGCCAGAATGCTGGTAGCAGTCATGCTCAGGCCGGGGCTACAATTCCCTAAACCACGAGGAGCGGTTCTCTATAGGGAACCTACAGGGAGGGGGTGGGGCATCGATTTGTTGTTCCTCTTATTTATGCATTCATTGGTTGATTCTTGTATGTGCTCTGAGCAGGGATCGAACCTGCAACCTTGGGACAATGCTCTAACCAGCTGAGCTACCTGCCCAGGGCCTCAGCATCAGGATTTTAAAAATTAGTCTCATGTGCGGCCACAGTTAAAAACAACTGGCTTAGAAGTTCTTAATGTTAGATCCATGGATGGACTGCAAGGAGCCTGAGACCCCCCAAGGTCGTGTACCAATTCATTTACGCTTGTACATTTCTCTGCAGTCAGGGTCCATAGCTGTTCTCCAAGCTTCTAATGAGCCCAAACACATTGAGAAGCACCATTTGGGGTGATGGCTGAAGTTCCCTTTTCTTCTTACTGCTCCCTTCCTTCATTCATCACAATCCTCCTCCTTGCACCTTTCTCTCAGTCGTTTTTTTTATGTCTCAGCTGTAAATAATGCCATTCCACAGTGCACAGAACTCACAGCTTATAAATAAATGGCTTGAGTTGCACTCATCCTTTTGTAAATCATGTGTTTGAGACATAGGAACAGACTTTCCCCAGAGAAACATGGTTATAAATGGTAGTTATTTGCAATAAACTATGAAAGAACACTATTATTACAAACATATAACATTTGCAATGTGTAATGGGCTCAGCAGGTTTTTGTGTGCTATGCTAGGAAGGGAAACCTAGCTCAATTGCCAGCACATGGTAGGTGCTCAGTAAAAGTTTGTTGATTGACTGTCTAGGGAAATGTAGACCATGTGCTGCCTCCTATTGGAGAAACACTGTTGTAGCCAGGTACGGGCCTAAAGGAGTAGAAAGGGCAGAAACAAGGAAGGGATTAGGGGAGCGAGGAGGGGGTTGAGGTACGTGCCTTCCACATTGCCAGGTGCATCTTCAGGCACCTGTTCCCAGCACCAGGCTCTGGGGAGAGCTCTTTCCAACCCAGGCTGCTCCAGGCCTGGTATGGCAGTTTGCCTGCATTTTCCAGCTTGGAACAGGATGGGAAGGGCAGAGCTGCTCCAGCCCACGCTAAGTGCTTGCCCTGGCCAGGTGCTCTGAGTAGATGGGACGGGGCCATCTCTGTCCCACACTTCCCCTCTAACAAGCTGTTGGGCCATTATTTATATTCTCCAATTATTTATGTTGTTATTGTATTACCTGTGGCCTACAGGTAGCACCATCTGGCTGGACGGGGAAACCCCACCTGCCGATGCATCCCAGATCCAGGTGAGTTTCTTGAGGGGTGGGGAGGGAGGGGGATATGTGGGCACCAGCTCACCTGAAATGCTGCAGTGAGTGCTGGGGACTCTGAGGTCTCTCCTCCAAGTAACTTCTGCCACCTCAGAGCTGGCAGTGTAGGGGACAACTCAGCTCAGAGGTGGTGGGGGGGTGTGGAAAAGGTGACCTCGGCTCCTGAGAAATCCCCACTCTCCTCACCGGTCTTGGGAGTGAAAGTCCAATTTTTAATATGTGTGTGTGTGTGTGTGTGTGTATTTTAATGAAAATTAAATATATTCACTGTAGAAAATTTGGGAAATACAAAAGTAAAATATGGAAAAGGAATAAAATCTCTGCACATACACATATTACATACATACTTTTTCTTTTATCAAATTTGAATCCTAATGTATTTCATCACTCTTTTTTCCTTAAGCATTTTCTCATGGACTAGGCACTCTTTAGCAGTGTGGTTAACGACTGTTCGAGAGTCCACGCATGTGTGTTATTACCTGTGTAGGAAATCCCCAGGACAGCTGGCTCAGTGTATCCAGCCTTTTGCTTTTATCATAAGTCTGCAGTGACTTCCTTACGGAGATGTCTTGGTGGCATCGCTAATGAGTTCCTTAATTATCTACTTTTTCCCACCAAAGACTGTCTTACTCAGAGCTTCTGTAAGACTGGAGTCTCACTCATTTAGTGATTTTATGCCTCAGTTTCCCCCATTACAATGGCTGTCATGATGTTCTGGGGGTGGTTGAAGCGATAGAATATTGCTTTACTTTAAATGCCTTCATTTATGTTGAAGACGTAGGGAGGGAGCTTCTCGCCCTCATTCCACCCCTCTGTTGTTCCTGCCTTTTTCATTTCCTCGTTAGCGCCCACCACCTCTGCTTGGCCCCCAGTCCTGACTCTGGGTGGTAAAGCCCAGAAGAAGCTGAGAGAGAGGCAGACATTAGACCTGGAGGTGCTAGAGTGGTGTCCGCAGAGGGCGGGGATTGGAGAGCTGGGATTTCCTGGAGCTAAAACGTGTGCTCCCCGTGGCTCACAATGAGGGTGGTGAATGGGCAGCCATGGCTGGATCCAACATGGGGCGGAGGCCAGACAGGCCCCCTACCTCCTCCCACGACAGCTCCTTCTCCTCCGCAGATAGCTGAAGACACCCTCCAAACACTAATCCCTGACTCCCCAGCCCCTTCCTGCCCCAGAAGGATTTTCCTGGACGCCAGTGTGAAAGAGGGTTACTGCCCCATGGTGCCCCACACCATGTACTGCTTGCCCCTGTGGCCCGGCATCAGCATGGTGCTGCTGACCAAGGTACAAGCACCCCCTGCCCCGGCGATGCTGAGGCCTGGACACCTTCCCCATGGGCTGCCTGGCCCCTGCCGTCTGCTTCTTCCCGTAGAGTCCCAGTGCGCCCCTGGCCCTTGTCCTATACCAGCTGCTGGACAGGCTTTCCCTGCTGGAGAAGAAGCTGAAGGAGGGGCAGGAGTCCCGGAGCTCCCTGCGGTTCCACCCCCTCCTGGGGGACCTGCGCCAGAGGATGGACAAGTTTGTCAAGAGTCACAGGGGACAAGAGATTCAGGTGAGGCCCTGGTCCTCAGTGTGCCCACCTCTGGGAGAGTCGGCGGGGCCCCCGCACCAGTGAGGGCCAGTGGCTCTGGATCCTGCCTCTGCCCCACCCCCCAGCTTTGTGACCCTCGTTTCCCTGTTAGGAAATTGTGACAAAAACTTACAACAGCACTTGACATTTCCAGAACAATTTTATGCAAGTTTGGTAGAACACGAATTATAATTCCCATCTTTTTAGGGGGGGAAACCGGGACTTAGATTGCAACTTGGCCAGGATAACTTGGGGGAGCCAGAGCCTGACTCCAGGACTCAGTAAAGGCCATCGGTCTGCCCCTGATGCGCCTAACAGCTTGGCAGATCTCAGGGAGACCTCTCCCACTTCCTGCGGGGCTTAGAGCTCAGGTGGGGAGACAAGGCAAACAGATAAGGGACGGTGCCCAGGGCAGTGCCCAAGCAGCAGGAAGCAGGGCACAGTGGAACCTGGAGCCTGGAGGATAGACTGCTTTGGGATGAGCCGTGGGCAGTGCCAGGGTCTGCGTGGGGAACTGAGCGAGAGTCGCTGTGGCTGCAGCGCGCATTGGCCTGAAACTGAGCAGGCGGATTGGAGGAGGCAGAGCAAGCCCGTGAAGGCCAGACCGACACAGTCCGGATTCCCGGCTCAGAGCAGCCAGAAGGCCGTGCTTCAGGGCTTCACAGTGGCGGCTGTAGAATGCCAAGTTATTCTCTAAGGAGATAGCCCAGGGCTCCTGCCCAGCGCCCATCACCTGCCCGGTGTCCTCCCTCCCTTGAGTCACTTGCCTATCACTGATGGCATCCATTCCTGTGTCTGTGCCTGCCAGGCAGTGAGCCCAGTACTCGCCACACAGAAACTGCTTTTTAAATGAACACCTGCCAAGAGAGTAGAACGTGGTGGATAGTGGGTGCAGGAGCTGGGGGGCCTGCCAGAGACCCCCACTCTGGCTATGCAAGGGCACGTGTGTGCTGGGCCTAGATGAGCCTTCCGGAGGTGCCCCCTCTCAGAGCCTGGCATCTGAGGGTCTCCTGGGGACCTCGCTGTGGGCTCACCATCAGGAAGCTGACCTGTCCCCTGTCCTCCTGCAGAGCACCTGGCTGGAGTTCAAGACCAAGGCCTTCTCTAGAAGTGACCCCGGATCGTCCTGGGAGTGAGTGGTGGGCTCACCACAGGGCAGGGGGAGGGGTGGGCAAGTTGCCTCCAGGCCAAGAGGGAGAGAGTGTTCAGGTAGGAGCTTCTGAAGGGAGAAGGGTTCTGGGAGCATGGGATCCAGCCCAAGGACTCTGGAGGGAGGCTGGGAAGCCGAGAGGCCAGGGGCTGAGGAGGAGGACTGTGAGGACCCAACACTGGGGACTAACTGCTGGGTCTGGCCCAGCTGCAGTGCAGCCTCGAACATGCCACATCCCCCCACTTATTGGTAAAATAACCCACGGCCTTGGACAAATTCCACAAACTTCATCCAAGTGCACGGAGTGCCACGCATGGGGGAAACTGGGAAGCTGCCTCCTGGGTCATGAGACTGAGGTGCACTTCGTCAGCTGTGTCGGTCATGAGTGCGCGGGCAGGGCTGACCCCCACGGGACGAGGTGTTCTCTTAGGGCCCTTCCCGCTGTGACACCCGCCTCTCCTGGTGCCCAGGCTGCTCCAGGTGTGCGGGAAGCTGAAGCGGCAGCTTTGTGCCGTCTACCGCCTGAGCTTCCTGACCACAGACCCGGGCCGGGGAGGCCCCCAGCTGCCCGAGCACCTGCAGGACCAGGTCCAGACGCTCATGCAGTGAGTGTGGGGGTGACCCCAGATGGCCAGGGTGGGGGTGGGCTGTACCTCCCCACACTCCACTCCTGCTTTCCCGGCAGAGGAAAGCTGATGGACTGGAAGGACTTCCTGTTGGTGAAGAGCAGGAGGAATGTCACGATGGTGTCATATCCTGCTGTCTGAGTCCCAAGCTGACCCAGAAAAGCCCCTCGTATGCTCCTGTCCCTCCACCTGCCCACTCTGAAAGGCTCGTGGCTTTGGGGTGGGAGAAGATCCATTCCACCACCTCAGCTTCTTTTCTCTGAGTAGCAATAATAGGAAATAGTGTCCTCAGTGCCTGTCTGTAGGAATGCTCCAAGGAAGAATTCAGAAGTCCCTGGTGGCCCATAGTTACTTTGAAAAAGCCTTTGAATTCATTCCTGTGGTGTTGTCCAGCCAGCAAATTGCTAATGGGCATTCCTCGAGGGACGGGGTCCTGGGGATGGGTCTGTCTGAGAGCCATGTCCTCCTGCTTAGAGGCCACAATTCACAGCAGGACATGAAGGCTCTGAAAAGGCCTGCAAATATGTGTCTCCCTGTTTAAGAAACCATGTCCAAGACTTGTAAGACCCATTTACTGGATAACACTATAGTTTTACTAGACCCTGATTTTCCCTAAAAGTTTATATAAAGCAGCTTTGCCTATGTTAAAATCTCTTAAGGGTCTGGTCTCCAGTCCCCGAAACTTCTGCCTTCAGTGTGCAGGTGAAAGGAATGAGAGAGCCACCAGCCACTGCCGTCCATGGGTGTCTGTTCCCAACCTTCCAGCCTCTCGAGGTGACCCGTGGAGCTGAGCCAAGCCACGGTGAGGTGCGAGCGTTGGGCGGTCAGCCCGGCTCACTTGTTGCCTCTGTGGCTTCTCCCCTCCACCAGCCTCGCCATGTGTGTCATTTAAACGCGTCCCTCATGAAAATCATAAAATGTGAACCCATGTTCCTTTTGCGTCCAGAACTCCCTGTGTGAAATGTGCTAGAGTCAGGATTCGTTGTACTTGTATCTTAGAACTTCTCAGAGTTGGGGGTTCAGAGGTAAAGGGAGATCTGGGAGAGGAGATCCTAAGGGTTGGCTGAAATGTTAACCTGTGGGGAGGGGCAGGCGTGGCAGGCCTGGCTTCTTACCCCACCGCTTAGCCTTGTAGAAGCCTAGGTCAGGGACAGAGAAGCACCCTCCCTGGTTCCTAGCCTCTTAGCGCCTTAACTCAGACCTTAACCTACCTGGAAGACTTCCCAGGCTTGGTGCACTTTATCTACGTGGACCGCACCACCGGCCAGATGGTGGCCCCTTCTCTCAGCAGCAGTGACAGGACCTCATCGGAGCTGGGCAAGGGGCCCCTGGCTGCCTTTATCAGAACCAAGGTAACTGGCCCACTCTTCACGGCCCATCAGACAGGGGTTGCCAGCCCGACCCCTGCCTGGGAGGGACTGGCCCCATGCTCTCAGGGCTCCGTGAGGCTCTGAAGCACCCGCTCAACCCCACCCCCAACCCCTACTGTTCTTCTGACAGTATCTGTGCCCAGCTCTGCAGGCTCCAAAGGATAGTGGCTTGTCTCTGTCATTCTGGGGCCTAGGGTGACACCCAGGGCCACATGGGCGTCAGTCAATGCCAGGGTGCTTGCTAATATCCTGTATTAGCAGAGACTGGGCAGCAACGTCAGAGGAGAAACGGCCAGAGCCCACCCTAGTGCCTGGCGTCCATAAATGCCCAATAAATGTTTGTTGAATTAAATAAAACAGAAAGAAGAAACACAGCTTAATCAATCTGACTGCCAGAACTTCAAACTTGGTCATTTCTATTCAGGAAACATTCTCTGGGGATTTTTTTTTTTTCCTTAACTGACTCTTCTTCCTGGCAAACTAGTATTTTTGGTGAGGAGGAGGGAGGATTCTCCTTCACTTTCTAAACTGTATGAACACACAGACACACACACACACATTTTTTTTTTTCTTACATCCAAATAAAGTATATCCTCCTGGTTAAAATCAGATGGGTGGCAGAGGCCTGTGTTGGAAATCCCGCTCTGGCTCTCGCTAGCTTTGTGGCTGGGGTGTTACTTAGTGTAAATTCCGTTTCCTTGTCTATTGACGTGGAGCTATTGCAGAGATTACAAGTGCACAGAACGGCGCATGTGGAACACTTCGTGCCGTATGTGGCACAGCCCAGACATAGAATTGACTGAGTATTCACAGGCACCATCCATCATCATCTCCTCCTTCTCCTCCTCCTCCTCCTTCGCCTTCTCCTTCAGCTCTGTCCCCTCTTTCCAGAGGTAGCTGGGTTCTCTTGGGACATTTCTCTTTGTTTTTCTGTGCAGGTTGTTAGAGCAGAGCCCTTTCTGTCTGTGCAATTGTGTTTACCACATTCCCACTTCACTTTCTATCGGGTGCATTTCCTCGTGTCATTAATTCTTCATAAACATGATTTCTAACAGCTCTGCAATAGTCCGTCATGTGGATGCGGTGTAATTGACTTAGCCATTTCCCCGATGCTGAACACGAGGATTGTTTCCAGGCTTTCGCTATTATAAATAATTCCGCAGCACACACCTGTGTGCATCTGTCTTTGTCCTCATCTCTGATTATTTTCTCATTGTGCATTCCCAGAAATGGAATTACTAAGTCAAATGGGAGGAATGTTTTTAAGATTATTGATACATGTTGTCAAATTGCTTTCCTGAAAACATAGCAAACCCATGTATTTGTTTGCAGATTTAATTAGACATTACATTGTGGGCAAGTTTGGAGTGAAACACGCGTGCCTTCCACTCAGCTTCTTGATGAGAGGGCTCACCAGGCCTTCCCCAGCCCTGGGAACTGGGCAGCCCACTGTCCCCACTGCCTGCCCTCAGTCACAGACAGCGTCAGGGAGTCCTTGAATTAGGCCAGAGAACGTGGCAGAGGGCGTCTAAGTCACGTAGGGCTCAAGCTCCATGTTTCCATCAGACCCCTCGGGGAGCCTAGTTTGGGCCTCGCCCCTACAGTAGAGGACGTGCCGGGATCAGGGTGCCCTGTGTGTTCAGACCCTTTGCCAGCCCCTTCCCGGCCTAGGACCTATGTATGCAAAGGTTCCCAGCCAGGAGGGGACCAGTGAGTGGCTGGCCACCCCTCATCTCCTACTGTGTTAATTAACATTGTCTCTGGCTGGTTTCTGACCTGAAGGATGAGGTTACTAATTTACAGCTGGTGTGCATAGCAAAGTTATATGAAGTGTTTTACGTGTGTGGTCGTCAGGCAACTGGAGGGGTAGTCCACTCGCCCACGCAGCGTGGACTTATCACTGAGCCCCTGCTGCGGGCCGAGGCTGAGCCTGGCACTGAGGGAGGCGATGAGCAGCACAGCCCCCGGCCCCAAAGGAGCTCCTCCTCTGAGTGCTTTTCTGCCCGTGGGGGCGAGATCCTGGGCTCTGCCTGCACAGGGAGGGGGCCCACCCTGCGGCACGCCCTGGGAGTGATGCTGAGCGCTGTCCTTCCCCAGGTCTGGTCTCTGATCCGGCTGGCACGCCGGTACCTGCATAAGGGCTACACCACGCTGCTCTTCCAGGAGGGGGACTTCTACTGCTCCTACTTCCTGTGGTTCCAGAATGAGATGGTGGGTATGGCTTTCCGTTCCCGCAACCCTTGGCTTCTTCCTGCAGACTGTGTTCAGGCTCTCTTCACCTCCTCTTGTCCCTGACAGAGCTGACAGATCAGCCAAGCTGGCTGGGACCCAGAACGCAGAGGTCCCATTTTCACACTGGCTTTATGACCCTTGGACCCAACGGTCTGACAAACTCGTGCTGTTGTTCAAGGCAGCGTTCACGTACCGTGTGAACAAAGGGACAAGTGCCTGTGTGAGGAGGGCTGCTCAGATCACGTGCTTCCTCAGCGGTGCATCAACAGCACCCACTGCCCTTAGGAAGCACGGCACACCTGTTCTCATTGCAGAGCTGGGTAGACCAAGGCTCAGAGCAGTCGACCAGCCTGCCCACGGTGAGGCTGGCTGCGGCTCGGGTCTCTAGATCTTGCTATTCCTGCAGTGCACATGCATGGGCTGGGAACGTCCTGTCTGTGCCGTCCCCATGCCTGTCTGGACTCTCTCCCTCCCGCCCCCCCCTTTCCTTTGCTTTCCTTTTCCATTTCTCTCTTTGTTTTCTCCTTGTCACCGTCAGTATTGCTCCAGCTCTCTAAGGGACGTTTCTTCTGCCCCTCTCATGCCCCTGGTCCCTGTTCCCTTGTCCTCCACCCATGCCTTGCTCTCTCTCTGCTCTTGGTGAGAGGGGACCCTGAGGCGATAGCCTGTCCCTTTCCATGGTGCAGCTATTGGAGTCTCTCACCACTATCTCGTAACCCCACATCCACACAGCCTTCCGCAATGGTTGGAGCAGGTATCGTTGACCCCATTTTACATGTTGGAGAAACCAGTGACCTGGAGATCAGACGCCATGGCCAGGGTCACTAAGGTATAGGTGATGAAGCCAGATTCAAAAGGCTCAGTTCTCTTGGCCTGTAGCCTGCTCCCATCTTTGCTCTGTGTCCTCAGAACTTCTAGAGTCAGCACGGCTTTGTGTGTTTGGTTGGCCCCACAGGGTAATAGGCTAAAGTGAAGCTGTGGTGTGGGGAGTCCTAGTGTGAAGTCTGGCTGCACCTGCACCATCATGTGTGGCCACTTCACATGGCCAAGTCCCCACCCCACCAGCCCACGCAAGCTTTCTGAGGAGCCCCATAGCTGGGCCTGGCACACCGTGGATACCTGGTGGATCTTGATTCCCTTCCCCTCCAGATCCTACCCTGGGAGTTCCCAGTGTTTGCAAAGGGAAATGGGCCTTCTGATAATGCTTTGCTCTTCATGACACCTCCCCGGGTCACCTCCCAGTGGCCCCCTGAGCATGCTGACCCAGGTCCACGCATCGATGGCAGTGAGAGCTACCGTGTGCCAATCACAATGCTCAGAAATTTACACACATTATGTCTAATGTTCACTGGGGATTATTGCTATTCCTGCTTTACCGATGAGGAAACAAGGTACAAGAGGTCCATGGGTTCTCCCAGCACTAAGCACACACCAGGCAGGGCTGAGTCAGGCCCTGAACCTGGTGCATCTGACCCACAGCCGTGTTCTTCCCCCCACATCTACCACCTCCCCAGTCATGACCCTCTTCCTCTTCCTCAGGGGTACAAACTCCAGCTCATCGAGGTGCCTGTCCTTTCTGATGACCTGGCCCCCACGGGCATGCTGGGAGGAGACTACTACAGGTGATGCTCATTCAGAAGGCTGTTGGGGCTCTGGGTGCACAGAGGCTGGGCGATAGGTGACAGCTCCTCCTTCAGGACAGCCCCACCACCACCACCATGAGGAAGCTAGAAACCCTCGTAGACGCTGCTCGCAGCCCGGCGCAGCCCCCAGTGAGAGGGGAGAGAGCAGAGCACATTCAGGTTCTGCACACCTTGCTGTTGGCACGCTCTTGGCAGCATCTGCAAATGTCTGTGCTGGAGCCCCAGAACCTCCCTGCTGGCTCTGTGGCACCTTAGCTAGAATGCTGCCATCAACAAGCCCCACAGGGGACTGAGAACCCACAGGGATGGGGCGTGGCAGCCTGGGGCTGGGCCTTGTTCCGTTAGGTCAGCAAGGGGCTGGGCAGGCCTTGCTGGCCCCGGTTCCGGGAGCCGGTGAGGTGACAGTGCTTGCAAGGTGCTGGAAGAGGTCATTGAGTATGGATGAAGCCGTGGCCTCGCTCCTGAGTCCTGTCCTCCCTTTTCCTTCCACAGGAAGCTCCTGCGCTACTTCAGCAAGGGCCACCCAGCTGAGACTGTCAAGTGCCATGAGCTGCTGGCCCTCCACCTGTCCGTCATCCCCACGGACATGCTGGTGCAGCAGGCGGGCGAGCTGGCCCAGCGCCTCTGGGAGGCCTCCCGCGTGCCCCTGCTCTAGGCTGCCTGACTGCCAGTCTCCACCCCCACCCCCACTTGCAGATGCTCCCCACAGCAAGAACCTCTTCCTGTCCATGCAGGCCACCCGAGGGTGGGACAGTCCCCAGGGCAGCCCTAGGATTGTTCTTTTCTTTTTTTGTTTGTTGTTTTATTCTGTTTCCGCCCCTTAGCATTGCTTAAAGAAACTACACCTAGAGCAGCCTCCACTCCAGGCAGTGACCAAACCCCTAGACTCCCCCATCCTGCGGAGTGGGGCCCGGAGGTTCCTTCAGTCTCTTTAAACAGCAGGGGCTGCGAGGTTCAGGGCTGCGATGTTCAGGGCTGCCACCTGTTGATGTCCAGGAGAAAGGGAGGATGTCTCCAGCACTGGCCGTGTCTGAAGACACCTACCCCATGCCTCTGTTGAGGGAGGATGAGCTCTCCTGGGAAGCTGTTTCCCTCCCCAGGTGGAAGGTGCTCCACTGGCTGGGGCTGAATTCCAACTCTGCCACTTCCTGTCTGCAGCTCTGGGCAGGTTTCCCAAACTAAGGCTGTCTCCCCTTGTGTGGGGTGACAGCACCTCCCTTTCCAGGTGTTTGTGAGGGCTGCTGGACACCCGCCAGGTGCTCAATAAATGCTGGTTACAGGTATTGGTATTGTCCAAGTCAGACACGCCTGGGCCCCTTGACCCTTCTCAGTGCCCAGGAGCCCTGGACACGCCTGGCCTCTCGGTGCCCCTTACAGTTCTCAGCTCCTCCCAAGCCCCACCTGGTGATCCGCACTCCAGCTCTGGACCCCAGGCAGTCCTGTGTGCCTGAGATTGAGATCCGCTGCCCGACGGGTGCAGCCTCCAACCTAGGAGCTCCCACCCAGGACGGACATGAGGATGAGAGGCCACTGCAACTCTGGGCCTGGGGAGAGGCGACATGGCAGAGGTCAGTGCCCAGCGCTGCAGCACAGCGGGTTCGTTCCTGATGTGCAGACGGCAGCCTGCAGTCAGAACTGCTGCCGATAAGGCTGTTCTTTCCCATTGAGGGAACAGCCTGGGGGCACAGCGGTACTAAGAACTGGAACCACACCTTGGGCTAACGTGCTCAGAAGGTGACTGTGAGGGCAGAGTCCCCTGAGGTAATGGGGACTGCATTCCTCCTTAATATGATTTAGTGGACAGAAGTTTAAAATGTTGATTGTGGAAAATACTAAAGAGCACAAAGGGGAAACTAAGCCTGGAAGCCCCCAAACCCCACTGTTTAGGGTCCCCACTTCTGCCCCTTAAATTTGAGTAGCTGCTTGATGTCCCATATTCAGGTTAACTTTCAAAATTCTAATAACACAGGTGAGCATCCTGAGTGGGATTTTGGCAGAGCTTTGCAGGTGGAGGTTTGAGAGGAGAAGGTCCTCAGACCACCCCCTTAGTCAGAAGCACTTTTTCCACATATTCTCCCAGTTTGGAGATGAGTTTCTAACGGCGGGTTTCTAGAACAGATGTCAGCAGTAAGGACACTCCCAACTCCTCAGCTGCTTTTTTCCTACAGGGGGAGTGGCCTGCTAACTAATGGGCCAAGAATATAGAGGCTCCTAATTCAAGACAGGCCAGGGGATAGTAAGAGGGTCCTTTAGCTCAAGATACCTACGGATGTGATCTTTAAGCCCAGAGGATTCTTGGGGAAGGTGCCAGGAAACAGAAATGTCCAGGCCTACAAAAGAAAACGGTGGCCCTGATAGGTGTGGCTCAGTGGGTTGGGCATCATCCCTCAAACCTAAAGGTCACAGGTTTGATTCCTGCTCAGGGCACATACTGGGTTGCAGGCCAGGTCCCTGGCTGGGTACGTGCGAGAGGCAACTGATCGATGTTTCTCTCCCTCTCTTTCTCCATCTCTTCCCCTCTCTCTAAAGTAAAAAAATAAAAACCTTTAAAAAAAGAAAAGAGTGAACACCAAGAATTGCAGACGAGTGAACTGGCTGCAAGCCCCTCAGGCCCCTGCAGCAGCCTGTTGAGCTCGGGGTTAAGCATTTGGGAGAGAAAGCGTGGCTCTCTGGGGCCTGAGGACAGATGTGGCCCTCTCCACAGTTTTGCTGAGGCCCTGGGCTCCCTGAGGGGTTCACCACCCTACAGGCCAGCAGGACAGGGAGTGGGAAGCAGAGTCGAATCCCAGCCTCTCAGGTTTGCCACTCAGCACATCCCAGACATTTAATTCCTTAATGAGAGGCAGGACAGCACAGTGAGCACTCACTGCCACATACCCTTTGCTGAGCCTCAGGGCCCCTGTGGTCAGCACAGCGCAGCCCACGTGAGCCCTAGAGAAGTATCAGCACAGAGGTTACTCTCCGGAGGCCTGGAGGCAGCAGGACTTCTGCCTGGGTAGCAGGCAACCTCCCGCAGCTCTGTCCTGTGTGGACTCAGGGGGGGGCGGGGGAGTGTGTGCAGCTCAGCGTCCTTTTTAGTGGTGGCCCAAGGCCAAGTGTGGCAGCAGGACGCAGCTCCTCCTCTCTTCCCACTCTCTCCCTGCCCCTCCTCCTGCCTGAGGAGGCACAAAATGCTGATGGCAAGCAAATTCCTGGTCCAATACCGGGCAGAAATGGCCGCAGGTCTCAGCAGAGCCATGAGTGCCTCTCCCTGCTCTCCTTGGAGACTAGCTCACTGGGAAGCCAAGGGACGCCTGAAGCCTGAATACGACGCAGTGGTGATCGGAGCAGGTAAAGCAGGCTGAGCCAGAGCTGAGGGCTGCACAGGGCAGCCTGCTCAGAGGCCTGGAGCGTCCCCCTCCCAACCTTCTCTGTTTTCTGGGCACAAGCTGTCCAGGAGTTGGGGCCAGGGAGAGCAAAGGCTGTGGTGGGAAGCCCACAAGTCTGCGAGCGGGCACCGGGGTTCTGGGGCTGGCTCTGCCGCCTACTTGCGTGTGGTCTGGAGCAGATGCTTGCCCTCTCTGGGCTTGGGTCTTCCCATCTAGAATGATGAGGGAGGGCTAGGTCATTCTATCTTCTGTGACATTTGCTGGTTGCCACCACATTCTTGAGAAGCACATGATGGGTAAGGGTTAGAAAGAAAAAGCCCTGGAACAATAGATCAGTGACATCCAGCCACCTCAAGTGGCCTGAGCTCTGGTCACCACAACCTCATCACTAAGGTCACCCATCCCCAAAGGAAACGAATTGTCCCATATCGGGGAGTTAGGAAAAAATAGAAATGAGTCCCAGAGATCCGAGTGCATGTCCGCAGAGGGTGACAGACCCCACTGCCCTGCACATGTCGGGTGTGGAATCTGCAGCCGTGGTTCCACTACGTCTGATGACCCCAGGCTTCAGGGCACCCAATTCTACCCGGTGGTTGGAGGTTAGCAGGCTGAGACAAAGCTGCCCTTCCTCAGGACCTGTTGTTCATACTCACAAAGGGCCTGAATTTCAACTTTTGACATTATTTCCAACTGGGTTTATACAGAGAGACAATGGCAGGCCTGAGAAAAGAACATGCCCATCAGTCAGCTTTAAGCTGCAGCCTGTCTCGGGGTTCCTGCCTTTTTGTGCATCCCGAGAGCAGATGTGTGCCAGGGGATGTTTAACAGTCACCCCCAGAGAAAGCGTATGCGTGTACACACACATCAGTTTATTAGAAATGCTGTGGAGCGCACAGTTTTACAGGTGAAATGGCTGTACTCTTAAGTTCCAGATAGCCAACTGATTCTCACCCAATTTCTGTGATTTTTGCCAAACTCAACAGCCAACCTGTGGTTGCTATTGACAAATGCAGGTAGGTCCCCCCCCAAAATGTCTGATATTTTTATTCACTTTAAAGAGTAGACTAAAAGTGAAATACATGAAACAACGATTTATACCCAAGCTTCATTCCTTCTTCGGTGATGGAACCCACTTTTCTCGATCAGATGACAGCTTTTGGATTCTGGAAGAACATTTCCTCCATCCTCTGTGCTATTCACAGTGTTAGCTACAAGCACAACACACTGATGAGTCTTATCTCTGCATCGCTGAAGTCACACTGATACCTGGGAGCCACCTTGAAAATGACTCTGATTTAGTCATCTGACTCAGGGTGCCTAACAATGACCCAAGAGCATGTGAAAATGCAGTTTCCTGGGCCCTGAACCTGGCGACTAGGATTCTCAGGATTGAAGGTGACTCCGGAGGTCATCATGTCTAACTAACCCTTTGAGTGGATCCCAGAAAAGCACCTGCAGCCCAAATGTTCAGGAACCCTTCTTGAGAGCAGCTCTTCTGCAGAGCCCCAGTGCCTGCTGCTTAAGGATCCCAGGAGTCAGGCCTGGAGATTAGCTGAGCCTGCAACTTAAGGCCACTTCAAGGGGCCAGGGGAGGTCACCAGAAGCCATGAGAGGGCTCAGCCAAGACTCCCAGGGAGGTGGAGGGTGGAGGGAGGAGAGATTCTTGACCTTTGTCATTTGAGGTGTGTTTGTGCATTTGTGGGCTTATCTGTGATGACTGAACTGGAACCCAGTTGCCTGGAAGCCTTTATTAGTTTTCCAAGATTTATAATCAGCACTAATTAAAGAACCAATAGCTACCATTTATTGTAGGTCTGCTAAGGGCCAGGGCTTTACATTTATTACTGGTTATTCTCTCTGCGACACTGCAAGGTCCCCAGCATCCTCTCTGTTTTACATATGAAGAAGCTCAAGGCTCCTGGCCTTTACACTGACTCTCTCAGGGCCATGCCTGGTAAGTAGCAGCAGCCGGGCTGAGCGCAGGGCAGCTGGCCTTTACGTTGTATGTATTTGAGAGCAGGGCTTTTCAAACTGCAAGTTGCAGCCTATTTATGAGTCCCACCCAGCAATATTTTTTTAATTTTCTTAAGAGAATTTTCAAAAGTGTGTAAAAATGGCATATCCACCAACACTTGAAAAAATAAAATATTGTCAAGTAGATCATCACCTGCCAATCACATAATAACGATTAATATCAGTTCATGAAACTTTTGTTTCGGTGAAATACCCTTGCAAGTGGAGGCTGTGCCAACCACAGTGCAGGATGCATTTCTTCCTGTGGATCATGTTTGAGGAGGTTTGGAAACCCTGTGCTAGAGAGTCCTCGAGTGGAAGAGAGGTTGACTCAATGACCTCTAAAACTCTGGGAGTTTCTATGTGGAAAATTAAAACAAAATCAGCCCAGCTGTGAAGAAATTCATCCCACGGGTCATTGCTGTTCCCCTATTTATGGATGTTTGTGAAATTATCAGTTGAGCATTTTATTTGAGTCAACACAGCATTCAGGTTTGTTCTCAGAGAATGGACATCTTCTGACATCTCTGAAGATGCAGGATGACCTTTTATCACCAGGGACAGACACATGCCAAGTGGTCCAGAGTAAGATCCACCTCCTTCCCTGAAAATGACCAGGGCCTGTTCTCTGCCCAACAAGGATTCCCCGTAGGCAGCTGCACCTTCTCCTGAAAGTAAGGAAAGAGGAGGCCGCTCAGGCCCTGGGACCCCTGTGTCGGAACAGCCTGTGAGAAGGCCCATTCCAGGCCCTGCCAACAGCCTGCTGAGTAGACTCTGGGGAGGGGTCTGGGAGTCTCGGCATTTGCATGAGTCCTCAGCTGACCCTGAGGCTTCTCAGAGCTGGAGAGGCACTTGCTAGCAGTGGGCTTGGTGTGGAACATGGGATCCAAGCCAAGTCCAGGGCTCCTAACCCAAAGGCAGCCCTCTTAAGGTTTTTGGACAGAAACTTTATATGTGAGGTAGGTAAGTCTGCCCAATATTCTGGCACCCATGAAGCTACTCTAGCAAACATGGAAACGATATGTTTATTCCTCCCTTTTGGACTGTGCTTATTTTATTTGGGGGGGGGGGGCACTGGGGACAAACCCATGTACCCAAAACCTTTTGGGCACTGTTGTGAGCCACACTCGGCTAAACAAGCCAGGCTAGACAGCAGCTGTCCACACGACCTGCGCTTCCCTGGACAGCCACTGTGCCATGCCAGACGGAAACCTCCAGCCTCAGCGAACTGGTCATGTTCCCTTCCTCTTCCCTGCCAAGGAAACTGTGATGCTCTCCCCCAGCAGTCACCCACTTGTCCCCCATTGACAGATGCTCAGCAATATGAGGCGTGGTGGGAGAGCTTTCATCTGATGACCACAGCTTCCTCCTTGCCCCTCACTGCAGCATGCAGCTCCTGGCCAAGTCAGGGTGAAAGGACATCTTTCAAGCCAGGGGAAGGACCTGGGTTTTCTGACTCCCAAAAGACCAGGTGTTTTAAGGCATCAAGCTAGATGCTATTCCAATACCCAGGTACAGGTTTAGGGGGTCCCCCAAGTTTCTGCTACCTCTCCAGCATCTTCACAGGCATGGGGGCAGGGATGGGTGACCACACTACTCAAGGAATGTATCTGTCTGCCCACTGACTGGTCTTGCTTTCCTCCCCTCTCCCTTGTATCATTGCAGGTCACAACGGGCTGGTGGCTGTGAGTACCGCCCCCCCTCGCCCCACTTCACTAGCCCCTAGGCATGTGGCTCTCAGTAGCTTTGGGAGAGAAGGAAGGGCAAGCTAGTTCCCTCTCCCTGGGGCTGACCGGTGACTGGGTTAAATGGACATCTGCAGCAGTTCAAGAGGATGTCAGGGGCTCCCTCTCCTCTCCTCTCCTCTCCTCTCCTCCCCTTAATACATGCAGATTTTCCCCTTGACCGTGGGAGAGTCAGGGGACTTAAAGAGGTGGGGAGATGAAAAGCTGGGGATGTGTGTAACTGGCATAGCCTGCAAGCCGTGTTGAGTCTGGGGATCAGGTAACTAGAGCTGGGTGGGGCCGTCGGCTCCAGATGGTGGGCAGTCCTCTGTGTAGAGCCCTGTGGTCCCCACTGGGTCTGGGCCATGCTGGGCACACAGCAGCCACACGGTCCTAAGTGCACCCCGGAGACAGCGAGGAAGCCAGGCAGCAGAGGCGGTGCCGCTCAGCGCTGGGCCAGGGCTACCCTGTGGCTGTGTCTCTCAAACCTGAGCTCACATGCAACTCGGAGGCCGTAGTGTGCTAGCGAGTGTTCAGGACACAAGGCGAACACGGGTCATCTTCCTGAAGCAGTGGCAGCTCTAGAATATCACTCACTACAGGGGACTTAGCCACATCGGGGAGTAAAGAGACATGTGTAATTCTCAATGCTTTCCCTGACGTATCCATTTTACGTGAACATTTTACAAGGGGGCATTCTGTAACTCAACCAATCAGTAATTTAAAACATCAATTTTATATTACCGTAAACCCGGGTTATTCTCCCCGCTCTGCCACTTTCTGCCTGTGGAGGGTAAGACAAGTCACTCCGGGTCTCAGCGCCATGGTGAAATCAGAGTAGAGACACCCAGACTCACAGGGTTGCCGTGAAGGGAACAGGGAACATGCCTGGAGGGTTGGCACAAGCACACAAGTAGTGACTCATCGCTGGAGGTTTCCAGCCCGAGGCCCACCAGGCAGGCACCCTCCACCATTCATCTCGTTGGGCGGGGACCCCTTGCAGCAAGGAGACCGCACCCACAGGAACGCTGCTGGGGCGGCTCCACGTGAGGGCCTTAGGAGGAACTGATTCTCCAATTTGTGCTTCGGTTGGATGATTGGAGGGAGATTCTAGGAAGTAGATTTTTGCTCTCGATGGACACTGTCAGCAAGTGGGGCAATTCTGACCGGGCATCTCGATAAATCTGGCCTGTCGGGAGGGTGAGGAGGACGGGAACTGGTGAAGCAGCAGCAGTCACTCGGCCCAGAAAGGAAGCCTTTGGCACTTTGTGGGTGGCCCAGTGCCCCTTTCTCGTTTGGGCTCAGACAGAACTGGGGAGGGCATTTGCTCTGTTTCAGTCTCTTTGCTCTCAGACCACCCTGGTCAGAGGTGGTCCCTCTCACTGGAGAGCCACGCATCTCACCTCCTGGGTCCAGGCCACCTCCCGAGGCCGGTGCTGCTCTTTCTCCTTTCTGATGGGGATGCGCAGGCCCTGGGCCCAGGCTGGCTAGTTCAATCCTCAGCTCTGCTGCTCATCAGCCCCGTGAGCCTGAGGAGAGCGATTCAGCTCACTGAACCTCAGTTTCCTCATCTGTGAAATGGGAAGAATAATAGTCCTTCCTCGAGGGTGCTGGGTTAAACAAGATGATCCAGTCCAGTGTCTGGCACCCAGGAGTTGCCAAGTGAACTGTTTTTAAAGGAGTCTGAGTTCTGAGCTACACTGTCCTGTTGTCACCTTGGTGGAGGTGACGGACCAGGATAGACCCAAAGCCTGATGACTTCTAATCAACAGATATTTATTGATTTCCAATTAAGTGCCAGAGAAAAAAGAATAAAACCCCTCCATCATTTGTTCCTCCAAATAAAGCTGCATTAGAGTCTTAGCTGCTTTTATCGGGCACATTCTCTGTTCCAAGGCCCGGCTCAGTGAATCCTTCAGCAACCCTATGCAACAGGTGGCGTGGGTATGGTTATCATCAGCCCCACCTTTGCACGAGAGGAAATGGAGGCCTGGTGGACTGGGTGCCAAGACTGCCCAGCAGTAAGAGAGAGGCTAGATGCTGGTGGTCTGGCTCTGCGCCCACAGACAAGGTCACTGTGTGCCTCTCGGGGCTGGTGAGGAGGGCTGAGCTCACGCCCACCCAGAGGAGAGGGGCCTGAGTTCAGAGGCACCTGGGCCTGGCAGGAGGGAAGGTGACCTTCAGCTGGGAAGTGAAGGGGCAGGAGCCATCATGTCAGACCTTAGAAGATATTTGGGAAAGTGAGAGTTTACAGGGGACACAAGGGGAATGGCTTTCCTAGAGGCGAGAAGAGCATGAACTGAGGAGTGGCAGGCTGGCCCTGGAGTGAGGATCCTGAGGCTGCAGGCTGGTCCCCAGGGATGAGGGAGGGCCCTGTCTCCCCCCTAGGCGGCCTACCTACAGAGGCTGGGGGTGAACACAGCCATCTTTGAGAGGCGCCATGTGATCGGGGGTGCAGCTGTCACCGAGGAGATCATTCCAGGTGAGCCGCGAGAGGTGGCGTGGAGACAGGCGGCAGGGGTAACCATCAATGACCCCTGGTAACAAACGGTCTTCATCTGATTTGGTTTCAGGGTTTAAGTTCTCCCGAGCATCCTACCTTCTCAGCCTGCTGAGGCCACAGATCTACACTGACCTGGAGCTGAAGGTAGAGCCCCTGCCCTATAGCCTGCGGTGTGTGTGTATGGGGGGGTGAGGGGTCAGTTCCATCTTCCCACTGGGGTGAAGGATCCTCTAATGTGCCCACAATGATTCTTTGCACCCAATGTCTCTGGTTTCTGAAAACTAAGAATCACAGAATAGAAGTTTTCTCATGATTATTCACTTTATTTTTTTTAAAGTGCTCCTGAACAGTTCCATATGCTATTCAAATATTTGTAAATCAAATCATATTTAAATGCATCCAGGGAACGTCCATTTAAGGTGACCCTGGAGTAAATGAATCTGCAAAGTAAATAAAATTTTTTGATGTGAATAATTTATCTACCTTGTAAATATGGATTTTTAAATAATTGTTGCTTTATTGTGTCTTTCTACACTTTAATTATTTACTTCTGGAGTGGGGGAAGCTGCAGACCAGTGCTGAGAGTGAGCCAGGCTTTGGAGTCACAAAGATGTGGTTTGGAAACCCAGATCCACCTCCCAGTGTGACCTGGACAAGTTCTTTAACCTCTCTTAGCCTCTGTGGTTGCATTTGTACAATAAAGATGATATAGAGTTGTAAGGCCACCATTGTTAACTCTAGTAGAGTCCCTGGCACAGGGTAGCATCGTGTGGCATGGTGTGCTGTGACGTCACATGGTGTGGTATGGCATTGTGTGTTGTGGTATGGCATGGTATGTATATGACATAGTGTGACATGGTGTGGTGTTGCATGATATGACATTGTGTGTTATGTTGTGGTGTGGTGTGGCATGGTATGATGTGATGTGATGTGGTGTGCCATGGTGTGGCGTGGTGAGGCCTGGCATGGTGTGGTGTGGTGTGGTATGTTATGGTCTGCCACAGAGTACCTGGGCAAGAGGGCTTTTATACACTTATATTAAAAAATAGGATTCAAGACCTTGGGAACCTGCAGTGCAGGTACCTACATGGTCATAAAAACCATCAGAAAAGGGTCAAGGGCAGAAGCCACAGATGTCTTTAAATGTTGTTTGTTCTGTCTGGGTTTTGCAGAAACATGGGCTGAGGCTTCATCTTCGAAACCCCTACTCTTTCACCCCGATGCTGGAAGGAGGCATGGGGAGCAAGGTGCCCAGGTCCCTGCTCCTGGGCACGGACATGGCGGAAAACCAGAAGCAGATTGCCCAGTTCTCACAGAAGGATGCCCAGGTAGGGAAAGTGACCTGCAACTGATCTCTTCCTCCCTCTCCAGCCTGCAGGTGGCTATGAGAGGGACTGGGCCTGGCTGGAGTTTTCCTAGAGCAGGTGTCCAAGGGCCACAGGGGCTTGGACAGGCCATCCCACCTGCCTTAGGAGGGTCCCAGCCTGTGCCAACCTGTGCCGGCCTTTGGTCTTAGGCACTGTGAAGAGAAGGGGATAAAGGCCAGTGGTTAAGACCAGTGGATGCTGACACCCCCGAACCTGTCTGTGTTCGGTGTGAGGCCACCGTTCAGTGGCCTCTGCCTGCTGAGTTTCGAAGGGAATCTACTGCCAGTACTTACACAGCATGTGCTTTCTGTCTCTCCTGCTTTCCAACAGAACTGTAAGTGGTTATCAATATTAAAGCACACGAAGGCCAAAAAGTAGGATCAAGGACGGATCAGAGACAATTAAGGATAGGATGAACTGGATCAGGAATTTAGGACAAGAGAGTTGTAATAAATATTCATTCGATTTGGCATCAATCCCGTGGCAGCCCAAGGCAAGAAACTGTCCATGCTGGCGTGCAGGTCTGAGGAAAGGAAGTACCCGCGTCTGGTAGAGAACACACGTTTCTTCCTTAGGATTGCATTATAAGGAATTCATTGGGTAGCTTTGTCTAAAGAGTTATTGAATGTAGTGGGCCTGGTGTAATTGGTTCTGCAGATATAAAAAGATTCCTTGAATGCCTATTTTTTGTACTAAACCTAGATATAAGCTGAAGGCGTAGCGTTAACTCATATCTTAGTGGAGACACTTTTATAAGAAGAACCTAGTGTAATACAATCACTGCGTGTGGTGCTTTTTGTTGTGTTAATCTAGTATTGGATAACACCAAGAGAACCACAGACATACAGCATATCTCTTCAATGAGCGATTTCCAAACCTAGCTGACAGAATCCCCCAGGAGCTTTGCTTTTATTTTCTTTTTCAAAGTGACTCTTCCATGCAGCAGGTTGGGGTCACTGCCTTCCTACACCCTGTTCTCCAGTTCTGCTCAGCTCAGACACACCAGAGAGGGTTCAGGATAAGGCCAGGTCCCAGGGCCTATAGCACAGTGGCTGTGGCCTTGAGTGCTGCTGACCCCAGGAGAGGGAGGCAGGGGGCACATCCCATTGTGGAAATTAAGGGCCCTGCATTTTGTCTTTGGCTTTGTACATTGTCATTAAAGGCCTGCTGTGAAGAAAGCTATTTAACTTCATGTTTATCAAGAGTTCTCAAATGTACTTCAACACAGAACCTTTCTCATAAAACAATTATGAAAATTCTGTGGGTATGTTCATGAATCTAGATGGAACAAAAGTTAAAGGCTCTGGTCTGAAAATGAAGACCCCCGGGGACACAGGAGGCTCTGGTCATCCATCCAGGGAAGGAGGGGTGCGTGGCAAAGTGGACTCTGTCATGGGAGCTTGTGGGGTGAAGGGAAGAGACTGCGCTCCTGCTTATGAAGAGAGAACATGGGAGATTTGCAAGCCAGGAAAGAACAGTTGGCCTGCTGGAATACGAGGACAGAGCTCTTGCTTTTATCACAGTATGTGGACAGACAGGAGAGCAAGAAGAAACTTTTAAGTGGTTTCCGTGTATCAGAGACCAGGTCCTAGGTACTTGCCGGTTTTCTGTGGCTGAGACACTCATGGGCCTCCCACTGCCCACGCTCCCTCTGACCTCCCCTGGTGTGGACAGCGGTGCACAGACCTAAAACAGGCAGGGACTCAGTGCAGCCACGGTGAAGCTCAGCCAAGGGCCAGCCGGCCACACGGGGGCAGCATGGAGGGCAGGGCACGGGAACCACGTCCCCTGTGAGCCAGTGGGATCTTGACTTGGGGCTCTATTCCAGGCTTTTCCCCAGTTCGAGGCCTTCATGAATCGCTTGGCATTAGCCATTGACCCTCTGCTGGACGCAGCCCCCGTGGACATGGAGGCCTTCTGGCAGGGCTCCCTGCTGCAAAGGCTCAAGTCGCTGTCCACCCTCACACCCCTGCTGCGGGCAGGTGAGTCCGTAGGGCTGGCGTCAGGGCATGACGTGTGACAGTCAGGGAGGAAAGAAGCCGCCCAGCTGCTATCATGTATAGGGGCTGCCTGGAGCATGTCAGGGAGGAGGCCTTAGCCCAGCGTGCCCTAAAACACAAAGGCTTATGTGCAAGTAGTTCATTTTGACAAGTGACCCAGAGAAAGGAGGAGTGAAACCAGAAAGAGGGCATGTGCTGCTTGTTGGCCACCATGGGGGTGACAAGGTGCAGGGTCCCCTGAGGACCCATCTAGAAGGCTTATGAAATACATGTGAGACCATTCCCAGGAGAACAAAGAGGGGACACTTCTCCATCACATTCTGTTTCCTGTTAATCAAAGGCTGCCCCACAGGGTGCTGACTCCCACATAGGCCTGTGCATCCATGGGTGCCAAGTGGTTATTTGTGGGTGTCCTGTCATGGTGCCGGAGAAGACCCCAGGCAGAAACGAAGAGGCACATCTCACAGGGGTGAGGCGAGGTGCTGAGGGTGGCACCGTGTGAAGCCCCGGAAGCCTGCATGGAGCCTGTCACCACAGGCAGCTAGAATAAGAGATAGGGACCAAGGGAGTTTCAAGAGGTGCCCCATACAAAGAAGATGCTAGATTTGGACTCAGCGAGAAGAAATCCTGTGACCAATTAATGATGTCAGCCGTGGCTATGAGGAGGGAGGTTTGGCTAAGCATGCTCTTTTCTATTACTCCTGCAGGTTATAAAGACCAGTTTGGCTTCTATGTTTTAGAAAAATTCTAAAATAGTTAGCTATGGTCACAAAATTGCTGCATAAAACTATAAAACACCAGTGACATTAAAAATAAAAGTTAATTTCTCACAGATCTGCATGGTTTAGCTGATCCCAGCCGGGCTCAGCTGATCTGGTCTGGGCTCACGCTTATGCTTGTGGCTGGGGCAGAGCTCTGCTCCAGGTGCTTCTCATCTGCCCTTTGGAAGCTGCAGGCTAGTCCAGGCATGGCCTTCTTACAGCAGTGGCAGAAGCTCGGAGGGAAGCCCAGATGTGCAGGCCAGTCTCAAGCCCCTGTTTGCATCACATCTTCAAACATTTCATTGGCCAAAAAATCATGCAAGAGCAACGCAGCTAGGGTGGGAAGTACTGCGGAGTCACACAGCCAAGCGTGTGGATACGGGAAGGGAGAAGGATTGGAGCCAGTAGTATCTATCACACATGCCCAAAGTAGACGTTGTCTCTCAGGTTACCGGTCCAAAGAGCTTCATGCTGAAATGTTTGTGTAACAAACATTTATTGAGCAACTACTATGTGCCCGACGAAGCTAGGCACTGGGTCTACAATAGCTGGAGATCAAGATCTCTGCCCTCATGGCCTTACTACCCAGTCACTCTCTGAGATACTCTGAATCAGTATCAGAGGAGTGGACTAGCCAAACCAGCTACCTCCCAGGACATAGGCCTTACAGAGTTCAACGTAAGGGAATAAGGTACCAGTTAAAATTTTCCCAAAATAACTCCAGCAGCTAAGATGTATTAAGTGCCTATGAACTTGCAAACGTTTTACACATTCATTGAATCCTCACAATAGGTCTTGGGTGTATCATATATCACTCCCATTTTACAGACAAAGGTGCAAGTACAGAGATGTTGCAGATCAGAGCCTTTCCTTCTTGCCTGTCTCAGTTTATGTTGTCTGGATTTCCTCTTCCAGGTCGCATCCTGGGAGCCCGGCTGCCCCAGTATTATCAGGTCCTCACAGCTCCAATGGCCAAGGTGAGGGGCTCTCCGGCCTCAGGCGGGGCCTCACAGTGATACATTCTCTCCTCCTGAGACCCCTGAGCCCTTCTCCCTATCGGTTTGCTATCCCAGGTGCTGGATCAGTGGTTTGAGTCTGAGCCTCTAAAAGCCACTCTTGCAACAGATGCTGTGATTGGAGCCATGACAAGTCCCCACACTCCGGGGAGTGGGTGAGTGAGGGAGGCAAGGTGGGGCAGCCAGAGTGGAGCAAATTTCCCCAAAAGGGCGATAACAACTATCAATCACGGAGCTCCGCCCATGAACCAGGCACGAGGCCACACACTTCGTACGCAACCCACCTAACCCTCATGCTAACATCTAAGAGCCATGGTTCAGAGCAGGAGAATATCTCACCGAACGTCACACAGCTGGCAAGGGGTAGAGCTGATCTGCAGCCCACATTATCTGACCTTCCTCCAAAATCTTCCGTCTTAGCCAAGACCTCTCACCCACCTCCCACTGGGATAGCTCATGTGAATATATCTTCTTCGCACTTTTTCTCCTCTTCTCTCCTTCACTCAATTCTCTTCCTATCCCCTCCGCCCCCAGGAAGCCCTGCTGCCCCTTCATCTCCCACGATCCTTCCCCTGGGTACCAGGACACGTTCACACACAGGCACCTCTGTGAGGGCAGGAAGCTGACTTTCCCTTTGTGAGTGGGGTGTGCTGACAGCCTGGTCCGAGAGGGGGCAGTCAGACACAGTGGAGTCCTTAGCTGTGCAGGACTTAGTGAGCCCTCGTAGGAGCAGGAAGGGAGAGGGAGAGAGAGAGAGAGAGAGAGAGAGAGAGTGTGTGTGTGTGTGTTGGGAGAGAGGATGCTGCCAGATATTGGGCCATGTCCAATGCACCAGAAGATGCAGGTAGAAGCTGTCAATGTGGCTTTTCCCTCAAGAGATGAGAGCGCCCTTTGGAAGTGGTTTTCAGCATGCATTAAGCCAGCCCCAGGTTCCCCTGGGCTGTGGAAAAGGGGGTTTGGCAGCGGTTGCCACACCTTGGCCAAATTCTGCAATCAAACATCCAGTCTGGATCTTTCAGCTGGAGCCTCCTATCCTTCTTTTCTGTGGGTCTCCAGGAGGATTAGCTACCACCCAGGTTGTAAAATGTGCCTTTAAGTAATTTGTTTCTTCATTAATTCTTTCAATAAATATTGATGGAGCACTTGCCTATGCTAGGTGCTGGGGCTACAGTGGTAAATGGAGCTGAAACCCTGTGGGAGAGAGGTAGACATGGAGCAAGTAAGGATGGCGGAGTGCCGTAAGCGTTGTGATCGCAGAAATAAAGCAGGGGGACTGTGTGCTCTACTCAGAGAAGCCTGCCCTGAGAAGGAGATGTTTAATCTGAGACTCTAAGGACAAGAGGAATTAGTCAAGGAAAAGAGGCAGGAATGGGGGTGGGGGGATCTAAGCTGTGAGAACAGCATGTGCAAAGGTTGGGAGTTGAGAAACCATGTGGTTTATTCAAGAAATTGGAAGAGGTTCACTTTGGTAGGGGTGCGGGGGGAGTATGGTGGGGGATGAGGCTGATGAACAGGCAGGAGCCTGGGGGCATTTTCGGAGTCTGGCCATGACCCTAAGAGCAACAATGAGCCACTGAAGGCATGAAAGGAGAGAAGAGACAGGAATATAGCTGGGCGTTGAGATCAGGCTCCAGGTTCTGAGTGGAGAAAGGTCTGCAGGGAAGAAAGAGCAGGAGAAGGGGGTCCAATCAGGAAGAACTTACCGCAGCAGTTTACAGAAGACAAGAGAGTGGCCCGGGCCAGGGAAGCAGCAGCAGGGAGCAGGGGCGTGAGGAAGCTCTTTAGGAGGCAGAGTGGACCGCACGTGATTGGATTTGGTGGTGAGAGACTAGTAGGAGGCAAGATTGACACCCACGTTTCTTTTGGAAGCTGAAAGTGCCACTCACTGGGATGGGGAGAATTGAAGGAGAAATAGGCTGGGGAATGTGGGAAAGGGACAGGTTTAAGGTCCCTGCGGAGAAACTGTCCAAATGGAGCTCTCTGTGGACAAACGGGCTGGAGCTCAGGAGAAAGCTGGGGCTGCAGGTTCTGGCATCATCACCTCGATGTTGGTACCAAAGCTGCACACCAACACGTTTGCAGGGGAGAGAATGTAAAATGGGGAAGCCAAGGACTCTTACAAAAGCCTAGAGCTCATTGAAAGGCTAGTGGGACAGGACTGGGTGGGGAAGGGAGAAGTCGAAGGTACAAGACAGGACGGGCTGTTTGCACCTTGAACTTTGGGGAGATTAAATCTTGACCCCGGCCCCTGATTCTGATGATCTGCCCTCAGGTATGTGCTGCTACATCACGTGATGGGGGGCCTGGAGGGGATGCAGGGGGCCTGGGGCTACGTCCAGGGTGGCATGGGTGCCCTCTCTGATGCCATTGCCAGCTCAGCCACCGCACATGGAGCAAGTATCTTCACTGAAAAGGTGAATGGACCCTGTACTCCCTGCCCTGATTATGGGCTAGGATCTTAAGACAGAACAAAATCTCAGATTTGGAAGTTCCCTTGTTTTATCAATGGACGAGGCGGGGCTGAGTCAAGGGGCTCAGGTTATACTGCTTGTTAGTAGATGAGCAGCTTCAGCCAGGTCCCAGCTCTTCTGCCACTCCCTTTGAATTCACCACCGCAAATCCACACTGGGGCTAAGCCTTCCAGATGGAGGCGGTGGGCTAAGGCTTCCCCAAGGAGCTGCAGAGCTCAGCAGGGTGGATTCAGGATGGGGAAGCTCTGAACGTCTAGGAGCAGCAGAGACGATGGAAATCCTTCAAGATCTAACCTAGTTTTCCCTCCTGAGGGTTTCTGGGGCCTTGTTCCTGTGGGGTCTAGACAGTGGCTAAGGTGCAGGTGAACAGCGGAGGGTGCGTTCAAGGAGTCGTGCTGCAGGATGGCTCAGAGGTGAGGAGCAAAGTGGTGCTGTCCAACGCGTCGCCGCAGATCACCTTCCTGAAGCTGACGCCACAGGTGAGGCCTGGGGGGTGGAGGGTAAGATGTCTGCTAAGTCAGGAGCTGAAAGATGGAGCCAGGACGGCATCGGGGTGGGAGATGCAAGCGCCAAGCCAGTCCTTCTCTTTGTAACCTAGCAGGCAGGTGCCCAACAGGAGAGAAGCCACACAGGTGAGAAGAAGGGTCCAGAGAGGTGAGGTGACCTAGGCCATACAGGTGGCAATGGACAGAGCCAGAGCTGGACCCCAGGTCTGACGTGCCATCTAGAGTCATTTATACAACTTTCCTGTTATCCTGATTTCTCCCTTCTAACCAACCCCAATGCCACTGTCTGTGTCGATTATTTCCATCTGAGTGCTGCGTAGCAAGCAACCTCACTACTTCTGGGCATATGACAAGAAACACTGATTTAGCACAGAGGGCTGGAGAGTTCAGCTGATCATGGTTGAATTCAGCTGATTTAGGCGTGCTCATCAGCTGCAAATCAACTGGTGGGCCCTGCCGATCTTGGCTGGGCTTGCTCTCATGCCAGGGGGGCAGCGGGCTGTGGCTGGGGCAGCACAGTTTCTGCCAGAATGACCAGGGCGGCTTGGCTCTGCTCCACCTGCCTTTCATCCTCTAGCATATTCTCAGCATCTGGCAGAAGGCAAAAGCAAGCAAACTCAACCATGCAAGAAGTGCTTTTCACGCTCCTGTTTGCATCCTATTTACTAACATTGGTCTTGACTCACAGCCAACCCCAGAGTCGGAGCGGGAGACATTACACAGGGGCATGCATACAGGGAGGGGTGAGGATTTGGAGTAATTTTTGCAACTTACCGCAACGCCCTGTCCCTAAAATAGATGATAATGTGTGTATGAGCATGGAGCTCCCAACCATTCTTGGGACTATTCTTGAGTCAGGCACCACTTTTTCTTAGTGATTCTGCTAATAAACTCTAACATTAGTTAAAAAGCATACCATTAAGGCATTTCTGAAATCATCAAGATTTCCGAAAGCTTACAGACCAGAGGGGAAAGAGGCCTGCAGACCACCGGCTGTATCTGAAGCAGGAGTTAGCGTGGGCCAGTTACAGCCAGGGCTGCTGGCCGGTCACAGAGGAAGACGTGGTCAGTGCTGAGAAGGAGGGCGAGGGCTTCTCAGAGGAGGTGGTTTGGCTGATCTCTGAAGGGTGGAGAGGATTTCTGGAAGTAGAGGTCAGGAGACTAGTCTGAGCAAAGGGAGAAGGCAGTGCCTTTGGGGCCTCGGCCATCCCCAGGCCTGTTATGGAAATTTCTGCTTCCAGGAGTGGCTTCCTAAAGAGTTCGTGGAGAGAATCTCTCAGCTGGACACCCAGTCACCTGTTACCAAGATCAACGGTAAGAGGCACACCCTGCAGCAGAGCAGTCTCATTGATGTGATCTGAGTAAGTGATGTCCAGGTCTCGGCAAAACTGACCTATGTCATCATTTCTATCCCCGACCTCCAGCCTGCCCCCAATTTCAAAGTCAAACACTTTTTCATACTTGCTCTTCCAAGTCTAACACTTGGGTGATGGGTAGAGAAGAAAGATCCCTGGGGGCTGAGGACAGGACTTTGGGCCCTGACCCTTCCCCAACTTTGGTTTCCAAGTGGCTGTCAACAAGCTGCCTGACTTCCTGGCAGCCCCCAATGCTCCCAGGGCCCAGCCGCTGCCCCATCACCAGTGCTCCATCCACCTGAACTGTGAAGACACCCATCTGCTCCATCAGGCCTTTAAAGATGCTATGGATGGCCGGCCCTCAAACAGGTGGGTGGTCCCTGAGCTTTGTGTCCCCTGGATGTTCTCACACAGGGTCCTGGTGAGGTGAAGGGGACTGTCCAGACACAGTAGGGATTGGCTCTTCCACCTGGTATTAAATACTTACAATGATGTAGGATCTATCTAAATCCATACTTAGAGTCTAAGGCTAGGAAATGCATCCCAGGTAAGAAATCCGTGGGCCCAGGCAGGTAAGAGGTGCAGAGCCAAACACGTTCAGCTGAGTGTCACAGGTTAGAAGGAGTGAGGGACCGCAGAGGGACCAGGGCTGGCGTCTGAGACGAACTGGAGAAAATGCTCTCCGGAAGAGTAAAGGCAGTTATCTAGTTCAGCAGCCCATTCAAAGGCACATACTCACCTGATTCTGTATCTTCTCTTATCTCTGATAAGCTGCCTTGATGCAAAACTTGTAGAAGTCTTTCCTACCTCCCACCATGCCCCAGCTGTGTCTCCATCCTCCTAGGAACAGGCATGGACATTGTAGGAACAAGCATCTTTCCATACTGTCAGCTGTACCCCAAAACTTGTTGAAAACCCATTCTGTGCCAGGCGCTGTGTAAGCACTCACTGGGGGGATGAGGGGCAGGACACAGACACAGAGTTTATCATAAGACAGGCACACAACTATTTA
This sequence comes from Furipterus horrens, assembly GCF_987537825.1. NCBI lineage: Eukaryota > Metazoa > Chordata > Mammalia > Chiroptera > Furipteridae > Furipterus > Furipterus horrens. The sequence goes on from NW_028327175.1 coordinate 134,641,000, forward strand.
TAGCATGAGGTAAAGAGGATGTGTGCCCTGAGAGAAGGGTAAAGGGCAAAGTCCACTTATCCATTCATGCATATTTTGGGGCCCCTGCTCTGTGCTAGGGCTTAGTCCTAGAACCTGGGTGCAAAGCAGCAAGAAGAGTAAGCAAGACCTCTGCCCTCAGGTCACTGACATTTAGCAGTGGGAGACAAGATAGGCAACAAACATGCACTGATGGTAAGGAGAAAAATAGGTCAGGGGATGGGAGAGGTTGTTAGTCTTCATTAGGAGGTCAGAAAAGGCTTCTCTGATAACATGACATTTAAGCAGAGACCTGAAGGAAGAGAGAATACAGGTCTTGTGGGTATCTGAGGAAGGACAGACAGACAGAGGGAAAGTCGGGTGCAAAGGCCCTGGGGCAGGAGGGTGGTCCTGAGCTGGAGGCACAGGGCTGAGGCCAGAGTGGCTGGAGAAAGAGAACCTCGGAGTGAAGGGTAGGGTGCCGGGGGTCTGAGCTGTAGCTGCTATATCTGCTGGGTCCTGTCGACCACTCTTGGATTTTATTCCAGGAAGTTTGTGCAGAGCCTGGCTTACATTTTAGAAGAACCACTCTGGTCACTATGTGTAGAGAAAGGGCATCTGTTGCAATTGGTTACTGTCACAGAATCCAAGGGAGAAAGGAGGCTGGCTTGGACCAGGGTAGGGGCAGTGGGAGCGATGAGAAGTGGCCACAAACTGGTAGGTAAAGCTGCCAGGATTTGCTGTTGGATAGGAAGTAGGTGTGAGTGAGAAAGAGAAGCCACCAGAAGGTGGAGTTGGGCTTTTTTTTGCTTTTTGTTTTTTTTTTTTAGGGGGAAGGTGTTGTGTTCGGGAAGGAGCAGGTTTTAGGGGATACCAGGCATTTAGGCTTGGACAGGTTACTTTGGAGATGCCTAGTGGACATCCAAGTTCAGAGGAAGCATTGCAAGCGAGGGATGCAGGGAGAAAGGGCATTTCCTGTGGCCCTAAGGATGGCCATATCTGGAGACCAGAGAAAGAACACGCTTAAGGGAGAACAGGTGTTGTAAACACAGAGGGGCAGAAGCAGTGTCTACTTCTGGGTGTCAGGCTGCCCAGCAGCTGTTTTGCTTGGCCTGCTCGGGAAAGGTCACCGGGCAGAAGTGAGCTTGGCTGAAATCTGGCTGCGTGAGCACCTGCTGTCTTAGCTGTTTCCTCACTCATTCTCGTATCTGTCTGGACCGTGGGGATATTTGAGACCCTGGTTGTTCTACAGGCTGTGAGGTGGAGGAAGGCAGGGACAGGCCACACCTGCAGGGCTGGGGGAGCTCCTCAGGGGTAGTCTGGACTCTCCTAGGGGCCACTGACCCCCTGCGGGTGGACAACCACCATGGCCTTACAGTGGCAATGGACCCGACCTTGTTGTCATCTGGTCTCATGCCTGCATTTTGTCCCCTGTCACCTTAGAGCAGCCCCCAGCCCCTTCCCTCCAGGCAACTGCCGCTTTACATCTGCCTCTCCTCCGGTCCCAGGCCCCTGATCGAGCTCTGCATACCTTCCTCGCTGGACCCCACGCTGGCTCCTCCCGGCTGCCATGTCGTCTCCCTCTTCACTCAGTACACTCCCTACACGCTGGCTGGAGGCAAAGTCTGGGACGAGCAGGAGAGAAATGCCTATGCAGACAAAGGTGAAGAGGGCCAGACTGTCCTGCCTCCAGAGCACCAGCCTGCTGTGTGGTCTGAATAGTTCAGGATTAACACCTTCAGGCTCTATCCCAAGGGAACCGAAATTGACATAGTAAATGCCTTTTTGGGTCAGGCACTGGGCTAAGAAAGTCAGAAAGACAGTTCCTGCCCTCAGGCGGCTCATAGGTTGAGAAATAAAAAACATCTTACAGTACAAGGTAGTATGTGAACCAAAGGAGGAAGTGGTGAGCCAGAGAGACAAGGGGAGCTTTCGAAAGCTGGGGGGATATTTGAGCTGGGCTTCAAGAGATGAAAAGGAGTGAGCCAGGCAGCAAAGGGCATTCCAAGCAAAACAAACAGCTTGAGCAAAGCAATGAGATGAAGAAAGCTTTGCACAGTCAAAGGGAGACAAATAGCTCTGTGTTTAGGGCTGGGGTAAGGAGGTGAGAAAGAGCAAGGGCTGGACCAGCCTGAGATCCATAGGCCTTTGTACTGGATTACATATTTGCCTGTGGATAGTTCTTGCTTTTGTTTTGTATACTGAGATATAATTTGCACATGCTAAAACAAACCCATTTTAAGTGTATAGTTTCATGAATTATAGTAGATTTGCCAAGTTGTGAACCATAACACCTCCTCCACATCCTCCTCACACCGTCCTGTCTCCCTGCTCTTGGGCACTAGTGTTCGATTGCATTGAGGCCTACGCCCCTGGCTTCAAGGGCTCCGTGGTGGGCAGAGACATCCTCGTACCACCTGATCTGGAGAGAATTTTTGGTCTTCCTGGAGGGGTAAGAATAAGCCCTCATCACTTTCCTCTCTCTGCAACCCCACTGCACACACAGCCTTCATCGGAAGGAAGCTCAGTGGCAGAGACCACAGCAAAGAGGCGGCAGAGGAGGGGCAAGATCTAGGGAGTGGGCAAAGAGCTGAAAGAGGCAGACAGGAGAAAGATCCCCTGCTGAGAAGGTCACCAGGATTGCGGCCCTTCCACCTGGATGGCCATGTCAGCCTGTCCCATTTGAATTTCTTCAGAGGGAGCTCCCTTCCTTAAGGCAGCTTGTCCTCGGACTTCTAGTCAATGTATCAAACACCTACTGAGACTGGAGGCAGGGAGACCCGTTAGGAGGCCAATTCAAACACAGCAGCCACTAGCCCCATATGGCTATTGCTTGCTTCGATGTGTCTGGGCCAAAATGAGATGTGCTGCAAGTGTCAAAGGCACACCAAACTGCAAATACTTAGTGTGAAAAAAAAAGTAAAATGTCTCATTAATCATTTTTATACGGATCCCCTATTGAAATGATAATATTTTGGATCTACTGGGTTAAATGAAATATATAGTGACATTAATTTCACCAGTCCCTTTTTAAAAGTGTAATGTGGCTACTGGAAAATAAAATTGATGTCTGTGGCTCACATTCTGTTTTTACTGGGCCTCAGTGGTCCAGATATAGGATAAAGGAGGCCAGGCAGTGGGAGGGGCAGAATGCTGGGTGTGGAAGGTTGGGGTGGGCAGAAGTTAGAAGTCTTGGTAACAATATGTATGTGAAGGTCAGGTGCAGGTGACGCGGGGGGTCCAGCCTGGAGGCCGAGGAGAGAAAGATGGTGTCATTCACTGAGGCAGGGAGAACGGGAGAGAGCAGACTTGTGGGACAAGGACAAGCTCAGTTAGGGACATGTTGAGAGCACTGGCTGGAAGGACATGCCGATGGGGATATCCTGCAGATGTTGGTCTTCTTGTCCAGATCTGCCCCACCAGCCTGACCTTCCGCTTGTCCACACTCCCTCCCTACTGGGCTGGTCCAACCCAGGCCATTTGGAGCAGAACCGAGCTCGGATCCCAGTGCCCTTTGTCTGCTGCGTACTGTGATTGGCTGGAGTGTGGACCCCGGGGCCCAAGCTCAGATATGTGTCTTAGTCAAAGAAACATGTGCCAGCTGCTAAAATAAATCAGATTCCTCTATGTTCAAACATTGAGCAGGATTCATAGTTCACAGCAAAACATTTAAAATCTCCCTCTAAAATTTCCCAGTCAGTTTCCTCACGTTCTGAAGACAGTCCCCACCCTTCTTTCTTCCTGAAAAAATGCCTCAGGAGAACTTCACCCCCAGCCCTCAGACATGCTCCCACTCTCTCTCTTCCCCTCCCCTTTCTGCACCATAAGAACCAAGGAAACCTCGCGGAAGGAGACCCTTCCTCAGAGAACAGGGGAGGGGAAGAAACCTGCAAAACTGGTAAAGACCGTAACACTCCTCAGTTAACGACTGTGGCCGTGCCTCCTGCAGAACATATTCCACTGCGCCATGATGCTGGACCAGCTCTACTTCGCCCGCCCTGTGCCCCTGCATGCCAACTACCGCTGCCCTCTCCGGGGCCTGTATCTCTGCGGAAGTGGAGCCCATCCTGGTGAGTGACCTGTGGTCCCACTACCTGTGTGGGTGGCGAGGGCTGGCCAGACACCAGAGGGACGCAGACGGGGAACAGAACAAACAGTGAGAAAGGTAGAGAGAGAGGGCAGGGGCACAGGACTCCCACAAGAACAAGCCATCCCCATATTCAGAATTTGCGGAGCTCAGAAGAACGTGGTGGCCTCTGGCAGGCTGGCCACAGCCCACAGGTCCGCCAGCTCACACCGCCTCCTCATGAGATTTGAGGATATGTCCCAGAGGCACCTCTCCAAATTCCAACTCAGGATGGAGAGACTCCTGTCCCTAAATTCCCTCTCCATGGTTTAGACCAGTAAGGATCTAGTCAAGTTCAGTTTCTCAGTTTATGAATCCTTCCCTGCATCTATCCCAGGCTTAGCTGACCTCGCTGAGGCTGCCCCTTTGTTTTGACACTTTCTCTACACTGTGTAGGCTTTGGCATCCCAGAAAGGCTCTGTGTTTCCGTATCTTCCCCCTCAAGCCCTTAGTCTTTCACATGCTGAGGGAGAGTCTCACCATCTAGTACGTGGGCTCTCAGACAGAGAGGGGACACCTCCTTGGACTGCATGCCTGGCCCCCTCCCCAGAGCTCTGAGGCAGGAAACCTGCAGGGGGCCCCGGAATCTGTCTTCGTGGCTTCATGCCCATGGCCTGAACACCTCCCTCGGGCATCCCCACTCTGCTTGGCTGAGGGTTCTCAGCAAGCCCTGGCCCCGCCCCTTCACTGGGGTTGGGGGGATGAGTGTAGCTTTGGTTTATAGGAGATTCCCTTCTAGGAGGAGGTGTCATGGGAGCCGCTGGACGCAATGCAGCCCACGTAGTCTTCGGGGACCTCAAGAGCATGTGACCCTGACCCAGGAAGAAGAATCCACCCTTGAGTTTTTAAGTCCCCATTGGGTCAGCTTCCCAGGCTCTGGCTTGAGGCAGACCAGCCCTCGAGGCTGAAGTGACTATTTTAGAAAAAACATTCAAGTTGCATTTGGTACTGATTAACCTTGTAGCCATGACTTCGTGGATGAACGGCTTTTGTTTTATTAAAAATATTGTTTTACCTGGCTGCTATGGCTCAGTGGATTGAGTGTCGGCCTGTGAGCCAAGTGTCGCTGGTTCGATTCCCAGTCAGGGCACACCTAGGTTGCATGTAAGGTCCCTAGTTGGGGGTGTGAGTGAGAGGCAACCACACAGTGATGTTTCTCTCCCTCTCTTTCTCCTTTCCCCTCTCTCTAAAAATAAACAGACAAACAAAATTTTTTAAAAATACTGTTTTATACAGATAGTTTGCATTGTAGAATAGGTAATATGGACTTATGGAATTGCATGTCTGTGTGATAATAGGTGGGATATACTCATCTGGAATACTCAGTATTCTCACAACATCAGCTCCACACAGCCTGTTTGGCCAGCAGGCATCCCCATCTCAGAGAACTGCCCAGTGAGGCCAATCTACTGTTGTCACAGTCCAGGCAAATGTAACCCAACTCCCCAGGGACCCACCAAGTCCTCCACAGGGGCCACAGGCCTGAACAAGGCTTGGCATCTCAAAATGTTAAAATTGCCAGTTAGGCAAACAGCCAGCAAGGGTGAGTGCAAGGTAGGTGCAGATGAGCACCAGCTGGGAGCCCACATTCCTGATTCCAGAACATTCTACCTCTTACTTCCAGCGAGTGAGACATACCTGTTGCATCACTAAAATCTCTCCACATAAGCTTATGTTATTATAGAGTGGGTTGTCACTCTTGGTCAGAAAGAGTCATGCAAACATCCCTGTGGTCATACACCCTCCCAGCCAGCTTCTCCAATCCCAGCAGCCAAGGCTGCAGGTCCAGCAGGCCCCATGGGCAGAAGGGGCAGAAGGTTCCCTGGGGCACCTCACCCCTCCTTTCCCTGGGAAAATCTATACAGACTAAGATATACCCACCCCATTAGTTAACTTCGTTGAACTCAGCTTTCTCATCTGTAAAGGTGTTGTAATTTAAATATCAGATGAGACAGTAGGTATTTTCAGTCCAACATCTGGCACACAGTAAGCATTCAGCACATGGGGGTGGTTTTGCTGCTAACACTGGTAGTGAAGATGTTACTGTTGCTTTTGTATTCTGCAGAAGGAAGGGAGGGCGGGAGGGATGGAAAACGAAGCGTGTGAAGTGAGGGCAAGTGCTGGCTGAGATCTGCAGTGAGACATGTCTCCATTCCCTGCGAAGTCTCCCTGTTCCCATCACCCTTGCTTTCCGTGCTCAGCCCTTTCTAACTCCCCCATAGAGAAAACAGAACGGAAAGCAAATGCAAACTTGTAAAACTCTTCAGAGGCCTGGGGCAGATCGCATCAGACTTGGTCTTTTGAAATATTAGTAGTTGGGGTTTATTTGGTAAATAAAAGTCATAGATGCTTAACTTAAGAGATTTTAAAAATATAATAAACATAAAACAAACATAATCTTACCTGGAGAAATAATGGTAGTTACCATTTTACAGTATTTCTAGTTAGTCTCTTACATAATTTGGATTACATTCTCTATTCTATATGTGAGTTTTATATTTTTCTTTTATTTCACTTCATGTCATGAGCATTTCTCAGTGTTACAAAAATTCTTTGAAAACATTATTTTTAACGTTTGCCTAATATTCTCATATAAGGATGTACCGTAATTTATTCTGGGACATTGAGTTCAGCCTTGGCTTTGATTGCTGATTAGCACCAGCCAAAGGCCGGAAAGCTACTCCTGTACCACATCTGCTCCTACCTGAATGACTCACTGTCATGTCCACCAGGATGCAGCTGATGTCCATGCAGACACTCCCTCCCAAGGAGGAGGAACTCAGAGAAGGCCAAGGAGAGGCCAAAGAGCAGTTTCAGCAGCAAGAGGAAGAAGTTCCTACTGCTTGGTGGCTTCCTGTCTGTGTCTCAAGGCTCTGGAAGATGCATTTGGTTCAGACCAAGATACATGATTGACCTTTGCCCTATGGGGTGCCTTGGCTCCTACAAGCCCCCAGCACATGCCATCCAGCTGAGAAAGGGCGGTTCGCCACAGATCAGGCGATGGGTCCCTTGCTGACTCCAGAACATAAAACTCTTACAAGGATAAATAAGTCAGCACCATATTGTTACCTGATTTACACTTGTCCATTTCTCCAAATCAGTGGGGATCACTTCCTCAGAGGAACAAGCGTGTAAAAAACCCGACATGCATGTGCACTTCACCTGGGGAAGCTGTTAGGTAACGTGGCCAGCCCTGCCGCCCCTGGTGACCCCAGGGTGGCGTGTCTGGAGTCTGGATGAGATGTGAGGTTTACAGCTCTGGAGGAATTCGGGCATCCTAGTTGGAGGGATGACAAATGTGGCCAGCTGAGCCACCTACAGGCCTGTGAGTGTGCATTTTACTGACACATGTTCTGTTTGCAAAGTATTTGACAGCACTGAGTTCTTTTGTGGGATATTGATATTACCCCCATGATAAAGGAAGAGGAGCCGCAAAGACAGAGACTTGCCCGAGCACACGGGGGCAGTTTGTGGGGAAGGAAAGACATAAAATTAGAAGGAATACAAAATGCAAAATAATTTACCAAAGCCAAATACAGGAAAAAATGCAAAAGAAGGAAAAACAAATGGACAGTAAACTTAAAAAAAAAAAAAAAAAAAAAGAAACCTAACCTCACCAGTAACCAAGTAAATTCAATTAAAACCAAACTATCATGTTTTACCTATAAAATTAAGAAAATTTATTTGTAATAGAAAATTACCAGTGTGGGCAGGAAAAGAAATTCTCATATGCAGTGGCATAGATTTGGATTTGATAATGAGACTCAAAAGACAACATCCAAAAGCTACCCCGTTTGGTGGGTTATTCAACATCTTGTCATTTAGCCAAAGGAAAATATCAGAGCTGGCCCCAAGTTTAGAGGTACAAGCATATTTATGCAGTGTTGTTTGAAAACAGCTGGAATGTCTCAAAATAGAAAAGTAGTTGAATTCATTATGGTACAGCATGGGATAAACTATCAAATGACTTTTCTTTTTTTTAAATCACATTTTGAAGATACTTCTTTTAATAACATGGAAAAATGCTGATAAAAAGTAAGATAGTAGGATCCCAATTTTGTTTATAAAGATTTAAAATATATATCTTTCTGTCTCTCTAATATAGATGTGTATGTATATATATTTTTATATTAGAGCTATATGTATGACATACACACCATACATATACATACAGACAGACAGACACAGAGAGAAAGACAGACATGGAGAACAGAGAGAGAAGTGGTAAAGAAACAAGTGCCCCCAAATGTTAGCAGTAGCCTGAGGTCTCTCTGCCACTTGATGGCAGTTTGGAAAATGTTCCTTACTGCCTTAGTATAACCTATTTTACCTGAAGAACAAACCCAAAGTAAATGGCTAGGACTTCAAAACTTTGTTTAAAATGGTGGTCTAGGCCTGGTCTAAATAATTTGTTTATTACTTGTGCATTAATGTATTGATCATAAATCAGTGAATTTCCAACACAGCCTGGGTCTTAGATTTCCTTAGTGGAGGGCTGGGGGTCTCCCTCACCATCACAAGGCAGGGGTAGCATATTGTCAGTGTTTCCACCACCCAACAGAAATTCTGTGCTCCAGTCGGGAGCGCTGCAGAGGTGAACCCAAACCTGAACTTTCTTTGGGTTTATCTGAAATTATATCAGTTCTGTTATGCTTGCTATCAGATCAACAGCTCAGTGGCTAGATATGTCTTTGACTAATAAAGAAATTACAAGATTAATTCAATGATACTGAGCAAAGAGACATTTTCGTGGCATCTTAGTATGCAGACATCTTCCAAAACAATGGGGGTCTTAAGAAAAAAGTAATAAAGAGTGTTGTCAATAGTGAAAAAGTGTTGGAGCCAGACCTACATTCTCCACTGTGCCAGTTGGCCTTTCCTCCTGTTTGTTCCTTCCAGGGGCTGAAGATGCCTTCCTCACAGACAAGATGTGAGGAATATATATGTGTGTGTGAATATATACACACACACACACATATCATATATATATATATAATATATATACATATATACATTATATCTGATGATTCCAATTCAAATTATGCTCCTAGATTTCAAAGTATTTCCACTTAAAATGACCCTGTGATCTGAACACCTCCCCCATGATGGCTAGCCATCTGTCCCCCAGTAGGGCTAAGCCTGGAGTCAGCCATCACTGAGGTCGTTGGTCAGATACACTTGGGTTTGGATGCTGATTCTACTACCATTTGACCTTGAGTAAGTTCCTTAACTCTTCTGAGTCTCAGTTGTTTTTGATTAATGGGGATACTGACTTTTTGCCTGGCATGAGGCACACAACAAAGACTAGTTTTCTTCCTTCCTCACAAAGTGACATGTTACTGCATTCAGAGGGTACGGACAAAATGAGAGGCACTCTGAAACATTCTGGGCTCACATGAAGCAGAGGAATGAAATTAAAGCCACCACATAAAGAAATGGAACAAAATTTCTTTCAGTTTCAGGTTGGAAGATCCCTCAGAGAGAGGGCCCCCAAGCTAGGAGCTTCCGTTCTGGGACAGCGGCAGCCACATACACTTCTGCAATCAGCTACCCCAACTCACCCACACACAGATCAATATGTCAGAGCAAGGGAGAAAGAAGCAGGCAGGGCAGTTTGCCAAAGGCAGAATCTGTGTGTGGGCTGGTGGGATGTCTTTCTAGCCCAATAAATCAATCTGCCTGGAAAGAGCTCCTCCAAATCCATGACTGTAATTGGAGCTCCCTTGCTTCGTGGCAGTTTGTTACGTTCAAAGTCAGGTGACAAGCACAGGTTTTCGGAGGTGTACACAGTCGCACTTCACTTGCCTCCGGGAAAAGCTCTATAATCTGGAGAATCCACTAACAACTAGTCTGTCCGCAGGGTGTTGAAAAATTGGGAGAAATAGGACTGGGTTAAGCTTCAATTGTTCTTCTTGTTGAATTTCCATAACTCACTTCAACATTCTCTCTAGGACACCTCTTCTAAAACCAGCATCTCCATTAATTTGCTACTTGTTGAGTCTTGCTGCAGCCGAGGTACCCGGGCACAGGCCCAAAACAGACTCAGAGAGTAATAATAACAGCTGTTGTTTATTGAGTCCTGACTCTGGGCCAAGCACGGCACCAACCGAGCATTTCACATGCATTACTTCACTTTAAATCCATGATAAACCCTGGAACCATCTACACTGAGTGTCATTCACAGATGAGGAAACGGGCCCATTGAAGTTAAATAGCTTGCCTAAACTAAGGCCACAGAGCTGGGAGTAGGTCAAGGTTTGAACTGAGGTCTTTCTGACAAACAAAATCATGTTCAGAAGCTGCTACCCTCTGGATCCAACTCAGAGACAAATGGTTGAAGCACCACAAGTCCCACTAATTGTTGACCCCTTTATTTTAGGGTTATACACAAATGTGAAGCAATCCACGGTCTCAAGACTCAAAGCACCTACAGTCTAGTCGTGGGGGAGTGGACAAAAACATGCATATAAAGATTACTAACAACTCTAGTGCCATATGAGTCTGTACAAAGCACAGTATGGAATTTGATGGAGAAATGAGCTGCCTGTGAATGGGTAGAACTGGGGAGTAGTTCTTCCAGCGAGGGGACTTGAGCTAGAATGAGATCACTCTAGACTCAATGGGTAAAAAGACTTGATGAGTGAACAGGATGAGGAGAGCATTCTAGTTCCTCCAGGGGGCCATGTGGCAAAGGCAAGAAGGGGAAATGGGTGGGAAATCAGAAGCTCACAGTTGGACGGGAAAAGCGTTTGTAAAAGCAATGATGTGAAAAAGGAAGCACAAAAGGCTCATGCTGCTGAGAACCCTAATGCCTGGCTAAGTGTAAGTTTCATTCTACTGCTAAGTGGAGTTTGAGATATTGGGAATTTTACACAAGTTGGAGGATGTCCGGTTCCTTAACTTGCTTGAGTGGTCAGTACACAGTGTTGGAAGAGATTACCTAAGGCAAGCTTTTGGGAGGCCTTCCCTAGCCTCTTGGCTCTCTCCCAAGGCACTCAGATGAGTTGTTCAGGGATAGAAGTGAGTTAGGAATGGGACGTTGTCTCCAGGAGGCTAAAACCAGATCTTTAGACCATCACACCCCACTGTCTGCTGCCCTGGCCAAGAGCTCACTGGGCAGGGGGGAGGGGTGTCCCAGGAGGTCAGCGAGGCTCTGTCTGGTCTCCATAGAAGAGCCCCGTCACCAGCAGCCATGAGGCCAGTGGCTCCTTGTTCACCCTTGCCGCAAGAAAGGAGAGAGACCCTGGCCATGGGACCTGGATTCAGGAAGATTTAGTTGACAGTCTCTGCTTTTTGTCAGACCTGTTTGTAAAACAGTGTAAGTAATGGCCCCTAGAGCCTTTTATTCCAAGAGCAGCTCAGATACCTCTTCCGTAAGCACCTGCTTTGGGACTGTGCAGCTGGCCTGCATTTCATCAAGGATGTACCCAGGTGAGGACCCAGGGCTGGGTTTCCACTAGAGAAGCCAGAGACTCATCTGCACGCTGTGTGAACAGCAGCAGCCCATATTCAGAGTTGGGAAGAAGTTTAATAATAGTAAACAAACTTCCTTGGAAAGGATTGGCCTAAAGGGGAACTGGCTATTAGGAAGAAAGAGAGAAAAAAAACATCACCACTGCTTTTATAGTAACCCTGCTCAGTCTATAATGAGAAAACCTCTCTTCTGTATAAATGACCTTCTAAAGTGAGTCACCCAAGTCCCAGCTCCCAACCTTTAGCCCAGGAAGCAGGAGCATAATGGAGCAGTCAGGTGTAAATTATAGGAACCCATCAGGGCAGGAAGCAAGGAGAGTTATAATAGAAGAGTAAATTAATTTCACATAAGTGGGATTAGCACTAAAATAAATAGCAGTCCCGCCACTAACCCTGTCTGGAATGCTGAGTGTTTGTCCCCTGCCAAGGGGACAGAAAAATCTAATGGCTGAACAGGAATCAGGTCACGACATAGTTGCCTACCCACTCATAAAAACAATTCCTTTGGAAATATAAGGCAGAAAAATGTTTGTTCTTACCCACTGAGGACTCAAAAGGAGGTGATATGTGGGGGGAAAGTTGCCTCCGATTGGTGGTTCAGCCCCTTTTATTGGTGGCCACAATACCGCATGAGCAAACGAAGCCCTAAATGCCAACTGAACAGTGGGAGAGGGGTTGCCCAGGATTTGTGGTAAATTGGGGGCAATGAGTTCTAAGGATGGACTCATCGGAAGCTTCCATTCCAGGCTGAGTACATGTTGGTTTTATTTTTAAATTGTCAGCCTCTTGTTTGTTTGTTTGGGCTTTTTTAAGGTTTCTGCCCCTTTTACAAGTTGAAAGCAACCTCTGTTCAGGTAAGTGGAGTGCTGGGTCCTCTGGGACCTCAGAGGCTTGGGGTTGTGGTGCGGAGACCAGGCTTGAGCAAAGTCAGGCCCAGGAAGGCCAGCTTGAATTTCAACTCAGGTTTCTGATACACAAAGCAGGAGCAGTCATACTTCATACAGTTGTTGTGAGGACTGAATGAAATTAGATCAAAAGCCCAAAACCCCTAGTCCAAGTTCTGACCTGCTGAAGATGAGCATATGAGTGAATGGCAGCTCTCTGGCCTCCCCGCCCCCTTCCTGGGAAACTGTGGAGCCAAACAAGAGAATCCATATTGGACGCTATTTAGTGGAGGCTGTATCAATATCAAAATCTCTGTAAGGGTAGCAGAATTATCCATCCTTTAGTTAAATCCCAGTGGGGACCTACTCACTGCAGCAAGTTAGTGGGAGGAGAAACATTCTTAGGAATCCTTTAACAAGGGATTCCTAAACTTTTCTGACTATACTCACTTGGATGGGGTCAAAGAACACCCACGTGCAGTCCATTTCGCATCTTTCCTGGGTTTGATCATTAGGGGGACAGGGTTTAACCTTAAGCGCCACGTCAGTCACCGGTGACTGACACTATACTACACAGAAAGGTAGACAAAACAGGCTTGGCACTTAATGTGTTAAAGGAAGGCGATGAGAACTTCAGAGGAACCAAATGAATATGTCACACTGAACTTGAACATGCAAAACACTTGGCTTTCCATTTATGTTAAGAGAAAAGATCCTTCCATGATACACTTGATTTTACATTATAAATAAATGGTCTATGGTCTCGAAAATAACCTTACTAATGTCATTATGCTAACGTTGCTAGTAAGATGAAAGTTATTAGAATAGCAAAAGGATTTATCAGAATAGCACAGGTGAACAAGCCACCAATGAAGTGTCCCTAAGTAGTGTGACCATTTGTGCCAGGTTGCCCAGATTTTTCTGGTTTTAGCCCTGAAAGCTCTGCCTCCTGGCAAAATCCTCAGTTCTGAGCAAACTAGTACAGCTGCTCACTCTACCATACAAGCAAACTGTAAGGGATTAGGTCCTTTAGCAGCAGGAATATATGAGTGACTCCTTACTGAACTGCAATTCATTTATATATAACGTGGAGATAGTGGACAATTTATAGGCCAAAAATACCCACTCAGGACAAACCAAAATCTCTCATAAGACTAACATGAATAATGAGGGCACAAAACCAACAGCAATTTATAAATAAAAAATATGAATGGCAGCTATCAGAAACCACAACAGCTCATAACAACTCCTGAAGAACTAACTAAAAAACATCCTTCCAAAAATTGGACAAAATCTACCTACACACAATAGGTGTGGAATAACAAAATTGAGTCCTTAGTAAACCAAGTGGACACTAATTTTAGTTTACTGGCAAGTAACCTTTAATTGTATGTGAAGAGGACAGTCCATGGAATGTGTGTGAGCCACCTGTAGGAACGAAGGGAAAGATCTGCATTCCTTGGTCAGTTCACAGTCATCAGTATGACACCTGGTTCTCACCAAGCTGTCAAGGCCAGCTCATGAAAGACACTGTGTTAGGTCATTTAATAAATAAGAAAAACAGGGCCCAGAGAAGTTACGTGACTTTAACAAACCTATGGTTGTCAGGGAAACGCCCCCCAAAGATTTTTTTGAGTATTATAGGGATGTGTGAGGAGGGAAAGTTGTAGGATTTTTAGATATTTATTCTGCCCTATTTTAGTCACCCCCTCCACATACCTTTAAATTAGTGAAAGAGGATTGATTCAGTTGGCCCTCAAAAACATATGTTGAAGTTCCTGCACCCAGTATCCTTGAATGTGACCTTATTGGGACATAGGGTCTTTGCAGATGTAATCAAGTTACTATGAGGTCATTAGGGCAGGCCCTACACCAATGCCTGGTGTCCTTATAAGAAGAGGGAACACAGATGCACATACACAAACACACACACATACATGAACATCATGTGAACACAGATGCAGAGGGAACACACCCTCGTGTGAGGGTGAAGGTGGAGATCTGCATTATCATACCACAAGCCAAGGAACCCCTGGGGCTGCCAGACCTGGAAGAGGCCCTGATGGGTCCTCCCCTGGAGGCTACAGAGTGAGCAAGGCCCTGTTGACCTCTCGATTTTGGACTTCGAGCATTTAGAACAGTGAGAGAATAAATTTGTGCTCTTTTAAGCAACCCAGTTTGTGGTACTTAGTTACAACAGCCCCAGGAAATTAAAACAGGACGCCTACGGGGGCTCACAGTCCCCAGGGGCTGGTTACCTTTCCCCTCGCACCTGTCCCTGAAGCTGGTTGGGAACAAAAGAGAAGAGGCAGCTCCTCCTCGGTGTCTTCGCTGAGTCTTTCCTGTCTCTTAAGGCTGGGGGCCTCCCTTCCTTGGGTGGGCACACAGCACAGGCATAGAGAGGGGGCCATGATATCAGTGCCTTCTGTCTGGGCACTAGGTGGGCGGGGGAGCCCTGGAGGGCACCCCTCCCCTTCTCCCTGAGGATGATGTTCTTGGCCAAGTGCTTCCAGCAGGACCATTTGACATTTCCGTCTCCACACCCCATTTGGCAAAGGGCGAGAGGTTCGATGAGCCGTCCTGCCCTTCACTGTTTTTTTCTAGGACAAAAGCACAGAGCTCATCAGATTGCCTGAGAAGGAGCGCGCTGCAGAAACAGAGAAGGTTGCACATTATCTTGCTTTGATGTTTAAAGTCTTCTTATAGATGCAGCATACAGACTTGTTTGAGTTACAAACTACTCTGTGATGTGACTGCCCGTGAACTTCCACCTGGAGGAGAGAGGAAGCTTCCCCACAGCCATGCAAGGCTGATGGTTATAAATATTCCCTGGATGCAGAGTAGGATCCTAATTTTATAAAATAAATGTACTTCTATGTCTGCTAGAATATCTGGAAGAATATCACTGAAAATGTTGTCTATCTAGGGTAAAATTATAACTGTTTTTATTTTATTTTTATTTCTTTTCTAATATTGCTACATTAAATAAGAAGGGATAATGTAATAAAACTAACAAATAAATCATCCATTATTATAGCTCTTGAGTACAAATACTGTTAATATTTTGATGCCTCATAAGTATATTCAAACACCGTGAGAGCTATAATGACAGAACTACATAAACTACATAACATTAACCCTTTCTTACCTCAGAGAGAAATAAAAAGGGCTTCTTTCCAGTGAAGCAGTTCTTTTTTCTAGTTGTGATCATCCTGAGTTTACAAAACTATGGCTTCACTTGGAGTCATAACAAGCATTTCCCCAGAGTGCTCTGAACCCTTTATTTATCATAATCATAATATTGGATGGGTGCATAATAGTCCATAGGTACACAAACCTTCATTTACTTAGTCGCCACAACTGGCCATTTTAGTTTCAGGTTTGAAATTTTAAAATTAGGGATTTTGCGTTTTACTTCTAGCACTGAAATTCAGAGGGCCAGGTAACTTCCAAGTTCTATTACCTCTTTTAATTCCATAGGTTTATTTTTATTAATGAGCAATAACTTATTCTGTAACTCTGTTACACATACATATATCTTTGTGCCATCACGGTGTTGTCTACTTTTCTTTAAATTACAATGTTTTAAGTTAAAATTTAAATTTTGGCCTCATACCATTCAGGCATGTATGATACTATTGTTCACTTAGCAACTAGTCTTGTTGGATTGAAAGTGATATTGAATATTAATTGATATTGAGAAAAAGAAAACTACTTCTGCCACCAGGTCTCTAGTTTCCTAAAATACCTGTGCTGTTTTTTACTTCAATCCTTTCCCCCTTCACCCATGTGACATCCTTGCCTTTCTGCAAGAAGGCAAATACAGTATGTGGTGTATACCTGCCACACCCATCCCTTGCCTGAGGCCAAATCACCCAACGGTCACTGCATTTTTTCCAGCAAAGCCTGGGCATAGCGTTGATTGGCAGGGCACCTGAGAAAGAAAACTGTGTCATGCCCAGACTCAAAAATGTTGAACATCTCTTCTGACACTGATGTTCTGTGAACCTTTATTCACTTCTTTCTGCTTTCACCCTTTTAACTTAAAGTCTAACTTGTGTGGAATTGCAAGCAGAACATGAAACGTCTGTGCAATACACAGATCCTGACGTGAGCAATTCTGGTGAGGAATGACAAGTATAGGACAGGAACATTCTGGAAGCTGGAGTGAGAGGCTGCAAGACACGTAGTGATAAATCCAGGCCAGGTGGTAACAGAGACACTTCCTGAACCACACATGGCTGAGGATTTTCACCAATCCTTGGTGAGGAGTGATTGGAAATTAATATCAGAATTCCGCTGTGGATCTGTGGTTCACAATGTATAATTATGCTTAGGTTTACTTTACAGTCAACTGTCTTTAATTCTCATTCCGTAGTGTAGCTTTAGATAGTCTCCAACAATTCTTCTGTTGTTTTTAGAAGTCCTGCAGTAAAAACTTGACTGGCTAGTTTTATATTGCAAATCTGACCTGGAGGGTCCCCCAAGTGACTGAGGCAAAAAAGATTTCAACTCCCAAAATGAGGAGACCAGGTGAACAGAAGCCTTTCCAGCATGCTGCTTAATAATGCTTAGTTTTGAGGGGGTTACTACGTATGACAGCAGCCTCGGGGGGCTCACACCTGCAGCCATCCATTCATTCCACAAGTATTTATTGAGCATCTACAATGAGCAGGCACTGTGCTAGGTTCTAGGGATATAGCAGAAAATAAAACGGAGTCCATAACCTCAAGAAACCTCCAGAAAGTAAATAAGCAATAAAGGTATGCATGGGAATCGGGTTTTAAGAAGAGAAGGTCTGGAATAATCACTAAGGGTCAAGGATGAGGAAGACAGTGGGTAATTAGTGAAAAGACTGATAGAGCACCAAGCCCATATTGCGACCGCCCAGCTCCGTGGAGTTCATGTGATACATTGAGAATAAAGACATGAGAGGGCTGTTCTTTCCATTTCGTGTTCCAGGGGCATAAATAGTGCAAATGATGAGATTCCGGAGGATGTGGATGATTTTGGACATGAAGATGTCAGGTGGCAAGTGCCCCATAGTGCGTGCAGATGGCTTGAAGTGGGGCATGTGAGCAATGAGAGGCACTCCCGCACTTCTGGAGTAGCGACGGGAGGTGGAGGTGGAGCCATTAGCGAGCGACGACTGAAATGCTCATCTTGGAGCACAGCTGCAGGAAGCGCGGCCAACGAGATACAGGCAGGGATGGAAGAGGATGCGTTTCATCAGGATCCATCCTTGTATGATGCCAACCCATGAAAGGCAAAG
Source organism: Furipterus horrens (assembly GCF_987537825.1). NCBI lineage: Eukaryota > Metazoa > Chordata > Mammalia > Chiroptera > Furipteridae > Furipterus > Furipterus horrens. The sequence goes on from NW_028327175.1 coordinate 134,658,752, forward strand.
AGGGGAAGCTTGGAGGCAACCCAGCTTTGTTAATGCTCTGCCTTAAGGAGCTTACTTGCCAGGAAGGGTTTAGCAGTTGGGTTCTCAGTAAAGGAGGCAAGACTTAAATCAGAGCTTTGAAAATTACTGGTGGAATTTGTGACTCTGCCCTGAGGCCACTTGGCCTGGGGACGTGTGGAGGAATCTGAGGAGCCTCCTCCCTTCAGAGCGCTGGAAGCTGGGAAGAATCTGCAAGTCCAAATGTTTGCATCCTCCGGGGCGCCTATCCTCCGCTCCTCCAACCTCCACTGTTACTGTGGTTTGCAGCTGCTTTTCCTGCCTCCATCTACATATTCTGAGCAGCATGGCCTCACTTGATAATAGTGAAAATTATAACGATCCCTCCGTGTGTCTGTATATAACCCGCAGCTTACAAACATCGGACAATTTTTATTTCGTTTGCTAGAACAACATGGAGACAGAAACAGAATAAGCACCCATTATAAGTCTCCCATTTCTCAGCATAATATACTGAGGCTCAGAGAATAGATGGGTATTTCCTCAGAGTCTTATGTGGTAAATGGTGCTCGAAAAGGAAGTGTTAGTTTGTTAGTTACGCCAAATGTGATCATAATCACTTAGAGTTACATCATACTTTTTCTACATAGCTCTTCCCATTTTATATCTAGAACAGTTGAGTAGGGCTTAATCTGGAGGGTCTTGCCTCAGCCCTAATCTAGTTTGGGGGGACCAGAATCTTAGTCCCCAAAACCTAGAAAGTTCTGACATAGTAGTAATATGCTCAGCCTCCAGTTCTCCTGCATTTGCTAACAGCGCTTGAAGAGTCAGAAGTCTCTCCCCCATCATGTTGTCTCCTCTCCCAAGGTTTAGAATACACATGTGGTCCCACTACAACTAATCAGTCTTTCTCCTGGGACTCTGACAGCTGCACAGTGAGAGGGACACCATGGGAGCAAATTTAAGCCAGGGGCAGAGACCCAAGGAAGCTCTTAATTGGTTTTTCCTGCCAGACCCTAGAACACTCTGGCTCTTGACTCTTTCAAAGCCCAGTTCTCCTACCTTCCACCGGGTTCCGAAGGTCACCTGCCCTTTGTGGTCCAAGCCAGCTAGGATCAGGTTCTGCTTCCTGGAACCAAGCAATAGTCATAGTTGATAAACTCCATTTCCCTTCTATTCCCTGTGTCCTCTTTCTTCTCTCTCTCCCTCTTAAGAGATGCAGAATTGCATAAAGGAAAGAGCCTTGGAATCAAAGTTAAAAACCTGAGTTTGAATCCAGTCTCTACCAAGGCTTCAACTGAACAGCAAGTTAACGGTGAGTTTACATGAAACCAAGACATGTTTAATGGTGCTTTGATCAATAGATCATGAGATGTCAGGTCAATTTAAAAACAAACTTCTAAGATAAATAAGAATAAGGAAGAAATTCATAAAGCTGAGGGTAATGTTGTTTATCCTGGGGGAAGAAAGTGGAACCAGAACAGGATCCCCAGTTCCTCCTTGATCTGTAAGGGGAGCTTTGTCCCAGAGACTTTGTGAGAGAAGAGGACAGGCCCAGAAATATTCCCCACAAAGAAGAGTAAACACGTTGGCATCCTGGGCACTAAGCAAGACAACTGTCCCCTTTCATTGGGGATAAAGAGGGCAGTGAGTCTGTGGACATGCTGAGGGTGGGTTAAGGTGAAGTCGGAAATTCCGGCTACGTCAAGCTGGCTCTGAGTCAGGTGGTGTGTTTGGGGCCGATCAACCCTTTCCTGTTGTTCCTCTGTCTCCTGTTTCACGCCGTGTGTGGAAAGAGGGGTCACTGGGGCTGCGTGCTGGCCTCTGTGTGCTATCCAGAGGGACGTGTTGGTCCCTGAGCTGTAATTAGGCTTCAGGAAGTCAACAGGGGGCTAAATGATCAGGGCCTGACTCAGGCTTTTGAAATGTGGAGGCAAAGCCCAGTCTGCCCTGGGGGCGCTCCTGCCTGTTTTGGTTGCTGTAAGCAGTTCGTGATCTGTGCTCTTCCCTCTGCCACCCCTCGCCTGAGTCTATTTCCACTGAATTTGAAAACAGCATTTTCCAAAAATGTTTTGTTCTTTGACTTGACTCCATGTAGCCTCTCAAAGGCAGAATGGCAGGAGTTTCTTTAGGGTGGCCCTAACCTGCTCCTCCTTTGTTCTGAGCCAGAATTCACTTCAGATCACTATTCCATCGAGTGATTTGCGTTACTCTTCGGATGCATGGATCACGTGAGCAATATAGTTTGGGCCCCATGCATAGGCTTTCTGGGATTTTGTATCAAATGAGAGCTGTGTGAATTAGGCCTTCTCTGTGGCTCATCTAGAGGCATATCTTTAACCTGGCACTTCCAAAATTGTTTATTTTTTAAAGCAACAATAACTTGTCTGAAAGTGTGGAAGGGAGTTTCGGTGACCACTGAGCCCTCAGAGAGTAAAGCCTGGCATTCGACTGAGGCAAAGGGAAGAGGTCCTCAGATGCCCCTTTGCTAAGGCCATCAGCTCTGGAATGCTGGTCCTAACGGCCACATTGCTTCCCTTCTCCCTACCTTTTCCTCTTCACCCCGACTGGTGAGGGACAGAGAGCCATGGGCACCAGCGGAAATCAGTGCTAGAAACCAATGTCTGCTGAAAGAGCGGCTGTGCATTTTGAGGTGAGGAACAGGGTCTGACTTGGGAGCTTCATTCAAGGGCTTGATTTAGGAGGACTACTGAGTGGTTTCATGGCCCATTCTCACTGATTAACTTAATTGCCCTCAGAGGGGCAGGTCCCACCCAGCTCTCCAGCCGCACAGGTTTGAATCTCTGTCCATATTGCTAGTTCTGTGGGCAAGCAACTCAGTGTCTCAGAGGGATACCTCCCCATCCTTAAGTGGGGCCACTAGCCTCTGGCATGTTCCCAGGCATTTAGTGGGTGCTTAATAAGTGTTACTGCCCTTTCTGTATTGGGTTGATGGCACTAACAGGCACAATTTGTTCCCTGTCTTTACTTCCTGTGGAAGTGTCCCTCCACACTGGTTCTAGGCTTGGCCACGGACAGTAACAAACGTGAAGGAGACCTGGGAAGTGCTTGCATGTCAGGGTTTGCCCTCTTGCTGCTCCTTGGAGCCTCGCCACTGTGTGAGAAACCCCATGCAGCCTGGTGGAGGATGAGAGACCACAGGGAGGCGACAGAGGTGGTCCATCAGTCAGCAGCCAGCCTCAGCTGATGTAGAAAAAAGCCGTTAGACAATTTACTTCAAGCTGTCCATGATCCCTCAAGTGTGCAGTATTGAAGAGTCAGTCTCTTATTGGTCCCAAAGCTTTGTCCATGTTAGAATCCTTTGAAACAACAAGGTGACTGACTTAATATTGAAACTTTTACTCAGTTGTCTTATAGCCTGTAGATTTGCTTCTCAAATGCCTCAAAATAATGGCAAAAAGTGAGGTTTTGAAGGAAATCTTTTGGGAAATTAGTTTAAACTCATGCTCTAGAACAAATAGATAAAGCATAGAGAGGAAAGTCCCCTGATGTCTAGTTTGCCAAGCAAACACCATGGGGCCCAGCCAAAGAGAGAGAGACTGGGCCAAATGAGGCAGTTGCCCAGAACAGGAATGGAAGTCTTGGCCAAGAGGGAGGTTCAGGGTACACATCCAAGTCACGGTGGTCATTCTAGAGCTGATTGGGCAAGAGAATGCCAGCAACAGGGAGACGGGCCATAAGGTCAAAGTCTGGGAAAGTCAGGAACTCTGGGGAAGTAAAAAAGCCACATAGACCACAGTAAATAGTTTTAGGACAAGACCTATGGATACTGTGAGTGAACTGGCCACTTCTCTAACAGCATAGCCCTGGAGTATTTGGTCTCTGGCTTTCAAATCACCAGAGACGCCCTCAAGGATTGGCTGAACATGATCTCAGCTGATCAATTAGTGGGCATTAATGAAGCGCCAACTATAACTGAGGTTGGGCTAGGCACTCTGAAGGCTATAAGAACAGGCTAAGACCCCTGCCCTGAAGTGGCTTACAAGTTACCTCCTGGGAGCCATGCCAACCAGATCCAGAAAAATAGGGTCAGAGCAGTTAGTGGAGAAATAAGTGGGGGTTGAATGGTTCTGTATGGATTTCTGGAGAAGATAGATCACAAGAAATGGCTGTAATTTAACAACAAAAACTCTTTGGCCTGGGATCAAGACAGGTCAGTATGAAAAAATGCCATGATTGATTAGTGATGTCTGCATGAGTGCGGGGGTGGGGGTTGGGGGGTGGAAGCAGCATCCTGCCCTCTGTTTATTGTCTCCAGCTTAGATGGTATTTAAAGTCCCTTTGCTGAGACACAGCTATGGCACCCACAGCCATGTTACTTAGGGTGTTCATCAGAGAAGGGAGACCAGTATAATATTTTTTCTGTCAGAATTTCTCATCCAAAAACCTGAGAAATTGGTTGGTCTGGTCTAGAATCCTCCCAACTATAAACATGTCAGCCAGGATGAGCAAACGAGCAAACAAACAGAAACTTAGAAGACAGTAGATGGAAAGAAAACTAAGAGAATGGTTAACATAAAATTCTGAATTTCCTTAAGGAAGGGGAATTTCACTGGGAAGGGCAAAGAAGAGTAACATTCTGTTTTTTTAAGCTGGCTGGTAAGTACTTGGATATATAGTATGTGAATATTTTTAGTATTAATTAATAGACATTTGGTTCGTTTTCACATTTTGGTTATTATGAATAATGCTATTATGTACGAGTTTTTGTGTTGGCATTTTTTTATTTCTCTTGAGTGCATACCGATGAGTGGAATTGCTGGGCCATATGGTAGCTCTATGTTTAACATTTTGAAAATTGCCATACTATTTCTCAAAGTAGCTGCACCATTTTACATTCTCACTAGCAATGTAATATCAGGGTTCCAATTTCTCCACACTCACTCCAACACTTTTTACTACCTATCTTTTCTTTACCATACCTGGTCACCACACCATAGTCTTTCAATATTCATAAATCAGGGAAACTCCTTGATATTACCTTTACTGATGAGCAGAAGGCAATCACAAACCATCCCCTCATCTGTAAGTGATAACTAATTTATTCCTCTATTATTGAGTTACTCTCTTGCGTGTCCTGGTAACAAGACCCATAATTCCTTGAGCAACTGCTTGGTTCCTGGCATATAGTCAATTTTCCTACTCATTATTTCTAATTCCCAATCTGGGGGGGTATTAGAAGCAAGGAATTTTTATACCCATATATTATTGATGAAAGAACCAAAAGAGAGGTTAAATGACATGTCCAAGGTCACCCGATCAGGAAGTGGTAATCAAGTTCTAAAACCTTGGCTCATTGGCTGTCATGGTCCTTCCTTTCCCCCTTTCAACTACTGCCCAAAAGTCTCCTGGGTTTGCAAATCAGGGCTGGGCTTCTCTGCATCTCTGCTCTCTGCATGCCACATGAGCCTGGTCATTCTTTGAATCAGCCTCCCCGAAGCACTCAGAAATGGACACTGAGGAGCCGTCAGCATTACTTTGCACTAGATCAAGCTGCAGGATGGGGAGCAGGTGTCACAGTGGTTGATATGCCCTGTGGGGTCTGGTCTTGTTGTTACAGCAGATCTCTAAGGAGTTGTGCCAAAATTCAAAATATAATCCAAGTACATTTTTATTTGCAGTTTAAAGTCTATTTTGAATAGCTGAGCTCCTTAATAGCTATTCAAAGTGTATTATTTTTCTTTAAAAACACACTGTAATATGTTTCACAGCATTCAATATGATGTATTACGTCGTGGAATCAAAATGTTTTCTAAAATGAATGTCTGATTTTATGACTCAAAACTATCAGAAAATAAGCCTAGTTACACATTCAAACATTATATTAATGGATACTTTTATGTGTATCCATTCCCAAAGGAGGTGGAATAGTCTCCCCCAACCCCACACACATTTCCTGAAGACTCAGAGAATTAACTGATTAGCATAAAGACGATGAGAATACTTTGGGACCTTCCAAAAATTTTAAACTGTTTTCAAACATTAAGTTCCTTGTACCTTTTTGGGAAGAGCAGATATTGCAATCTGGGCTTTTCCACCATTTAAGCATTTACCATTAAAAAAAAAAAAAAACAGCTGCTGTTTTTCTCATTTAGAACACACACCAAACCACAGGCCGGGGTTCTCCTTGTGCTCTGGTCATTGCCATCCCACCTCCTAACCTCTGGGGATTTTGTGTTCCTAGGGAGTGGCACACGTTGGAAATCTAATTCACCTAGCAAAGCTTCAGGAGAACACAGAATAAGCAAACATATCTATAAAACTGGCTCATTTGTTTTGCTGTATTTAGTTGCTTCCTGGCCCTCTGGTGGCTCTCAAGTTCCTCTAGGTCACAAAAACAAGCCTGTAGCTTCAGACAGATGCCTGCAGATCCAGGGGGCCTTTGGCAAGTGCAAACACAAAGGCACCCCCTTGTCTCTGAGAGATAATCTGCGAGGCTGGAAGGCAGCATCTCCCTTGGCCTCTGCAGGAGCTTTCTACCTGGCCTTCCTGCCACCAGGTCTCCCTGCCTCTGCCCAGACTCCACTCCACAGAGAGACCTTTCTGAAATGCCCAGCACTTCCCTCCCCAGTTTATCACACTGATGGCAGGAAGGGAGATGACCAGGCACTATGGACTTCTTAAAGCAGTCTTGAAAAAAATAAATAAAAGGAAAGAATCAAACTTGAATCTGAGGGCATCTCCAGCTCTCCAAGTTTGTAGGAAACACACACAGAGAGGCACGTGTTAAATGACATCATGGACATGCAGACTGGGAAACTCGAGAAGACAGATTTCTTCAACAAAAACATTGCAAGGGAAAAAGGACATGAATTGGGAGCCTGTGAATTAAAAGAGATTTCATATGGCTCCTGAATCTAATAAGCAAATTTGTTTAAAACAAAACAAAACAAAACAGGGGCATAGGAACACCTAACTAAACATTTGATGTTATTAAGGAAATATTGTCACACATTTTGGGTGACTTAATGGTATTTTGCTTTTATTAAAAAAATTTTTTTTTCGAAGGAGTCCATATCCTTTAGAAAGACATACTGAATATTTACAGTGGAAGCAATATGATGTCTGAGATTAGTGTCAAATTAATCCAGGAGAGTGAGAAGAGGTGAAGGTACAGCTGACACAGGACTGGCCGTGAGGTGGTCATTGTTGAAGGGGGGACATGGAGCCTATTATATTATATTCCCCCCCAAAAAAATTCTGGTATGTTTGAGAAATCTCTATAATAAATGATGTTTTTAATTTTTTTTAAATATTCTGATAGGTACCCTATGGCCTATATCAGTATTAATGGCTCTAGATCTCATTGAGATCCTGATGAACTACATAAACAATCCTCTTTAAAATGCATGTATATACTCAGGTATCTCCATGCAGTCTGGGAGAGCTCACAGACCCCTGACACCTGGCACTCTGGCCTTCAGGTTCCAGTGTTAACCAGTGCCTTTGGTGGCCTGGCCCGACACCCCCCCATCTTCAATCCACCACCTGCCCCAGACCCACTCTCCGGGCCTCTGCTCATGAGGTCCCCTGTCTGAAGACCATTTCCTAAGAAGGCCCACATGGAGTCTTCCCTCCTCTCTGAGGTCCCCTCACACCAGCAGCCCACCCAATCCCCTGGCCCCGACCCTGCAGAATGAATTCTCCAGCCCCCTTTCCTTTCCGCATGCTGTTCATTCACCAGCCCCATGTGTGGCCCCCTGTTCTAGCAGCCCGGGCTTACAGATTTGTTCCTGTCATCAGCTCCCTGAGCACACCCCTGTTTTCCTATGCTGAGCCCAGAGTTTTCCACGTAGTCAATATATGTTGGTTAAAAATGAATTCAGTGGAAAGCATAAAGCCCCAGGGTCAGAGGAGAGCTAACGGGATCTTACAGCTCAGATGCTGTGTCAGAGGTGGCAGAGCAGGGAGCAAAATGCTGAGCTCACTGCTAGCAAGCCTTAGTCACATGTGTCAGGTGAGGAGTCTGTGCCCCGAGTCAGCAGGGGTGCCGGGGGCAGGGGGCGGGGGGCTTGCCCGGTCCGGTGGCCAGCACAGCCTCACCCACAGGGACTCTTCCCTTGATCTCAGCTAAAAGGTGAAGGCCACCAAAGACCAGGGACCCAGCTGAGCCTCACATTCTGTGCTTCATCCTTTTTCCTGAGAACCTGGGAAGAATGCCTGTGAGGTGAGGAGGGGCTTCCCTTGGGTGAGGAGCCACACACTTGTCCTGAAGGGGTGTGCTCGCCTACAGACCTGGAGACTGCATATCCACCACCACGCCCCACCGAGGACCCTCCATCCCTTCTGTTCTCCTGGGGTGTAAGTACATTCCTGAGTTAAGCCTCATTCACCCCGCAGTGTAAATTAGTGCCAACCAGTAAGCCAGGGTTAGATGGAGGACTTGGGACATTTTCTGGGACTACAAAAGTGGGACACTGGAGGAGAGTTCAGAAGGGGAAAGCTTCAACCAGGAGAGGAATGGATGAATATTAAGTCCAGAACAAACAGAGCAGGTGAAACGAGGAAAAAAGCCACCAGGCCCCAGAGGAGCAGACACAGGGTTGGGTCAGGAACAGACAGGCCGACAACAAGGCCCAAAAGTGGATCCCAGGAAAGGCTAAGATGCCCACCCGCCCACTGTGGCATTTACCTGGCACTTGGTATTTCTTTTAAAGGCTTTCCCATTTTTTAGGAGACACTCCGGGCTTGAAAAGATGAAAGAAGGACAAAGAGACATGATGTGAACTTGCATCAATGTCTAAATGACAGTGTTAGGAGCTTTCTGGTCAGCTGCACAGTAGGATTCTATCATATTTGCACACCTGGGCACCTAGGCTTCTCTTAATGTGCACAGAAGGAAATGCTTTCTTGAGCATGGTACTGAGGATAACTTGGCACCTCACCTCTTATTTTAGGGAATCTTCATTGTCATCTTCTGAGGCAGGTAATATCATTCCCATTTTGTAGCTGAGAAAACTGAGACTCAGCCAGTCAACCAAGTAGTTAAGTCCCTTTCCAGGAAGATTTGGTTAGCAAGTCATAGCCCTGGGATCAGAAGCCAGGTGTGACTTACTTAGAAGTCCAGGGACTATCACAACCATGATTTTCCATGTCTCGTGTTTCCTCCCAGTCTTCAGAGAACATCCTTGTGCCTTGAATCACTCCTTCAGCTTTCACCACTAATAGTACAGCCCTGGTAGTAATAAAGGGCTTGCAAATATAACATAGTATGGATGGGGACCCGGACTTCCAGGCTGCAAGGGGACACTGACCCAGGAGGCCAGTGTGGGTCACGCTCACCCCTGCAGTCTTGGCCAGTGTGTACTCCCTCTCCAGCTCTTTTCCTCTCCAGCTCTCTCCCTCTCTGGATGATGAGGCACCAATTGCTGGGAAAAACTTATTTAATAAGCCTATCCGTCCTGGAAGTGGTCCTTCCCCTCCAGGGCTTATGTTCTTGAAATCTCCCATTTCCCCCTCTGTCAGTAGCATCTTAGAGGGGACCCCCAAATCATGTTTGAATCTTAGTCACACCCATGTTTTCTGACAGATCTGGAAATTGCTCTTATTAACCTCTCATTAACTCATTAGTGCTTTGGTTTTGACTTGCCCGTTTTGTCCTTCAAAGCTCTCCACCACCCCCGCCTCCTTCCCCTGCAGTGATGAAGGATGTATGGCAGGAAGAGCTGGAGTTGCTTCCTCCTTCTCCCTTTCTTGTCTGCAGAACTTTAATTCTCGTTATTCATTCCTTCTTTTCTTCTTTAATCATAGATCTCCGTGGCCTGACAGGCATACTTGCCATTTTTCATCTTTGCTCTCTGCATACTTTTGTGGGTACTTCCTGAGCCTCCTAAACCTCTTCTGTCCAGAGCTCATCTTGTGTGTTTTTTCACAGTTTATTTCCTTTGCTGTGACTTTAACTCCTGCACAGCTATTCCAGGCACCCAGAGTCAGACACACCTTCTTAGCCTCTTACCCCTTCCCTCTCCCAGAAAATGTCCCCCAGGCTCCAAAACCCACTTCTTCCTATGTCATAGTAGCAATATTAACTGACATTTGAGAGGTGAGTTACAATTTTCAAAGCCTGTTTCTGTGTCACCCTCCCAGCAACCCCATGACTATTTCAAAGCAGGCAAAACTGAGACTCACACTCTCCAAAGTTGCAGGGCTGGCGAGCGGCGTTGTGGGAAGTGCGAAGCAGATGCCTGCAATCCGAAAGCGTTTGCTCCTGCGCTGTATTAGTCATCACCAGCAAAAGCCCAGGAATGTAAGGTATGCTCTTACTGCATGAGGATCTAGTTGTGGAAATGTGTGGCTCTGCCAAACTGAATTCCAAAACGATTGTTCCCTGTGTGCCCCCCACCATGGTGTGTAAGGGTGTCTCCCCACATCCTCGGCAACTCCGAAAGGGTACCTGCCCTTCTTTGGCCTGAGTTCCTGGGCTCCAGGCCTTCTCTGATTTCTGACAGAAAAACGAGAGGAAAGATAGAGGCCAGAGCCCTTCTTATGTTTGTAGGTCACTCAAGTCCCCCTCTCCAGGTGGGACCCCTCTGGCAGCTGCCCCACACCTCTCCAACTGACCAAATCCAGAGGTGTCTTCCAGGCAGGTGGCATCTGCCTGAAGGCTGCCACAGAGAGTCCACATTTTCCTTTCTGAACTTTTCAAATGCTTTGTGACGGAGTCACGTGGAAGTTCCATACACGTCTGACTTGCACATGAACATTCTCAGTAACCTTGGTGTTGCCTGGCCACCTCCTCTCTCCCTCCTGAGCTTATAGCTGGCTCCAGGTCACCTAACTTTCTGAACTCCAGCCCTAGCTCTTAACATGGAACACATGGAACCTGTCAACGTTTTAAACTCTTCATAATTAATGATTTCCTTCTTCTCTGGAACAGACACAGACATTCTCCCATCCTCAATGTAACAAAATTTCATGGCTCCTGCTACCATGTCTTTCAGAGAAGGAACTTTTTCTGGACCCGTGCTTAAGTGTTTGGCCCATCCCCATAATCCACAGCCTGTGGCCACCAACAGGAGTACCTGCTCAGTCCATGTTGGCTGCTGTAACAAAATCACCATAGACTGGATGGCTTAAACAGCAAACATTTATTTCTCACAGTTCTGAAGGCTAGAAGTTCAAGATCAAGACTAGGTGTCAGGTGAGGACCCACTTCTTGGCTATAAAAGGCCATCTTTTCACTGTGTCCTCACATGGTGGAAAGGAGGAGGGAACTCTCCGGGGTCCCTTTTATGTGGTTTGCGTGTCTGCCTCACATAGCCAACTATGCTGTCCACCCTCAGGGCCTGGATCAAGAGGCCCCTTTTAGTCCAAGTCTGTTGCCTCTCAGGCTGGGCTGGACACTTTGGACACAGGGACCGAGGAGAGCAATCATCCTTCCATCTATCTACCTTGTCTGATTTCTTCACCAAAACGTGATGCTCTTCTGGTTCACACTGACAAACATTTAGTGTAGAAAGTGGGTTGTAGCAGACAATAGAAGAACACGTAATTTAAGGAGCAGTCTAAACTATCAACCCTAAACAAGAGAAGCATTTCTAAAAGAACAAAATTGAGCAAGAAGAACATTTTCTCTAGGCTAGCAAGGTGGGGCAAACCTAAGAAGAGGCATGATCCAGAGGCTTAAACAGAAGGACGAGCCAAAAGTCTCTGGGAAAGGGATGGAAGAGCTGCGGCACCTGGCGTGTGGGCTCAGGCAGGGGCTGAGACACACACAGTCATGCAAATTTCCACCTCTTCTCCACCACCACAGCAGGGATGCTGTTCAGAGCGTGGTCTTGGGACACTTGACCAATTCCCACCTGAACCACTCCATTCTGTAAAAGAAGAACTTTGACTTGCAGCATCATGTGCCTTGGAGATATCAAGATTGGGTGCTGTGTTTCACCCCTACTCGTTCTAACCAGTCAAAATTGAGAAAGGGCCATGACCTATGAGCGATTCCAGTGTGCTGGGCCTAACAGCGAGAAGTGGGATTTGTTTTAACTTGTCATGTACCAACTTACGGATGGATTCATCATAGATTTCAAAGTATGGGTTCATGGGTTCATGGTATTGGGCTTATAGATTCATGACACATGGACTCGTGGATTGGTAGTATGAATGTGAATTCACACATATGGACTTATGGATTCTCCCATCCTAACCAGGCTATAAGTTTCAGTCCTTAATTGGCATAACCACAATGAAACTTCCTTTTCTAGAACATAAAATGCCCACGTGACTCAGCTGGAACATTGTTCTGCGCACCGAAAGGTTGCCAGTTCGATTCTTGGTCAGGGCACATGACTGGGTTGCAGATTTGATCACCAGTTGGGGCACATCTGGAAGGCAACCAATCAATGTTTCTCTCTCATCTGGATGTTTCTCTCTCTCTCTCTCCCTTCCTCTCTCTGTAAACGTCAATGGAAACATACCTTTGGGTGTGTGTTTTTTTTAAGTCCCAGACTATGTGCCATCCTAGAGCCATTGGATGAATTCCGTCCCCAGTGCAAGTTCCCTCACAGGGCAAGCAGATCCCCTCAGCCCTGATTTAGTTCGTCCCTGTTGTGGTCTTTGTTTTTTCTTTAATGATTTCTTTGTCTCTCACTCAGGAAATCACTCCAAAATATAAGTAAGACAATGATGTTTATTACAGAGAAATCTCAAATATGTTTTCTGTCTTTTCACAGCACGGTTACCCTACCTTTGAGACCAGTGAGTTATAGCATATCACACCTGATCATGACGCTGTGCTTGAGAACCGACTAACCCCTATCATTTATCCTGCAGGAGGCATCATATTCTGTATTTTTAAGTCAAAGGCAAGGATGCCTGAGACCCCAGCAAGCTGACTGTGGACAGATCTCTGTGCAGTCGGCTAGTGTGGCTGCTGGCAGAAGGTCACTAATTCTGAAATCCTTAAGGTAGTTTGCACTTGGCAAGCAAGATGACTACCATTCAGTGAGATGGAGCTTGTGGCATGGCTTGATGTGGCCATTACTTATGCTTAACTTCTTTCCCTTCTTCTTTGTTTTTTTTTTTTTTTTCTTTTATGACTGCAAGGTTTTATAGTTACATGTTAATCACATTTTCTGCTTCCTTCTCCACTAAACTCAGCCAGGCAGTGATATGTTTAAGAGCCCCTCTCAGCACGAGGCAAGGATGCCTGCATTTTTAGCTGACAGCAGCTTACAGACTTGGAAGAGCTTTCCCTGTTATCTTGGAGAACGTGGGCTTGCTTGAGGTCAGGACGCGGGAAGTGTCTGTGTTGGCCAGACCTGCCAGGTCCCTGGGGAGCCATACTTCAACAGCCAGGAAAATGTATTGTTCTCACTCTTAGTTTCGAGTCCAGATGTGCACACTCAGAAGAGACAGCATGCTGAGAAGTTCCAAGGCGAACATTCAGGGCAGCTGCTTTCAGAAGTGAGGCCTGTAATTTGGCACTGAGTACCATCTCCTGCAGCTTGTCTGGAATTGACATTGAGGACACTGTTGAGGGTGTTCTGAGATAAGCTATAAATCTCTCCCTGGGTCTGATTTGATCTAACAAGCTGCCAAGGCTCATGGGACGAGTGGGTAAGTTGGCTCCTCAGTGGGGTACCTCCAGCCATCCTTCAGGGGGTAGACAAGGAGTGAATTATGGTCCCAGAACCACTATCAGCACTTGGAAATTTCACACACGGAATTGTTGCCTATGTCTGCCGGCCTCGGGAGGGCAGGAGAACTGAAATGTTCCAACAGAGTTCTTGGATGCAAATGTTAGAGACCCAAGAGAGACTGGTGTAGGTAGATGATAAATCCAAAAGATAACTGTCAAACAAGTGGGAACTTCAAGTTCAAAGTCCAGATGAGGCAGCCCTGCTAGGGGCAGGTGGTTTGTGTAATGGCTGTTGTTTTTTTCCTTCCAAGTGCTTATGCTAAGGGCGGGTTCTTGTCTCGAGATGAGGGTATCTTCCACTAAATCACACATTTTCTAAGTTAAATTTTACTGTGTACCAGATCCCCAGCATAAGGCTTCTCACTTAATCCTCACAAAAGCCCTCTGCGAGGGCTGTTGCAACCCTCATCTTATTAACAGTTACACTGAGGCTTAGAGAGAAAAAAATAATGCGGCCCCTCAGCTAGTAAGTGGCAGAACAGAGCCTCAGATCATGCCTCCTTCTTGAAGTTACTTTACAAAGAAGGTATATTAATCTGTAAGAAGGTTATATTAATCTGTTTGTTCCGCTCTAACAAAATATCACAGACTGGGTGACTTTAACAACAGAAATTTATTTCTCACAGTTCTGGAAGGTGGGAAATGCAAGATCAAGGTGTTGGCAGATTCAGTTTCTGGTGGGGACACGATTCCTGGCTTATCAAATCGTGACCCACCCTTATGACCTCACTTAACCTTAATCACTTTCTTAGAGGCCCCATCTCCAAATGCAGCCACACTGGGGGTTAAGTCTTCAATACATGAATTTGGGGGGCACAAACATGTAACCCATCACAGAGGGCTACCAATTCCCACCTGACATGAGTGTGTTGAGGTCATGCATAAACAGCCTGATTATCCAGCTCGGCATGAAGTAAACCGGTGTCTGCTTGTACTAAAGGAGAACAGCTAGAGAGCTACACGTAGGCAGCTCTGACCAAAGGGGTGACTAAGAACTGGGTCACTGGAGCTGAGGGCTAGACCCAGGCCATGTGTCCCTGTAAGACGCATGGGTCCAGCTGAAGAAGGAGCATGTGACCATTGGGTGTTCTGAGATGGATGTGAGTGGTGTCTGAGGTTCCCAAAGGGGGCCTGGGATTGGGGATGGGAAGGATTCTCAAAGAAGCAAGATGGCAGGGGTCCCTGTTTCTTCCCGTCCTCTCCCCTCCCCCTTCCCTTTCTTAACCTTTCTCCTGTTATTTTACATTAAGTGTTTAGTTTGGACTTTGTCTCTAGAGCCCTACAGGCGGGACCAGATGCAGGCCATCTTATATCTTGTCTAGTATCATAGTAACTCATCCACCTACAACATTCGTGCCACAACTCCATCCAGCCTCTTCTCGAATCTCTCCCCTGATAAGAAACTCACACCTCCTGAGCCAGCCCATTTCTGGATGTCTTTAACTGAAACAAATCTCCCTGCAGGTCCTGCTTCTACCTTCTGAAGCAACACGAAGGTGTGAGCCCTTTAGAAGACACGTGGAACAAATCTTCTCTTTCTACTCAAAATTCAGTGCCTGGCCTGTTCTTCATGCTCAGTGTTGCCATCTGTATTTCCATTTCTAAGATAAACCTTCAAGATATGTTTTATTTCTACACCAGCATCAAGTTTTAGTTAAACAAGCACACACTCACAAGAATTAAGCCCAATTTAACTGCGCCTCATTGCAATTCATTCACTGCAAAACTACTCAGTGAGCATTTATCTCTGTACCAAGACCACCCAGGGCATACAGACAACAGCTCTGCATGGGATGGTCAGAATTCCTACCCTCATTGAGCTTTGAGTCTAACAGGGGAGACCGGTAATAAGCAGGGAAATAAGAAAATCAGGTAGGAAATGTCACAATGTAGTGATATTTTCCTTTCACATTCAAACTACAGTTTAAAGTCTAGTGAGCACTTGGTTTGAGCAAGGCACTCTGTTAATTATGGAACTAATAATCTGGTATGTAAATATAAGGTTTTTAAAATAGGTTTCATAGAGCTTTATGCTCTTTGATCCTCACAAGAATCTTGCAAAGTAAATAGGATGGGCATTGTTTGATTGTTAAACCCATTTTGCAAATGAGGAAAGTGAGACTTATTTTAGCAGCAACACAGCCCCTGAATATGTGAGAACTCACACCACACTCTCTTCACAGTATCTGGCTGCCACAAATTAGCAGGTTTGCTGATAGCTTATCCTTGTTTCCCAAGCCAGCTCTAAGTCAGTCATTAGCCCTATCGTATGCCAGTATTTGACAAATGCGTGCATGCATATATTTATGGGATGCCTTTGGTGGTTTGGAAAATATATCTTGCATCTCACTGTCATCATTAGTCTTTCTAGGAAGGACATTAATGTGAGGAGCCAGGAAGAGGCTTACCAGGATCAAGAGACTTCACCTCAGAACGGGAGGCTGGTTTCCGCATCAGGAAGTGCAAGGTGAGGCATCTGGGGGAGGTCAAGCAGCCACTCATTCAGTGGGCAGGACTCAGGGGCGGGTCAGAAGCCTCACACAGGCAGGCAGGTCACTCGGGCACAGCTGCAGGAGGACAATTGAGCTGGGCCAGCGGTTTGTGCAGACTACAAGGGACGGCAGAATGAAATGTCTCCCGATGATTGAGGAAGCAGCTGTATTTGGAAGTCTGCTAAATGAGGTGGCAAAAAAGGCTTCTGGCTCCCTTGCTCAACAGTCTGCCTTAACTGGGACTCTCAGCGCCTCCTTCCTCCTTCTGCTCTCTCAACAACGGACAACCCGAAACAGAAAGCAGCCACCTTTAGTTGGGTTTCTCATTATTAATCTTTTTTTAAAAACTGCTTACACAGGACAGGTTTTATTTGTCCTCTGATGGGCTCTTCGATCATTCTACTTCGTGACTTCTCTGTGATATACATGTCTATGGCTAGATATGAAATCCCTGGGGTTTGTGCTGGTCACTGAGCCAGCCCAGGCTCCACACAGGGAAACTCACATAAAGGGCTATTGAGACGGGGCAGGGCTGTGTCAAAGACGTGAGAGAACATGGACGGGTGGCAGGAAGTGGGCTCTTTGCAGAAACCAGGGAGAACAGAAGGAAATTTTACTCAGGCGGGAGAGAGTGTAAGGATGCTCAGGACACAAGGAGGCCGAGGCTTTTCATCTTTTTCCATCCCACCTTGACCAATGGAATCCCGAGTCTTCAGAAAGTCATGCTTTCTAAAAGAGCCTGGCCACAGCTGCAGATTTCCAGGGCGACTGTGACTGTCGGGAGGACAGCAGGGCCTGCGAGCTGCTAAGTGGCTTCCTGGCCTCACACACAGTAGTTAGACCATTGTTCTACCCTGAGCAGCATGAGTTGTCCTCACCATGACATGTGAGAAGAAAGTAAAATTTCAACTAGAGGAGCAAAGAACAAAGTGAAGTTTAAATTAGCAGTGCCCAATCCAGACCACCTTTGGTTGTTTGATGGTGTGTGGCTGAATCTCTTGGAACCCATTTCTTAGTCTACAACATGACAGGAATGGGTCACATGAACTCCAAGATCCCTTCAGGCTTGAAGATACTAGGTCCCTGTGAATAAAACTACAGAAGGAAAGAGAAGGCAAAAGAACACTTGTAAAGGACTCTTCAAGAGGATGAAGGGAGTAAAGTACAAATGGGCAGTTACAAAATAGTCATGGGGCCCTGGCTAGGTGGCTCAGTTGGTTGGAGCATCATCCCATACACCAAAGGGTGCAGGTTTGATTCCTAGTCAGGGCACATACATAGGTTGTGGGTTTGAACCCCAATCAGGGTGCATACAGAAGACAACCATCACATTGATGTCTGTCTGTCTGTCTCTCCCCACCCCTTCCTCTCTCTAAAATCAATAAACATATTCTCAGGTGAGAATTTTAAAAAAATAGTCAAGGGAATGTAAAGCACAGCATAGGGAATACAGTCAATAACTATACAGTGTAAGGGGGTACTAGAATTATGGGGGATCCCTTCATAAGTTATATAAATGTCTTGCCACTATGCTGTATGCCTGAAACTAATGTAATATAGAATGTCAACAGTCGTTGAAAAAATTTTAAATTTTTAAATAAATAAAAAAATTTTTTTAAAATTCTTTGAGGACATGAGATGTTTTCAAATCTCGCTAATTCTTTTTCTCTTTACATCAATTTCAGTTTACGGTGTCACCACATATATTTGCTTCCCTCACTAAATCCTCACCGTGACAGAGTTGCTTCATGTCTCTGATGATGCTGTGGCTCTGTGGGTGGGATTAAATCAGTTGTCCAGAGTGACATGTATCACAGAACCAGGAGGCAACCCAGGATGTCTGACCTGGCCACCCTCATTTGTCATTGTCTGGCTCTTGAGCCCATCACATTATCCTACTGTGTTCTCCATCCCATCATCTGTTTCTCCTCACTTATACCCTCAACCTCTTAACTGGACTCCTGCTTGTGACTCATATTCATCCCCTGTGCACATGGGACTGGAGTTATTCTCCTTTACCACCACAGAACTTCTTACCCCCCCTCAATCCTTCCTCTGTCCTGGGCCACATTTGTTTTGTTGACCCAGGCAACACTGAGTTCAGACCCTGAGACTTACCCTGGTGTGAGAAAGGAATTCAACAATAGTCACAGAAAAGAATTATGCGCATAAAGCAAGAGGGTCTTTCTGCCATTTCTCAGAACAGGAAAATCAATTCAACAAATATTTATTGAGCACTTACTCTGTGCAAGGCATGGCCTGTATATTAAAAAGAAAAATGGCATGGCCTTGAGGTGGTGGAAAAAATAAAAATATAGTTCAACTGACGTGTAACAGTCTGAGAGTCTACAGGGAGCAAGGAAGGCTCCATAAAGCGCTTGTCCAATCAGACTAATATCTCTTTTCATTCCAGAACAAGAATAATGACATCTCAAAGGCTATGTCATGCCTTTGAGCATCAGTATGACTTCTGTTCCAGAAGCCCAACAATGAGCTGCTTGGAGAAGTGGCGCTGCGCCTGAGGGAAGCAGCCCCGGCGACCAGAGAGCCAGACACCAGGAGGCAGCGGCGGGCACCACAGGGCTAGCTGCTGGCAAAGCTGAGCAGGGATGCTTGTCCTATTTGCTTCTTCTTGATCTCCTTTCCAGGAATCCCTTCCCCTTTCCACTTCTAATGCCCAGCTTGGCTTCACGTGCATCTGTGTGTGTTTTTGATCTTGTAGAAGGACCCTCGTCCATACCTGGCACATGAGACTAAGGCTGCTAGGAATGTATTTGTTTGATAGACATCGGTCAGAGGTTCGAAATGGAAAAAAAGGCAGACAGTGACGAGGGCCCTGGAGAATGTTCCCTTAGCAGTCAGGCTAAAAAAAATGTGCCTTCTGGGGCATCCCATGGAGTCACAGAACTGCAGGGATAGGTGACATGGAAGTCCTGGACACCAGCTCCCGCAGAGGGCCCCAGCCTCAGCCCAAACCGTGCACTGGCCTTCACTGCCATGCTGGCTGATCAGCTGACCTCCATCTCCTCAGGCAGCCCTGCCTATTAGCATGCTCTCGCTAATGCTCAGCTTCTCAGTCACACCCACCCCACAATAGCTTCTGTCCTCTGCGAGCAGAAGGAACAAGCATAATTCCTAAAATTTTCAGTGTCTGGGAATCTAATACAAGATCAAGAGCTCCTAGAGTGTAGGGACCAAGTTAACTGTTTGAGAGCCTTTTAAAATTATGAAAGAAATACAGCCCATTGTATAAAAGTCAAATGACATAGTAAAAACATTCAGGTCTCCCTCCCCCTTTGCCAGGGATACCCGTGATGAACAGTTTGCTGGCTAGTCTTCCAGACTTTTTATCATGCATTTCTATCCATCAAGGGTGTGATTCCACTTTTTAAAAGCTTCTGAGTGGAGAGCAGACTATTGGAGGAGCCTCGAGAGATAACAGGAGTCCTCTTAGTGGAGAAGAAAAATAACGTTTGCGGGACAGATACAGCAGCTCAGGAGGTGGAGCCAAGTGGACAGATCCTGTATATTTCAGGGCGGTCGAGCCAGTAAATAATTGTTGAGTGACTCACTGAATCAATGTTTGAGGTGACCTTCCTTTTGCTGTGCTCCTCTTATGCCCCCCTTTACCCTGGCAACAGTCAGAAAACCAGACAGCTTTAAAAATAGACCCAAGCTTCCCCTCACCTGCCATCTAAACACTGTCCCTGGATAGCGGAGCAAACGACAGCACGGGGACTGTCACCACTAGACACGGAGGAGACTTTTCCATTTAAATCCCTATTTTTAAACACTGAGTGCTTACTAGAAAGTGACCCTCCAACACGCATATATATTTATTTCTTGACGGTTTCCAACCCCAGGGTGGAATCTGAAGAGGCTGGATATTTGGAAAAATAACGAACTCACACCACCTTTTGACTTGCCCCAGATTTATTCCTGTGGTGTGAGCCTATTTGCCAATTTCTTTTCTCTTCCCACTTGTTTTTAAATTGCTAAATTGTCCCTATACATAGCCAGGGAAGAGGCTGGCCTTGCCATCAAAATAGCTGCTTAGAGAAACGGAGCAATTTGGAATAAGCAAAAATAGCTCTCTGTGGTTCCTCGAGTGCCTCATTTTCGATATTGATTTCCGTGCCCTCTCAAGCGTGGTTTCCTGGCACCTCGTGTGGGGCAGGTGACAGCACCACCCTTGTTTATTTCCTGGTCCACACAGCACACAATGGCTGTCTGGTCACAGAGGTTTAGAATGCTGAAGGGAACCCAGGGAGCAGACTTAGTTTCACATGTGGTCACCAAAACTGTAGGTGCCACATTCACGACGGCCCATGGGTGTGTTGACAATGTGTTTCAGACACCACAGAGCATCCCACTTTTTTTGTGAAACGTGGTTCTTATACCATGTGCTGTCTGAATTCCCTTCCTTTTGCTTTAGTGTTCACCGCCCACGTGACTTTTGGAAATTAGTGGCATCACTTTAGAAGAGTGGTTTTCCACCATGCCACATGCCAGACCTATGAATGCCTGGGGATGGCATCTGGGCACTTGTAATGGAAAAGACTGCCTGATGTGAACCCCTCAAGTCCTGCTGCTTTTGAACCATTTGCACTTGCACATGATTTGGGCACAGGGAGTGCCTGGGTGCTTAACATTCAAGTGCTAGGAACCCCAGGCAGCTGCAGGTCTGTGCCGGGAAACCGAGCTGAGACCTTGAGGAAGCGCTGCCCTGGCCTATGTCTCTCATTTGGGAATCCTTTGTCAGCCACTTGTGAGAGAAAAGGGCGCCCCCCCAAAACAAGCCAATAATACATTGGATGAATCTCAAAATAACTATGCTGAGTAAAAGGAGTCAGACAAAAATACAAGTACATATGGTAGGATTTTATTTATGAAAATTCTAGAAAATACAAACTAACCTATTGTGAAAGAAAGCAGATCCGTGTTTGCTCAGAAACAGGGAGGGAGAAAGGAGATGAATTATAAAAGGGCACAAAGAAACTTTCTGGGGTGATGGATATGTTCATTATCTTGATTGTGGTGATTGTTTATAAAATTGTACACTTTATGTGCAGTTTATTGGGTGTTCCTTACACTTCCACAAAGCTGGGGGGAAGGGGAATACTGCAATAGAATTAGACATGCAGCATTATTCTTAGCCATAAGAACTTTACACTGCAATAACTGGTCATATTAGCCCCTGTAAGCTTTCACTTGCATTATCTCATGCAATTCTCAAATCAGCCCTGAGAGGAAAGTGAGGTGTAGAGACAGTAAGGAACTGGCTCAGATTCCCAAAGAGCAGTGTGTTGAGATTGGACTCCACAGCCTAAGGCTTAAATTCAAAGAAGTATTTAGTCCTGGCTCTGCCACTAAACAGCCACATGACCAAGTTGGGTCACATGGCTGCTTAACACTCAAATGTCCCTTTGAAGGCCCAAGCACCCTTTAAGCAATATCTCTCTATAATAAGACTTTCTTTTTGAAGGATCACCAAATTATCGCCCAAATGAGTCAAAGCCTTAAATAAAAGGCTGTCTGATGCCATTTAATTATAACGTGGCAAAGTGAATGTAGGAGTCACTATGTTTGAAACGTAAACGTGCATTTGATGTTTAGCTCTCTACTTTTAAAGAATGGTGGGTTACTTTGGCCCCTCGGTAAGAGTCCCAGAAGGATACCTCTCTGGGGCTGCAGAGTTAACAGCCTATCCATGTGACAGCCACCTCTGAACCCCCAGGCAGAGTGCTGCTCCTCTCCTTACCAGAGAAGTCTCAGAACCCCAGAGCCCTTAGCCCACATCCAGGTGCTCCACCCTGGCTGAAGGAGGGCCGAGAAGCTTTACTCTCTCTCTCCTGGGGCCTCGGGCTTGTTTCACCCACACCTCATAAGTCTCTACATGTTCAAGTCTCAGCTTCCCCACTGAGCAGGAAAAGAACTAATTTCCTGTGAAACCAAGAGGTATCCCTTCATCAGACTAATGCCATGCATGACCTTGAGCAGGTCATTTCCATCTTCCTTGCACCAGCTTCTTCAGATGCAAGCAAAATAACAATTAACTAGTTAAAGGACTTAGGGCAAATCATCCAACCTCTCTGTGTCTCATTTTCCTGATCTGAGAAATGGGCATAAAAAGAGTTGTTTAAGGCCATATGGTTAGTCATATGACTGATGTAAGGATTGAATGAAATGATAGAAGTAGAGCAGCCACAACAGAGTCTGATACACAGTACACCACTGTTAGCTATTTTTGAGTGGCCTTTGTTTACGCTGCCACTTACAAAGAGCTTTAAGTGTTAATTTTGCACCCATGTTACCAAAGAGGGACCCAATGTTCAAGGAAGTTGAGTAACTTGCTTAGCTAGTGAGTGCAAGCTAGAACCTGAGCCAGGAACTGAGTAGACAATAAGAAGGTTTCACACTCTAACACTAAGTGGTTTTCCTTCTTTTTGACATTGGCAATGTTAAATCTGCAACATCCTTCTTACAGGATATCCCAAACTGGTTACAACTCTTGGATGGGGCGAGGGGGGTGGGGAGGTGCAGTGGAGGAGGAGGACAGTGGACAGGAGGGACCTCCACTGTAGTACACTGCCCCCTGTTGGTAAGGAAATGGAGGTGGGGTGGGCAGGAGGGACACGTCCCTGACTTTAGTACACTGCCCCCTGTTGGCAAGTGGGCTAAACCTGAGTAGCTTCCTTAATTTGCAGTTCACTTTTGTTCACCCGGGGTTCACTGCTTCCTGCAAAAGGGGTTAATTTTCCACTTCCAAAAGTATCTTCTGCTAGCAAGTCTGAAAATTTTTTTCTGATATGAACTCTGAAATTATTTGAAACAGGATATAAAGCATCCCCAGTAATCCTGAATCAACAGCAATCCTGAAGGACACTCAGACACTTGATTTAAAAGGCATCTTTGTGAACCAGACTAAAAATCTAGGACAGCAATGCCAAAACTATAACTTCTGGTTCTTCTTTATTTACTACTGCAAATCCCAAATCTTATCTGGCAATTCAGTAGTCTAGTTAAGAGGGACATTTTTCATGGACAAAAATGTTGAACCGAGTTTGCCTTCAAAATTGAAGGAAGAAAAATAAGCTAGTGTTTGCTTGTTGTTGGTGCCTTAACATTGAGACTTCTGGCTTCTTGGTGCAAGAAGCAGAAAGACACTTGGGCTAATTTAAATAAAACAGTTATGGAGAGAGTAAGGAATATCTAAAGACCACAGGTTTATATACTCATATCCACATTCTTTTTCTTAAAGAATGTATTTTTAAAGTATAATATTTAGACCCTGCAAAAGCTGGACCCATTTCTGTGCTCCATGCCTCAGTCCTCTCTGCTGGACCACACACCTGTGTGCCATGGCTGAAGTGGTGGCCTCAGGCTAGTCTCTGCATGTCATTCAGCACAAGACCCCTTCTCAGCAGCTAGAGTCTCTGCCACCTTCAGTTCAAGTCCTGAAAAGAAAGAATATCACCAGATATTGCCCAGGCAATGCCTTGACCCTTGACTCTTTCCCATCCAGTCACTTGGAAGAGTGGAAGAAATGGGAATCCTTTGGTATAAATATACGTGCATCCCTTTAGCATAGCCTATGAGTGAAAATTATTCTCAAAGAAAGTAGCTTCAGATTGTGTTAATTACAGAAGAAAGACCCTGAAGAAAATGACCAAGTCCTCAATTCCTCTCCTCTCTCTTTCTCTGTCCTTCTTTGGGAGGCGGCAGTATGACCAGGGCTGAGAGGCAGCCAGGCCAAGGATATGGTGCAGGACCCAGGGCCCAGAAAGCTGACACAGGCTGAGGTGGTGGTGGCCAGGCAAGAAAATCAGGATGCACGTGTTGTCAGGAGCTTTGGGGCATGAAAGAGAGTGAGTGAAGAAGTGAATATATTTAGGCTATTTGGAGCCTATTTTTTCACTGTTGAAGATGGGATTTACAAATAGGGATCAGGGAAAAAGAGAAAAAATTCTGAAGTGATAGATTGTAGAAGGGAGTATTGATGTAAACTTTAAATAGATAGATAGATAGATAGATAGATAGATAGACAAGTAAATCAGAAGCGGTAGCTCTTCTTCCCAGACAGACACGCTGCGGCTCCCTCCACAACTAAGAAGGAATATAACCACCTCAAAACTAGAGACAACCAGAAGTTCCAGAAAAATCAAGCAGCATGGAAGTCCAACAAACAAAGATATAAAGAAGAAATACTCATCCAGACAGGTAGGAGGGGCGGAGCTAGGGAGGAGAGGACACAGTGTGGTGGCGGCAGCAGCGGTGGCAGCGGCAGCAGTGGCGGCAGCAGCAGGCTGGCAGAAAGCGCAGTCACACATTCAAAAAAGTCAAGAAGGACACCTGGGGAGCACTCCCAGCACCAGACCATACTGCACAGCTCACAGTTCCAGCGCCGGGGAAAATGAAGCCTCATTGCTTCTGACTGTGCAGACCAGTGGGGGTGGGGCGGAGTCAGAAACTGCCAGTCTCAGCAGAGTCCACTTGCTTAAAGGGCCCCCACGGTCCTAGAATGTCCACAGACCCACTCACTCAGGACAACAGCTAGAGAGGCGCCAGGCCCATATGGAAGTGGGAGAAGTGCCTGGAAAAAGGATGAGTGCTGCGCAAGGGGTGTTGTTCCCTCTCAGACCCCTCCCCCACATACAGCGCCACACGTGGTGAAACAGGTCGCCCTGTACTGACAAATCCCTAAGGCTCCACCCCTTACAATGTAACAGGTAAGACAGCTCTACCTAAGACACAGAGGCAAACAAACACAGGAGCCTGTCAAGATGAGGAGACAGAGAAGTATGGCCCAAAAGGGGGAATGGATCAAGGTTCCAGTGGGAGAACTAAGCAATGAGGAGACAGTCAACCTAACAAATGAGGAGATAGCCAACCTAACAGATGTAGAGTTCAAAGATGCTCACAGATTTAACAGACATGCTTAAGTATGGCAGACACATAAGGGAAGAAGTGAAGGCTATGGTAAATGAAATGAAGGAAAATCCACACAAAACCAAAGGTGAAGGGAGGGAAACCAGGGTTCAAATCAACAATTTGGAACATAAGGGAGGAAAAAACAGTCAACCAGTACAGAAGGAGGAAACAAGAATTGAAAAAAATGAGGAGAGGCTTAGGAACCTCTGAGACAACTTTAAACATGCCAACATCTGAATCATAGGGGTGCCAGAAGGAGAAGAGGAACAGCAAGAAATCAAGAGCTTATGTGAAAAAATAATGGAGGAAAACTTCCCTAATTTGGTGAAGGAAATAGACGTACAAGTCCAGGAAGCACAGAGAGTTTCAAACAAGCTAGACCCAAAGAGAACCACACCAAGATACAGCATCATTAAAATGCCAAAGGTGAATGATAAAGAGAGAATCTTAAAAGCAGCAAGAGAAAAGCAGAGGGGTTCCTATAAGACTATCAGCTGAATTCTCAAAAGGTACTTTGCAGGCAAGAAGTATTCGATGTGGTGAAAAGCAAGGACCTGCAACCAAGACTACTCTATCCAGCAAAGCTATCATTTAGAATGGAAGGGCAGATGAAGTGCTTCCCAGTCAAGGTAAAGCTAAAGGAGTTCATCATCACCAAACCATTATTATATGAAATGTTAAAGGGGCTTATTTAAGAAAAAGAAGGTCAACACTATGAACATTAAAATGACAACAAACTCACAACTATCAACAACTGAACTGAAAAAATAAAAACGAAAACAAACTAAGCAAACAACCAGGAAAGGAACAGAATCATAGGTGTGGGAATCATTTGCAGGATTATCAGCTGGGAGGGGGAAGGGGGAGAAATGGGGAAATGGTGCAGGGACTAAGAAGCATAATTGTTTGGTACAAAATAGACAGGGGGAAGTTAAGAATAGTATAGGAAAGGGTGAAGCTAAAGAACTTATATATATGACCCATGGACATGAACTAAGGTAGGGGGATTGCTGGAGGGAAGGGGGGTACTGGGCAGAAGGGAGCTAAGGGAAAAGAAATTTGGTCTATTGTACCAACAAAATCAATAAAATATACTTTTTTAAAAAAGAAGTGGTAGCTCTTCTTTACCATAAGAGGTCAACAAACAAATGTAGAAGAATGATGAAAATCAGTTATCACTGTTTGGCAACCATCACAGGGGTCGTTGAGAGGGGCATTGACAGACACTAAGGCTGAGTAGATGTGATACTGGTGTAGCCTTAGAATATCTCCAAAAAGAAATAACTATCAACCACAAAGGAGAAAATGGTGAGTTTACAGTACAGAAGCCTGGCAGACACCACCTTGACCAGGTAGATGATTGAGGACCCAACCCAGTGATGTGAGAGTCGGCATCACAAGACCCCAGTGAGGTGCAAAGAGCATAGCCCAGGCTCATTTCTGTGGGTTTCCTGTCAAAATGCATGGCCTGAGTCTGTGCATGAGGAAACTCTGGAAAAACCCAACAAAAGAACTGTACTCTTTGTACACTGTCAAGGTCAAGAAAGATAGGGAAAGACTGAGCAAATGTTCCACATTGAAAGGAAATAAAGAAAGGTGACAACCAAAAGCAACATGTGCCCTCACATTGGTCTTGAACGAACAAATAAAAAGAAATGTTGGGACAGTTGGCAAATCCTGAGCAAGTTCTGTTGTAACAACGTCATTTCTTGATTCAGAGGACTTATGATTGTTACGTAGGCATGTCCTTGATTTGGGGAAGAACACACTGAAGTATTTTGGGGGATGAGGCATCATGTCTACAACTTGTTCTCAAATAGAGAAAGCATGGAGCAAATGGATAACATATAAACAAATAGGAAATTGAGGTTTTAAAGGGGTAGTAGAAAGTCTTTGTATTCTTCTAGCAACATTCCTGTAAGTTTGAAAGTACTTTAAAATAAATTATAAAAATCTGTTCACAAAGCAATCAAGTCCTAAAATTGCAATCCATGTCCCCCGGACCCTTGACAAAAGGAAAGGAGCGCTTCTTCACTGTGGTGAGCAGAGCCTTTTAAAAAGTTCTAGCCTTTATCCACAGAGGTGAAGCAAGTATAATCCCTTCTTCTGCTGACCAGTGCAAAACACCAAAGCAAAATAGAATGAATTGAAAAAGCTTTCACAAGAGTAAATAAGAAACTGGTACTGCTTTGGTAAGCCACTCTGAAGTAAGCCTTTGTTTACAATCTCAAAAACAAACAACTGATTCCTGCCAGAAATAGAAAGCATTTAAATTTTTTAAAATAAGTGCCTCTGACAAACAGTTGAAACTGATCAGTGCCAAAGTAAAGCATTGTCCTAAATATTTCCATCTACTTTTGTCATATTATAAATAAAGTATTGAGAACGAAGGAGATCGTATAGTAAGTAGGTCATTAAGAGTTCATGCTTAGGACGCAGACATGTCTGGGTTCAAATTCACACTCCTCTGCTTTCTTGCTGTGTGCCTTCAGGCAAATTAGTCAGCCCTTCTGAACTGTGGTCTCTTCACCTGTAAGGGGTGGATAACAACAGCCACCTGCTATGGTTGTGGTAAGGCTTAATGACATCTCACATGCAACGCATCCTGCATTCGCAAGACCGTCAATACATACCTGTTTCCTTGCTTTCTGTGAAACACATAAAAAAATTTCAAGGCCCCCTAGGATGTCAGGCTATACATTAAGAACCATCTCAACAGACAATGAGACACATTGACAGTTTCATTCATGTCTCTCCAAGCCCAGAACCCCTGTAGCCTGTGATTTCTTGCCTTCACCCTAGTGACATTATTTTCTGCTTGTCTTTATTTCGACCAGACATCCCTTTATCTCGCAGCACCAAGTCCAGGCAACACTTCGACATGGCCAAATTTATTCTTTTCCCTTGAAGACATTTCCCTTCACTGGCATGGCTTATGAGAGAGGGGAACCAAGAGGGAAAATGTTCATCTGTCTAAGCCTGTCTGCAAAGAGAAGCAACATGGTAAGAAATTGGACTAAGATGGATTTTGAAGGTCTGGACTTAATAGCAAAAGGCCAAATAAATCTCAAGGAGCGTGCCCACAAGACCCAGGGGCACTACTTTGGGTCCTTGTCTTTTAGAAGCTGGTTTATTCTGGGACCGTGTCATCGTTTAAAAGCCAGCCTGATGTCAAGGTCAGCAATTGTGCTTGTTCTCGCCCCCTGTTGTTTTTCATGTCCAGAAGGGAGCGTCACCTATTAGCTGCTGCTCTAGGATAAGCCTCATAATCATCTTCTACTAATCCTTTGCCATCATGCCCACTGGGATGGGAGAGGGAGGAGAAAAGGCTGGACCTGCTGGAGCTTCAGGCTCCCAAACAAATTGCTTCAAACACAAGAAGGACAAAAAAGGAATCTGGAGAATGGGGTGGGGGTGGGGGGTGGCAGGGGACAAATGGCCTAGAGATGTGCTGATTCTATTCAGCTCCAACTCACTATCCTGACCTGGGAAAGCCTGTTCCAAATATGCCCCTTAAAGAGCATCCCAACACTAGAGAATGGTCCTCTAGTTTTCCTCCAGAAATAGTACTGCTTTGAAAAAAAATGATTTTCCCCTTTTTTCTTCTTACCAAAGAAATAGTCATAATAGAAATATTAGCAAATACAGAAAAGCCAAAAATAAGAGGAGAGGGTAAAAGGAAAATTATCTATAACCCTATTGATGTATCCATTGTGTACATGATCCTGTACATGATCTTTTGCTACCTGCATATTTTCACTTAACAGTAAATCACAAAGCATCAGCCCTTGCCATTGAGGATCCTTCCAAGCTATTTTCTGTGATGATTGAATTGTGCTCCTTAGGATCACAGTTTAACTAAATCTCTAATGGTGAATATGTAGGCTGTTCCCAACATTTTATCACTTGTAGCCATGACTATTTCCTGAGAATAAATTACCACAGGTAAAATAAGTGTAGCAATAGTATGCAGATTTTTAAGACTTTCACCATGTATTGCCAGTTTTCTTGCCAGAGAAGTTTTATCACTACATTCTTACTTTCAGGGGATTGCAGCTGCCGAGTTCTTCCGTTATCTTCTTTACCCCATCGTGAAACAAGGCTCAAGAGTTACATACACAATTTGAAAGGGTGGAGTTAGGTTAGCAGCTTATGAGAGAAGCAGAAACAGGAAGGAGCAGCTATAGCTCTGAGATTGCTTGTTCCTACCCACTCAGAAAAGAATCTGTTCAAGAAAACACAGGTAGTAGCTGTGATCTCTTTCCACAACATAAAGACCTCAAAAATCAGGATATTTGCCAATGACACATCTGGTAAGGGTTTACTACCCAAAATTTATAAAGAATTCATACAATTTAACACCAAAACAACAAACAATCCAATTAAAAAATGAGCAGAAGACCCAAATAGACACTTCTCCAAAGAGGATATACAGATGGCTAATAGACATATGAAAAGATGCTCAACATCACCAATCACCAGAGAAATGCAAACTAAAACCACAATGAGGTATCACCTCACACCTGCCAAAAGGATACCATCAATAAATCAACAAACAATAAGTGTTGGTGAGGATGTAGAGAAAAGGGAACCTTAGTGCACTGTTGGTGGGATTGCACATTGGTGCAGCCACTGTGGAAATCAGTATGGAGGTCCCTCAAACAATTAAAAATAGAACTACTTTATAACACAGCAATTCTATTTCTGGATATTTATCTGCAGAAATCCGAACACTAATTCAAAAAGATATACACACCCCTACATTCATTGTGGTGTCATTTACAATAGCCAAGATATGGGAGCAGCCCAAATGCCTATCAATAGATGAGTGGATAAAAACATTGTGGTACAGCCCTGACTGATGTGGCTCAGTGAGTTGGTCATTGTTCCTGCAAATTAAAAAGTCACCAGTGAGATTCCAGGTCAGGGCACATGCCTCGGTTGCCTGTCAGGTCCCAGTCAATCGATGTCTCTCTCACATATTGACCTTTCTCTCCCTCTCTTTCTCCCTCCCTTGGCCTCTCTCTAAAAATAAATAAAATCTTTTAAAAAAAAAAGCTGTGGCACATATTTACAATGGACTATTACTTAGCCACAAAAAAGAATGAAATTGTACCATTTGCAATAGCATGAATGTACCTAGTGGATATTATGCTAAGTGAAATAAACCAGAGAAAAAGAAATACCATATGATTTCTCTTATATGTGGAATCTAAAGAACAAAATAAACAAGCAAAACAGAAACAGACTTCTAAATACAGAGAAAAGACTGATGGTTGCCAGAGGCAGGAGGTTTGGGGGCCAGGTGAAAAAAGGTGAAGGTATTAAGAAGCTCAGATCAGTAGTTACAAAATAATCATGAAGATTTAAAGTACAGCTTAGGGAATACAGTCAATAATATTGTAATAACTGTGATGGTACCAGGTGGGTACTAGAATTATTGGGGGGATCATTTCGTAAATTATTTGAATGTTTAACCACTATGCTGTATACCTGAAATTAACATAAAAAAAATTAATGTCAACTGTAATTGACAAATAAAAATAAATTAATGTAAAAAAAGAAAAAAAAAAAACTTAATAGGTAACAGAACTAACAACCCAGAACAGAAAAACAGGAAGGGACAGAAAAGAACAGAATAACCAGAAAACAAAGGCAGGACCCTCACCATTGAAGCAAAGAAGACATGTCTCACCCGCTGACCCAGTAATCCTGAGCCTGGTCTGATAAGGCTGCCAGGCACTCTGAACAACACAAGTAAACTATGATAGTGCAGGAACAGGGTAGCTCTTGAAAGTGTGTGTGTGTCATCTCCACTAGCCGGCAAAAGGAAATCCTTGAGACTGGAAGGGGAGGGGGATTACAGTGCCCAAAGAGAAACCCCCTAGCCAATAAGAGAACAACAGCTCACTAAAATATAGAAAGTAACCAATAGGAACTTATACAACACATACTTCCCCCTAGTGTGGTTTGTTGCTTTAAAAAACAGTATCCGAACCCCTTTCTGGTGGGAACTGGTCCTGATCTGACTAATTCCCCCTCTCATTGGAGAGTCTCCCCAAATAAATCAATTGCTTTGCTATAAGCTCACTGCCCTCTCCTGATTTCCTGGTGACTCCAGGCTCACAAAACTCAGAAGAAAAAAATCAGATTTACCAAAGAAACCTTTTTCTTTCTTTCCTTTGTCTCTTTAGAAAAGTTACACAAGCTCCATCTGAAATATTTGAAAAAGAAATAAATTACTTTTTAAAAAAAGAAAGAACGCTCCAAATTTTCACAGCCCAAAGTTTAACACTATGAATATTTCAGCAGATTTCCTTTGTCTGTTTTCTTTAATATGTATTTTGTTTGTGTACACAACACATTTCATTTTGTAGTCTGATTTTTCACGTTTTATTCTCTACCAAGGGACTTCCCTGACCTTCCCACGCTCAGGAGGAGGCTCCCTTGCTTATGTCTCGTGCTTTTATTAGGGGGACGAGGGGTTGTCAGCGGGGAGTGCTTGCTCCGCGGAGCCTCCAGGAGGAAAGCTGCCCATCTCTCCCAAGCCTTTGACCTCTGGCTCCAGCCCTGGACTTCTAAACACTCTTAACTGGACCTGCCTCTGCCACAATCTATAAGCCATTAGCTGGGGCAATATTAAATCTAGAAGGGTTCATCCCTAAGACCTCAGCTTTTATCCGGGGTCGATATAATAAACGACCATCTGTAGAGTGTTTCTGCATCTTCCACAGGAGTCTTTGAAGAGAGCGTTTATTATGCGCCTCGCTGTCCTTATTTGAGATACTCATGATAAATTTGTGCTCACAATGAGTGTCAGGGAAAAGTTTGCCTCTCCTGACAAATGGCTGTACTTCCTTTTATCCAATAACTCATCACATTTCCCCTTTCGCTTTAGCTCAATTTAATGCGCAATTGCGGTAACTATCTTCTGCTAGGTTTCTGGTTTAATCATTTCCTCCCTTCACCCATATGACTTTGGATATTTCATCTTTAATCTCACTGTCCTGGGGCTTCTATTTTTAATTGTCAGTCATCTCAAAGTTGTTTGGAAGTTAATGGGAACACAAATGAAAAATAAATAAACAATCATCTGGACCCTTAGGCCGTCGCTTTAAGGTCATATCTGCCTTTGTAATTAATAATTCCCTTCATTAATTTCCAATTCCTTCCTGGTATTTCCAGGCAACTGCACCCATAGAGTTATTATAAGAAGCCATTGGATACATTATGCCTGACTGAGAAGAACAGGATTTTTTAGAAATGAGGGATTATATATTGGTGTCACCTAGTCATTTTCCTATATAACTAAGTCCTGGGACGCCTCTCTGATCAAACACCGCCTCTCACCAATGTGACAGCAGGATATTTCCCTGCAAGGATGCCACTCTCATGCTACCTCACTTGGCCACTGAAGAAGCAAAATGGAGAGGGGCACTCATGTGAGGGGACACCATTGTTTCTGCCTGAACCAGTTCTATCACTTAACATTCCTCTCCCCCGTAAGCCCCACTGTGGACCTCCTTTGGTGTGTCAGTCTCCCCATTTTGGCATATGCCACCATGGCGACCTGTCTCCTAAATCCACTTCCTTCCCCCATTAAGACCTGCTCTTTAAGTGGTAGATTAAATTAGAGACTACGATTCCTCACCCTTCCTTGTAACTATGCCCTTGCCTTGGTCTCAGCATGGGCACAGTGCAGTTCCCCACTCCTTGCCTTTGGGCTTGGGGTTCTGCAACTGGCTTTGGTCAACAGAATGGGCAGAAATGTGTACCTAAGCCTTACAGCTAAGCCTGAAGAGGCCTGGTGAGCCTCCACTTGTTCCATGTGCTCCTGCCATAGCCGTGAGAACAGCTTCCTTCGGTCTGGGACCCGTACAAAGCAGAGCTTCCCTAGGTGAACAAAATTAATGCTTATTGTTTTATGTCACTGAGATGTTGTGGTTGTTTGTTATGCAGCAAAAGCTGACTGATATGTTTTATGATAGATCTTTCTGGGAAGATACGGTTCTTGTTCTTGATCTTCTTTTCTTGGCCTTGATTCTTCAGACCATTCAGTTAATTCCCAAGTCCCCTGGAAATAGTTTCACCCCTCTGTGTATTCTCAGCCTGTCCCAAGCACCTCAGCTCAGCTCGGAGTCCTGGTGCTCCTGCGTATCTCTCAGGATTCTCTAGGATGTCCTAATAATGAGTAGGTGTAGAATGTATACATCTTAGTCCCTATTTTTAGAATTTGGGTTCTAAAAATAGCTAACCCATACTGAGCATGAGCTAACAAAGTGCACTAAGGGCCTGTGTGTGTTATTTCACATACAGTATTCCTCAGAATTATGCAGCAGGGATTATGTTTGCTGTACACACGAGGAGACTGATGCACCAGAGGAAAGCAACGTGCTCCAGTCTCGTGGCCATGTGGAGGGAGAATTCAAACTCACCAAAATCTAACTCCAGAGCCCACATCATGCTGTCACCTTTTTCTTTATCTAAATTGTGTGAACTACTCTGTGTCCCACACCCAACTAGGTTGGCAGACAAACAATCTCCATCATACTTAGGGCCAGAAAGTTCAGCGAGGGGCCAGGTCCTGGGTTTGGGTCGCTGCCATGCTTTTCATTGCTTTCTCCCCTAATTCCAACCCTCCCTGCCCCCAGTTGCAAGTGGTCCCCTAGCCGGGAATTGTGCAGGGGCCTGTGTAGGTCCTGCACAGGAACCCCTGTGCTGTGCCCTGCTGAGCAGCAGTGAGGCCTTGGGGAGCCAGTCTGTGGCCAGTGGAGGCTGGAGAACTCAGAGGCAAGAGATTAATGGGTGGTCAGCAAGGCGTGCCAGAAGCTGCAGGGGGGTGCTCCATGGGGCTTGTGGGAAACTGGGATCACACTTGCTCTTCCAAGGCAGTGCCTGAACCCCCACTATTGCTGAAAATCACCACAGCCAGGCAGAGCTGGAAACGGCCCTAGAAAACTTTGATTGCCGAGGGGGCAACTGAGGCCCACGTCTCTACAATACAGTATCTCACCCCTTGCTCCCCAGCAGCACCAGCAAGAATTACACTGTTGAGGCGGCACATCGATCCCCTTATTAGGACTCGTTATAAGCCTTTGTCTTTAACTTGAGATCATATCCCTTAATCCTCATTCTGCTCGTGTTGCATGTGTAATTCCTTCAACTGCGTCTTAAACACTCCGCACTACCACAAAGCAGACGCCCTTCTGGGCCTTCTGCAATTGAAGGGAGTGCATTTTCCTTCGCTGTTCTTGTTTAACTAGGTAGGCATATCTGTATCACGGAAACCTGTCTTCTCCCCGCTCCACAGGCTCCGGGACATGTGGATTTGATCCTCCCAGCGGTCTCTCAGGGTGGGAATGTGTTTCTGAGCATCAGGTGCCAATGTCATCCTGAAAAGAAGGGGCTCCTCCCTACTGCCTTTATTTTCTACATCCTCTTAAGCCTGCTCCCCACCTCACGACGAGGCGTCTCACCTGAGAGATGATGCTCGCTTCCTAAGAGACTTACCCCTCGGAAGGGAGATCAAGGTGGGCCTGCTGCTGCTGAAAACCTTGCATCTACCTTTAGTCGATTTCCTGGGAGCGAGGAGAGGGGAGGCTCACTTCATTCACACCTTTACCGCTTGCATTTGACATCCGTTCTTCCTGGTGGGCTGCTAACATACACAGGTCCCTCTCAGAGAAGGAGGGCTGAGATCCACTCAGTCATGTCCCCAGAGGCCACTGCTCAGCTATCCCCAGCAGGGACAGCGTGTCCTTACTGCCCTTCCATAGGCCTGCCTGAGGTGACAGCCGCAGTCTTCTGGCTGTGGCTTTCAGAGCCTCTGGTGCCTTTCTCACCCCTCCTCTGACGGGTGTAAATTGGTTCACAAGTCCTGCAATTCATTCAATTCATGCTCCACTGAGTTTCCTCCGCGATTTTCTGGTTTATTGCCTGTTGCCTGGTTGCTAAGATTCCTTGTAAATTGCACTGCCCTCTGCTCTGCTCTGCCATTTGTCCAGGCTCAACGCGGAAGCTGTTGTCCTGGCATTCGCCATGTGCTGGTCGTGAATCGCTCTGAAGACACAGCTCTGCTGCAGGCGGGCCTGCCACCTGAATGGCAAGGAGGCGGCAAGGTGAGACAAAACCGCAAGGGCACGCAGCTAATTTATGCCACCAGGCAGAACTCATCTTTCTTGCCTGTCTCCTTCCAGAGGATGAATCAATATATTGAGGTGGTGGGATCAGTCAGAGCTCTTGAAATGTTTCTTGACGCCTTCCCATCACACCCTAGGGACAGCAGATGACTGAAAGACAGATAGATGACCTCCACGAGCACTACCAAGACAGACAAACAAGATGTGACTGGGAAGAAGCTAAAAGCACAGGCTCTAGTCAGATGATCTAGGTTGAAATGCAGGCTTTGTCACTTCCTGGCTGTGTGATCTTGGGCAAGTTACTTGAGCTCTCTGTGCTTCAATTGCTCTTCTATACAATAAAGATAACAAGAGCACTTCCACACCGGATCGTTGTGAGGTTTAAATGAGATAAGTGTATAAAGCATAGTCCCTGTCTTATAGCAAGTGTTCAATAAATGTTAACTATTATTGCTATTATCATCAACAACATTATAGTCCCAAAGCAGCACGCCTGAAGTCAGTGAACACCACTCCTTTGCATCCCTTCACCCAGTTTATTTGTCTTTATGTTGCAGCACTATTATTCTTATTTAATTTTTCAGTTACGGTTGACACACAAGATTATATTAGTTTCAGGTGTACAACATAATGATCAGATCATTAGATACCTTACAAAGTGATCTCCAATAAATTTAGTACCCATCTCACACCATACATAGTTATTATAATATTACTGACTCCATTCCCTGAGTTGTACTTAACATCCCATGACTATTATTATAGTCAACTCCCACCCCCCTCTCATCTTGTGACCATCAATTTGTTCTCTGTATCTATGAGTTTGTTTCTGTTTTGTTTGGTTGGTTATTTAGTTTTTTAGATTCCACATATGAATGAAATCATCTGGTATTTGTCTTTCTCTGTTGGACTTAATTCACCTTTAGGTCCATCCATTTGTTGCTAATGGGAATATTTTATTTCTTATGGCTTTATAATATTCCATTGTATATATATGTATCACACTTTCTTTATTCATTCATTTATTGATGGACACTTAGGTTGCTTTCCTACTTGGCTATTGTAAATAATGTGCAATTAATGGATTAAAGACTTAAATGTAACACCTAAAACCATAAAACTCTTAGAAAAAAACATAGGCAATAAACTCTTTGATATTGCTCTTAGCAATATATTTTTGATGTGTCTGCTTGGGCAAACAAAAGAAAAAGTTAAACATTTGGACTACATCAAACTAAAAATTTTTTGCACAGGAAAGAAAACCATCAACAAAACAAAAAACAACCTACTGAATAGGAAAAGATATTTGCCAATGATACATTTGATAAAAGATTAATGTCCAAAATGTATAAGGAACTCCTACAACTTAACACTTAAAAAAATCTGATTAAAAAATGAGTGGAGGACTAGCTAGACATTTTTCCAAAGAGGACATACAGAAAGCCAACAACCATGAAAAGATGCTCAACATCACTAATCATCAGGAAATGCAAATCAAAACTACAATTAGATACCCTCTCACACCTATCAGAATGGCTATTGCCAATAAATCACAAACAACAAGTGCTGGTGAGGATACGGAGAAAAGGAGCCTTCATGCACTGTTGGTGGGATTCTAAATTGGTTCAGCCACTGTGAAAAGCAGCACGGAAGTTACTCAAAAAATAAAAAATAAAACTATGACTCAGCAATTTTCAAACCATTAATTTGAAAAGATACATGCACCCCTATGTTCACCACAGCCCTGTTAATCTGAGCACCACTTTGACTTGGAGTTTCTTTTTTTTTTAAGATTTTATTTATTTATTTTTAGAAAGAGGGGAAGGGAGGGAGAAAGAGAGAGAAACATCAGTGTGTGGTTACCTCTTACATGCCCCCAATTAAGGACCTGGCCCGCAACCCAGGCATGTGCCCCAACTAGGAATCAAACCAGCTACCCTTTGGTTCGCAGGCCAGCATTCAATCCACTGAGCCACACCAGCCAGGGCTGACTTGGTGTTTCTTGTTAGTTCCCTCCCTTGTCTGCCTTCCTCTCCAGCTCCTTCTGGTTAACACAGTGGCTTCATTTTTTCTTGTGTCCTTTAATTGGAGGAGATGAGCCACTCATCATATTGAAAAGAGAGGCCCAGGCTTTTCTCCCACCTCTTCAGAGGAGATTTGTAAATTATACATTTCTATAGAAGCCATATAGTTATATAAATTATTGACAATCTTTTTATAATATGTACATTTGAAACTTCATATAGATAAAATATTTCTATAGGCCCCTACAGGAAGACTAATGTACATTATCCTGGCATAGACGGTTTCTCATATGTTCTTGGCAGTCACCAGAGTCCAACACACTGATGGTGCATTGTTCTGTATTGACCTTCGTTTTAGCTATCTTTATAAACAGAGCATTGCAGAACCCTGGGGGCTTGGAAGCCACTTTATGGAGCCCTTCACCAGAACTCAGAAGTGGAAAGAACCTTGGAAGTCATCGAACCCAAACTCGTACCATGCCCAGAAATCCCTTTTCTAGCGACTATTAGTCAAGGAATCTGCAGATCTCCACAGAGGAAGAGCCTGGCCCACCAATGGACAGGTGCTTCAAGATGTTAGACAACCATTTCTTAAGTTGAGCTGAGACTTGTCCCTTTGCAATTCCTCACCTGGCACCCTCTTGGACAACACTGGAAAAGACCAGTCCTTTCAAACACAACAGGCTTTTCAAACATTTGAATCTGCCCTCCCATTCTTCCTTAGCCTTCTCTTCTCCAGGCTAAATAGCCCAAATTCCCTCAAACATTCCAGCCCCATTTTCCTGACTCTGACCACATTCTGGTCTATTAATACGCTCCTTAGAATGTAGAGCCTGCAGGAACGCCTTCTCCTAGATGTGGTCTGACCAGCCCAGAAGCTCTCACGTCCTATCCCCTGATACCATAATAAATTTAGATTTCCCCTATAATATAATATTTGAATTTGCTTTTTAACTATAGCTTTGGTGACTAAAACCTCTTCAGATCCTCTTCACTGGGACTGATGCTAAGCCATGGCTCCCCTAACCTGCTCTTGCAAAGTTGATTTTTTTTTTAACGTAACTGTGGAACTTCACATGTGGTCCTTGCAGTCTCTGCCTCAGCATCTTCACTCCTCTACAGGCAGGGGCACGTAAGAAGGGAGGGAAGAACTCAACCATTCCAGCACTCGGAGAAGCTTGAATCCTTATCCTCACCCTGCACTGTTCATTTCTCTGTCACCAGCTTCTATCATGGTGCTGCATATGCAGTGGGCACTGACTAATAGCTGACCCTGCATCCAACTTGCTGTCACCCCCAAATTGTAAGCACAAATCCATGACACATTTGAAAGCTCTTTGAATATTGTCAGGTGCTGTGCAGATACTGGTTATTGTTCATGTTGCTACTATTATGGCTACTGAAAGCTTATGGAAGGCAAAAAGCTAAGGTTGCTTTTCTCTATCTCCATAGTAGCTAGAATGATGCCTTTTACATGGCAGGCACTCCGCAGAAGTTGTTGGCTGCATTGAAATGAAGGAGCGTGCCCAGCATCTTAGACACAGATTTAGAAGAAGAACATACAAATATGGTAGGCTCTGACTAGGGTGTGACAGGAGGGAAGGGCACAGCATAAAAAGGAAAGGAAGATAGAAAGTTGGGGCCACGAGGAAACTAAAGGCACCATTTCTAAAGGTTTCTACACCAGATCAGCTATCGCTGTATAACTAGCTACTCCATGGCTAAATGACTTAAAAGCAACAAGCATGTATCTGTCTCTCACGAGACCATGGGTCAGCTGGGAAAACCTTCACCAGGCTTGGCTGACCTCTACTGGGCTCGATCTTGCGTCTGTGATCAGCGGGAGGGTGAGCAGGAGGATGGCTGGCTGCAGGCCTGGGGCGGTAGGGTGACGAGGCCATGTGTCACTCATCATCTAGCAAGACAGTTCATGCTTATCACGTGGCAGCTACACAGTGTCCCAAGAGAAACAGCAGAAGTGCACAAGGTGTCTTGAGACCTTGGCTTGGAACTGGCACACTGGCACTTCCACTGCATTCCATTGAACAAGGCAGGGCACAAGGCCAGCCCAGATTTAAGGGGTGGTGAAAAAAAAAACCTCCACCTCATCATGTGAAGACCGGAAAAGTCACGTTGCAAAAGGTGTGGCTATAGGGAGGTGTCGAAAATTGGGAACATTTTCATAATCCTTCCTTCCTTTCATCCATTCTTCCATCTAATACACACTGACTAGGTACCTACAATAGCACAAGATCACGCTGGGGGTTGGAGGCATGGCTGAGAAGGCATATGCTGGTGATGTGCACCTGAGGCTCTGGAAGGCTGCTCCAACCAGAAGAAAAATACTATTGGGGCAGATTAGATGGAGAGATGCTGGTAGTTACAGAGTTGTTTCCACAGCATGAGTAGCTTCTATCTCACCGTGGCCATAGCAAGACGGCCCCTGTGCAGACGATCTGCCCACGCTCATCTGCTTGTGTGACCGGGCTGAACCCTCATGTCCACCCAGCATCGCTGCTGCTGCAGCTGTTGCCAGATTCCTAACAATTTATGAATTCAGTTCATCACTGTGTACATTGTCACACTGCATGTCAATCTGGCCCTGGTGAGGACATAAACAACCTGATGGGTCTCTTGAGGCCTGGAGGAGCCTGGTAACTTTAATTGGCTGCAGAACTCTCCCAGGGTGACTTGGGACAAGCCTGGGACCGCCAGGCCAGGTGCGGCCCAGGATAGAGAGCCCATGCAGAGCTCTTGGCAGAACAGTATTATAGCTCAGTTTTATGAGCTCTTAAATCTTAGCATTTACTAAAATGAGGGAGCCTGGCAGGAAGATTAAGCATTGCTGGGCCCTTTAAATCATCAGCACCAGCCATCCTGGGGGTTAGATTTGTTTTAGGCCATGACGTGATTTCTGTTTCAAAGACCCAGGGAAATGAGCAGTGGTTAAGAGCTTGATTTTTTGCAAAGTTCTGCCACTTACCAGCTGTGTGACCTTGAGCAGGGAACAGAACTGCTCTGTGCCTCAGTTTCCTCTTCTTTAAATGGGGTTATAAGGACTTGAAAGAGAGGCCTTAGGAAGTTCAAGGGGTTCAAGTTATAGGATCCAGTGACTTGGGGCTCTTGATGGCTTTCAGCTCCAGGAAGAGCCCCTCCTCTCGCACCTCACTCCACAATGACTTGAAACTGCAGGAAGCCCAGGACTGATGTTTCTCAGGAGCCCTCAACTCTTAATCAGACAGAGTCAGGAAGAGGTGCCTTGAGCCAAGCTTGGATGGCCCAGACCCTTGTATACTCAACAATCATTCAGTTACTCTGCGACCCAAGGCACAGATGAGTCAAGGTTGCAATCGTTCTTCTAACTTATTGAGTAACTCCAGACAAGTCACTTAACCTCTCTGAGCCTCTGAGAAGCATCATCATGTTCCCAGGGAATCTGGTGGTGTAGTACACCAGATATGAAGAACCTTTCGAAGTTGTAAATATCTGTGCCATCCATTTATTTGCTCCACATTTACTGAACACCAGGGAGCAGCACCCTGGGAAGAGACAGATGGGCC
The DNA here is from genome assembly GCF_987537825.1 of Furipterus horrens. Lineage (NCBI taxonomy): Eukaryota > Metazoa > Chordata > Mammalia > Chiroptera > Furipteridae > Furipterus > Furipterus horrens. The sequence goes on from NW_028327175.1 coordinate 134,699,555, forward strand.
CAGAGAGAGATAGGTGAGCGTGCCTCTGTAACAGAACCCTTGGGCTGCTTGATTGAAACAGAACCCACGGGCTGTTTAGTTAGGGGCCCGATTGCCCGCCGCCAGAATTATAACTCTGAATACCAGAGTTTGGTGAAAAGAAAAAGAATTGTTTATTTACACATAGTTCTGCCTCCCCCTCCCAGACCTGGCCAGACTTAGGAAAGTCAGAAACACCGTTTCCCTACTTCCTAGGCACAGTTCAGCTTTACCAGTACCTGCCAATCACTCAGTTCTGATTGGGGAGGTCCTTTCTGTGCTGTGGTGCCCTCCAGCTCTCAATGCAGGACCGCCTGGATTCTCAGCCTCCTTGCAAACTGCCTTCTTCCTATAAACCGCGTGGATCTCCTCTCTTTCTCAAAGCAGCCTGGTGAGAGCCTCTTCTTAAAGCAGCCTGGAGACCCCTTCTCCAAGCCAGATGGAGGGAGCCCACAAGAGCCAGAGAGTGAGAGCGTGAGGGCCAGAGAGAGCCTGAGAGAGAGCCTCCTAGAGCCAGAGCCAGCCCCAAATATGTCCGCAGCTGCTTCTCTCTCTTCCTGCCTCCTCTCTCTCCCTGCGTCCTCTCACACAGTGGGTGTTGCAAACAGTTCTGACCATTCACAGAACCTTACGTAGGCTCTGTCTGCTTCTTCCATACCAGCCCACAGTTCAAGATCCTTCGCATCTTCCTGAGTCTTGGAAGTAAAGCGGATCTTTGCAACAATGTATCCAGCCACTAGCTCCAGGCATGCAAGGGCATCCTGAAAGCTGCTTCCTGCTCCCTATCTCCCAGCCGCAAACTCTGGGGTTTGTTTTTGGACTCCCCAGTTTCTGTGACACCTCCACTCGCGCCAGGGGCTCCTGGCTGCATGGAGAAGTGGGCAGTCTGCAAGCTCCTCGTAGGAACAGGGCCCAGTGGTTCAAGGAGTGTAGCAGGGGTGCTTGAGTGCCAGGGAGTCTTCTCGGGGGAGGTGTGACTGGTGACAGCATGGCGACCAGAGGGGTTGGTCCTGTCAGAGAAGCCTGGGGTGAGCTCTCCAGCAGAGGGAGTGGCAGGGCGAGGAGCAGGAGGAGGCGGCGATGCTGTGAGAGTGAAGGGCAGCTGCGAGCTAACTGGCCAGGGCTGGGCCCAGATCAGCTGTGAGGAGGCCCGGATGGGGAGAGGACAGGGCAAGCTCTGAGGGGCCTGGTGGGTCACACTGAGGGGGCTGGTTTCTAGCCTGAAGGTCATGGATAGAAGGGCAGCGTCAGCAGCATGGGCCATCGCAGGAGCTGCCTTGCACTCACGGGCGAGCAGCAGTGTTGGCAGCCCAATGTGCCAGACCTGGGGTTACTACACCTTCTCCCAGGCAGTCATCCGAGAAGGCAGGTAGGGCAGTTCTTATCTCCATTTTGCAGACGAGGTGGCCTTGTACCTCATCTGAGGCCACCCAGTGACTCAGAAACAGAGATGGCTCCAGGCCCACTCTCCTCACCATGATGCTTGACCACCTCTCTGGGAGCCTGGGTGAGGTATAGTCTCCCCCACTTTCCCCGGGACCCCACAAGGAGTGTCTGTCTCCTCGGGCCCCCAGTCACCGCCTGGTCCATCCACACCTGCAGCGATTCCCAGTCCAGCCCTGCCCATCTCCTTTGCAGGCAGCGCTTCATCCGCATTTAACCAAGCCCACCCCCTAGGGCCGAGCCTGCAACCTGCCCTTAAACCCTGTCCCAGGAGAGGCCCTTTAAAATCCTCTTCATTAGACTCCTAATGTGGGAAATTAAAACTATGAGCTTGAAGCTTTTCAGGGCAGCAAATAATATTTACGGTAATACCGTTTTAGAAGATCAAATATTTATAATAGGGTAGACTCCACCGTTGTCTGAGCTTCTGGGGCTGCGGCAGCTGCATTATGAATGGGCCCTCTCATTAAAAGGTTCTCAAAACCATTTGTGCTCCTGGTAGCTCCTCTCTGAGGTGCACAGTTTGGCCCAGGGTGAGAAATGCTACCCAGGGCTCGGTCAGCCAGGGTTCCAGCACTACCAGTGGCCACAGCGATGCGCCTACTCGCCTGGTCTCGGGGAGACGGCCCCTCCTTTGTTCAGGTGCTGGGTCTTCCATCATGACCCTTTCCCTCATTACTCCTGAGGCTGTGATTACCACCTTCCTCCCTGGATTCCCCAGCAAGGAGTTCATTCCTCAAAGGGCAGACAGTGTCTGTCTTCGGCATGGCTATTTCCCCAGGGCCTAGTACAGGACCTGACGCAGGGTAAGGACTGAGCACATGATCACTGAATGAATAACATGCCCCAAATTCATGATTTTTTTTCAAGAGCCAGTTATAAATCCATCAAAGAAGGATTTTGCGCTTTTTTCCCCCCTCTAGCTGTTTTCTGTGTGTGCTTTCTTATAATATACTCCATTTTACAAAGAAATTTTATTTGTTTGATTTGAAGACATCTTTTCCAGGTCTAAAATATATCCCTTGCTTGCTTGTGGTATTATTATTAAAAGAATTTTATTATTATTGTACACTCTGATTATTTTTATTTCTCCTTCTTCTCATCCCAAATCAACACCTCGTTGGACTTCTGGAAATTTCTCTGAACTGTCTCTGATTTGAGGGTATCTAATGACCAAGACACATGCCACTCTCCACTGTGGCTCATCGCCTGCTGAGTTCAGAGGCAGAGCAATGTTTTCTGACAGGAGCCCAGGCAATGTCCAGGGGTTTTGTTTGACAGCAAGTCAGGTCAGGGGACAATGGCCTTGACCCCAAGATATTCCTTTCTCCAGAGGGTGCTTTTCAACTTATCTGATTGAAAGGTGGGTACATGGCCTCTGGAGCCTGAGGCCAATATCTGTGGTGTGGCTTTTAAATATTTCGCACTCATTTGCGTGGACAGGCTGGGACAGACAAATCCACATGTGGCCGGGAAGTAATGAGGCTCTGTTTGGCTCCGGCGGTACTGAAGCTGACTTTCTGGTTTGGCGCTGAAGGCCTAACGAGGTCGTCAGGAGTGTTTCCTATCAATTCTATTAGACATGACGTCTAATCAAATACTCTTGAAAAATTTAAATAACTTACATTTATCAGTTTGTTTATACCTGATACAGTTCCCACCTCCCAGAATGCTGCCAGATTAGTGAAAAATGGCTTCTCTCAAACATCGTGCTTACTTATGTGTTCAATGATTTTTACCCTTTATTATAGATCAGCGGTTCTCAAACTTGTCCATGTGGCTGAGCACCTGGAAGTTATGGGGCTTTTTGCGGAATACCATGAAATACTGATGTACTTAATACCATTCTATGTGCCAGCAACAATTTTACTAGCAGAAAATATGACTACATTAATGTGTGCAATATAATACTGCAACCACAAACACACATGTCCTAGAAGGAGAAAAAAGTAGCTGCCAACTTGGGATTGGCTGTGTGTGCAGTTTCCCTTTTGTATCTGTGTGCTGCTTATTCGTTCACATTATTATCTCCTGCAGCTACCAGTAGTCAAGGAGCAGCAGGTACCAAAGCTTTAAGGGAAAAAAAAGAAAACAAGGATCCGGGGTGAGAAGACTGAGCAGTTTTGAGCAGGAATCTGGCCCCTAAGTGTCAGAAAGCCCCTTCCAGCTGCCCACATGTGGGGCTCTGCTACCAGACGTGCCCTGGCACTACCCAGAAGCCCAAGAACGGCTGAGACATCTGGTGGGAGCACTGGATTCCAGTGCCAGTCGGCTGCCGCTAAGACCATATCCCTGCCACCTCATGTTCTCATGCGTCCTAAAGTCACCAGAGCCATCCCCATCCTTGGGACCATGACAAGCCAGATGGAAGAATGGAGAAGCAGGAATCAAAGGGAAGTCACCGCCTGACCATCTGTGTCACCCGAAAGAGGTCCCACCCAGATAATCCAGGATGCCTCACCCCGGGCCTGAGCTTGTGCTGACCGAGGGAGAGGACAGAAGCTATCGATCTTTATTCCCTTCTTTCCCACGCACCCCCAACCCTGGGTCCCACGGCCCCTAAAGGTCCTCTCTGTTTGGAGCCACAGACCTCATGGGTTCCTGTCTTCAACCAATGGCCTCACCACTTCGCGCTATCCCCACCGTATCAGTTTTCTAGGGCTGCCAAACAAATGATCACAAACTTGGGGTCTTCAAACAGCAGAATTTTATTCTCTTGCTGTTCTGGAGACCAAAAGTCCAAAATAAATATCACAGGGTCAAAATCCAGGTGTCAGCAGCGCTGTGCTCCCTCAGAAGTCTCCAGCAGGGAACCCTGCTCTTCCAGCTTCTGGTGGCTGTAAGCGTTCCTCGGCTTGTGGTTGGCGTGACTGCAGTCCCTGTCTCCGTCTTCGCATGGTCTTCTTCTCTTCTGTTACTGTTAAGGATCTAGGGCCCACCCGGATAATCCAGAATGGGTTCACCTCAAGATCCTTAATTCAATCACATCTACAAAGACCCATTTTCCAAATAAGGTCACATTCATAGGTTCTGGGGATTAAGACATAGACATATCTCTGAGGGGGGCATCGTTCAACCCACACCCATTGAAACAAGATCACCCCTGTGGGAAATCTCATTGCCAGACATGATGCCAGTTCACCCATATATCCCTCCCCTGTGGATTCCCTTTCCCTCGGTCTGATTCTTCATCCCACGCTTACCCTCAGCTTAACATTACTGTAGGGTCTAGATCATGCCTGGAGCCTAGATCAGCCACCCTAGGAAACAATCCTACCAGCAGGCAGCCCTAATGAGCTGCATTTTGCTTCAGTCCCATCTCATCCTAAGACCAGCACACCAGACCTCCTAGAAGGAAGTCAATTTTCCGTATAGATTGTGATTTATTCCAAAATAATTATTTTAAAAATAATTAAATTTTTAAAAGCTAGCTCAAAGTTGACCATAAATTAAAAACTTAGAATTGTTTAGTTTCTACAGTTACAATTGGAGAGTATGATTATCGTCGGCAGCCGTCCGTCTCAAGAGACGATGGTGTAGCTTCTTAAGAGTCTATCTGCACCGCCGAGAATGGTTGTGCAGTCCGACTCGGGAGTGACACGGTATCTGTCTCCTCCCGTGTTGAATCGACATCTTGCGATGACGCTGGAGTGTCCTCTCCAGTGAAGCTGAAGCTACAGAGCCTGGGCAGGGTGATATGGAGGGTCTGCTGTTGCCCATGCAGCAGACCCCCCCTCTCTTCGCAGCTGAAGGATCCAAGGGAAAGACGGAGTCAATACAGCTTGGCTTCAGGTGCGCCGCAGGAGTTGCCGGTGTTGACTACAACGTCAAACCGCCTTAGGGACTCCGGCTCCGGATTTTCTGTCGGGGTTTACTCCCTTAGCCCTTCCCCTGAAGAGGTATGCCGCAAGGCAGTGGAGGTTTTTTGGAATCAGAGTTTTCCTTCTCTGATGTGCCCTGACTGGAAGATCGAACCAGCGACACTTAGCTCGCAGGCCGACGCTCAATCCACTGAGCCAAACCAGCCAGGGTCACAAGTATGATTATCACAGGTCTGATAAAAGATGAGAATTTACAGGAAATATTGTCCTTAACATTTTGAATATATTAAAGCAGGTGATCATTGAAAGCAGTTTCACCTCTGGGAGATTCTTCCAGGTGCAGCAAAATGGAAAAATGAAGGTCACGTCAGTCTAGATAGCTGCCCAGAGCCCACCCCCAGAGGAACCCCACTAAGCTGGGATCCAAGGGTCCCCGGCTTCACCCCACTAATACTTTCTGGCTTCATTGCTTCCAAAACACTTCTCCTCCGCCAGCAGATGATCGTTTCCTGTGCTGCCACTTGTCACCAGGCCATTAAACTTCTTGCTCTTATATATTCATTTCGGCCATTTGAATTTTCCATCTCATTGTTTTTTGTCTGCAGGGCAGAATTGTGAAGGAGCCTTCACGACGCTCTCCAGTCCCTACCCAGTCTTTCTCTCCTTTCAGAAGGTGAAACCGCACAAGGGCCAAGTGGCGAGGTCCCAGGTCCAGAAACCCTCACACCCCACGGGCTCAGCGTGGAGGGGGCACTTGCAGATGGACCCACCTCTGGAGCACAGCACAGATGTGTTTTGGGGAAGCCCTGTCACCTGCAGACTCAGTGCATTTCACAGAGAACAAGGAAGCAGGAAATTCCTACACCACTACTTGGAGGAACTCGGCATCACCTCCTGGCTCGAGTCATTAGGAAATTATGTTTCTTTTATTGTCTGCGTCTCACCAGACTGTGAACTCCCAAGGACAGATATAATAATAGCACTAATGGCCACCATTTATTCAGCTCTTACTATGTGCCACGCACTCTTCCAAGTGTTTCCTATACATAACCTCATCTAATCCTCATTCCAGCTCAGTGCGCCAGGCACTCCACGGCCCTTATCGTGGCGATGAGGATGCTGAGGCACAGAGGGGCCCAGGGCTGTGGCTGGAATTTGAATTCAATCCGATGAGCTCCAAAGCGCCTGTTCTTGACCCCAGCACCAACTACAGAGCCTGTCACATCGCAGGCATCTAATAAACTGTGGTGAAAGGAAGCGGTGGGTAAATGGATGTCTGCTCCCTGCTTCCCCTGTTTTGCCCATTCTCTGCCTGTGTGAGCATCCCTCCCCTCCATCAGCTCACCCAGCATGCCTCAGATCTGTACCCTGATTTCTGCTGGGAGGACCTGGGCCCGGTGCCTGCAGTGCTGTGAGACTGTGCCAGTGAGAGCACGTGGTTCTGGGGCAGAGGAGCTGATCCTGGCTCTGCACAGTGAAACGTCCAGAGGACAGAGGAAGAGGAAACCTAAATTCTTTGCTGAGACTAGGGGTGTGGCCATCACACAGCTAAGGCAGGTTATTTAGTTTACCCCATCAACACTTTTCTCCCTTTATGGTGGCCCTCTTTTTTTTTTTCCATCTGCCCTTGGTTCTTGGCTGCTGAGGAAAGAAGCATAAGGTTGATGGGAGAGAGTCCCGGGCCCTCAGGGTCCTGCTGAGAAGGGCACAGCATGCCTGGATCTATCAAGGAATCAGAGCCTCAGAGAGCAGAGGGCCCCTACGGGTGACCAGGATGTAGAGGGACAAGGTTGGCTTTGGAGTCAGGCAGACCTGGTCCTTTCTTCCCAGCTGGGTGGCCTTGGACAAGCTCCTAAACTCTCACAGCTTATATTTCCTCATCTGTAAAAGCAGGAGAGCTAGGCCTCCCTTCATTGTGAGGATTAATAAAAGGCGAATGTGTGAAGGGCCTACCTGGTTCTCTGTAGGCCGGGCCTGGGAACTGGCCTGTGTCACTCCTCTTTGGTCCTTCCAGTGGGTCTGAAACCCCAGCATTACATAGAATGGTGGCCCCAGAGACGGGGGGGTGGGCTCAATGCCAAACATTACTAGCTGCCTGACTGCATGACGTTTCTCTGTGCCTCGGTTTCCCCAACTATAAAATGAGGTATTCAGTTGTCCCTCCATCACAGTTGTGAGGATGAAATGAGGCAGAGGGCTCCATAAATGCTTCTGTTTTTAGTAATGTCACAGAAGCAGTCACAGCAGTGCCTTGATGATGACCCCCACGTCATCACCAGGAGACAGGGAAGTACCGTCACCTGCAGGGGCCAGTGTGAGAAGGCCCCTCCTTCTTCCCCACTCCTCCTTCTGGGGACCCCTGACATATAAGACCCCTGGACAGAATTTGGAACCCTCAGAGCCCTGTGCACTCCCTCAGAATGTTCGAGTGCCCCATCCCCCCATACCCCGTACGTGAACATGTCTGCTTAACACGGACTCAGGAACTGAGGTCTGGGGCTCTGCAGAGACAGGCCTGGGTGGGAATCCCAGGTCCATTACACGTAACCCTAAGGTCATTACTTAACCTCTCTGGGTCTCAGTTTCCTCATCTGTAAAATGGGGAGAATCATAGTATCCCATCTCATAGGGCTGCTGTGAGGCTGCGATGCAGTGAAGCATGTAACTCATTTAGAACAGACCCTGGCTGACAGTGAGCACTCTGTGAAGTTCAGTCATAGCCCTTTCCCTGTGTGCAGTGCTTCACAGTTTATAAATCACTTTCGTATACATCATCTCCTCTTGACAGTCCAATCATGATGGCAGACCCCAGGGGGCCTTCAAATCCATCAAGCCGTAGACATTCCAGGGTAGAAATTATCCCTGTTTGACAAAAGAACCCAAGGCTCAGAAAGATCACATGACAGGCCCCAGGCAGGGCCAAGCCTGCGAAACACCTTTTAATCTTGGTGCCAGGCTATTTCCCAACCAAGGAAAAATGTCACCACACCCATGAAGGCATTCGGTTTTGTTACAGCCCTGGGGATCTAAGTCACTTCTTTGCACAAGCTCTGCTGGGTAAACAGCTCTGGTACACGTCACCTTCGTGAAGAGCCCACTGGTATAAGGCCAAGGCTTGGAGGTCAACCTGCTGCAAATGGTTGCCCACCCATTTTCATCCTGCAAATAAATGCCTGGTGTGTGGCCAGGGGTTGGGTGACCTCAGGACAGATGAAAGCAGAGCCCTGAGGACCACAGCCCCCAGGCTGCAGGCACATGGCCCCTTCTCTGTTGTTTTCTAGTATGTTCTCCCTATTAAAATGCAGACTGCGTCAGTCCCCTGTTGGAAATTGTGTCCTTGCACATGCTGTGAAATCTGTGATCATACTCATGTTCCCCAAACAGTTGTCTGCTGACCCAAGGGACCCCTTTAGTTAAAAGGATCAAAGGCCTGAGTAATCCCCCAATTTCAAAAGACACCCTTTTTAGAAATCAGCCAAATCTAAACCCCAGCATTGGCAGACACATCTTCTACCCAAAGCAGCAAAGAGTGAGAAATACTGATAGCCCCAAGCAGAGAACATTCTAGTTTATTCTAGAAGAATGAATGTGTTCATTAGCCTCCCTGCCCCACCAAAAATCTGCTCAAGGCCACTGAGCCCCAAACTATGCTCCATGGAATATTCCAAGGATGTTAATAGTCCACCAGGGGCAAGAGGGCACTGAAAGGGGAAAGAGCTTCGTTGTCAGGTAACTTTGGAAACTCTGGGTTAAAGAAAGTTAAGCCAGGGTCCTTCCTCCTCAAGCCTTTGGAAATGCTGAGATGATGAGCCGCAGGAGAAGGGTCCAGAACACAATGCTTCCCAACCATATTTGAAGACCATCACCAGAGGGCACTCCATTCTCTACTCCCGAGGCATGGAGTCATCCAATGTGGTGAGGGCAGAAGTGCCCCCGTCCCCATCCAGACAACTCCATAAAGGCCTCCATCATCTTTGCTTCCCCCAGAGCACCTGGCACAACACCTGGCCTGTACAAGGCAGTAATAAACGTTGGTTGAGTTTAATTGAATTCTAAAGCCCCTTTAATTCTAACGCTGTCAGCAGCTTTCCAAGGTCTTTGTCCTTGGAATTCTCCAAACAGATTTTAATGCTCCCAAGTGTCCCTGATAACTTGGAACAGTCTCTAATTTTGTCTCAATTAAATGCAGCTTATATCCCTTCCCAGGATGTTACTGGCTCCTGGGACCTCCCCCCATCTGGGAACCCTGACCCTCAGAGGCAAGAGAAAAGCAACCAGTCACACAAGTTCAGGAGCCAGTTCCTCCTTTCCCTGGTGGGTGGCCTCGGGCAAAGCACAGAATCCTTTCTCTGAAACATGAACTTATAACCTCCTAGGTTCACGCAGAAGACTTAATGAGCAAATGGAAGCGATGTATCCAGCACATAGCAGACCTTCCTCCATACTCATTCCTTTCCTTGTCACACTTCTAAAAGGCCACCTAAGTTGTAGAGTCAAGTTCAGTCTAAAAGGTTGGGAAGGGCCCCTGTGGAGGGGAAGACGGCAAACCTTCATCTGACAGTTACTACAGATGCCAAGGAAGAGCTCGGGAATGTTGACTCCACAAACAGTGAAGTTATACATATCTCCAAGCCCAGGAATGGATTCCCAGCTGGGCTGGCCCAGCTGCCAGACGCCCTCCACTTGAGGGGAGGCATTTGCACTTAGTCAAAACCACAGAATGCCTGGTACTTAGCCTGAGGTTTAAACAAATAATTCATAACCCCATCACCAAACTCGGTTTCCCGTTCAGAGCATTTAAGCTTATGCTGTGCAGTCTGCAGCTCGCAGCCAGACAACAGGAGTGGACAGTCCTGGCCCAGGCAACCCACTAGGCCACCTAGTAGCTGTGTGGTCTGTGAGGCTCAGTTTTTTCACCTATAAAATGGGAATGATGATGCCAACCTCATGAAAGTGTTACTAAAAGGCTTCTGTGAGCTAGGGCAAAATGAAGCACTTTATAAACTACACAATGTTTTGCCAGTTCATAGGGAAGCTGTTATGATGCTCAGAAGAAGCCCAGTGACATGGCCAGGGCATCTGATGCATCACACGGACTGCCCAGTGGGAAGAGTCATCTCTCTGGATCCTGCGGCAAAGGCAGTACAGGAAGCGGGAGGAGGGAGGAGCAGCGTGGCTGAGCTTTGGCATCACTAACTTTGCCGCTGTACCTGTGAGCAAGCAACCCACAGGGCGCCTGGGAAGTGAGCTTTGCAGTGCCTGCGGCTACACCTCCGCCCCATTTGTAGTCTTTACCTGCAGCTTAGGACTCAGGGAACTTACATACAGCTCAGGTTTACACCTGTTGTCCCCACATATTTATAAATAAATCTCCCTTGTACTCTCAGAAGTTTGGATGACAGCTCCCAACCCCACTCCTCATAGGAAAATGATGGCATGTCAGCGAGAGAGAAATTCCTGTTAAACAAGAAACTCCTCTTACTGTTGGCACTACGACGCCAATGAAGGAGCATGGGACCTTGAGTCTTGCCTGTCACTCGTCTGTGCTTCTGTTAAATGAGGGTGTTGGAGAGATTGTTAAAACCCCTGGATGTTCTAATTCACTCTGTCTCAACTGGGGACTGGCCAGTGCTCCCCTCTTGAGGGCATGACTTGAGGGCCACCACGCAAGATGGGGCCAAGACTGTCCCTCCCTTCCGAGGAGAGCTGATGGACACGTCTCTTAAGGCCAGTTATGCCTCCCCAGCAGCACATGCAGATGCAGTGAGGGACACAGACATGACGAAGCTGCCTGGTGGGACTCAAACGTCCTTGGTAGACTTGGTCGAGCCTATTCTAGGACTTGGCAAGTGAGCCGGGGACCAGGCAAGCACTCCCAGGCTACTTGTGTGGAATCAAGGTCCTTTCTCTATTTCCTATACCCCCTCCTGCCCACCCTTCAAGGGGCAACTCACCTGTGGCCTCTTCCTTAGAGATTTGGCTGACTTCCAGCCCAGCACCCCTACAACCTAGGTATGTTCCCTTCCTTCCTTGAATACAAGTGACCTTTACTGATCACATACGACATGCTGAATGTAGCTACATATCACCCCATCCTCATACATACAGCCCAGTGAGTTATGAAATTGTATCTCCGGTTTACAATTAGGGAGACTAAGACTCTGAGACCACACTGGGGAGAGGGCAAGTGGCAAAGGAGGAAAAGTGATCCATTTTCACCAGGAAGGGGGGTGGGTGTCAATTACTACTTGGTGAGTGAATAGAAATAACATCAGATGGGAAATTGCCATGGAAAGGAAAGAGGAAAGAAGAGAGACGGAACCGTTTAAGCTCTCAAGTGCCTGACTCCAGTAAGCTCCCACTTGCAACGTCACTGATCCTGGCAGGGTGGGCTGTGGTACTTTCTTTTATCTTAGAGAAAACAATGGATCAGACGAGTGGTTTGCCCAAAGTCACACAGCTCGGTTGGTAAAGCTGGAATTCAAACCAGAGTCCCCTGGTGCCAAGCCCAGAGCACTGGCATCCTCTGCCCCATGTGCCTTTTTACTGATCAGACACCAGCATCTGGGCCCTCGGCAGCTGTGCTCAGTAAGAGCACAACCTGCTGGGTTTTGTGGGAGTGTTCTACTAGAGTGCCATCTTCTTAGATGGTCGCCATGGGGACCGTGGGAATGGGTCAGGAGAAGGAGGACATTCACCCAACTCCACCAAGGCCTAGAGGGGGGTCAGTGTGGCTGGCTTCATCCTGTTGGTTGGTACAGAACCCCTCCTAGGACACCACTCTCTGAGACTCCCTGAGCCTGGGTGGGGAACTAGTCTTGGCCCTGCCCTGCCAGCAAAGGCTTGTTCAGAGAACCTCTCTTATTCCCTGACAGACAGAAATTCTGACTGTGAACTTCACACAGCCCAACCATACTCCCCCATGGAGCAACCTTCCCTTTCATATTCAACGCCACAGTGCTAAGTGAACACCTACTGTGTACGAGGATCCTGGTCAGGCTTTGGGATGACCAGGACCCATCCCCTGACTCTTAGGAACCCTGTGCTAATGGGACGGGTGAGGCAAATGCAGAGGACCATGATGCCAGGCAGGGGAGGAAATGTGCTGAGGAAGTCATTTTAGAAGAAGAAGAGTCTACATGCACAAAATCATTCTTTGAAATCACCCATATTTGTTACTCTACCTCTGTGATTTTTAAGTGTTTTAAAGCACAGATTTTTTTTTTTTTCCAGATAAAATCCTTCCGGGAGCCCCAGTATGTTACAGTGACAACAGGAATGAAAATGAGGCCATGGAAAAGATAAAAGCAGATTTTCTAAGCAGTCAGATGTCACCCCTTGGATACTCCTAAACCCAGATTGAGAACTCCTAGTCTATATGGTGATGAATCGTGCCACCAGTAAATTATTATTATAAGGGTTAGGTAGCAACAGAAGAAAATGATGATGAAAAACCAGGTGTGAGTTAAGGAGCTTTAGGTTGATTTTAACACCAATTAATTGTCTCATAAGAGAGGCTGGGAGGGGAGGGGAGCACATGTCCATGGTTAGGGGAGTGCAGTGAGAGCAGGATTTCCCAGGTGGGACTGGAGATGCTGGGGGCAGGAACCAGCATTTGCAGGTACAGGGACTAACTGAGCAGAGATCTGGGACTGTCAAGTCCAGAGGGTCAAATGGAGCACAGAGGATGAAGAGGGAAATTGGGAGGAAGGAGACAGAGGGAACCAGAGCTTAGGAGAGCTCCCCTACCGCTGGGTGTTCTTTGATTTCCAGGCAGCAGACAGCTGTGTTCCTGAGAGCAGGGTTGACACATGGAGTTGCCTGTGTGCCCCAGGTGGTCTCTTGGGGAAGGTGCTCCCCCAGCTCCCCTCTCTGAGGGTGGATATGAGCCCTCTGTCTCTCTAAGAGCTAGGGCCCTGGATATCCTTGCCAGGGTCACCGGAGAACCCAGAACTCAAAGGTCCTGGAGGTTCCGGGAAACTCTGTAGCAGAGGCTGGTTCGGGGGCGGCCATAAGAGGGCAGGAGAGGGCTGGTTATGGACCTGCGTAGCAACCTCAGTAGTGCAGGCCTAGCCCCGCAGCAGGAGCCCCTGGGAGCTCTGGACCTGGAGTCCTGATGGGGTTGGGCTGTGGGAAGGAGATGGGGCAGGGGCAGGAGGAGCAAGGCTAACACTGCCTTCTGGGTACAAACACCATGGCAAGTATCAGACCATGTCAATCAGGCCTGAACCACTTCCTGGCTGTGTGAGATTGGATGAGTTAACTGACCTCTCTGTGCCTCTGGTCCTCTTTTGGCAAATTGGGAGGCGTTAATAGCAAAGTTCACGGAAAAGAAGGTGACGAACAGTCTGCATTAATCCTCATGTAGTAGCCAATGCCTGTAGGTATATGTGCATGGACTGAAGCTCAAGTGTGGCCAGGGATGGGGGGCTCTCTCACCTTTAGTGGAAGAAAGTCCATGGGGACCACTTGCCAACTAACACCTGCAGCCTCCCCAGGGCCTCTTTGCTGCCGGTCCATACTCCTCCTGCCCTCCATCTCTCCCCCTTCCCAGTGACTCTGTTTCAAGCTACATCACATTCTCCTGTCTTTTTGTGGCTCCCTCCCAAACTTCTGCCGGGACATGCTCACTCACTAGTACGTCAGCAAGAGGGGCTTCCAAGCACGAAAAATACAGGTTCTCCAATGAAGCCCTGGGGTCCTGGGGAGGTGCCTGAGGGAGCACCTGTGTGGGGTGGTGGTGGAAAGGAGCCCTGGGCCCCTCCTCCATTGCAACTAGAGAGGCTCAGCTGCGCACCTGTTTCATGCAACAATTCCACGCATGCTTTTGTTTGAACCAAGCATTCTTTCTGAGGGAGCCCTACAAGTGGGATGAAACCCTCAGCAGGTTCTGCACTCTGTCCATGCCTCCAGTCTTAACATTGTATCCAGTGAGACGGATTCCGTCCTCTCACTCTTGTCACCTTGCTGATATTTATAGCACGACCGTATCCACCAGAGAGTGTAACGGGCTTTTTAGGCTAAACCAATTAAACTCTCCTCCCGTAAGTCATGTCTCCTGGATGGCTTCTGCTGCCCTTCTCTGAACTTGTTTTATCTTCATTATCTCAGCTCTTCATGGCAGGGGAGGGCATGGTCCGGGCGTTTGCACACTGGTTACAGAGGGATGTCTGCTTGCCCCGCTTTCCAGCCCTGCCTGTGTCCTTCTGCCCCAACCGCACTTCTTCCCTGGTTGTGTTGCTGTGCTGCAGACGTGGGCAGTGCTGTCGACCCCTTGTAACTGAGGAGTAGAATATAGTCAAGAAGGATGTCCTGACCAGTGTGGCTCAGTTGGTTAGAGCATCATCCCATAAGCTGAAAGGTCACAGGTTCGATTCCCAGTCAGGGTATATGCCTCGGTTGCAGGTTTAGTACCCAGTCAGGGTGCATTGCAAGTGGCAACAGACTGATAATGTTCCCATTCCTTTTCTAAATCAATAATAAAATATTCACTTCTTAGGGGGTGTTACAGAAACAGGGGAGTCCAAAAACAAACCCCAGAGTTTGCGGCTGGGAGATAGGGAGCAGGAAGCAGCTTTCAGGATGCCCTTGCATGCCTGGAGCTAGTGGCTGGATACATTGTTGCAAAGATTCGCTTTACTTCCAAGACTCAGGAAGATGGGAGGGATCTTGGACTGTGGGCTGGTACTGAAGAAGCACACAGAGCCTATGGAGGGTTCTGTGAATGGTCAGAACTGTTTGCAACACCCACAACGTGAGAGGACGCAGTGAGGGGGAGAGAGGAGGCAGGGAGGAAGAGAGGAGGCAGGGAGGAAGAGAGAAGCAGCTGCGGACATTTTGGGCTGGCTTTGGCTCTAGGAGGCTCTCTCTCTCAGGCTCTCTCTGGCCCTCACGCCCTCACTCTCTGGCTCTTGTGGGCTCCCTCCATCTGGCTTGGAGAAGGGATCTCCAGGCTGCTTTAAGAAGAGGCTCTTGCCAGACTGCTTTGAGAAGGAGAGGAGATCCATGCAGTTTGCTGGAAGAAGGCAGTTTATAAGGAGGCTGAGAATCCAGGCGGTCCTGCATTGAGAGCTGGAGGGCACCACAGCACAGAAAGGACCTCCCCAATCAGAATTGAGTGATTGGCAGCTACTGGTAAAGCTGAACTGTGCCTAGGAAGTAGGGAAACGGTGTTTCTGACTTTCCTAAGACTGGCCAGGTCTGGGAGGGGGAGGCAGAACTATGTGTAAATAAACAATTCTTTTTCTTTTCACCAAACTCTGGTATTCAGAGTTATAATTCTGGCGGCGGGCAATCGGGCCCCTAACTAAACAGCCCGTGGGTTCTGTTTCAATCGGAGCAGCCCAGGGGTTCTGTTACAGGGGGATGGTATGAGTTCTCTGAAGGCAGCATGTGCCGCAAGAGGGTGCCCACCCTGAGTAAGTTGAGATTGGATGTTTGCCCAGGACTCGGCCCCCAGCCCATGGACTCATCACTCATCCCGTTGGCAAAAACCAGTCTGGTGGCTTTTACTATCAGGTGGTATTAAATTTCTTTGATGGTTTGAGACAGGAAGCATAAGTAACAAACTCTGAGATGGGAATACAATGTCAAGTGAGGGAGGAACATTTTTTTAAAAAACAGAATAAGCCTCAAAAGTTTCCTCATACACCATTAACCAATGCTAAAAAGGGAAACACACAGTAACAACTACAGACAATTTGCTTTTTTTATTTACTAAGAATATAGATGATCCACTCCTGTAATGTGTTTTTAAAAAGTGCTTGCAAATAGTAGTTTCAAACTTTCTCTTTAATCTCAATATCCAGAAAAAGAAGACCCTTTACATTAAAAAGACTAGATGATTTTTCAAAACAAAAATATTAATAACTCCAAATAAAAGGACCTAAAAACAGTTTTTATGCTGCAAGTTGTAATTACAACCTGCATTTTAAAATATATTTGATCCCCAATTGAAACATATCAAATTAAAATTTGTCAACAAATTACCTTTTGGCCTAATTAATTTAAAGTAAATTAAGTAACATATATTACTTACTCAATGTGGGAAATGCCCAAATTCATCTTTAAACATTATGGAGATAATTACAGAGTGATTAAAATAAACTTCATAATATAATCTTTAATAATATGCTGATCTAAAATTACATTACCTTTAAAAAGCCACTCTCTTACATACCACAGAAAAATTACAAAACTATTTTTAAAAATTCATTAGTGTTGTTCTCCAATTTTTTTTTTTTTCTTTTTGGGTCAATTGGTAGATTTGCATTTTAAGGCCCCCTATGGTTGGATGAGGTTGTATGCCTACTTCTAGTCATTGAGTTGAAAGTGGAAGGTTCTGAACCCTCCAGAATTTCTTTTCCCTCTGGCACTGTGACTTGCAACATTTGAGACAATGCCTGTTCCATCAGCCTGGCTCTCTGAGGCACCATGGTGAGCAGGGCAAATCTGTTGACCCATAATGGACATGTTGAACAAGAAAGGAAATTGTGTGAAGCCCCTGAGATTTGCGGTTTGTTTGTTATTGTGTCTTAACCAAGCCTATCCTGACTGACACAATTCCTAAGTGGGAATATGTGAGATTAGCTGTCGCTAGGAACAATAGAGCAGTGGGTGGAGCTTGGGCCTTGGGGACAAGCACACCTATGTCTGAATCCTGAACTGGCCACTTACTAGCTATGTGGCTTGGACAAGTTACGTAATCTCTCTGATTTCAGTTTCCTAAACTTCAAAAATAGGATGCACAATACCCATCTTGATTGGCTATTGAAAATATTTAAAATAGCACATGGAAAATGTCTTGCACCAAGTCCAACACATGGACACTTTAGAAATAGAAGCCATCATAAGATATTTTAGTAAACTTCCTTCAGCTTATCTGCCCAGCACCCCTTTTCTATGTCCCTTTTTTTGGCAAACTCCTCCTCCTCCTCTCTCTAATCATGTGACTCTAGTGAGACTGCCCATCACAATGGCCTGTGCCCTGGCTGAAGAAATCAGCATGCAACCAAAGCCTCATGATGGCCGTCCCCATTCACAGTGATTGGTCAAAAGTCTGGGCACATGACCCAAGCAGGGCTAATCAGGGTCCTTCCATGGGATTTGATATCGGGACAATAGGAGAGCGGTTTTACCATCCATGAACAATGACTAATGGGATAAGCCTGGGGCCGACAGTGTTTATATTCCTTATCATATAGAAAAAACTCTTCCATAAAAGAGAATGAGGTCCCCATATAGAGTAAAGAGCCAAGAGAGAGGAGTGATAGGGAGGGAGGAAATGAAAGAGTTAGGAAAGGAGGGAGACAGCGAGTTTGAGGAACGAAAGAGATAGACAGACCATAAAGTGTGCTGGTGCTCAAGCTCCAGCCTTGACTACTTGCCCAGCAGCCCATTTTCTCTGAGATCAGGGCCTGCCCGGCTCTCATCACTTATCCTGTGCCAATCCAACTCCCAAGAAAGGCTGATTAGGCAGATCTGGAATTCTAAGTGTATAGAAGCTTCTGGAAGCTTCAGAACCCCAGTTGTGGGGCTCGGGCCTCCTCCTGGCCTCTTTCCCCAGACCTGATCCCTGCTTGCTGGTTCACCTTCTTTGCCCTCTTGCCAGATGCCCAAACATGGACTCGCTGCCCAGGGTTCCCCAATTCCCCAGATCCAGGCAGCTGAGACACATCTGCCAGGTCCATGCTCCCAATTATTTCTTAGTTTTTTAAAAAAGATTTTATTTATTTATTTTATAGACAGAGAGGAAGGGAGGGAGAAAGAAAGGGAGAGAAACATCAACATGCAAGAGATACATCAATTGGTTGCGTCTCACGTACCCCCAACTGGGGACCTGGCCCGCACCCCAGGCATGTGTCCTGACTGGGAATCAAACTGGTGACCTTTCAGTTCTCAGGCTGACATTCAATCAACTGAGCCACACCAGCCAGGGCCCAGTTGTTTCTTAGAGGACATGCTCCCAGTGCTGAACATCTATCTGAGCCACCAAGACCTATCTATCAGTGTGTCCTCCGCCCAAGAGTCCTGGTTGGTCAACCTCTCTCATTGCAGCTAGGGATCTATGAGTCCATAAGCAGATCTCGTCCCCACATGGCCCCACAGTGAGCACATGGCCTTTATGGTACGACAGGCCTGCACTGGGGTCCTGGCATTGCTGCAGACCAGCTACATGACTTCAGGCGCATTTCTCACTTTTTGTGAGCATACTGAGCATCCGCTTCTTGTCTGGGACGTAGAGCTAATAATAGCAATCTTTCACTTTCACTATGAGGATTAAAGGCAGTGATACATTTAACAGTACACAGTATATAGCCAGCACTCAATAAATGTTAGCTACTGTTGCTATTATTAACCTGATTATGATTATTATTCCTGGCCAGGTGTGATTTGCTTGACAATCAAGCTCTCATTGTTTTAAATGATGACAAGGACCTTCCTCCTGACAAGAGTGGCTTCTCCCTTGCTGTCCCTCCCTGAGTGAGAACCCCGGTGCAGGCACTGTCCTGCAGTGGTTCAGGAGAAGGGAGATGGCAGGATGCAGCTGTCCCAAGGACCCTTGTCCTCTCCCCCAGGGCGGAGCACATGGCCTGTGCTGAATTCTCAGGAAGGAAAGGGTCTGACCCCTTGCCGCTTCCTCCCATACCTGCTGCTCTGGATAAGACCTATTTTCATCAGTTTTGTTCTCCCCCGAGCTGAGATGTTTGGCTTTAGGGAACAGCCTCTCCAGTGGGAAAAATAAAAAACCCCAACCTCCATGCCTCTCTCAGAAATCAACTGCGTAAGTGGTTCTGCTGCTCCGGCGCCTCTGCTCCGGCTGGGGGACCAGCTGTCTGGGTGCTGCGGCCTCAGAGCTGGGCCGAGGCCTGCCAGGCCCCTGGGTGGGAAAGGGATGCATTTTCTTCCAACCCAACTGCTTGGGGGTGGCCTGAGAGCTCCAGGGACAGGGCCAAGATGGACACAAACCCACGTGTGAACCCTTACCTGGCACCTACGAGACACGTCAGGAAGTGAGCTGCCCAGAACCACACCTATCGGAGTTGGCGATCATCTCTTCCAACCCCTCCATTGAAGCTGGAAACGAAGGCCCAGATTGGGGGAGGCACTCTGAGTTCAAGTAGGCCAAGCCACAGTCCCTGGCCTCACAGTGCCCTCCCTGGGGGACATGCTGGCTGGGCTGCTTAGCTGGGTCATCTGTTGCCTGGAGTAACAGTTCCACACCTGGCTGGCCCAGAGCCCCTCTCCAGCCAGCTGGTGGGCCGCTGCTACCACTTTGTTTACTGCCAGCATCGCCTTTCTGTTTGTTTTCTTACGGGAAGAGCCAGAGGGGCCAGGCAGGGCCAGAGCCATTGAATGGCCCTTCTGAGGAGCAACTGTTATTCCAGCAGCTCTGGAATGTCTAGATGGATGAAATGAAACTGCTGTTTGCAACGTGGGGAGTGCTCTGGCTAGCTTCAGCTCTGTGTATATTACGGGGTCAGAGTTTTGAAACTATACCAAATCCCAGATTTCAAAGCATGTGTGCATCATTTTCATGCCTGCGCCTCCCAGCACCCCTGGGAGGTAAAGCTCAATGGCCTTTACAGCCACCAGAGTCCATAGATGATCAGCTGAGGTTTGGCCAGTCAAGTGAGCAGCCCGTTCTACAGCTCCAACTCTTCCTCCACTCAATGGAAGAAACCAGTTTAGTCCTTTGTTCCTGGGGCCAGGCACGAGGGGCAGAATAGGGTTTAACTGTACTATATGTATGATGCACATATAGTTAAAAAAAAAAAACCCTCAAACTTTATGGGTTTTCCAAACAGAGGGCTACTCCAGTCTATACACACGTTTGTGTAAAACAGAAAAAGGCTCCCCTTCTACAACCCGTTTTACTCCCAATTGTTGAAAATGTTGTAATATATTGATTTTGTTAGTATAAGATACCCAGTTGCCAAGAAACTGTCATAATTCACTTACATATCCACAATGTATACGATATGAACAGGGCTCCGTGGTTGTGTAATGCATCCCCTGCACGGCAGTATGTGGCCGTTGGGCTAATGGGGCTGCCCGGCCTCTCATCCCAGATCCTCCCAAAATGGATCCATCAAGGCCTTTGATTCTCCCCTTCCATCCTCCAGCCCATGGTGACTAGAGAACAGGTTGATGAGCCCCTGTGCTTGGAGCTAAGTGCATGCTCCACCCTCCTCAGCATTAGAAATGGCCGGACGGCCCAGGGCAGAGGTAAGAGCCAACACCTGCTTGGAAGAGAAAGCGGTGGAGGCTGGGAGCTGCTCCTGGCAATGTAGATGGGGCTGCTGCTGGGGGAGGGAGGATAAAGGGATGAAAGCCAGCATGGAGGTCTACAGGAGGATCAAGAGAGAGGGACACAAGGCCAGATGCACCCAGGAAGCAGTCAGACGCCCCTCCAGGAACTCCCTCATAGCTGGGGAAGGAAACCCATATCTAACTACTCCAAAGGGAGACATGAAAGCTGAGGGCTAGGAGGGCAGACTCCTGGGCACATTCTCCTACACAGTCTGGGAACAGAACTCGTAAGTTTCTGGATGGTTTCCAACAAAATCTCTCAAGCTGGGAGGAGAATAGAAAAGTCAGACCCTGAGGATGTGGGGTCCATTTTCACCCGCCTTTAGGAGCTAGAGAAACAGCTTAGCCCTCACTCCCCTCACTCACCCGACACATCCCCTCCATCTGGGCCCTCACCCTGGTCACTGCCTCTGGGCTCATTATCTGCCCACTGATATTCAGAATGATTTCATTAACATCATTGCAAATGCAGTCATGAAGAACTTATTAAGGAAGTTTGAACTGGCCAATGCTTCCCACAAAGAGCCAACTTAAATACCAAGCAAAGGATCCATTTACAGTGTCAAAGAGAACCCCAAATGCCTATGGGCAAAGCAATATTATTACTCTGGTGCTGCCAGAGAAGCTACAGGAAAATTATTATTATCTATTTTGGGGAAATGTGGATTAAAAATAAACGGCCATGGTGGAGGGCAGACACATGACGATGGAGCCAATGTGAAAGGCAAGTGCAAAGATGTTGAGTCACAGAGTCACACATTTTGAGCCTGAATGATCAAGCTTTATTTGTTCCCTGTATGACTCATAATTTTAACTTTTTTTTTTTTAATGAAATGCAGTCAGCTTGGATTTACATGGACAAAGGAAGTTTTGCATGATTAGCAGGTCATATTTGCCAGTCACTTCATCTATGAAAAGGTAGACTGGCTTGAAAGAGATTGTTTAAGTGATTTTCAACTTTTGAAACAGGGAGGCAAGAGCTCCCGAAGTTAGCATTCTCTCCCAAAAGCCAAAGCTGAGAAAAATGAATGGTGGGCTAGGGGAGTGCAGGAGATGACCCAGGATGATTGCTGGGGTCCCAGGGAAGAAGCCTTCCCTTCATATACCAGTGAACAGCCTTCAGCATCCAGAGGTTCAAGATAAGGGCTGAGCCTACCCAGCAGGAGGAGGGTTTAGGTTAGCCTTTGAAGCTCCTTGGGAGCTCTCCAGGGTCCTGACAGCTCCACTCAAAACTCTGTGACCTAGTGGGTCCTCAGGCCTAGAGCTGGGTCTGTCGCCTCCGCCTTACCGGATTTTGTTCTCCAGCTATCAGCGACACCTCATGTGAACAGCCTGCCAGCATCCACATCCTCCTTCATCTTACACTACATGAAAAGGCAGCATGGTATAGTGGAAAGAGGTTGGATGGTCAAGTGACATAGATGTGGGTTCAAATCTCAGTTCTATCACTCATTATGTGAGTTAGGAAAGCTATCTCTTCTGAGCTGCAGCTTCTTTTTTTGTAAGAGGAGATAATAACATTTGCCTTTTGGGGTTGTTGTAAAGAATTTTAAAGTTGGTGACTGACTATAAAACACTTACCTTGTGTCTAGCATAGAGAAAGTCCTCAGCAACAAATACCTACATTATCATCCATGTTTGCCTCAGTGTTGGGCTTCGGTTGCTCTGCCAACCTGTCAACCCCTGGGCTGGCAACCCCTTTCCCTTTCATAAGTTAGAACTCAATAGCCACAAGTAACAAAAAAGGGGCACGAGCCTATGTAGAAAACAGAGGGGGCTGCACTACAAGGACATGGTGGTGTCTAATGGAAGACAAAAGCCCGAGCACACCGCACCTCAGCAGGGTCATAAACTGGGAGCAGTGAGGTCACCAGCTCCTTCACCATGTCCCATCTCCTCTCCTGTCTGGTGTCTCCTTATCCCATCTGGAAGACAGTTGTCTCCATTCTTCATCTACTTGGCAGGATACGCCCTCTGTAGTTCATGAAGGTTCACGATCTAGGTCTAAAATAGATACTGGACCAGGCTGGTTCCATTTTCTCAATCTCAATTCCAATGTATTGGAGAGAAAATATGACTGGGGGCAGGTCTGGGAGAGCCATTCCCAGGGGAGACAAGGTGAACACACATCCAGTAGAGTCACTTGGATTTCCAGTACCAGCCACTTTCAGATGCTGGTTGATGCATGAAGGTTAAATTGTTGTACCATAGATGATAGATAGACAGACAGATAGAACTTTAGAAGTGATAGAGGCAAAGGTACTTCAGTACATAGTTTTGAAATGTGTTTTTCTTGTCATCAGACTCACACAGAATAAAAAGTAAATGGTCCTTGTCAAAGTGGGACCTATCAATGCCACTCGATAACTTTCACTGTGGGGATCACGGTGGGAAACCCTGCAGACACATTTGCCCTGAAGCCCTCAAAGGTGTGCACAGTCTTGGGATCACCCTGTGTCCTTGGCAGGGGAGGATGTAAGAGTGACTGGGCCTGATGATTTCTCATTCTGTGTGCCAGAAGTAGTGTGACCCTGAAGGAGACACTCCTGGCCAAGGACTGACCACACACAGAGATGAGTCTAGAATCCATGCCCACACAAGACAATTCCAGGATAAATGTTCAGCCTCAAAGGGCTTAACTGCATAACCTCATTCTTCATGCCCCTCAGACCCTTCGCTCTAACAGCTTCACAGCAGCCTCTGTTACCTGGTGCTTCTAAACTTGGCTGAACATCAGAATCATTTAGAGAGTGTTTAAAATCTTAAAAATCCTTAGACTGCCACCCCTCATCCTTTTCAGGAACTGTTTTGAAAGCTCAGGGATGGGGACAGGAACTTATTTTTTAAATAGCCACCTCTGTGACTTGAATTTACATCATACTGGGAAGCCCTGAACTAGTGTAACAGCCTTCCAGCACAAACCTACGTGAGTCTCTGTTGTGCGGGGCCCAGGGACACAGGCACCAGATGGGATTTCTAAGAACAGCCTCTGCTCCACTTCTCCAAGGGAAATGATGACTTTCCCCTCTTCTGCCTGGTAAGCTCACCAGAACCCAAGGTCTTGGGAGCACTCCAGGCCAATCAACCAAGGATTGTGTCTGGACTCTTAGGGTGTTTCCCCATCTTCCCCAGAACCCTCAGAAGAATGGTAGCCACAGGCCTGCAATTTGAGGAGAGCAGTGTTTTAGTGAAAGATGGCCAAATCAATGCCTATGGGGCAATGGGGCAGGGATGTGCCTTTGATTACAGGGTTATACTCTGCATAAGCCACTGTTTACATAGCCCAACAACCAGGGCTAATTGCTAAGGGTTAAACAGTAATGAAAAAGTGAGAGCCTTCAGCCCCCTTAAGAGGGCCAGAGAGGCTTTGGGCGGTGGGGGGCAGAGGGCAGTTAGGACCCACAGAAAATCAGGGGAGCTAGACCAAAGATAGAGAATAAGAGAGAGCTTTGGAGCATCAAGAAGCTTAGAGAAAACTCGGGGCTAATTCGCGGGAAGCAGAGAATTAGAGAAGAAATGCTAAGGATACTGGGCAGAGAGACCTCAGCTGGCCTGCAGGGACTTGTAGCCTGAGTCCTCTTGGTATAGTTCATGGGAATAGTGCAGAGCTCTTGAGACAGAGAATTTGGCCTTAGCCTAGAACGCACAGCCTCTTACAAACTGTGTGACCTTGGACAAGTTACGTAACCTCTCTGGGCCTTAGTTTTTCTATCAGTAAAATGGTAGGGTGGGAACAGTTGGTCTCCGGGTTCTTTTCCAACTCTCAGACTGTGGACAATGTTGCCACAGTCTGGGGAATGCTCAACCCCAGCTGCCGAATGTGGTGGAATCTCCTCCTCATTTCCTGTCTGGGCACTTTGTGCTCAGAGCCAGCATGATGAATAGAGAAGACAGTTGGGCAGCAAGGGAGAGTGGCATGGAAGTTGGTAGCCTGGAGGGGTGTCAGAGCCATCTGGGGAACAGAATGGTCTGCAAGCATAAGGAGACCCAAAGCCAGACCCAGGCTCCCATGTGGTCTTCTCTCCCCATGCCTCCCCCAGGGATCTTAAGGAACCCTGCAAAGAAGTCCCGGTGCTTCTCACGACAGGCAGAAATCCCTAGTGCTGCTCATGATCAGGTCAACAACCTAATCAAGGTATCGGGTTTTGTTTTTGTTTTTGTTTTGCTTGGGGCTAGAATGGCCTCAGTGCAGTGTGGTAACCCGGTAATCTGGCAGCCACCCATGCCTTTGATGGATGAAAACCACATGGTGAATTACAGCTTCCTCGTGAAGTCTGTTTGGCAGCCATGGGGCCTGTATCTGTCAGTGTCTGGTTCAGAAAACAGAAACCACAGCAGTTATTTTAACAGAGAGAATTTAATCTAGAGAATTGGTTAAACAGGCATTGGATGACTAAAAAGGCCAAAAAAAAAGGAGCTGGGGGACACATTTAAAAAACAGAGTGAATAATGCAAAAGCAGCTGCCACTGCCAAGGCAGGAACAGAGGAAGAGCTGGGGCTGTTAGACTCCAGAGCTGAGGAGGGACTGCAGGGGCGGAGCTGGGACCAGCGCTTCTGAGGAGGGTGCTGCCTCACTGGTGTGTCTGAGTGGGCACAGCACACAGTCAAGCTCCCTCTAGAAGTGTTCAAGAAAGGCTAGAAACCAGAACTGACTTCTGCTGCCATGATGAAGAACCATCCTTGGGGAGGTTGATAGGACAAGAACCAAATCCAGAAGGAGCAAGTCCCAGCTCCCTCCTCCTCCGGCCTTCTGGTCTCCTTCTGGCCTCCCCAAGGCAGAAGCTACTAGGGACCGGCTGGCAAAGGGCACCGATGGTTTGCAGACTCCCAGCCTGGGCACCACAAAGCCCCGTAGAGAAGAACAGGGTCAGACGGAGAGACCGTATCTGGCAGTCTGTTCAGCAGCCATGAGGTCCAGGGCAGGTGGGGAGAATCCCGCAGGCCAGGGGTGCAGCGTGAAGGCTAAGCTCAAGTTTGCTTTGAGATGATGCTTTAGGACCCACGGAACCCCAAGAGCTCCAGTAGCTGGGTTTGGGGTGAGACCTGAGCTTAGAGTGGCAGTCGGCTCCCAGCTGGTGCCCTGGTAGTTTGGGGGCTAAGCAACCCCACCCTGGAGACAGGAAACCAGGGAACAGTGGGCTTGCAGGCCCATCATTCAGTCTCAGTGTTTACTCACCTTCCTTGCTGGGGAGGTAGGGGAGGGGTAACAACTTATGAAGAACTAACTGCATGATGCAGAGGTGGTGGGAGAAAACCAGCCCCTCATTCCAGGAAAACACCCTCAGAGCCCACCCGCAGGCGCTGCCTCCACCGCCACCAGACACTGTCCTCGCTGGGCACACCCCCTCCCTGGGCTGGAAGGAGAAGGGGTAGGCGCTCTTTCCGTGTCCTAGAGCCATCTGCCACACGTGGGGGTAGGAGGATAGCGGGGCGGGGTGAGGCACGTGTAAAACAACATGGGCCCGTTTTCACTAACGATTGTACATCATGACAGGAGCGTCAGTTCTGGGAAGCACCTGTGTGCACAGACCCGGGGCAGAACTGGAGCCCAGCAGGGTACCCATGCTGTGTCAGGCCGCTGTGCCTCAGCCTTTACCGCCTCAGAGCTGATGACCCAACCCCTCACTGCCAGCCCCACAGCCTGCCCCGCCGGAGTACACAGAATGATGGAGTTAGCAACCCTCATCAGTGCCTGATGAGGTTCAAGTACGCCAGTTCCCTCGCTCCCAGGTGGGCTAAGTCTGAGGTGCCCGTTCTCCGCTATTTCCAAGCAGAATCAAACTCCAGATGCCCCCAGTAGTCATTCGTGTGATAATCCTCTCCTTCCTTCCATACTCTTACCCATTCCCACAGCAGCCTTTCTGGGATCGCCTCTGGGTCTCAGCATGTGTGTCTGGGGCACTAACACACCCTAGAGAGAAGGGAGAGGAACCTCATGTCCAGACAGAAGCTGGCCCTCGGGGAGGACCCAGCCAGGGACAAAGTGGTGCACTCGAGCCTCGCCATCTGCAGGTGTCTCCCAAGACCCCACAGGACGTGCCCACAGCCGGCCACCCCTGGAGCCTAGCCTGGCCCTCAGGCTGAGGTTTCTCTGAGCGAGGCTGCAGCTGCCTTTGGTCGGTTTGTTTTCCCTGCCACTCTGTCATACCCGTTTCTACATGACACCTGGGCCTTTGAGCTCTGCGCATACTTTTGAAAAGGGAAAATCTGGGTCAGGCAGTCCCCTTCCAAGTGAGTTTTCAAAGGACTTTCCATTCCCCAAGCCCTTCCCTTTGAACTTGGCCAAAACTTTCCTCCTGGCTGATATTTCTTCCCCAGAATGATAGCCCAAAGGTGAAAAATGCAGGGCAGCATTCACCACAAGTGGGTGGGGTTGTTTTTTAGTCTGATGAGTAAGCGAGGAAAAGTACTGGCAGCTGAGGCCAGCAACCCCTGTCCCGTCTAGATCGCCCGGCTCAGTGCCCAGTCCCGGCCAGTCACTCATGCTGTGAGCTGTCACTAAGAGAACCCCTCTTGGAACCACAACTGGTTAAAGCCACCAACCCTTTTCCCCTCCTGCTTCCTGATATGGCCCTGTGTGGTAGGGAGGTCATCCACAGAACTCCAGCCTCAAAAATGTGTCCCAGCACAGACAGGGCACTGTCCACATCGATGTCACTGCCCTGGAGCTCTTCCCTGGAGCCTTGGGTCACCCATGCCTGCATGCCCTGGGCTCTTGGCTCAGTTGGCCAATCCAGGTTAACTCTATTCCAGGGGACTTTTCCAGGAGCAAGTGGAATGACTGGGAGTTGGTCTCTCTGACCTCCCCTGTCAATGCGGAAGAAGGGAAAGGGGAACTCAGTGATCTGAAATAAAAACCAAGTCCAAGAATGAATTCCATGGTGGGCCAGAGTGATTGTGAGCCATTTGGGTCTTTCCCCCAAACACCAGGTGTGTTTAAGATGAAAACATCTCAAGTTGAGGCTTCTGGTGGGTCTCAGCAGAACTGGGTCTTAGCCCGGGCTCCACTGTGTGCCTGTGGGCAGGCTTCTTGGCCTTTCTGAACCTCAGTTTATTGGGGTTGATTCTTGCAGGTTTGACAAGGGTGTTCCAAATGTGATGGAGTCAGGTTTTGTGGTTAGCATCAGGATTGCATAAGGGCTTCGGTCCCACATGTGGCCAACCTCCAAGCCATGCGAGGGGAAAGAACCCCTCCTGAAATATTGAGGAAAAGCTACTTTGTAGCCATACAAAACCTGTGCTTCACAACCAAGAAGTCTCCGACGTAGGGGCCAGAGAATAGATCTGGCCCAGAGGATAGAAATTCATCTGGCAAAAGTGGCAAATAAATTTGTGGTTGTGTCTGAACCTCTTCTCTGGGCTACCCCTTGCTCTGTCCTGCCTCACCTCCTTAGGGTGGATCTCTAGAATCAAAGTCTCCGTTCCCCAACTCAACACTGAGTTCCCAAAGCAAAAGGTTGAGAGCTTGGACTTGAACCAGGGAGACCTAGTTCAAAGCTGAACCACTTTCCAGCTGTGTGACGATGAACAAGTTACTCAACTTTACTGGCGTCACCGTCCTTGTCTGTAAAGAGGGTATGACGGGTGTCTCCTGAGGCTGCTCTGAGAATCAAGTGATGCAACACCTGTGCAACTCAGAGTTGGCATGGGCACCGGGCACACAGCGTATTGTCAGGAATCATTAGGGTTGTTTTTTGTTTTGCTTTTTTTTTTTTTGTTACTTGGTTGTTATTGTTATTGCTTTTGAAACTTCAAAGAAGGGTGTTGAACTACAGAGCTCTTAACTCTCGCTCAGCTCTTGTGTTCAGTAAATCAGAGTGATGCCTACTTAATCCATTGTGGGAATTTCAAGTTTTGCAAAACTGATGTACTGGAAACAGGGGCTATTTCAGAAGAAGGCCTAGTTTGGCTCAGTTTTCATCCCTGAACCCAAACAGACTCAGCATCACTTTCATTGGCTGTAGAAGATCAGAAATTCTTGAGCTCCTCATCGCCTGTGGAAGAAGTCACGCCTGAGGGGGCAGAGGCCCTGGTCAAGGGCTTCTGGAGGCTGAACAAAAGGGCAAGAGGAGATCTGTGTGTTCCTTCCCTACCTGTGCACATCCATCACACCCCCTCCTCTGTTCCACAGTGAATCTCCCAACTCATGTATAAATCGCAGAAGTTTGCTTCTGGACTTTGCCTTGGCCATATGAGGTGACGGCATGTTCTACCACCCTATCACTGTCCCAGACTCCGTTTTGCCTCGACAGGTACCTACAAACTGCATTATATAATGGATTGTTGTAAAGCAGCCCACATTTTCCCAGAGGCCCAAGATTGTAAACAGTGGTTACTGGTCTGATCAATGTTGACTCAAAAGCAAATTTATCACAGATACCCACCAACAACATCATAAATGCAATACCGTGTGTCTCTGCTACGATACTCCAGTTATGCTCCAAGTCTTATAAAAGGGGCATGAATATACTGAACACTTTATTACTTAAAGTGAACCAATGGCCTATATACAATATATATGCAGCTACAAAAGATACAACTGTCCCTGCCCTGGCCAGGTTGTTCAGTTGGTTGGAGCATCATCCTGTATGTACACCAAGAGGCTGAGTGTTAGGTTCCTGGTGAGGGCACATACCTAGGTTGCAGGTTCAATCCCCAGTCGGGGTACATACGAGAGGCAACTGATCAATGTTTCTCTCTCCCATCTCTCTCTCTCTCTCTCTCCCTCACCCTCTCTCTCTAAAATCAATAAACATATTTTTGGGTAAGAATTTTTTAAAAATACAACTGTGTCAGACATTTGAGCTAAAATCAATATTCTAGCCTTAATGGACATCAATTAAATATTTAATTAGTGCCAGTTTTCCCTATTTGCTTTGAATTCAAAATGACTTGGGTAACTCAGATCTCTTTTAAAAATTGTCTAGGGAAGTTTGTGTGCTTACCTTGGCCCTTCAGTAATGAAGGTCCTGGAGGAGTCAGCAGCGTCAAGTTCAAGCGCGAGCTCCGAGCTGAGCAACAGATAGTTGTAGTTAAGGATGGCGTGTGTCCCACTGAAGGCTGTGCTCTGAAGGAAGGGCTCCCACCTCTGAATTGGAAGTCGCCCCGCTCAGTTATCCAGGAAGGCTGGTGGCTGATTACCTGTCTGCTGAGCTAAGGGAGTGAAGGCAGTTTCATGGAGTTGCCACAGAAGTGCTTCAATAAGGAACCATTGGTGTCAGAATCATGGGAAACTGGTTACAATGCAGAAGTCTGGGCCTCACCCTCACATCCTACTTCAGTTTGGCTGGGATGGGGCCTAGGAACCTGCATTTAACTGGCTTCTTGGTCATTCTGGTGCACACGAGGTTTGAGAAACCTTGCAATGGGGGTTCTTCCCATCTCACCCCCATCCTGGCCATGCATTACAGGCCACTGCTGTTCCCCCAGCTCTACACCAAAACTGACTGTAGGCGTCCTCACACACATTCTGTAGCTGTCCTTCCTTCCCTGCAGGTAATCCCTGTCAATCAGTGGCTGTGGCCTTTCTAGATCTTTTTAAAAATGTGTTTGCATACTCATGTATAACTAGAATTTCTTATGGTTTATATAATGGCATCATTCTAATGCATTGGGATGAAACTTACTTTTTTCATTTTACGAAGCACCAGGCAATGACTCCATGCTAGGTGTATAGATCTGCCTCCTTCCTTTTCTCTCCTGAGCCTTATTTCATGACAGTGGTATGCCTTCTGTTCTTTAATTAATCCCCAACTGAGGAATATCTAAATCTTCCCCCTACCGCCCCCCATTTTTTTCCTGATTACTAACCATGTTTCTTTGCATAAGTCCTTAGGTTCATTAGCCTGGGCAAGGAAGGAGGCAGAGGGCCCTGGGGCTGCCCCTGGCAGGGTCGGCTGCACTCCGCTGAGCCTCCGCACGTCCACGAAAGCCCTTAAACAACGACCTGGCTGCTGAGCCCAGGGCAGGCGCGCAGCTTTGCGTGGTACTGACAGGAGCGCTCGAGAGACCACAGGCGTCACATCACCATCACACACTTTATCACCTTTATTTCAGTGTTTTGTGTCCTTTGGAGGGTCACAGACCTCTTTGAGAGTCTGATGAAAGCGATGGACTCACGTCCCTAAAAAAGCATCTGTACAAAAGAACTTATATGCACAACTCATGGATGTGAACTAAGAGGGATGGGATTGCTGGAGGGAAGGGGGGTACTGGGCAGAGGGGAGCAAAGGGGAAAAAATTGGAACTACTGTAACAACATAATCAATAAAATACACTTTAAAAATTAAGATAAAAAAGCATATGTACAATTTTGTGTACAAGTTTAGGGTACATCACAGATCCCTACAAATTCCACCACAGACCTCAGGCCAAGGACCCTTCTGTAACCCAGTGATTCTCAACCCTCACTGTACAATAAAGTGGCACCTGGAGACAGAT
The DNA here is from genome assembly GCF_987537825.1 of Furipterus horrens. Classification (NCBI taxonomy): domain Eukaryota; kingdom Metazoa; phylum Chordata; class Mammalia; order Chiroptera; family Furipteridae; genus Furipterus; species Furipterus horrens. The sequence continues at coordinate 134,730,590 of NW_028327175.1, forward strand.
GCCTAGAAGGATCCCACTGCAATCACTGCCTCAGGGAGGACCGTGACATGGGTCGTTTTTTAATGTGCAGCCAGGTTGAAAACCACTGCAACTTGCCTCCCTGCTTTGACCTAGCCCCTCCCTTTTCCACACTGCCTGCACCTTAGGTGTCTCAAGGCCCTTCTGCTCAGTGGGGTCCCTGGCCAATCCTGAGCCTGCCATGATGATTATGGGTGAAGGGGGTGGTATGGTGTCTGTCCAGGGTCACTGCTCCTCAATTAGCATCCTCACAAGGGTTCACAGCCAATCTCTAGGCTGTATCCCATGTCTTCTCTGGAGCAGTCAACCCCATCCTTCCCACCTGGAAACAGCCGTATGCCCCATTAACTAGGCCGCTCCTTCCCACTTAGATTCAGATTAGCAATAGAAGGAGCTGCTATTCTGTCCTGTCTCCAGAAACAATTAAGATGAAAAAGTGTCTCAAGCAGCGGCATGGAAATATGGGCCTCAGCACAGGCTGTTCACATGTGTAGGAGAATCAGTGTCAGTGGTAGCTTCCCCGGAGGGTGCTTTAAGATTTCCAGAAAGCAGGACTCTGTAATCAATACCTGGAGACAGCACGAGCAATTGTAATTGATTAAGTGAAACGCTTAAATAGAACCATCACAGTCTAATTATCACTCATCGCTGACTCAAGGTATCCTCTGAAGTTATAAGAACAATGTGTGGCTTCTCCCAACTCCTTCTGAGGAACTGAGCAGGAAGGAGCAGCGACTGGGGGTGGGGAGTCGGGGCTTGAAGAGGAACAGTCGAGGCTCTTTCCCCTTGTTTGGGCCACTGGGGTTTCTGTCTGCTCAGTGTCCTTTCACTTTCCCTTTGAGGAACTATCCGCCCTTATTCTGTAATGCCTTGGTAGGACTGTCCAACTGCCCGCTTCCTACACCCACCCCCTGGCTCCCGAGCCACATCTGGCACAGAACATCATCTTCGCCAATCAGACCTTCTCTGGCTGAATTTGACCTGAGGCCATTCCACTGGCAGCCACTTGAACCTGCGCCCTTTAGTTCTGACTAATAAACAGTGGTTAGGCCGCCTTTAATCAGCCCAGATTTTTCAGCTTTTTCTGCATCCTTCCAATAAACTTCACTTTTGTTTAAATTAGCTAGTGTCTATTTTTTTTCCAAGCAACACAAGCTAACTGATTCACATCAGCCAAGTTCTCTGCTAAGGAAGTTCCGAGAAATGACAGAAAAGAGGCTGTACCCCATGTTTTCTGCCAGGGCAGGACCGCAGGTTCAGCCCATAGAGGGATGAGGTCCGTGAGGCCAACAGACTGCCAAGGGACCACTTCTCAGCAACCAGAAGTGACACAGAAATGGGGCAGCCACTCTGTCTTTCAGTCTGTGGCTGATGTGCTAATGTCCTGCGGTTGCCTTAAATCACTACCAACGAGGTGGCTTAAAACAGCAGAAAGGTCTTCTCTCACTGTCTAAAGGCCAGAGGTTCAAACTCATGGTGTCGGCAGGGCTCTACTCCCTCGGAACGCTCCGGGGGACAACCTCCCTGCCTCTCGCAGCTTCTGGTGGCCCTACGAGTTCCTTGGCTTGTGGCGGCATAACTCCAATCTCCTATTTTCTTTCTTTTTTTTTTTTAATTTTTGATTTATTGTTTTTCTATTACAGTTTTCCCACTTTTTCCCCCATTGCTCACCCCACCCTCTTATTTCGTTTTTACATGGCCTTCTCCTGTGTGCCTGGATCTCAGATCTCCCTGTCTTTTCACTTATAAAGACACCAGTCATTGGATTTAAACCTCACCTTAATTCCAGGATGATTTCATCTCTAGACTTTTAACTTGACTTCATCTGCAGAGACCCTTATTCCAAATTAGGTCACTTCAGTAGATTCTAGGAGTTAGGATTTGGGCATCCCTCATTTGGAGGCACTATTCAACACGCTGCAGCTGGTATCTGGGGATGGAACCCAGCCTCTGCCTATCCCTGCTTACCCACACCCTTCGTCAGAGCTAGGCAGGACATCAGCACCCCAGGTTGCATCTCATGAGAGAGAGCCAGCACTAGAGGAAGGCTGGAAGACTAAGAGGCCAGCAGAGTTAGAATCAGGTTAGGAGAAACCCTGGCACTGTGATGGGGCCATGTCATAGATCAAAATATACTGTAGGTCGAAGACTATGGGTCTGGCTGTCGACACACCCAGGTGACATACTCATTGCAGGGCAGTAGAGCAGATGCTTCTCATGCGCCGATTTCATCTTCCCGTGGGGTGCTTAATGCCCCAGAGGCAACCTCACAATAGAGGACACAACTGGAGAAAGAGTTGATTTTAAAAAGTCTCAGCCTCTCATCCTTTGGGGGTGAGATTCTGAAGTGCATCCCTCCAAGGAGGGTCCTCAGTAGACAGAGCCCTGATTACTGGCTATGGTAAACAGCTTGCTAATCCACCTCCAGTTGACTTTCTTCCCTTGCCTGTATCACTTTTCTTGGTCCTTTACTTCTGTTTTCTGGGATTCCCTCCCAGGTAAACAGTGTGCATCCTAGTCCCTGACCCAGGAACTGCTTTCAGGGAACCTGAGCTAATTCCATTGGTACTAAAAGTGGACCCTTAAAGGGATTCTGGAACCAGATCACTTCTCGGTTCACACAGCAAACGAACAGCCCCGGTGGTGGTGAGCGGGGCAGTAAAAGTCTTCAGCATGCTGCAGCTCACGGGTATGCAGCCTCCCACCAGCGGTGTACTGGGATAACACACAGACAGAGGGGAAACATTGGCTCACTCAGTAACCCTAGCACTTGAATGTGTGGGGGCGGTGATGATCATAAAGATTATGGGATTGGGTGGCTTTTTTGTATTGTCCTAGAAACCTCAAAGAAAGAACAACAGGCTCACTCAACTAGCAATGCAGAACAAGCTGTGGAAGCCAGAGGCCTCTCTGGCAGCAGTTAAAGAGGCCTGCATAGTCTGCAGCCCCGCGTGGCAGACTGCTGGAAATTGGGCGCAGGATCTCTTCATAAGAGTGGCCGCACTGCAAAGGGTATGGATGCACTGTTTCAACGGATTTCTTATGCTAAAGGGAGGAGCCTGGCAGGAAAGGAATAGGCCCTGAAATCTACATACAGGTGGATGTGTATTAGAACTACCAATCGTCAGATTCACCTGAACTCTACGGGCTGGCAGAAGCACCCACACACACCTTACTAGAGAAGAGGCCCCCACCCATTGAGAAATCCAGGCTGATGAATGGATAACACTCAGAGTCTTCAGCTGAGGGAGATGCCTCACAGGTATGCTCGTCCTCAAAATTTGACTGACTGAGAGAAAAAGAGAGAGAAGACACGAACTACCAATGTTAGGAATGAAAACAGGGATATCACTACAGATCCTAAGATGTTCCAATTAAATGAGAGAATTTAAAAATATATTGATGCCTATAGATTTGACAACTTAGATGAAGTGGACAAATGTCTTAAAAATCACACACCACAAAACTCATGCAATGAGAAGTGGGTAACCCAAATAATTCTTGCTCTCTTAAAGACAATCACAGTTAAAAATCTTCCAGCAAAGAAAACCTCAGGCTCAGATGGCTTCACTGGAAAATTTTGCCGAACAGTGAAGGAAGATAATACCAATTCCACACAAATTCTTTAGAAAACAAAAGAGGAAGGAGATGGACCTCTGCATCTGGGAAGATGACATAGAAGAACTTTTCCTATCCTTCCCACTAAGTGTGAGTTTAAGCACAACTAAAACCTTGCCCATTGTATTTTAAAAACAAAACAAAACATAAGACGATTCTGAAAAGTGGAAGGGAGAAGGCAGATCAGCTAGGGACCTTGGGACCCAAAGAACAACACAATAGTGGATACCCTGAATTTTCTTTTGCCTCATACATCCCAGACTCGTTGCTGAGGAAACCAGAAACTGGCAGAGCCAATAGGCATGGATCACAAAAGTCCCAGCAAAAGCCTACTCTCCCTCGCTAGCCAAGAGACTAGGAAGTCTATCAAGAAGGGAAACTTAGGCAATAACTGCTCTACTCCAGCAAATGCCACAGGAAAAATAAAAACAAAAAACAAAACTGTGGCACCAACCTCCTCCCAACATAAAGAACACACACACACACACACACACACACACACCAGGAGGGCCAGGACTTCCACCCTTACCAGGCTGTGACAACATACCTAATTCCCACCCCCACACAGGGTGGGATCAGGAAAGGATGAGCAGGGATCTGGGACTTGCATCCTTCTCAGTGGTAATGAGCCTCTTTCCACCCTCCCCTCCCAAAGTGTCAGCGAGCCTGAATCTCCATTCCTGTCCAGCAATAAGGAGGCACCTCGGCCCTTCCCCACTGGGTTGGTGCCAGAGGAGGCCTAGTAGAAAGGCAGGACTTTCACCACCACCCAGAGGTGGCCAGGCCACCCCCACGTGTGATGTCAGTGCAGGCTATGTGAGGAGCAATGACAAGGCCTCCCCCTCTCAGCCAGGGAAGAACCAGTGGAGGTTCTCAATGAGCCAATCAGCTCCCCCCAGCCACTCCCCACCCAGCTACAATGATGAGCCCTCCCCTCAGGTGTCAAGGGAGGCTGGATGGGGAACCTGGACTTGTATCCTGACCAGGCACTAACAGGCAGTACCCTCTTGTCCCCTGCTGAAGCACTGTCAGAAAAAGCCAGTTTAACAAAAGATTTAAACAAGATCCAGAGCGTCATAACATACTACAGTGTCCAAGTTTCAACCCAAAATCACTCATCACCACTGAGAACCAGGGAGCTCTAAAACTGCATGAAAAAGACTGTCGAGAGATACCAACACCAACATGACAGAGATGTTAGAATTATCTAGCAAAGATAATAAAAAGCAGCCATCATAAAAAAATGCTTCAACAGCTGTGGCTTGTGTGGCTCAGTGGATGGAGTGCCAGCCTGCAAAGCAAAAGGTCGCCGGTTTGATTCCCAGTCAGGGCATGTGCCTGGGTTGTGGGCCAGGTGCCCCGTTGGGAGCGTGCGATTGATGTATCTCTCAAACTTCAGTGTTTCTCTCCCTCTCTTTCTCTCTCCCTTCCCCTCTCTCTAAAAATAAATAAATAAAAGCTTTTAAAAATGCTTCAACAACTACACAGTTGAAACAAATGGAAAAATAAAAAGTCTCAGCAAACAAATAATAAGCCTCAGGGGAAAAAAAAAAAAAGGAGATATAAAGAAGAGCCAAAAGGAAATTTTAGAACAGAAAAACACAAAACCAAATTTTAAATATCAATGGATGAGCTTAAGAATGGAAGGGAAGAGGACAGAGGGAAGAGGGAAGAACCAGTGAATTCAAAACTAGAAAAATAGGTATTACCTAATCTGAACAATATAGAGAAAATAGATTTTTTTTTAAATGGATAATGCCGCAGGGAACTGTGGGACTATAATGAAAGATCTAATGTTCCTCATTCACGTCATTGGAGTCCTGGGAGCACTGAGTACAAGCCACACGTGCTTGAAACATTTTTCAAGAAGCATCTCAGGTAACAGACATCAGTGGTGGGGGAGGGAAGACTATGGGAGAGCCTGCAACCTGAGCGTAGCTTGCAGCCTGGCTTATGAGAGCACATGTTGACCCTCACTTGAAAACTGGGTGTAAACAGAGTGAGAATGTGAATGGGGATTGGCAGTGGTGCAGGAAGTGCTACCTGAATAAGAGAGACAAGAACCTGGAAAATACGGCCTTTACCATTAGTATGACCCCAGCATAAGCCAGAGCCTGGGAAATGTGGGTCATGTTTACTTTTCTAGATTTCCCAAAGCAGCTACATAAATAATATAGGTGCTCATAAACATGTTGGATAAATAAGTAAACAAATGATCTCATCTATACAAACAGATTTCACTGGATGATGTAATTCATATAATGATATAAATATAATTTATGACTTATGTGACTTACATTGAGGACAGGAACTGTGTCTCTACCTCTTTGTGTTTCCAATGTGCCTAGTGAAGTATTCTCTGTACAAATACGATGGACCCCTGCCCAATATTTAGCACAGGATTACACCCCAACTTGAATGAAACACTCACCTATTAGCTCTGGTTTACAAATCAGTGCCAAAGGCATAAGGCAGTACACCAAGTCCCCATCACACCACCTCACCACAGGGACCATCATTCCAGTCGTGCTGGTGGGCAGCAGCTGATGCTCATTCATCGGTAATGAGGAGAGAGTTTTTCCCCTAAGACGTTGAGTTTCTGCCCATATCTGGGTGGAATTCCTTCTCTTCCCCCTTGTTTACTAGCACTCAATGCTAAAAGATGCCATTTATCATTTTTTTTCTGGATAGTTCAGTCAACATGTTAAAGGTCAAGCTGTCCTAAGAAAAGTGGTTTTCAGCTAATGGCCAGGAAATGAAGCTTCTCTTGTCCTTTCTGGGCAGTTTCCTTTGCGAACAAATCAACAACCTTGCAGCTATTTAGCTCTTCTGTGGCCACTGGTGTACCCAGAAAGGTCCAGGACTAAGAATTATTCCTGCAGTTGGGATCCACTGTGAATTACAAAAGCCAGGACCAGACCAGCTACTGAGGAAGGAGAGGGCAGCTGGCACATGGTCCAGGTCCCTTCTGCCTGCCTAGAGCTGGGGGACATCAAGAAACCTGTTGGCAAACTGGTGTCCCGGAAGCTCTCAGACTTCAGTCTGATGTTCACAATGGTCTGGATTCTTGTGTTGTTGAGTAGATGGTGAAATTCCTGCCATGGAGGAAGATCCTGTCAGTCTAGCTGTTGGCCTGACCTCCCAATCCTGGCCCAGCACAGGTGGGGCTCCCTGAGGACAAGAATGACTCCCTCTACCACCACCACTCCTGTGATATTCTCCTTGGGACACAGAGGTGCTTGTAGAACTCTATGTAGGACAGAAGACATGGCCCTCTCACCCCACCATGAAGGGATTGAAAACCTATTTGGGAATAACTAGGATATAGAACACTGTGATCCCCAAAGACTCAGTTCTTCACATACGGAGGAAACTTCTCTTAATAAAAGAAGGTCCGTGAGAAGGCTGAGCTCACCAGACAGGACTGAGACTCTAAGGAAAAAGGTAGGCAGACTCTGTCAATGCAAACATTTTCCAAAGCCGTGGTCTAGAGAGATGGTTCTCCAACATTAGCAGGAGTTAGAATTATCTGGAGGACTTGTTGAAACAGTTGCTGGGCCTCATCCCCGAGGCTCTGATTGATCGGGTCTGGGGTGGGGCCTAATTAGTGGCATTTCCCACAGGTTCTCAGGTGATGCTGATGCTGATGCTGCAGGCCTGCCTCTTGCCCTGTGTGATATTGTCTAAACAGGCCCATCAGATCAGCCCTGCATCCTGGTGGGGCTTCTCTCTCTCCCCTATACCCCCGTCCTCACTCCTGGTTTGGCCTTTGATGCCAATGGATTCCCCCAAATCACTTCCAGCTCTCTGGCCCTAGTCTTGGTTCAGCTCCTGCTTTATCCAGGGATTTCCCTGGAACTCTATCCTGGTGGGTCCTAGACCCCCAACAAACCAGGTCAAGAAAATTCCCCACCCAGGCAGCTCCTTGCTGCCCACTCCTGGTTCCTGGAAGCTGAACACTGGTTGGTAATAGGAAAATTAACCCTTTGGTGTCTTGTCAGTCCCAGCCTTGAATAATCTGTTATATTCTAGCTGGGGAGATAAAATCAGTTCCTCAGTTAAAGAACCTTTAAGATGTTTGCAAAGCTGTAGATGAGTAGACTCAGATGCAAGAGAATACAAAACTCTGTTTAGGTCACATGTACCTCTCTGCCCCCTGACTGCCTCAATAAATTCTAGAGATAATTCACAAATGTTAGATCCCAGGCTAGGAGTGGCTCCTAACACTTTAGCCTTCAGTTTGGTTCTTTCCACAAATAGTCAACAATCTTCCTGAAGGGGCTAAGAAGAGGTAAGACCCTAGGCTAGCGGAGAAATGTGGGCTGCGGGGTTCCCAGGCCAGCCCACTCAGGCCCGCTGACCCCGGCTGCCATGAGCAGCTGGGAGGAGCAATGCACTTACTGTGTTAGTCATTTTTTAAAATCCAGGAAAACAGTGTGGAATAAGAAATGTTTTTTAATTTAACTTGTCTGGTGTTGCTTGAGGAAAAAGAGGTTCAATTAGTAACGGGTAAAAGGTCGGTGCGGACTTGTGAGTCTCTGAAGGGACCTTGGGGGCTTCAGGGCTGTGGTACACAGTCTTCATTCCATTTCATTTTCCCCAGAACTGATGGCTTTAATTTCCCTGAACAGAAGTACGTCCAGGAACCATGCCTATGTTTAGTTGCTAACATAGGGAAATTGGGGGGTGGGGGGGGGGTGCGGAAGGAGAACAGGGAAGGGAGATATTCTCAAGTGAACTGGAGAAGAATTGGGGGGAACTTGAGAGAGGGGTGTGTGGCTGATGAATAAGAAGGGAGAACAGGGGAGAGCCGGGCGTGGGGCTGGGTCTAGAGGAAGAAGGAGGAGATGATGACAATGACCTTCCTCAGGCAAGGTCTTAAAGATGAGAAACAGAGTAATGAGGAGAGAGCCTGTATCTGCTGGTGGGGTGGGGGTGGGGGTGGGGGAGAAGGCTGTGGGGCAGAGATGAGCCTTAAGCCGCTGGTATCAAATCAAACTGAACACACAAACGTCTGTGTGAACGTGGGGCTGTTCTGCTGGGGATCCCAGGGGCAGAGGTGTGACTGGGGTGTCTCAATCAGGTTCTCTGCCTTCAGCAGCTTACAGGTTATAAAAATCCTCTCTGTCCATCCCTCTCCCTAGACCTCACCTCCTCAATGAAAGACATGGATCTGTGAAGAATTAAATACCAGCTCAAGACAGCACCAAGAAAGACTAAGGTTCCTACATCCCAGTTCTAATCAAACCCAACCTCTACCTCCAACCCTCCTCAGAAAGCTTCAATGCCCCATCCCCCCCACACACACTTGGCTCTGGGGCTGAATGGCCCACAGCTCTCTAAACATAATTTGAGTGACCTGCACCTCCACATCCCCTCCATCCGGCCACTAGAAATCACCTCTAAGCTACATTCCTCCCTTCATGTTACACCTGCCTCCAACCCCCACGGCTATCCTTAGGCCTTGGCAAGGGGGTCCCTGCATCACCATGGCCTTGTCCAATCATGCCCCTCCCCGCAGAGCATGGAGTTCACAGGGCAAGGAGATGTGCCTGCTGAAACCCTAAGTTCAATTCCAAACCTGTACTATAGCAATTCTCGCCCAGGAGACCTGAGTCTGCTTCCAGCCTTCCTCCTGAGTGCAGACACTGCCTCCAGGTTGTGTCCCCAGGCTCAAGGTGGCCAAAGGGCAGCTGCTGTGAAGGTCTGCATGGAGCCTGGTGTGTGCACGTTCCTGTCACAGCAGAAGGCCCGTTGCTGTGAGGGGCCGGGCAGAGGGTGGGCCAAATGCGGCTCAGGGCCAGCCACAGACATTCATTGTCATAATACGTTCTGCACAGAATTCCAAGAGACAGAAAATTCTGGATTCAAGCCTGGCCTTCCAGGCATTTCCAAAGGTGTATTTGTCAAGGCAGGAGGAGAGACCATGTTTCATTTGACAATGAGTTAGTTTTGAATTTTAGACACATGTCTGAGGTATCCCCTGATTCAGACTCAGGCCCAGGCCCAGGCCCTGCAGATGCTGGGATGGGCCGGTCCAACTGCAAACTTTATTGAGTAACGGAAATTTTTCTGAAGCTTTTAGAGGAATGAGGGATGGTGACATTGCAAAACTTCATACATTTCTATTTAACCTGCTCTGTTTTCCCCGTAACTTCCTCTTCTTACTACAACCAGCCCATCTCTCCTTTCTCCCCAGGGACCAACTCTTTGGCTAGCCCCTCCAGCCTTGCTAGTTTCCACCTCCTCACTCCCCCACCAGTAAGATTCTCAAACTCCCCTCAACTCCCACCCCCACTCCCACCCCTGAGCAAAAGCCTTGTGCCAGGTTAAAGAGCTCAGCAAAGCAAAAGCCCATCCTATGTCAAAAGGGTCTCTTCTCCCCACTTGTTCTGCTTTCTGTTATCAGTCTACTTCCCATCGCTGCCATGCCTTTGAGTTATCTCTCCCTCTAGGTGGTGAGCAACTCCAGGGCACAGATTGTGTCCTGTTCAGCTCCTATTCCAGCACCTTATACTTTGACAGTATAAGAAAAAGAGAAGGAAATATGTAGAAGCCACTCTTTCAATCTCCTTGCCCTTGAACAGAAGACAAAGTTCAGTATTCCCTCACTTATCGCAGGTATTATGTTCTAGACCCCACCTCCCCAACCCCCGAAGTAGGAACCTTACATTTATTCTACACTCTTAAACCTATGTAACTTTAACAACATATGTATACAGTACCGCAAAATCCCACAATATAGTGAAAAATCCGCAATAAGTAATTAAATATATTTTTAAAAATCCGGCGATACAGTGAGGCCACGATAAGTGAACCGCGATATAGCGAGGGACTACTGTATTCATGCAAAGTTTCACAGGGGAGTTGGAACCTGAGTGAGACCTGAAGGATAAGCAGAATATGGAAAATGAAGTCAGAAGAGGAAAGGAGTAGAAGGAACAGGAGGAGCAACAGGGTCTCTGTATCTGTGGGCAATAGTGAGCCATTGACTATTCTTGAGCATGACAACACATTAGGAAGATCAATCTGTGTAGATTTACTGAAGCCAGGGACAGCCAAGATGCAAGGAGGAGAGGAGAGCAGTTGGAGCTTTGGATGTCAGAGGGGCTGGGGTGCAAAGGTAAAGCAAATGGGTGCAGGATGCTGTACCTTGGGCTTGTCAAAATGACTTGCCTGAGGCCACACAGTTCAGACAGTCAGAACTAGAACTCCAGTCTCCTGATTACCAAGCTGTATCATTTCTTCCGTACTGAGTCTCAAAGGAGGTGGGGCTGGACTGAGTCTTAAAAGCAGCCAAGGGGGAGGTTTTGCCCAGCAGACAGACATGGCACTGGGTCTAACTGCGTCTAACTGGGTTCTCCCCAGGTGCCTCTGGCAACATCCTAGGTCACAGCTTTCTGCAGGAGATTCTGACCTTCCCACCCGAGAGGAAAGCACAGGCCCTGATTTCAGTGGGGCTGAGGAATACCCCATGGGGAAGAAATTCATGTTAGCTACTGTTTAACCTCGCGGCTCCTCACCCTGGGTGGGGAAGGTAGGTAGACGGTGATGCTTACACCCTGGAGCCCTGGATGAGGGCTGAGGGAAGATGAGAGAAGTCCTGGTACCTACACAGTGCTCCATGGTTTCCAAAGCATTATTCATGACCACCCCTCTTTCCTTCTTCTCTACCTAGTGAATCGTATTTGTTCTTCAAGTTGCTTCTCCAATGATGCCTTCAATCCTCAGACTTCCCTCCTCTGGACTCTCACAGCTCTGTGCTTCCATTCCAGTTTACTACTTGCCACTCTCTGCAGGTAAGAGCTGTGTGGCTTTGGAAAAAATCAATTAACCTCTCTGTGCCCCAGTTTCATCATCTGTAAAAGCAGGGCGATCAAAGTATTGTCCATAGTGATTTTAAGCAGCTTAAATGAAATAATACATAGAAAATCGCTCCATCCTGCTAGCCATTATGGTAACTAAAATGCCTTGTCAGTTGGTTGATTGTGGGTCTGTCTCTCTCACTGCTCTGAAAATTCCTTGAGGACAGGGGTCACATCTGGATTGTATCCACCTCACCAGCTCTGGCTTAAGGACCAGCAGAAAGCAGGCCCATTTATTCAATCCATCAGCACTTGTTGAGCACTTGATATGTGCCAAGCACTGTGAGAGAATCTGTTTATAGATAAATGAGTTCGAGGGGCTCCCAGAGTCAAGGTGGACACAGACCTGTCTATCAAGAGGGCAGCAGAGGGTCTCGATGCTGCTGAGGCTGTGAGCACAGTCAGGCACGAAGGAGGAAGCGGAGAGACTCCATCAAGTCAAAGCTTATTAAGATGAACAGAATTGTCCCATTTGACCCCCACAGCAACAGCATTTAAGGATGAGGAGATGGCCACTCAGTTGAGACAATCCCGGGACTGTAGCCTCTCACTTCTCAAGAAGCGGGCTCACAGGGATCCCCTGGGAGATTCCTCCTTCCACTGCTCCCCAACCTCAATCTCTGTCCAGAGTTTAGCAGTTAAAGGACTTGCGGGCAACATCCATTCATTCCCTGGGCTCTTGCCTGCGCCAGCCCTGGCTTCCAGGGTATTTTTAGCTCTGGGCAGCCGGGCCAGGCCAGTGATTGGCAGCAGGTGGGGCCCACCACGTTTCCGAACCCTCCGTGTTGTTGCTGGCTGAGCATGAGAGGTGGCTGGGCATGGAGAGGGGGCCAAGGCATACCTTGTACCACAGCCCATAGCTGCCTCATTGTCCCTGGGGGAGGGGCTGGGCTGCTGCTGCCGCTACTGACCCAAGGCTGGGAGCATTCTTTCCTGTTGATTCATCACAGGGAATGCTTTGGGCCCACCTGGGGCAGGGCAGGGGCACTGGGGGGACATCTGGGACATGGACAGACAGGGGTGGATGGTGGTCCTCTGGCAACCAAGTCAGTGTGTCACCCGGGATCAGAAAGGTCCACCTTGCCATCCTGGCTCTAATCAATCTCTGTCTGTGGCAGTGTGTTTACACATCTGCCTCCCCCGCCAGACTGGGAAGGCCCCTCCCGCCCACCACCCACCCCTGCAGTGTCTAGCACTCCAGCACCCTGTCTAGCACGTAAGAGAAAATCAGTTAAGGTCTGCTGAATGAATGAGGCTTTGCAATGACACTCAGGCGAGGGGGGAGCGGGGGCACCAGACTGTACTGATTTGAGCCTAGGGAGGAAGTTGGGAGCTTAGAACTCCCCATTTTACAGATGGGGACACTGAGGCACTGGGAGGGACCAAGACTGTGGAAAAGAATTTGGAGGAAAGAGACGGGCACCTGGGTGCTCAGCTAAGCTGATGAGACTGTGCTCTTTTAGCCTTTCCTTCTTTTGTCTTATTCCATACACACCCTCTCCATGAGCCTGTCAAGGGCCAGGACTGCCTCCTTCTACTCTATAAGCGATGGTAGTGGAGGATCTAAGTTCTCCTGGTGACTTGGGGAGCAAGTCGTGCCTCTTGGGACTCGGTGTTCTTAACTGTAGAGTGGGCAGAACAGAGGCCTCAAGCCAATGGAATAAACTTTGAGGGACCAGGGCAACAGCGAGGACCACCTGCTACTCCAAGGAGAGCACACCTGCACCACACCATCTAGATCATTTGAACCTAGCCCCCGAACTCCTGTCCACACCCCCAGAAGGGAGTCTGCCCTGTCCTAAATAGCCGAGTACCCTAGCACTGACTGGGAAGCACTTCCATGGAAAGGGCCCCAGAACTTTCTGGGACTCACTGAATGTAATCCCCTGGCCAGCTCTGGGTGTGGGCCTGCCATCCGATTTTTCAGAGGAGAAAACCGCTCCTGCTTCGCACAGGGACTCAGGAAGCCAGAGTCGCACTCCCCGCAGATGCAGCCCGCTGGCGCTGCGCCGCTGTCCTCTCCTCGCTGGGACTCAGGTCCTCCCACCATCCCTCCTGCTGGAGCGCGCCGGTGTCCTCCACGGAAAACAGTTCTCCTTCCACTCTGACCCCCGCAACTTAACAACCCGGGATTCCCCAAGCCCGTGGGGCCGCGGACACTGCCTCTGCCGGCTGGCACCCTGCCACCTTGGCCCGCCTCCCGGCTGGGGGCGCGGAACGGAGGGGCCGTGGGGCGGGGCCCCCGCCGCCTCCAGGGCCGCCTGGGGCGGGGCCTGCAGGGCCTCCTCCGAGTTTCGCTGGGTGGGGGGGCACCGGCGGCCCAGCAGGATAAAAGGGGCCCAGGAGCCCCAGGAGGCCTGTTAGCGCTGCTTCACCGCAGCGCCCTCCCAGCCCCGGACCATCTGCGCTCCAGCTGGTGAGCCCCGCCCGGCCCTGGCCCTGGGTCTGTCTGTAGCTGTCCTGTAAGTCTGTCTACTTCCGTCTCTCTGTGGGTTTGCAAGCCTCTGAGGGTTCTTGAAGGCTGGGCGCTGGGAGGGATGTGGGTCCCATGGACAGTCAGCCTCGCTCCCAGTTGCTCACCAACTTGCTTCCAATAGAAGTCACTAAGTAGAGGAGCTTGGCCCCAGGACGGCCCTGGCCTTGGGCTGCCTGCGTGTCTTGTTTGTGAGTGTACCGAGGGTAACCATTTCTCTGCCTTCTCACCCAGGGAGGGGGCAGGGGAAGGGGCAAGGCAGATTCAAATGTCACTCCTGTGACTTGGGGGACAAAGAAGCAGGTTCTCCCACTAACCAGATCAGAGCTGATGAGGGAGGGGGAGAGGAGAAAGGGAAGAGCAGGCAGAGGATGGAGGGGGTGCTGAGGGTTTCAACTCCTACAGGTCCCATGCCTGGACAGGTAGAGCTCAGGGACCATGGGCCAGCACTGCTTCAGGTCACCATAATTGGGGATCCCCGGGAGGGTACCAGGGCTAAGAGGAGAAGCCCCACCTGGTTCCCAAAGAGGTAGAGAGAGAACCTTGAATGACCCCGGGGCAGTTGCCTACCAGGACAACAGCCCCAGTGCTCCCTCCTAACACCTTTGGGGACTTCTAGTCCTCCCGAGTGAGCAGGGTCAGGTGCCTGAGCCCCCTAACAGCACCTGGAACAGGGGCCTCTCTGCTTCAAGCTGGCCGGGTCCTGGATCTGTCATTTGGTTGTATTCAGTGCTGGCACCTACCCCAGTGCCTTCACACCACGCGGGCCATAAATCAACCAGTAACAGAGTGGAATTTCATTCATTTCCCTGCCTCCCGCCCTTCTTTCCCCTCCTCCTCCAACTTCCCTCTCTCATGGCTGAGAGCCTGGCTTCTGGAGTCAGTCTGCCTGGGTTTGAATCCTGGCTGGGCAAGTTACTTAGTGTCTCTGGGCTTGACCTTCTCATCTGTAAAGTGGGGACAAGTATTCAATACATATTTTCATATTATATAATAATTATTATTATTATGAACCCCCACCCCCAACCTTCCCCCTCACCCTGTCTCCTCCTTTACATGGGAAAAGAGCTGCCACTTTGAGGCTGTTTCCTTCTCTAAGGGAAGCTCCTCTTTTGGGGGCTCAGCACTGGGGAACCCGTGATGGGGAAACACTGGAGACTGAAAGAAAACATGCCAAGTGCTAGGAAGGAGAGACCTGAGAAGGCTTAATGGAGGGGGTAGCCTTTGAGCTGGGTGTTGTAGGAATTTAACAATCTGAAATGGAGGGAAAGGATGCTCCAGGTAGAAGGAACAGTGAGAGGAAAGGCTCGACAGCCGGGAATGTGAGGGATATGTTGGGGAATGTGAGGAGACAAGTATGGTGTGAGCAGAAGCTATAGAGGGACCTGCAGTAGGCAGGTAAGCTCAGAAGAAGGGTTCCCCCATACCTGACTCTCGAGTCCTGCTATTGCCCTTCTACCTCCTGGGCAGCTTTCATGGAAGGGAGATGCTCTGCCATAGCACCCAGGGTCCTGCAGCAGAAGTCCACACCTGCCTCCAGGAAGACCCCTTGGAAGGGAGGGAGCCAGTTTGCTCAGGACTGCCCACAGCCTGTAATAAGAACTCCATGATGCTGTGGGACATCAGCCACAGCCACACAGGCAGACCTGCCCAACCTACTCCACAGCCCATCAGAGCATGTCTTAGATAGGGGGACTCCCCAGGGCCACCCCGTCAGAGAAAGGAAAGCTCCTGACTCACATAACAATAGTGAGGAGCATCCTGACTCTTGAGGACAGGTAGCAGGGTACTCTCTCAGGCCAGACCCAGTGAAACCACTGGGTCCTAACAGCTGGAGAACCCTGAGCCCAATCCTCCCCATCCTCTCTTGTCCTCTGTGGAAGGTCCCTACACACGATGACTAGTTTGGCTCAGTCCCTAACTGTCTACATCCTCCTTAGGGTACTGGAGGAGGGAATGGGGACATCCCAAGCAGTGGAGAACCCTCTGCTCATGGGGACAGCTAGCTGGGAGCCCCCACAGGCTCCTGAGTGGGGAGTGATGTGAAGAAACACTGTTCAAGTCTGGAAAGAAAGTACAGGAGGGTCAGGGCAGGAAAAGGCCTCAGTGCTGAGAACGGGGAAGAGGCAACATGGGGCTTTTGGAAGAGAACCTAGGCTCAGAGGTCGAAGAGGCAAAGCTGGAGAATGTCGCAAAGAGGAGTATACCAAGGACTCGCTATTGAGTTCCGATGCGGTTTCCACTCCTTTATCCAAGGAGAGGCTGGGGCCAACCTAGACCAATGGTCCTACAGTAGTGTTACAGTTGTTGTTGTTAATAGTAACTGTCATGGCTTGAGAGCTTGCTGTCTCAGGGTTTAAGATGTATACGTTCATGGAACCTTCCCAAGAATCCTATGCTTTTATTATCCCAGTCTTACAGAGAGGAAACTGGCAGTGAGAAATTAAATCACTTGCCCAAGACCACCCAGAAACTAGCTGGCAGAGGTGGATTGTGAATCCAGGCCATCTGACTCCCAGTCTGTACACTTAAGTGCTGTGCTAGGTCACCTCAAATCCATGCAACCACGGATGTTTACCGGGTGCCACCTACATCCCGGCTCTATTCTGGGCAATAGGGGCACAACACAAGGTCCCTGTTTCAGTGGAGCTTCCTTTCCACCCAGTGCGCTTCTAGGAGCCCACTCTACCTGGTCCTGGGCTGGCCAAAGCAGGGGCATTGGCAGCTGAAGGCGGTGGGGCTGGCTGCAGGAAGGAATGAGCGGTTCTCAGCCAGATACCAGCCTGTGGGGAAGGAGTGGCAGGCGGCCCCCTGAGAACATGCTCTGTTGTGACGCAAGCACCAAATAAGCAGCCAAGAACCCAGCTTTCTCCATGCAGCAGAGCCTGGCCATGGAGGCACTTGGGCACTGACGGCTACTGACACTCTGACAGCTCAAGTCAGCTATAACTTTCTCCTGTACGCTCCTCCCCAACCCTGGGCCCAGGGCCAAAGTGGCTGTTGTACTAGGGAGAGTGGACCACCCCCAACCTCATCCCTTTTAAGGACCCAAAGAGCATCTGATTGCAGCCTCCTGAAGATAGGAGCCCTCCCTCTGGTGGGTGCTCACTGCCTAAAACCCTCCCATGGCCACTCACTTCCTACAGGATGAAAGACAGACTCTTCATGGTACACAGGCCCTTGATCATCTGGCCCCAGCCTGTCTCCACCTCTGTCCCCTCCTGCTCTTGCACAAACTCTCATCTTCTCCTCCTTCCTCCTTTACCGATTCTGTTCTCTCTTCCTGGAATGCTGAGTTTTCCCATCTGGGAGAACTCTTATTCATCTGACCAGGCCCAGGTTAACTGTCCCTGCTCTGAAAGCCTTCCCTAATTCCTCTTCTCTGGGCTTCATGAGGGCAGGGAGGAGTGTCTTAACATCCTCACTTCTGTGTTCCAGCCCCTGGCCTAATGATTGGCCTGAAGCAAGTATTCCACAAATGTTTGTGAATCCATGTACAAATCACACACCTAGTTGGACCGAGAGCTAGGGCTTGAGGGTATTTTAGACTATTCCAGCTGAAGGAGATACTAGACAATGCAGGGTGGGGCAAAAGTGGGTTTACAGCTGTGAGTACATAGAACACCGAGCTTATTCTTATGTTATTATTCATTTATTATTGTATTATTTCTCCATACAAACATCTGTAAACCTACTTTTGCCCCACCCTGTATTTGGTTCAACCACCTCATTTTCAAAGTAAAGAATTAGAGCCTAGAGAGTTTAAGAGACTTTCCCAAGCCACACAGCAAATGAGTGGTAGAGGCCTAGACTCCCCTCAAATGACCCTTTCCACTCCAGCATTCCATGTGCCTTCTATGGTGAGGGTGGCCATCAAGCCGGGAACATCAAAAGGAAGGGAGGGCAATTCCCCCGGGTTTGATACTTCTGGCCCTGAGGGCACCACTGGGGGGGGGGGTCCCCCATAACTCAAAGTGTAGGTCACCTCCTCTATTCACATCTAACACTGTATCAAGGTAAAGCTGTTTCTTGAGCATTTATCACGTGGTAGGCTTGTGCTACACACTTTACATACAGTATTTTATTTAACATTCACAACAACACTGTAAGACAGAAATTATCCCCACTTTCCAGGCGAAGACATTAAGACTCAGTCAAGTTAAACTTAAACTCCCTCAAGGTCCCATGGCAACGAATGGTGGATCTGAGCCAAAGTGATTAACCTGAGAGTCCAGACCCAATTGGTGCCAGCCCCCTGTCCCCCCAAACACACACACACTTGGAGGGGCCCTGCCATGCTTTGTCTCTGCCAGAAAAAGAGGCCTGAGGTGATCATTGTCACGTTTACTCATTCCCCAGGTGCCTTGGCCTCAGTTGCCCTTGAAGTTACCATGATGTGGTCCCCACCAGACATCCTCTCCCTGCTCCTGTTGTTCCTGCTGCTGGGCAAGGCCCCTCCCTGTAGGCTCCAGTTACTGGGCAGCAGGACGATACGGTTGGCGGGCGCAGGAAGCACGGCAGAGGAGGGCCGCCTGGAGGTGCTGCACCAGGGCCAGTGGGGCACCGTGTGTGATGACGACTTCGCTCTTCAGGAGGCCACAGTAGCCTGCCGCCAGCTGGGCTTTGAGACTGCCCTGACCTGGGCCCACAGTGCCAAGTATGGCCCAGGGGAGGGTGAGTGACTGGTGCCACCAAGCAAAATGACAAGGAAATGGTAGTGGGCTGGGCTTACCGAGGCTCCAACAGAACACCTCAGACTCCCACCGTCCTTTAATACCCAGCTCAGATGGCCTCCTCCACGAGGCTTTGCCTGAGTGCCTCAGCTGCCCCTGCTCCAACCAACTCTCCCATTTGTTCTTGTGACAAGGATACCACCATTACCATTATCACAACCAAATACTCAACTAACTTCCTTGAGCATAGTGATTGGCACACAGTGGGTGCTTAGCAAATGTTGAATGAATAAATAGATGGATGAATGGGTGAACAGGTCAGTCTAATTACTAGACCTAGCTGGCATTTTTTGAAAACAGATTCTACGGGACCTGATGCCAAGAGGAGGCAGTAAGCAGAGCTGTAGATATTAAGATCCCAGGGGAACCAACTTCTCTCTTCTCTTCATCCCACTTTCTACTTAGGGTTTAAGAGGAACATTGTTAACTGCGAGGTCCCATCCAGAAGGCAGATCCCATGATCTGCCTTTCTGTGCTCTTGCCTGAGCATTGCCTCCCCCTCCCTCTCAGGACCCATCTGGCTGGACAATGTGCGCTGTTCAGGCACAGAGAGCTCCCTAGACCAGTGCGGATCTAATGGCTGGGGCGTCAGTGACTGCAGCCACTCAGAGGACGTTGGGGTGGTGTGTCACCCTCAGCGCCAGCGCGGCTATCTTTCTGAGAGAGTCTCCAATGCCCTCGGGCCCCAGGTGAGGAGGCTTTTCAGGCCCTGGTCTGAGCTAAGTGTTGGGTCAGGGGACAGAGTCTCCTGTGTGATGAACCTGGAGGAGGGAGGGGGAAGAAAGCAGAGCACGGGCTGAGAAGAGCCCCTGGGCCCTGACTCCTGCTGGTGGCCTAGAGCAGGTGCATGGACAGAGGGTCCCCTCTTGAGGCGGGGCAGGCCAGCGAAGCAGAGGCTGGGCCTGCTGGGAATCACTGGAGCTGCTCCCCATGAGGGAGGCAGCAGGGGGGCAAGGGGCTGCCTCACCCACAAGGCCCAGCCACAATTGCTGCCTCTTCCCAGCACAAACAACCCCGAGCTAAAAACAGCCCAAGCCAAACAACAGGAGCAGGCAGGGCAAGTCCTGGCTCCTACCATCCACGAGGACAGCTGGCCCTGGCCCACTAAGTGCTGCAGGCCAGAATAGGGGCTCGACGCCCCAGGGCTTCGGTGTGGGATCTCGTGGGCCAAAGGATCCTGTTGGCACATTCAAGCAGCTGGTCTTTGCCCATTCTCAGCTTCCCTAGGGTAGCATGAGGAAGGCCCTTCTATGCCTGGCGGAAGCCTCCCAGACTCCAAGAGCTTCCATCCTGACCTCAGGGAGGGGACAGATCTGCCTGGTTCTCTCTGGAGTCGAGGAGAGGACCCTAAACAAACCAAGGTTCTGCCTTGTGCTCACCATATGGCCTTGGATGAATGCCTCCGTATTTGGGCCTCAGTTTCCTGGCCTGTCCAATAAGGGGGCTGTGTGGGGCAATCTTCAAGCACTCTGAGCCCCCAGCTCTCCCACATGAAGATCTGCGGTGGGCTCAGCAGGGGCAGGGATCCCAGGGCCCACAGTGACCATGCACCCTGCAGGGCCGGCGGCTGGAGGAGGTGCGGCTCAAGCCCATCCTTGCCAGTGCCAAGCGGCGGAGCCCAGTGACCGAGGGAGCTGTGGAGGTGAAGTACGAGGGCCACTGGCGGCAGGTGTGCGACCAGAGCTGGACCAGGAACAACAGCAGAGTAGTGTGCGGGATGCTGGGCTTCCCCAAAGAGACACCTGTTGACAGTCACTACTACAGGTAGGCGGGCAGCCAGGCGAAGGGCGCAGGGGAAGCGGGCTCGTGAGGCAGTGGCCGTGCGTCCGCATGTGTGAGTGCATGTGTGACACACGTGGGACCTTGCAGCGGTGTGACTGGCAGGGTTGGGTGTCTATGGCAGGTCATGCAGTGGGTGTTGGGTCTGGGAGTGAAACAGGCCCAAATGAGCAGTGTTCCTGGATTTTCTGGGTTACGCATGCCTCACGATAATTAAAAGGAAGGTGTTTGAGGCCCCAGGAGATACCTAGAAATGGCCAGAAACTAATTGATAAAAAGAATTGGCTATAGTACAGAATACTCCCCAAATAATGACAATTGAATATAAAATTATGTCCCTGATTTAAAAAGTAGGCTTCACCGAAGATACTTACAATGCTGCCCACAAAAATAGACCACCTGAGCTGAGGTCTCAGCTCTGCCAGTAACTAGCTGTGGGGCCTCAGTAGGGCATCCGAGCCTCAACTATCCAGTCTGTAAGGAATGACCTCCACTTTGCTCCAGTGAACTTCCTCAGCTCTGCTCCCAGCCAATCCTCAGTGGGGCTGAGTGTAAGCAAGGTGTGGGGCAGGGCGGGATTTGGGAGAGAGGACATAAAGCCTTGTCAGAAATGTGACAGGACTATCACAGCACTGCATCAGCCTGCCACTGGTGGCCAGGCACAGCTCTGCCAGCTCTGGGCCTGTGAAGCCCATGCTTCTCCTCCAGGGAGAAGCCTCCTGCAGTACATCTGAGTAGTCATCATCTACCCCTGCCCAGCCCAGGCAGCTTTAATCGCTCTGTCCTATGTCTCTGACTTAGACGGCCCCGGTCCTGAAGACCAGCCACTGCGTTCCATCCTTGTGGGGTTACTGGCATGGAGGCCACAACTCCCCACCACTGGAATTGCACATCTGAGCCTGGCTGTCTCGTTTCCCGCCCATGAGGAGGGCAGCCCTGATTATAGCCTCTGGGTGGGCAGCCGCCACCAGCAAGGCTTTCAACTTGCACCTGTCCCCAGAGGACCTCTCCCCCTGGGTCCCTTTCAGGGTGCCCCTTCATCTGGAATGGGGCAGGCCAGTGCCATGGAGACCCCACTTTGGGACCAGTCAAGGGAGCTGGCTAGGCCCTGCTTCCCTCCCCTGTAAAATGGAGATCATTGTTATCTGTGAGGCGGTCACCCTCTCAGGGCTGCTGTGAAGCTCAGCACTGAACTAAGATCGGTGAGCGAGTTTACAAACTGAAGGCCGGTGCAAACTCAAGGACGACTGTGAGGAGCCAGGGTGATGGGTAGGACTTCTGCACCCACTCCACACCCCACCTGTTTTCTCCCACTTAGGAAAGTCTGGAATTTGAAGATGAAGGATCCCAGGGCTAGGTGAGGAGGTACCCTTGGGGAAGGACGCAAAGGGATGTGACATGAAGGACCTCCCTCCCCTCCCCTCCCCTCGCCTCCCCAACTCCCCAATGCCATGGCCTTCCTGAGTCCTGAGCGCCCCTCAACCCCTCCCCCACCCGCAGTCTCCCCTGTCTTCCAGGCTGAAGAGCCTGACCCAGAAGAACTCCTTCTGGATCCACCGGGTCAACTGCCTGGGGACAGAGCCCCACATAGCCAACTGCCAGGTGCAGGTGGCGCCGGCACCAGTGCGTGGCAAGCGACAGTTGGCCTGCCTGGGCGGCATGCACGCTGTGGTCAGCTGTGTGGCAGGGCCCCGCTTCCGCCCTGCAAAGGCCAAGCATGGGCACAAGGAGTCCCGGGCAGAGGTAGGTTCTGTGGTGTCTGCACCCCGGCAGGGAGGCACAGGTCCCCTCCCAACAGGACCCTGCTTTTTGGAGAACGACTGGTGGGGAGGAGCTCCAGGACAGGCAGGACAGGAGGGACAGTGGCCCCTATCAAGGAGGTATCAGTGCAGCTGGGAGGGGAGAACCAAGCACAGAATGGTAGAACCTTGGATTTATTTAAAAGGGACCATTTATAACCCTACCATAAACGGAAAGCTGACATCACCTGCTATGAATAGAGGATAACCATAAACACAGTAATTACATTGTAGCTATATCCCGTATTGAACCTGAGCCTGGCCCTTTGTTATAAAAAGCAACGAGCAAGTGCTGGTGAGGTGTTACAGACAGGGCAGTACCCCATGCCATGGTCTCCTGGATGAAACAGGGAGGAGTGGAAGGCAATGGGGTGGAAATAGCTTTCCCGCTGTGTGAGTCAGTTTAATTAATACCATGTCCCTGCAAGTCTCTAACTAAAATCGCTTCACAGATCCCTTTGGGTAGCGTTGAACTAGGTTAACTCCAAAGGAAGCAGTGGCTGGGTGAGAGGAAGGGACTCACCTGGTGACCAGGTGGTAGGACTGTGAAGCGCAGGGACATAATCCTAAGGCTCTTTTGTTAAAACTGGATGTTGCTTTACTCTCATATCGTTGTGGGTTTGTCGCTGAAGAGACGGTTGAGAACAACAGCTTATTTGAGGTACTAGTTATGGACAGTGAGTCAGTGTCTCTGCCCCGCTCCAAAAGGCCCGGCTGGGACTCCCACAGTGGCCCAGCCCCTCTCTCTCCTCCCGGGTGCTCCCTCAAGCTGGTGTTTGCCCAGCAGGAGCCCAGGGTGCGGCTCCGCTCCGGGGCCCAGGTCGGCGAGGGCCGGGTGGAAGTGCTCATGAACCGCCAGTGGGGGACGGTCTGTGACCACGCGTGGAACCTCGTCTCTGCCAGCGTTGTGTGTCGTCAGCTTGGCTTCGGCTCCGCTCGGGAGGCCCTCTTTGGGGCCCAGCTGGGCCAAGGTGAGTGAGGAGGCTGGGATGGGGTGGGAGGGCCTGGATGTGCCACTGGTCCGTCCTTGGTGGCCCTGGGCTGCCAGGGCCCGGGACAGAGATTCTCCCCTCTGTGGAGTAACGGAGTCTCACACGGCATTTCTCTCCCTCCCTCTCCAGGGATGGGGCTCATCCATCTGAGTGAGGTGCGCTGCAAGGGGCATGAGCGGACCCTCAGTGAGTGCCCCTCCCTGGAAGGGTCCCGTAGTGGCTGTCGACACGAGAATGATGCTGCTGTCAGGTGCAATGTCCCAAGCATGGGCTTCCAGAATCAGGTGAGCTCAAGTCTGGGCATGGCCTTGGGCTGGGGACTAGGAAAGCCCTGAGAGCCCCAGGGCACCGCATGGAGCCAGTGGGGAGGAGCGCATGAGAGGCAGCTAGTGCTTCTGCTCTGGGCCCCACCTGGGGCCAGCGTGCAAAGCCACTCCTCTCCTGAGCCTCCCTTCACCTGGCTCCCAGCCCCTCAGGGCAATGGGAGCTCTTCAGGTGGATGGTCTCCTGTTACACCTTCTCAGGATCCTTGTCAAGCTGAGAAAGAAGTTGCCTAGGGCAGAGGGCCACAGGGCTATCAGCTGGAGAGTGACACTGGAGGGGCCACCAGGGGTGACCAGGGATCAAGTGTCCTGCTAATGTGGGGTGTGGGCAAGTCTCCGGTGTCTCTGACCTTGGTTCTCTCTTCTGAAAAATGGGGTCCACTGACTCATAGGGTCACTGTGAACGGGACGGTTGATGGGCAGTCCTTTACAACGGGCACGTCGGCATTAATGGTAGGATTTCAGGTAGAAGGAGGGCAAGTCCTGGTATAGAAGCCCTGGGAACAGGCACTTTTGAGTCAGATTTCTGGAGCAGGTAGAGGCATTAGGGACTGTCTGGTACAGTGTCCTCATGTTACACAGAAGAAGACGAGACAGAGAAGGGGAGAAGGTCAGGGCCGCACAGAGAGCTGGGCCGGAACCCTGATCTGCCCCCTCCGCAGGCCGCCCTGCTCCTCACACACCTCTGACCGTTGCAGGTGCGCTTGGCTGGTGGGCGCAGCCCTGAGGAGGGTGTGGTGGAGGTACAGGTGGAGGCGAATGGGGTCCGACGCTGGGGGGCCGTGTGCAGTGACCACTGGGGACTCACCGAAGCCATGGTCGCCTGCCGACAGCTGGGCCTGGGTTTTGCCAACCATGCTATCAAGGTACGTCCCTGTCTTGCCCCAAAACTTCCAGTGTTAAAACTGCTAACCAGTCATTCACTCATTCATTCATGTGGTCAACAATGAACTAGTAAGTGAAACTAGGCCAGTGTAATGCTGG
Source organism: Furipterus horrens (assembly GCF_987537825.1). Taxonomy (NCBI): domain Eukaryota; kingdom Metazoa; phylum Chordata; class Mammalia; order Chiroptera; family Furipteridae; genus Furipterus; species Furipterus horrens. The sequence goes on from NW_028327175.1 coordinate 134,755,174, forward strand.
GTGCTGAGAATACCGTGCTGAAGAGAGACATATGCCTCACAGAGCAGTCAGCCAAGGGAGGGAGGCACAGCACGCGCAGGAGCGTGTCTACAGGAGAGACAAGCAGAAGGTAGGCAGGTGAGGTAGGGGAGGGGTAAACAGCCCATGCAAAGACCTGTGGCCAGAGGAAGCTCGCCTGGGCGGAGGAAAGCAGGGACCAGAGGTGGGGTGTGGCTATCAGGGGCAAATGGTGTGAAGTGTGAAGATGCAGGAGGCCGGGGCCAGACCATTGAAAGCCTACAGTGCAGCTTTTTAAAAGATTTCTTCCTTGCTCTTTGGCGACCAGTTGGGGTGGCGACTAATGTGAATGCAGGGAAACACACTCAGGAAACACAGTGTTGCAGGGGCTCAGGTGGAAAAGATGCTGCCTGAGGCACCCAAGCGGCAGTCCTGGTAGAAGTAAGTGGATAGAGTCAAATACAGTCAAAAGATGTCAAGGAAACAAAGTCAAGAGGCTTTGGGAGTGACTACGATGGACAAACCTCTTCAGCTGATGGCCTGCCAGGCAATGCTGGGCACACCTCGCCTGGAGAACTGGGGCCAGCCCTGAGCACGGCCGGCCATCTAGGGCTGGGAAATGGGACAGGCTGCCTGCGTGGGCAGGAAGGGACCAGGACCCTCCTCTTCAAATAGCTGAGGGCTGCCATGTGGGAAAGGGATGGGAGCAGGGCCACATGCGACGGGGGAAGCCACAGGCAGCGCAGTTTTGCCTCAATACATGGAAGAAGTGGCTAATATCAGAGGGGTCCAACGTGGCATGGACTATTCCATCACTAAAGATTTTCAGGTGAAGGCTGGGCACAGCCTGGTGGGGTAGTCTGATGGGGTCCAAGCCATAGGTGGGAATCAGAGGAGAGGATTCCACAGGTACCTCTCAACACTGACTGGGTGACGCTGGCTGTTTTCTCAGGATACCTGGTACTGGCAGGGGACAGCGGGGGCCGGAGAAGTGGTGATGAGTGGGGTGCGCTGCACAGGCACAGAGCTGGCCCTGCAGCAGTGTCAAAGGCACGGGCCGGTGCACTGCTCCCACGGCACGGGCCGCTCCTCAGCTGGAGTCTCCTGCACAGACAGTGAGTAACGGGAGGGCCCACGGGACAGTGGGGCAGGCAGGCCTGGGCACCCCCAAAGCAAGCCTATACCTCCCTCCCCCCGGAAGGGTTCTGAAGGCTGGTCCCAGCTCAAGCACAGCACAGTGGGGGAATAGTACGAGAGCTTGTCTTGGAACAGCCAACTCTGCCATTTACCAGCTGTATGGGCTAAGTCACAGCTTACCTAGGGATACAAACCACGCCTTGCCCATCTCATGGAGCTATTGTGAGAATTGAAACAGAGAATATGTGAAAATATAAGGATATACAACAGTGGTTTTCAATTTTCATGTCATGAGCTGTAGTTAAAAAATAAAAAAGAAACAATAGAAAACAACAGAATGACTTACATTAGTAAGGGTAGTAATTTTTTCTTGGAATTACGTAGATGTATACTAGGTCACAACGTGAAATGTATGTTTTATGTGGTCCGTAAGTGAGGGAGAAGTTTGAAAGCTGTTGTAGAGGGTACATACATGTGAGGACACGTGGGTCTAGGGCTCCCTGTGTCTTCTCCTGAGCTGTGGGATTTGCCCACAGGCTTTAGGCCGAGACATTTTCAGGCATCAGTCTGTCCCATGCACCAATTCCTGGGGCAGCATCTATCTGTTTGTCATCTGCCAACCAGGTCTGTGCTAAGATAACTGCGTCCACCCAGTCCAAAGGCTACATGCTGGCACCATTCCAAGTGGTCTCTTGACCTTCTTCCCAAACAAGCTTCAGTGCCAAGACAGCCTTAACCTTTGTCAGTGAGCTTTAGGGCTTTCTCTATGCAACGCACCTTAGAAGAACCCTGGGCCTTATAGCACAGCCTGTCCTGCGGGGTGACGGGACATTGGAGAGGGCCTACACCAAGGCTCACAGCACATTGGGGTCTGCTCCCCACTCGCTCCCCTTCCTGAGAACGTGTACCCCGCCCTGTTCTGCCTGGGACAGCAGCTCTCTCCTGAAGGCCTCTGAGGCCTCACAACGGCTCAGCACAGCTGCAGCCACCCCTATTTATCTGATCTTTCCCATTTCTTTCTTTCCTTTATGCTGTCTTCTTCTCATTCTCTCTGAAAGCTCTCTTTCTTTCCTTTGGGAACTCTGGGGTTTGTTAGCGGGCACACCCTGGCTCTCTCCAGAATATACCGCAGGAATTTCAAGAGCACGTTCAGTGATAGTACAGGCACTGTATAGCAGCCCAGCCGTGTCCCACCCCCACCCTCAATGCCCACCCAATAAACCACTGTTAGCGCATACACTCACCGTGGGATGCTGCTGCCAGAAGTCTGTACTGGAACCGTTTCTGCACAGACAGGCATTGAGAGCGGGCAGATTTTCTCTTGCGGTTACATGGCAACAGCTGTGGGTCTCCACATTCCTGTACTGTCACATGTGAGGGAGAGCAATGGTGGAGGCATGTAGCTTCCAGGGAGGGTAAGAGAAACACTGACAGGAAGGGATGGGAGAAGCACTGAGCAGTTCATCAGCCTCTGCTTCCCGCCCTGCCTCTGCGGCCCAGGTGCTCCAGACCTCGTGATGAATGCCCAGCTCGTGCAGGAGACGGCCTACCTGGAGGACCGCCCGCTCAGCCTACTCTACTGTGCCCACGAAGAGAACTGCCTCTCCCAGTCTGCTGACCACATGGACTGGCCCTATGGGCACCGGCGTCTGTTGCGCTTTTCCTCACAAATCTTCAACCTGGGTCGGGCTGACTTCCGTCCCAAGACAGGACGTCACAGCTGGATTTGGCACCAGTGCCACAGGCTAGTGCCCGCCCAGGCCATGGCTCTGCAGGGACCAAAAAGCAGGGGCCAGGGGCCAGAACACTCTGATTTCTCCCTGGCCTCGGGCGCGCTTTTCTGGGAAGAACATGCACTCAGGAGGCGATGGGGAATCCCAGTAACACCAGCTTGCCCTCTCCATTGCTCTTTCACCGCCCTGGGTGCACCCATGTTGATGATGCTCATGGGGTCTATTTCCCACAGTAACAGCCAACAGAGCAGCTACTGCCAGCAGAACTGGTCTGTTAGAATGATATGGGATTTTTCTATGTTGAACCTTAGGCCTTGTCTTTAGATATCTATCCCATTCAGGATGCTGGCTCTGCAGGAAAAGCTTGCTGGTTTCTGCAGCAGCAAAAGCAAGGTCCCCAAAGAAGAGCATGAACACTGGTACTAAAAGGAGACAATGACTTTCCTATCAGGAGTCCCCAGCCCAGACAGAAGGAGAGACAATGCCTGTGACAAAGGCAGAATGAGAAAGTGGTGGCTTTTCTTTAGGACACAGCCGTGGGTGGGGAAAGCTGGGAGGAATGGGCAGCCACTCCGGCACTTGGCCTTGCTGAGATAATGAGCACCCTTCCCTATAGCATGAACAGAGTTGTCATTAGAACTGGATTGGAAACAATGGTAGCGATTTCCCAGGCTGACAGGGAGCAGAGTAAGCACCCTCCTCAGCAGCTCAGCTTCTAGGCCGGTCCCCAGAAGTGCCCCTTCCTCTCACCTCCCATCTAGGCCCTGAATCCAGGCACCAGCCAGCTGGAGGCTACCAGGGCAGAGCCTTCGCTTCTTACCTGAGTCAAGACCCTAGGTGATGGGCAGCTGTGCCTTGCTGCTGGGTCTGGGAGCCAGGAAGTAGGCTGTAGGTCACTAATCTTGGGTGTGGGAGAAGGGCACTGCCCTGCTGTTATAACATTCTTCTCTGGGTAATGATGGGGCCCAGTGCATCCATCTTCCCTGCCAACTTCTCCAGAGAGGGCCTTTCTTGTTGCCGCCAGACTGACAGCTCTGCCCCTTCTGCAGGCACTACCACAGCATTGAGGTCTTCACCCACTATGACCTACTCACTCTCAATGGCTCCAAGGTGGCTGAAGGCCACAAGGCCAGCTTCTGTTTAGAGGACACAAACTGTCCCACAGGTACGTCATTTCGTGTCAGCATATCCTTCCCACGTTATATTCCTCACCCCTCGGGGTCAGGTTCCTCTCTGCCCTGCTCAATAACCCCTGGCACTTGGAGACTCTGGTTTGGCAACTGACAGCACTCAGGGCAATTCCAAAATATCAATTTTTTACCTTCTGAGATCTCAGGTGGAAGGTCTCTAAATACTTCCTCTACATTCCCAGCACACTTTGAACCAGTTTTAAGATGCTTAATACTTCTATATTTTGAAAAATAGTTGCAGGCTTATCTCATCTCTGCTAAATTCTTTGGGAGCATAAACTCTCTGATTCCTATTTGCATACCCACAGTTCCCAGCCCTTAGGAATGGCATAGTAAACACTGGCTCCTCAGAGGGCTAGATGGGAGGACAGATGTATTAGCACAGAAGAGCTGGAATCTTCCAACCACATTTCCTTAGGCCAACAAGGGTTTCCACTAGAGCATCCAAAGAAGTCATCCTCTGTCACAGATGGGGTTTGTTACAATGCTGGACCCATGGTTAGAAATTCTGGCTGATACTGAGGCAGGTTATGTAACTGAACCTCAGGTCCCTAATCTGAGTGCATGTAAAATCTGATTGTTAAGGCTGATGAGAGGAATAAATGACAAAATACATGAAAGACCTAGCGGAGTGATTGGTCCCGAATACCTAAACCAGTGCCTCAATAACTCAGTCCTCTTCCTTATAGGGCTGCAGCGGCGCTATGCATGTGCCAACTTTGGAGAACAGGGAGTGACCGTTGGCTGCTGGGACACCTACCGGCATGATATTGATTGCCAGTGGGTGGATATCACAGATGTGGGCCCCGGGGACTATATCTTTCAGGTAAGGGGGCTCATAGGGACTATCTACAAAGACTCCATTTTCTCCAAACGTTCCAAAAACTTACAAGGTCAAATGAAGGAAGAGTATCATAAGGTCAGGGTCGCCAACGGGTCTGGCCCTTGAGCCACGTATGCTATAGAATAGTGAGAGAATACTGAATCAAGATCCAGGGAACCTGGGTTTGAGTCCTGACTGAATGGGCAGCAGGCAGTCACAGCTTTTCAATTGTGACTTCTCAGTCTCCATCTGTAGAATAAGGACATTAATGTCTATCTCCTGGGGTGACTATAGGACTAATGAAGCAAAGAATATAAACATGATTTGTAGGACTACCCAAAATGTAAAGGATTATTAGTCACTGTCAATTCACTCAGAAGTCAGATCACCTGCTTTCAGTTGTCCCCGCCTCTCGCTCCAGGTGGTTGTGAATCCCAAATATGAGGTGGCCGAGTCAGACTTCTCCAACAACATGATGCAGTGCCGCTGCAAGTATGACGGGCACCGGGTCTGGCTGCACAACTGCCACACAGGTAACTGCCAGCCACTGTGGAACCAGCCCTATATGGGCTTGGGGAGCTGGAAGACTCTAAATGAGCCTGTGTGTGACTTGAATGCGTGTGTAAAAGGCTAGGTGTGACATCATCCCAGGAAGATTTCCAGAACAAACTGATGACTATCAAGCCTCACCCAATAGCTGCTACTTCCACCTCCTTTTGTTCTAAGGTTGTTTGGATTGTAAACTGAGTTTCCCATCATCCCCAGAGTCTTCCCTGTTATTTTAATCCATGTCAGGATTTCCCTTGTCCAGTTCATTTTATCTTCCCCCCTTTCATATGGTCTTTCTTACTTGCCTTCATTCTAAGCTGACTGCCTCAGAGCCACAAGTAGAAGTCCCCCAGATCTGTGTTGCTGTCCCCAGCTGTGATGACTGCTTGCAGGAAGGGGACCATGGAGAGCAGGGCTCAGGACACTTGTGGGAGTGGCAACATCAGACAAAAGAGGAAGCAATGATCCAGTAGGGGACAGAGTAAGGAGGTGGTTGCTCTACTTGTCTATAAAGAAACGTAGCAATTCCTCCATCTTGAAGTTTTAAAATGTTTGTATTTGCCATGGGTTGTGTGTGTTCACATCCATACTTGTATATGTGGGGTGGGGCAGCCTTGTTTACTCAGTCAACAAACATTTATTAAGACCTGCTTCTGTGTTGAACATTGAGCCAGGCAGCAGGAATATAAAACAGGAGTGAGATGCACAGCTGTCTAGTAGAGTAAGCAGACATTTAAATGGATAACCCCAATACTACTGAGTACCCCAAACTGGGATGAACTAAATGCTGAGCAAGCAGAGACAGAAAGCAACAACCCAAAGAAAGTAGTATCTGAGCTACATTTCAAAAAAGAGAGACAGTCAGAGGAGGGAGAAGACCATAGGATCTGGCTTAAAAAGGCTTCACTGAGTTCCAAATTCAACTCCAGCCACTCTCTCGCATTAAGACAGTGAGGAAATCTCAACCTCAGAATTCTTCTCCATTGTACTCAAAACCACTAAGGTTGTTTGCATGGAGGGTTATGATGATTCTTGCTAAGAGAACAGATTCTATCCTGTCGGCTTCTGGGAACCATTGATTAATTACAGTCAAGGGAGCAAAAATATCAGATCTATGTGTCAAAAGATAACTTTGGCAACAGATGGGAGACAATGAGAAGAGGCAGAAAAAATAGTCTAAGGTTAAAAATTTGTGTGACTGAGTAGATTTTGCTGCCATCCAATGAGACAGGAATATGAGAGGAATCAGGGATTAGAATCTGAGGCTGCCTATATGGAGACAGCAAGTCCTCCACAATGCTGGCAGCTGACTGCAAGGGACTCAGGACAGCAAGGAGGGAAAGAAAAACAATGCAGTTCTGACCCATTGGGGTCTTTGCAGAGAAGAGACAGCACACTTGGATGAGTCTGAAGTTATTTAATAAATAGACTATTGAGAGAGGTACAAGTAAGACCAAGGAAACAAGAGGTGTTGAGACATCCAGGGATAAGCTGGAGCAGAAAGCTGTTTTCATCTTAAGGCTTAAGGGCAGAGGGTATCCTGGAGCCAGATGAAAGCTAGAGTTGTGGAGGGGGGAGAGCCTGGCTTGGAGTTAGCGTAGACCGTCACTGCCAGAATACCCCAACCTCTCTCTTCTTCCACCCTCTAATCTCTTGCTGTTGCTTCCCATTGACCTAAATTAACCAGAAACCAGAGGAGGAAGGAGCCAGCGTGAGGCCATCTAGGGGTCAGTTCTCAGGGCACAAAAAGGACAAGGAAGGGTAGAGAAGGAATCTGGAGGGAGCGGAGGAGAGCACCCAATAGCCTGTTCTCCCCAATGTCCCTGAAACTATGCACTGGTCAGGATCTGTGTCCATGACTGCCCTGATATAAAGGATGAGCTCAGCAGAATGTCTCTTTTTTTTTAAAGGAAGTTGTCAGGGAAGGGATGAGACAGCGGTAGGGTTGGCTACTTACCTGCTTTCCCTTGGCCCACAGGGGATTCATACCGAGCCAATGCAGAGCTCTCCCTGGAGCAGGAGCAGCGTCTCAGGAACAACCTCATCTGAAGCCATCACTGCGCACTCCCAGCTGCTGCCCACACATGAGATACCTCAGCTTACTGGAGCCATGCCCTCTTCAGGACCCTCAGAGGGAAAGCGGCCAGTGCCAAGGGGCACCAGGAACTGCTCAGGAAGCCTTCTGATGGCAAGATTACCAAACCGGGATGGTACTGCTCCCTGGGGATGGCTCTCTGCCTGTCCCCTAAGGGCCTTTGGTCTACAAACTGTGACCTCCAGGCTTTGTTCAGCTAAGCTCTTCTTCCTAAGGAGACCCAATCCTCCTGGGATTTTGCCCCAGAGTTCCTGGTTCCTTAGGGGTGGAGGGCCCCGTCCACTATCTAAAGGGTGCTTTGCAAATGTCTTGGAGGAGTAGAAGACAGGACCAGTACACAGGAGGTGGAGTTAGCTCTCGACAAGATCAAAGCAACACTTGTGTCCAAGTCACAAATGGCAGAGAAGTTTGTGAATTCATTCCCTTGCTTGATCTGTCCTCACTTAGAACTCACCTGTCATACTCTCTGTTCTTTAGTGCCCTTAATACTACTGCACATATGGGTGTTTCTAATATCCCTGGAAGCTTAGGCCTCAGGCACCCCCTTATCTCCTGATGGGCCAACACCACCAGTTACTGAGTGCTTGACAAGGGGCAAGTTTGCAGAAGTGGCCAGATAGGGCCTTCCTACAGAGCAGCAAGAGGTTGAGCAGAGAGACTGCTGGGTAATGTGGACCCCAGCCCCTGCCAAAAAAAACCTATGTGCCATATACCTGACAGGTCATAAAATATCCCCTCAAGATCACTGTGCATCTCAGGTCTCAACCAAGTTTCTGAAGTGAACTTTGCATTGAATAAATTTTTGCAATAGAAAGAACATCAAACAGCCACTCATCTCTGTAGGAATAAGACAGGTCTGGTAGAGTGGGGGATAGTAAACGGTGGGGGAACATTTAATCTAGTTCAGGACTAAACCTAGGAAAGGCCACCATCTCTTCTTGATGTGACTGTGATATGCTCTTGCTCAGGCAGTATAAAATCCCATGGTCTTCTTGGACACGATTCTTAATCTTTTCTCCACTTAGACACACTTAAGAGATGATCCTCACAGGTCTGAAACCCCAAAGCCAATAAACGTTGCTCACTATGGACTGTTAAAAAGATAAAACCAGCTGTGATTCCTTGCAGTTCCCACTGCACTAACTTTACCCCTTTCACTCCCACTGAGCTGGTGACTAAGATGCACACATACTACTCACTCACAACAGCCCCACTACACTTCTCTGATCAGATAGTAACCTACTGTCTGCCTGCTTTCCAATTCCCTTCCCAGGCTCAGTGCTGAAACATGGGTTGGAAAGGTTATGGGATGAAAGGAGGCAAGAAGTAAAGTCCAAGTATTGTAAACTTTTATAACTGAGGTTGCAAAGTCAAAACAAATGGTAGTAGATGGGGCAGATTTACAACAGAGCTCCCTCTCCACACCACAAGTGCTTCCCCCTCCTTAGCAAAAAGGGACACACTCTGTGGTACATTCTATGAATATAAAGAATTGCTTTCTTCCTTCTTCTCTTCTACCTTCTCTCTTTCAACTCCTTCATTAGGTAGAGCGAGCATTGTATTTTGGCATGGCAGTTTAGGTAAACAAGGGAAGGACCGATTTCCTGTTGGAGCCAGCAAACATCTCCCAAACAGTAACAACATTATACTTGCACATGCAGCTAATGGTCTGTGAAAGAATGTGCAGCTAGTGGGGGAGCATGTGGTCACTGATGACTAGATTCAGGCAGGGAGGTTACCCACAAATTCTTGCTGGATCCAGTTTCCAAGAGGGCCAGAAAAGCAGGTCAGGCAGCCGGCCACTGGCTCTGGTCTCAGTCTTGCTGCCCACATCACATGTCTGATAGGTGCAGGCAGTTCTAATTCTTGGAAAAGGCTATACAAGGGTTGTGCTGTTACACCTCCGAGCTGAAAGGGAAGGGTATGGGAAGACTGGTGGCTGGCATGACTTGTAACTAGATGAGGAATGTTAACAGAATACCAACCACTAAATTCCAGACAGAACCAAAAATGTGACAAGATTTTCACCTCAGCATACTTTAAGTCTCAGTGAAACTAAAGTGCTAGGAACTTCGGCTTACTCTTCAGAAGCCTAATTTATTTCTGTTCTACAAAGACTTTCTACTATAAATTCCAGGTAACCCTGGATTCAGACATTTAACATGTATGAAGCAATATATGTGCACAGCAGAGTGCACTATGTCTTCTCATCTTCTCAAATATCTAACCAAGGAGCCAGTGAGTGGCAGCTACAGAGCACTCTCCAGTCAGCTCAGCTTGTGAAGGCATGGTTTAGGTATGCTCAAAGATCTGATGTCCGTCTGGACAAGCTTAGGGTAGTCCACGCTGGGCTATCGCAGGCCCTTTTATGTCCAGCCAGTGTACATCATTTGCAACTGCTAGAAATAAACAACTAAAAAGCACATTCTCTACTAATGGTAGTAGCATCAGCAGCACTGCATAGCTTTCAATACTGGCTAAAAAAAATCCTTTCTCTGGTTATAAGAATAAATCTGAAAGTTAAGAGGTGGCTGATTGTTAGCTGAACAAAACAAAAAAAACACAAGCTACTAGCCACCTAGTAAGTACAAAGCATTAGAAAGAAAATGAAAGTAACTTCTAGAAATTATGAGAACTACAAGAGCACTGGGCAATAAACATGGGGCAATGGGTTCCTATTAATAATGCTCTTAAAAGCTAAAATGTTGTCAGAAAGGGGAGGCCCCCTCAAAGGCAAGTAATAGAGGCAATCATCTCTTTTTAACTGACCAAGGTCACTCTCAGCCTTGAAGAATGAACACAGAGCAAAGCTGTACCTCAGAGGTATACAATTCAGTATGAAGCCTGGCTACCATTCCTTGCATTTCCTTTCAAATGCAGCCATATTGTCCCAGCAGACCTGCCTATCTCAGAGAAGTCTGTTCTGTGAAGACAGCACAAGCTGTGCAGCTGCCAGCCAAAGAGAGGGGCACTGGTCTCAGTACTGGGACAGAGGGTCAAGAGAAAAACTTATTTAATCGCCCATACCTGTATTGAAAGCATTGAACATGAACAAGGGACACTCTCAGAACTGACCAAGACTGAGAAAAACAATGCTGAGGAACTGCAAGAAGGCTCCAAGACCAGAATAGTAGCAGGAATAGTTGTGTCAGGACTAAGACCCAAGGCCAATGTCATTTGAGAAATGTTTGAAAAAATCCCCACTCCACCATGTTCTAGGCAATGCTAATAATCCATCATTGTCACAGGCACTAAATCATACAAAAAGGAGGCTATTGCCTCAGTTGAAAGTACAATGAAACACTATTTCTTGCTACCTCAGCATCTTAAGGTCTAGCGCTATCGTTTCTTCAGTGCAGAATTACTTTCCAAAAACACTGGGAATGCAGATATGGCATGGATAAAGCCTGAGGTGACGGCTCTGACTTGTCCATGTAGTTTAGGAGGAAATCTCTCACTGCCTAGAGGTGTTTGTTTTATTCTGGTTGCTTTTCATTGTAATGAATGGTCTGGTGTTGCTTGCCAAGTGCCTCTGGCACAGGCTGAGAAGATCATACCAAGAACATGCTGAGTGCCAGAGTATTCTGCAGGATGTTAGATTTGACAGAAATGGGAAAAGGAAGAGACTGGAGTGGCAGTGCACAAGGAGGGCAAGAAGGGAAAAGGAGTGGCCACATACCAATGCCAGGAGGGGCACTTTTGTACTCTGGGGCAGAGAGATGATCCGCTCTCTGCTCAGTGAGGTTCAATAAAATCAACAGATCCACTGAACCCACGCACAGCATAATAGGGATGAAGATGAGGAAAGCTGCTCTCCAATTTCTTTGTGGGAATGACAAAATTGACACACCAAAGCGATCTAGGTCATAAAACAGACTTTAATGTCTCCCTCTTATAACATGATAGTCCTGCTTACACTGGAACTGGCGCACAGCTCCCAAGACTGGCTTCCTGTGAGGAATGAAGCTGGCATGTCCCTGGCTGCTGTGCAGCTGGAACAGCCCCAGGCACTCAGCTAGCTCAGTACAAACTCCGCAGTCCAAATACCTACATCTGTTGCAGTCCACCCGTGTTGGAGCTCTGGAACTGGGAGTGTAGATTCTGTGAATCACCAGTATACTGGATACTGTTCTGTCTCTTTGGACTGGCAGCTCCCTCCCCTCCCCCTCAATGTTGTTGTTCTTGGCTTTGTGAGGCACTAAAAAACGCCCTGGTTTTATGGGGCCAAAGTCTCCCATCATCATAGGTTTGAATCCTCTGTTTCATATTTGCTTAAAGCATCTTGGAAGTGTGACCCATGCTAACATGGCTTGCCCTGTCCAGAAAACTGGAAGTCACATTTTCCAAGTTTCTTCCCAACTGATGGCCCCCTTCTCTGCCCAACACAGTAAGGTGATGCCCAAGAACTGCATTTAGGAATGAAGACAGACAAGAGACTGTCTTCTTTCTACCCCAGTCAGTCCTTGTCTTGATCACTTTATCTCTCTTTCATTAACACACACATCTGCATGTACACAGAATTCTGGAAGGATCCTCTTATCTGAAGACTATGGAAATCTTTTCTGAATTCATGGAATTATCCTTTTCATTGATCAACGTTCAAGCTGCAGATTGGTCTCTGCCTTCCCAGATGTCTTCTCGTTGCTTGGCTTCCAACCGTTTTCTCTCTGTAAATTAGGGAAATGTTAAAAGTGGTAGTGTACTTCATAACCAGTGACTTTCCTTTAATCCAAATTACAAGGGAAATTTTAATCATGAGTCAGCCAGATTTCCTGGTCTTCTCTAACTGGATTCCAAGTGTTAATATCTTTAACTTTCCAAGTGCTTTGTTAAGTAGAAATGTTACTACAATCTTATGGGGGGAAAAACAAAAAACACTTCAGAGGCAAACTGAATTTCAGTATTTTCAGAACCCTTTCAGGAGCCAGAAATCTTTTGGAATACATAATTCCAACATGTAAAAATGACCACATATAATGGAGGGAAACAAAGGACTATTTCTAAAGATGAAAAATGCACAAATTTGGGCAATCCATCTTCAATTTTTAACATAAAATCCTGGTTTCCATTTAACACTTTCATCTAAGCATGAGAAAATGCAGACCATACAGGGTTTGGTGGCCCAAGCACATCATTAGGTGCCATAATACCAGTTCTAATTTCACGGCTAGTCATTTATCTTGACGCTATAAAATGCAAATGAGAAGCCCAAGTGTTTCCTTCCAAGGGCTATTATTTCAGATAATGTCTGTAAAGATATGCAAATCATAAACCAGGGGGATTATAGAAATCAAGGTGAGTTTAGAGTTAACACTTGTTATTTTGACATATCTTTTCCAAAACAGCAGAATCTCATAAAAATTCCTGTACCATATTTGACTATACTTTAAGGGCAAAGAACTTTGGCAGGAAGCTGACTGGTGCTGACATGTGAGAAAGAGAAATTCGCTGCTATTTGGGCACCATCTTGTGGCATGATCAGAATATAGCAGCAAAACGGCCAAAAGGGGGGTCATCAAGTTCCAAACTGAAGGCAAGTTAATTCAGTGTCCCGTGACTTGGCTTTAAGACAGGCTCAAACTGAGTTGGGAGTCTCTAGGAAACAGTACATCTCTTAGGAAGACACTGGGGTTCAGATGTTCACAAACAGGAAAGTTAGGAGGGTGTCTAAAGACAAAGGCAACCTTAGATGAAAGCAATCAAACTGGTTCTGGATTCCAAGAAAAAGGGAAGAAACAAGAAAAGTGAATTATTAGAACTCAAAGTTTTCAACAAGCTTGGAAACCTAAATCAGAAAGGCGATATGGGAAGAGTGGTCCATAATCCAACAATCCTAAACTCAAAACAGTTCTGCAAACAAACAAAATTTTTAAGGTTTGGGCCAAAACTCATTTGGTGGTAAATCTGACCTGAAGGATATAAGGATGTTTCTAGTCTTCACATATGCCATTTAGGGTGACCAGTCATACGTTCTGCTGCAGACATGTCAATATTAATACGTTTGATTTTGGTGTTATGAAACAAATATCAAGATAACCATATAATCTTTCTAAAATTAGAAAATTTCAAAATTCTGAAACATTCCCTACCCTAATGCCTTCTCCTAAGATTGTAGATCTCTATTACCAAATGTAACCATAAGAAGAAATTCTGGTTGTAAAGCATAGGAGATAATCAGTACAATTAGGGAGATAAATTGAGAAGCACAAAGAAACAGTAAAAGTGTGAGGCATAAATTTAGAAATACAGAACATGAATAGAATAAAAAAATATGGGTTAGGATGAGACAAAAATATTTTCATTTTAAAGAGTAAATGGAAGCTGAGAGAGGGGTTAAGTGACTTCCTCAAGGTTACATAATCAGTGAAAAACTGAAGCTGGAACCCAAGTCCATAATTCTTAAAACGGCATACTTTCCACTGTTCTGAGATCTGAAAATATCTACAAAGAGAAGGGGGAAAAAGAGAAAGAAAAAAAAAGTATGACAGAAACATGCTGTCCCTGTATTAAATGGAAAGGAAAGCAAATACTAGCTAATAGACTGCATGAAAAAAATCTTTTATTAATTTTACCTCCAACCATTAAAGAAAGTAAACTAAGTAGAGAAAGCTCAAATGCAGCCATAAGGACAAGAAACTAAGGAAGAATAGAAGAATTAGCACGAAATGATTAACCTAAAGCACTTACAAAACCAGCCCGGAAAACTTTCACTTCCCAGTATAATAAGTAGGCAGAAATGATTATAGAAAATGAGTTGATTGAAATCACCACTTCTCACTCAGGGAAGAGAAAGTCTTGAAGATTAAAAGAGGGCCAGTTTGGTGTCATGTTTGAAAAAAATAATGAAAAGGAATGTAAATTACAATTTTCAAAATGTACTTCTACACGTAAGAACATAATGGAGAAAATCATCACAAAATCTATTTGCATCTACCTCAGAGTAATAATCAACATGAAGACTTGAAGCACAAGTCTAGTCAAATTAATCTAATTGTCTTCTTTTATGTTTTGACAGATGCAGCAGATCAAGGAGAATATAAGTAACCTCTTAATTTTAGCAAGGTTTTAGATTTTTAGGCTTACAAAGTATTTACATCATCATTAATATTCTGGGAAAATGAAGTCTGGATCACCTAAATGTTGGTGGGCATATAACTCTGGAGAGTAGATTGATTATCAATGTATTCAGTATCAATGCATTAAGTATCATCACAAAGAACTATGTGTTATTTATCAATAGTTGGTGAAATGGTAAGTTAGTCCTAAGATTAACATTTTCATCTCTGATCCAGACCAGGAATGTGAGTTTATTGAACAGCAAGTGATACCAAAAATACAGGTAAATAACACATCTCAGAGAAAAAGACCACATTAACATGAAAGGAAATGTGGTTAGCAATGAAGGGAACCGCACTTGAGAAAAGACACCAAGAAAATGCCACGAGACCTAGATATGAGTCAGCAATGCAGCACTGCCCTTAAAGACAGAATAATGGAAAAAGCCTGAAAAGGATTTCAGAAGGTAGCAATTGTGATTATTTTTTTTAGTATTATAGTTGACTAGGCATCCTATAGAGATGGTTTTACTTTTAAATTCTCAGTGATTTAATTCATCAAACTAGGGGATCAAATTATTGTCTACTCTTTCAGGCCTGTAACCTAAAAGGTGGTCTTTTATGACCAGTCAATTAGTCACCTATCCCCAACAGTAAAATGGAGTCAAGTTATAAAATTACAGCAGGCTTTGAAGGTGAGAAGGTAGCTTATTCTAAGAAGTAACAATACCTACCTCCAATTTCACATAGGAATCAAGTGTTTTGGTAAGTGGTATGTGGGGAAAGTATACATGTATTCCTCAGTTTGGTCTTTAAAGAATGGTTTTATCATTCAGTGTGAATCACTGGGTTAAAGCACATGATTGAGCCAAACACAAAGCACACAGGATGTAGTGAAAACATTCTGATGGGTGCCAAGTGGGAAGGGAGTTGAGAGAACGGGTGAAAAAGGAGAAGGGATTAAGATGTACAAACTGTCAGTCACATGGCTGTAAAGAACAGGATAGGAAATACAGTCAATATTAATGCAATAACTGTATATGGTGTCTGATGGGTACTAGACTTATTGGGGTGATCACTTCCTATGTTATATAAACATCTAATCTCTATGTTGTACACCTGAAACTAGTAAAATATCGTATGTCAACTGTAATTGAAAAAAAAAAAAAAAAAACCCAAAGCACTCAAGGATGATCTATGCTTTCATTTTCCATCTCTGTGATCCGTTATGCACTCTGCTTTTTCCATGTTCAAAGGCTTATGAATTAAAGTTCTTATCATCCACACATATACAATATGGTTTGCTTAAAATGAATTGGATACTTTCTTTTTCTCTATTCTTTCTAGAGTAGTTTTATTTTCTGAACCTCCTTTTTAAGGACTAAGACATAGATTTCTTGTTAAAAAAGGTAGAAAGATGAAAGTACAGTGGAGGAATTTAGCAGCAAAGTATTTAAACCTCCAAATTATCAATCCCAAATTCATTAATTAGAAGTTTCAGATGAAGTGTTCAACTCTGGATTTTATAAAGAAACACATGGAGGACTTGACAGACTTCAGAGTAGAATCATGAATGAAATAAGATTTATGAATAAAAAACTAAGCAACCAATGTCAATAGTGTATTTAGTCAATAACATGCATGGATATTAAGTATCTTTTTGTAAACCAGGCACTGTGACAAATAGCAGAGCTCTTCAAGGGGGAGAAAGGAAGGCTAGGAGATTATTCTATAGTATTAGTATTATTTTTTATTCTATAGTATTAATAATAGAAGTACCTATATCAAGATGGCTCAATTCCCATGCTAATTCAGTTAACAATGGTCAAGTCAAAACTCACCAGGAAAGAATGTCATGACTGACTGCACCCATGGATAATGGGTGGGGAGCAGCAGTACACAGTACAATACCTATTTGTCATTAGTTGCTCATATTATTATAATGAACACCAATTTCCCAAGAATCACATAAATAATAGTATCCTCAATTTATAAAGAAGTTTTCTAAACATTTTTACACATTAACTTATATTGTACTCAAAAAATTCTTCAAGGGTAGGTAAGCCACTTTGTTGGAAACTGGGGCACAGAGACTTGCCCATGGCCACACTGCTAGTTCACGACAAAACCTCTATTATACCACATTCCTGAATGATCTGCCCTTGAGAGGAATCTGGACAAACTATTGGGTTGGCCAAAAAGTTCGTTTGCGGGTTTTTTCTGTAAGATACCTCTAGTACTGTTTAGTTGTCTTTAACTTCACTCAAAACAATTCTGTTAGATTGTATTGTGACAGCTGTCATATCAGCATGCATTAAAAAAAAAAAGCTAATCAAAACTGGTGAATTTTTATGTAGCTATTTTAATACTGAAAATGGAAGAAAATATGCAACATTTTCAGCATATTATGCTTTACTATTTCAAGAAAGGTAAAAATGCAACTGAAATACAGAAAAAGTGATTTGTGCAGTGTATGGAGAAGGTGCTGTGACTGACTGAATGTGTCAAAAGTGGTTTGCAAAGTTCTGTGCTGGAGATTTCTCACTGGACGATGATCCATGGTCAGGTAGACCAGTTGAAGTTGATGGTGATCAAATCGAGACATTAATTGAGAACAATCAATGTCGTACCACACAGAAAATAGCCGACATTCTCAATATATCCAAATCAATAAAGTTATTGGTAAAAATGAAAAATATATCATTTATTTTATGGGAAAAATTAAACAGACTTTGTGGCCAACCCAATGTCACACAGATTTAAGTTAGACCTAAAGAAGAATATTCTGACAGTGAAAGCTGCTAACCACTGAAACAGATAATAAGGAAGCCTGTCATATTTTATTTTCTGAAGGCCTTAAAATTTTCTAAATACTTTTTTCTAGAGAAAAAACTTTAATTGCCCCCAAATCCTTCAAGAGAGATTACAGTATTATAGAAGGAGCATGCATTTTGATTAGGGAGGCCTAGGTTCGAATGCTGGGTGACCTTTGTCCAGTTACTTCTCTGAGATAGCTCTAAACTGGAGATAATACCATCAATCACAGTTATTGTAACATTACATTATCTGGTGTTTCCTTCCAATCCTTTTAATCAACAAAAACCTTGCCATGGCTTTTAATCTTAAAATCTTCAGAACTGAAGTGAGAGGAGAAACAATTGTTTAAAATATCAAGTTCATATTCTTTCTTCCACTAGCTTGTAAGTCTTAACAAGAGGAACAAACTGTCCAATTCTCTTAATAGGGATCATAATGCTTTGCATAGGGCAGGTGCTCAGTGAATGCCAAATATAGTTGATAGTATTATATGAAATTTAAAATAAAAAGTGTAATGATGAAATATATGCACTGGAATCTACACTGGATTCACCATATATTTCTACTATTACTAATAAAAACAGAAGAATCTAACATTTGTCACGTATTAGTTACAGGTCTATAGAAACAGAAGATGGTTTTTGAAGATGATGAAGTATCTTTTGTGTATTATCTCACTTGATTTCCATTTTATGAATGAGGAAACAGAGGCCTCCAGAGAGTAACTATTTGCCCAAGGTCACACAGCCAATAAATAGCAGAACTAAGATGTGGATCCAGGAAGTCTGATACCAGAGTCTATAATGTTACCCACTATGCTGTACCGATTCCACTGCCTCTAGTGGAAGAAGGTCTTGAACAAAAATATCTGTTCTGCTTAACACCTAAATAGTACTTCTACTTTTCACAGAAAAAAATTTTGTCAAGTTGAGAAGCTTTGGGGTCCATGCAGGCAGGTGTACCAGAGTATCTGCTCTGTACATAAAGAGGCCAGGAAAAGATAAATCAGGAATTTTCCATATGTGTTTCCTCAGATATGAAGAATGGGAAAGCTCTAAAGCATGATAAAGAGCCCTCTATAATCTGTATAGCATCAGCACCAAAAAAAAGCAAGAACTTATCATGGTGGGTCTCTAATCACATCTAAAGGCCTTCCTTTAAAAAGTAACAGGGTACCCGCTTAGCCAACAGTCTCATTTTTAATTCCATCACTGAAATGTCTTTTGTATAGCTGGGTACTTAAAACAAATACTTCCGGTGGAGCTGCATGCTGATGTGCCTACAGAGAAACAGAGGAGAAAACTCATGCAAAACTGTTGCTGCAGTATCTGTAGAGACAACCAGGAAAGCATGATACACTGAAAAAGTCATTTCTGCTTCTACAGATACCACTGTTATTACCCTCTATTGATCCTCTGAGATAATTGTGGTTATCATAGAGAAAGCATTTTCTTCAAAGACAACCAATTAATAAAGGGTTAAGGACATGGCACATTCCCCTTTAATCTAACTCTATTATTGTCATCTATAAAAAGCAGACAAATCCTCCTGTTTCCATAGTCTATAAAATGCCTTTGAGTGAACTGTGCATTGGGAAAAATCAAAACTTCCTCATTACAATCATTAAGGTTTCAAAAATTATTTGGGTTCTACTCTGAAACTCTAGTACCTGCCACAACACACTCTGTCACTGGTTATCTAGCCAGTGCAGCTGAGAGTCTGCAAGCTACCTGCTATCACACCAAAGCATAGTGGACAGAAAGTATTAATGGCCTTGTTAGACTGGCAATAAACAAGGAGTTTGAAACTTCAATTCATTTAATGAAAAAATGAAGTTACTTTTCAGTAAGTGGAATTTTCAGAATAAATTGCCTTCACAGATTCCACAGATTGTAGGCTAAGGCAATGAGACTGTCTGAAGCCTGAAGGCTGATAAAAAGTACTTAAGTGCAAAGTCAACTTACAAACAAGTCAACATCCTATAATGGGGAGAGAAAGATTTTAACCTCAACTCCAAACTATAGGGAAAGGAAAATCCTGCTTGTCAATCAGTTGAACTATTTTCTGGGAACTCTTCGGCACTGAAAAATAATCAGAAGCTAAGTTAATCTAGATATACTCTAATGGAGCCACTCAGGACTGTCTTTACGAAAAAGAAACCTGCTACAGTTATCATCATCAATGTCAGTGGCTGGTTTTTCCTTAATTTGTCTTCTACCTAAGATCTAAACCATTTGATAATGCCGTGGCAGTCATGGCCAGTAAAACCAAAGTAAATAATATTTTCTACCTAGAAGAACATCATGTTTTCACAGGAAAATTTTTCTCAGCATTTGGATCAAGAACTATAGAAAAAGGCATGGATGATCCAAGAAGACCGAACTTATCTTAAAAAATAATAAGTAAACAGTGGATTAAGATGCCTTGGTGTGTGGAACGCAGACAATTTCAACATACTTGGGAAGCTTCTAGGAAAAGGAAATGACAAAATTAAATGAGTTTCGTTTGTTTTTTAAACACATGCTTTACAGTGAGCTCTAATAGAACTAGAGAAGAACTTGATCACTTCAACTCACCTCGGGCTTCTTGCAGTTTCTTGAGCTCAGCTTCCCGTTCAGTTTTGCTCTGCTTACTTCGAACCCCAAGGGCACTGATGACTAGCCTTCTGGCTAGGGCTGCAGAAGTCTCAGGACGCTCCTTTGCTGGCTGGAGGAACTCTGAATGGGAGGAAGGGAGGGAGTAGGAAAGGAGTAAGGAAGAGAAAGCACTCTAGCTCTAAGTGATTTAACTCAGTAATTAACACACAAAATAGACTACCAAGGGCTGCATCAGCGGTAATTAATAGAGCCTGATAGACGATCAGAGGAAATTAACATGGCAAAGCACAAACAACCCTGCCTTCTTTATCTGTACTAACACAATTTCTTACAGTGACTCTTATCAAACAGCTATACACAGAGGTAGACTAGATAAGGATGTCATCAGAAAATGATTGCTGCATAGCTTGAAGTTAGGATCTCCCATTCTCTCCAAGTGGCTGTTCAGATGCTACACATCCTACACAGCCTTTTCTATATTCTTTTTTTCCTTCAAAACATACTCCCAATAACACTATAAAAAAAGAAATGTCTTTACAACTCTGGATGCTATACAGGTGCTGAATAAATAATAACACTAGTATCAACAAGCAAAAAACCCCGAGATTAGAGGCTCACCAGCATAAGCTCTAGCTTTGGCCTTGGCTGCTCCTGTGGCCTGTGATAAGGGCCGGATCTTCACCATGGTATGTTTACTACCCAGAGCATCACGAGCTACAAAGAGGAATAGATGTAAGGAAGTGGATGACATGAAGGAGAAATGCAAAGGAAAATGTAAGGCTAGTTTTCAAAGTACTGCCCAGATGTTATGCTTTTCTTTTTCTTTGGTGGCAAGCAGAGGAGATAATAAGCTCTAGAAAATTGTAAGGAACAACTTAGCAGTGATTATTTTAGATCAGGGATCAACAAACGATGGCCCTGTGATCACATCCAGCCAACCGCCTGATTTTGCAAATAAAGTTTTGCTGAAACAGAGCCATACCCATTTGTTTGCATATTGTCTACGGCTGCTTTCTTGCTCCAACAGCTGAATTAAATTGTGACAGAGATCATAGGCACTAAAATATTTACTATCTGACCCTTTACAGAATAAGTTTGCAGACCTCTAATCTAGGTTGTTCAGACAGGATCCAAAATCTCTAATTTCTTTGAATGCCTCTGCACCACATCTATCATCAGGCCAATGATATATGTATGTGAAAAGGCCCAATGATTTATTCAGAAAGTAGGTAATACAACCTCTCACTGGCTAGGTTAAAGAGCTACTGCAAATTCATGTGTCTGGGGGAAAAAAATCTTAAATACAATAGTGTAAGATTTAGTCACACAGACTTCTTACATCTCTACCTATAATCTGTTTATGTACTATCATAACTGACAGTTGTGCAGCAAATAACCTTGAAAGGAGTTGACTATTTCTCAACAGGATTAAGGTGCAAAGGAAGGGAAGCACATGGGTACCAAAATACCACGCCTCAAAAACCTGTATCTGCCAATTCCCTACAGTCACTGAATAAAATATCAGCTGGCTGGAATAAAAGGGAAATAAGGACAAGTAGCAGAAGTTTTAAAATAGACAATAAAAATAATACTTATTGGGTAAATACCTGTAATTGAACTGGAAAATATTCCTAGGGCATGTGTATCATCCACCCATTTAATATCAAATCCTTTCTTCCTGCAACAAAAAATCCCACAATTTCATATCATAAAATTTAAGGAACATCTTTCAAGTAGAGTCTTGAAAAGCATTTCAGGATGAGAGAACAATATTCAACGGCGCACAGGTGGAATGGGGATAATGACACAAAAAACAGCTTGGAGGACAGAAGCAGCCAGTGAATTTTAAAAGCAATAATACCATCATAAAGAACTACCCGGGAGTGTTTTAGGTTCCCAGTTATTTTATAGACACCAACTAATTAATCCTCACAAGTCCCTTGGGAAGGAATTTAAAGCACTATTTACAAGAGACGCTCAGAACAAAGAGGTAGGAAGAGTACGAGAGGCGGCGGCAGCAGGACAGGTCACCTGAATTTAATGCGTCTGTAGGCACCAGGACAGGGACAGAGAGAGGGAGAGAGAGACAAAGGAGAGGGAGACAGGTCATTCAAAGAAAACATAAAATCAAGTAATGGAGAGATAGTACAACTGTAATCAGAGTGCTGGACCTAGTCTTTAAAAAAAAACCCTTTATTTTAGAGCAGAGTTATGTAGTGAGCACAAGGACTATCAAGATGATGACATAATGGTTACTTTTTTAGCCAGGAGCTTCCAAACTGCTCACGGACGCAACACAGTACTGTGGAAAGAACATGGTGTGTTTGAAGGTCAGATATAAATGGACTCAGGTTCTGCCATCCATCCTGAGTTCCGGGCTGGTTTAACTTCTCTTGAAGCTAGGTCTGCTCACCTATAGAAATGGGCACAGTACTTCCTCACAGAGTTGTTGTAAAAACGGAAATGAGATCATCCATGACAAGGCAAAGAGCAAGTTGTTGAGAACTCACTGGGCATTTAGTAAATAAATGACACTCAGTTTTTATTATTATTAGCAATATTCATAAGGAAGATTATTCATATTAATGAAGATAGTGATTAAAACATAAAGCTGCCTGTAATATTTGACTCACAAGCATTATTATAGACTTCTGTACCATAACCATTTTTATTTTTATAAAGCAATCTAAAGAAAAGAAAAAAAAAGACAACTGCTAAAATATTTTTCCTCTTTAACACAACCAAGTGAAGAAAAAAAGTTACTCTGAGGGAAAAGTAATAAAGGAAGCTTGGATGGTTAGAGAATTTCCTAAATGTAAGCGAAAGTTTAACCACAGAATAAAATGACCAGTTGGAGATTGTGAAAAATTCAGCAGATAAAATCTGTATCATAAGATAGTTTACAAAAGGATACAAAAAGATCTAGATGGGTTCTGGAGGGTCTTCTTGACTTTGGAATGGCTAATCCTTTAAAATGCTTCTCTTTTGAGGATGTTTTCGGATTTGATAAGAAAAAAGGTCTTAGAAGATTAAAAAGAAACAAATCAAAGGGAATTTAATTCACGAGAATTAACTAATCTTTGGGAAAGTCTAGACATCAGCAAAACTGATCCTTGGTTTTAAAAGTCATCATTATTAATGACAATTTACGGTAGTTCTAATTTGTGATTTAATCTCATTGACTGCTTTTTAGAATCTATTTTGTATTTCATATGGACCAAGATCTGGATACTGAGTCTTAACATAACTGTAATGAATTAGAAAGACTGTATATTTAGAGTAAGATCTATGGCAGAGATTATTAACTATCCTCCAGGATCCAGTCACCCCTTCTTTCTTTTATAGCACTGATGTGCCCCAACCAACCAAATATAAGTGAGGTACATGGCTGCTAGTTTTGCCTATTCTAGAACTTTGTAGAAAAACAGGACATATTATAAATAAAGTTCTATTAAATATATTAAAGACAACCATGCTCATTTGCTTACATATTGTCTATGGATGCTTTTGTGCAAATGGCTTAGTTGCCTAAAATATTTACTATTTGGATCTTTAAGAAAAAGTTGAAGGTTATTCTCTGATATAAAATCTTCAAATTCAACAGGTACATGAATTGAATTTTAAATTTAAAATTGTAATACCAGACAATAGACCTGGTTCATTTTTACTATCAAGACTGGAACATTAAAGTAACATCCTTTCCTTTCAGATCCTGAAAATCTTTTCATAATTTTCTCTCTAAATTATTTCTTTATTCCTGAAGCTTTTATTTTTTCTTATAAGTTAGAGATAGAGGCATACTTCTGACTTTTTAGCTTCTTCTATATACTAAGGAATGATGCACATACCTAGAGTCAGTACAATTGTTCTCAAACCCACTGACATATTTCACTACATAATTTAATTAAACAAAATAAACCAATGAAATGTGAGTGTGAAATAGAAGAGTTGCTATGTCTATAAAACTTAGTTAAAGGTCTGAGAAAGGTCTAAAAAACCCAAGAAACTACTAACAGTTATATTTGGTATAAAGTTATAAAAGAAAAAAACATTTCACCCTATTAGCAATATATACTCAAATGACTCTGAAGGTATGTTCAAGTTCTTACTCCACCTAAAAGAAATGAAACTAAAATATATGACAGTGACATATAAGAACTCTTCTACCAACAGACCAGTAACTTTTTAAAAAAAGGCATTTACACTACAAAAACTGTTAAGTGAATGGACACTTAATAAGTGTTGTTAAAATAAACTAGTTGAGATATATAACAATCATTTTTTATCATCCTCCACTTAAACTATTCCTGAGTGATCAGAATAACTTCAAATCAATTACATAATTTACAATGCCCTTGCTGCTTAGCAGGGGGGAAGAAACGCTTTCAGGAGAAATCCTCTTCTTTCATGGTAGGCCTCATTTCCATAAATAAAATTCCAAGGAAAATGAGCCAGCTCACAGCTCACAGTAAAAAAAGAACTGAATCTCCAAAAAAGCAAGGCACTATGAGTGAGAATTTGCAGAAATAAAACTAAAAGGACTTCAGGTAAAGTATTTACCAGATACAAACTATAGAAGGTCTACATTTAATATACTTTAAAATATTTTTTTAAACTTGAAAATATTTAGAGAAAACAAGAAACTAGAAATTGACCACACAGATTTGAAAAAGATATAGAGAACCTTGAAAACTGAGAACCATAAAATGAAATCTAAAAATTCAATGGACAGATTTAATAGCAAATTAAACACAACTGAAGAAAAATCAGTAAACTGCAAACTAGAGCTAAAGAAATTACTCAGAATGAAACATGAAAAATGAGAGGTAACATGAGAATGAAGTGAGAGGTCTAATATACATTTAATTGGCATCTTAGAGAACATAAAGCAGAGAGAAACTGGCACAGAGGAAAGAATTGGAAAAGATAATGCGTGTGCTCTCCAAAACCAATGAAAAACATTAATTCACTAATTTAAGATCCAAAATAATCTCAAAAATAATAATAAAAGGAAACACAAAGTCACATCATATGGAAAATGAAGAATACCAAGGACAAACAGAAAATCTTAAGGGTATCCAAAGAGCAAAATTATATTCAGAAGCAACAACTGTTAAGACTTTCAGCTGACTCCTCATCCTCCACAAAAAAGCCAGGAAACAACAGAATAATCACATTTCTGAAAGAAATATAACTGCCAACCTAGAATTCTATATCCAGTAAAAATGTCTTTCAAGAAGGAAGTTGAGCCCTGGCTAGGCTGCGCAGCTAGTTGGAGCAAAAGGTTGTGGGTTCAATTCCTAGTTAGGGCATGTACAGAAGGCAACTGATTGGTGTTTCTCTCCCCCGCCCCCCACCTTCTAAAACCAATAAACATATCTTTGAGTGAGGATTAAAAAACATTTTTTAAGTAATAAAAAAAAAATGAAGTTGAAATAAAGCCAATAAAAAACAATAAAAATCAACTGAGTTTCTTACCAGCAGACTATCATTAAAGTAAATGCTAAATAATACATTCCATACGTACAGAAAGAAAAAGACTTCAGATGGAAGGTTTGAGATGCAAGAAAATATAAATAAAGAACACAGAAAGTAGGTAAATCTGAATGCTGAATATATAAAATAACATCAAATGGAGTTCAAAAGGAAAAAAAAGAGAAAAAAATTATGACAAAAGAATCAAAACGCTCAATCATAACAGCATATAAATTGGGGTGGGAAAGAGGTAAAGAATGGAATTAGGGAATGAAGCTAAAAGCCCTTACAGTGTTTAGGAAGAGTGTGAAAATATTAACTTTAGCCACTGAGAAGTTAATCATGCATTTTGTAACTTCTGAAGTAACCACCAAAGAAATAGAAACAGTATCATTTCCCCCCCAAAAAATAGAAGAAAAAAAAATACCTCATCAATCCAAAAGAAGGCAAAAAAGAGGAGAAAAAGATGGGACAAGTAAACACACAAAAAAAGATTGCAGGCATACATCCAAATACAGCTGACCCTTGAACATGGATGGCTTTGAACTTGCAGTTTCACTTATTTTTTAAAAAATGACAGTAATGACAAATACAGTATAGTACTGTAGAAGTACTATCTCTTTCTTATGATTTTCTTAATAACATTCTTTTCTCTAGCTTACCTTACTGTAAAAATACAGTATATAATACGTATAACATACAATATACATGTTGATTGACTGTTGATCAGTAAGGCTTCCAGTCAACAGTAGCCTTGTAGCAGTTTTGTTTTTAAAGCGTCAAAAGTTGTATGTGAATTTTTGACTGTGTGGGTTGGTTGGTGCTCCTAGCCCCTCCTTACCTTGTTCAAGGGTCAACTGTCTATCAATAATTTACAATAAATATAAATGAACTAAATGCACTATGAAGACGGATTTAGAAGTCATCATTAATATTGTTCTTCCTAAATGCTAAAATGGGTCTAGAAAAACTGTCTGGCATTTCTAAGGAATTTAGGAGAAGAGTGGTTTGATACAGAATATTTCTAATGAACTTGGAGAAGACAGTAAACAAACCTGATGCTAAAGTTACCAGGGATTATGAAAACAGAAGAGATGATTTTTTCCGAAGTCGTTTTCAAGTAAACTTCATCCCATCTTCCCTAACATCCCCAACCACTTGTAAATACTTACTGATAACTGCAGAAAACCCGTAGGAGGTCTTCAGTACGAAATTCTTGAGGGAAGTCATAAATTTCAATGACATGTGGGAATTCACAATCACTGAGGTCAACATCAGGAACTTCATTGTTGTAATAATCAAATCTAGGTTCCTGGATACTCTTTCTATTCTTCACATTCCCTGATAACTAAGGAGGAGAAAGCATACTGGTGACTGTCACATCAAGCACAAACATTATAAAATATCCTCCCATATTTAAACAATCCTCCTTGTCTCAATGTTCCTATTCCTTAACCTTTAACATTGTCTCTGTATTAATGCTGTTCATAAGTATAATAATGACCAGAGTTCTATCTCTCATTTTAGGTTACACACATGGAATATGTGAAAAGGTATTGAATTTCTAGCAAAGACAGGCAATGCATGAAACTTAACTTGCATCTATCAACTAGTGTGTGACAAAATGCAGAATGATTAATGTGGTGAGTTACATCTTAGAAAATGAAATAGCAGAAAATAGCTGAAGAGATGAATAACATTGTTTTATTTGGGCTTATTGATCAGACCTATCTCACAGTTTGTTTTTGTTTTGTTTTTTTGGAAGTAAACAAAAAACCACACAAAATTTTGAAAAACGACAACACTTTGTTCACCTTTTATTGAATGTAGCTTACAAAGGAATTTGTTAAGGCAAATTTAAGTGGTACAAATAATTATATTTAAGGTCCCTAACATGAAAGCTACCTAAAGGAATTCCCACATAGCAGGTTAGTAAAGGAATTAACAGTAATAAAAAAGTTAAAATTTTAGGAACTTCTCATGTATGTGGGGTCTCTGACTCTCTTGTGTATACAGGGTTTCCATACATAATCAGAAGGGAAAGGGAAAAATGCAAAGTGGCAACAAAGCCATGAGAAAAATTTTGTCTTTCACCTATTATAAAACCTAGATGCTAGTACTGACCTCTCAAAGCCTTCAGACCCGACAGCATGTTCTCTCTGTTAATCAAAAGCCCAACTAGATCCCTTTAAACGTTCCCTCTTTATACTGTGCCCTCTTTCCCATCAAATGGGAAAATGAGAACTTGCGATGCGAAGGATCTCCTTTCCTTGGAGAAGTAAAAGATAGCTTCAAGAATTTTATTAAGGAGGGAGGAAAAAGGAAAGGTGATTTAAGTAAAATCAACAAAAATATTTATTTATTGTGGTGCCTGTAGTTCCTTTTCTCCACTAAGCTTCAGTTTACATCTAAAAAAAGAGAATACTGATACCTCATAGACAGGTGTGTGGATTAAATGAGATGATGCGGTCAGTGCTTAGCGCACTACCTGACACCTAAGTATTCAATGAACTCAACCCACTATAAACAAAATTTAACTGAGTGCTGACTCTATTACAGGCCAAGCTATTTTCACTCTCAGGATGCAGAAAGTAGAAAGAGAATATTCCTTTCACCATAACAATAAGGCCAGTTGATCTTTAAAATCGTAATGTTTCTTGAGTTCACTAGACAGACAACTGAGTATCCAAGACAACCAAGAAAATGAAAATCTACAGAATGAAAAGTCCCTCCAAGAAACAGGATACATAAACTGTTATAGCCTTTGGCAGATCATGGGAGGAAGTGGCCACCACACAAGCAGGCAAGAAGATTATCAGCTAAACTGTTAATAAATTCTTAAAAGCCCAGAGTGGGCTAGTATGTCAGTTTAGAATAACTCAGAGCCCCAGAAACAAGGGGAGTCTTTAATCACTTACAAGTCCATCCTGTTACCAGTGCCACACTGTCTTGATTACTGTAGTTTTATTAAAATAGGTTTGAAATCACTTTGGTTATCTTGGGTCCCTTGCATTTCCATATGAATTTGAAGATTAGCTTGTCAATTTCTACCAAAAAAAGGGGGGGGGGGCAGCTGGGATTGTGTTGAATATGTTGATCAATTTGGGAATGATCTTAATTTTACTGAAGAGATGAACATAGGATATCTTTCCATTTATTTAGGTCTTCTTTAATTTCTTCCAATGTTTAGCAGTTTTCAGAGTACAAGTTTTATGTCTTTTGTTAAATTTAATCCTAATTTATTTTTTATGTTATTGTAAATGGAATTTTTTCCTTCACCTCATTTTTGGATTTCTGTCATTGACTTTCAGAGCTATTTTGCAAAAAAAGACAAACAAAACAAAGTACTGCATGAACCTGCATTTAAAAACTGGGGCTAAATAATGTATTGTGAGAAGTAAACAATGCATGACTATAAAAAATACTTTGGAAATATAAATTCTAAGAACTGATTATACATAGAAAGGAAAAGAGAGAGAGGATGATCTGGTAAGAAAATCTAGTTAAGGTCTTTTGTTCTAAACTAGTCAGCAAAATTGAATTTGTAAAAGTATATCCCATTTCTAAGCTAACTAGTAAGCATTTTGGCTTCTGGGACTGATTAACTACAAAGTGTTAATATTAGCAAAACACACAATTCGTATTCTGTATTTCATGGAACAGTAAAATGTAAAGCCTACAAGTTACACACCCCTGCCAGTTTAACACTCAGACTCCACTGTTTTCAGTGATTCCTATCTTTTCCTAAGAGACAAAATTTCATTTCCCCAAGGTTAGGATATTGTTGGGATCAGCTTACATTTCTACTGGTAGAACATTTTCTGTGGTGGGAATGGTAGCAGGTAGGAGGCCATACTGCTAATGACGCTTTCTCTCATGAAAATCACAGCAAAACAGGCAAGGAGGCCTTGACAGTAAAGGAGAGAGGAATATGTAGCATAGAAGGGGAAGTCTAAGAGAGACAAATACGGTATGAAGCTGGAAGAGAGAACCCAAGCAAGATCGTGTGTGTGGGCGGAGGGAGGGACATGACAGTATAGAGCCTTTAAGGAAAGACTCAAGATATGAAGCACCAATTATGTAGATACCTTTACAGAAGACCTGCACTGTCTAGCACGAGTACTTGAAATGTGGCTTGTCTGAATTGAGATGTTTTTTATGTATAAAATATGTATTGGATTTCAAGGACTTAATACAGATTTTCAAAAAACAAAATCTCAATTTCTTATGATTGCATGTTGAAATGTTATTTTTGATAAATAAGATTAAAATATTATTTCACCTGTTTCTTTTTACTTTTATAATGTGACTACTAGAAAATTTTAAATTATACACAGTTCACATTTATTTGTAGCTTACATCATATTTCTATTGTACATAACTGGAACATTTACTATGTCATGTGTATGGAGGCAATACTTGCAATGCCATTAATGTGAAACCTTCATACTGTAAAACCACACATATATATTTTTCTTTTTTTTATAATTTATTTACTTATTTGTTTATTTATTTATAGAGAGAGGGGAAAGGAGAAAGAAAGGAAGAGAAACATCACTGTGTGGTTGCCTCTCACTCACGCCCCCAACTGGGGACCTGACGTGCAACCTAGTCATGTGCCCTGACTGGGAATCGAACCAGCGACACTCGGCTCGCAGGCCAACACTCAATCCACTGAGCCACAGCAGCCAGGACTTATATTTTTCTTTTTTTATGGCTAAGAAATGTTTGATAGAGCAACAACAGAGGGAAGAGGTTAGCATTTGGTTCATTCTTATCTATGTATTATAGACCAAAGAAAAGTTTGCAGACAGCTCAGAGCAAACAATTTTAAGTTATGAATCACAAACATTTTAGGATTTTTACCAGTGGTCTATCTTGCCATTTATAAAGCATAGGTAAAATCTGTGTATTCCTTCATATACATAAACAAGAACATTCAACAGCCTGGTCTTAAAAAGAGGTTTATAAAATACTACCTGACTTGCTATGATATAATTGTCCTGATTCCTATCTGTAGAGGGGAAAAGGGTGGGGAGAGTGTAAGGCTGACAAAGCACGGATCATGAGCTTTTTATTGTTTGTTTTTTGTTTGATCCTTGGTTCTTCAAGATATAAAAGGAAAAACAAAAAGTTCTGAAACCACAACTCAGTTACTCTCTTCAGACAAAAAAATAAATATATGCTACATTATTCTGAAATAGTTATCTTCAGATCTGTCAGATGTGCGTGTCTAATGAGCTATCATTATTACCCCAATTATAAAGATGGAGAATTGCATCACCGAGAGACAAAAGAATATCCCTAAGGTTACAAATCAAGTAACTGACTAATTTTGAACACAGGTCTCCTGACTGCTAGCCTAGTATTCCTTCCGTAACACAATTAAGTGACCTTACAAGGAATAGAATCAGAAATGGTGTATCAATGGTCAGGACAACTAATTCTCTCTGATTAAATGTTTATGAATGTAAACTATTCTAGGAGGAAAGAAGGAAGAGCAGGAGGAACAGGGAAGGAAGAACTATGTGAGAGGACCAACGGCAAAACTGGAAAGACAACTCCAGGTTGTTGATTTCTTTCCAGTTCTATATTCTAAAGAAAAAAGAAAAAAAAAAAAAGATTATAGATTAAACTCCCAAAACACTGCTTTGATAATGTCATCCCTTTATCAAAAACCTTCAATGGCTATATTTTAAACTCCTATAATTTGGCCCCAACCAATGGCCTCTCAAAGATGTCTATATTCTGATTCCCATAACCTATAAATGGTAAATGGCAAAGAAGTAAGGTAGTAGATAGTATTAAGGTTACTCATCATCAGACTTTTAAAAAAGGGAGATTATCTGCACAGTATAATCACAAGGGTCCCTAAAAGCAGAAGAGCTCAGAGGCAGTAGTCAGTGTCAGAATGATGTGACATGAGAAAGCCTCAATTGCCCACTGCTGGCTTTGAAGATGGAAGGGGGGCCATGAGCCAAGGTAGTGGGCAGCCTCTAGAAGATGAAAAAGGCAAGAAAATAGTCTTCCCTAGAGCCTCAAGAAAGGAACAACTTAATTTTAGTCCAGTGAGATCCATTTTGGATTTCTGATCTCCAGGACTATAAAATAATAAATATGTGTTGTTTTAAGACACTAGTTTTGGTAATTTATTGTAGCAGCTATAGTAAACTAATATACTACCTTCCTGCTTTATCTCATGTTATCCCTAATAACATGCTACATTCCAACCAAAGAATAACACTCACTATGACTGAGCACATTTTGTTTCTTCCTGCCTATTGCTTTGCTCTCATTATTTTGCAAGCGCTGACACCTGCCAGTTTGCACATCTCAAGATATCACATCATTCTCCAAGGATATACTCAAATATCACCTCTGCTATGAACTCTCCCCTAAATACCCTCAAGTGTGTATAATAATCTGACTCTTCCCCTATACTTCTACAGCATTTATTGCATCTGTGCTACTTTTGTAGTGCTCATTAACAAAGAGCTAAACCTGTCTCTTCCTCTAACCTTACTGTGACCACCTAAACACCTATTTAACACTTAATGCATGTTTAACATACATTAGAAAAAGAGACTTAAAGGATTTTAATATGTAATAAAGTTCTAAAAATAAAGGAAGCGCTACCAGAGGATAGGAGAACAAATTTTGCTTACTCTTCTTCCCCACTCAAGTGAAAAGAATAATACATAGAAAAGGCAAAGAAAGGCACCACAGGTGGAAGGAAGGAACTGTGCAGAGACATGCAAGGAGTGTGGCAGTCACGGACAGTTCAGTGTGGTTACACCAAATAAAGTGAGGATTTAGGGGAGTATTACGGGCCTAACTCTGCCACCATCCCCCCCAAATTCACATTCAAGTTCTAACCTCTACTACCTTAGAATGTGACTGTATTTGGAGATAAGGTCTTAAAAGAGGTAATTAAGTTAAAATAAGGCCAGCAGGGTAAGCCTTAATCTGAGTGATGTCTTTATAAGAGGAAATTTGGACACACACACAGAGGGAAGACCATGAGCAGACAGAGAAGACAGCCATCTACGAACCAAGGAGTGAGGCCCTAGAAGAAACCAACCCTGCCGACACCTTGATCTTGGAATTCTAGCTTCCAGAATTTCAAGAAAACAAATTCCTGTGGTACTCTGCTACAGCCAGTCTGGGGTAGTGCTTTGTTCTGGCAGCCTTAGCAAACTAATTCAGGGAGTAAGTCTAGAAAGAAAGGCTGGGTTTCAGTTTCCTAATCAACATTTTGAGTCTATAATTCAACTATCAAGGACATGTCATACTTATTCCTACATTCCCCCACTGCACATATTATCTTGCACCAAGTAGGCAGTCAGTAAATATTTGTGGGGGAAAAAAAAAAAACCCCACAAAAAAAGCATAAGCCTCAGGTTACTTTGTCCAAATGTGTGCTTAACAAGACTGATTCTACATAGAGTTCTCATCAATAAGGATGTGATTTATGTAACATATATATTTTAAAATAATTCTAGAAGGCATTCTGAAATTTGAAAAAAAAGAACATCGATACTTTTTTCCCTTTACCAATAAACATTAAGTGCCCCAGTTATATAAATCATGCAGAAAGCCCTAATTAAGAAATTATAAAAGGAAAACAACAAAATTTCAAAATAGATCATCTAAACTTCGATAGTGACAAATTTAGGACCTAAATCTGGGAGCGCTCTGTATTTTTTGCAAGCTGTTCTCACAGCCTGGAATGCTTTGTCTGCTCCTGATCCTCCTCTCCTCTAAGACTCCTTAATCTTTCTCTCCTTTTGAAGCTTTCCCCACTGACTCAAATTTGGTGGTCTTGCCCTTCCCTATACTGTTACACTTAGCAGTTGGATATATACCATTTTTAATCAATTCTAAGACACATATTTTTTCACATTTTAACATCTTTGACAACAGGATGCATTTTACCATACTGCATATTATAAGATGCACATGCATGAGCATAAAGTTTCAGTACCAAAACTTGCACAGGGTGGTTAGCAGTGTGGGGAAAAATCCCAGATACAAGAATAGCTAGCTCTATGTAAGTGAAAAGTTGGCTTATGAATCCAGCAACAATGATTTTCGGTTCTTTTAAAAAATGCTGTATCTTCATAGTGCTTGATGACACAGTAGTTTAAGAATGGAAAGGCATCAAGATGAGTGGGTCAAGAAATTATTAGAAAGAAATGGACTGTAAATACAAACTTTTAGGAAAACCGTAACCAATTTATTTCACCTACATTTTCCTTATGTAAGAAACGATATATGATTAAAAAATTGTCAAAGTCTAAAAGAGTCCTTTCAATAATTTTAAAATTTAAAATTATAAAAAGAATTGTGTGAAAGTTAAAATTTTTTCTTTCTTAGTGATACATAAAATGATATAATTATTCCACAATATCAATGGCATTTTCAATTCAATGAAACCCAAAGACTTTAGTGCCAACTCTCACAATTAACTTTAACTAAGTAAGTACAACTTTTGGGGGGCCTTAGTTATCTTACCTATAAAACAAGAGGGCTAGACTACATTATGTTACAGGTCCCCTCAATGCTAACATTCCACTTTTTAAAAAAGACTTCTATACTTCTATCTCTTGGACAAGTTCAAGTTTTAGTCCCTAGTCCTTAAAGTTCAAGGGCTATTAGAATCCTAGCTCAGACCTTAGAAGGTAGGAATAAAAACATTCCTGTGGGTACTTTTACTTAAACATAATTAAACATAATAAACCACTTTAAACTATAGTTATGACTATAACACATTTAAATACAGGGAACATGAGGGGGTTACAGGGACAAGGGCAAAAGAGACTCGTCCACAAGTTGGTAGTATAACATTACAGCAGTTGTTTCAAATGTCACCATGCTACTTACATAATTATTTATAGAATTAACCCATACAGCCGACTCTCAATTATGTAGGTTAGTTATTCAAGCTTTGGTTCTATTTTTTTCTCTTCCACTATTATCTTGTGACTACTTAACTACTTATTAACTCATTTTATATTGAAGAAAAGTAATTTAAAATTTTATTATTTAGTATAAACCTTGGTAAATTAAAAGATTTAGCTGGAGAACAGGCTTAAGCTATAAACAAAAACTAAGGTTTTTTATTATCTGAATTTGATTCTATCTATGGTATTCTAATACTACAGAAAATTGAGAACAGCCAATAATTTTTCATACTGGTCTATGGTAATGTGAATAAAGTAAAAGCTAGAATGTTAAAATGTTTTACCAATTTAACTTCCCATTTTGGCAGGTAGAGAAGTAGGAATATTTATTTAAAAAATAAAAAGTATTTTAAGTCTTTTCAAAATTTTCATGTCCTAATTTCAAAAACATCCAAAAAAAGTTCTCTAAAAAGATAATACTACAGTGTTTAATACACAGCATAAGTTATAGTTTCCAGCCCTCCTCTATACCCCTTTGGGCATAAGTCCTTTTCAACAGTAGAAGGATAATACCTTAGATGGAATCAAATTCAGATAACCAAACTTTGGCTTCAAAACATTTATAAAAATGAATGGGGAGAATGCCATGTAAGGTGCCATTTAAAGATTTCTTTAGAATAGCTATCAGCAACATCTCAATACTGATTATCAGCAGTGTGAGAAAGCCATGGTCACAGCTTTGAATTAAGGCACAGTACAAGAGAACAAAAGGGCAAATGAACAAGCAAGCAGAAAAGGAGATGGGCAAAAGGAAGTAAGAAAAAGGAAAGCCACAATAATGAGACATGGAGAGTGCCCCAACAATTGGTTCAGATGATCATTTACTGACCCCAATCCCAGAGGATAAATTTGAGAGGTCTAGCTGTCTCCCATGAATGGTAATGTGATGACCCAGGAATGGGCAGGGACTAAGTGAGTATCCTGAATCGACATAGACCTGGCTCCTATTCAGACAGGACAAAAAAGTTAACATGGCAGACTGATGTTGCATTCTTGAAAGATGCTATATAGATCCACTGAATAGTGAAAACCTTGTAGTAGATTAAATTTACAGTCAAGAGAAAGACTGAGAAGGCAGGGAGACATATCTGTATTTACTCCTCTTCCCAGCATGACTGGAAAAACTAGAGAGACACTATTGATGAAGTAGAAAGGTAAGACCAGACTAGTCTGAAATAAAAAATCAGGGGGATGCTCGAGGTTTGAAATAATAAAACAGGGGGATGCTAGAGGTCTGAAACTTCCCAAATTAACCTTGATAACTTAACTCTGGTATTACTATGATAGTCAGTGACAATGGCTATCCATTGGACCTAAGAAAAATTGTAAACTTAGCATTTATTGTCATTCTACCTCTTGCTTAATTTCTCTAGTCCCTGATTCACTTTTTCCTATGCTTTTAGCTATTTAAAATTCTGTATCACACCCAAGCTTGTCCTCCCACATCAGCATTGTTCCTTGTTTATTACTTTATAGAGTATTAGTCCTTGCCTACCTGTCCCTCTCAGCAACAGACAATAGATATGTACTTCTGACCTTCACACCGCAGACTCAGACCCACTGGTTTAAGAATCGAGTCACTCTTGTTCCAGGCAGGCAATAAATTTTGGTATGACTCATCACCTGCAGAATCAGAAATACAGTCTTGGTGCTTTAAGCCTAGTATCTAGTACGCCTAGGCAATCAATCGCTGTGGCTTTTCCTTAGCAGCTCAGCCTCCTGTCAATCTACACAAAAGACTTTCTGCATAAGGTTGCTGATGAACTAATATCCTGTCCCAAATCTAGACCCTATTGCAAACTTATACCTCCCCACATTCTAACCCCAAATTCATCACAACAGAAAGTCTAAATTTGAATATATTTATACTGCTGGCTACCCACTCCAACAGCCAGGCCTACAGCTGAGTCACTCTTTTCCTCCCTAGCACTCCAACCCAAAGCCCAGCATGCCTAGAAGTAATTTTTGGTACAAATGATTAAATGAATTCAAATCAAAGCGTGGGTGAGATTTAATTCTCCCAAAAGGTATGTTTCTATCTTTAACCAAGCATTTTAACACAAATAAATTTCTAATTTTTAGATAAGTTTTTTTTCCCCTGATGGAAGGTAGGGTATACACTCTGGTTCTCTTTGCCAACCCCACCATTTTCCCTCCTTACTATTGTCACTAAAAAGCAAATGAATTAAATAAATTAACATTATGCACTATATCACTGCTCCTACTCCATGTGCCCCAACCATCTGCCACATACCACATCTCATGGGACTCACTAAAATACTGCCAGGGACAGAGTAAACACATCAGGAATCTCTGAAGTTTCAGACAAGAATCCTTTCTTTTAATGACTATGTAGGCCCAGAAATGTTTATACCTTTCTTTACTTTCGAGAAAAGGGATCAGAAATTAAATGCTGCTGGTTTGAATGTAGATTCAGAGGGGAAAAAATATTATGCAACAAATCTAACAAAACTGGGTTAAAAAACAGAAACAAAAACAATGAACAATGGAATCTAGTTAATGTTCCCTCTTTCTGAGTGAATCACAGATCTAGTCATTATCCACTAATGAAATGAAAAACAAACAGAGCAATATAATTCAATCAAATCCTACTCGAAGTGTCCCAAGTGACTACATTAGAATATATAGTATGTGGAAGGTGAGTCTATAAATCCCCACTCAAGACAGTCAATAAAACGTTAGTTCAAACATTTTAATAAAAGTATCAAATAGAAGTCTGTTAACATGAGCTAGAACTATTAACAAAAGATACCATGAAAATAGGAAGTAAAATAGCAATAGAAAAATTAAAGTATATGGGAAGTCTATACTTTTCACTCAATTATTTTCTGTAAACCTAAAATTGCTCAAAAATATTTTTATTAGAAATAATAGAAAGAGCATAGAAAATAGAAATTAAGAACATAGACTAATTTAATGGAAGTGGGGGATTATGATCTCTTATTTATTTCTATGGCCTCACCAACATGAAACTGTATCAACCAGTTTAGCCCTCAGGGATTAAGTCCTCTTTTGAAGCCACTGTCTAGATCACTCATTAGACAATCAAATTCAGTGTTAGTGTTAGGACATCTCTTATATGGTTATTTTATATTAATTATTCTTCAGATTTGTATGTGAATATCAAGTCTCACGGTTACATCCTATCTCTCCAAATAAAATATAAACAACTTTAGAGCAGAGAAAAAAGCTGGCATGCCGCGCACATTGCCTTTAACATAGTAGTGATAATAACAACATATGAGGTCTCTCCAGAAAAAATCCAACCATTGTTAATATAACGAGAATGGTTTGCACGACATCGATGTAACCTGGCAACCAAGGAGAGTGGACTAAAATGCGCATGCGTGAACAATGATGCCCTCACTGTACTAGTCAGTGGGGAAGGTAGACACCGTTGAGTGAACATGTGTACTGTGAGGCCGTCACATTCAAAATGACTGAGCGAGTAGAGCAATGAATCCACAGCAAATTTTACGTTAAGCTTCAACATTCCTCTGCAGAAACTATTCAGATGATTCAGAAGGCTGCAGCTATGGGCAACTGGTGACTAGCAGCTTAATCATGACAATGTGGCTGCTCATGCATCAGGTCTCATGAGTTTTTTTGTGAAACATCAAATCACCCAGGTGACTCAGCCCCCCTACAGCCCAGATTTGGCACCCTGCAACTTTTGACTTTTCCCAAAACTAAAATCACCTTTGAAAGGGCAGAGATTTCAGATGGTCAATGAGGTTCTGGAAAATACAAAGGGGCAGCCAATGGTGATTAGGAAAACTGTGTGAGGTCCCCAGGTGCCTACTTTGAAGGGGACTGAGGCGTCATTGTCCTATGTGCAATGTTTCCTGTATCTTGTATCTTCTTCAGTAAATGTCTCTGTTTTTCTTATTACATGGCTGGATACCTTTTAGACACACCTCATATATCTAGCTATTTGTAATTTAGTTTATCAAACTCTACGTGCTCAATATTTGCTATTTAATTGCAAAGTGATGCGTTATCAACTATTAATGAGGTCCCTAAGGGTAGGATATGAAGGCCTTTACTCTCTTTATATTTCATATAATTTGTTTTTAGTGGATTATGAATTTTCTCTTTCAATTTTGGATTGTCTACGTAAAAATGGAGAGCACAAGCAGAAGGAATGGGTGGTGTTCTTTACTCTTCTCTTTTCCATGGTCATACATTGTTATACATGGTATACAGTCCATAACAAAAAGAAACTCTTACCTAATTATTTATTCCCATCTACACACAAATTAAGGCCAGGCATGGCCAGTGAAGGCACCAGATGCCAGTGTCTATCAACATCAGTGTTATATTTCTGGTGTCCTTCTAAGCCTCCTACCAGTAAGCTTGTTGATCGGTAAAGGCACAGGGGCTACGGAAGTTTTATTTTGATAATAGTAATTCCTTTGTTTTTGTACCAAGATCTCAGAGGGTTAAAAGAGGTCATGCCAATATTCTTTCCTGTATCAATTACCAACTTAAGTCTCTGGGCATCCCATACCATGGCTTTATAGGATTAAGTGTGATCTACAAAGACTCATCAAGAGTTGCAGCTCTAGGCCCTGCCTGGTGTGGTTCAATGGATTGAGCACTGGCCTACAAACCAAAGGATCGCTGGTTCAATTCCCAGTCAGGGCACATGCCTCAGTTGAGAGCCAGATCCCCAGTTGGGGGCATGTAAGAGCCAATCCACACTGATTTTTCTCTCCCTCTTTTTCTCCCTCCCTTCCCCTCTCTCTAAAAATAAGTAAATAAATAAATAAAATCTTTTTAAACAAAAGAGTTGCAGTTCTAGGACTTCAGTAAGGACCTAGCTATGCTCTCTATCTTTTATTAGTCAGTTTTAGAGGTTCAAGCATCACAGGAAACTGCTTCACATGCCAATGGCTGCCACACCCTGCTCTACAGCATACTTCTCTACCTATTAGGAGTATTAGACAAACCTCCTTATGTCTAGCCATTGTCAACAAAGAAACAGGCCAGCTGGGAAAAGAGCCAAAAATCTTCAGTTGAAAAGTTTTCAAGGCAAGCAGACACTCTGGTTTAGCCTTAAATAAAGTATGTTTGGAATAATATAAATAATGAATTATGTGTTAATAGTCACCAAAGGACTATTAATGTTATTAGGTTTGTGACATTTTTTAAGTAACATTATTATTACATCGTCTAAAACCCAAAGCACCTAAGACCAAAGTTTAAAGTTGGATCCGCTTCAACATTCTCAATCCATATCATTCCTCCTTTATTTCATCCTCATCCTTCAACATAGACTCACTCCCTACATCAAAAACCTCCGAAGATATCCAAAAAATACCCAAGCACTAGCTGTCTTTATCTTAAAACACTACATACTCCATTTCCTGCCATTCCCAGCTTTTAGTCATACTAGTGTCTTCTTTGGCTATAATACTATGCTCCTCAAAATACTGAGTAGTTGTCTAAATTCTTTTGAACCTACTCTAGTGTTAAGACCTGAAAAAAATAAGTTACTCACCAGCACCCCTGCCCCCTCAATAAAAAAGCCATATTCCTACACTACCACACAGAATCCAAGTTCTAGCAGCAATGATGTTTTGAAAGCACCAGAGGCCACACTAAAAAGAGCTCTAACTCTGCCCTATCGCCTTCATCCATTCAGTGAATATTTAATGTCCTACCATGTGTAAAAGGCTCTGTGTGCCATGCCCTTCTTTGCAGGAAACTGTTCTCTCTCCTATCTGTACCTGTGCTCTCTACCCCCTAAGGTAGTCAGTCCCTTTCCCAACTCCTAGGAATTCTGCTTCCTTCTGACTAAAACCTTCTCTTAATACTTGGATCCTTAATAAATTCTCTATATTCATCCAATTCTCCCATTATTGGTATTTCTGAATCTAATTTAAGTCTAAAATGTCTGCAGAACAGTGTTTTCCAATTATGCACTGACAGCCATTTCTAGCTACCACACTTACTTTCTTATACATTTAAGTATGGGTATTACCCTTGAGCAGTGGTTCTCACTTTATGTGCATCAGAATCACTTGAAAAACTTCTATATATACACACTGTTGAGCTAGAGTTTGCATTTCTAATACAACTGATGCTCATGCTGCTAGGCCAGGAACCATCCCCTTTGAGAATCTGATGAAAGCTATGAAAAGCTGTACATACACATAAAAATTTTCATGCATTTTCAAGGAATTCAGAAATGCTCACTCGTAGATACTTTCTGCTCTCTGTTTCTTTCTGTGGAAAGTTTGGAACACAGTGTTTCCCGATTTGACCATTAGAAGTACTGATACTGGTAGGTGTGCGTGCAAACACCTCCTAGGAGGAGGAACTGCTTGGTATTGGAAAGTCAGTTCTATCCAATGAGCTGATCTCTTTGGTTTCATGTGTCCTCTTTCCCATGCATGTGATTATTTTCCATACTTCTCGTTTAACTCTTAGAAACAAAAGACTCATTACTTAGTATTTAAAAGGCTCTTCAGAATTACTCAAACAAAACTCTATTTTATAGGTGAGGAAGTGGTCTGGTAGAAAGAACATAAATATTGGGTTAAAACAGAATTAGACTGTAATCCTGATTCTGCCCTTCCTAAAAGTATGACCACCAAAGCTTTAATTTCCACACTTACAAAACTGGAGATCTTATAGGGAAATCTTTTTTTTCTCCCTTTCAGGCAAAGGTTATGTAAACCCACTATAAGGAATGAAAGGGGAGTGGTTCTTATTTACAGTAAGGAATTTAAATGATGAATGTTTAATTAAGAAAATGAAAAGATTAAACTAAATAATTTGTAAGAGGCCTTCAAAAATCTAAGTTTGTATTTATGAACTCCAACTAGCCAGCATGTAATTATTCACTTATATTTTCTATACAGACTCAACAATCACTTATACTTTAATTTAACTCAGCATAAGCTACTTAAAAAATCATACATTCCTTTATTTTACTCTTCCCTTCTCTACTTCTTTTGCTCTACTGTGTCTAAAAATATCTGAACATTGATGGAAAAATAAAATAAATATGAACAATAATAAATTATTGTTCCCTCAAATAGGCCTGTGCAAAATACATCTTGTCAATATAGAAAAGCCCCTTTGTAGAAGCTTCCCTCTGTATTTTCTAAACAGCCAGCCAGTATTCACTAAATTCATCTTTAATATATTCACTCAGGACGTGGCTATTACAGATATCACTGAATTCTGTATGTTTTATCTTTTAAAGATCTACTATCTTTATAGATGTTCTTTTCTCAATCTACAATCTGATGAGTTTATTGCAGGAACCCTTCCATTGGCTATAAACGAGTGAATGTTTGAATGTGCACATATGTCTATAAAATTACTCTCCCAATCCAAAGTTTTATGAATCTACAAATTATCTAAGCTTCAAGCAATTTCCACCACACATACCTCTTGTAGAAGGCGTGGATCCAGGCAGTCACCATCATCATTAAACATGGACTCCCAGCTCTCCTCTGTAGCAGCACTTTCCTCCATGTGAGAAGTTACATTAGCTTTTGGTTCCACGGATGTCTCTATAGAAACTGATTCTATACCAGGAAAGGATATACCAAATTCTATATTCTCTGAGTCATCTTCCTTTTTTGTTTTGAACTCTTCAGCAATTTTCAGTTCTTGCAATGCCTCTGTTATATCACCAGTACAATCTAGATCATTGCCCAAAGCACTATCTGAAAGTACTTTTGTCCCATTTAACATATTGAGCTCAGAGTCCAAAAAGGTGTTACAATTACTACCAGCAATCTTCTTTACAGGCAGGGATGAAGCACAATCTGATGAGTTCTCTATCAACTTTGCTGTTGACTCGGTGAAACTAGATAAAATACTCTCAGAGTAAATATCTGAGCAAGCAGTCAGGTTGCTGTAATTTCCAGTGCCATTCCCACTTCTAGCTCCAGGAACAGGGGCTGTATCTGTATTCATTTCTAAATATTTTGAGCAACTACCTCTGTTGCTATAGGCCTCATCAGCTATTCTTACTGCAACGACACAAGGGCTGTCTACAGTTATTTGATTAGATATGATATCTGTGAAGTCCATCATACATGTTTTATTTATAATGTCACCTACAGTCTTAAATCCATTACCTGTGTCTGTTTCATGAACAAGGGTAGCTGATTCAGAGGGTTCATACTTTACACATAACTCATCAGCAGTGCTGTCATTCTCCTTACACTCTCTAATCATTGTTGAATCAAAAATGCCATTTGTGCTCTCTAATTTGTTAACTGAAGTCATTTTATGAGAGATGTGACCCATTGTCTCAGGAATGGAATCTATACCTCTCTGACCCACGATTAAATTTGTACTGCTGGCTATATCACTAACATTCTCAGCTTCAAAGTCTACACAAGTTTGATCAGTGACACCATCTGGACTTCCAGGATGAGGAACAGTGATGATGCCTCCACTGCTGAGCTTCAACATTCCACCTGATGTCTGCGTGCCTTGCTGCACGATTCCAGAATCAGAGCTTAGTTTTACTGGTGCACCCACACTCTCAGGTCTCAGAACAGAACCATAAACTCCAGGAAACTGAGATTGCATCTCTACAGCTGAGACTGCATCAGTTTCAATCCTGCTTCCTAAATCTCTGTTTTCAAATATTTCCCCATTTAGTTCGAGCCTATTGGAATCACAGAATTCCACATTTTGGAATGGCTTATTGAGAATTGAAGCCTCACCAATTTCTGAGCAAGATTGAGATAGAAGCAATCTCTCACCTTCTGTCACATCTGTAGTTTCGACCTCCAAACACTCCACCTTCTTTGGTTTAAAATGTTTTTGTAAAGGTACACTAGGTACAATCCCAGAATTTAGGACTCCTTGCTGAAGTTCTTGGGATAATATTTCTTTGGGTTCTGTGACTCCCCTCTTAGTACAAACGCTATCTTTATTGTTTTCTTGAAGGCATGTGTCTTTTCTTAATTTTGTTGAAGATTTCTTTCCTTCTCTACGAGTATGCTCCTTTTTATCAGGATAAATACTTAGTCTTTGAGCCTTAGGTTTGTCACTAAAGATCTCCTTTTGGGAGAGACAATCTTCTTTTTGTTCTTCTTTCACCGTAGAGTTAGGTGGGCCACAATTTCTTTCCTTATCTCCTGTCTTGAGTAGTACTACACCTCTTCGAGCTTTGGGTACATAAAGTGCCATGTCAGGCCTTCTGGCTCGAACTCTGCATCTTGCTGCTGCTTGCTGCATGGCACCACCTCAGTCTGCAAGAAAGACAGACTAATTTAATTACCAGAAACTAATTACAATGTATTGAACCAAGAGATTTTTAAAGAGTAAGTAGAGGGCCTACTAATCCATCCTATAGACCCTGAAGTTGAAGGGAAGAAAATATGCCATAAAATAATTCATGAAATCGGGTAGGCAACTAATAAAAGTAGATTCCAAAATAACTCATGAGCCCATGAATGTTATTCATATATCCTCTTTCTTCATATTCCCCAAATCATTTACCTCTACCTCCCAAGAGCCATTTTTTAAACACGTAGCCTTGTCTTAGGCTGAATTATAACAGATTATTAGAACAAGTACTCAAAACCATAACCATCTCCATGTTCTAGGAGCTCAGAATTTACATTGAAGAGTAAATTACAAATACATTTATTCAACATATACACATAAATATAATTTTGTAAAATTTTTAAAGTATATTATGTTGTTACATTAGTCCCAATTTTTTTCCCTTTGTTCCCCTTTGCCTAGTAGCCCCCCTTTCCTCCAGCAATCCCACCCCCCCTTAGTTCATGTCCATGGTCATGCATGTAAGTTCTTTGGCTTCACCCTTTCCTATATCATTCTTAGCTTCCCCTGTCTATTGTGTACCTGCCAATTATGCTTCTTAGTCCCTGCACCATTTCCCCACTTCTCCCCCTCCCCCCTCCCAGCTGATAATCCCCCAAATGATCCCCCTACTTATGGTTCTGCTCCTATTCTAGTTTGCTTAGTTGGATTTTGTTTTTATTTTTTAGATTCAGTTGTTGATAGCCGTGAGTTTGTTGTCATTTTAATGTTCATAATTTTGATCTTCTTTTTCTTAAGTAAGTTCCTTGACATTTCATATAATAATGGCTTGGTGATGATGAACTCCTTTAGCTTTACCTTGTCTGGGAAGCACTTTATCTGCCCTTCCATTCTAAATGATAGCTTTGCTATATAGAGTAATCTTGGTTTTAAGTCTTTGCTTTTTATCACCTTGAATACGTCCTGCCAGCCCCTTCTTGCCTGCAAAGTTTCTTTTGAGAAATCAGCTGATAGTCTTATAGGCACCCCTTTGTAGGTAACTCTCTGCTTCTCTCTTGTTGCTTTTAAGATTCTCTTATCTTCACCTTTGGCATTTTAATGATGCTGTGTCTTAGTGTGGTCCTCTTTGGGTCTAGCTTGTTTGGGACTGTCTGTGTTTCCTGGACTTGTATATCTATTTCCTTAGCAAA
This sequence comes from Furipterus horrens, assembly GCF_987537825.1. Lineage (NCBI taxonomy): Eukaryota > Metazoa > Chordata > Mammalia > Chiroptera > Furipteridae > Furipterus > Furipterus horrens. The sequence continues at coordinate 134,800,083 of NW_028327175.1, forward strand.
ATTTGGGGCGTTTTCCTTCATTATTTTCTCACATAAGCTTTCAATTTCTTGCTCTCCCTCTTCTTTCTGGCATCCCTATGGTTCAGATGTTGGCAGATTTAAAATTGACCCAGAGATTCTTAAGCCTCTCTTCATTTTTTTAAATTCTTGTTTCTTCATTCTGTACTGGGTAACTGTTTTTTTCTTCCTTATGTTCCAAATCATTGATTTGAACACAGGTTTCCTTCCCTTCATCATTGGTTTTGTGTGGATTTTCCTTCATTTTACTTAGGATAGCCTTCACGTCTTCCCTTATGCGTTTGCCATACTTAAGCATATCTTCAAGCCTGTGAGCATCTTTATCACCAGTGTTTGGAATTTTACGTCTGTTAGGTTGGCCATCTCCTCGTCGCTTAGTTTTCCCACTGGAACCTTGATTCATTCCCCCTTTGGGCCATACTTCTCTGTCTCTTCATCTTGACAAGCTCCTGTGTTTGCCTCTTTGTCTTAGGCAGGGCTGTTGCAACTGTTACATTGTAAGGGGTGGAGTGTTAGGTATTCATCAGTGTGGGGTGTTGTGGCGCTCTATGTGGGGGAGAGGTCTGAAAGGAAACAATGCCACTTGCTCAGCACTCACCCCTTTTCCAGGCACTTCTCCCACTTCCATATGGGCCTGGCGCCTCTCTAGCTGTTGCCCTGGCTGTCGTTCCCAGAGTAGGTGGGTCTGTAGACGCTCTAGGATGGGGGGCCCTTTAAACAAGTGGACTCTGCTGGGAGACGGACAGTTTCTTCCTCCGCCACAATCCCCACTGGTTTGCAGTCAGAAGCAATGAGGCTTGATTTTCCCCCGGTGCTGGGACTGTGAGCTGCGCGGTCTGGTCTGGTGCTGGGTTCGCTCCCCAGGTGTCCCCCCTGACTTTTTAAAATGTGTGACTGTGCTTTCTGCTGGCCTGCCACTGCCACCGCCACCACACTGCGTCCTCTCTGCCCCAGCTCCGCCCCTCCTACCGGTCTGGATGAGTATTTCTTTGTTATATTTGTTTGTTGGACTTCCATGCAGCTTGATTTTCTGGAACTTCTGGTTGTCTCTAGTTTTGAGGTAGTTGTATTCCTTCTTAGTTGTGGAGGGAGACACAGTGTGTGTGTCTAGGCCTCCATCTTGGCCGGAAGTTCAGTTTTTAAAAAGTAACCTGAATGGGAATAACTTGAATGTGGGCTAGAAAATAAGATGAATAATCAGGGACTGCTTTAGAACTATGATTTTTAGGAAGAAACAAGTAATTGGAGAGAGAAAGCCATTATTCTATTTATACTGTTTAATCAAGTGACCCACTATAAATGTTTCTTTCTTCCAGCAGCAATAAAACAAGTCTGGGTAGGATGAAGGAGGATGGAGGCCAAGGAATGTGATGAGACAACTCACACTAGTAACTCCCTGACAAGCTCCACCATAAGTACTGAATGGAATTTAACAAAGGGAAAATTTTAACCAAGGTTAAGTAAACTTTCATCTACTCTATACAAAATAAGGAAATGTGCTACACAATTTCATACTGAGTTATTCTTTTAATCTTCAAAATAAGTGAACTGGGTATTAGTTTGTCCTGAGCAAAAAGAATAAGAAGGTTTGATACTTTTATCAAATCTAACATTAAGTATTCCAATTTTGTCAGATGAGCCTGTAATTTCCTGTATAACCTATTTTCCTCCCCAATACTGGCTCCAGTTTACAATCAGGTAGTTATCATGTCTCCCTAGCCTCCTACATTCTAGAAAGTTTCCACAGCTTTTCATGGTCTTTTATGACACTGACATTTTATGAGTCTAGCTCCTTCTCTTCCCCCTTTCTAATTGAACAGCTCTCATTTAATGTAGAACAGAGGTGGTCATGTGTCCTTATCAAGGCGTCACACCTGGAGGAACATAATATCTACCTCTCCTTCAGTGACGATGTTAATTTTGACCACCTGGTCAAGGTACTGTCTAATTTCTCTACTGTATAACTACTGTGTATTTCTTCCCTTGCAATTAATAAACAGTCTGTGGTGTAACACTTAAAAAGCATATAAATATGTTAGAGTATGGGAAAAAAACATTTTGTGGAAAATACGTAGACAATATATTTCTTAGCTGTTTTCAACTTACATTTGTTTGAACTATGAAATATTCTGTAGAATAATGAAATGTCTCAAATGAGGTATATATTGAGTTCTGACCCTGACATCCCGTTCAAATGACTTGCAAAACTATGCAATAGAAAAATATTTATGTGAAGTATATATTAAAATGCCCATGTAAACATCCCAAATACAAGGTTCAACAGTAGCATTTCTATTCAAGATGACATGTGCAGCACACAAATATACCATCCCACACTCAAGATGGGCCCACATTTATATGGGTATTCATTTTATAATAAATGCGGCACTTCACATCAATGGAAAAATATGGAATATCCAATGTCAGGAAAACTGCCTGGCTTGGTTGGCAGTACTTTACTGAGGATTGTGTGTATATTCACGTAAAATCAGTCTACCATTTTTCTTCCTAGTACTGGCAATTACATGATTGGGTTATCAAGGTTACTCTAAGACACGTCATATAAGTTAAAAATTTATGTATAAGGCTGGGCTTACTTCTCCTTAAATGTTTGGTATAACTAACCTGTAGCACTGTCTGGGAATGGTAATTTTTGGTGAAAATGTTTAAAAATTATAATGTTAAAGGTCTATTGAAGTTTCCTTTTCTTCTTGAGTCAGTTTCACAAATTGCTCTAAGAAATTTGTCTTTTGACGTAAATTTTAAAGTGCACTGATATGAATTGATTATAGTATTTTCTTAGCATTTTAACATGAGTGCTTGTCTAAACATCTAAAGTTAATCGTTATTGGTACCTGTCTCCTAGACAACTGTACAATGTATCTACTTCACAATCCTTTTCATGCATGCTCTTAGTTTTAATCTTTTAATAAATGTTCCCATCCTTTAATAAATTTTTATTTCTCTTGACCCTGTTAAAAAATCTGTTGTCAATTTGTCATTGCTTTTTGCAAGTATCTCTCTTTTCTTTCTGATGATTCTCAAGAAATTCTCTTAAGAATTTGGTGTTTTCAAGTGTCTACTTTGTGCTTAAGTGTGCGTTTAGCATTATTTTTCTACTAGGGCAACGCTATTTTGAGTATTTTAGCTCTGAGTCTTTTACCAGTTCTAGTTATTCAGGGCAGTATCTTCAGATTCATCTTCAAAACCACCAGCTTCCTCTTCATATCTGTCTATTCTGTATTTTATCCTAGCCATTCCGTTTTTAAACTTTAGTGACTAAGGTCCTATTTGTCCCACACCCTACCCCTGGTCTCTTCGGTCTCATAATTTTTTAACAGCTTTGTTGTTCTTCTTATATTTGTTTCTTTTTCATCTTTAATCACTTAACATTTGTTTTATTATTTAATATTTATTATTCTAATTGTGGTATTTATTTTTAAATTAATTTTATAATTAGGTTTAATTTTTTATTATACTTAATACTAAGTATTATTTAATAGTTCTGTCTAAAGTTCTTGAGAATTTAATTCAGCTCTTGTGCCTCTGGCTTTTGTTTTAGGTAGTGTCTTTTCTTTCTTTCTTCCTTTTTTTTTTTTGTAACTTTTGAGTAGTGAGCCAAACTTCAGTGGGGATTTATCAGCAGCAATGGGAACTCCACACAGACAAACAAGTGTTCCCCTCTGGAGTGGTTCTTCATTAATGTTCATTTTTAGCTTTGAGGTTTTCTGGATCATGCAGTAAGTATAAATACGAAACTCAAGCTCACATGAGAGTAAAACAATAGCTATAAAATGTCAGGAAACTTTCTCCTTCACTCAGAGCCCCTGAGAAAACAGACAAGCTTTCCTATTTTCTTTCTGTAACTGAATGATGGTACAATGTTTTGAGATTTAAGGTCTGGGAGGTGAACTCAGTTTCCAACTCCTCTCTCCCAGGCCCAATACCTGCATTCCTATATCACACATGGTTATTAAATCTAAGCCTCTTAGTTACCAAGAATAGCAACCTTAGTAAAATAAAAAATAAACAAAAACTGTAAACAATCTAAAGGAGTAATTTCTTAAAATTACAGCTCATCCATAAATGGATCAATATCCAAAACATAATGCGAAGTGAAAAAAATTAAAATCCAAATATATATTTTTTGCACAAAAGTGTGTGTGTGTGTGAGTGTACAGTCAAGTAAGGGCTGTAGTTTCTGAGTTAGAATCCTAGCCCCAGACTTGACTAGCTCTGACCTCAGACATATTACTTAACTTTATTGTGGCAAAAGTTACCGCTCTAAGCCTTAGTTTACTCAAAGCATAAAAGAAGAATAAAAAATTTGTCACAGGCACACTAAATAGATTAAATAAAATAATGCATGCAAGAAATTTGCCAGTCATGGTAAACATCTCAGAAAAAGCTAGCTAGTATTTAAACAGACAATTGAGTTCCTTAAGTTACAAGTTTGCACAGGGAATCAAAATGTACAGAATCCATTTCTACTTCAAACTAACATCTACTTCAACTACGTAAGCTGACTTTGCCCATCAATCTCTAACAGTCTAATGTTGTAAACATCCAATAATACAAAGTAAACACAATGCAACTCAACTGTGAAGTGAAAATGCGAAACATGAAAAAAATGTAGGATTTCATGTTGAAAGAAGTGCTTACCTCATAGCAAAACCCTTAGGGAATAAAGATCTGGCAGACTCGAACCAGTGAATGACTGAAGAAGGGAAAACCCAGCAAGGATGATGATAGAATAGGAGTCAAGGAAGAAAATGTCAAGGGATTAAGAAAAATTTCTTGAGAAACTGCTAAATCTCTCATAGTTTTGGTAAAACTGATACACCAGTCTAGTCTATATGATAAATACTAAGAAAATCAAACAAAGTGAATGATGCTATCAGACTATCACACAGTTTTAGTGGAATAATTATATGAAGAATGTACATCATTCTTTATTAATTCTAAGAGTTAGCACCGCTATAATTACAACATAAATTTTATTAAATATATGGTAAAATAAATGTTTTCACTTCAGAAAATTGTCCCTAACAATATTTTTCCATTAATAACTATAAAACTTTAGTCTTCATTTTAAATAGGTCCACTCTAATAGGTATTTTGAAAGTACTAATTTTCTCACTTCATAATAATTTCTCATAAAGGTATATTCCTAAATGGAGAAAGGCTATTACCTAAACTCCTAACAGTGGTTACAACTGGAAGAGTAAAAAGTAAGGGAAAAGAATTAAGAATTATTAACTTTTTATACATATATCTCAGGATTGCTGGAATTTGTTACCATACATGCAGTATTTTTATTATTATTATTATTTATTATTATTATTCTTAATCACCCAAGGACATGCTTACTGATTCTAGAGAGAGGGGAAGGGAGGGAGAGAAAGAGGGAGAGACACATGGATATAAGAAACACCAACAGGCTGCCTCCTGTACACTCCCTGACCAGGGACTGAACCCACAACTCAGGCATGTGCCCTGACCAGAAATCGAATCTGCAACTCTTTGTTCCACAGGATGACGCTCCTACCAAACCACAGCAGCCAGGGCCATAAATGTAGTATTTTTGTAATGAAAAATAAAAATCACTAAAATTCAAAGATTTGCTTTTGTTTTAGCATAAGAGGCCATTACTATAAATTGGTGTAGGAGAGAGCAAAGGCAATGAAAATTGATAAACAGATCTTTACTGGACAAAATCACTATAATTAGGAAAAAGGTGAATGAAGAAGAGTGACCTCTTTACTTGATGAGACAATAAAACAAGGAGCACACGAATTTCTTGATGTTGGAAAGACACCTTCGAATGTTGCAGAATGTTGAAGCAATCTCTCTACTTTCTGGTCAAGAATGATCTAGAACTACATTGTCTAATACAGTAGCCACTAACCACACATGGATGGCTACTGAGCACTTGAAAAGTGGCTAGTCTAAATAGAGATGTGCTATGCATATGAAATACCCCTGGATTTCAAAGACTGGCATATCCCACTCCCCCAAAAAGTAAAATGTCTCATTAATATTTTTATATTAATTATATGTTGAAATGGTGCTATTTTGAATATAATGGGTTACATAAACACATTAAAATTAATGTCATGTTTATTTTTGTATTTTTAAATGTGGCTATTAAGATAATTTAAAATTACATATATGGCCGACATTTGTAGTCCATGTTATATTTCTAATGGGATTGCACTGGTCTTGTGACATATCCTTAATGTCACAAGAATGAACACAGTCTGGTTCTTGTTCTTCTCTTGTGCTCTGCCTGTTTCACATTTTTTCACTTTTAGCGTCAAGGGAATATGCCAAACCCAGAAATGAACAAAAAACATGAATGTATATAGAGATAAGATTTTCTCTGCACACTTTTTTGTTCCATATGTTCAAAATGATCAAAAAAGTATAGTCTACTTAAGGATCATAAATCAGAAAACAAGACAGACAAGATTCCTGTGTGGTAAAAGTTACCCTCAACAAATTGAGGACCATTTCTTCTAACTTAACTTTTTTTTTCCTGAAAAGGGAGCTTTTATATATGTTTAAAACTGTGGAGGGCCCTAGATTCAAAATCATTTCTTTGCATATTAATAAAATAACTTCCTTTGTTTCACTGTACTATCAAAAGCATTCTTATTGTCATTGGTCTATTTACAAACAGGCAAAACTAAGAGATGCCAACATCCTTCAGCAATTTAGCAGCATATATGTCCATCTGTAAAGGAATAAATGTATCTGAAAAGTAGATTTAGCATACTTATAATTAAATGTAATATACAAAATATTACATGGCCCAAGTAAACCAAGAGATTTCTAATCACTAAGCTGATTATATACTTTTAAATTCTAGCCATCCGCTCAGAAGGATTCACTGATCTTCTCTCCTTAATTTCATAGTTTGGTGAATGGTATCACTAACAACCCAGTTGTTCAAGACAGAAACCTGGAAGTCATTATCCCTGACATTTCAATCAATTATGAAGCCCTGTTCATTCTACTTCTACACAGCTTCCAATGATTTTCTAAAATACAAATCATATTTGGTCATTTCCTTGTTCAAAATTCTTGAGTGGCTCTTCATCATGTACAAACTTCAAAGTATCCTGCATAGCATATTTGACCCTACATGATCTAGCTCCTCTGCCACCCCTAGAAACTTCCTATGTGCCCAGTCTCATTTCCAGCCACTTCTAATTTTATTAGACTTTATATTTCATGAGTTTCAATTGCTGGTCATACTAGAAACATGCCCAGCTGCCTTCTTACATCTCTCTGGTTTAAGGCATACTATTGCTCAGTTGGATACCTGTCTGACAGTCTCTTTCTGTCCTTCAATTCTCACTGTAAAGGTTACCTCCTCTATAACTTCGTCATGAACTCCCCCTGATATATTATAGTCCTACCTGTTAAGTTCCCACTATCTACCTTTATCTTCATTAAGGCAATTATCATATTGCTTTACAATTATGGGTATGCATATCCAGTTCTCCTCTAAACTATAAGTTCTTCTATGTAGAGTTACTTTTTGTCATTGTTATCTATAATAGCATAGCAATGAATTTGGCACTAAATGTCAAATCACGGCAACTGAGACTTCTCGATAGGTGACGCATCCCAACCTCCAATTAAGATTGGGGGCCCCATTCATTTATTCACTCATACATACCACAAACATTTATTGAATACCTATTATATACCAAGTCCCATCCAGGCACTGTGAACAAAGCAATGAACAAAATAGTCACTGGCCTCAAAAGCTTACACTGTAATTGCAGAGACAAAAAATAATTAAGCATACATTTAAATATATAATGTCTGATACTGATAAAGGCAATGGAGTGAAATAAAGCAGGGACAGAGATCAATGTGATTGGGTATGTGGCTATTTTAGAAGGGAAGACCACATTGTAAAGTAGAGAAGACCACTATGAGGAATTAATACCTGAGCTGATATTTGAACTGAGTGAGTCACACAAATTATCTATGGAAAAGAGAATTCCAGGAAGAAAAATTAGAGCAAGTGTAAAAGTTCTGAGGCAGGACAAGCTTGAAACGTCCACAGAATAACAGGAAAATGGGTGTGGTAACAGCAGAGTAAGAAGGGGCACTCAAGTCAGTGAGATGGCTAAGGACCAGAACAGGCAGGGGTTTGGAGGCCAAGGCAAGAGCTTTTATTTTGAATGTGCTGGGAAATCACTCAAAGGTTTCAGCAAGAGAATGACATGATCTGACTTAACAATGCTAAAGATCATTCTAGCAAAAGTGTGAGGCATTGACTATAAGGAGTAAGCATAGAAGGAGGAAAAGCTCCATGTAACCTGTCTAAGGTAATAACAGAGGACATAACAAGTAGCAGTAGGATCAATGATATATTCTGAAAGCAAAGCTAACCAAGAGGTGGACTGACTACATGGGATGTGAAGAAGGAAAGAGACAAGTCACTTGAGAGTTCTGGTCTGATAAACCTGAGTGATTATAGTTACACTGACTAAGGGAAGACTGGGGAAGGAAATGGGAAAAAAGTAATCAAAAACTGTGATTTGGACATTTTAAATGTGAATGCCTGGGGGACATCCTATACAGTTGTTAAGGAAGCAATTGGATGGATACATAAATTTGAAACTCAGCAGCGGTACAAAAATTGGAGATAAAAATTCAAGCCAAGGAATAGGATAAGACCACCTAGGGAGTAACAAAGACAGAGGCCAAGGGATTGAGCCACAGGGGAACTAAACTAAACCCTTGAAGGTCACAAAAAGGAAATGTGGCCTGCAAATGAGACTAAAGAGGAACACAGAAGTAGCATCCTAGAAGCCAGGTGAAGAAAACATTTTCGAAAGACAAGAGAAATCATTTGTATTAAATGTAAAAGATCGAGTAGGAAGACCCAAGAATTGTTCTACTGGATTTAAGAGGACAGAAGTTGTTGGTGATATTAGAATAATTTCAGTGGACTGGAGAGACAAATAGCTCATTGGAATGGGTAAGAGAGCAAGTGGAGGTAAGGAAGAATGATACAACAGCATGAGAGAAACTGATCATGCAAATAGAGTACGGGGAGGTTAATTATAATAAAGGCATATTTCCTATAGTTTTCAAATACTGGAACAAAAACTAACAACTCTAAGATTAGAGAGTTATATCTTTATCACAAATCCAAGAGGAGTATTAAGTAGAATATGATACTCTGAATTGCTCAATATTCTCCTCAGGTCAGTTAAGGCACCTTGAGCCTCAGAATTTACACCTAAATCAAGCTCACGCATTCAACGTCTTTCTTAAAAATTATTTTTGCCTTAGCAAAGTTCATGATTCATTAAAGCCTCCACAAAATCAGTTCTTCAGTCATTTGAATTCAATCAGTCTAAGAAACACAAATTTTGCTTCTTTAGCAATGCGTGTGTGTGTGTGTGTGTGTGTGTGTGTGTGTGTATCTTTGGAGTGCTGAGTGATCTTGTGAACGTAGCAGTTAAATTCACTTACAAACTTTTATAGAGTGCTCAGTGTTCTGATGACAAAATAGATTACAAAGTTCTTTATCTTGGTCACTATGGGCTATTACCTAAAGAATGAGTCTCTAAGTAGGAATAAAAAAGGATTTTTTTAAACAGGTTATCTTTTTTTAAGATAACAGGTGGCTCAAAGCTCTAGAATAGAGGACATCTAGTTTTATGAAAAAATTTAATAGAGTGTAAAACTAGCCAAAAAAGTAATACTTTTATATTTTCTCTAACACAAAAGTATTATACAATAAACCTTTTTATTAAACCTGTATTCTCACCTCACAAAGATAAACACTATTAACATTTTACTGTATATGCATCTAGACCTTTTCTATTTTTAAAAAGCTTTGTGAATGAGACTTATCTGCTATAAACACAAAATCCTGTATAGAAAGGCTTTCTAAGCTGTTATTTTTTTTTTTTTTTTTTTTTGCACTCCAGTTAAAAACATTTCAGATGACGACACACACAGTACATACAGATGTATACACATGTGACTGAAAAAGTTTCCATTAAATATTTACTATGTGCACTGTTTTTATATTTAATCTATTTCATTTTTTAATTTAAAAAATTTTAATTCTTATAATTTCAAATCAACTTATTCATTAAATTGTTTCACTTGATTGTTTTAAAAACACTATACTAAAACAGCAGAGTCAACAGAAATTTTCATATCAAGGGATGAAAACAATTCTCTATTTTAAATAACTTGGAATTTTGGTTGTATTACAAAATAAAAGAGAAAGTAAAATATGAGTAAAACATTGGAAGAAGAGTCTTTATCAAAATAATAAAATTAGTAATATATTCAATTTCCACACTTTCAAGATCCTTCTCTCCCAATGTCAAGCATATTCTGCAAATAACCAAGAAATGTCCTTCCTCTGCAAAAGAGCTTCACTTTAAAATATATTTTATCCAGCACAACACAGAAGCACTTGCAATATAACATGAAAAATTATACTTGGACAGCAGAGAAATGGCTTCATATTTTAAAAACTATAAAATCTGCTAATGAACCACAACTGATTCTCCTGTAGTTTTCTTAATGCATCCTTCCGTAAATGAACTTGCACTAGTTAATACAATGACATATTTCATACTTGAAAATGCAAAATAACTCCTACATCTACTTGGAGGTTTATTCTCACTTCTATTCAAACCAGGTTTATAAAATATATGTTGTAATTTAAATTAATAGGAAAAAAAAGTTCTAAACCAGGTATTATTTAGAGGATCTTATGAAGACCTTACTCAAAGGTATGCAGGAAACACTAATTAATGGGAACAGAATGAGGAGACAATCAGCTCTATTCAAACCGCTAAACTGGCCATGTATAAAGTGACACATCAAAGCCTCATTATGTGACATGCTGCTCTCACCAACACACAACACAACGCTACCACAACCTCCAAATCACTATTTTTCTTAGCAGAGTACCTGCCTCTTATTGTTTCTTTCTTTTCCCCACCTGTCACTTCTTGCTACTCTAAGCATTTTTCTTTCTCTCAATCTAATGAGTACTGTTAAATTCTAGTGTGTGCAAATTATATACAAAATAAGTGGGGGAAAGGCTTCTAAGTAAGGATCTGAGATGCTTTCATTTGAGCCAAGTGTATGAACTTTAATATATGAACTTTGTGATACCTATTCTGGCCCCTTACCAGATATTATTTGCTTACTTGGTGCCATTCAAAATAGTAACAATCTCATTTAAGCCTCCCAACCCTACAAAATGATATTACCAGCCCAATTTTACAGACAAGGCACAGGGATATTAAATAAACTGCCAAAGGCCAAGAAACTAGAATGTGGCTGATTCTAATCTATGTGCTCCCACCTAAAGGCAATCTGAATAGACCAGTGTGTTTTAGTGCCCCCTGCTTTTAATATCTTTGACAAGTCTCTGGGAAAGATAGGAATAAATGCATCAGTTAGGTAATGTCTAGGAGATCAGAAACCCTAACTACCTCCTTTCACCTCTTCAAAAGCTGCTCCAAAAGAAATAACTGAGCCATAAAAATGAAAAGCCAGAGGAGCACCAGTGGGTCAGCAAAGCTGATCAGGAAGTTTTCAGAGGTCTAGCCTTGTCTATGATTAGACTGTGCCTGTCCTTCAGTGAATCTAAACCCAAGACTCTCCTTTGAAGATCTACTTGCCAAGGATAGTTCAGGACTGTTCTTCTTGAGATGTAGCCCTAAATGATCTCTGAATGCCTACTGCATGTGGTGGATTTCAATAAATACTCCTTGAATAAATGTAGGGTAGGTATTTTCTGCTCCCTGATGCTATAACAAACTGTCACTTTACCTGACTCTCAATTATACCTTGAGCCCCTTGAAAGCAAGAAATGCCTTATCACTGTCATATCCTCAATAACCAGCACCATTCCCGGCACATGGATGGCATTCAATAAATGATTGGTAAATAAGAGAACATAAAAACAAATGTTCCTAACACAAAGCAATAGTAATCCATATGTTTCTCCTTAATTTGAGACTGTGAAGAGGGAAAGGGTATGCATATTCTTGATGAAAGTTAAGAATTCTTTATAGTTATTTTTAAGTTCAATTCATTAGCTATTTTCCTCCTAACATACACTTTTTAACTTGTATATACGCAGATTAATGGTGAGAGTAAAATTAACCAGAGCCAGATCAAAGGCCTATCCTCCGTACCTGGTTCATTCTTAAAAACCACAATGTCCTGCCACCATCAAAAAAATGATATTCTGTATTCTTAAAGTATTACCCATTCTTACATACTGTTAATACACAGACATAATCTAATTATGAGAAATGTTGAAAAGCACTAAGATTATAAATGTATCTGAGATTACAAAAACCTTGTAGTATGTTACATTTAAAAAACTGTACATGGCAATATAAATTTGTACTACCCTAAAGATATTAATGAATGAAGCACTATGCTAAGTGCTCATATATATTATCTCATTTAACCATCATAACAAGTCCCTGAGGTATGTATAATTATAATTACTGTTTTACAGATAAGGTAGCCAACACTCAAGGTCACACATCTAGCTAGTAAGTTTAGGAGCTAGAACTGAAACGCAGCTTTGAATGATACTCAAGTTCTTCACTGCTCACAACTCCACATCCCCAAGTATATCCTCAGCAGAACAACTCTAAATTTTCTAAATCACAACTGCCTAACTTAAACATTATAACATACCATATTTATTTTTAAATTCATTACTTTGAGAGGTAAAAGAAATTATTTACCTTTATGAACTCCACATCTACTTCCCCACATCAACCACTTTTGAAATCTTAAGTCACGTGGGGGCTTTTTATCACTAACTTTCCCTTTTCTGAAAATTAGACTTTGCCCTCCCAATACCATGAAAACTTGCCACAGCTATCAGTGGTGGAGGTTACTACCTTACGTACACTGCAGTCTCAGAAAACCTGAACTCTGTAATGCAAGTTCTAAAGGTTTCTATACTATCCACCACACTAAATGTTGAGTAAAAACATCTGGGAAAACCAAGAAAATTATGTGATTAAATATAGTAAGTTTCTCTCTGCATTGAACAGTTCTTTGAGAAGATCAATTACATGCTATTTTTGTTCCCAAAGAGCAAGAACGCTGGTTTGCAGATTTTACTTGCTTATACGCCAACAGGCTAAACATCAACATTGAAGAAATCAAACTGTCTTCCGCTTTTCTCAAAACTCAAAAACGATCAGGGAAGATAACTTTATTCACCATGACTTAAATATTATTGAAATAGTATCCTTTTCCCCACTTCTGACTTACTTCCACCCAAAACCTCAATGAATTTTGAATCATGAGCCGTGAATGGTTGTATTTATTACAGTAAATCAAGGATCTTTTCTTCTACTCTTTCTCTCAAGGAAGGAAGAAAGGAAACTTGGAAGTTCTGCAGAAACATACCAAGATTTTTATTTTACTGAACACACTTCAAGTTTTCTCTCTCCCTCACTCTCCATATTCAACAAGTTCCACTGATCTTCATACCTGAGTATCTCTTTCATCTGTCCAGTTTCCCCTATCTCTAATGATACTCCAGGTTAAACCAACACACCCAACTGCCTAGGTTACTATAAAAACCATCTAACTGTTCGGTTTTGCTTCCTTTCTCTTCATCTTAACCTTGCTTCCAGAATAGCCCTTTTAAAACAATTGGCCGCTCAGACATTCCCAGCAACCCCACCCCCCCAAACCTTTCAATGACTTCCCATTGTTCTTGTGATAAAATCAACTTTTAAAACATATCTTACTAGACTCTTCCTAATGTGGCTACAATCAATTCCTCTTAGTTTTTGTCACTCCTGTACCTATATGCTATACAGAGTGGAGCAAAAGTAGGTTTACAGTTGTTCGTACAGCAAATAATATAATAAAAATGATACAAGAATAAACTCTGTTTGGCGTACTCACAACTGTAAGTCTACTTTTGACACACCCTGTATAGCCACATCCAACTCCTTTCAGATTCCTGAACTCTCCATGCTGTTTGTTTTATGGAGTTTTTCTCATCTTAGCCTCACATAGTCTCTTCCCTCTACCGAGTCTACTCCCCCGCAGCCTCCTAACCATCTTCACGCACCTAATTTCCATATAACCTTTAGGTCTCCACCGTAGCTCTTTCTCTGAGGGCCTTACCTAATCATTGTAGGTTAGACTAGGTGCCTCTGCCATATACTTCTCCTGGACAGCTCTTGTATTTTATTATAATTACTTCTTTGTCTAATTGCCCCCAGCACACTATATGCTTATTAGAAAAGGAATAGCGTCTTCTTGCTCATCACTGTATCCCTAACACTTTACCACGGTGCCTGGGCATACAGCACAGACTCAATGTTGTTGTTTGTCTGTAGTATGAGTACATGAAAGAACAAGAAACAAAACAATGTGGGAGTAGAAACTGAAAACAAACAGATTTAAATGGTATTCTGATCAACAAAAATCCCTCACATCCTCAAATAAATAATGAACTTCTGGATTCTGCTTACTTCATTGAAAGGTGAAGAATACCATTTTCACCCTTAAAACAAAAGGTGGATAATGTGCAAAATCATAAATTTTTGGAACTCATCAGAGAAGCAACTAATTCAAAATCTGAAGACAGAAGACAGGCTCACTTCCTTACCTGTAGTAAATGCTGGACACCATACAAGCCAGTGAGAACTCAGCTGAAACATATTAAAAATTGCTGAAGACATATGTGGACTATCATGAGAATATAGAACACTTAACAACCACAGAAACAAGGAGAATTCTCACCCACTCAAAGACCCTTCTCCACAGACTACACCAAAGTGATTTCAGATTTCAATCAGATATTATTAAGCTGATTCTAACCTAGATACAGAGAGACAAAGGAACGGCAATAGCCAAAACAATTTTGAAAAAGTAGAGCAAAGTTGAAGAAATCACAGTACCTCATTTCAAACTTACTGTTATCAAACCAGTGTGGGACTGCAGAAAGGGTGGCTATGAAAAAAAAAAAAAAAAATTCCAGAAATAGACTCACATATATGATCAACTGATTTCCAACAAGACACAAAGGAAATCGGATAGAAAAAGAATAGCATTTATAATTAATGGTGTTGAAACAATTAAAAGTTGATATGTAACAACAACAAAAAAGATAACTTCTATCCATATCTCACAATAAATATAAAAGCTAAGTCAAAATGAATCAAAGACCTATCTATAAAACCTAAAACTGTAACTCTGCTAGAAGAAAATACAGAAGAAAATCTTTATGACTTTGGGTTAGGCAAAGATTTCTTAGATATAACTCCAAAAGCATAATTCATAAAATTAAAAAATATTTAAATCAATAATCTGGACTTCAGCAAAATTAAGAACTTCTGCTCTTCAAAGACACTGTTAAGACAATGAAAAGAAATCACAGATGAGAGAAAAATTTGCAAATCACATAACTGATAAGACTTTTATCCAGCATATATAATGAAACTCTCAAAACTTGATATCTAAAACACAACAATTTGAACAACACTTCATCAGATAAGTTATAAAGATGGCAAATAAGCACACCAAAAAATGCTAACATCATTTATCACTAGAGAAATACAACTCCATTTATATAAAATTCTAGAAAAGGCAAAACTGTACGGACAGGAAATATACCAGTAGTTGCCAAAATCTTAGGGGTTGACAACAAAGGGGCACAGAGGAATTTTTGGATTGATGGAACTGTTCTGTATTTTAATTATATGGGAGTTACATTACTGTATGCTTTTGTCAAAATTCACAGAATATATTCTTTAAAAGATGAATTTTACTGTATGTAAACTTTATCTTCACTCTTTAAAGAAATCCACATTTCACAGAAATTCCAACTAAAATCCACCTGACAGCACTGACTTTAGTTTCTGATTCTTGGTTTGAAAATATACCTATCTAATGCCAGTGAGTAATCAGTGCAACCTTAATGAAGTCACATTAATAAGACTAAAGATCAATTTCTTTCTTAAAACTTGAGGCTATAGTCTTTCCTAATTCTGCATTCACTTCTTAAAACTTTCATGACTTATTCAACTTTGTAAGAGTAAAGACTGTAACACTCGAGTCACCTTTAATTATCAACTCTATTATCTACTTCACATATAACCAAACCACACAATTCTTTGCCTTGCACTCAAGGAGTTATATAAAACTGTATTTTTAATCTGGATAGTTTTTTCTGAGAAGCCCAAATGACATTAAGCATGTCTACATATAATATTTTTCTAAAGCATGCCTTTTTTCATAATTTCTTGCTCAAAAAACTTAGTGACTCACCAGAGTCTACAAGATATAAACTGAGCTTACCTGGCACTCAACATTCTCCCCAGTTTGGTGTCAATCTACTGTTTCTATCATATTTCTAGCACTCTCACACAAATCCTCCATTCTGCAACTGGTGGCCTCACAGTCTGTTCATGCCAACTTCTGAAATGCCCTCGTTGAATTATCTCGGTTTAAAGAATCCCAGTCACTATTCATTCAAAAAGCAAATCTCAAATCCAGTTTTTCCTTTTAACTATTTAAGACACATTGATTTAACCCTTTTGTGATTTATTGTGCCATCCTTGTCTATGGTATTCATTTGTCGTTATATACTACCTTATATTCTTGTTTAAATGTTTCATTTATAAATGTCATCTCATCCTCTATAATACAATTTCCTAAGGGCAGATGTTGTCTCTCACATGCTTGTTGCAGCCTCAGGAACACAACAGGTATTCAATAAATATTCAAGAGAAAAAAAAAATCAATGTGGAATTTTATTTTAAATTAATTTTAAATCACTTTGAATTTTAAATTAATTTTAAATTCACTTAAAGTACTTAAACAACTCCCTAGAAAAGCTTATTTTATAGCTTGATAAACTTAAGCCAGGGACAGTAGACTTCTATGCTGAATCTGCCAGTGGATCACAGATTATCTTTATATTTCCAGAGTTGAATACAGTACCAGATATGACACATGGAAAACACTCAAATAAATATTTAAGTTCATTTTCTAAGGCCACGAAGTAAGACATGGAACCTTGGAGTTCAATCCCAATCCTCCCATGATTATATTAGTGCCTTGAAATGTCCTCTAATGTCTTATATTTATTTATAGATTCTCCCCAAATAGACTACAAATATCACAAAGACAAAAATTGTGCTTTCTCCTCTCTTTAAAGGTTGCAAAGCAACTATCACGGTGTTGAGAGTCCATGCATAGTAGATAGCCAATATGTCTATCAGATTTCTTCAGAGAAACATAAAGGCAGCTTATACAACACTTCTCTGACCCATGTAAAAACACACCAGTTACTCTTCCTACTGGGAAGATTTATTTTTCATCATCTTTGGCACAAATTCTACAATGCTATCTGCCAGGTCCCATGCCCCGATAAATATGCATCCACAAACAATTATGAAGATAGATAGCGTACAGGGAGGGGGCACTCTTTGGTCAGGTCCCAATGCTGGCCTGTGGTTAGGGTGAAGGGTAAGTGGGGGAGGGGTGTGGCCCTGTGATTAATCACTGCCCACTCTACTTAGGGGTATTTATCACAGTCTGCTGTCAGGTAAATCACTGGAAAAACACCTCTTCAGTAATTAATGTGAAGTGACGGATGGACAGCCCCTGGGCCCATTAATCAGGAACATCAGCAGCCTACTGAGATTATGAATGTCAGGATGCATAAACTGCTGGTGGATCAATAGGCCCAGGAATTCATCCAAGGCACTCATTTCCGAGGCATCTCCGGTACATTAGGCTCCCTGGACCCCTCCCCCAATCTGAAATGAAAAGCAAGGCTTCAGAACAAAGAGCAGGAGCTGAGGTCTGAAGTGGCCACTGCAAAAAAAGAAAAGGAAAGGAAAAAAAAAATTCAAAGAACCTAACCATGATTAGGGAAGGTACCAGGTAGCTATACTGATTAGGAGGCTCTCAGAAGGCTCAGTGCCCTGAAAAAGAAGGTAACAGTTAACAGAGCCTGACTATCCATTTTAGGATAATCCAGCTTCTTGATTCTAATCTTTTACCAATTTTTCTGTCCACATTTTCTTTCCTTTCATATTGGCACCACTAATAAAGAGTAGAGAGAAGTTACAGAAAAAAATTTCATTATCTGCTATCTAACAACCTAGATAAAAAAATTTCTATTTAAGAAGAAAAAGAATTTGAATAAAATAAAATCATTGAATTATCCTTGAATTTCATTTAGCATCATTCCCTCATTACCATGGCAAACTGGGAATTGCCAGCAGAACTGTCTTCAATTGAGAAGAAGGTAGTCTTCCTGATACAAAAACATTTACAAAGCATTCTGCCAATGTAAGATACAGGTTAAAGACTGAACTGTGTGATGGGATTCCAGCAAGATGAAACACATCTTATTCCTATTTCTTCTCCAAGTTGAACAAAAGAATTCTCCATCAAAAAGATCTGCTCAACCTGTAAAACAGCATGGAACTGAAAGAGAATCACTGTTTGATCAGCATGCCAAATTTAGTCAATTTTGTATGGGAAATAAGGCTGTGCTTCAGCTTCATATTGAACACCCTCTAGGCTGGCAGTGACGGGAATGAGACTGTACTTGCTGCCACATCCCGCCAAACCCCAGCACTGTGCTTTGTGGTCAGACTCAGGGCAAGACTGTAATTGTTGGTTAGAAAGTGTCTCAGAGTTATGGCTGCCTGTTCCGCTAAATCTCATTTCATCCTACTGATGGATAGATGGACAGATGGCTGCTTGGTGAAAGCAGCATTATCAGACGGAGCCTCTGAATGATGGATAGCCCTCTTTTTACTTTCTCCAAACCACCATCGATCCAAGCCATATTTCAGTGGTCAGGAGCCCAGCAATATTAAGACACACAATCAGGTTAAGTTACTTAAGTTACTTGCAGTGTAAACCTCTAAAATAGAAATCCTAACACCTCTGTTTTGCTGTCAAGAACTAGGCTGAAAATGTTAGTTTCATTCTTCCTAGTTGCTAACCCAATGAATTCCAACAGCTCAAAGCCCAAAGGGAACAACTGGGCTCCATTCCTAGGAGCACTTGAAAAGCTAGCTTGCCTGCCAAATTTTTTACTAGCCAGTTCTGTGAAATGAACTCTGCAGTAGTAGTGAGTAGATCTGTGAATATGTGTATCCATCCAGTGGAGTGTGAAGCTATTAGAATACGAACCAAAATGTTTGTCAGTGATACAATCACTAACCTAAAACATGTAAAGCCTTGATATACCAAGTGAACTACCAATATCAAGGCAGGCGAATAAAACTGAACAGATTAAAATTTTGTCTTTTGCATATAACCCTAAAATGCTGTTTCTATCTAATCTGCCTGACTGGCTTCTACTCTCTTGTGTACATATCAAATTGTAAGTACTAATCCTGGGCCTGTTTTTACAAGCACACTTCAGCATCCATTTGCTCTGTCACCTTCTAAACACTCATCTCAGCTTGACTATTGGGACTTCATGCCCTCTTTGTTCCTTCCATGTTATCCTGTGCTCTCAGACAGCAATTCAGACTCGTACAACTGGACTCTGTGTCAAAGTTATTCCCATTCATGTGAATGGAAGAAAATGGACTGACTCCAGCTTTGTGATAAGAGTCCCAGAACCCACATGCCCTCTTTTTTTCTTAGCTCAAGTATCCTCAAATGACTTTTCTAAATGTTTCACAGCCAACTATAACCCAAGTCAGCTTGGCTTGGCTCCTAATTCTCCACTTCTTGATTGACTTGCTGCTACCATGAGCCTAATATAGAGAATTTATTTGTACTCGTTTGTGGGGTCAGAAAAATGTCTCAGTGGAGTGGCAGCTGTCATTCTTTCTGTAATGGTAGTGTACTTTAATATTTATTCCTTAACAACACCTACAGTCCTGTTCCTAGTAAAAAATGATGTGCTATTTATAAAAAATACTACTTAATTATAATAAATCAAGAATAGTACTGCCTTTCACATAAACATTAAAGAATTTTTACAGAATCTTAAAATTACATTACTGAAGTCAGACTTCAATGTCCTAATTTTTTAAATAAGGAAATTGAGGATCTGAGGTTGTAATGTCCATGGTTAGAGGGATATTATGTAGCAAAGCAAGACTGGAACCTAGATTTCAATTACAAGTGCTATGCTCAGTCTATTATATTTCTCAGATATTTCATTTTCATCTGTGGGATTTCACAGTGAATGAGGGTAATGATGGTTGAGTGCCAGTTATGTGTGTGCCTGTGTATTTTGGGGGAGGATGGTGGCCACAAATAATTAATTTTGGTCATCCATACACTACTGGGCTTGCCATCAAAGTTGCCCATGGGATCATCTGAGAGCTACTATGTTAAGGAACAAAATTAAATGAATCCCTGACAATTAAAAACCTCTACTCTTCCCTTCTTTATGTATTTGTCCCAGTCCTATCTAGATGGCTGTAAAGAAAAAAGGAGAAAGATACTTGATACAAGTAGAATCAGAAAAACAAGAGTCTCCATATCTTAAACTAAATGGATAGAAGAGCAGTGTGTCCTCTTAATTCCCAAGGATGCCAACATTCTGGTCAAATGCAGAGCACAAGTTGACTGATTGGACTTCACCCTCTGGTGGCCAAAATGTGCCACTGCTGCATTCCCTGATTGCCAAGCTACCTCCAAACTAATCTTCATAAACTTATAGCTGAAAAAGACCTTTGAAAATCATGTCAAATAACCTCATTCTGGCTGAAGGATTTCTCTAAAACTTACAGCTATTTAAGCGGTAACTTAGTAGTTTATCACTATCACAACTGCTTAACCAGTTTTCTACCCATTGTGTGTTCAGAATATACTAGCTGAGCAAAGTTTAATCAGAAAGTTAATTGTGCTGCAAAAATAATCACATAATACACATCAAAACCAAATGTATTATCACACTAATGCTCATCTTCATTAGCATAAATGATCGAGATGACTTTTCCATCCCATTCCCACAAAAAAGTGCCTCATACACTGGACAAGAACTCTACTATGACTATTCTTAGCACCAGATAAAACATTCCTCCTAAGAATTCCAAAAAAGCACTTCCCTAGGAAAAAATAACTTGTGTGAGGTGAATAATAAGGAATGACAGTTCTTTGAACTCTTATTTTATTTCTATATACCCCTTAAATTCACAGAAAGGCTGTTTTACTTGCAATAAACAAATATTTTACAATAATCAATTTTTTACACACATTTCCAAGGCTATCTATTAAAAGTCAACACAACGATCCTTTCCTTTCATTAAAAAAAATATTTTTATAGTTTCTATTTCGTTAAGAAAGATCTATTGAACAATGTCTAAGAGAACAATGACACATTTTTCAAAATCTGGTGCTGTGAACCATGTCTAATTATGTTTTCTGTTTCATTAAGGTTTAGGCCCTACAAGCAAAAGTGAATTAGTGGTAAAGTAGTACCAATATTAGAAGAGGAAAAGAAAGAGGACAAAATAACCAGCTACCATTTAATGAGTGCTTACAATGTGACAGGGACTGTGCTAAATGTTTTACATATATTCTCATTTGATTCTACTATAATACTATGAGGCAGCTATTATTATCCCAATTTTACAGATGAGAAACCTGAAGCTTAAATAACTCAGTATCACACAGCTTCTAAGTTTTGGTTAAGATTTCAAAGACCCTGCATTTAACTACTATACTAGACTGCCTGACAGTCAGCAAGATGGTCTCTCACAATAGTATATTCATTTCATAAGTATTCATAATTTGATTACAATATGTGTAAGTGCAAAGCAACCAAAGAGAGTTCAAAGACTGCTGCAGTATAACAAGAAAACTAACTAGAAAGAAAGAACTTCCATGCTTTTCATGGCATACCTATCCCCAATAACCTTGCAGACTTAAAAGTGCTGACAATAAAAATTCACTATTGTCTCTGAAACTTCCTCATTCACCTTGCCTCACCCTCAAAGCCATGGTGTCAGGAAAGGACTCCTCTTCTATTCCCCATAAGAATAATTTCTATACTTCTTAGTAGAACACCCCAACCATTTCAAAACCTTACCCTTCTCTACATACTACCCTTTCTCCAGAGCCACAGGTCAACATGGAAACAATGACCAGTGAAACTGATAACAGAGTTCTTAGACTGGAGGAAGCTTCAAAGCAGAATGTAGAATGCACTTTCAAATCTGAATGTAAAAACACAAGAAACTTGTACATTAAATACCTACTACATATGATTTTTCAAATGTAATCTTAAGCATAATATAATAGTTATAGTATTTTATTATTAGTCTGCCTTGGACATTACAGCCTTTGCCTCTCTTCATGCAGTTGGACATAGAATATAGCTTACATAACTGGAAGAAACATTTCATGAAAAATCTGAGTATCAACACAATGAAACATACAGGAGACATGATTCTTGTGGGATCTTGGGGGCACCAAGTACATAAACAAACTATGGCATGGAAAGATTTTTCTCAAAACATAACACAATTCAAGCCCCCAACTTATTTTACACTCCACTGGCTATAGTCATGCATCAGCAACAATTGATTTCATGCCTTATAGGCTGGGAACCAGCCTGCGGCTTAGTCTCTTTCACAGTCCATTGATATGGTAGCCCCATGGTTCACCAAGTTTAATGTTAGCACCTATTATTATAGGCCATCCTCAAAAGGCAGTTAGATCAAAGCTTTAATATAACTGAACAATAGAAATATAATCTGTAATAGAAAGGTAGAGGGAAACGTTTGCTTCCTACTCTGTATATCTACTCTGGGCCAGGGTTGGGGGGATAGAGAGAGAAGTTAAAAACTCCTTTCCCTCGCTATACATCTAAAGGTTGGTCTGCTCCCCTAGACATGGACAACAGGGTGGGGACTGACTGTGGGAGCAGGGCGTGGGTGGGGCACTGGAGTACAACGGGGGGGAAAAGTTGGAACGACTGTAACAGCACAATTTTAAAAATTCAAAGAAGAAATAAAGGTTGATCTGTTTCTAGGCTTACTTGAAATTGGTTGCTCTCCTGGATCTATCATGGATTACACAGATATCCTATAGCAACAGTAAGAGTTGAAATGGATAAGGCTTTGGGGGCTGTGCCTCAAACTTGACATGCAGTAAACTTGATCTTTTCCCCCTAACTACATACTAACAGGTAGTAGCAATTATTATCTCACTTTTACAGATTAGCTATCTGAAACTTAACTTACAGCTTTAGTGTTGGTTAGGATTTCAAAGTCCCTGCACTTAACTGCTATGAGTTACAATACATGCCTTCTAAAAAATGGGATAAATTAAAGCATACCATAATTTTAAAAATAAAAACACTAGTGCAATAGCAACAAGAGAATAATTGTAAAGGAGGTAGAGTCTGTATGTTAGAGAAACAGTTACAAGTCTGTACCTATATCCTCCCTCCTTGCAGCTATGCTAGGAAGTGTAAAGGCCAAATGTGGCTGGTAAGAAACTGAGAAACCAAAAGACTTCAAAGCAAGTTTCACTTTAAAGCAGGCAAGGAAAATATTAAATAATTAATAAATAAGAGTTTCTCTTATATGCAAATTGTTTACTAATTAAGAGTTTCAAGAATAACAAATAATTACCTTAGAATACAACAACATCTTCAGAGCAATGCTTCTTTAAGGATCAGGAAGCCTGAACAGAGAGCTACAGGAAGCTTTCAAAAAAGAATAATCTACTGAACAAACATTGCTGAGGTACTTAAACTGCATTCTAATCTACCTATTATTCTTATGATATAAAAAGAAAGATAAGACTGATAAAAGCTAACAATAGGTAATTAGGTTTTCTTGCAAACAAATATTAAGTGCACATATTGTATTAACATCTATGTTAGAGGCAGTGGAGATTGTAAAGTAGGACTGACTACAAGTGATAACATGGTTAGACCCACATGAATAATGTAGCTCCCACTTCAAGATGTTTCTACCTAATTGGGAGAATAAGAATTTTTTAAGTTGTTTTAAGGTGGTATATAATTTACAAATAAAGAGAAAAGCAGTTAATGATAAAAACCCAGAGAGAGATATCACTAAGGGCTTAGAATGGTTGAAGAAGATGTCATAAAGTAGGTGGAACTGGAACCAGACCTTAATTTTTCAATTTTATTTTATTTTTTATTAAAGTATAGTTGGCATACAATATTATGTTAGTTGAAAGTATACAACATTGTAATTTGACACTTATATACCTTAAGATGGGTTCATTGCCTCATAAGGAACGAGGCCTTTAGAAGACAGAGAATTGAAGGAAGGCATTCCAAGTAGAAGGAACAGCCTGAACAATATGAAGAGGTAGTAAGTAAAAAATTGTTGCTTTGGAGACAGTTATAGAAGCTAGCCTAGACAGGGTCAAAGGTTCAGTGTTGGAAAGCAGTGGAAGATTCTGCTAGAAAGATTGTTTTCAACCAGAGGGACATCAATACTAGGTTTAGGATTTGCTATCCTAGGCAATGGAGAGTCAAGTCTAGACCCTACAGATAGTTCCTGAGAAATGATACTATTACAGTGTCTTTAGATCTCCTCCATATCCTCCCTTACTCCATTAGCCCCTTCATTTAGCGTGGCATCTCTTTTAACCCTTTGAGTGCCAACATCACTGTGAACGACGCTGACAAATTTTCCCAAAAGTGCCAGCGTCACTCCCAGCAACTCTTTTTTCGATGGTTATAAATGTAAATAACAACGGGATAATTTGTATTTTATGCTTTGTTCTCTTTTTTTGTACCTCAGGTTATATATTGATATAACTTTTTCTCATGTTGATCCAAATTTTTAATTTTTATGCTTGCTGAAATACTGACATATTGTTATAATTTTTACTAAGTTTTCTTTTATTTTCAAAAATTTATGCAATATTTGGCATACTTCTTGCTTGTTATCCATGTTGCTATGTGTTTTTTCAAATTATAATCATAGGTTTTATATTATGTTATATATTATACATCAAAAGCTATATTGAAGGAAAGAATGTATTTTTTCTAAAATAATTTTAATGCAATAAAGTTTTTGCTAAATTGTGCCAAAGAACACTGCTTACAAAGGAAGAGTGTATTTACTAAATGTCGTGAAATTTTCAGCAAATTATTATGAATAATAATGTTTTTATAGACATTTTTCATAAACTCTGTATTTCTCAGCAAAATAGCCTGGCATTTCTCACACGAATTTTAGCAATTATGCATGACACTCAAAGGGTTAATATGGACCATCAGTGTAGAGGCGGTAAGACAGCACACAATCTTTACACTGACATCTCTTATGCTTACTTATTCCAATGGTATCAAATGATCAAGCAGTAACATATTTTAACTAAAAACCAGAAATAGGATTAATAGGAGAGGTGAACTCCAAAACAATGTGCTCCAAGTCTAATCCCATTATCGGAATTAGACATAGTACCTAGTGGAGCCATCAAACACAACTTACTTTGTATAACCATTCTCATAATCAGAGAAAGAACTGAATCAGAATCTGCCCCACATTTAATTCTACTCCACAATCCAAATAATATCCAGAAACTCTTGCCTCGATGTCTGATGAAGACTGCTATAGTTGGCTGTCTCTGAAACAGCAGCAGCTGGTGGCATTTGTATATACACATATATGTTAAATAAATAAATAAATAACAGCGTATACATTTTGGCTCTAGATATGGTAATTGGCTTTATTACCATTGCAATAATGCCTGGAAAAATAAACCCCATCCTTATTACCCTGACTTTCATAGTCTCATTTCCTGGGATGAAGCATTATTTCTAGTCTCTTCAAAATTTTTAAATCTATCCAACATATACTCTCATCAAAGAACACCTAACCTTACAGTTTTGATGACAAATGAAGCAATAACACTTTGAAAAAGTGAAACACACTATTTTTACTTCATGCTCCCCCCCACACACACTAGTTGTTTATTTCACCGTTAGCAGAGCTAACAAGAATAGATTCCATTCAAACTGCCTACAGAACCCAAACTGCTTCACTCTTCTCTCACTTCTTCCCCTTCCCACCTCCTCTATAACTTAAACACAACCACCTCACTCTGCTGCCCATCTTCCCCCAACTGCTCCACAACAATTCACAGGCTGTCAGATTGTCAGCACTGCGTTTGGGGACTTGAGAAAGTGCTCTTGTGGGACAGTGCAGTGTGTTAGTACAGCATTTTCCCAGATACAATGTCACTCTTTATAGCCAGTTGCAAATTAGTTTCCTCTTAAAAAAATAATACTCCTAATAAGACAGGTACAAGGAGATCTTAAATAACTAAGATTAAAACTCACTTTGGTTTGCTCTGAGATCCAGGCCATTTCAGTCATGCACAATGGAATCCCATGCCTCCACTTATATGAGCCATGCACACCACCTAGGAATATCTGAAGCCAGCTTCCTGATGCTAACAAAAGCAAAGAGACTACCAAAACCCATATCAAAAGAGAATCTTCTTTCCCCTTTTTTCTATGCCTATGGCTCCTCACTGTTAAGAGTCCATTTGAGAATACTTTAAGCTCAGCTGTCAACATCAACATTTACTTCTCACTTGCTATGCAAAACCATTTAAAAGAAAATTCTGCAAATTACCAATATCATTCCATTATAGTTTCCATCCAATTTTTTTTGCCACATGCTTCAGCAGCACACAAGTACAATTATCTTCTGACAGTTGCTATAACTGACCCTCTTGTTACTACTAAACCATCACCCTACACATCAGCTTCCCAGTTGCCACTGGCTATACATGAAAGTCAGAAGCTGAAACAGACTGCAAAGATCAGAGGATGTGGGTCAGAAAAACACCTCACAAAACAGCAGGTCCTACCAACTTACTAAGCCCTCCTTAAATAATATTTTTAAGTGAAAACAAACACCTATAGTTATATTAAAAAACTGAATTCAATTTTACTAGGTATCTATTTTGCATTTCCAAGTTCTTTGATAAATTCATTCCCCTTTATTATACTTTTCTAAAGACTTAATTATCTATTCTTTAACCCTTACAGTAACAATGAATCTTTGCTGATCCCTATATGAACTATAGGGAAGCTAGAGCTTAAAATGGAGACTGTTAATTCTCAGTTTTTCCAGTGGAACGAGACTGATGAAAGCAAAGCTAGTGATCCAACTTTGAGAACTTATTCCAGTTCTTAACCAGTCCCCTTTCTCTTTACAACAAACATCAAAATTACGAAAGGCAGTGAAGAGAAGAAAATCTTCCAAAGAGCCTAATTCTTTTAGGAAATTACCACTTTAAAACTTGTTTTACACGAGAGTTACAAAAAATAATGACAGTGATGAAACAAAATATAAACAAATGAACAGTATTTTATAAAATATGCATAAGTATACTTAACTGACTTACCAAATAAGTGATTTATTTTTTGAAAAACAAAAATCTAAAACAAATAGATATAGACTGTCTGAAGGAACATGGCACAAAAGCTCCCTTCTGATAGATACAGCAGCCTCACCTAGAAAATATAATAATGAAAGTTATTTTTATAAAAACATGTCATTATCACTTCTTTTGCAACTGTCTGTGCACTTAACATACTTACTTAAGAGTTTAACACAGTGATTTACCATAGACTGTGCAATGAAAATAAATACATACACACAAAAGTACATTTTAGAAGCTCATCAACAAAACAGAGTAAAGAAATGTCATCTCTTATTCTCAGTCTTCAGAGAACTAGTCTGAGGGGGCAGAAACTCCTAGTAGCTGTCATTTAAAAAAGAACCAGATGTGAAACAAAATAATATAAATGATCAAAAACACAAAAAGAGCACTGACCGGTGTGGCTCAGTTGGGTGGGCATCGTGTGACAAAGGGAAAAGTGGCAGGTTTGATTCCCAGTCAGGGCACATTACTAGGTTGCACGTTTGGTCCCTGGTTGGGGTGCATACAAGAGGCAACTAGTTGATGTTTTTCTCTCTCCTTTTCCTCTCTCCAAAAAACAAAACAAAACAAAACAAACCCTCCCTTTCCCCTCTCTTCTAACAAAACAAAACACAAAAAGATATTCAGACTTCTGGTCAAGATGGAGGTGTAGCAGACACTCTGCCTCCTGTGCAACCACAAGAAAAATCACAACTAACCTCAAAACAAAAAAGCACCCAGAACTGCCAGAAAATTAAACTGTATGGAAGTCTGACAACCAAGGATTTAAAGAAGCCAAATTTATCCAGATGGGTAGGAGGGGCGGAGATGGGGAGTCAGGGTGGAGAGGACACGGTGTGGCACGGTGGCAAAGCAGGAGGTCCCACATTCACGTGTAGTGGACAAAAATCGAGAGGGATACTTTGAGAGCGAGCAACCCCAGCCCCAGAGCAGACCACGCAACCCAGGGTTCCAATGCCAGGAAGATAAAGCCTCACAACTTCTGGCTATAAAAACTAGTGGAGATTGGGGAGGTGGAAAAAACTGCTGGTTTCCCAAGGGAGTCCATTTAATGGGCCCACAGGAGTTTAAAATGTACACAAACCCACCCATTCTGGGAATCACCACCAAGGCAACAACCAGAGGGGCACCAGTAGCACAGTAGCATATGGGAAGTGGGTGAAGTGACTAGAAACTGGGCAAGTGCCAGGCAAGCCTCCAGAAGCGAGGCAGCTGCACTGACCCCTCTCAGACCCCCTCCCCACAGAGCCATAAAGTGGGTTGCCCCGCCCTAGTGAATACCTAAGGCTCTGCCCCATACAACTTAACAGGTGCGCTAAGACAGAAAGTCAAAGCAGCTCTACCTAATACACAGAAACAAACACAGGGAGGCTGCCAAATTGAGAAGACAAAGAAATATGGCCCAAATGAAAGACCAACGGGAAAAAAAAACAAAACCAAAAAGCTAACTGAAACAGAGACAGCCAAACTATCAGATGCAGAGTTCAAAACACTGGTGATCAGGATGCTTGGAGAACTCACTGAGTAAAACAAAAGCACAGGGAAGAAATGAAGAAATTAAGTGGAATAAAGAAAAATCCATAGGGAGCTAACAGTGAAGGGAAGGAAGCTGGGGTTTAAATCAATGATTTGGAACATAAGGAAGAAACAAACATTCAACCAGAACAGAATGAAGAAGCATAATTCAAAAAAAAACAGGAGAGTATAAGACTCTGGGACATCTCAAAAAGTGCCAACATCCAAATCATAAAGATGCCAGAAGAAAAGGAAGAGCAAAAAAATGAAAAAGTATTTGAAAAAATAATGAAAGAAAACTTCCCTAATTTGGCAAAGGAAATAGACATACGAGTTCAGAAAGCACAGAGAGTCCAAACAAGTTGGACCCAAAGAGGACCACACCAAGACACATCATAATTAAAATTCCAAAGGTTAAAGATAAAGAGAGCATGTTAAAAGTAGCAAGAGAATAGAAGTTAGTTACCTACATGGGAGTTCCCATAAGACTGTCAGCTGATTTCTCAAAAGAAACTTGGCAGGTAAGAAGAAACTGGGAAGAGACAGGCATGTTGAAGGCTGTCATCCCCATGCTCTTGGTCATAGCACCATTGTTTTAATTTGACACAACTACTAGAAGATGTGCTCCACCTAAGCAAGGGGGTAAATGAAGAATGAAGACAATAAGAGTTTCAACAACACTGGGAATCGAACCCAAAAGGAAAGAAAAGTCTAAGGATGACAACAAAGGGAAACTACCTCAGGCAAAGAACCATGTGGCAGGCTGACACAGTAGGTCTAAAAATAACAATGAAGGTCTCCAGAAGAGAAGTTTCCAAGAAGGGAAGAAAATTGGAACTTTGACTGACCTTATGGAAAACTGCACCAAGAGGCTACTTTTTAAGATACTATCGCCAAACAAAATTTGCATAGGCATAATAAACACAACATTAACTATTTGATTTAACTAAGTATTACAATAAATTGATGAACCAAAGAACAACATTATACATGTTATCTTAAACTTTGAATATGTAAATGCTAAAAGAAAGAACTTGAAGAGCTGATGATAGCAGTTACCTTTAGGGAAGGGGATAGAGAACAACAGGGAGGAGCAGGACAAGAAATATATTTTGTTATAAATCCTTTTTTTAACTATTTGACTTTATAAACTATATTTTAAACTATATTGTCTGTTGAAAAAATATAAATAATGATAACATATGAACTTCTAATCTTAAAATATATTGTTCATCATTCAAAAATATCTAAAAATATTTTCAATTGAAAGAGAGAAAAAATTCCTAGGAAAAAAGTTCTCCCTTTTTTGTTGGAAGACCTTCATATTTCTAATACTGAAAGAACATAAACATACAAAATATAGAAACTATAAAAAAATTTTTTTAAGCAAATAATTATCAATTAAGAAGAGAGAACTGAGTACTTGTGATAATACTAGGAAGATTTTAGGTCTGACCTTATTTACAAATTCATTAATGATCAGGAAAGTGCAAGTAACACATTTAATTAAATTTACTAATTTATCTATTTTGGGAAATACAATTAACAGCAGTGAGAAAGAGTAGTAATATAAAAGCACAGAGACAAATTAAAAATACCGGCCCAAAATAACCAAATTGGAGAATGAATAGAAGGCTAGGTAAATTACAGGCCTAAAACAACAAAACAAGGACCTCAGAGGCTTGCTTACTGCACAATGTTGCCATATGAAGTAATTTGGGCCAACACTGATGTTAAATGAAGATATACATACACACATACAAACACATACACCTGTGCGTACATGCATACACGTACATAATGTTTTCCCATATGAGACTGATAATCCTAATTAAGCAAGGATTCATGAAGGAATTACACCCTAAAAACAAACTATTCTTGGTGCAATTTGACAAGTAGTTTTATGCTGTTTCATAAAGTATAGAAACTCTATCAAGGATTATCAATAATTAATTAAACTGTCCTAAAGACAGCTCTCTTATCTGTTCTATATTCTTCACCTAGATACCCTTGGATTATCCTCATTGTTCCTGTTCTTCATTCCCAGGCACTGACCATTCAGAAGGTTTCCCAACCTCTTAAAGGGAGGGAGATGTGTTCTTCCCTTCCTCCTTTCTGCTGGTTGGAATGTGGATGAAATGGCTGGAGCTCCAGTAGCTTTTTTAGACAATACAATGACTTTGGAAAAGAAAAGAATCCATGCATAGCAGAGAAACAACATGACACCATGACAAACCACACAAGTCCTGGAATACTTCTGGGATTCCTGACATTTAGAAAAATAAACTCCTTTCATGTTTATGGCTCTGCTATTTGGTTGCAACCAAATCTAATCCTAATTAATATAACCTCTAGAGTAATATACACTCCTTGTTTTCTTCTTTCTCTAAACAATCTCCTGCTGCTTTTTTGCAGACTCCTTTTCTGCCACCCACTCCCTTACTATGAGTATTCCCCCAACACTCATCCTTGGTCTTTTCTGCTCTTACCTCACTAAGTTCTAGGCCAAACATTCTAAAACACCGTAACTCTGCCATGTCTTATCTTTTATTTGAGCTCTAATTTTGTCTCCAGTTACCTACCATTCCACTTACATGAGATATAATTACTCAGGAACAACTAGTTTTTAAAACAAATAAAATAGACAAAATGGTGGTGATAACAATAATAGTAGTTATTGTGATGGTAATTAATAGCTAATATTTACTGAGCTCATAATATATATTTCCCAGGCATTGTTTTAATAGCTAATTCTCACAATAATCTCACGAAGTAGGGAATATTATCACTATTCCCACTTTAAAAATGAGGAAATTGAGAGCCAGACAAGTTAAATAACTTGCTCAAGACTAGTAAAGAGGTCATTCAAACCTAGGCTTTTCAGAACCCATTCTCTTAACCAGAATGCACTAGTATTTTTATTCTAAAGATGTTATCACACAGCTAAAGACATTTTAAGATTGTCCTCAGCAATCATGATAGTCATTTAGATATCCACCGTGATAATAAATTTTATGCTTTTGAAGATTAATTTTTAAACACTGTCAAATATCACTTAGAAATAAGTATGGTAAATAAGATGACCATCAAATAATGAGATTAGTTTTCTTATATGGCTCTACCAGTTCTGTTGAGTTCCAAAAGAAAAATTTCAGATTATTTATTTGCTAGAATGCACAGACTCAAAAAAAAAAAATTCCTTTAAAAGGCAAAGCATTCATTTACACTATCAGTACTTTTTTGATATTTCATTTATTTATTTTTAGAGAGAGGGGAATGGAGGCAGAGAGAGAGAGAGAGAGACAGAGAAGCGGAATCAAACCGGTGACCCCCTGGTTCACAGGCTGGCACTCCATCCACTGAGCCACACCAGCCAAGGCTACACTATCAGGTATTTTTAAAGCAACAGATTTTTTTTTAAACAACCACTCATATTATCTAATACCTAAATCTTAGCAACTGAATTCATTATCTTTCTCCCTAGACCTATCTGAGATCCTTTCCCAATGTCACTATCAATGGCACCACAATGCACTGGATATGTCAGGCTCAAAACTGAGGTATCCTGACTCTTCTAGCTCTTCTAACCCCATCCTTACTGTTCTTTCTCTACCTGTTCTTTCTCTACAAATACTACTATGGTTTCTATTTCCACATCACTTCATGGCTGTCCTATTGAAATACTCTTCAGCCACTCCCTGCTTGAGGTTATCCGGCAAAGCTATCAGGATAATCTTTCTTGAATACTGTTTTCATCACATGACTTTCAAAAGAAGTACTGTCACCTACAGAATTGAATCTAAGTTCTTCAGCCTAGCCTTCAAAGCCTTCCACTAATTACTTTTCATTATCCCCACACACATGTGCTAATAAATCACATCTCTTTAGTACTCATTAGTAAAAAATCATCCCTTCTACTGTGCAACACTGTCAACATTCCTTTTTTGTCTTACTCAGTTCACATATTATACTCATTTTTGCTTCTAACTTCTCACACTCTATGTGGAATTTTCTTCTATCTCCTCCGGTCAAACTGTTATTCTATCACTTCATTCAAGATCCTCATCTTCCATGAGCCTTAAACATATGGGACAATGTCACACAGACACTGCTATATTTTGCATACCTCAACAGAGAGATCATCCAGTAGTAGAACTGAAAAAATCTCAAAGATTGATCAGTCCAGAATTTATTTTGTGTATGAGTGATTTTCTAAGGACAGGGTTAACTTCCATCAGATTGTTCTGTCAAATACCTTGGAAGTTCATTTGACAGCTGACACAATGGAAGCCCAGAGATATTCTATAACTTGTCCAATTGTTTAGGTGGTTAAAACAGAACTACATTTACTAAATCCTTTAAAGTGATTATGTGTTTAATTTATGAAAAAAAGTAATAAGAAATACTTTAAAATTAAAACCATATGACATTATGAACTCAAAGATAAATTCCTCATCCCTGAACTCAAGTGTCAGAGGCAAAGAAAAGTTTTAGGCTACTCAAGGAAACAAACAAGAAGCACAATTCAAAAAAACTATCGCAAAAAGAGAAAGAATAGCAATGTGTCACATTAACAACATTGGTGGCAAAAACCAAGAGCCACATAGCTCCTGATGCTCGTCAATTCCAGGAGGTAATAAATAACTGGTTCTCACACTGGAAGAGTCAAGAGGTCTCAAAAGTCACTGGAAATTCTGACTGTATTGAAAGATGGTCACACTGGGTTTGAAACAACTATTTGAAATGCTGAAGAGACTTACTGATCATTAAACAAATCAAAACTATTTCTTTTATTGCTGGGTCTTTTCCTAAAATGAAAAAGTGAAATAAAAGCATAAAAGTTCTGGAAAGATTTGTATGATAAAAAAAGTTTTGAACCACTAAAAAAGGCCAATAAATTCCTAGGTTATTAATTCCAGTCTAAAATCTCTTATCTAAAACTCTTAGGGTCAAATAGGCTACAGAATTAAATTATTTTTTTTCAGATTTCAGAAAGGTTAACATGGTACATATTCCATGTTACAAAATAGTCCAACCAGGGTCTGGAGCAATGCTCTGCAATTAAACACATTAATATCTCTATGGAAAAAAGTATTTATTGCATATAATAAATAGACTACAAACAGCTTTACATCAGTGCAGACTGGGCTTTCTCCTACTGAGCTCGCCAGAACCTTCTTAAAAACTTTCCATTTTCACAACAGTTTAAATTTAGGAAGCATGGATAAGAAATTATGGACCTCAAATTGGTTACATTTGAGAGGTGAAATTATAGGTGGATTTTATTTCTTTCCTGATTTTCAAAATTTTCTATTGTATTATTTACATGTATCAGATTATTGACAACATAAGTTGAATTTTAAAAGGGGATAGGGCAGAGCCACGTATAGAAACTGACCAACTTGCAAACCAGGTTAAAAAGAGAAATAAGATCTTATTCACAGCCCAAGTCAAGAAAAAAATTTTAAATAGCTTTGAGTTCAAAAGTTTTTATAAGTTTAGTATAAGTTTTTAAACCAAATTAACTAATAAAAACACCATTACCATTACTAATATTAAAAAGGATATTCACTGACCTTCAAAAAGTGATACTATTAGCCAAAGAACATACATGGACATGGACAACATATGGGGATTGCCTGGGGGGGCAGGCGGGGGTGTTGGATGGAGAGGGGAGAGTGGGGACAACTGTAGTAGCATACATAATAAAATACAATTTTAAAAAGTGGTACTGTTTTATCAGTTGATTTTTTAATTTACTAAGGTTCAGTAACTGCTTATGATAGACCATCTTTCCCAAAGACGGCGCCTATTCCCCCCATGTTCGTCTTTACAACGGGACTTTGACACTGCTGTGAGAAATGGGTTCATTGTAACCACTGCTCTCCTTGAACTTGGCAAGCTTATGTCACTACATGACTATCAAGGCTAAGTCTCAAAAGGGAACACAGCTTTCATGTGGTTCTCTAGGGATGCTTACTCTTAGAAAACAGATGCCACGTTGCTGTGAAGAAGCTCAGATCAGCCAAGTGGGGAAAGGGGTATTAGGTGCTCTGAGGAATGGCCAACATCAACCATGAAGCTCGTAAACGAAGAAGCCTCCAGATCCTAACTCCCAGCCCAGTCAGCACCAGCTTTCAAGTCTTTCCAGACAAGTCAGCTCCACACTGCCCAATCTAAATTCCAGCAGAATCCCTAGCATAATAAAAGTTGCTTTACATCTCTAAGTTTCAGAGTGGCTTACAACACTACAAAAGCTAACCAGAAAAAGCACCCTTTCCTAGTTCAGTAGCTTCGTATTAAACACATACACACCCCCTAAAATGAAGCTTTTCTCAACTTTAAGGAAAAAGCCAATCTGCCAATGAGAAATTGGGCAGACCTGTTTAAATAAGACATTTTCTACTTAAGGAACTTAACAATTTATCTCAAACATATTCTGAGAACCTACAATACAGTGTGGGGCAAAGTAAGTTTACAGTTGTGTGTACACAAAACAGTTTATTCTTATATTATTATTCATTAATTATTGTATTACTCTCCACACAAACAACTGTAAACCTACTTTTGTCCCACCCTGTATGTGAAACATTTTGCTAAATGTCTAAGACAGAATGATGAATAACATAGTCTGTAGTCATTAATCTAATTAACAGAGGGAGAAAATTAAAATAGGTATACAAATAGTTTATGGAAGTACCTAAGTGCCGAAACAGGAATATAAAATTAGCACAACCACAAACAATTTATAAAATCATTTGGACTTACAAATAGAGGTTTCATTCCTTTAGAAAAGTAGAATTTTATTAAATGCCTAGAAAAAAAGATTTTTTAAAAAACATGAAAAATGTAGGTCTGGTTATGTGTTTATAACACAATTATGAATGATTTTTGTTATTTTTCT
Source organism: Furipterus horrens (assembly GCF_987537825.1). NCBI lineage: Eukaryota > Metazoa > Chordata > Mammalia > Chiroptera > Furipteridae > Furipterus > Furipterus horrens. The sequence continues at coordinate 134,835,961 of NW_028327175.1, forward strand.
TTCTGTTGTTGCTCTTACAAAAATTTCCTGTATATTCCAAGTCGTCTACAGTAAGCATATATTAACTTTTTAAGGAAATATTTCCAAATAAGAAAATAATAGTTTTATTTCATTTTTTAAAATGTGTTTAAACTATACTTTGAAAGAGGTCAAGTAAGCAGTTAACAGTTCTGTAACAGATAAGATGGCTTGGTGTTTGCAAAATATATTTAGTATTTAAGGAAAATTTTTTAAGGTAATAAAAATCACATAAACATACTTGACTTACTATTATTATCTACTTTCCTTCCCTTTTCTAGCTCATTACAAATATTTACAAGTTGTCCTCAAACAGATAAAAACTAATTCAGTATCTCTCTTGGCCATGCCCTCTCACACTCTCTCTCCCCCACCCCACCCCCTTCCCTCTCTGCCTCCCTCTCCAATTCGTCTGTCATTTCTAAGTCAGCCCTTCTCTCTGTATCTCTGAGTACTCCCTTCCACCTCTTAACTGCTTCTGCTGTCTGTCTTCCCTTCTATCTCTAATTGACCCTCCCTCCCTGCCTATTGTTTTCTTGTCTCTTACCACCTACCCACCACTTTTCCAAGACATTCTTGTCAATTTTTCTCACTAATATTTATAAACAAGCAGAGTTTATATTATTATCTCTATTTTACAGAGGATAAGGAAACACAAACAGGACTACCTGTACAAATTTAAGAGGTTAGGAAAGTTAGAATTAAATCCAAGTGCTTCCTTTCTTTCTTTGAAACAATTCTGTCATTCAATGGCAAAGAACCTGAAACAGTCCAACTGTAAGCCAATAGTAACAGTACACGTATTCTTAGTTCTAAGAGGCAAATCATATATTAAGGAGCACCATACATATTTGCCCACATTTTTGCCTCTGCACCAAGTTAAACAGTTATGAACTATCAGTCATTTGACTATTCCAGAAAACCACACCATCATATTTAAAGGTTAACCTGTGTTATTTGGGAACCTTACTAGACACCGGAACCTGCTCTTTCCAACAATGCTTCTCTGCTTCTCTACTTTTATCACTAGTCAGAAACCAGCCATATTTGACATAAAAAAGTAAAAATAAAAATAAAAAGATACAAGAGGGACAAGAAATATTTACAGACCTGAAGAGTGAATTTGAAGAAGGGAAAACTATACAGCAGGCTAGCAAGAGACAGTGAAAAAATACACACCATGGACTGGGAGCAACAGGTCCATGTTTCATTGAAAGAAGAGAAAATCCTCTCCAAATTCACTCTTACTGCTGCTGAGCAACACCCTGTAACTTCTCTTCCATCTAAAGCTCTGACAACTGGAATTTCTCTGTAATTCAGTAAGCTCTTTGGAGTTACCTAGGCTTCATCCATCTTGCTGGGCACAATAATGAAAAACTCTGTTTTCCTACTAACAGCACATTTTGTGGTGGGTGGCAGAGGAGTAGGGTTCTCTTTCAAGACATGAATAGCTTAGTGCCATTTCTGTTCACTTCTCCTATGGGTGGGAAGTCTGCAACAAATACAGTTCAACAACTAAAAGAAATGTCTAAATTATTGTTCAGGTTAGTGGTCATCAAAGTCATCCTATAAGTAACCAGTTTTATACATGATATGCAAGTCTTGTATTTATACAGTTTTATAATTAAAAATCTGTATTTTACTTTCAGCACTAGTTCATTTACTTCTACTAAGTGTAATGAGTGCATGAATGCCGAATCAACAATATAGAGGTCTTATTCATTCTGGTGAGATATTTTGTGAATAGTTTGCTTACAAAGCTAATGAGAACAGGGTCATAGATTCAAGCATGTTGGCCCATCAGTTTTGTTGTGTTTCAGGGTTCCATGGTCACAATCAACCACCTGAACCCTGGCTGAAAAAATATATACATTCATCATATGAAGCATAGGGGGAGCGAATATAGATGTATCACCAAAATTCATGATTATCAAAAATATAATAAAAATTGAGAATAGTAACAATACCACCACCATCTATCTTTTACTAAGCCTGGCTAGTATGTACTGAGTTCAATCAATCTCTAATCTTTTCTGTCATATAGGTCAGTATTATTATCCCTGTTTTACAGGTCATGAGAAAATCAACTCAGAATGATTATATGTACCAAAGTCACAAAATTAGTAAGCAGCAGAGCCTGGGTTCAAAACCTGATCAGTCTGACTCCAAAGCATAGGTTATTTCCACAATACCATACTGTCTCTCCAGAACGTGTCTTAGGGCATAGGGCAATCAGCAAAATGTTCTTACTCAGAACCATTCAGCATGGTCATCACTAACTGAGCCTTTGCTATGAAAACTTACATGCTATAGCTGAGAATGAGTCTACCTTCCAAAAACTTCTTTTAAGTAAACAACAAAAAACAAAAATATTTCAAAACATAAAAAAAGCACACAAAGTAGATTTTAACAAAAGTGATTATTGTTAAGAGTTTTGTATACAAACCTGTAAAAAAAAAAATTCATGACTAATGTTAAGAACGAAACTGACAAAGCAGAGCCAGAGGAATACCACACCAAAAAAGTAAAGGAAACATTGCCTAAACATCTGAATATGTCAACATCTTACAGTCACCAGGTTGAAGGAATTCAAATTAAACATTTCATTTCTTAACCCAAAGACTCTGCTTTGACCAAAAAGTCAGTTGCCCGTATTAGGCTTTTCTTCTAAATATCATTCAACTCTCACTCCTTGTATATACACACAAACCAATGCCACTATCAGCATCAGTAACTAAGAGTTTCTGCCTTCAAAAACTGAGGTCACCCCTGAATGTATAAAAAAACCTTATATATGCTGCCTATGTAAGACTTACTTCAGATCGAAAGACACACTGAAAGTAAAGGGACGGAAAACAAATTTCATGAAAATGGAAACAACAAAAAGCTGGGATAGCAATACTTAGACAAGACTTCAAAACAAGGGCTATATAACAAAAGACAAAGAAGGATCCAGCAATTCCACTTCTGGGCGCTTATCTGAAGAAAATAAAACTCTTAATTCAAAAAGATATATATGTCTCTATGTATACTGCAGCATTATTTACAATAGCCATGATATGGAAGCAACCTAGGTGTTCATCTTTGGATGAATGAATAAAGAAGTGGATGGATACACACACACACAGAAATATAATTCAGCCCTGAAAAAGAACGAAATCTTGCCATTTGCAACAACATGGACGGACCTAGAGGGCATTATGCTAAGTGAAATAAGTCAGAGAAAGACAAATACTATATCATTTCACTTATATGTGGAATCTTAAAAACTAAACAAATGAACAAAGGACTCACTGATACAGAAAAACTGATAGTTGCCAGAAAGGTGAGGGCATGGGCAAAAAGGTGAAGGGGATTAAGAGGTACAAACCTGTTAACATAAATAAGTCGCAGAGAAGTAAAGTACAGCAGAGGGAATACAGTCAATAATATCCCAGTAACTTTGTACGGTGACAGATGGTTGCTGGATTTTTCATGGCGATCACTTTGTAAGGTATACAATTGTCAAGGTATAGTGTACACATATATCAACTAACACGTTATATCGTAGAGTTTTACATTTTAAAAAAATGAAGTCGCCCAAGTCTTCTGGACCCTACTCATTAGGCTGAACTTTTGAGTCAAACAGTCTAGCTTAAAAGGGGGCGGGGGAGGGGAATATGGGAAGGGCAAAAAAACGCTCTATAAAATTGTCCTAGTCAATCAATAGTCAATATCTCAGTCATAAACATAGACAATTGTTCTGCTGCAAGCTACAATGTGCAGACAGAAAACTACACTCTTACTACAGGTTATAAATGAAATATCACACCCCAACAATCTTTTCACAACAGCATCCTGGAAACCTCTAAAGTCAGCTTAACATGATCTTCCCATAAAATGCAATTGCTTTAAAACAAAAAACAAAAAACCCTGCAATCTGAGAACTTGGTTACATTATTTTAAGTTTATGGGTTAAGGATAACGATCCTCAGTTTAGAAATTTAAAAAAGGAATCTCAAAAAAGTTCTCATCTGAATTTTTAAAAATCATCACCATCATTAAATACAGTAACCACGGAATACAGTGGAACTTCCGTTCTCGAACTTAATTCATTCCGGAAGGCTGTTTGAGAAGCGATTTCTTGGAAAACCGGAAGTCCTTGTCACCGGAGAGAGGCTGTGACTGCTCACACAGGTATTAGCATCAAACGGTTGTCCGGTCGATAACCAATGTCTTTCTGGTTCGACAACCCAGGCATTTTTTCATGAACAATTTAGTCAAGAACCAAATTGTTCAAGACGCAAGACATTTGAGAAGCGAGGTTTGATCATCAGGAGCACTTGCTCCAAGCACTACTAAGCTCTTTGTAGTCCTATCTCATTTCACCTTTATAGACACCTTGTGAGGTAAATGCTGTTATCTGCATTTTAGAGATCAGTAAATAGTCTTAGAAATCAACGAATTTGCCAAAAGTCATAAACTGTAAGTCACAGCACCAGGATCTACAGTCAAATTTGTTCATCTTTTGTGTGTTCAACTAATTCACTGCACTGCCAACCTCTTTGTTTTCAACCAATGATTTCAGAATAAATACAAGTTAAGATTACCTAACTACTACTGTGTGTGTGTGTGAGACTGTGTGTGTGTGTGTGTGTGTGTGTGTTTGTCTGTGTGGGGGCCGCAAAGTGCCCAAATTCTGATGGACCTTAAAATCCAGATAAGATTTAACACCGACTCCACAGGAACATGGCCTAAGAACACTTGTACGGCTCGTGTTCGTTTTTAAAGACACTTTCCCCTGTTAATTCATTTCATCTTCACAAAGATCATGACCACGTTCAAGTTCATAAAGACATAAATGTGACTTTCAAGTTCAACGGACCTGGACTTAAGACAGAAGGATAAGGCTGTATATGAAACATGGCTTCTCACATTATCACTGACGCTGAAGCCCACGATGCTGGAAGGCACACAGGCCAATGGCCATTATGCCCATTTCTCATTTGGGAAGCTGAGGCTGCGGGGAACAGGCTACAGAAGATCACAGGTCCAGCACGGGAAGACCTTAGACACCTCCCTCGAAGACAGCGCGACTCCAAATCCTGGGAGTCTTCCCTTACTTACTCAACTGAGAGGCGGTTTCACTCATAAGGAAAACTTTTATAATGGGACGTGGGGTTTCCCGACGACCTCCCAAGGAAAACAGGAAGTATAGCCTCCCGCACAGGCTGCTCACTGCCGGCCCATAGCCCGGGGGCTCCCGGGCAGCGGAGCCGACTCACTCCAAAGGCTCGCGGCCCGAAAATCACCCGCAGGCCTGGGGTCGTCTCGGGGTGGTCGTTGCGGCCCACAGCCCCGTACCCCGTAGTCGCCACGGACCTGCTCAGTACCTGTTGAAACCCAAGAAAGGAACGTCCCCTCCACAGGGGTTATTTGGGGCGAGGGCGCTCAGTGGGCACGCTGCCCCTGGCAAGGCAAAGGGGCGTCGGTAGGGCTACACCACCTCCCACCAGCCCAAATCCCTCAACGGTGGAAGGGCGAGAGCTTCCCAGTAACCTCCGCCCCAGGCGGGGACCCGCCCCGCGCGTGATGTGCGGAAAAAAATACCGGTAACAAACAACACAGAACTCCTGTCCCAGGTGTGAGGAGAGAAGTGAACGCCACGAGAATCAGCTCAGGGAGCAGAGGGAGGGAAAGGAGGGAAGGAGGGGCAAGGACGCAGGCTCCTAGTTACCAGGGCGCCGTCGCTCTCTGCTTCCACCGCCTCCTCCAAGCTCTTGCTATTGCTCTTCCGCTCGCGCCGTTCGTGCGCGCGCCAGGTCTCGACTCCGCCCCCCAGCGCCGCGGGGCCTTCTGGGGGCTGTAGTCCCGGGCCGCGAGGGCTGCCTCCCGGTCACGTGGGGGGGGGCTGGCAAAATGAAGAAGTGTGGAAGATGTTTACGCTTCTATCTGCTCAACCCTTCCCCCTTCACGTCAGCAGCAACGGCTTTCAAACCGTTCATGTCTCACTCAATCATACCATCCCTCTTCTTCACAGCCAAGTTCCTTGCAAAAGGTAGTCTAAATTCGCTGTCTCCACTTCCTCCTTCGTTCTCTGCGCTGCAGTTTCTGCCGCCACCGAAAATGCCTTTGTTGCCATCGGTGTCCTTGTTGCCAAATTCGTTTCAGATCCTCTAACCTAAGCGTTAGGCACCATTTGACGCTGTTGAACATTCTTAATCACTTCCTTTCTGTCACTGGTCGGGTTTTCCTTCTTCCTCTCCGTCTCCAAAAATTCTTTTCTAACCCATCTCTTATATATTAGTGTTCTCCAGAGTTCTTGGAATCACAGCGGGGAAGGGGAGGCTCCTGTCCCTTCTTCCTTGAGTTCATTGTTTGTATTTCCAACTTAATAGACTGACCCCTCCACAGACGTTGCAAATATAACAAGTTCCAATTTTCACTTCAACATTCAACCTAGATTCCTCCCTCTCTCACTTCCTTAACCACCAATGCCCAAATAGTCACCAAATCTTGTAGAATCTTATCTCCCAAGTATTTCTTGAACCTCTTCCTTCTTCACACACACTACTGGTGATTTAACACAGACCTGCATTATTTCTTGCTTGATCACTACATGGTCTTCTTCACTGGTCTCAGCACCTATATGAAATCCTCCCTACTACCATCGTGTTTCTTTATGCAAAGGAAAAATTTAATCATATCACCTTTTGGGTAAAGTCTTTTACTTGATTAAATTTTGGAAGAGGAAAAGAGATGAATCCTTCAGGGTGGCTTTTGCAACATATGGAAGCCAGCCCCACTACTCCCACCACGCATATTGTGGCTAGAAGGTTCAGAGAAAGGATATTTATAGCACACCTTATTGTGAGGTTGGTAGGTGTGGACCTTTTTTTTAAGTTCCCCAGGTGATTCAATTATTCAACAAGGATATATTTTGCTGCTTGCTATGTAGGTACCAGGCATGTTCTGGGTACTGAGAAAATAATAGCAAATAAGGCAGTCCCTGCCCTTGTGGAGTTCACAGTCTCTTGGAATAGACAGATATTAATCAAATGACTCTATACCAAAAACAAAACCAACAATAACAACAAAAACCTACAATTACTAGCTGTGATAAGAATTATACAGGAAAGGTAATCAGTCTCTTTCCCTACCCCTCTGTCACCTGCCCCAGCCCAGGCTGGGAGTGGGTTTTTGCCTCTCAGCCTATCAGACACAACCTGTCAGAAGCTGATCTCCTTCCACTCCCTCCCTTACACATTTAGATTTACCAAACTGCTGTATTTCATTTGCTCTCTCACTTTTGCACAAGCTGTCCCTCTGTTTGGAAACCCTTCCCTTTCTACCTTGACTAGCTTTACCCTATGTTATTCTCTTCTGTTGGATTCAAAGCAAACCCAGTAGAACACCAGCCTCACAGAAGGATTTTCTGAGGATTGGACTCAATCAGGTGATAACTCCCATCTCAGCAAAGGTAAGCTGAGTAGAAGAGCCAAAAACAGTTGAATGTGGGCTACTGAGAGCAGTACTGTGTTAGCCAGTTTAGAGGTATAGGGCCTGAGCCAACATAACCATCAATCAAAACAGATCAAGTATTACCTCTTCTGGGAAGCCTTTGCTGACCTCCCCAGGATGAACTATTGCCTCTTTCCTGGGTACCCATTGCACCCATACTGACCTTTCTTCGATTGGTATACTAAAGCTAGCTCATACCAGCTTTAAAAAGCCAATTTAAACTCTCATGAATTTTGCAAGTCACTTTTTAAACAATTGGTAACTTCAGCTGTGATGAGCGTATTTACACCACATGGAAATCAACACATGAGAAATGAGAACATTTTTTTAGAGTCAATTTATCAGATCACCACTGCCTTTGTTGTAACACCCATCTCTTCATTGTATTGTGGTGATGAATCCCCTATTAGATGAATTCCTTATAACAAACTTCATTTAGCAATGTTTATTGATATTTACTATTATGCTAGTATTTCTCACAGGAGCCAATAGGCTTCCCACTTTCTTCCGTGTCCCATGGAGTTGCTCTATCCATGAAACTTTCAAATCTCTTAGTGTCCTCTCCTCTGTGTCCCCCACTAAGACCTTACTTTAAACTCTCCTCATTCATTCATAAGTTAACGGCAACAACCTCCTGCCTCATTCACCGTCCACTCCAATATGCACTTTGTATTGCTACCAGGATGCCCCCTCAGAAAATGTTCGAATTTCTTAGTATGGCATCCAAGATGCCTGGTGAGGTGGCCCCTGCTACTTCTCCAGGCCCATCCTCCTCATGCCCCATATACACCTGGAGTTTGAAGTCCCTAAAATTCCATGTGCTCTCACTTTGTCTTTCAAATGCCTTTCCACCTTCTGGAAAGGCCTTGCTTCTACCCCACCGACCAGTTCTTTTATTTTTTTTCTTCAAAGTACAGCTCAAATGTCATCTCCCCAGAAAGTTATTCTTAATAGCTCACTCTTGCCACCAACACCCACCCCACCTAAGTTATCCCAAACATCCTATCACTAACACAGCACTTGTCACACTGTGTCCTGATTGCAGGTCCGCATCTCTGCCCCTCCCCCCACCTCCCCATGAGCAATGTGAGGTCTGGGCAGGGCTTATGGAGTAGGTCTTTTGTCATACCTGCACCTGTAGCAATACCACACTCAAAAAATGCCTACTTCTCAGCCAAGACCCAGATTCCGAGGCATCTCTCAGACCCTTTCCCAATGCTCCTAATCATACTGCCTTCTGCCTCAGTATTCCCCTAACTTCAGTTGTAGAAATAATGGCTATTATTTATCAGACTCATTATGGATAAGACATGGTCATATCTTTATATATATTATAGCATTTTGGATTGAGCGTCGGCCTGCGAGCTAAGTGTCGCTGGTTCGATCTTCCAGTCAGGGCACATCAGAGAAGGAAAACTCTGACTCCAAAAAACCTCCGCTGCCTTGCGGCATACCTCTTCAGGGGAAAGGCTAAGGGAGTAAACCCCGACAGAAAATCTGGAGCCGGAGTCCCTAAGGCGGTTTGACATTGTAGTCAACACCGGCAACTCCTGGGGCGCCCCTGAAACCAAGCTGTATTGACTCCGTCTTTCCCTTGGACCCTTCAGCTGCGAAGAGAGGGGGTGTCTGCTGCATGGGCAACAGCAGACCCTCCATATCACCCTGCCCAGGCTCTGTAGCTTCAGCTTCACTGGAGAGGACACTCCAGCGTCATCGCAAGATGTCGATTCAACATGGGAGGAGACAGATACCGTGTCACTCCCGAGTCGGACTGCACAGCCATTCTCGGCGGTGCAGATAGACTCTTAAGAAGCTACACCATCGTCTCTCGAGACGGACGGCTGCCGATGACAACTATTATGCACCAGAGATTAGCAATATGCTTAAGGGGTATACAGTGGAGTACAAACAAGCATGGCCCCTACTGTTAGGGAGCTTACAATCTAGCAGATAAGACAAGAAATAAACAAAGAACTCTATGCTTACAAATTGAGCCAGGCTGCTTTGTGATAGAACATCCTGGCAATGAGTGGTGGATGGACGCTACTTGAACCGAAGGCCTCTATGAGGCAGTGATCTTTCCAGTGATCATTCCAAAGGATTAGAAAGAGACAGTCAAGAGGTGAACCAGGGGGAAAGTGTTCCAGCCAAAGGGATCCAACTATACAAAGAAATAGCTATGTTGTTTGAAGGACAGAAGGGTCAGTTTTGCTGGGATGGTGTGATCATTAATTTTATGTGTCAACTGGACTGGGCCACAGGGTATCCAGATTAAACATTATTTCTGGCTGTGTCTTTGAGAATGTTTCCAGGTGGGATTAGCATTTGAATTGGTAGAACCAGTAAAATACAGTTGACCTTGAAAATCCATGTATTGCTTTTGACTTCCCCAGAACTTAACTGTAGTCATCCTCCTCAGAATCCACAAGGGATTAGTTTCAGGACCTTCCACAGATACCAAAAGCTATGGATGCTTAAATCCCTTATATAAAATGTCATAGAATAATACATACAGTCAGCCCCCCTTCTGGTGGATTTTGATCTGGTGGATCAAAAATACTGTTTCTGATCCATGGTGGTTGGTTGAATCCACAGACTCAAAACATGGGTACAAGAAAAGAAGGATGACTCTATATTTGTTTTTTTAAAAATTTGCATATCAGTGGACCTATGCAGTTCAAACCCGTGTTGTTCAAGGGTCAACTGTAGATTGCTCCCTCTCTGATGTGTGTGGGCATCATTCAATCCACTCAGGGCCTGAATAGAATAAAAATCAAGAGAAAGAAGGATTCAGTCCCCTCTTGCTTGTCTGCATGAGCTGAGACATTTGTCTGTTGGTCTTCTCATGCCCTTGGACTGGAATTTACCCCATTGGCTTCCCTGGTTCTCAGGCCTTCAAACTCAGACTGAAATTATACCACTGGCTTTCCTAGGCCTTCAGCTGCAGACAGTGGAACTTCTCGGCCTCCATAATTGCATATATAATATATAATACACAGCTTACTTAAACAAATGAGGTCTGTCCAGAAACAGTCCAACCATTGTTAATATAATGTGAATGGTTTGTGTGACATCGATGTAACCTGGCAGCCAAGGTGAGTGGACTGGCACCCAAGGCGAGTGGACTGGAATGCTCTTGCATGAACAATAACAATTTCACTGTATGAGTTAGTGGGAGTGGTAGATGCCATTGAGTGAGCACATGTACTGTGTGGCTGTCACATTCAAAAGGACTGAGTGAGTAGAGCAATGAATCTGCATCTCATTTTGCGTTAAGCTTGAGGATTCCTCTGCAGAAACTATTCGGATGATTCAGAAGGCTGCAGCTATGGGCAACTGGTGATTGGCAGCTTCATCATGACTACACCCCTGCTCATGCATCATGTCTTGTGCAGAGTTTTTGCTGAAACATCAAATCACCCAGGTGACTCAACACCCCCTACAGCCCAGATATGGAGCCCTGCAACTTCTAGCTTCTCCCAAAACTAAAATCACCTTTGAAAGGGAAGAGATTTCAGATCATTGATAGGGTTCAGGAAAATACGACAGGGCAGCTGATGGAGACTGGGAGAACTGTGTGAAGTCCCCAGTTGCCTACTTTGAAGGGGACTGAAGCATCATTGTCCTATGTACAATGTTTCTTGTATCTTGTATCTTCTTCAGTAAATGTCTCTGTTTTTCATAGTACATGGCTGGCTACTTTCTGGACAGACCTATATTAAACACACATGTAAGAGAGATACATATTCTATTGGTTCTGTTTCTCTGGAGAACCCTAATACAGATGGCAAGAATGTGAATTAAGTGATCCAGATGACATGAGGTAATTAGAGCCAGGTGTGCACAGCCTTAAGGACACAGTGAGAACCTTGGGCTATATTACAGCAACCAAGGGGGTGGTGTTATCTGATCCACATTTTAAAATACAATCACTCTTGCTTTTGTTTGGAGGACCAGAGTAGAAGTCCATTTATTACAGTAGTCTAGGTAAGGAATCATAGCACAAAGTGCTGGTGCTAAAACAAAGTGGGTGGGTTTGACAAATATTTTGCAGAGCCAACAGGACTTGCTGATGATTGAATGTAGGGGAGAATGGGATGGCTGTTGAAGGAGAGAGGACCCGAGGCAGACCTTGTTTATATTCATTTCCATATCTTCAGCCCCTAGAATAAAGCCTGGCACATAGTAGGTGTTCAATAACTGTGTTGAGAGAATGTATCCATTCAATGTGCTAAGCTCTATCATCTTGCTTCATCTATACGGGGCTTCCTCTAGCCCATATAGTACCTTCACACGAAGTACAAGATAAAAGTGCCCCTTCCTCCAGGCAGACACAGCCCGTGACCAGGGTGCACAGATCAATGAACGAGCATGGGCTACATTTTGCCCCCACTTATTCCTTCAGCTAGCATCCTTGTGCAGTGCACAGTCTGCATAACCACATATGGCAGCCCTGGCTTAACATCCCTGGGAGATAGTTTTGTGGCATTAAGCCCTGTACACATTGCGAGTGTTTGCTTTCCAGGGGAAGGATGCTGCCTGCCTGGGGACACCGGACCTGCTGCTGTGACTGAGATTCAGATCTTTGTCCTTTGAATCCCTGTGGGCTCTTTAGCCTTGGAGCCGCATTGTCTCTCCCAAATCACTCAGCCCATCAATAAAAAGCTAAATTCAAAATGGTGACTTTGCTTCCTTGAGTTTCTCATCTGTCTCAGTTACTATTTTTAGAGTATTTCACATTTAAATAGTATCCAATATGTGTTCAGTCCCTTACAAAATGCAATAAAGGAATATGAAACCAAAGGACTTAAAAAAAAAGAGAAAAAGCAGAATAAATAAAGAATGGCTGCCTTAAAGGGAGCTTAGCTCTTGGATAAAAATGAACTGTGGTATATTGGTTTAAGGTGGTGCCATAAACAATGTGAGAAAAAAAAAGAATGCACAAGAGGAAGCTGTTTTTCCTTTGCACATCCAACCATGGGGTCAAGTACATAAGGAGAAGAAAGAAATGCTTTAGAGGAGGAAAAGTCTCCATTTAATACACAGTAGCACTTAACATTTAACAAGTGCTTCATGTGTGCCCAAAACTGTGCTAAGCCATTTACATGCCTGATTTGAATCAATCCTTGCAGAACTCTATTATTACCATCATTTTACACAAAAAAGCTGAGGCCCAAGGCTATGCAGCTAACAAGTGACAAACCTGAGATTTGCACCAAAACAATCTGGCTCTAGAGTCTGAGCTCTCACCACTAAATACCGCCTATAATACCTTTCACACTGGCTTACCTGCTTTCGTGTGATGCTTTTGAGTCCTAGGATAATTAACAGAGCATATCTGGTTCTCAGGCTCTTAGGGTTTCCATGTCACCTGTCTTCTCAATGACTAGAGTAGGGTCATCTCAGCCTACCTTCAAAGTAGACAGTTTGAACAAGAAATATATAAGAGAAAAACCCTGCTGGGGGACATTTCACAATCTCATTGGTGTTTTAATATTCTCCCAATATAGTACCATAATTATTCAGATGGCATGAAAGATGGAGGAGAAATTGTTATCAAGAGAGGGACTAAATGAGCCTTCCCGTTGGAAATGTGGGCCCTGATTAGTCTCTTCTAACTTGAAATTTCTTTTGTTACTTTCAGCAAATAAGCGCAGAAGCATCCAAATTTTATTGAGCCTTTGAGTACTTGGATCCTTCCCTAATAAAGTGCAACTATCTAGAATTGTATGGGTCTTAGGAATGTATGGAGGAAATATAGGACTCTTTAGGATGATAGGAGGGCAGGGTATCAATGGACAGCTCCCATATACTTAAAAAAAATAAAAGCAGGAAAGAGAACTCATGAGCAGCAGTGACTCCAGACCCCCAGGCCTAAGTTAGGAGCCAGAAAACTCTCCCAACTCTAGTTGAAGCTACCTTAAAGAGGGCACGGAGGCAGTGATTCTTTTGGTTGACTCTCTGGGTTGTGAGATCACAGCATCTGAGGCTCTTATCCAGCTGTGAGCTGTGCCAGCACCCCACCACCACCACTACCACCGTACATACACACACTACTCCCTGCAATTAGCTTTCCTGCACCGAGGCTACCCTGACCACCTCTTGATGTCAAGCCTCGTATGGCTACACTATCTAATGCCACAGCGCCTGCGTGGAGGGAAGGGCTTGGTGATATCAAAGAGAGAACTGAACAATAGTGTAGTAACTCCTGCCACTTTAAATCTCACTGCTCAGCTCACACTGGGCTTTGGGTTCCAACACAGCATCATCTCTGCCTTGATCTGACATCCTCAATACCTGCCTCAGGGTGTGCAGCTGGCCACACCTCTCATCCCAAGGTGCCACCAGGAGCCTCTGGTGTGCATCTGAAACTGTGCTGAGTGCTGACCTAGAAGGCAAAGTGGACTTGGAAAATTTCTACTATGATAAAACATAGTAGATTCAGTAAACTCTGGAATCCTTATCTGTAAAAATGGACTCCCACCAAGAGCACCTACCTCACTAGGTAATCATGAGGATTGAGTCATATCATGGATGAGAAATGGTTTGGTAAACTACAAAGGACTAACAAGGAAAAGAGCATATAGACTATACAAAGTTTTGCTCATAAGGGACAGAGATGAGTAGGGGACAAACAGGTTTTTAAATTGCAATAATAATTATTTTTCCTTAGGAGACTAGAGAGGCAGAGTGACCCTTCTTCCAAGTTTCCTTCCTAGCACACATTCCCTCAGTCCGACTCCTTCCCATGGCCCCATTGCACTCAAAAGGTCACACTCCCTTACAGAAAATACCTAGCCAAGTGACTTATATATAGTAGAAAATCACTGAATATTTGTTAAACAATCATCTCTTCTACTCAACAACAGAATATCAAGAATTTGGCTATACATGTCACATGGAGTTACATTCTCAGGGATCCCCTAGAATTGTAACCCAACACTTCATCTTGGGCAATGGGCCCCCAAATAGGCCCACTTAACTCAAGAAATTCATTAAGCCCAACTCAAGGCAGACAGATCTTTTTTATCTCCAAACTGCCCTGTTATTTCACACCTCCCTCCCTTTGTACATGCTATCCCTTTTGCCTGGAATGCCCTCTCTCTCCTTCCTCCATCTCCATCAGGATCCAGCTCACATCACCTCTACAAAACATCCCCAACATCCCTGGACAAGTCACTTCTGCCTCCTCCTCCCAATAATGCTTGGTTATAAGGCTGCCACCAAATCAAAATCATTTGTGTGTCTCTACCCGACCAGGGCAAGTGTCATAACTAAACCCTGTTCCTGGCATATGGGTCCCACACTTGTTTATTGGATGAACTAGTCCTCTCTGTTCTTTCAGGCAGAGATGAGAGAGCCAAAGGTAAAATCAGAGAAAATCAAATAACCAGTAACTTTAGTTTACACTCTGATTCCTCAAAAACACTTTTGAAGACAGAATCCCCCCACATACACACCAATTCCTTGACCTCCAAAACTAATCTTGCAAAGCATTGATGAATTACCTGGGAGTAAACAGAACTTTACAAAGAGTAATTCTATTTGACCAGATCCTTCTATCCACCCTTATGATGGTTCCATAATAGTTAAAGATCACTGAAGCTAAATAGCTTGGGTTTAAATTCTAGCTCTTCTAATTACTAGTTGTGCAATTTTAAGGAAACTACTTTATCTTTTTGTGCCTCAGTTTTCTGGTGCATTAAATAACAATAGTAGTGACATCACAGAAGATGGGCAAGGCTTGTGAGAACTAAATGATACATTCGATGTAAAATGCCCAGTTCCAGGTACATAATGTGCTCAAAAAAAGTGGTTTGTAAGGAGTCCAAACCGAAAGATGACAAACCCATTCTATTTAAATCTTCAGAAGGCTGGGTTTGTTCCAGGACATCCTGGGCAGAGAAAGCGTGTTGGGGCCATTCTGAAGTTCTGTCTGGAGGCTCAGACAACTGGTGTCATCGACCTTTGGTTCTAATCTGGATCCATCAACCAGCTGTGGCCCTTGCCTAAGTAGCTTATTTTCCCAAAGCCTGATGTCCCCAGTAGGGCCAGCAGTACTGAGCTGTCTCACAAGGGGGTGCGGGAAAGATCAATTCGTGTTAGCAAAGTGCTTTGGAAATGTAACATGCTAAATATTAATGGGTCTCTCTGAGTGTCGGGAAATGTGCAATCTAAACTCTGCTCAGGGCAAGCTGAAGGTGGGGAGAGCAATTCTGGGCAGCCCGATTGCCACATCCTTGGTCTAATTGGGAGGTGGTGCTCATGATGGAGGAGTGAGTGCAGCGAGCATCTGGGGGGCTGGGCAGGGCTGCGGGATGGCAGCTCTGAAAGGAAGGAAGCACCTAACCCACAAAAGACAGAAACCTGGGGTAGGTTTTGGATGAACCCAGAAAAGCCCATGGAATTTTTTTTTTTTTTTTTATAAAAAAGCAAACACAAGTTCTGCAGCAGATAGCACTGTGAGGATGTCAGCCACCTGAGTTCTGACCCTGCTCCCAACCTCCCAAACCATATGGGCAGGGTGATAAGCAGAAATTTATTTAACCTTAGCCAAACTCTCAGTTCAAAATCTTTAGCGTGGCCAGATATCAGCCCGTGCCATTACTAAACAGCTCTGGAGTTAATGTATCCCTTAGGACACTGCTCAACTGTCACCTTTACCAGGAAGGCTTCTTGGGTTCAACCAGGTTCAGTGGGGAGCTCCTCCCATACTGTTCTGTGCTTGTTCCTATAAGTGCATGTAATATACTCTGTCAGTGCTCTACCTATATCCTTTTGGCAACATCATTTTCTATACATGCATGGCTTTCTACTACCTATGGGCACTCATGTGCTCAGCCAGAGGTCAGGGCAGGCCAGAAGGTGGGAGTTACTGGGTGGCTCTCAGAGTCTCACCTTCAGTGAGATGACACTGAGACAGCTTCTGCACTAGCTCTGAGCAGTCCCCAGCGGGACTGAGCTCCAGCTGCCCACAACAGTACCCTGCTCGTTAACACACCCTGTTTTGGGTTTTTTTCCTTCCCTGTCTCATTTTCTCACTCCTCTCCTGGAACTTCCTGGGATCACTGCCTTGGGACCACTTCTGAGGCACCCAGTCTAAGACACAGCACTTACCCTGATATATGAGAGTTACCTGTTCATGCCTCTCATTCTCACTAGAAATAATCAACTTAAGGGAAGAGACTGTGTCTACTTCATCTTTTTATCCTCAGTGTTTTGCATCATAACCTGGAACATAAGAGCTCAGTAACTATTTGTTGAATGAATGAATGAATTGAATATTGAGCCGAAAGATGCTGTTAATAACAGCTGGCACTTGCCAAGTTCTTCTATAAGGTTTCCAATACTATTCTCAATATTAGCCCAGAACCAAGGAATTCTGTCCCAGGGCTTAGAAGAAAAACAACTACCTGTAATAACTGAACTTTCCAGATGTGGTCAAAAGTTGCTTGTGCATCCCAGTGGTGAGCTGGCATCTCAGGTGACTGCTCCAAGATCCCTGCATGTCCCTGCAGCTCTGGCCTCAGGAAATTCATCACTTTGGGCAGGGCAGCTGTTTGTGCTGTATATAACAGCAAATGCTCTTTTCTCCTCATGCCAACTCCTCTGGCCTCCTCTCTCTTCTGTTCATCACAGAAAAAAAAAAAAAAATTGACTGGCTGTATTTCATGAATTTTCTGCAGTTGTGCCTTTCTTCGTCAGTGCTAAAAGAAAGGGAAGAGCTGAGGCTAGAGAAGAAGTCAGTGCTCCAGGAAAAGCTAAAAGCAACCAAAGGGACTCTGCAGTGGCATCTGGAGAAGAACATCACTGTGGAAAGGGTGGCAATGTGTACATGACATAGGCGAGGAGGTCAAACTAGTCCACGTTTGTCTTCTCTCACCTTCTTCAGCCTTAACAAAGGTGTTCAAACTAGAAATTGTATGATAATATAAGAACAAGTAGAATTTCAGCAGAAAGGAATTACCTAAGCAAGTTGCAGGGAGGTCACATCATGCACATTCAACAATTGGCATTTGAAGAAAGAGAGAAACAAAGAAAGCAAGAGAGAGAGTGAGCAAGCAATTACAATTTAAGTAATCTAGAACATCCTGCCTGCTTTTCCACCCACTGAGCATATGCCCCAGTTGAACATGAGATGGGAGGTCATAAAATAATTGGTATTAGTAATGGAAATTCTTATTAGGGACCAGGGGTTAGTCTAAGGACCTTTGTGAATTCATGAATTTGGTCTTCAATATAATCTTATGGGGCAGGTACTATTATCCCAACTATGGAGAAACTGAAGCACAGAGAGGTGGAGTTTGCCGCCTGTAGTCACTCAGTACGTAAGTGGTAAAACCAGGATTCAAAATTGGATAGTCTGGCTTTAGTACTCATAAGACTCAGTTCCCAGATGCCCCCTGTAAAGGAAGTATCTAAGCAGCTAAGAGTGATTTGGGTTCAGAAATCCATATTTTTCATACTGCAGGGCTCCTAATGCAAACAAGCCAATTGCTTGGGTGTACAAATAAGAATCAGTGACTTGTTACCACGTTAAAGATATTCAAGAAAAATTTCGATGATATGCCACTTCAGTTTTCAATGCTGGCTTGAGAGTGTAACCTTATGCTAGATGTGAATCCTCTGTACATGCAATTTGCCTAGGCCCCTAGACCTAGATGGAAAATCTCCCAGACAGCTGAAAGAATTTGCATATCTCAGACCTACAGTCAAAATCTTTGAGACATCATGAAAGTAGGAAATACAACATTTGGGCTCATTTTCAAAGGAATTCAGCTTGTTTCTACCAACTATAGTCAAGTACACAAAATGTTACTCACTCCTATAATTTTACAATAGGCTATCAAGAAGATTAATTCATTCATTCAGTCCCCAAATATTTATTTGGTATCCTTTACATGCCAGGGGCCCTTTTCTTTGCATTGGGGATACAAAACATAAAACCCATGCCCTCACAGAGCTTGCATTCTAGTGGAGGACTGTCAATTAATTAATAAATATTAAGATAATTTTAGGTAGTAATACATGTTATTAAATAAGGCAGGGTAAGAAGATAGCAAGTGACAGGTGGAGACTGGGGGTAGATTTTAGGTCTCTCTGTACAACTGACATTTGAGCAGAGACGGGAGGAAATGAGGGAACAAAACATGTGAGGCCTGAGGAAATCCACACAGTGTAAAAGCCCCAAGATAGGAACCTGGCAGGTTCAAGGAACAGCAAGGAGGTCTGAGTGATAAGAGTGGAAAGTACAGAGTTCATGGGGGTGATGAGAGGTGGCCAGCTATCAGGCCATGTAGGATCCTACGTGCCACTGTAAGGGCCTTGGGTTGATCTCTCAGTGCGTTGAGAAGTCTCAGAGAGCTTTGAGCAGGAGAGTAATGTGATCTGAGTTGGCTTTTAAAGAGATAACTTTGACTATTGTCTAGACATAAGACAAGCCATCTCTGTTCTCTTCATTGGAAGTAACTACCTTCCCCTCTGTAACTCCATCATATTTAACCTCTTCTCTTATTATAACATTTGATTTACTTTTTTTTTTGTACCTCCCCCCACTAGTGTGTAGTTTCGTTGAAAACAAAAATCTGAAAAGTGTGAGTTAATTTGTCCTTGTCCCTCCACCTTGATTGCTCCTATGGAGAACTCATGTCTACTTGCACAGACAATGCCTAAAACAGTGCTGAACAAATAAAACACTCAATAACTCTGAAAAATGACCAACATTGTAATGAGGCAGGTTTCAACTGAAAAGGAGGAACGTTTGAACAGAGGAGTAAAAGAATTGAATGCTCTGCCTTCAAAAACAAAAACAAAAATAAGTTCTCCATTAGAGAAGATACTCAAGACCTCAATTTTTTACAAGGAATGCTGCAGCCTGATAATTTAATCATCACATGGATGCTTGTGCCTTTTAACAATCTTTGGAACTCTGAGCTTTTATAATTCTAAGAATAATTGTTAAGTCATAAAAAATCGTAGAACTTGCTCCATGCAAAAGTTTGCATGATCCACCCCCAAAAGTCATGGTCACACTTTTATGGAGGTTTTCCCCTCCTACAGACACCTTGATGCACCTTGTCAACTTGGTGAACTCTTTCTCACCTCCTGAGACTCCCTTAAATGCCCCTCTGTGTTGGCTTGTACTCTGAATTAGTAGGGTCATAAATAAAGTCGGCGGCGGCGGCAGCCGTCCGTCTCGAGAGACAATGGTGTAGCTTCTTAAGAGTCTATCTGCACCGCCGAGAATGGCTGTGCAGTCCGACTCGGGAGTGACACGGTATCTGTCTCCTCCCGTGTTGAATCGACATCTTGCGATGACGCTGGAGTGTCCTCTCCAGTGAAGCTGAAGCTACAGAGCCTGGGCAGGGTGATATGGAGGGTCTGCTGTTGCCCATGCAGCAGACACCCCCTCTCTTCGCAGCTGAAGGGTCCAAGGGAAAGACGGAGTCAATACAGCTTGGCTTCAGGTGCGCCGCAGGAGTTGCCGGTGTTGACTACAACGTCAAACCGCCTTAGGGACTCCGGCTCCGGATTTTCTGTCGGGGTTTACTCCCTTAGCCTTTCCCCTGAAGAGGTATGCCGCAAGGCAGCGGAGGTTTTTTGGAGTCAGAGTTTTCCTTCTCTGATGTGCCCTGACTGGAAGATCGAACCAGCGACACTTAGCTCGCAGGCCGACGCTCAATCCACTGAGCCAAACCAGCCAGGGGTCATAAATAAAGTACTGTGTGCATAATGGGTAACATGGTTTAAGAGGAATATAGACAGGTTGGGACATGACCACCGGAGGCTAACTAGAAAGTTGAGGGTGTCTGCGAACAAAATACTATTACAAAATGGCTGAAAACACTTAGATTTCCTCTGGAAAAAAGAAAGTCTAATATGGGAGGGTGGGGTATGGGAGGCACAACAGCCGTCTTCAGGTAGTGAAAGGGCTTTCAGAGGAAATAAGGAGAACCTTACTACTACGGTCCATAAGGCAGGTGTAGGACCAATGGAAGAAATTACAAGGAACAGATATCTGACCTGCCTAATGAAGTACCTTCCAAACACTTAGCTCCGGGCCTTTTCTGCATAGAAGCACAATGTGTTTTAATTGAATCGGAGGTTTAACAATTTGAGCTATTCAGCAATGAAATAGGCTCACAAAACCTCTAGAGCAGCCCTCCAGAAAGCCATAGAAAGGAGTCCTACTGGAATAAGGTATATTGGATTAGCTCAGGAGAGGCAAATGCTTTCACTTTAAGTCCCAGCCAGGAATGTCTGGCAGCGGCTGTCTGAAACACTGCTGAGAACACTTTGAGGCTGCGTCTCTGCTCAGCAAGCGTGTGGATGTCAGTGGGCAATGCCTGCTGTGAGTAGAGGACTAGGGAATGGCAGCAAGAATGCCAGCCCCAGTATCTCAGGACTCTTTCAACCTTTTAATTGCATGTTTTTCTATTGTTATATGTTTGTCTGTGGGGCCTTCGGTGGCCCACGTACAATTGCAAGTATGAAATACAATAAAGTGTCTTCTAGTCTCCCAAATGGAGACACATTGCTGCAGTCTGCAAAATCAGCATGGAACGCCCATCCATAGGCCCCGTGGCTTTCAGATCTGCTCAGAGACTGGGGCAGCTGGCATTGATTCTATTTGTTTCCTTAGAAGGAACAGTATTGATCTCCTGCACCATGAAACCTGCTCCTGGGTCACCTAGTTCCAACAAGCAATTCCCTTGTCTTCAGCAGCCATTTCAAAGTCCCCTGGACACTCTACTTCTATTTGGCTCAGCCTCTAGCTAACAGGCTACTGATGCTAGACACCAATGAGGACCTCCAGCTTAATCAGCGTAACCCCCTTTTCCACCTTCAAACAAAGCCACATTGAACACTTACCTCCTGGGTGCCAGGAACAGGGCCAGGCGCTCAGCATAAGACTGACTCCAAACCTCAGTCTGGTGTAGACAGCAAATAAACAGATAAATTACGTCCTCTTAAATAGACAATTCTGGCAAAGACAAGTGAAATTTGGGCTGGATAATGGCAGAGGACGGAGATGGAGCTCTGCTGGGGGGTGGCTGGGTGGCCGGCAGCTACTGGGAGTGCTTTGATGGAAGGCTCAGCAGAGGAGGCAGGTGGGTCTTGAGGACTGAGTAAAGATCTCTCCTAAAGTAATTAGTCTAATACGATAGTTGGAAGTCACCTCTAATGACCTGACAAGAGTTCTGAAGATTGGTCAACAAAGTGTGAAATCAGAGCCAGGGCTGGACAAATTGTGAGGAAGATAAAGTTTGGCATTTCCCTTCCTTTTGGGCCCTCTCCCTGAAACACGGACACACTTCCTCAGACCCAGGACGCCCTCCCTTCCTCTAACCCTACCCTTCCCCAGAAGAGGGCGCCCTGGGTCCTTATGTTCCCCTTGAGAATGAGGGGTTTGTTCAGGGTTCTACTTAGGTCCTACTCTATGTAAATTCTGCTAAGCTCCAGACCACTTGGGTTCCTGTCATCAAAACTGATCTTCCCCACCATGTTTATAGCAGCATTATTCACAACAGTCAAAATGTGGCAGCAACTCATGTGTCCATCGATAGGTAAATGGATGAACATATTGGGGCGTATACATACAACGGAATATTTATAAGCCCTAAAAAAAGGGCATTTGGACACATGCTACAACATGCATGAACCGTGAGGATGTCATGCTAAGTGAAATAAGGCAGTCATAAAAGGGCAAATACTGTATATTCCATTTATATGCAGTACCTAAAGTAGTGAAATTCCGAGGGACAGAAAATAGAACAGTGGTTGCAAGTGGCTGGGAAAGGGGAGAATGGAGAGTTGTTGTCTGGTGGGTACGGAGTTTCAGTTGTACAAGATGAAAAAGTTCTGGATATTGGTTACACAATGTGAATGCATTAAACGCTGCTGAACTAAATACTTAAACATGGCTAAGATGGTAAATTTTATGCTTTTGATATTTTACCACAATTTTAAAAAATGTTTTAATTACCAGTACTACAACAGAAGTCAAAAATTCACCCCAATCTTCCCCTTGTGCCATCCTCCAGAACCGAGCACAAGCTTCCGAAGGGAGCTGGCCTCACCTGCTTCTTCATCTCACCGTCTCTGCGTCTATGATCTCTGCTCAGAGAGGCAAGTTCAGCCAACAAACTAATTGTGCTAAATGGGTGATAATCAGATAAATGGATATTCCTCCCAGTTTATACACCATAACCAAAATCTCATGGCAATCGTTCCTGGAAGCCAAGGGTCACACTTAGCGAAGAATGTTTAGGAACTGCAGCAGTCTGTGCAGTGAGAGGTTTTAGAGCCCCCACTCGATTGGAAGCTGCATGACAGGAAGCCCGTGTTGGTGCTTGTCACAGTTACTGCTTTACCCTAACCCTTGGCATTGCGCCTGATGCTTATATCACACTCAAAATGGTTTTGTTTTCCTTGTAAGAGTGAATGAATAAATCAATGAGTAAATAAAGCTGGACTCTTTAACACACAATAGGCAGTTTTTAGCATAAAGCTGGGAAATAATGTATTTTCTACTGATGCACAGAACACGTTGGTTTTGTCTGCCGACACCCCTTCTTTTGGAGAAGCTACTTTTCCTCATTGCTGTGGTCTGAGGGTCTGTCAACCACTGTGTCCCTTCCTATGGCCACATCTTTTAGACTCACTGACTTGTCCAGATGTGGGCACAAGACCCAAGCAAGGTCCATTAGAATCCTGCTGTGAGATTTGCATGTGGGCACAAGGTAGAAAGAGCCTCTCTCCCTTCTGGCTTGCCAGCCAGTACTCACCCTTCCTACCAAATGGAGAAATCCTGCCAGAGAAAAAGCCATAGAGGCAGGACCCAGAGCTGGAGAAAAGGAGAGAGCATCCTGACTTCAGTATTTTAACCTCCGGATACAGCCAGACCCACTCTAGAACTTCCCAATTATGGGAGTCAATTTTTTTTTTCCCTAAACTTGTTTGGATTGGGTTTGTGGGCCTCGCAATGAAGAATCCTGACAAATACAGTCTGTTCATTTTAGTTTGAGCATTCTCCATATGTGTTTCACCTTATGACATTGACTATTTTTAAGAGGCCACAAAATGTATTCTGCACGTCTTTGTAGGCACTGCACCAAGACACAGCATACAAATCTGGAGAGAAAGAATTTGAAAAGCCAGTGTTTGTCCTAAGGGACATTCTAATGAAGGTGAAGGGTTGGGGGAAGGAAAGAATTTCATTTAGCTAGTATTTTAAAGTTATCTGCTATGTGCCAGATGTTTTCACAAGTAATTGCAGTTAATCATCACCAACCCTGAAAATAAGGTACTAGTATGTGTACTTTATAGATAAAGTCATGGTTCAGAGAGGTTAAACAACTTGTCCAACACTACCCAGCTATTAATAGGTAGAACAAGATTTCAAACTTAAGCCTCTGACTCCATGGTCAGTGGAACTTACCACTGTACAATCCTGCCTCTGGGACAGGAGATAAGACAAGCTCAAGAATAGGATAAGGAAAACAGGAGAATTTGTTCATTGATTCATTCAGCACATACTTATTTAGTGTCTGCTATTAACCAATGTCTGTGAAAATACTTATTAAACCAGTATGTACTACATAAAAGTAAAATATTATTAATATATACAAAGCACTGTGCTCGGCACTATAGAAGGGAGGAATAAAAATAAATAAAATCATATTTTTTCCTCAGGGGCAGACAATAGAGTAGACCTAGAAATATTACATGGCAAAGTATGATTAATGGCATAAGAGAGGTTCAAAGTGCTGTGAGAGTTCTGAACAGGAAATGCTCACATCTGATGGAGGGAGCCGGAAAGACTTTGTCTTTAAAGAAGTAAATTAGGGAAATGCAAATGAATGCGCCACTAATGATGTATTTCCCAAGGTGCCCACAGGATTTTGGAAAGAATAAAAAAGAAAAGGGGGAAGGAAGGAATAAAAAAGGAAGGGAGGGAGGGAGGAAAGATAGGAGATGGGAAAGGGAAAAAGGGAAAGAATGGGAAGAGAAGAATGAAAAACAGGGAAAAGGCAAAAGGAGAGGGAGGGATAAGAAAGGAGCTCAGCAAGCAGACAAACCGCTGCAGTGTAGTCAGTCCTTGGCTGTGGCCTAGGTAGCAGGCCATGGAGTAGGGGTTCTCTAACCTTTCTCTCCAAAGGCACTTGGTAGGGCAAGTAACCTCTGGATTGGTTACTCACTCATCCACTCTGCTTATCCCTGCAAAATAACTCAGATTGTTACTTAAGCCAGTAACCCCCACATCTTAGAACAGAAGGAACCTTGTAATTTAAAATTCTAGAGATTCTAAGTTGAGTGGGAATAAGAATCACCTGGGGAGCTTGCTCAAATGCCCTATACCCAAAGAGTCATTTTCAATAGCACTGGTTTGAGTCTGGGAAATTTGCATTTTTAAAAATCACCTGGGTAAATCTCATGCATGTGTTCTGAGGACTGTACTTCGAGAAACACTGAAACCTAACTGTATTGTTTCACATGTAAAGGAGCAACAGAGTCTCAGAAAGGTTAAAAGACTTTTTTGAGGTCACACAGCTCGTTAGTGAAAGATAGCTGGGTGCAGAACTTGAATCTATGGACTCTTAGTCCATTGCTTTTTTCCCTACGGCCTTAATAGCTATGCAGCTCAAACTCTGCCCTACATATTAATATTATAGGAAGGAAGATCAGTCCTTGACTTCCAGGAACATCCATATGGACCACACTCTGAGAACCACAAGTCTGAGTCACCCCAGGGTACAAGATTTCAAAGCTAACTTCTCTCAAATTCCAGTGTTAACTTGCACATAGCTATCACTAAATACATATTTGTCAACTTGATAAATCTCTAGCTAGAATATAAAAAAGAAAAAAGAGATTCTACTGAATATTCAAGTAAAAAAAGAAATAACACTCTTGGGCATCTTCTTGTATCATCTTACCTCCATAAGGTTGCTCTTGATTCAGACCAATTTAATGAGTATTTATTGAGCACCTACTATTTTCAAGGTCCTGTGGTCTGTATTCAGGCGCTACAAAAATAAAAGTCGGCTTTTCTATTATGACGAGCAACACATTGTACAGGTTCAAAAAAGGAAATACTTCTCTATTCGGGGAAACTAGAGTCAGAGTATATGTTATTAAGATATCTTTTGAGATGAGTCTTAAATGATGCATAGGATTTCAATAGACAAAATATGAAGGGAAGGTTATCCAGGTGGAATTTAACTCATTGGCAGCAAGGTATAGAATAAGTAGTAAATAGCCCAGTTTGACTGTAGCTTGGGCACCGATGACAGTAATGGGATTATAAAACTATAAAGATAATAAAAAGACCCTGTAGTAGAGGACTTAGATTTAGGATTAAAAGTTGGGTTAAAGTTGAAACATATTGAAAAATCCTTAAAATGTTTGATTGCTTTGGGGTTTTAGGGAGATGTTTCTGATAGATATGTTGTGTAGGGAGGTTAAAAGCTGGGCTATCCTGGAGGCAGGAAGACCAACTGGGAAGGTAATCAATTTGAGAGAGAAGTAATGAAGGTTAGGATGCAGCCAGAGGCAAAAGTATGATGTCATGGTGGCTGATTGGCCATAGGATGTAAAGGAGAGAAGTATGTGGATGACTCTAAAGTTTCAAACTTGAGCAACTAAATAATCCAATATGGAGAAGTAGGGAAGCAAGGTTGATTTGGTGGTGGTGACAATTTTGGTGCTAAATGCTAAGATTAAAGCTTCATAGATCACATATAGCCACTCTCCATTGCTGGAGATGGAGGTAAGGAGACAGGTGTTAGCTAGGGGTGTAAAGGAGTCATCTACATACATGTGATCATGGAAGCTACTGGAATGGATGAAAGCAATGAGCTATAGAGTATAATGGGAAACCAGTGAACAAGACTGTAATGGTTATATGTTTTAGTTACAAAACTGAAAGACTACACTTTATTATTTAAATAAGCCAACAGATTTATTGACTCATGCAACTGAAAAATCCAGTTGAGTGGCATTCAGGCATGGTTCAATCAGGAATCTGAATCCATTACGCTTCAGTTCTCTAAGCCCTTTTCTATTCTGTGTTTTGACATTGTCTTCATACTAGATTCCCTCAAGCTGTAAGATGGTGGCCAACAGCCATGAGGTTTATATGTTTTATCATTTATACCTGAGAGGAGCCCTGGCTGGTTTGGCTCAGTGGATTGAGCGTCGGCCTGCGAGCTAAGTGTCGCTGGTTCGATCTTCCAGTCAGGGCACATCAGAGAAGGAAAACTCTGACTCCAAAAAACCTCCGCTGCCTTGCGTCATACCTCTTCAGGGGAAAGGCTAAGGGAGTAAACCCCGACAGAAAATCCGGAGCCGGAGTCCCTAAGGCGGTTTGACGTTGTAGTCAACACCGGCAACTCCTGCAGCGCACCTGAAGCCAAGCTGTATTGACTCCGTCTTTCCCTTGGACCTTTCAGCTGCGAAGAGAGGGGGTGTCTGCTGCATGGGCAACAGCAGACCCTCCATATCACCCTGCCCAGGCTCTGTAGCTTCAGCTTCACTGGAGAGGACACTCCAGCGTCATCGCAAGATGTCGATTCAACACGGGAGGAGACAGATACCGTGTCACTCCCGAGTCGGACTGCACAGCCATTCTCGGCGGTGCAGATAGACTCTTAAGAAGCTACACCATCGTCTCTCGAGACGGACGGCTGCCGATGACGATGACCTGAGAGGAGAGAAAGACTTGGCTTCCCTCAACTGTGCAAAGTCTTAAGCTTTGCTCTAATTGCATCTCCTAGACCACATGTAAATTTCACATGTTGATTGCTCTGGTCTGCTTTTCCGTGAACCATCACCGTGATAGGAGGAATAGGTCTATCCTAATGGGCTTAGGTCAGTCATAGCTTACCACCAGAGCTGGAGTTGGGATCAGTTCCACCCAACTCTCCTGTCTGTTATACAATGGATGGTAGAGATCATTTAAAGTTCACTATAAAGTCCAAGAACAGATTCTTCTAGAGCTACAACGTCGGTAGGATAGGAGCTCTAAGGAGATTGCACTGCTATGGAATACCGGACTGCAGAAAATTTCCATGAGGATACAATAGCCAACAAGGTGGTGGGAACAATGATGGGCGATTGAGAAAATTGTCAGTGGTCTTGAGATGGCCACTTTAGGTGAGTGTTGATCATTAATGAAAGCAAAAGACTGGGAAGGAACTGGAAGATGAGAAGATGATGGTTAGACTATTCTTTCAGGGAGATGGATGGTGATGGAAAAAGAATAGTTCAGGGGTAGAAGGGAAAATTGCATATTGCATTTAGGAAAAGAGAGACTTGAGGATATTTGCAGGCTGTGGAGAAAGTGTAGGAGAAAGGGGAGAGATGGATGATGTGAAAAGAGGGAAATAATTAATGCAACATGGTTTTGAAGAGACAGGAGAGAATGAGGTCAAAAACATAGGCAGAAGGTTTTGTTTGGAGAGGAAATTGGACACTTCTTCATCAGAGATCAGCCTAGGAGGGGAGCCAGGGTGCAAATGGACATGTTGACATGGAAAGAAATTGAAGAAACTCAGGAACACTTGCTTGTAACTTTTCAGTAAAATTGCCTCTGGAGGGTGAGGGTGGTTGGGTGCCCCAGGCAGACCCAGAAGATTTGGAACAACTCCTGGAGGAATTCATTAGGAGACTACAAAACATAAATAGAAAGACAGGAGAACTACAAATTAGTACAGTCTTTCTGCAGAACAGTCTGACACCTTGCAACAAAAGCCATAAAAGTGTTTCTAGCCTTTGACCCAATAATCCTTCTTCTGGGAATACGATGAAAATAACTGAATGGGAAATATAAGCTCTTTGTAAAAATATGTTTATTGCTGCCTTGTTCATAATAGGAAAATCCTGGAAACCATCCAAATGCTCCACAACTGGGGGATGGTTAAGCACACTATGGAACATTAATGTGATGGAATATTATATAACCATTTCAAATGATAAATATGAGTTTTCTGTCAATGAATGAGAAAGTGCACACAGAAAAATGTTAGGTGAACAAGGTAGAGTGTGAAATAGGATGGATAAGTTGACTTCTACCCTGAAAAATGATGTTTACATAATGATGGGGTTCATAAAAGGTCACTGAATTATGTAAACAGTTGGTGTGAGGAGGTGAAGAGATTTTTTCCCCTTTAGAAAATTGTTTAAATACACATTTTAAAAAGAGTTGCCAAACAGCTGAAGCAAGTCAGCATGTGTTTGTAATGATGCTGATCTGCAGGGCTCTTGGACAATCTCCCTTTGCAGAGAGAAATAAAATAAGAGTAGGGCCATTCAGAGCCAAAGACTGGTAAGGTGTTGGGTCAAAAGACAGGGGCCACCAAGAGACTACCAACTTCTTTGCTAAAATGGCTCCTGGTGCTGCAGGGTTTGTAGGGAGACGAGCAAAGACAGAACAGGCAATGGGACTAAGAATATTGGGAGAAGAGAAACTGAAGACAGGAAGGAAGTCGGGGGAGGTAAAGAGTTGTGCTAATGGAAAGGAAGGCGTGGGAGCTTTGGTGCTCAGAGGGGTGTTACAGGGCTGGGGCCATGGGATGATAGGAAAATAGGAAATAACTGAGTGGTGGTTGAGGAGGAGGGTGGAGATAGGTCCCAGGAGTAAACGAGGCTGAAGGGTAGTAATATTACACAAACATATCTGGAGTAAATAGAACGTACAATAAACACAATGGTCATTCATTCATTTATTTACCAAAAAAATACTTAATGAGTGCCTACTATGTACCAGGCATTGTTCTAGGCATTAGGGAACCAACAGTGAACAAAACAATGGGATTTGCCCCACCAGGGACTGCACCCCCCCGGGGGCCCTGAACCATGTCTCCTCTCTTAGCATACGGTTGATTTTCAGTTACCTTTTGTTAAATGAACACAGACATGAGATGAATTCTGTTGGTCTTTTAAAGCAGGGTCCATTCAGCATGCTGGAGCCCAGAAGCACACGGAGGGGGGGGCAGCAGGGCTGTCGGCCTGCACTTGCGCGGCTCTCACAGGTGGGCACAATAACAATGACGGACCAGGTGCACAGGGACAGGGTATATTAAGATGGGGAGTGATGTCTTGGAAAACATATTCATGGGCTGTTCTTAGTGTTTCCCATGATGTCACTCATTCACCATTTACTGGACATTACCTAGGGCATAGCTTGGGACTCCAGACTTCAGGACCTGCAGAGATGACAACGCTCAGCTGCTATTCTCAGAAAATTTACAAAGTCGTAAAATTGGAGTTGGTCTTGAAAACTGGGCATAAGAGGAAAGGAGCTACCCCTGAATTCCCCAGTGAAGGAGGACGCTGTGACCCCTGCTTGGGGCTCTGTTCCCCTACAGAGTCACCCGAAGAAGGACACTGTGCTGTGCGGGTTTTTCAGGGCTTAGCTGAAGCCCAGAAAAGCACCGGGGACTGGGATGCTGGAGAGGGGAGAGCCTGGAATGCTGAACGTATGGTGGAGATTGAGGAGGGGATAAGGGGGTCTGGGTGGGAACGGATGAAGGGGTTGCTGGTTGGGGAGAATGAGAGTGGTTGAGTGATGGGGACTAGTTCTGGAAAGGTGACACCTTTTTCTAGGGTCTTACCATGTTGGGGAGAAAATCGACAGAGGACTTCAGAGCTAGTGGTGGAATGCCCTGGAGGCAGAGAAAGCCCGAGCTCACCGAGATGGGGAAGGAGGTGGGTGAATGGGACTGGCTCGAGAGCTAGAGAGCAGCGCCAGTCCCTCTGCCAGTCTACCTAAGCGGCTCTGGCATCAGAGGTGTGGTGAATGGGGTTAACAAAACTTTATGAAGCTCAGGCAGTCCTGGTTTCTAATTCCTGCTCCGCTACATACTAGCTATGTGTCCTTGGACAGGTCACTTCTCTTCCTCAAGCCTCAGTTTCCTCATCTGTGAAATAGCTGAATCACCTGAAGGATTACAGGAAATAGTGCATAGGAAGTATCTTTGGAGTGCTGGATGAGCCATCAGTACATGCTAGTTGGTATTTTTATTAAGAACTCTGCCCATTTCTGTGGAGGACACAGAGAAGCAAGACTAAGCCCCCCACCCTGCCCCTCTGCCCCAGCCTTTCCTGCTAGAACTCCCTGTAATGAGGAGAGACAGATAAAAACAAGGGATTATTACCAACTAGAATATAATGCGGTAATTGTTAAAATAGTAGCATGCCTGCTATGGGAATCTTGAAGAGAAAATAATTAGTTCTGCCTGGAGAGGTCAGGGAGGGCTTCCCAGAGGAAGGGACATCTGAGCTGGGTCATTAAGCCGATCACCTGGCAGAGAATGAGAAATGCGTCACAGGCAGAGCAGCTGCATGGAGCAAAAGTAGGCAGGCTTGCAAGGGCAGCGTGCGTTTGGGGAACAGTGTGAGGAGCGCTGCTCACCTGCAGCCTGGCAGGGCGAGGTGGGTAGAGCCTTGAGCTAAGGGCCTGTAGATGAATTCCTTTCACAGTGGGTGATTTCTGAGGTTTTGTCAGCAAGGGAGTGACATGCCCAGGAGAGATGCCTCTGATGGGACAGAGGACAGCAGGAAGGGGGTGAGAGCCAGTGTGGGGAGACTGTGCCTCGGATCAGGCCACGCTGCAGTGCTCCTTCTAAACGATTTCTTGTTGAGGGAGCCAGGGCCTCTCTGCAGCAGTTAGTCATCACTGGTACCCAGAGCCCCGAGCGGCTGCTGTCACTGCTGCCCACATGGCCCCTTGGGAAAACAGTACCGAGACCTCTAGGGCCCTTCTCCTGCCATTCTGGGGGTGCTCTATGAGCTCCACACTAGTTTGGGGGCCATCAAAAGGCAGCCTTGAACTTTTTCACGGGAGAAGTGAAAAGACAGTCCCCACCTGTTAAGTTGATTTTTCTTTTTAAAAAAAAAAAGAGAGAGAGAGAGAGAGCTTTGCTGATGAAGAGCGATAAGTGTCTTTCACTGATGAGGAAAGGATTTTAATAACGTGGGCTGATGACTCTTGCCCTGCTCTGCAGAGATAGAGGCTCATTCTTCTTTCCTTTAATAACCTAGCATGACTGCACTGTGGAGGGAGCCCGCTCTGGCTGCTCCCTTCCCCTCACCCCAGTGGCACGCCGCCCTCTGTCCCCAGCTCTGGTCCTTCTGTTTTCTCTGTCTCTCTTTGGTTCCTGCTGCCAGATTCCACTTTCCTTTTCTTCCCTTCCTTGCCTTCCCACTTCCCCGAGAGGGTCATGAGGCTGGGAGGGACCTTATTAACAGGCAGCTCGCACGGAAGAGATGGGTGGGCTGGCCAGTGTGGGAGTGAGGTCCCTCTCACCTTGGGGGTGATCACACGGGTCGGAGACCTCGCCAAGGACATTCCTGTGAGCAGATAAAATATGATTCTCAGGCTTCGGTTTACTTTAATTCATCTGCGGAGCTTATTGAAAACGTAGCTGCAAGGCTGGCGCCCCTGACCTTGGCTCTCCAGGTCTGCAACAGGCCAGGGCATTGCCATTTCCACAGGAGACCGAGACAGGAGGCTGCCAGCCACTCAGGGGTGAGCTCCAACAGGTTGCTGCCCCAGACTCTCCTCATCCCATTCAAGAGCCTTTCCTCCAAGTCCACCGGTTTTCAACAATCTGCAGGAGTCCTGAGCCGTTTTAGTGGCTCAGGCACTTGCAAGGTGTGGTATATTAAAGTTGGTTTTGCAACCCAACGTTTATTGACCATATGCACGTAAAGCGTTCAGCTGAGCACTTTGCATGCTTCTCATCTAATCCCTCGCTGAGCTGTGAGGTGGTTCTTATTATTCCCTGTCCTGACAGGAAGTGGCTTGCCCAGGGCTCCAGGCTGGTAAAGGCAAAGCAGGGACCCAGGCCCGAACTGACCATCTCTGGAGCCCACCCCCCTATCCCCGCTCCATGCCACTCACAAAACAAGCACATTGGAGATAGGCCACAGGAGAGGGAACATTGGGAAGTTTCTTTTATGGAAACTCCTCTTCCCAAGAGTTCAGAGGAAACTGCTCTTCAAGGAGAAAGGTCTGTTTCTCCAATTGGTCCCCTTTCCCCCTGGCCTTCTTATGTTTGGCCTGCTATCCTTCCTCCTAAATAATTCTCTCTCCCCTCTCCACCCACGCCCCTGAACTCAATTCTACACTAGCCACTTTGCCATCATTCTCCCAGGCTCTTCAGCCTGTAACGTGTAAGTTCCACTTGACGCCCTCTCTCCTTCAGTCCTGACACCAAACCCTGGGGACCCCTTCACTGCAGCCTCTATGGGCTTTACCTCCTGATTATTTTCTGGCCCCCACACCAGCCTCCGCTACCTCTACCACTTCATGCCTGGAAGACTTCCTTATTACCTCCCTGGCTAGAATTCAGTCCTCCAGCTTTCCAATATGCTAGGATGGCAGCATCCGTTACATCTTCCTAAGCCTGCTGCTGTCATCTTGCATTACCTTGTTTAACCATCTGCATTGGCTCCACATTGCCTGCCACCCAACCCACGTCTCCTTGCTTCAGCAGCAGTAATTCTCCTTTCCTGTATGTCCAACCTTTTACACTACATTCTTTCCAGCCACTAGGCCTTTGTGCAATTTTTACCATTGGACAAGCCCCCTTCCTCTCATTTTCTCTAATCTCAATCCTTCCTTCTTTTTCCAGCCCAGTTCCAAACTCTTCGCCTCCGCAAAACCTTCTCCAGCTGAGCCTGTTTTCCATTACTTTTAATTCCATAATGCTCAGTGTGCGTGGTTGGCATCACATGCCCTTGAACTTACTTATTTGTTGTCTTAGAATTACTGTAAGGTTGTTTCAGGTCTGTGTGTTTTTCGTTCCCCAGCCAGATGCTTTTGATGTTTAAGAACAATAACCAGGCTTTCTTGCTCTTCGGCATCCCCTCCCCCAGAACACAGTAAGTGACTTTTGTAACTTTGTGTTGAATTGAAACAATTCCTAAGTGACCATCCCTTTAATTACAATGAATGACTCCAAAGTCCAAAGCCAGTGGAGTGTGTGCTTTGTGGATAGAAATGATCAGCTGATATAATGGGGACAAAGAACACTGGGCTAAAAGGTAGGACACCTGCTTTGTAATTGCACATTTTCTACTGAGCAGCTGTGTGACCCAGGGCAAGTAAGTCACTCCATTTCTCTATCGTGAGGGGTCAGGTCAGATGTTCTGTGAGACCCTTCCCAGCTCTCACATTCCGTAACCTGTGCTAATCCATCCACCCTCTCTCCTAGCAAATGATCAAGGGCACATGTGTCTCTCTGGACCTTACTTTACTTACATGTGAAAAGGAAACTATAATAAGAGTAGCTCATTTATAGAATTGTTGTAAGGATTAAATGCAACAATTCCAGCAGCTCTTAGCCTAGAGCCTGGCCCATAGAACATGATCAATAAATGGTCACTATTATTAAGTCACTTGTCCAGGGTGAAGAGAGTAGGGTGTACCTGTATAAGAAAATAAGGCTGTCCCATAGTGTTCTGATTCTAGTAGGGAGTCCCAGAGTCCATGAAGCCATCTGAGCTCTGAAGAGGTCAAGCTAGGGCCCTGATTGTGGTGTCCTGCCCAGCAGCCTTGCCATGGCAAAAGCACCAGCTGTCCTGTTAATGACAACATGCTGGTAGTTGGGGTGATCCTGTTGTATAGTCCCATTGATTTAACTGGGGACCAACCCGCAACCCAGGCATGTGCCCTGACCAGGAATTGAACCAGTGACCTTTCACTTTGCAGGACGATGCTCAACCAACTGAGCTACACTGGTCAGGGCCCCATTACCTTTAATGCTGTGCATTAAAGGCTTTACAGATCCACTCTGTTACCTTCTTTCTTTATTATCTCCAGCGCCTACCCAACTATTTGGGAGGATTAAATTGCCTGGATGCAGTAAACCTTTCCACAAGGTGAGATGCCTCTTCTTGAGCAGAGCTTGGAAGCCAGGAGCCTTGGAGTTCCTCCTGGCTCTCTCCTCAGATCATGCACTCACTGACAAGGAACCTGCAGGGAGCACAGATTGTGTAGGTGTCTCCTCTGGTCTTACCTGGTCTCAGCCTACTTCTGGTGAGTAGCTAGCTGTCTTTGCTTGATCATCCTCTCCTGTGTTCCTCATCTTGCTTTCTGTTGGCCCCTTCTGTCCTTGCCCAGATCCCAAGATCCGTGCTCTGGCCCTGCCTCCTAGTGGGCTCCTTGTTGAGTGATTCCATTTAGTATTCTGGATCCTAATACATATAGGACTTCATAAAAATCCTTATTCTGAACATAAGTCAGCCTTGATTTGCTTATTTGTGAAATGGGAATATGAGTTCTCATATCAGGATCAGAGGAAGATGAAGTCCACATGGTTCACAGCAATAGAGACCAGGGGAACAAGCGCTACTTACGGTTTTTGAGGTAAGACCAAAGATAACGAGGTTGATATTTCATAGTACAATACATCTATGCAAACTAATTTTCTCCCATTCACCTTGAAAAGCAAAACACCAATTCATAGATGTGCCTGCAGCCCATTCTCATCTGGCATCCTCATCAGTAAGTCTCCATCTTCTGGGGGTCGAGTGAGTTTTTAATATGGTAATCAGAATTTAGTCTGGTAACGAAACTAAGTGATCAAACATAATAACTCTTCTCCTCCCTTGCAATGATATAAAGTAAGGATAGACTTTATTGCTAAATTGGTACTAAGGGTCATCTCAATGAGGAGGTTTGAAAAATAGTTTGGAGTAAGTGTTGCTTCCCTGGGTGACAGCTTCAAAGGCAAATGCACTTACATGATTAAGCTTTGGTCCACTTGTATGTTAAACAGGGCTTTTTTGGTGGTAGGTGAAAGAAAAAAAATCCCTAAGGAGGAAAAATAATTTATTGAAACATTCACAGTTAGGGCTTGTTTCAGACATAGCTGGATCTAGAGCTGAAATAGATTCAAGACCTGCCTTTTCTTGATTTCTCAGCTCCTTTCCTACACTTTCTTTTTGTTCTCAAGCAGGCTTTCCAAACATGGTGGCCCCCAGCAGCTCCAAATTAAAATCTAATGCAAAAGAGTGCTTTACTTTCCCACCGGTTTCAACAACAGACCCAGGATAAGCTCTTCTTGGCCTGGCTTGTGTGATGCCCTTCCCTAAATAATCACCATGCTCAGAGGTTGAAATTCCCTGTGTGACAAGGCCTGGGTCACCTGTACCTTCTTGAAACCAAGTGTACCCCACATGTCCGAGAGAGGGAAAGAGATAGCTCCACAAAAGGAAAATGAGGTGACAGAATGCACTGTCGCTTTTTTTTTTTTATAATGAATTTCATTGTTGTCATATTAAAGTGATGCAACCATAAAAGGTTTTCTTCTACAATTTTATCTTATGGTTGTATTACAGTTCATAAAGTAAATAGAACTATAGATGTCTCCCAAAAGCAATTGATACTTGAGCAAATATTTTTTAAAAAGAAACTGCTTTATTTATTTCTGGTTGCCTCTTATAGTGTCCTTGCACTGAAGTGTAGGGCATTTTTCTGAAGAGGTTTTCAGAAAGGTCTAACCAATTAGCGTGGATATGTTCTCATTTGTTCTCCCCTTTATACAACATCTGGCTGGCCTGTTGGGCAACACTCTGTGGTTATAGAATACAAGAGTGGTTTCAAGTCCTTTTTAAAAGCAGAACTCTTTTTGCAAATGCCGTCACCCCAACTTCTCAGATAGGGGACAGTGGAGCTGCTCTGGTTGACCTGGGGTAGAAAAATCAAATTCCATCTGCTAAGCTTTCTCCTTGCCTGTTCTTCTCTCCTTCTCCCTCAGCCTCTGATTAGTGACTGCAGGATCCAGAGTCCCCAGGAAATGCAATTTGAAAACCAATGGAATATAGCAAGGTAATTGGCTCTCAAGAAAAAAAGTCTGAGGCTTTGGTTTCAGCACCGTAGTGGGAAGGAGCAGAGAATAAACATTTCAGGTGTTATACCTTCTTTATCTCATTTAATGCCCATGACAACCCCATGAGGTAGCAATTATTACCCCCTTATACAGATGGGATGATTGAGGCTGTCAGGATATGGAGATGGCTGTAAAACCAGGTCTCTGTGGTTCAGACCACCGCATTCCCCTCCTTGGATGTTTCTGGAGTGTCAGTGTATGCCAAGTGGCACACTAGGTGCTCTGATATGAACTACTTTATTGGATCATTACAAAATTGCATACACCCCCAAAGAATCCAGACACCAAAGGCCACATACTACATGACTTTATATAAATTTTAAAGCTAGAGCTACCTGATCTATAATATTAGAAATCAGAAACAGCAGTGGAGCGGGGATGGAGTGGATGGTGGGTACCGACTGGGGAGGAGTCTGAGACAGCCCTGTGCAGAGCTGGCGATGCTCTGCCTCTTGATCTGGGTGGTGGTTATGTGGGGGTACATGTATGAAAATATTAATCAGCTGTACTGTTAAGAGGTGCATGATTTATTATATGGAAGTTATACCTCAGTTTCTTAAAATTAAAACTATAATTTTTAGAAATTATTGTTGTAAATATAAGGAAACTGTGGTTCCGAAAGATAGTTTGTCTAGCTCATGCTGTCAGGATGGGAACCTTCCAAGGACCTTGTGATTCAGTTCTCCTGGCACGTGGGCTCATCCAGGGCATTTTCAGTGGCCTTTGGGTAGGAGCAGCAATGTCAGGGATCATCATCCAGAAAGAGCTATGGGTTGTTCCAGATGGTGGTTGGTCGCTTCAGATACCCATGGCCACATCTTCTTTGCCTTCCTCTGTCCCCGCCACACACGAATCCTCTTCTCTACTGTTTGCTTTGGTTTGGTGGCTCCTTAGCTCTTTCTAATGTTTCTGTGTTGGTTTGAATATTACACAAGCCCTCCCTGGGGATGAGGATGGAGCATGGGGCAAGGCCTGGGCTCGGAGCCAGGGAAGGCATGGGGACGGAGGTGGTGAGCAGGTGAAGGAAGGGAAGCCACACCTCCCCAAATGCCACCAGGGATACTTTGTCTCCTGTCAGAGGCCTGGCCTCTGCTCCCCCTGGTGCTGAGAGCCTCCTGGGCTAGTCCCCATGTTCCCCAGAGAGCCCTCCACGTATCACTTCTATCTATTCAAACCCTGCCTAGGTCCTCTGCCTCTTCCCTTATATGATAAAAACAGCTTCTATTTTTAAGTTTCATTATAAGGAGACCATGGGATTCAGGCCAGGGATCCAAGGAACTGAGAAACCTCAATCCCTGGGGCCAGATCAGCAGCATAACTGAGTGGATAAAATGGCAGCAGCCTGGCACTGACTGGGAATAAATCTAAGTCTAATGATGAATCACTGTGAGGCCCTTAGTGAGCCCCTGGCTCCATGGATCTGAGGTGCCAGCCTAGGGTCATGTTCAGAGTTAAAGGTCTGCCTCCCTCCACTCCCCTCCCACTCAGATCCATTCCCCAGGAAGCTTTAGGGACAAATGAACCCAAGTCCAAATCTGGCCACATCACTCTCCCACCTAAAACTCTTAAGTGTCTCTTCTTTCATCTGGTAGCACAGGAGAATCATCAGAGGGTTTAACCAAGGAAATAAGTGCTATAATAGAGTTCACATCTGAACCAAGTCTTTCAGGAAATGAGCAGAGAGCCCCCTGAGAGGACTTATATGAAGTTGGAGTGACCAAGTAGGACAGGTTGCCACTGTCAAAGCAGGTCTAGAATATCTGGACTTCATACACAGGCACTGGCAATAGTGTAAATTTTTAAACAGAAGAATAAGCTGGCCATGGTGTTTGTAAAAAAAAAGCAAAATTATTCTCTGTAGGATGATTCAGAGAGGAGCTAGGCTGGAGGCAGGAACATCATTTATTTCTTAATTCAACAAGCATTTATTGAGCACCTATTATGTGCCAGGCACTATGAAGGGTCCCGAGGAAACAGTAGCAAACAAAGATATCATTAACAGAAAGGGAGAATATTGCAATGACCAGTGTAATGTGTGATGTGAAGAAGTACAGAGGGTGGTAGGAATGTTTATCAGGGAAATCTCATCCAGTCTGGGGTAGTTGTGGTATGTCGGCCAAGACCAAAAGATGGGAACAGGAGGTGCCAGGGGTGGAAGAAGCATCCTAGGCAGAAGGAACACACAT
Organism: Furipterus horrens; assembly: GCF_987537825.1. Classification (NCBI taxonomy): domain Eukaryota; kingdom Metazoa; phylum Chordata; class Mammalia; order Chiroptera; family Furipteridae; genus Furipterus; species Furipterus horrens. The sequence continues at coordinate 134,874,566 of NW_028327175.1, forward strand.
GAAGATCTCTGAGGCTGGAAAGAGGAACAGAACAACTTTGCAATTCTTTAGTAAGTTGAATATGGCTCAAACTTAGAGTGGAGAGAAATCCCGGTTGTTGAGGCTGGAGAGGGAAAGGGAAGAAGTGGTGGGGGAGGCTTGGACCAAAGGCCTGTGGGAAAGCCCACTTACCATTTTAAAGATATGCTCTGGCTACAGGAGAATGAAAGAGAGGAGAGGGTAAGAGGGCTGTAAGGCAGCCATTTAGGAGGTCATTGCAATGCCAGGAGAAAGATGATGGAGTCTGTAGTGGGGAGTGGAGAGGAGTGGACGGATTCCAGGGCCTTGAGGAGGCAGAATCAGCAGGACCTGGTGGGGAGGGAGAGAGAGAGAGAGGAGTTGGGGAGGATGCCAGGGCTCCTGGCTTGGAGATGAGCACAACAGAACAGTGAGGGCCTCTTTCCCTTTCAGCCCCTCCTGAACACCAAATCGTGTGTTCTATGCTTTGCCCTTTCATTGGATCCTAGGCTCTTGGAAGCCAAATACCATTCTTGCTTTGCCCTGGACAACACCTGTCCCGGGACCTTCTAGGTGAAAGATACTCAGTGCTAAATGAATGGGAACCATTAAGGAAATATTTGAATTGATCCTGTCTGTGGCCAGTCATGGCCAGACCCAGCTTTCTCTCCCCTCCACTCCCCACTAGTGACAGGCAGAGCCCAGGGGCAAGGGGCAAAAGTGGCTTGTGGGCACGGTGCCACCTGGAATACTTAAAACATGAATTGCGAGTCAAGTGGCCCCTCTCACAGTTAATCGATGGCAGCATATCCTGATCGCTTTCATTATTATTATTTTCTTATGCATGTGTGATCGGGAGATTTATTGTTGAGGCTACAGAGGCAAAATCAATTATTCATGTTATAAATTAGAAAATGATTTATGTCTACAGGAGACGGGGCCTCAGCCAGCCGAGCCCATTACAGATAAGCTTTGCTGAAAGGACCAAGATTTATCTGTAAACTTCACAAATTGCAGCTCGCCAATCCAGTCCTGTTCCCAAGCCCTCCCCCAGGGCACCCATCCCTCTTCCTGAGTCGTTCTGTCTTTCTCTGTTGTCCACCATTCCCTTGACTCTTATTTCCTCTCCCTGCTTCCCACTGACTTCCCTTTGTTCTTCTTTCCTGTTTTCTACCTTTGACAAATGCTTACTAGATTCTCTTTTGGGGGACAGAGATGCTTGAAGCTTCTAAATAAACTTTCTGGTCTCTGGGTACAGCCTGCCCTGTACTGGGAAGAGTTAGGTAACAGACTGGGGAAGAATCTTCTTCATTGGCAAACCTGTCCAGAGGATGACAGACTGAATCACATCTCTCAGAACAGCTGAGTCCTGCCTCCGGTAAAACCATTACCCAGCACTTGCATTCTGTCTTCCTCTGGGGTTCTTCCTAGAGGACAAGGCAATAAGAGGCAATGTAAGGATGTGGAAAGTCCCTGGGCTGGGCTGCCAACTGTGTGACCTTGGGCAAGCCATGCTTGCTGGAACCCAGTTTCCTCATCTACAAAATGGGTTTCCAGCACCAGCCCTACCTCATGGGATTGTTGAAGGAATAACAAAGAAGCAGGCAGGAGTACCAAGGGTGGCAGCCCCAGCACTGTGCTCACCACACAGGGAGTGCCCCCCAAGAGGTTAGTTTCATGAGATTAGTTTCATTTGGGTGTGTGGACAAAAGATTGCAAGTGAAATATCCTTCTGTCTCTCCTTCTATTGTTGAACAAGAACAGCTGCCTTGGACTCAGAGGAATTGGACTGGGATCCTGAGCGTGAGGAAGAAGCATGTCCTGATGACAGCCACTTCCAGTGAAGGCACTACAGGCACAGGGCAAGGCCTCTGCCCCAGGAGTCGGGAAACCCAGGCTCCAGGCTTGCTCTCTCTTATGAACCTGTGACTAGGGCCAGTCACATTACTCTTGCTCTCATTTACTCCTGTCAGATGAGGATGACAATGTTTGCCCTGTCTATGTCACAGGCTCTTGTGTCACGTGAAAGGAAGGCTCTACAACTGTTTGGAAAACTCAGAACCTCTCAACAATCTTGATAAAAATCATGACACCTTACAGTGTTCTTATTAGATGATATTATAGGAGAAAGTCTGCAAAAAAGGTTTTTGTTAGTCAAACAGTAGCTGTGGCAGAAATATATTTAAGAAAAATCAGTCTTTTAAATGAGTGAATGTACCTAGAATGCCTTGAAATAGCCCCAAATGCCCCTGCAGGAACTTTGCACTGGATCCACAGCTGTGGTGGCCCTGCCAGCCTACTGATGCCTGAGCCCCTGGCCCAGCCAGACTCCTAGATCCAGGGCCGATATGATGGCACAGGGTAGTCTATGTCTGATTTGGTGCAGTGACAGGAAATTCTGACCCCAGAGAGCATCACATTGAGAATCCACAATGTGCCAGGTGCAGGGGACACCAGCGAGCTGCACACCAGGCTCAGCGGCTGCCCCCAGAGGAAGAGACAGACATGAAACAAAACCACACACACACACACACACACACACACACACACACACACACACACACACACCTATCAATTGCAAACTGCAAGAAGGTTCAATGATAAAGATGTATGGGGAGCTATGAGATCCAGGCCAGGGGCCCAGCCCCAATATGAGGGGTCAGACAAGTCCTCCATGGAGATCTGGGTCTAAGCCAAGACCCAGAAGACCAAAGAACAAGTAGGGATAATGAGGGGAAAGGAACAGGTGGCGGGAAACTGTGAATCCCCCCCAGGGAAGGGCACAAGGAGCTAAAGGAAGGAAACAGGCCAGTGTGGCTGGAGTGTAATGAGCTATGGGGCAGGTGAAAGGGTTGGGGTGGGAGGCAGGCTTGGGTCAACCTGTGGAGAGAATCCCAAATTGCTTCCAGCTCCCCAGCCAAGAACCTGCCTGCTTTTGAGTGATTATCTAACTGAAGCCCAGGAGCCTGATCCCAGAGGTATAGTCCTGGTCTGGGATACTCAGATTCTTCTTCCAGTATCCAAGGGGCTGGAACCCTGGAATCTGTTGACTCTTCTCCATCAAGGGCTCTCATGTTGAAAGCCAAGGCCCTCCTCCTAGTCCGTGGAAGATCATGAGAGGCCAGGCCCCAGGCTCCCTGAAAAGGTTTCCCAGAGTCCTCTTAGCACTGCCCTGAGAGCCCTTGACTCTTTCCCCAAATCTATGAGCACCTTCCCTCCTGGGTCCTGAGGACCAAAAGTACTTTTTCTCACCCCCTGTGGCTCTTTCTTGAAGTCCTGACATGTGGTCTTTCAGTTGATGGGAACCCCATGAACCCATCCTCTCTCTATGTCCCATAAGACAGGCCCTGAACCCCCTGCCCCAGCCCAGGCAAGAACCTGGTCCCCCAGAGCCAGCGTCAAGGGCCATTTGGGACATAGGAGTCTTCTGCTACCTCTCCAACTGCTGACCAAGAAGCCTCAGGCTCACCCCAGCTCCAGTAATATTCTCACTGGACAAAACCACTAAACTCAACTCACTTCTTCATCAGATTCTCGAAAGATTGATGCCAAATGTCTCCTTGAACTGTCAGGTATTTACCTCAGAAATCCCACCTACCTTAAAGTTCAGATTAGATTATCACATTCCCCACCTCTCAATCTCAATGGCTCCCCATTGGCCATGCCTGTAATGAAGTTCAAAGTCATTGAAATGGTAGAAAAGGCCCTTGAAATGGAATCCCAAGTCCCTACCATGCCTCCAGCCCAATCTGTCCTCCAGCTGTACAAAACCATTGGCCATTTACTGTCCCACCTTTATGCCTTTCATACTCCCATCCTCATCATCAAAATCCTGCTTGTGCACCATGGCCCTGTTCAAACATCGCCCACAGGAGGCCCCTGCAGGGATGGAGAACACGCAGTGTAGCAGATAGGGCCCCAGGCTTGAATGTTGGCTTCTCTACTTAATAGCTGCATACCCTCACTTAAGACATAAGCTTATCGGCCTCTGTCTCTCCATCTCTAAAATACAGGCAGCACCATTTCCCTCCAAGGCAACAGGAGGGTCTACATATTTGGGCAAGAGCTAGAGCTTAGAGTTCAAATGTGGTTAAGAAGAGAGAGGAAAACTTGAATCCAGGCACAGAGATGGAGAGCAGCATTTCAGAATGTAGTCTAGGCCTTTCCCCTAAAAGCTACTTCTTGGAATAGGGCCTTGTCACTAAGGTGGATATGAAATGCTGCCTGTGAAAATCACATCGTAAGTGTTAGACTGCTGTACGTATCATAGTTATCATCATCTCTGGGTTATCAAGGAAGGAAATCAGAGCTTTGGAGGAGAATGAGGTAGCAGACAGAGACTCGTGACAGGAGCCAGTAGCTAACCCTGGGACACCAACCAGCTTGGATCAGGATGGGAGCATTAGCTCCCTCCCACTGGGGAGGGAAGCGCAGGAAGTTGATGAACTAGCTTTGGCAACGCTTGGTTACCTTGTCCTGCCAATAAAGTCATAGGGTTGAAAAATGGACCCAACTCCCTCCCTTGCCCTTGTCCTCGGGTGTTCTATGTGTCTGAGCTGTCCTTTTTGCTTCCAGATTACCTTTGCTCCCCTCACTCTGAAAGGCTGGTGGTGAAATGACCCCACTATGCAGGTAATACAGCTACGCTGAATGCATTAATGGTGTGGATGGTGCTGGACTCACAGAGGAGGGAAGATGGGTCTGAAAGGAAGGGGCCATTTGGTCTTTCATCTCAGGTGTGAGACAACTTATGAAGCTTTGTTTAAAGGCTAAAGGGTGTCAGTCTAAAGTGGTGTATACTTCACTTAAATACCATATGATCTCATCTATAACATGAACCTAATGAACAAAACAAACCAACGAGCAAAATAGAACCAGAGGCATGGAAACAAGGAACAGACTGACAGTGACTAGGGGTGATGAGGGAGGGGATAAGGGAGGAAAGAAGAGGAACAAGTATAAAGGACCCATGGATATGGACAACAGGGTAGGGACTGACTGTGGGAGAGGCAGAGGAGAGCAGAGAGCAGTGGGGGGAAAATTGGAACAACTGCAATAGAACAACAATAAAAATAAATAAAACAGAATTTTATATATATATATAAAGGAGTGTTTACTAGTGCAGCTTGAGAATCAGGGAGGCCTGGGATGGAATGGAATACGGATTCTGCCACTTAGTAGCTGTGTGATCTTGCACAAATTACTTAAACTCTCTGAGCTGCAGTGTGCTATTCTGAAAAATGGAAGAAATAATATCTACCTTATTGAGTTGTTGTAAGGATTAAAGTTACTTGTTTAACTTAATTCCTGACATTATTATAACTGTTCAATAAAGAATAGCCATTATTATTATTATTAATAACCCTCCCAGCTGTACCTGCCAGCTTTCTCTCAGAACCTTGAGAGAAGGCCAGGAATTAAATTAAAGCACACTAAGAGAAAGAAGGTAAGATAGACATCAGGAAGATAATTATGGCTGAGAAGAATATAGGCTTGTATAAGAAGGAGACTTTATCAGAACTTGAGAGCCCTACCCAGAACCCCATTTGGTATGTCATCAATTGGGGGATGGAGTGGGCACAAGAACAGAGCAGCCAGCAAGATTTATCCTGCTTGGCCTATGCAGGGTGCAGGCAGGTTCTGAAGTGGAAGCCAGATGGATGTAACTGTAACTGAGCCTGGGTTTTTCCTCTTTAAAAGGATCTCTATGCCTCTATGCAGAAAATAGTTTAATATAAATGTAATAAATCCTGAATAAACTTTAGCTGAAAGGCAGGGAGGTGATAGGGAGTATAAGAGAAGAAAGGAGAGGAGGAAAGGAACACATACTCTAAGGGAGGAAGCAGTGGGAGCAGAATGGGGTCTGGGCTCGCACCTGTTCCCTGTCTGCAATACCTGCCAGGTAAGCAGTCTGCATCTGGTCGGCTGCACTGCCTCAGAAGCTCAGTTGTGTGTGTGCTATAGAGTCTGATCACTCCCCGTGCTACTCAGAGGCCTCCATCTGGTCCACAACCCTTCCCTGCAGATCCTGGCAAGCCTGCAGCTCCCTCACCTCCAGCCCCAGGCTCAGGCAGGACCGCGCAGGTTGAAGCTAGAAACTCCCAAGTCTCTTGCTGCTTCCCTCCTCCTCTGACCCCACAGATCTTTTCAGCTGCCATCCCACCTCCACTCCTTGCTTCACTGACCAACCAGCTCATCAGTGCGCGGTCGGTCCCTCAGGCTCCGGAGCCTTCCATGCCTTTGCTGCATTGGCCTGTTTCACCCTTCCTAAGGAGCAGCATTGTATGAAACCTCCCACATCCTCCTGCCACCTTGCAACTGCCTCTTCCCTCGCTTCCCTGTTACTGGCTCTCCCCTACTCCCTTATTAAAGTAGCTTCTTTCATTTTTTGGATGGTGGTGGCACTTAGTTTTGAATTAAATCAATGTGTCTGGTTCTAGCCACATCATATTAGGAGAGACCCCTCCCCCCAGAGCCACCTTCAAACTTAATGGTCTAGCACATCCCATGCCACCCTCCACCCTTCTCTTCCTGCCAAAGTGTACAGGTGATGCTTTCATAAGTCCTTTCGTTTACCTTCTCTTTTCCAGTATTGATTGTACATAAGGCCAGCTCAAATGCCGCCTCCTCCATAAAGTCTTCCCAGAGCTCAGTCATCAAAATCAATCACGAGCACTTCACAAATAAAAACGCTTCAAGCACAAGTCACAGGCTGCCCACATTAGATCTGGTCATGCGTCCACCTCCCCACCCTACCCCTACTCTCATTTCATAAACAAGAACCCTCCTTTATTCATCTCTGCATCCTTGACACCTAGCTTGGGTACTACAATGATGTTGACTAAAAAGTGGCCACTATGGTCTGGCTGCGTTAGCAGGCACTCAGCTCCCTAAAAAGGTGAAAAATTATGTTGTTAAGAGGAACAATGCTTCAGGTTCACAATCCCCCAAGGATGCAGCAACGAGCTGGCAATTTCCCTCTCCGCCCCGTGGCCTCCAGCACACACAGAGAACAGCCCCTATGTGTGCAATTCCCATCTGCTGTCACACTGCAATATTGTGACTGTCTTCTAGAGCAGTACTGATTTCTGCTAGGACCTCAACAGCTTTTTCATCCATATGCATATGTAGCCACTGAGTACTTACCCTGCCTCCACACACACCTTTTCACTTCTATAGGTTACTTTCCCCCTTTGGAGAATAAAAGACACATAGTTTTAACCCATTTGCCTGTATAATGACCTAAAATCATTGAATTTGGGCCAGAAGTCACCTCTTGTTGCTTTCTCAATTTCCATTTTCCTTGTTGATGACACACACCTTCAGGTTAAAAATCTCAGGCACCTTAGCCTCTTCAGACTCACTCCTTCCACATAACCAAGGAGTCAACTCATCCTCAGAAATGTTTCTGGATTCATCCCTCCCTTCTCATTTCTGGAGTTGCCATTGTCATAATCAAAACCTCAACACCTCATACCTTGAGCACAACCCACATGGAATGTTAGAGCAGAAAACATTAGATATCATGGTTGAAGCTTCTCGTTTTAGAGATGGGAACACTGAAGCTCAGATGTAAGCTAACCGCCTAGTGTCACACTGAGAGGTGGGCAACGCCCCATGAGGGCAGGTCCATGCCTGCCATATCAACTCGGTACTCCCAGCACCTGGCAAAATGGCCCATAGCATCCTACTTAATGGGCGCGAGCTTGACTGACAGAACTAGATACAGAGCTGGGTCTTCTGACTCCTGGCCCAGGGCTCTTTCACTCTGCCAGTGCAATGGCCACTTGACTCATTCCCAGCCACCCAGCCACCTTTTGTGACCTAAACTGACCTTCCACACCCAACAAATGCTTCCTCTGACTGGCTATTCTGCTTCTGAACTTAACACAAGTCCTTCCTTATTGCCTTGTAATGAAGCATGCTATCCCTCCTCTCTCAAATTATAGGGGCATTCATTTTTCTCTTTCAGAAAAAAACAAAAACAAATAGAGTATATTGTTGAGGGTGATCGAACAAAATGGGCTTTGACATCCTAAATTCATGGAAATTCAGAACTGATTTCCCTGTAGTCAGATCCTAGGCCAGGAAATGAACTGCTTGAACTGGCCTGATGTTGGTAAGGAGGAAAAGGACATAAGGGGGTACAGGGCCAGGCCCAAGAAGGTAGAGAAGCCAGAATTGAGGGAAACTTAGCCTTGTTCAGGGGAAGCAGAGGTCCACTCTGACCAGAGATCATCAAGTAGGGAGAGGTCAGGGCATGTTCAGTCTTCAGAATAAAAACCAGTAGGTGGTTTCACATAAACTAGGATTAGTGTCTCCACTGTGTGCTTCCCTGTCTTGGGGTCTGGAGCTACATTGCTGAAGGGAGGACTATCTCCAACTATCCTGGTATCTTTAGTAAAACATCCAACACTGCATTTCTCCCTCTGTATTAGTTTGCTCGGGCTGCCATAACAAAGTGCCGCAGACTGGGTGGCTTAAACAACAGAAATGTATTTTCTCACAGTCCCGGAGCCAGACGTCTGAGACGAAGATGTCAGCAGGGTTGGTTTCATCTGAGGCCTCTCTCCTTGGCGTGAAGACAGCCATCTTCTTCCTGTGTCTTCACCCAATCTTTCCTCTGTGCTCACACATGTCTGTGTTCTTATTGCCTCTTCTTATAAGGACACCAGTCAGTTGGATTAGGGCTCACTCTAAGACCTCATTTTAACTGAGTTACCTCTTGAAAGATCCTTTCTCTAAAAATAGTCACATTATGAGGTAGTGGGGATTAGGACTTCAACACATGAAATTTGGGGGGACCAGAATTTAGCCCATTATACACTCTCAGAGGACAGAGTCCAGGGTGGTGTGGACACAGAATGAAGGCTGCAGAGGACCTACCTGACGTCTCCTTGACACATGTCCATGGTCAGGGAAGACTTGAATAACAGCTGATAAATGCCCACCGGTGCAGGGGTTTCCAGTTAACGAGCTTTTAGAGGGTGCTTCTTCTGAGACTGTGGCAGCAGTAGGCCAGTTCTGAGCATGCGGTGTCTTCATCGCTGTGCTAGGAAAGGCAAACTCAGACTAAATGGGGATATCCAAAAGTCTACTTGGGCAGAATCAAGGTGTGGGACCCAGCTTATTGTCCCACTGGCAAATGGGCTGAGGGACTCCAGGAATCAGAGAACTCCCTACAATGAGGGTTGGGAGCCAGAAAAGTAGCTCACTCAGGAGGACCAAGATGGTGGGCAGCAGAGAAAGGCATCAGAGCCAAAGACCCTGCGAACGGAGGCGTGGTGGTAGACGGATTGTGCCAATGGCTCCTGTTAATAACCCTGCTGAATTACACACTCTACCCTGTAATTTGTAGTCCTGCCCACTCTGATTCTGGACTCAACCATGTCATTGGATTTGGCCAACAAAATGTTAGCAAACATGTTTGCAAGCAGAAACTTACAAGGTACTTGTGTATTTCCATTCCTTGTATGATGCCTTGTTGGTGGCCATGCACTTCTGCCATGCCACAACAATGTGTATGGGCAAGCTTGCAAGACACTTGACAGAGAGCTGAGTCATCTTCTCCATCCCAGTCATCCAGCCCACCCAGTGGCAGCCATCCTAGACCAGCCAACCGCAAACCAACCACCCCTCAAATCCAGCCATTATTGGAAAATGTTCCAGCTGAGTTCAGCCTCAATCATCAACCCACAGAAAGCTAAATAAATGCATATTGTTTTAAGCCTCTGAATATTGAGATACTTTGTTAGACACCATTATTGTGGCAAAAAAAAAAAAAAAAAAAATACTGATTCAAGAGACAAAGCAAGACAGGCAGCATTCAAGCACCAGGCAACAGTCAGTGGTCCAGAGACCACAGATCCGAGGGAATCTAACAACTGGAGGCCCTAAAAAGAAGACTGGAGGCCAGCAACAGCCAGACTTGAACCCTCATGTCAAGGCAGCTTCCTCCTTTGCCCTGCCTTCAGTCAAGGTTATTTGCACATTTGCCTAATTCTCATACTAGATTTTATATGTCTTGTTTATCCACCACTATCTCCCCTTCTCTTCATCTCCCAAATGTGCCAGAAAACCATACCGAAATGAGAGCCAAGAAGCCTGGCTCTTCTAATACTGAGTGACCTTGGGTGGCTCACTCTCTATTGCTGATACTCAGTTTTATTGTTTGTTGAATGAAGGATGGGCCCAGGTGATCTTGTGTCCCTCCAGCTTTAATGTTCTAGGAGTCCCTGTCACTGGTGATCCCAGATCTTTAGCTCCTTGCAGGTGCCTTCCCTTTACTTTCCACCCTCCAGTTGTTTTCCTTGTCTTCCAGCCTATATGCAGTTTGTTCCAGCTACCTGAGAAATAAAGCATTAAAAACCTATGCATTTCTGGTGTCATCTATTATCAGCTTTCCCTCATCATCTATTAGGAAGAAACATCCCTCCTTATCTTCCTCTTGTTCCTATTGTACTTTAAAGAATGTTTTTCTATTTCCTTTTATGTGTTTTGCAGGGTGCACCTCATTTCTTTTTTTTGATTTTTCTCTTCTCACACCTATAAATTCTGGCTATTTCTTTGTTCTCTTCTTGGGCAATTGAGCCAAGCTTCCTGTTTTTGCCTTTCCTACTGGCAGATCTGTTCTCTCTGCAGCTTTTTGTGTGGCCAATGAGATTTCTCCTCATCACTTACCAACCTTGATCATGTTGGGGTTCCCCCCCCCCACAGGCCTTTAATTAATTCTGTATGCTGGAGAGCTGGTTGATAGTAACAGCTCAGCAACTTAACTGAGTGACCTTGAGGAGGTCACTCAGCATCTCACAGCCTCAGTTTCCTCACCTGTAAAATAGGGAAGTACCACCTGCCTACTGCTGGCCAGAGTAGGTATAAGGCTCTGAGGAGGATATGGTAGGATAGCTTTTGGTAAGCTGCGGAGAACTGCATAAATAGGGGGATTGTTGTTTTTGTGGCTAGTCTTGATCTTCTGCCTTAAAAAGGTGAATTCTTCAGTTAAAACTAGACAAAAACTTCTTTTTCCCAGAAGAGCCCTCTGAGAAGAACTGCTCACTTTTCCCAAGGTTGTTTCCCATAGCCTCCCCACTTCCATCTCAGAAGAGAAGACCAGAGTATTTAACATTTTTATTTGTCCAGTCTGACTCCCCATCATCTTTCTTCTGGTTCTTTGGAAAGGTCCTTCTTCACTTCAGGTGATGCCATTTGAACCATCATTCATCTTCCATGAGTGCCCTCTCTCCCCACCAGGTGAAACCATGAGACTCAGGGTGATCAATCAGAGTAGATTCACATGACCTAAGCAGGGCCAATCAGAATGTTATCTGTGACTGATGCATGAAAATTGGGAGAGATAAGGTACTTTTCTGCTGGTGTTGCAAATCAGAGACAGTATAGTTCTGGGACTCCTGGCAGCCATCTTGTCATCATGTGGTGAGAGCCTAACTCCTGAATAAAGCAAAGCAGAGAAGGAGGGCTGAAGGAAGGGGCAGAATCATGATGCTATCGTGTGACACATCCCTCCTTTTCTCCTCCCCTCCAAGATTCAGCATAGCTGAAGCTGGACTTATAGCTAAACTCTCTGGTCTTGAAAGCTGATTACATACTTTTTAAAAATTAGGCTTATTTAAATTGGAAAAATTACCCTCCTACTCAAAGATCTCTGCCTAATACATCTCAAATAGTTCTGAAGATTCTCTGCTCCTCTAACCACCAGCTGATACTGTTCCAGGTCCAAGATAGCAAGGAATCACTTAGAGGAGGAAGGAGGACAGAGGAGCTGGGCTTTCCCCCTATAAGCGCACATAATCTGTGTGCAGACTAAGACGTTTCTTCCTCCCACCCATGGTGAACTTATAGGGAGAGTCATGAGGATTTAGAAAGACCCCAGGCTTTGGAGGGAAACAAACATGGACATTGGTCCTGCTCCACCTGTAAGCCTTTTGATTTCAGACCCATACATTCTCTGGGCTCTTGTTTTATGGAACAACTTAGAAAAAAATGTATGGACAGAGCCTGCCTTATAGTAGACACTCAATAAATGGTACCTAGTATGAAAAGTTTCCTAAAATTCCTGAGTACAACTTTCTAAACTGAAATTGGCTTTTTTGTGTGTGTTTCCTTTCCTATTTTTCTTGGAAATCTATCTTGTTATAGTTTTTGATCATTTTCTCCAAGGTTATTTTTAACTTTAAAATATTCAAAGACTTCTTCTTCCCTACTGTACCTGGATGTTGCCTGTACATAATAGGCCCTCGGTGACTATGGGATGAATAAGTAGGTGAACACTGAATTGGAAAGTGCATTCATCTCATTATAGTTCTACCTTCAGCACCATGGAGCTGTCCACAGTACTTGCTGGAACCAGGGAGTCAAGTCAGAATTTAGAATTTAAATATGGATTGTCTAGCAGACTTCTTTAACTATTTCAAGTGTGTTAATTGCTCTCTCCAACCCAGAAGTAGGCTCCTTGGTAAGAAGGAACTTTTCATATGTTGTATTTTTCTCTCATTCTTTCAACAAAACTTTATGCAAGTTTCTGTGCTAAGGAGGTATCTTTTGCTCTGAAAGAGTCTATAGATTCCTAAAAGTAAATGTACAAAAACAAAAACTTTCCCCTATCCATTTCTAGACAACATGGTGTGTCTTTTCCGTGGGGATAAAAACAGAATGACATGATACTCATCGTCGTCGGCAGCCGTCCGTCTCGAGAGACGATGGCATAGCTTCTTGAGAGTCTATCTGCACCGCCGAGAATGGCTGTGCAGTCCGACTCGGGAGTGACAATCCCTGCCGCACTTGTTACAGGTGAAGGCAGATGGCTGTTGTTGCTGCTGTTGATGCTGCTTCCGCCTCGATCTTTTCTGGACCGCCTCCTCGTTGCGCGCAGCCTCTGCGCGTGACGTACCTTGCCTGACCGCGAGCCTCCAGGCTAGGCGGTCGTCTGCTTGAACTTCCCATGTGTTGAGATTGATGGAGCATTGTGTCATGTCCTTTTTGCAGATGTCTTTGAACCGCAGTTTTGGGCGCCCTGTCATCCTCTGGTCTTCTGCTAGCTCGCCGTAGAGGAGGTCTTTGGGAATACAGCCTGCATCCATTCTTTTGACATGGCCGAGCCACCTGAGGCATCTCTCACTAAGAACTGCATGCGAACTGCTCATGTTGGCTCGCTTCAGCACCTCGGTGTTGGGGAACTTATCCTGCCAGGCGACATGCAGGACGTGTCGCAGGCACCTCATGTGGAAGCTGTTGAGTTTCCTTTCGTGCCTTGCGTAGGTGGTCCACGTCTCGCTGCCATAGAGGAGAGTGCTGAGTACGCAGGCTTGGGTAGATGCGCAGTCTGGTTTTCTCAGTGAGGCTGGAATTGTTCCACGCTCGCTGGTTCAGTTTGGCCATAACTTTGGCTGCCCTGGCGATTCTCCGATTGACCTCCAAGTCGACTGACAGAGAGCTCGAGATGGTGGACCCGAGGTAAGTGAAATCATTGACAACCTCCAGGGTGTATCCGTCAATGGTGATGCATGGGGGAGTCCCCGTGCCTTGAGCCATAACGTTCGTCTTCGTCAGGCTGATGGCTAGTCCGAACTCCTTGCATGCATGGGAAAGGCAAGTGACTAACTGCTGGAGTCCCTCTTCGGAGTGTGATGTCAAGGCTGCATCGTTGGCGAAGAGCATCTCACGGATGAGCACCTCTTTGACTTTGGTCTTGGCTCATAGACGGGCCAGGTTGTAGAGCTTGCCATCGGATCTGGTGTGAATGAAGACACCCTCACTGCAGTCCTTAAAGGCGTATTGGAGGAGCATGGAGAAGAAGATTCCGAACAGCGTAGGCGCGAGGACGCAGCCCTGCTTTACTCCGCTGCTGACTGGGAAGGCCTCAGAGGTTGCGCCGTTGTAGGACACCATGCTGTGCATGTTGTCGTGAAAGGACATGACCACAGCAAGCAGATGTGGTGGACAGCCAATCTTCCGTAGCAAGCTGAAGAGTCCGCTTCGACTGACCAGATCAAACGCCTTCGTGAGGTCGATAAAGGTGAGGTAGAGTGGTTTATGCTGCTCGTGACACTTCTCCTGCAGCTGGCGTAGGGAGAAGATCATGTCCACTGTTGATCGGCCAGCTCTGAAGCCACACTGGGACTCTGGGTAGACGCGGGAAGCAAGGGTCTGCAGGCGGGCAAGAGCGACCCGGGCGAATACTTTGCCGACGACGCTGAGGAGAGAGATGCCCCGGTAGTTGTTGCAGTCGCTGCAGTCTCCTTTGTTCTTGTACATGGTGATAATGTTGGCGTCTCTCATATCCTGGGGGATGTAACCCTCCTTCCAGCAGAGACAGAGTAGATGGTGGAGCGGCTATAGCAGGACTGGTTTCCCACTCTTTAGGATTTCTGGAGGGATTCCATCGCTTCCTGGTGCTTTCCCGCAAGCGAGGCGGTCGATGGCTTTGCCGAGCTCTGCCGCAGTAGGTGGGGTGTCTAGCTCCTCCATGACTGGTAGGTCTGGGATGGCGTTAAGAGCAGTGTCTGTTACGGTGTTCCTCGTTGCGTACAGCTCAAGGTAGTGCTCGGTCCACCGCCGCATTTGCTGTTCCTGGTCAGTGATGACCTCACCTGTCTTGGACTTAAGGGGGGTGATCTTGGAGGGGATTGGGCCTGTTGCCTTCTTGATACCCTCATACATTCCTCGTGCGTTGCCTATATCGGCGGCTTCCTGGATGCTTCTGCACAGGTTTAGCCAATAGGTGTTGGCACAGTGGCGGGCGGTCTTCTGGACTTTGTTCCTGGCAGCCCGTAGAGCTTGAAGTGTACTGGGAGTGGGCGTGGCCTTGTAAGCCAGTAGGGCCTTCCTCTTAGCCTCGATCACGGGTTCCATTTCTTCCCAGTGAGCCTCGTACCAGTCAGCGTTCTTCCGCTCTTTCTTCCCGTAAGCAATAATGGCGGAGTTGTATATGGCGTCGCGGAGACGTGACCAATTGGATTCGATAATGTCATCTGCCGCCATTCCCTCACCGAGTGCATCTTCCATCCTGTTGATGAATTGCTGGGTCTTAACTGGGTTGCTGGCACAACTGGTGTTGATGCGTGGGCGACCCTTCATCTTGGAGTGGTGCAACCTCTTCGACGTTATGTGCACCTTGCTTACCACGAGGGCATGGTCCGTGTCGCAGTCTGCACTGTGGTAGCTGCGGGTGAGGAGGGTGCTGCCAATATCCGTTCTTCTGGTGATGACGAGGTCAAGCTGGTGCCAGTGGCGGGAGCGGGGGTGCCTCCGTGACACCTGGTGGATCTCTTTGCACTTGAAGAATGTGTTTGTCATGCACAGGCCGTGGTGACACGAAAGCTCAAGCACGAAAGCTCTTCGGTGGTGACGCAGAGGGTTGGGGCATACGCGCTAAGAATGCTGACTGGGCCGAAAGTTGTTGACAATCAGAGGGCAAGTAATCTCTCTGTGCCTCCTGTGGGTGGCTCTATGGAGTTAACAAGCGTGTTCTTCACAGCGAACCCAACACCGTGCTGTCTTGGTTGGTCCGGAGACTTCCCTTGCCAGTAGAAGGTATAGTTGGTTTCTCTGATAGTTCCGTTGTCGGCCAACCAGGTCTCCTGTAGAGCCGCAATGTCGATGTTTAGTTGTGCCAGTTCCCTGTCGATGACGGCGGTTTTCCTGGCATCATTGATCCACGGAAGGTCTGCAGTAAGTCCGGGACACATGTTCCTGATGTTCCAGGTAGCGAGGCGAAGAGCTGGAGGCTTCTTTCTTGATACTAAAGGTAGAAAAAACATTATAAATCATTAAATATCACTCTCGGCACCCCATTCCACCTTCCCAACCACACTTCATTTATAAATACAGAAACTGATGGCCCACGACTTTTCCAAGGCCACATTTCTAGTTTGTTATTTGTTTTTTAAACAAATTCCACATATCCAAGTATTAAAAGCTTTTCATTTAACGTTCTTCATACTTTTCCCTCTGGCCAAGAGCCATCTGGCACTCCTTGGCAAGGGTCTACAAGGCTCCTTTTTCTTCCATCTTCTCCCGGAGATCACCTGTGCTTTGTGTTCAAGGCTATACCACTGATCTTTCCCTTTTTTGTGTATTTCTTTCTCTCAGGTTAGTCTGGCTGCTGACCACAAATTTCAGTCATACAAATTATATCATGGTCACCAGTACCAGGATCCCTTCAGAGGGAGGATGTTTTGCAGATTGCCTCTGGGAAGTCAGGATCCCCCTGCCAGAATATCCCATCCACCTGCCCATCACTTTGGGTATAGAATTATTCACCATGCTCCTCTCCTTTGCATAGAGCAGAAAAATGCTTCCATCTCCCTACAGTTTATGTCATCTACTGGGAGGTGTTATTCAGACATGGGATATATATCTGACTCTCAAAAAGAGAGATGAGAATCACCTGGTAAGGTCAGAAAAATGAGGACTTAGGTAAGATCTTTAGGACCCTTTCAGACTCCTCCTTACACATGGAAATCACCCATTATTCTCCCACTCTAACACCCTTTTATATGAAATGACCTTTTATATGGCTATATTACTTCCACTTCCCTCCACCCATCTCTGGAAGAGGCTTCCTTAGGGAGAACCATGCTTGGATAAGAGGAGAGCAGAGAAGACACGTATATGTATGTCTGGTAGCTTATTGCTGGCCGACTCCCTAACCAGACTGTAAGCCAAGTTAATTTTGTTCACATTGTTTACCCAATACCTGACACACAGCAATTATTCAATAAATACTTGTTGAATGAAGAAATAAATAAAAACCAAAGAGAAACTGGAGAGGCAAACAGAAGAGAAGCACCTCCCTGCACACATCTCTCTGTCTTGCAGCTAATGGAATGGGATGGATGAGAGGGCAGCCTGTCCTCAGAGGCTTATCCAAAGGCCTCTCTTGCTCCCTCCCCTCACTCAAGGACCAGGGTTTCTTCCTGTGACTTCTCATCCAGGGTTGACATTAGTCTTCAGGGGAAGACACAATGGGCAGCTGACTCTCTCTCCTTATCCTTGTTCAATCATCTGTAACTGTGACAGATGGCAGCCAGGGAGGGCTGCTTGTGAAAACAGGCAGAGGCAATGAAAAGACCAAGGCAGAGGGAAAGGAGCTGCTTCAGGATTTCAAATTCAGGTCACTTCTGAGCCTTTCTTTGGTCTTCCAACACAGGCTGGTCCCTCTCTTCAGCCTGACATAAAGGGCTCTTGGGACATGGGTGTTCTGACCAGCTTGTGGCAATCTATGTGCAAGGCATTGCAGAAAAAATTCTTAATTAAGTGTCCAGGATGCCAAAATTTATCTTACCTTCTTTAGAAATGCTCACAAGTGCCATAGGCTCTGCATGTCTTGACTTGATTATCGAATTCTCCATTATTTGACCTTCAAATGACTTTACTGGCCTCATGGCCAATTATATTCCCTCTATTCTTCATGGCATTCCCTTTATGTCCCCTATGATTTTTCAGAGAATTTGACTAGCAACTTCCAGAATTCACACAGAACAATCAATGTACAAGAATAGCCATAACTATTTTGAAAGAGAACAAAGAGAGGAACTTGTCCTATCAGATGTCAAGTCATATTACAAAGCTATATGAATTTAAACAATGTGATACTGGCTCAGGTACAGAGAAGGAAGACAATAAAACAGAACAGAATCCATAAACAAACCCAAGTATTAAAGGAAGTTTGGTGTGAGAAAGTTGTTATTTTTAATTATTGGGGAAAGGATTGACAATTCATTTTATGGTGTTGAAACAAGTAGTCATCATATGGAAGAAAAAAAAAAAGTCAGATCCCTACCTCACACCACATGAAATATATTCCAAATGGATTACAACTCTCAAACACTCTCCATTTTAGTTCTTACATTTCTTTAAACATGTGCTTCTATATCTATCTGCCTTTGTTTATATAGCTCCCTCTGTCTAGAACAGTGACCTTCAACTAGTATGCTATAAGAATTTTTTTTTTTCATTTCAAGTTTTTAATGAAAGTTGTATAGAAGATTACATTATTCCTGCATCTTCTCAATTGTTTCTTCCTTGTATTTGCCCTTTTCCTTTCCTACTTGGCGAGATTTGGCTTTACGTTCAAGGATCTTTTTGCGGTCTTTGTCCAGTTTTAGTCTGGTAATAACCACCTTGCTGGGGTGAATGCCCACGTGAACAGTTGTACCATTAGCTTTTTCCCGTTGTACTCGTTCAATGTAGATGACATATTTCTTTCTGTAAACCTGGACTACTTTGCCAATCTGCTGCCCTTTGTAATGTCCTCGTACAACCTGAACTTCATCATCCTTTCAGATGAGCATGGATCGAACATTGTACTTCTGTCTCAGCTCTTTGGAAAGAGGAGAAGACATAATCTTCCTGCGAATGTGGGAAGGTGCATTGAAATGCCTTTTACGGTTCTTGCTCCGGTCGGAAGTCACAAAGGGATTGAACTTCATTTTGACCGCTGGCGCCTCAGCGATGGCCACCTAAGAATTTTAAAGACATATAATACCTGACTATTTAGTCAGGGGCACTGACCTCCATTCCCTTAGATTTTCAAATAAAATAATGGCAATAGCCAATTCAATAAAATCCATCCAGTGTGAATGAATCAAAATCATACCTATTTTTTCTGTCAGATCAGCAAGAAATATATATTTTTCGTATACCACAGAATTTTAGTATGTTCATGTGTGCCATGAGATGAAAAAATGTGGAAAATTGCTGGTCTAGATTAGTACAAGTCCTAACTCTGTTTCTTATCTCATCCAAACAACTCTCCTCCGAAGGCCCAGGCTAAATGCAGCTCCACATGGAAGCTTCTCCCTGTTTTCCCCATTGGGAGAAGCTCCTCAAGGACAGGAGCTACATAATACCTCTATATACCTATCTTCAGAATCTAGACAAGTCCCCTGTAAGAACAGGGAACTCTGAAATATATACATATGGCAATGATTATGGTGATGATGATGGTGGTAGTGGCAGGGATGAAGAAGAAGTTTAACTGAATGCTCTGGTACATAGGATAGATGACTCATGGTCTGCAAACAAAATAATCATCATCAAGCTCCCTAATTAGATTGAGAGTCAGAGCTTCAAGTTCAGTTCCTTCTCTGACATCTATTAATTCCTGATTTGGAAATCAAAACTTAAAATGATACTTGGCAACCAAAGCCATCCAAGAACTTTGGTGGCCTATATCCAAAAAGGTTAAAATAACACTATTTGGGAAAAAGCCATATAATCATAGGAATCAAATTTTTTTAAAAAAACTTACCACTAATCAATTACAAAGCATTTATTGAGCTTTTTCTATGAGCCAGAATCTACACAAGATACAATACAAAGGGCTACATTCAAAATAGTCAGTTACAGAGGATATATAGCAGTAAATGCCATATTCTAGTTCTGTGATTAACAACATGGATTTGAAATCAGAAATATATGGATCTAAATCCTGACTCTGCCACTTACTATCTATGTGGGCTTGAGTGAATTATTTTACCTCTATAAGCCTATGTTTTCTCATCTATAAAATGGAAATAAGTGTTTTATAAGGTTGTCATGAGACTCAAATGGAATGTATGCAAAGCACTTTGCACTTAGGATAGTGATAGACATGTAGGAAACACTCGATATACATTATCAATACTATTTTTTGTTGTTCTGGAACAGTAGTTTCCAATCTGTGGACAATAGATCCTAATGAGTCCCCAGAATTATTATAGGGGAACTCCAAGTCTGCATGACAACTAAGTAAAATCTATAGAATGAATAAATAATATGCCTCTTACACATAGATCTCACTATTTTTCAAATGGATATAAATGCTACTATAATAAAAAAATACTGATCTTAAGTTAGAAATATCATTGTTCATTTTATCACTTTATATTTTCCCAAGCTGTAAGCTACAAAAAAAAAAAAAAAAAGAGAGAGAGAGAGAGAAAGAAAGAAAAACTACTCCAAAGACAGTGAGGTTTTGTTTCCTTTTCCTTGAGAAACTCAGAAATGTGAATGAGCGGTAGGCAAAGGATTCTAAAAGACTGTTCTCTGCACAGAGTCTTGAGGGAGAATTCCCCAAGTTGGGGACTTGAGCTGGAGAGTGTGCATTCCTCTCACTACCTTTCCTTCCATCTGTAATTGCTCAAAAATGGGAACCAAATGACTGGGGTCCTTCCTAATACCAGTGTTCAGGTCAGGGTGACTATACCACAGCTAATCCTCCAGGCTTCTCATAACCACTCCTAAAGAAAAAAAGGAAAGCCCCAAGCAGAAGTGAGTTCACCTGGGGAGGGTGCTGGTGAAGAGAGACCCAAGGCAAGGTGAAGGGGCCACTTCTTAATAGAGCATAAGGGAATTGGAATTGTGAAAGGCAACATTACGATTGATTTCCCTGCAAAGGGCCTTTTTCGTAAATGCTATCTTTGGGTGTTTAAGTAGATAATCTTTATTTTCAGGAACTTTTCTGAGGGAACTGAACTTGAATCTTTTAAATGCTGATGTTTCATTCATTGTAACCCCTGTTGATCTCTGGTGACCCAATATTTTGGTCTCCTCTAAAGTTATCATCAACTTTAGATTTCCCAACTAAAAAATTCAGGCATGTACTGAAAGGTGTGGCTGAAAGGGTACCTGTGAATAGCAGGAGTCATCCCAAAGAGACCCAGTCACAGGGGCCAAGTGCTCAGCCTTCTCAGCTGAGAGAGAGAGAGAGAGAAAGAGAGAGAGAATTTTGCTTCCTCAGCTTCTAGAATTACAGAATCAACAAGCCACTGAAGCTCAAAGAGTGAAGACTCCTTCTCAAGGTCAAGGAATGAAAGACTAGAAGACCTGGAATTAGAATTCAAACCTCCTGGCTCACAATGGCACCTTCTGGATATGCCACATAGCCCTTTCACACAGTAGCACCATGGAGAGGGGACCAAGAAACTAAGAAGCCCGAAAAGCTGAAGAGAGGAAAAGACTACATTGACTCACCTTCAGCCATGCAGCTTCTGACTGGTTCCAGAGGAAGGATTTGAGAGAGTCACAGGATGGAGAAGGAAAGAGACTGAACAAAATTTCCTATGGAACATGGTTAGGAATTCTACACAGGACAGCCATTGATTGCCAGTCCCTGTTCCATCACCCTCAGAAACACTGGAGACTCAGTTTTACTCAGCGTTCAACTTACTTCAGACATGGAGACACCTTCCCCTGCCTCTCTTCAGAAGCCCTGTCTCAGAGATGCAGACTTGAGAACAGATTCAAGCAGTCTATTGATGGAAAAGTAAGTAGCTCTGGGGTCAGCAATATGTGAATAGCAGGTGTCATGAGCTTATTTGATATGTAACATGGTCCATTAAGATGTAATCTACTAGCTTAGCAACCCCCAAGAATATAACTCTGGCCCAATAGTTCCGCCACAAGCCTAGAGCTGTTCTCCTATTGGCTTGATTTAAGTCACATGTGTATTTTTGATCCAATTAGAGTGGCAAAAAGAATACAATGCTCTGATTGGCTAAGCCTAGGTCATGTGCCCACTGAAATTCCATGAACAAAGATTAGAAGAGGGATATTTCCCCAAAAGAAGCCCAGGATCCTGTGTCTAGAAGGACGATATTGGGCAGGCAAAAACAAGTACCCACTCCAAAACCAAACCATACCTTCTGAACTGCACTCTCCCAGCTTATCCAGGCCATCGGCTGGCTGGCTTGACACCTAAAATGACTGAAGGTTTATTGTGCACCAGTGTGTTCATGTTACCCCTTTCTCATCACATATTTGTATACTTGCTCTTTAATGAAAGGCCCACTATCACAACTTCTTTCAGCGACCCATGGTGAAAATTTACAATTCCCAAAGCCAAACAGGGGTGGGGGGGCTTTGAGAAAGAACGGCCTTTGAGGTGCCTCTCAAATGCCATACTCCATCAGCAGCTCCTCCTCTCATGTTCAAAGAGCTGACCCTATGCAAAGCCACACTTTACTTATAAGTATTTTAATTTCATCCTTTAAAGGCAAATACAGCTGTTTGTACAATAAAGACTAGGGCTTTTCAGCATAGGGTGTTAGTGTATTTGTGTACATGCCCTAGTCTTACTTCAAGCACAAACAGCCCAGCTTGAATCATTAAAAGACTTCATCATTTGCAAATGTACAAATATACCTCCTCCATCTTCCAACTACCTTTGCCCACCCTTGAGAGTTTGAAAGCATTCTGCACATATTAAAGGACTGCCCCCCACTCTTTCTAGACTGCTTGAAACAGGGTTAAACGTTGCACCATGTTAAAAGAAAACCAGTAGGTTACCTAACTAAGCTATTTGGCCTACATCAATTGTCCCAACTGCCACAACCCTGGCAATATCCTGCCAAGAAATGACTCAACATTGTCAAGAATTCAGGAGCAGCTTAAAAAGAGAGAGAGAGAAAGGTTTATCTGTCAGCCAAGAATGATTCATTCAACCTATAAAATAATGTGATGGCAATGAAAGTCAATGGGCTAAAGGCAAGGTGTTTGTGGGGCCACGCTGTCCCCCAACCCTGAACTTAGAGTTCCCTGATACTTTCTATAACCAGGGGTGGACTGACTCTTTAGACTGTCATGAGTCCAGGTGGGCATCCTAGGCTCTCCCTCTAGGGATTATGTAAAATTGTGCCATAGAATTGAAAATTCTCAGGTTTGGAGATGAGACAGATCTAGGTTTAAGCCTTGGCTCTACCACTTATTTGCTCTGTGACCGTGGGCAAGACTTAGTCTCTGTATAAAGTATGGATGATAATACCAACTTTTCAGTTGGCTCTGATAATTTAACAAATACTTACTGAGCACCTACTCAGTGCCAGACTCCGGGGTTATGTCAGGGAATGAGATATGCAGTCCCTGTCATCACAGAGCTCTAATTATTTGCCATGTAATAGTGTATGTGATGTAATTGCCCATAGGAAATGGTGGTTATTTAGTAATTACGGAAACCTAGGAATCCTGAAACCTTACCATTGTTTGGGGAGCAGGCAGTGACAGAAGGAGGCAGCATGAGAAACAGCTCCAAAAGACCTGGAAAAGTGGGCTGAACTTTGAAGTTCTCCATTAGTAGCAGAAATAGTTTGTTGATAAACCATTTATGAGTGCTGACTTTTAAGTAGGAAAACTCTTCAAGACTTAGTTGAATTAATCAGAGCTCTCTCAATCTTAAAACCACCTTACTGCTTGTATATTGTCGTCCTCATTTCACCCATGAGGGAGCTCTGGCTCAGAGAGGTTAAGTGTCTTGTGCAAGGTCACACAGCTGGTGATAGAGCTGGGACAAGTACCTGTGTCTGTCCAATGCCAAACCCCATGCTATTAATTCCTGTCCTGCAGCACCTACCTCTCCAGCTCCTGGAAAGGGATGTGAAGCTCTCAAGCTCTAAAGAAGGCAGCCATTTTCCTGAGGGCCACACAGCTGCTGCAGATACTAAGCTCAAAGTTACTCTGAACAGCAGACATTCGTGCATTTATTCAACAAATACTCAGGTACTGTTTGGCTTTAGGCATACAACACTGAGCAAGATAGACAAAAATCCCTGCCCCCATGAAACATATTCTAATAGGGATGAGAGACAGTAAACACAACAGATAAGAAAAATAGACAATAGGTTAGATAGTGATAAGAGCCAGAGAGAAAAATGAAGCAGGGAAGGAGGCTATGGAATATCAGACAGAAAGTTGAAATTCTATGGGGTAGCCAGGGAAGGCCTTGCAGAGTAAGCCCGAGTCCATTGAAAGGTAGAATCAGTCTGTGACTTGGCTTCTGGCCTACCAAACCAGAGAGTCATGGCAGCCATGAGGATGTGACTGACTGATCACTAACTGTAGGGACAGGATTGACCCAGGCTCTCAGGGCCAGGCTCCTAAATCCATCACCCAGTTCCCACCAAGGCCCTGCTTCCCACGGGCTGCTCCAGCCCATGACAGAGCAGTGGGGAGGCTTGGCAGGCCCATGCCCAGGAGACAGTGCACTCCTTGAACAACCAAACCTGCTCAAGGATGCCCTTACAGCCTTACTGACCCTCCCTTAGCTTGCAGGGCAATCAGGAATGCTTTTTGCTCAATCTTCCTTCCTGTACTCGAGGTCAGATTTGCATTGCTTCTTCCAGCCTCATTTAGCTCCATCCCCATTTCTTTCACATAGATGTTTCCCCCAGCAGAATTGATGCCCCTTTATCCCACCTTGGCATCTGCTTCTTGGAAGACCCAGACTGACATAGGGTAGGGTGGGGTGGGAGGAATGAAAGAAGGAAGAAAGGGAAAAAAACAGAGAAGAGAAAAGAGAAGGGAAGGAGAGGAAAGGAAAGGAAAGGAAATGAAAGGAGAGGAAAGGAAAGGAAAGGAAAGGAAAGGAAAGGAAAGGAAAGGAAAGGAAAGGAAAGGAAAGGAAAGGAAAGGAAAGGAAAGGAAAGGAAAGGAGGGACTGGGGCTTCCAGTCGGGTGTGCTCACTGAGCTTATCCTGAGTTATCTCAGTTGAAGGGTCCCTGTTCTGCAGACTCATCCATTTCTAGACTTTTGTACTTTCTTTTCCTTATTGGTTTTAGTAATTTACCAGTGGAGTTCCTTTCAAGTAAACAACAAAGCTCCAGTGTTGTCTCAGCTAAACGAAGGAGGGAAGGTGCTCATCCACAACCCAACACACACACACAGCAGAAGTCTTGATGACAGTGGCAAGGGGAGATCAGGGGCCGGATGTGATGGTGGTAGCAGCTAGCCCAGTTGGAGGCTGAGCAAGACATTAATGCTGGAGGCCACCTGAGGATAAGAATGGGGAGGAAAGAGAAGGGACAGCTGGGAGCATGTATCTCACCTCCTTGGCCCAGTTTTGGTGATGTGGTAGTGAGTGGGTTGATGTGTGGGTATTCCTGGAGGGAGAAGGGCCGGGGTTCTGAAAACCCTTTGCAGAGTTCAGCAAGGTCTATCCTAGGCTCACTGACTTCTGTTTCCCTATTGGTTTTGAAGGCAAGTAAGTCATTTCTGGCTGTTCTGTCGGCTCCAATCGATAGCATCAGAATCGTTTCTTTGCCCCATTTGTTTTCAACAGCCCCCCCTGGCAGTCCCCCACGCTGGCTTTCTCCAGTGGCAGCTGTGTTCTGTGTGCTCTCGGGGCTCCCTGTTGGTGTACAGCCTAGATCCCCAGCTGAGCAGCAATCACAAGTTCAGGCCTTTAATCTCCTGCTCAGAGGGATAAGGCCTTGGTTTGCTTCCCTGAACAGATTATAGGCACTTTCTGCACAAGCAACAGACAGGCTTCTTTTCCCTTGTTCTGTTTGCACTTGAGAATTGCATTTCTGGGTAGGCAGAACCTTCCTACCCAGACACTCCTAAAAAACTTGGTAAACTTCAGCAGCTTCATGGGAGGCTAACAAATAGACTTCTAGGAGGAAGAAGCTCATGCTTCATTTCCCCCTACCTGCCCCCCTCAAAGGATTAGGTTTGCTCTTGGGTAAACCTGCCATGGCCAGACATCCCCATCAAAGCAGATCACTAGATCACTGGTCCTGCCTCCACGCAGATAATTCCAAGAAGCTATGATTATCCATTTACCCATCTACCCACATTCCTTCAGCAAGTCTTTCTGAGTCCCTACTGTGGTAGGCAGTTAGACAGACATGAGCAGTGTAAAGATGATGGGCCAGGTACAGAAGGTCACCAGGGCAGAAAGCCCCCGGGTGCCTAGCAATGGGCAAAACTGGGAAAACAAGGACCTCACCTTTCCTCCCCTAACATCTCTGGCCATGCAATTCAAGCCCCTTGACCTTTCATATTGCTGGTGATGTGGTTCGGATCCTCCCCTGACCTTTCCTCCAATGACATGTCACTAGTCATGCTGTAGACACCTTTGGAAGAGGAACAAGGGGCTGAAGAGTGGCCTCATGTGACTTCCACGTGAGCTCTTGCAGGGCCACTCCCTCAAGCATTAATCCCTAGGGATAACAGCTAGGCCTCAGTTGTGTCTCAGCTCCAGGCCCAGAAAAGCAGCAAAACCGGACAAGCCATGCCATGGCTAACATCAGGGCCAGCTGCACAGACTAATGACCCCCTGCCTTGGTGCTGATCAATCAGTGGAAACCATGACCCTGAAAGGGCACACCTGAAAAGGTGATGAATATTCTATTGGGATCCTCCTCTAAGGCCTCCAGATAAATACCCTCAAAGACAGCTCTCCCTATTGAGGATGCCCATGCCTTTCCCTAGGCCCTTCCCCTCAGTGCATTTCCTTGCCTCTCTCTTTCTCTTGAGCTCCAAGGGCCCTTCTTTTTGCCTCTGTCACTTATTTCCTGAGCTCATTTCTTCTATGGCTCTCTTCTACCTCTGTGACTTCCTGAATAAACTTTGCTTGTATTTGAGTCTTGGCTCTGAATTCTTTCTTAACCAGAACTCAAGTACCAAGATTGCTGAACCAAGGTCTGGTCTGACTCCACCAGTCTAACAACTGGTGTCATTTTGCCACCAACACTCCTGCGTGTCTGGCTCTATGTTACCCATGGAGCCCACAAAGCTGCTCTCAGTTACTCTCCAGAACAACAGAAGAAAGGGCCATGTGGACAGCTGATTGCTACCACTCAGTTAGCCAGAATGAAATGGTCTCCACCTCCTAGAAAAAACTGCTCAGTGGAGCATGCGACCTGGGGAGGAGGTGCTGTTTGCTTTGCCACTTAATCTGTTTTCCTTTACATGTTGGTTTATAACCAAGTCTGACCCCCACCAGGCCATGAATCTCTGCCTTGGTGGGGACTGTTCTATAGGGAAGACCACTGACTCACAGAAGATACCAGCCACTGAAAAAAAAGTGATAAAACTGGGAACTAAATAAATAGATTAAGTGAGGGGTGGATGGAGGTGGTTAGGGAATTAAACCTGCTTTGCTCACTGCTATATCCCCAATTCTGGCACAGTGACTGGCACATAGCAGATGCTCAGTAAATACGTATTGAAGGAATATTAAATAAATTGACAGAGGGAGATGTAACTTTAAAATTAAGATTGGGGGCTATAGTGTATTATTCATTAAAAACAGGAAATAATGATGAGTGTACTTCTTTTATGGCTAAGCAAGAGTGTCATGGGAGGAAACACAGGAAGGGAAGTCATCAAGACAATGGCCGGGGAGGACACCAAAAGGGGAGGAGCAAAGCGCAGCCAGTGACTGGGGAAGGTCCACGTTCCCCTTTTCTTTCTCTGACCCATCTGGTGTTCCTTGTTCAGCGCATATGCTCTGTTACCCAAACACTCACCAAAATCCACCCTCGAAATGACCCAGATTACAAATATTTCAAGCCTCTGACTCCTCCAATATCAAGGCTGTCCTGCCTGGAAGATCTGTGTGTGCAGCAGGAAGGACAAGGATGGAGCATAAGCTGAATTACCTCATTCAGGCCTCAGAACAACCCTGCAAGGTCCAAGTTATCATCCCCCTTTATGGATGGGGAAAACTGAGGTTCAGAGGAAGGCGTCCAAGGTCACACAGTTACTAAGCATCAGAAATGGGAGTTATTCATAGGTCTGACCTGAAAGTCTGTTCTAGTTTTGCTTTGCCACTGCCTATGCAACTCTGGCCAAGCCATTTCACTTATTTGGGTCTCAGGCTCCCCATCTGTAAAGTGAGAATCTCACAGGACACCCACCCAGTACAGTCCCACTTCCTGTCAAGGCAGAGGCCCACCAGTCCTCCTTTGTGCTGCCCAGATACCCCACATCTCTCAGCAGCTTAGATTTCCCTCCAGCAAATAGCCCAGCAATGAATGCCACCACTCACCTCCTACAATCTGAGCCAGCCTGACTCCTAGACTTACTGCCATTCACCAGCCTCCTCTCCTCCACATCTCCTCTTCTGCTGAAATTATTGCCCCTTGCCGTCTTTCAAACCTCAAGCAACCAGGAACCACTCTCCCCATAGGAGCATGCCAGCTCAGAGTGAGTGACATGCCTGGGGATAGGGCGGGCCCTCTTCGAATGCTGGAGCCTTTCTTCATGCTGCCATTACAGTTGTTAGCCAAACAGGCAGATGCTCAGTTGAATCTGTTGCTGCGAATAGTGAGAAGTGAGCAGGACAGACAATCTTAGAAACATGACACAGGCCACCCACTCTTTTTTCTTCTTCACTCCTTTTCTCTGTATCCT
Source organism: Furipterus horrens (assembly GCF_987537825.1). Taxonomy (NCBI): domain Eukaryota; kingdom Metazoa; phylum Chordata; class Mammalia; order Chiroptera; family Furipteridae; genus Furipterus; species Furipterus horrens. The sequence goes on from NW_028327175.1 coordinate 134,902,695, forward strand.
ATGCCCTGGGACCTAGAGTTTGGACTTCTCAGAAGTGCAACGCAGCATCTATTTATGACAGACAGCAGTACTATGTGTCAGGATGGGGTAAAGGACAACCTAGAACAAAGGTGACAGAACTGCAACAAGTGGCTGGTAGAGGGTGGTGATGATTGGTTGCCAGCATTGGGAGCTGGCCAGGGCACCTGGGCACATGCACTGGCACCACAGGGCAGTGTCTTGGTATGTCTTCTCATCCTGGGATTTAGGTCGAGTTTTGGGCTGGAGAACAAAATGCCTCCTCTAAATTCCACGGGAACGCTGGGAAAAGAGGGTGGGGAGCTGGGCCTTAGAGAATCAGGTAGGAGAGGTCTGTAGTCACCGACTCTGGCAGAATCATAGGAGGCAGCTGGGACACTTAGAACTGGGCAGCCAGTAATGATAATGGCAATGCCTTTGTGAAGCAATGCTCAGTGTTTACAAAGCCTTTGCACTGAGACTCATTCAATCCACACAATAATTCTGTAAATAAGAAGGACATGAACAGTCTCCACTTTACAAAGGAGGAAACTCAGGCCAGATCTAACATTCAAACCACAAATTCAGAAGTTCTGTCTTGGCTCAGGCACACTTCCACCCAGCAAGAACATAACATAGTTACATGTACAGATGAGGCAGGGCCCAGGGAATGGTGCCTTCCTCTTAGAGAGGCAACACGGTGCAGTGGTTAAGTGCATGGACTATGGGGCCAGACTTACTGGATTTGAATCCTGGCACTATCACCTACTATCTGTGACCCTGGGCAGGTCATTTGCTTCCCCTCCTCATGTCTTGATTTCCTTCTTTCCCAAAAAGGGATTATAATAGGGTTTACTTGTTATGTTGTTGTGAGAATTAAATGCATTTAATACTTGGCACCCTACTACCTAAGTGTTAGCTATTATTGTCACAATTAGGCAGAGCTTTGAACTCATATCCCAAAAGGCTGGATTATGCAGGGACACTCTTTCCTTGTACAAAAGCAGACCGTTTATTCAGTGGTTCTCAACCTTTCTAATGCCGTGACCCTTTGATACAGTTCCTCATGTTGTGGTGACCCCTGACCATAATTAAAGCATAGTGATTAATCACATAAACAATATGTAATTATATATGTGTTTTCCAATGGTCTTAGGTGACCCCTATGAAAGGGTCGTTCGACCCCCAAAGGGGTTGTGACCCACAGGTTGAGAACCACTGCCTTAGACATACAATTCAGGTCTGAGAACACGATGCTCCTATGGGATACAAGGTCACATCAAGCCAAAGGAAGAGTGAGAGAGCAAGAGAGGGGGCTTGTCCCAAATACCTAGACTGAAGCTGTTTTAAGCCTCCTCCCCAAGGCTCCTTAGGTCTAGGGAGTAACCCCAAGTGTGACTTCTTCAGGGAGAAGTGAAAGGGGGATGAATGATAGCATCTTCTCATAAGGGCTGCTGGCATTAGACCATAACCCAACTTCACCATTCTTAGGAGTCGGGGGAAAAAGTGAAGTGGCCAGGACCAGATATATCATCTGATAAGGGGTTCACCCCCAACTGCCCTCCGCCTCTTCACCAAGCCTTCGTAGTGGCCAAAGAATCCTTGAATGAACTTGTTTCATCAGCCATATAGAGGCAGACCTGGTCCATAACTCAGATCCCCTAACTCTTTCCTGCCTCCAGTGCTGATTTCACTCTGCACATCAGCTCCATTGGCCACTGCCCCAAACACCTCTGAGCCTTTTTCACCATTGACAAAATGGGGGTCATAATTCTAAATGAGCTCACAGGTGTGTTTGGCATTACTCTGGGAATGGCATAAAAGGCCTTTGCAGATGGGAAAGATTATTTAGACTGAGTGAATAGCTAGCTTAGGCTCATGTGCAATGCTTCTAGAAATAAGCAGGGTTGGGCAGGTAGGATTGTGGATTCCCAGGTGCTGGAGGAAGATCCAAGTGAAATGGGCTCATATCTGGAATTTCCCCAGATGGTCACAGTGCTGATTCTATTCTTTCTCCACACTCTAAGGAACTCCACACACTCACGTTTAAAAGCAAAATTGAGAAACTATAGTTTCACGACCCCATGGCAGTGTTTCTTGACCTTTTTGGGGAACTGTGGACCCATTTGGAAATATAATTAAAGTAATGGTCTCTCTCCCCAGGAGCATATGTTGCATATGGATGCTCACAACATTTTTCTAACCATTTTGAAGATATCACAGTCCACTTTGAAAACTGCTCCTGGATCCCCAACTCAGGGCATATCTTTGGGTTTAGTGAGTATATAGGAGAGTGCAGCTTTCCTAAGCAACCTGTAAGTCATAAGAATTTTTACATTTATTGAGTACTCCACACTTTACAAAGTGTTTTTCACTTCATATTCTCACAGTTCTTACAGCTATTATGTTCACGATGAAAATAAGGCACAGAGGAGTTAAGCGACTTTTGCCTATGGGTTCACAGTTACCACTGAAGGCTACAGTTTACTAGAACTACCTGCCAGGCATTTCAGGTATGTTCAGTCTAATTCCCCAACAGGATTTGAACCCAAGACTACCTGAGTGCAAAGCCCATACTGGCCATGTAAGAGATCCTTGGAATATAGATCAAGCCTTTTTGTGATAATAGGGCTGTTTGGTTAACAAAGGAAAGGATTTTGCTTAAAAGAAACATTTGGAGAGTGTAGATATATTGGCATTTCTCCAGTATAGAGCAGGAAAAAGAATCTGTATTTAGATATACTTAAGAGTCATAACAGCTTGCCCAGATCTGGGTCTTTCAACAAGGACAAACCATCCCAGGCCCCACACAGCTGGCCCCAACAAAAGCAAGCTCTGGACATACTAGTCACATTCGCTGTAAAAGCCCTGGATGCTCTCAGAGCATGCCCACTTTTGCTCCTTGATTTTTCTAGCACTTATTTAGCATCTGCTCTCTTGGCTTATCTCCCACACAGAGCTCCATCCCTGCCCCTCGGACCTGATGACCAACTGAACTTTACTTCTGTTGAAGCTCTGGTTTCTCTTTCAGATCTTATTTAAGCTCAGCCTCTGTTCTTGCTCTTGCCCTCTCTGGGATCAAATCTACCTGGTCAACATTCTCCAGTCAAGCATGTGCCTCTCTCCCCAGAACAAATTAATATGCTGCATTCCGGCTTGACAATAAGACTTGCAAAGTTGGTTTGGTTGGCATGAACCAGCCATGCACTGATTTGACTCAGCTCAACTTTAAACCTGAGTACCAAGTCTCCTGGCGTCATCACTCTCATGCCCTTATATGTAAGTCTGAGAGCCAGGGAAATATGAGAGAGCCATTCAGTGATGCATGCATCCCTTCACACATTTATTGACCATGTACCGAATGTAAGGCCCTGAGCTATAATGCTGTGGATATACCATGAGTACTAATATTTCTGAGCTCCTACATTGGGCCAAGCTCAGGGTTGGGTGTTTTTCATATATACTTATTCAGTGATTAAGATAATCTCAAACTTAAGGTGTGTAGTTTTGGAAGAAATTAGTAACAAGAAATATAAAACTAGCTTAAGCAAAGAAAAAAAGAAGAAAAATTCAGAGGTTCATGGAAGAGATCAAATGCGTGTAATAATTACTGTACATGAAATACTGTTAGAACAAATAATATGTACATTTGAGGAGCAAGATGATACATGCTAGTGGGAGAAGTCTGTATACCAAGATTTCGATTTAAATGGGCTTCCCTATATTTTCCACTGTGAATCCCTATCTTCTCAGTCATTAACACACTTATTTTTCTTTTCTACCCCCAAGACAGATAAATGTCTTGCCCATCATACGACAGCAGCAATTCTACTCATTCAGGCAGGAAATCAAGGCAATGATATGGACCCAATGCATCTTGATTTCCGCAAGGCGTTTGACAAATGCTTTACCTGGTGCCCTTGAGGATGTGATGGGGAAATGAGAATTGGGTCAGAGGACAAGGAAGTGGAGTCATAGTTGGATGAGCAACCACAGTCAAAGAATGTTGATTAGTTTTTCTGTGTCAACCCAAAAGAGGTCTCTAGTGGCATGCCGCAGAGCTCTGTCCTTGGCGCTGACCTCATTGGCATTACCTGTGACTCAGAAGACAACCTATAAGTCTGCAGCAGACACAGAGCTGGAAAGCATAGTTACCACCACAGATGACAGAATGGAAATAAGAAATGACCTCAACAGGAAGGAACACAGGGCTAAAACCAACATGATGGAATGAGAAGAGAGAAATGCAAAGTTCTGCATTTAGTTTAAAAATTAATTGCATGAGTACCGGATGGGGTAGACCTGGTTTGGCAGCAGTCCATGCAAAAATGACCTATTTGTTTGTGATTCTGTAAGTTGGCCGCTAGCTCAGCCTGGTCCAACTGTGTTATGTGGTTGATACACAATACATAAAGCAAGCACAATCTTGGCTACATTAAAGGAGGTAGAGAGAGCATCTCTGGTCTAGATCATAACATGGTCTCAGCGTGCTCAGAACTGGTCAATTCTGTCTGGGGCATAATACTCAAACTTGGGTGTTACCAGGGAAGAAGGACATTGAGAAATCAGGGCATGTCCTGAGAATGGCAGCCAGATGGTGCAAAAGCCGAAAGTCATGCCATAAAAAGGTCTTGAGGGAGCTAGAAAACTTCAGACCAGGATAAGGAGGAAATCAAGGGGTACATGGGTGCTGCTTCAAACATGTGATGGGTTGTCATGTGTAAGCTGGAGTGGACTTCCTCAGTGGACACCTCCAAACCAGCCATTTCCAATTATGATGATCTGTTGGGACACATTCCCATGGCAGACCTTCATTTTTAGACTGCCCACCCATACTTGCAGGAAAGTAAAGAACTAACAATAATTTGTTATTGTCACTACAATTAAAGCCATGTTGGTTGTGGTGACTTGGCCTCCAGCAAGAGTGTGGTGGTTGAGGAAATGTCACAGCCTCTCTTCCTGCCCCTCGCCACCCCGCCCACACCATCAGGTCTGAGGATGCTGACCAGGGGCAGAGCCTGAGTGAGATAGGAACTGCTAAACCCAGAGTGTATAAAAATGTTCTTGGTCTCTTGTGCTTTCATCTACTTATTGCTGGCAAGCGTGGCCTTTTCTTGAATTTAAATATTAAAAGCCAACAATTGGGTAGACTTTGGGGGCATGGAAGTTGGCAGAGTGACCTTTTGGCTAGCTTTGGCCTTAGGCTGTCCTCACTCAGGTAGAGAATTCTCCAAAGGGTCCAGTGTGGCTCACTGGCACCCCACATTGGAGACTGGACCTGGAGTTCCCAAGGGTAATAACCTGCCTCTTTGCCTTACTCCCTGTGTTCTAAGATTCTGGGGACCTCTCACAGAGATATGGCAGAATTTCCTTATTTAGGTCTCTAGACAAAGATTATACAAGTCTTCCTAGCCATCTCTGATTGTCATGGGACGATTAAAGTCTACCAAGGTAGACAGACCTACCTACCTGTTCAGGACCTTTCTGGTTTGTTTGCCAGCGGGGTGACATTGAGCAAGTTACCTAACCTCTCTTATTAGTTTCTTTATTTGTAAAATAAAGCTAGTAATGGTTCTTACCTCTAAGGATTAATGTGAGGATCAGATGAGATAATACACATGAAGTTCTTAGCATACTGTCGGCCACAGACTTCTTCCCTCTCCTCCATTACTGACCACTCTCGGCAGAGATAAGATCAGTTAAGGGTGTGCCCAGGGCCCATCATGTGACAGTAACACTACATTCTTCTCTTCTAATCAAGAAAGTGTCCAAGAATGCAAGTGAGTAAAAGTGACACTATTTTAGAAATAATCTTGTACCTGCACAATTTCATTTAAGAAGTAAATAATTTGCAAACTTAACCATTTTATTTTTAGGAAAAATGACTGACAGCATATGTTACAACTGATCACACTGTTGGACACTGTGACACCATGCTGAGCATCGTGCTTATAGCACTGAGTGTGTGTGTGTGTGTGTGTGTGTGTGTGTGTGTGTGTGTGTGTGTGTGTTTGACAGAAAGACAGGAAGAAGGGGGAGAGAAGGCAGAGAGAGAAAAAGGGCCGGGGTAGAAGAGAGGGAGAGAGATAAAAAGGAGAGAGGGGAAGGAGAGAAAGGGACAGAAAGGAAGAGAGAGAAATGGAAATTCCTGGGCCCTACCCCTGGAGATTTTGATTCCACTGATCTTTGTGGGGCACTCGGTTGTATGCCATGTTTTCTGGAACTTTGAGAAGCACAGCTCCAGAAAACAGAGCCAGAAATTTATGAAATTGAAGCACTCTGTAAAGGGAGGTTCAGTAAAAAGCAGAATTTTGTTAAAAAAGAAGAAGATTTCATCAGTGTGCAGACAGGGGCCCTACTCTCCCTATTCTTGGAGGTACACACACAAGGACCTATCGGAGAACCTGCAGGCAGAGCCAGTCAGTGGCCACACTAAGGACTGCAGGCCCCGACTGAATCTGCCTCCTTCTCCCACCACGGGGGTATCTAAGCTGCTGGTTGGAATGTATTGAATTAAATGAGAGCTTCACCCCACCCTGGAGCAGAACTAAGAAGCAAAATTTGTTTTGAACAAGCTCTCTTTTCTTTCACTGCTACCTCTTATTTGGGTGGCAGGGAGGTGGATAAAGACTCAAGGTCAAAGGCAGAGGAAGAGAGAGAGAGAGAGAGAGAGAGAGAGAGAGAGAGAGGCTTGGTCTCTGCCAGGCCACTCCTCGACTGCCCTGGTGAAGGCTCAGAGCATCTTTTCTCACAGGGGTGTCTACACCTTAACAAGGGGACTCTTGTATTGACAAAACTCTATGAACTCGTCTTTAAGATCTGGTGGTGACTTTTCTATCATGTCACAACCTAGCACGGGAGTGCTTACAGATCTGCTGCAGAAAATATAGTGGGTGGTTATGAGCAGGGGTTCGAGCGCATATGTCATTTAACATTTTCTAGTAACTACATTGCAAATAGAAAAAGAAAGAGGTAAAATTGATTTTAACAACGTATTTAACTCAAAATATATCCAAAATACTACCACTTTAACATGTAGCTGATATTAAAAATTATTAATGAACTATTTTACATTCTCTCTCTCTTTATATTGTCTTTGAAATTGAGATTATAATTTACAATTAAATTACATCTCAATAACCATATCTGGCAAGTGGCTACATTATTGGACAACATAGTTCTAGTCCCTAAACTGTCCTAAAAACTTCTTAGCTTTTCTACTTACTAGCACATGACCTCAGGCAAGCTATTTAACTTTTATCTGACTTGCCTCCTTCATAACTAGTGATGATAATAATATTGTCTCCCTCATAGAGTTGTTACAGGATTAAATGAGTTAATATGCATAAATTACATAGAAGTGTGCTTGGCACTTAGCAAGTGCTCAGAAATTCAACACTGCCAGCTCTGTCACATAGGAAAGGCAGGAGTTTTCACTTTCTTTTTAAATTTTTTTAAATTAGACATGAACATTTTTAAGCCTCTCAATATGTCAGACTCAGAGATAGAGGCCATAATCTCATTAAATTCCCCAATAATCCAGAGAGGAAAAGATGACTGTCATGTTTTAAAGAAGAGTCTCAGAGAGGTCATCTAATTTGTCCAAGGCCACACAGTAAGTTCACAGCAGAGCAGGAATTCAAACTCCGTTCTCCTGATTTCAAAATCTTCCTTTTCACTGAATTATGTGGCCTGAAAAGAGGTAGTAAGAACTCAAGGTGCAATTCGCCACCTGGTTTCCCCAGCGATCTTCCCCTCCACCAAGCTGCCTCTCCAAGGGTAGAAGCGTGGCGCCATAATAGGGTAAAGGGGACATTTTTGGTGAATAGATCCTTTCAGGGATTCTTTCAAATTACATCTCTTTAGGTGGCTCCCTGAGTTTGCCAACAAAACAGATCCTTGACACCTGAGCTGAAGGTAGAGGGAAGATGAAGGGAATGGGAGTTTTTGTAGATTCACCAAAAATACTTCACAACATCAGAACCTGATTCTTGCTCAGGTTCTGCCCAATTTCTATGCCCTTAAGTCCTCAGCGCTTTGAAAGAAAGAGGTGGGTGCTCTGGTCAGAATGACACAGCAAAAGGATGTGTCCAGGTGCCTCTTGCTGACTGACACTTGCCCCACGATACCCCAACTCCCAGCCTGCAGGTGAGAGGCTATCCAGAGGAAAAGGACTAAAAGAAAAATGGGAGCTGCAGACACCAGGATCAAGTTACAGGGAAAAAGGGGGGAAAAGAGAGATAGTGAGAGATATAGAGATCAGCAATGCAGCAAAAAGAGCTTTTAGTGATAATTAATAATTAACATTTCTAATGATGTCCTGGCGACAGGAAGAGGCCAGCCCAGGGCTCTGGGGCACTCGGGGTGATGGTGACCTCCAGCAGGAGCAGCAGCCTGAGCCTCATTAACCTTCCTGAGTCCCCCATGCAGTCCTCTCACAGCCACTGGGCTACCCTCTGCTGAGATGGCCACTATCATGAGTCCAGGAGAAGAGGGAGGCTGGGGCGGTGATTTCAGGGGTATAGGCTCCTGGTATGAAAGAGTTCTTGGGAATTCTTTTTCTGGAATCCCAGCACCAGCTTCTATGAAAGTCGGGTACCTGGCTTTCCCTTGGCCAGGACAAACAACTGAGGGACGACGGCATGTTCAAAGACACAGAACATTCCTGGGGAGCGGCAGCATGCCAAGAGCCAAAGGAAGAGGGGGAGCAATGAAAGGGAGTGAAGACAGGGGAGAGCCTGGGCTGGTGGGGGGAGCTGTCCCAGGAGGAGGGGCCTGGCTGAAGCCAAAGTAGGATCCGGTTACATGGTTGTAACAGCGATGGTGGCAGTCAGACAGGATGGCAATGGTGCCCTCAGGATGCATATATTGAAGCCCTCACCTCACAGAAATAATTACAGTAAATGAGGTCATAAGAGTAAGGCTCTAACCCAATGGGATAAGTGTCCTTATAAGAGAAGGAGACATCAGAGAGCACCCCCCCCCCCGCCATATACAAAGAAGAAGGGCCTTGTGAAAACACAATGAGAAGATGGCTGTCCGCAGGAAGCAGGCTCTCCCTTTGATCTTGAACTTTCCAGCCTCCAGAACTGTGAGAAAATAAATTTGATGTTTCAACCACCTAGTCAATGGTGTTCTTTTAGAGCTGACAGAGCAGATAAACAGTGGTGAGTGAAGTGACCGTGGCAATAAACAAACTAGTGATAGGCTCTAGGGTGACCACGCATCCCCATTTGCCCAGAACTGAGGAGTTTCCCAGCATGCAAGGTTTTCAGTCCTAAAACTGGGACAGTCCCAGGCACCCAGGATGGTTGGTCACCCTGGCTGGGAGAACTAACAGCAACAGCTTTATATAGTATTCTCTCACTTATCATGGGTATTACATTCTAGACCCCCCACCCTCTACAATAGGTGAAAATCCATGAAATAGGAAGCTTACATTTATTTTAGTAGTTATATATATTTTAAGGCTTTATAAACCCTTCCCACACACTTATAAACCGTTCCCAGTCCCTTATTAACCTTTTCCACACTTTTATAAACATTACTTATGTTCTTAAACATATTCTACACTCTTAAACCTACATAAGTTTAACAACATACATACACAGTACCGCAAAATCCTGTGATATAGTGAAAAATCCACGATAAATAATTAAATATAATGTTTTTAAAAATCCCGCGATACAGTGAGGCCACAATAAGTGAACTGTGATATAGAGAGGGACTACTGTAATTTATATCACATTTATTCACTTTTAAACCACCTGATTCCTAAAGGATGTAGATACTTTAAGCCTTATGTGCTTCATGGATACAAGTGTTTCATAAACGCATCTGTCCTGTTAACTTGAGCCAGCTCTTTGTCCACCAAACTCAAGCTTGGCCCATTTTACCCCAAAGGCCAGTGTGGACTCAGCCAGCCGGAAGGACTCTCTCCAGCCAAAGGCCCCATGGCCCTGAGAAGCCCTGGCCCCTACACTAGGTGCCAAGCAGATGCCCGCCTTATCCCTGGAGCTCGGATTTCTTTGACCTGGATGAGACTGGGGCTTTGGCAGCCTTTGTTAACTCTCCAGGGGCTTCTGAGAAAGAACAATGCTCCAAGTGTTCGACAATCGCTCTATCTATTGCTACTTATGTTCATTTTATCTGTTGTGTTTTTTTATTTTGAAATAATGGCAAATTTACGGAAAAGTTTCAAGAACTTCATTTCTTTAAAAAACTCTCAAATCCCCTTGGTCACATGACCAATTAGCAGTAATTGGTCACGTTTTGCCCCTTTGCTTAATACACTCCTTTTTAATTTTATTATTATTATTTTTATCTTTACCCAAGGACATGCTTATTTATTCTTAGAGAGAGAGGAAGGGAGAGGGGGAGAGAGAGAGAGAGAGAAACATCAACCAGTTGTCTCTCATATGCACCCTGACCAGGGACTGAACCCACAACCCAGGCATATGCCCTGATGAGAACTGAACCCATGACATTTCGGTTTATGGGACAACACACAAACCAACTGAGCCACACTGGCCAGAGCTATCTCTCCTTTTCTTTACGTCTGAAAAAAAATAAAACAAATTAAACTTTCCTAGTGTGATATAGATTGACAACAGGACATATGTAGTATATAAGTAAATGTATCCATATATTTTGGCAGCTTAACACTTGCTTACTAATAGAGATGGGCCATCATAAACTTTGGTGGCAAGATCATGATTGCTTAGGGCTGAAAGATGAGGGGCAAGGAAGGTCTGGGGGGATGATGGAAACATTCTATATCCTGATGTGGTAGTTATACAATTATAGAAATGTGTCAGTACTCATTCATCTGAATGTGTACTTACTCTAGGTGCATATTACATAGAGAATATATACTTGAATAAAATTGATTTTTAGAATGCTTTCTTTTTTTTATGTTTAGTGGCCTCTGTTATGAAGAAGCCAGCAGACAAAAAGTAATGCCTGAAGAAATATGGATTTTATGCCCTTAATTATCATATATTTATATGGCCCTCCTATATGTCAGGCTCCACCCTAAGCACTTCACAAAAACTCATTTGATCCTGACAACAAGCCCATGAAAGAGCTGTCATGGTCCCCATTTGGCACATCAGGAAGAGAGGTTCACTAGTAGCCCAAGACGGCACAGCTAGAAAGTAGCAAAACATGACTTTGCACCCAGACAGGCAGGCTGCCACCAGAGCCCCTGCTCTTTGACGTTGCACTAAGCTGCTGCTTTAGGTGATCGTGAGAGACAGGGTTTGTCTAAATGTGGGCTGTCAGCTCCACCGCAGAGGTGCTCCCTGACCCCCTGGGACCAGCCGTGGGGCGATGCGAAGCTGACTGTCCCTGCAGCTTCGCTGCTGAGCACCCGCACCACCACTAAGTACCCTTGCTGGGTCTGTTGTTCTCATCTCCAGTGCTTTCCAATTGCTCAATTTTAGGAAGCACCCAGTGATGCCACTTAGCCTCGCGCTGGAGACAGAGCTGGTCATTTGAGCCATGCTGTCTGTCTCCAAGAGATATTAACAGAAAAATGCCGGTGTGTGATTTCCTGAAGTTCTATATTTCAGGAGCTGCAGCTGGTTTCCTGGTGACGGGGTAATTCCTGTAAGTCAGGGCACTGTGGGGCAGAGAGCAGGGGACCGAATCTCAGGAGACCTACTTCACTCATGGACTTCACTACTGACTTGCTGTGTGATGTAGGGCATGTTACTTTTCTTCTCTGGGTCTCAGTTTTCTCACCTAAAATAACAGGAGGTTAGACCAAAGGAGAGGTTCTTGGCCTGTGGATCCCTAGAAATCCATGGATGGACTTCAAATATTCTAGGAACCCCCCAAATTTGTATGTAGTGTTTTGTAAATGTGGTTCAAGGGGAACATACATTCATTTGGTTTTCAAAGGGATCCACTATCCCTCTAAAATTTCCATATTCACTTGCCAAGGTCCTTTCTAGTTCTAAAATTCTAAGATTCTATGTCTTAATCTAAGCCTTTGGACTGCACATCAGCCTGGAAGCTTCCTTTACAGAGAATGACATCAGAGACCCAGGACATTCATCAAAACAAGGACTCGCATGTGGGTCTCCTGATAGTAATCCAATCTTTTTCATTCATTTATGTATTCAATCATTCATTCACTCAACACATATCTATTATAATAACTATACTAATATTCAAATAACTTCGACCAGTAATTCAACAACACCTCAGGGCCTGACACAATACTTAGCACACAGTAGGCATTCTCTATATATTTGGTAAATAAAATAGTGAACTGGGAAGCTGGCTAGGTGTTGGGAACAGGAACATGGGGAAAAGCTAAACCCCAAATCAGGAGACCCTGGTTTTTGCCTTAGCATGTGTGACTCCACGCAAAGTCTCTTCCTCTTTGGACTCTCCTCTTTTATCTGTAAAAAGAGAAGATTAGACTAGCTAAGCTACTAGGGACCTTCTGGATTTAAGATTCCAGGATGTCAACACTACCCAGGCCATACCGTTAGGGTTCTGGGAAAGAGCAGTGCCTAAGAGTTCCCCATCTCAGGGAGTTCTCTTGCTAAGTGTATTAGTTCTCTATTCTTGTGCAACAAATAAGCCTAAATATTAGCAACTTAAAACAATAAGTGCTGTTACTTGACACAGTTTCTGGGGATCAGGAATCTGGGTAGTTCTGGTTCAGGCTCTCTCATAAGATTGCAGTCAAAGTGTAGGCCAGAGTGGCAGCCACCTGAAGGCTCGAGGTGGGGCTGGAAGTTCTGCTTCCAAGCTCACTCACATGGCCGATGGCTGGAGGCCTCAGTTCCTGGGCATGTGGGTTTCTTCATAGTGATGCTCATGCCATGACAACTGGCTTTCCCCAGAGCAAGTGGTCTGGGGAAAGAGAGAGAGAGTCTCCAAGGTGAAAGCTGCAACATCTTTTTATAAACTAACCTAGGAAGTGACATCCTATCACTTATGTTGTATTTTATTGGTCATACAGCTCAATCCTGTCTGAATGAACTATACAGGGCATGAAGGTTGGGAGGTGGGGGGCACAGAGGGCCACCTAGGAAGCTGGTGACCACACCCCTGCTGGAGCCAAATTCTACAACGCCCCCAATTAGACGAGGCAATGGTTCATAACTTCTCTGGGGGTGGGGCCTCTGAGTGGGGAGAGTGTGGGCATAAGCCAGTATCTTCAGTGGAATGTCCTACCTGCACTTTTCCAAAGCAAGCCCAGGAATTCTGCAAGGCTTCTCACTGAAACCCCACTGCCCAGCACAGCCCTGCAAAGGTGAGGTCAGAGCTGGGCAGGAGGCTCAGCAGGGACCACTCTACACAACCCACCAAAACCTCAATCAACCTGAGCAAGGTGAGCCAGGATCCTCACTTAATCATATTTTTTCTGTGTTCAACTTCCCCACACTGATAAATAAATCTAAACACTATGGTTGATGATAAAGAGGCAAATAGCAGACAAGTATGTTGCTATTAAAGATCTTAAGAACACCTTGAAAGGTCTATATCTGTAAGTTTGTATACTCTCTACATCTAAAATATTGTAAGATACTGCACTATTCAGAGTGATCAATAAATGATCTGTTATCTTACTTTGCTCATTAAGGCGGAAAAATGAAGTAAAACATTTCAGAAAGTTTTTAAAAATCAAAATTTCTAATAATGCAGCCTTTTTGCTGAACTTTCATCTAATTAGGAAATTAAATTAACCAGACCATTTCACTTCCTCTGTAAATGGGGTTGAATTTCTTGCAGTAGCCAACTCAGACTCCTTTCTCCATTTCCCTGACATGTCCGGCCCTTTCCACCCCTGCCCTTGAGGCTGGAATTGTTGCTGAACCTGGACTTGGAGTGAGATGTGGGTTTTCATCTCTGTGCCATCTCCTTACATCTAGGGTGTTTGGCCTCTCTGAACTCCTTTCTCCTCACTTATAAAAGGAGACTAAAGTACATGATTCTTTGGGTCTCCTTTTACCCTAACATTCTAGGACCCTTTACATTGGCCATTTTCTCCCTTGTCACTTCCTGAAATCAAGCTGCTTTTTCAGGATGCAAGTAAAATGCTATCACCACCATGGAGCCTCCCTAACCTCTGTGGACAGAAGTAATTTCTCCCTTCTCAGGATCCTGCAGTTAATATGTTGTTTTATGTATTATGTACAAGATACTGAGCTTTCTGAGGACAAGAGCCTGGTCCCTCTCATCTTTATATTCCTTAGTACTGCACCTAGCACATAGTAGGTGCTCATGCTATAGTCTGAAGGAAGTCCAAAGAGTGTTGTGATTTTGTGGCACACTGCTGTACTGGCTGCCCTCAGCCAGCAGGAGGAGCACGTGTGCTCCTTCCATGAAGGAGCTGAGGGATGGACTTACCTCTGAGGATGATAGAGACCCATGGGCCTGTGAGATGAAGGCCCGGATGAGAGAGAAACCATTCTTTCTGACTAAGAAGCCATCATTTATCTTGCAACTTGGTAAACAGAATAACATCTCAAGAACAGAGAGCAATCTTCATGATAAATTCAGAGAACTTCCTTTCTCTAAGGCCTCCATGGAGTTACAACGGAGATACACTCTTGATTAAACACTGTGTAATTTGGGGCATTAAGTCTATGATAAATTGGGAGATAGAGGCCTGCAACCTCATTATTTTTAAGGATATTTAATTATAAAATTCTGTAACAAAATTACAACCTTATTAAAACGGTTTTTCACCAAAGAAGGGATCTCGAAAGGTGAGATGATTCCAACACAATAGGTGCTGTGCCTTTATGGTTTTCCAAGGGCTTCCTGTTCCACTGAACTTGGTTCAGAGATCAGAAGGATATAAATAGCTCCCTTCAGAAAACAGCCCCTTGGAGAGAGTGGTCTCTCTTTCGACCTGTCCCACAGTCTGGAGTGCCAGAACACTAGGATTCTATTAGGGAAAGCTGTTTGATGGAAACCAGCTTCTCTTTAAAAGAACAAACACCTTCATATAACAGGTGGCTCATTAGTCACTCACACATTAGTATGAATTACACTAACCATCATATTCCAGTAGGACACCCTTTCCCCTGTGGGGGGGAGGGATTGTTAAGCCTGAGAATGGTCCATTGTATATTAGAAGTCATCATTTTGGAGTATGGGATGCTCTGGAGGAGGGAGGCCAATAGTGATGAGCCTTTGCAGGACGGCTTTGGGAAGCTAGAGAGTGGCGTGGCTGACAAAAAACCAAGGGGGCACCATGAGAACTATACTGAGAGCCATACTGTTTGCCACTGCCCCTGGACTCTTCAAAGAGCCTGTTCCTCACCAGTCGGTGCATCAGACCACACGTCCTAAATGTTTATTCTGAAAACATGGCGATCCTGGTGGTTCCATCTCATGGTACTTGTTTCAACTCTCAGAGATTGAGACCTATAAGTAGGAAGGTGAGCAAATAGTAAGAGTCATCTTACTCCCCCACAGGAGATATGCTGCTGTGTACATTGCTCTGCCTGTGCGGCGCTGAGCCCTCAACTGCTGCTGCTGCTGCTGTTGTCACCGCTGTCATTGCTTCTGTTGTTGTTTTTACTGCTGTTGCTGTTGTTGTCAGTGTCTGGCATAGAAGAGGCCCTCCATAAACCCTGGCTGGTATAATTACAGAACCATTCTGTGTCCCATATCTAGGGTCGGCCTGTGACACGAGGTCTGCTGCTCATTACTTATATCCACGTTAGCATCTCGCCCCTGAACTGCCTAATTAGGAGCAAGAGAATGGTGTGGAAATAAACCAAGAAATCTGACAAGCTCAGCTGTGCTCCTCTTTTTTCCAGTCACTGTGCAGACACAAGCAGTGCTCCTTAGCAGGTGAGGGCTACTTCTAGGGATTAGCTACTCTAGAGCAAGGGTAGAGATGGTTTGCAAGTGCCAGATGCCTGGTGGCAAAGCTCCATCGGGTTCCAGCAATGTCACTTTAGACATATCACTTAACTTCCTTTTCTGCCTTCTCATCTGCAGAATAGAGAACATGTCAGTGGGGCTCCTGTGAGGACCTGATACCACTGAGCCCATTCAGACCTGATGTAGAGTAGGAATTCAATCAACATTAGCTTCCTTTCCTCCAGCCCCTTCGTCTGTCCCACCCCCTCCAGTAAAGGCCTAGAACATAGAGCTGCAGGGAATCTCAAAGCCCAGCCAGGTCTGTCTTCATTTTCCCAGATTAAGAAAGGACATCCAGGAGGACAGAAGCAGGCCCACACAAGAGGTCAGACGGCCCGCTCCAAGTCCTTACTTGCTCCCAGAGCTTCTCTGCCACCGTCTCACTATAGCGGGGCTGTGAGCGCAGAGCTCAATTTTCCTGGTTTTAGTTAATTGGGATTGAGGCTCTCCCCATCCTCTGAAATTACATCAGTGAAGCTCTAATGACCACTAGCCACTGTGGTTTTCCCTTCCGAGGTCGCTCATGTCTTCAGCTATGAACTCATCTGTAAGCATGTGTTCTCTGCTCATATTTTCAGCAGATCTTAAGAATTGTGTCTGGGTCTGGGCTTCTCCTTACAAGTACAGGACTCTACATTCAAATTCACAAGCCAGAGTCTATTTTCTGGAGCACATTCAAATGTGGGTGAGTGAGAACAGACAGTTTAGCATCTGAGATGCTAATCTACCTTTCCAGGTTCTGAATGTGGTGGCAGAAGTAATAAAGTTGGAGAAAAGAATAAGTTCCAGGACTGAGTGACCAATTAAGCCTCTTATTAAATGACCAAGAGCAATATACATAAGGTACAAGCTAATTACAAGAATTAATAACCACTACCAAAAATCTTCCAGACACTACAACTATATCAAATACTGAGGATAAGAAATGCAAAGCATCTTATTTTTAATGCAGATGATATTTTACTGCCTATCTGTCAAATTAAACCAAGTCCTAGTTCTGGCCTCAGCTTACTTCTGGTCTGGGATGTATAGAGAGTGGTCCAAAGAGGAAGGAGGCAAGGATAACGGGAAACCACAAGAGGAATAAGAAGGCCTCTGAGCTAAATGTGGAAAATACCAGTCAAAGGGCCTTTTCTCCCCTGCCATGCCGATCATTTACCCAGTGAATATTTATGGAGTAACTCTTCACAAGTACTAGGTACTGAAGATTCAGCAGTCCCTGTCCCCACGGAGCTGACATAAGATAAATAAGATCACCTCAGAGAGTGCTAAGCCCTAAAAAGGCAGTGCAGTAAGTTAATGGGACAGTGAAGAACTGGGCTTGCATAGGAGCACCTTGGATGGATGGTTGGCATAGACAGCATCTCTGAGGAGGTGACCCCTGTGAGCGGAGACAGGCTGTGGGATGAGGTGGGAGAGGTATGCAGTGGCCCAATGGTATAAGGCATGAGGTGGCAGGGCGAGAAGTGGTGAAGTAGAAGCAGCTCCGGGAGTCAGACAAACCTGTAATCTCTGCTCTAAGTCTTAATAGCACGGTGACCTTGAGCAGATTACTTAACCTCTGAGCCTCGGCTTCCTCATCTTTGAAACAGAGATGTTGATAACGGGACCAACCTGACATAGTTAACATGAGGGAAAAATGAGAGAAGGCATTTGAAGTGCTTAGTGGAGTGCCTAGCATACAGTCAGTAAGTTCCACCTTCAGTTCCCAGCTGCATATCAGGGACTCCCAAGGCCAGTGCTCACAGGTCCTGGGCCCAGTGTCAGCCGCCGCCCACTGAGGAAGCCACCAGGTGGCGGTCTTTCGAGCTTTTCTAGTTCCATCAGTGCCCGGTCATGACGGTTGTGTCCTTTTTTTTCACCCAATAGGAAAGTACAAAGACCCAGTCCTCCAAAGACTGGTTGGGTACAGGGTTACTGAAAATATACAAGGAATATTTTCTGATTTCAGGAACAAAATGCAACGGAGAGAACACCAGAATAAGAGTCAACCCTGGATTCTAGTCACCTGACCAGTCGGCTTGACAATGCATTTGATCCATCTGGAGCCAGGCTTCCCCATCTACCTATACCATGGTATCAGTGTGAGGCCCAAATGAGGTACTGTGTATGGAATGGCTAGAGGTTGTCTAGAGTGCTTGAGGGACAGCTTTGCTACCTACTTGTTGTCCACTTAACCTCAGCTTTTTCATCTGTAAAATGGGCATAATAACAGAATCATCGGTGCGTGGGGATGACCTATAGTAAAGCGTGTGAACGGCACATGTAATTAATTTCTAAGTGTGTGCCATCACCACTTGTAAAGCATTGTTCCAGTGGGCCAGCCTGTGCACACAGGCCTCAGTGGCTCTGGTTGGGTGACTGCCAGGGAGCTGTAGAGAAAGGAGGACAGCTGACAGAGGACGAGCTCCCAGGGGATCATGAATGAGCAGAGAGAGAAGAGAGTTCTACATGGAGATGGAGATGGAGAGGGGAGGCCCGCAGCAACCCACTCAGGGAAACATTTCCTGCCCCTGCCCCTGTTCCCAGGCAGAGGAGACAGGATGCAGAAGGGACATCACCTGCTGGCCCTATCTACCTGCCCGTTCCTATTCCTCCCTCTCTGATGAGCTGAGCATCGATTCTCTGCTGTACTGTATGCTCCTTGAAGGCAGAAAAGGTCTTATTCATCTTTGTTCCCCCACTGGCCTACCACAGAGCCCACACCTAACAATCCTGGATAAATGCTGGCTGGTGACCCATCTATCAGTGGCCATGCTGAGAACTGATCACATCCCAGATGCCCCTGGGCTGACCACTGCTCCAGAACTCTGCCAGCCCAACTCTGCCTGTGACCTGGGCAGGCTGGTGACTCCGTGTTAATGTCCTTCTCTGTAAGTGTGTGTGGAGGATGTCAAAATCACAGGCAGGAGAAAATGTACAGGTACCAGCAGGATTTCCTGGGCATTCCATTTGGCCTGGACTTGTCCTTCCTGCCTTGAAGGCTCTTAGGTGGAGGCACACGGCAATGAGTGCCATGTAATGGGAGGGAACAAGTGTGGGGAAGTCGCGAAGTCACGGGCCCAGCAGAACAGGCCCAGCATGCTGCAAAAGGGGACCCCCGTCCCTGAACCTGTTTTGGCATATGTGAATTTTGTTGTCAGGAAGGGATCATGTCATCTTGCTGGGCCTGTTTCCTCAACTCCACTACAGGGAAAATAGAAATACTCACTTCTTTGTCACAGAGGACATTGTGCCTGATCCACATAAAGTGCTTAAATGCTTATTGAATAACTTGATGCAATAGGGCATGAGACCATGCTTTGTTAATCCTAAAGCAGTCCTGGTAAAACTTTTCTACCCAAATACTCTAATGCAGAAGAAAGGGTCATCACACACACTCACCTTAGAGCCCTGGGGCGGGGCTGAGGGAGGGCGTCTCATCCAACTGGATGTGGGAAAGATCCCTTCAAGGCTCACGCTTTGTCTCAAATATGCATGCACGATTTTGCATTCAACACCATGAAAAGTGCATTTCCCATTTTTTTACCCCAAAAATTACCTATCACTCCTCCTCTTGCCCCCCTATCCCTTGCACATCTAGTGAAAATGGATGCTCCAGGAAGATGTGGCACTTTTATCTGGGGCGATTTGTGGACCTGGAATCCTTCCCAAACAGTCCTGTTTAAAGATCATGGTGAAAGAGAGCTCTTCGGGTTCAGTTATTTGTATTTACTATTTTGGTGGGCCCACCTCTGCACCCTGCTTTACTGAGATAGACTACTTGGCTATGGCAATCTCCCCGCTGCCTTGCTCACCAGCCCAGCCAGCAGTCAGTCTGAACAGATCAGACACCAAACAGCCTGTGGGGCTCTCCACTCAGAACTCTGTTCTTGCTGCCTGACCCTGACACGCTGTGTCCCTGGGCCCTGCCCTCCCCTCCCTGTCCTAAGCCCTGGCCCTGTCTTGGAGCTCTCACTTACCTTCCAAGATATTCTAAACCCGCCTCCTTGCTGACTGTGCCCCAGCTCTGCACTCCCAGCCGTCACATCCACCTCTCGCTGAAAAGAGAATTGTGCTCAGTTCTTAAAGACCTCCAGGGGAGCGGTTTCTACAACCTCTGCAGGAATCGCGTTCTAACGTCGCACAACTCTCACGGAGAAGAAAGCTTTCTTTGCACGAAATCTCAATTCCTTTCTTTCTGTTGCTATGAGCATGGAGTTGCTTTTATTCTCGACTAGTTTGAGCTACACTTAAACAGCCATAATTCCTCATGATTTTCGCCTTGCTTACCAGAGTGTGCAATGTTGGCTTTGCTCTAGTCAGCCCTCATCTGTTGTGTGCACAGCCCCGGGGCAGGGCTGGGTCCTGCTGCTGCGGCCTGCACAGAGCCACGGGGAAGCTGAGGGATGGACCCTTCTACCAGGGAGGCGCGGCTGAGCCAGGGGTGACCTTGCACTTCTTTGGGTGCCTGGAAGAAATTAATCAACTGACTCTGTGGGCCAGACCCTAAAGATGTTTATGGGAAATATAAGGCCACGGCTCTATCCTCAGGAATATCAATTTGAAAGAAGCAATTACTCAACTCTGTAGACAGAGGGCAATGCCCAAGAGACTTAAGTTTTCATCCCACCTCTGCCTTATATTAGCCGTGCCCTGTTAGACAAGTCACTTCATCTTTCTCAGCCTTCGTTTATGAGGGTTTTTTTTATTTTTTTATTTTTTTTATTCTGTTAAATGTTCCACAAATGAAAGGATTACTACAGATCTAGGTGAGGAGAATATAAAGGCAGGGAGACCTACTGATCTGCCATTGTAGGGATACAACTTCCAGGGGCTAAAGGTCTGGAAGTAAAGAGAGAGATGAAAGTGAGTGGCATTTCAAAGGAAGGACAGGCAGGTGGAGGTGACAGGTTGGGAACAGAGATTGGGGGAAAGAGAAGAATGACAATGGTTATCATTTATGGAGCCTTCACTATATACCAGGTGTTCTGCTGAGTGCTTTGCATACTTTATCTCACGTGTTTCTCAGTAAAGCCCTGAAGTGGGCTTTGCTATCCTCATTTTACCCTTGCATCTGGCAAATCATAACAATACCCCCAGACCCTAAAGCTGAACTTGTGAGAAATCCATTCTATCTTTGATGGAATTTGGTGTCAAGATGAGGGTGGAGTTTAGGACAGATCAGGGAAAAACCAAGAGACGCAGAGATAGGTGATGGGGGAAGGGAGTGCTCAATAATCTCTGGTTAATGAAATCAGGATGGAGTGATGATGTCCTTTGCAAATTTCAAACATGGATCCCTTTTCCCAGATGCCATCAGTTCGTGCCCACCCATTCTTATTAGCCCTCCACTTCTATCCTACTTACTCTCTGGATAATCTATCTTTCCACTCCTTCCTCTCTCTTTCCCCTATTTCTGTCTGTCTGTCTGTCTCCCTCTTTTGCCCCACCCCCCACCCTCTGGCTCAATTATCCTTTTCATCTTCTTTTATGTCAATGATTAACTCTTTGTTGATGATAAGAATCTTCATGCTCAGTTCAGATGTTCGACTCAGACTAGAGACATTCTCTCCACACCATTTGCTTCTTTTGCTAACATCCTCCTTTCCCTTTCTCTCTTCCTGATTCTCCCCCCACCCTCACCCTTTATTTACTTCTTCCTGTTGACTTTTCACCCATTCCTCTGTCTTACCTTAGGATGAAAGTAACCAGTGCACCCTTAGCCCAGGAGCTCCCTGGCATTTGCTGCTACTAAATTCCTGCTACCATTCCCCAGCTGCCACAGGGTTTTTTCCTTCTTCTTCTTTAAATTATAATGATGAACTCAACATTTGCCACAAACTTGGCTGAGTTGATAGCTGGATATACCAGACCAGGAGGGGCTAGAACCTGGACCAAGGTTTACACACCAAGACAGGGTCAGGATCTGGGGAGGTCCTGGCAGCTGGTAGTGGTAGGAAGTGAGGCCAGGTTGGGGGCATGTCAAAGGAAGCTGGCACAAGGCAGTTGGCAGAGGCTCAGGAAGGAAGTTGATGTCAGGAGTGGGAAGCAGCAGGTGGCAAAAGACTTACCCACGGGGAAGGAAGTAGAGTATCTGGACCCCTAACTTCTAGTCCCTTAGCACCTGGGTCATGGGGTAGGGTACCAGTATGGTAGAATGATGTAGACACCTAGTTACTGGAGCTGGAGGTACCACACTAAGAGCTCTGGCAGAAGTGAAAGGTAAGAGCAGATACTAGGACTTAAGAACAAAGCAAAGCAGGGCCAAGGTCAACAACGAGACTAGCCTTAAGATTCAAGATGAAGCTTCCCTGCAGATGACTTGGGCTGCAGGGAGCCCCCTGACTGTGGAAGATGTTTCTGGCCGAGCATCTGAAGCAGACATAGAGAGCTGTGCTATCAGGAGTCTCCATGGCTTTCCCTTTTACTGTCCTCCAGCATAATGCAAAGCCACCCATACAGTGTGGGAAAACCTCAAAGCACCCAAGCCATCTCGGGACAGAGTAACATGATGAGAGGACATCTACCTGCATTGTTGTCCCCAGGCTCCCAGCCCCAAGAGGTGCTGACTTTTCCAACCAGACTTTTCTAGGATTCCATAAGGTCCTCGTTTATTCAGTCTCCCTTCCTCAGATCTTCCCTCACTCTACCTGGAGAACTTTGCCTGTAGCATGCACTCCCAATTCTAACTTCTGAACTAACTCTCTCTGACCACGTGGAAATCCACCGTGGTTTGCGGATCCTCTGCAAGAGCTTCTGTCATCTTCACCCCTACCTACCTCCCTCAAAAGTCCATTCCTTACATCTGCCACTTATAAGCCACTGTAAACACAAGTGCACCAAAACTCACCAGGCATCTATAAATATGTACTCCTTAGAAAATAAGGACTACAACCCAATACAACTTGGTTAAAGAACAGGTGCTGTCCTCATATTCCCTTAAACTCCTTACTCCTTTCACAGTCTATGACTTCTCATTTTGTTAGTATTGCTGCTTTTCCACACTCTCACAAATATCCATTTATTTTGGGAGAACCAAGCCTAAAATGTCATTCCACAATTCCTTACCTGCAATTCTCAAATTCCCAAATCTCTGAAAAATAACAGGTGGATTTTGAGTTGTTTGTGGTTATTCCTTTTTGCAAGTGTGGTGCCAAAACTCACCTAGCAACAAAAACCCCAGACCTAAACTGATGTGAAACTATTTTATTCTCACACTCATGCAGTATGAACATTCATATATTTTACTGCAGAAATATTAACGTGGCTGACTATGAGATACTGCCCCAAACCTTGCAAGGGATGTTTCAGAATATATGGTTACCTTTAGAATTCTAAAACATCTCTGGCTTCAAGCCTTGAGGAACTGTACCAACTTCTCTTTTCCTTTGCAATTGATCTGTTGGAGCAGAAGCATCTCTAAGATCTGAGGTCCCCTGGCCTTTCCTCTCCATCTGGAGAGTGAGAAGACAGCCAAGTACATCAGTGAGGGTCACAAGAAAACCAAGGATAACATGTCTTTTGATTTGGAAAGGGAGGGTTTACTTTGTGCGACTCTGAGCAATTTGTGTGTAAAGCCCCTCTGAGCCTGGAAAATATGTGTGTGTATGTATATATATAGTCTGTCCAGAAAAATTCCAGCCATTGTTAATATAATGAGAACAGTTTGCATGACATCAATGTAACCTGGTGGCCAAGGAGAGTGGACTGGAGTGTGCACATGTGAACAATGATGACTTCACTGTACTAGTCAGTGGGGATGGTAGATGCCTTTGAGTGAGCATCTGTAATGTGTCGCCATCAAATTCAAAATGTCTGAGCTAGTAGAGAACAAATCTGCATCAAATTTCGTGTTAAGCTTGAACATTCCTCGGAGGAAACTATTCGAATGATTCAGAAGGCCGCAGCTATGGGCAACTGGTGATTGGTAGCTTCATCACGACAACGCGCCTGCTCATGCATCACGTCTTGTACAGAGTGTTTTGGTGAAATATCAAATCACCCAGGTGACTCAGCTCCCCTACAGCCCAGATTTGGTGCCCTGCTTCTTCTGGCTTTTCCCAAAACTAAAATCACCTTTGAAATGGAAGAGATTTCAGACCCTTGATGAGATTCAGGAAAATACAACAGGGCAGCTGATGGCAATTGGGAGAACTGTGTGAGGTCCTAAGGTACCTGCTTTAAAGGAGACTGAGGCATCATTGTCCTATGTACAATGTTTCTTGTATCTTGTATCTTCATTGATAAATGTGTGTGTCTCTCTCTCACACACACACATACACAAATACAAGAGGTCTGTCCAGAAAGTATCCAGCCACACGATATCAAAAATATATGTTCCTGAGGCCCCTGCTCCAATGTGCTTTCAGAATCACTGAAATGACATGCACAAAATGTCCTAAGCTTTTAGAAAATAAAGTGCTACATAACCTTTTAAAAATTTTTTTGAAGAGTAAATATGTTTAATTGGAATGAATTAACCAGCAAACATTGTGTGTTCCCTTTTGCCCAGTTTCATGCTGGGTTCTTTGAGGTAGTAAAGTATAAAGTACAGACTTCGGACTTAAAGGGGCTTTCATTCTGATGGGATGGCCAAGTTTTATGTGTAAGAAACAATGAGAGGGAAAACCCAACAATATGCATAATAGAGTGCTAAGATGCTGCAGACCTGCAAGAGAGCTGAAAAGGCAAAGCTCTCTGGCTAGAGCAGTTTTGAAAAGTGGTATGAGGAGTGAGACTTAATTTGGGTATCAAAAGATGAAAAAACAACATTTTTGGCAAATGTCCCAGAATAAATAAGGTTGAGGGGCAATATGGAGAAAGACTTCACAAGAGGGAAAAGGGCTGGAGTCATAGTATCGGAAGGAGGCTGAACAAGATGGATGAGGTAAGGAGTATGTGGAAAACGCATGTCCTTTTGTTTGGACTGCCATAACAAAATTCCACCTGTCTCTGTGTCCTCACGTGTCTTTTCTTCTGTCCCTGCACAGAAAGAGATCTCCGGTGTCTTTCTTTTCTTATGAGGCCACTAATCCTAAGGATCAAGGTCCTACCCTTTGACCTCATTTTAACTTAATTGCCTCTGTAAAGGCCCTATCTCCAAATACAGTCATATTGGAAGTTAAGGCTTCGATATATTAAGGTTGGGAGTAGGGGACACAATTCAGTCTAAAAGTGTTCATGGGCCCTGAAAAAGCAGGGTGTGTCTGTGCAATTGTGAGGGCAAAGGATCTACCATGAGATGAGCAGGGCAGGACTGGAGCGTTGAGTGGACACAGACATGAACTGAGCACTTGGACATGGAGGACATTAGAGTAATTAGAAATCATAGGACCAGGACAGCCTGGCCCACTAGCTCAACCCTCACAAATTCAAGTGCAGAAACCAGATTGCATTTCCTGGAGAACTTCCTGGAGAGAACATCTCCGTCTGTCATTTCCTGCTTTTCTCGGTCCTTCCCCAGCACCTCTGGTCTGTTGCACCCTTACTTGTCGAGTTGCAGGAAAGTGTGCGATTATTACAGGGCTCTTTGGTGCAGAGAGCCTATTCACATCTGGGCGGTTAATACTGATAATTACTGCGCTGGTTACTAAATCTGTCAGATGGGGCTGCTGCTCACAGCTTCACCCACAGAAAGAGAGGTGAAAACAAAAACCAAGAAAGGTGTGCTCAGAGGCTTGGGATTGAGGGAAACTGGTTAATTATCAGCCACTTGCTGTCTCTCTGAGTTAGAGTTTCTGGGCAAGGAATGCTCATAGATCAAATGGAACATGACAACCTGTAACTTATTTCCACACTAAAGGGTGGTGGGACCAAGATGCAGAGGCAAGTGTGGAGATGGTTTCTCTGATGCCAAGGCCATCACCACGTGACTCAGAAGCCCCCAGGCAGGGTGGTGGCATGATGCAGTAGGGTGCAGAGTGACTGGACTCCTGATGGAGAGAGCTGGGCGCCAGGTGTGCCCTGGGTGCCAAGTCTACTTGCTGCCAGGTGAAAAGTCTTAATCCGGAGACCTAGATTATTTTTAAAGGATCCATAAACCTCCCAAAATTTTATGTCAACATGTATGTGAGTATACGACTGAGCATTTTTTTCCTGAAAAACAGACTCTTAACACTAACCAGATTCTCGTAAGGCTCAAAAGGGTCCTGGGATCCCCAAAAGGAACGTGAGTATAAACTACTGCCTCAGACCCGTCAAGAAACAGGTTTACATCAGGCAGAGAGAACCGCAAGAGGGACTCAGGGCCCCTAATGATCTTATACTCGCCATGTGTATGTGTGTGTATTTTTCTAAAGAAAGAATTCAATAGTTTTTGCCAGATTCTCTAAAGGGTCCATAACTTCAAAGGGTTAAGAACCAGAGCAAGATCCAGGGCCTAATCTAGAAGGATGGCCTGTGCTTCGCTATTTCTTTTCGGAGGACAATGACAGAGACCCGAAAATAGGGCCCAAAGTAGGCCCCAGGGCTCTGCTCAAAATCTGGGGTAACAGGGATGGGCAGCAGGGGCTGGCTGGCCAGGGCCCTCCATGAAAGAACACATTAGAGTCATTTTAAGAGTGAAGTGCCTTTATGCCAGGGTGATGGTGACAAAGCCATCAGTAGGCTGGAAAACGGGCCTACCTCCCTTGATCTCTGATGGCTTATTACCAGGTGCTTCTCTTCCAAAGCCCTGTCTGCACCCCAATTTTCAGAAATCCATGGACCTTCCTTAGGAAACTTCAAAATTCATTCAGTAAATCCTCACTGAGCACCTACTATGTGCCAGGCTCTATTCTAGGAGCAAAGTAAGAGAATTAAGAATGTCGCTGACCTAGGCTCGTTTCCTGGCCGGCACACGGGTATTTGGGGTACTGCCATCCAAGCGCAAGCTCCCTCGACCCCAGGTCCTGAGAGGTTGAAGTCATGCCGCCCACAGCAGCGGGCTCAGGGTGAAGGAGGGGGGCAGCAGTACCTGTGAGCAAAGCGGTGAGGGAGCCTGGAAGGACATGCGGGACCCGAGTGCGTGGGCCGAGATTAGCCCCAGCGCGACTGGGGCAGGGGCTGGCAGGGCGCGGTGGGGGCACAGCAGGCGTGCAGGCGGGGGTCTGAGGGAGGAGACGCTGCCCGTGTACGCCACCGCTGCCGCGCCAGATCTCCGAGCCGTGCCCGCCCGCTCCCCGCCCTCTGGGGCCGTCGCGAAGCTCCGCTCTCCATACTGAGCAGTCCCCGGGAGGCGCTCGGGCACGTTCCCAGGCTAGATAAAGATCGGCTCGGCGCTCGCTCCGCAGCGCGAAATCTCGCCATCTGCGCGGCTGGCGCGGCCACTCCGGCCTGGCCCGGCGACGCCAGGTCGATCACTGAGGGGAAACGCAGAGGCAGCGCCGCTGCTCCCACCGCCACCTTCGGCCCCGCGCTCAGGAGTGGCCGCAGGGCTCCGGGGTTCGCTGCCCTTCCTTCCCTTCCCCTTGCCTTCCTTCCCAGCGCTTCATCCCGAGGGACCCCTGCCTTCCGCTGGACCGGGGCCCCCAGCATCCCGCCAGGCGACCTCACCCCCATTGTCAGGCCCCGCTGCCTCCTGAAGGTTACGCGCCGCAGCAGCGGGGCGGCCTCAACGCCCGCCCTCGCCGCCGCCCACCCCAGCTCCAGCAGCGCCTGGCCCAGCCGGGCCGGCGGTGCAGCCGGCTGCTGCCACCGCAATCCGGACTCCTAAATCAGCCCGGGGAGGCGCGCCCTCCCCCACCCGGCTCCCCAGGCTCTCGGGGCCGCGATTGGCCGAGCGGGCGCCCCCCACCCCCGGGCCCCGAGCTCTAGCCGCTGTGCCATTGGCTGCGGGGCTCCGCCAGCCTTTACATAAGCCCGGGCGCGCTCGAGTGGAGTTGTATAAAGCGGGTGAGCGGCGTCGGGGCGGGAGTCTCGAGGCCAGCCCGGGACCGGGGCTGGGAGCTGGAAGACAGCGGCGGCAGAGGCATCAGCAAACGTCCGCTCTCCGGCGCCCTCGGGAGGTGGGGCTGAGAGAGTCGGAGGATGGCTCCCAGCGCTGACCCCGGCGTGAGTACCCGCTCCGTACCCCCACCCCCTCAGACGGACAAAGTTTCTCCCGCCCTAGGCTCCCCTCCCGATCCACCCGCAGGGGTGGCAGGGATGCCACCCAGAACCAGGGAAGACAGGGATCGCCAAGGTGGCAGCAGCTTGCTTTCAACTTGCCAAGGGGCTCAGGACTCGACTGGCCCGCAGAGCCTCCCCGCCGGCTGGGGTCGAGTCGGGAGTGGGATCGGAGGTGGCGGAGAGGTGGGAGCGGAGGTGTGGGTCGACAGCCCTCACAACTTGGGGCGCGCCGCTGGAGGTCAGCTGTTTGGGAATGGGGCACCGGGGCTGGGAGGGGGCGGAGCAGGTGAGGCGGGATGTGCTGGGGGTATTGGGGAGTCATTCAGCCAGGCTGGCTCAGCTCCGGGTCAGGGAAGCTACTCGCCTCTGCCGGGTGCCTAAGCTTCCAGAATGGGAAAGAGCCCTGCGGGGGCTGGCGCTCCTTCCCCGGGGAAGGCGATCTCTCCCGCACAGCGCACAGCGCGGGGTGGCAGAGAGCTCTGGTAGCCAGCCCGGCGCGGCGTAGCTGACAGCTGCCTTTGCTGGACCGAGGTGTGGTTTCCTCGAGGCGGCCTGTCTCAGGAAGCCAGCTTCAGGCATTCCAGGGGAACTGGAGGTCCTACTGTAACCCCGTGCGGACACATGGAGGCTCTGATGGGGCAGCAGGCTAGGTTTGCGGGTTTGCCCAGCAATGCAGAGCGCTTCTTCACAGTACTGTAGTTGGGAGCCCTGGTTAGTCCCAGTTCTGTAGAAACCAATTCAAGAATCCAAAGTCATCCCAGCCATCTCAGAGTGGCTGGGAAATGTTCCTGGGTTTGAGGGGAGTGCACGCCCCTTCCTCTGAGGATGACTATTGAATGTTGCTGCTGGTGGTTGGTAGGGTGCGCACCTAGGCGGCTTCTGTGCGTCCCAGGAGGTGCTTCAGCTCTCCAGACAGGACACAGTCTTGAGTCACACTTGAAATGTCTTCTGGGATAGGTGCAGGACTTTCCAAGTGAAGCCATGTGGAAAAGAAAGGAAGAGGATTCCAGGAATAGAGGACAACTCTATAATGCTGTCTTGAATCAGGGGAGAACTAGTGTAGGAAGAGAAGTGCTATTGATAGGAGACTTTTTGACCCTGATGGCCTGGGGCTGCAGACACCCAAGAGTGAATTAGAGTGAATTCAGAGTCACACTACGTCACTCTTAGCCATGAGCTAGGGGAGATGGAAGATGGAAATGTGGGAACATGGCAGTTGTTCCAATATGGCCTTTGAGGAAACGTTGTCTCTCCCTCTGACTTGATTAAAAACATTCTTCTGGCAGCAGGTCTTAAAGTTAATTTAAGAGTCATTGAAGAGAGTTTCGGGTCTTGATGCTGACGAACCAGTGGACCATGATCAGAATGTTCCGGTTTCCAGTTGGTACTAATAGAAGAGAAGGTCAAGGGCAGGCTTCCCAGTTGGGGCTGTATCCTTCACCTGTACCCCATCCCTGAACGTGGATGGGTGTTTTGAACTCCTAAGGTAGCTACTTCAGCCTGAAGATCTTTAATGGGGGTTATTAATCCATACCCCCAAACCCAGCTTCATCCTCTGCCTGCAGCCAACATTTTTCACCGTATTTACCAAGACTTTCTTTACACTGGGGATTTGTACAGCAAAATACCTGCTTGTTACTCTTTCTACCTTTCTCTCCATATGGGCTGCATCTGCTGTTCTGTACCCTGATGTTTATTACTCGGCACCTTGATGTCTGGCTAAGAGCTCCTATTGCTGTACAGGAGTGCCCCTGTGAATGTGTGGATCCATGGCCTATGTAGTTTTAAGGAGTGAAACATACACTTTTATAGAGAGAGGACCACGAACCAGGATGTTGGCCTTTTAAAGAGCTGTGACAATCTTCTGTCTTCCTTGCTGCCTACTAAAGTGAATGAAACTGTCCTACAGGCTCCTTGGTTTCCAGTAGGGGGCGACAAAGGCACCCAGCTCAGGACCACTGACTTGCTCACTTGCCCTTCATTGGCCATAGTAACTTAATACTCTAATCAAGCAAAGGCCACTGCCCACAACGGTCACCTTCATGATGGAAACCCTTCTACCACTTGCTTCCTGGACTTCAGGTGGTCCTGTGATCTCAGGTGCAATGGTGCAGATGCAAATATAACATTCCAAGGAAATAGAGCTGATCCTCAGCCCCAACCACCCTCTGAGATCATTCCTTTGGTGTTGGTGTGTTCTTTGAACTCATTAAGAGTTCATAGAGCCAAATACCATTAGAGCTAGAAGAGAGAAATCTTGAAGAGCATCTAGTCCAACCTTATCTCATCTCCAACACTCACATGCACACTTAATTTACAGATGACAAAACTGAAACCCAATAAAGGCAAGTGTCTTGCCCAAGGTCACAGAGCTATTTGGTGATAAAGATAAGACTGGATCCTAGGGATTGCTAGGTTTCTACATAGACCTATTTCCACTCCATGACCTGCTTCCTCTTTACTATGGAGACAGATGTGTGTTCCCTGCATGGTAGGTACTCATAATAGCCGACTGAGCAGAAATAAGTAAATTAATGAATGTAGTAATTTGCAGAAGTTTCCTTTGAATCTGTTATTTAGAGTGAGGCAGCGAGGAGCAGATAAAGCTCTTGTAACGTACATATACAAGTGATGGAAATTCCTAATTATTCTTTTCCCTTTCTCCATTATCTTGTCTCACTATTCCAAGTGGTTCTTTTAGGCAAAAGCAGTGTGATTCCAGGTTTCTGTGTACATAGTCAGGGGTCAGAAGTGCCCAGTTCCTGGCAGTGGTCTTGAAACCCAGGCCTGGAGCTCTTCCTTTCTTTTGCTGAGGTGACCTGGAGTGGGGTCTCTCTGTCCTACAGTCACACCACTGCCTGTGGGGCCTCCGTATCTCAGGTACTGGGTGTAGAGAAGAGTTTCCAACCAGTATTTGCCCATTTCCTCATTCTTGCTACTCTCAGCTCAAGGTCAGTGTTCTAGAACGTTCTATTTTTGCAAAATCCTTGTGTTAGGGCTTCTTGGGTGACGTGGAAGATACTACCATTTCCATTGCCCTTTTCTTGTTCTGTAAATCTGGCGGCTGGCGACACCTGAGCTTGGCCTGGGAAGGCTTGCTGAGTGGCCTGGGGACTGGCCCCTCTGTTTCCTCTCCCTCCTTACTCTTTTGAACACTGTACGAAGCTGACTTGGCAGTGACCCTCAGGAGGGGCCAGTGCTGCCACATGAGAATTCCAAGAGGTGGATCCTCTTCTGGCCCTAAGGCTCAGCAGGGGGTGCCTGTTGCCAGGGAATATGCTTGAGTTTTCTCATCTCCTTCAGGCTCACAGATAAGTTGGGTCTTTATCTTCAGGCAGAGGAGGGAGGCAGTAGGATAAGGTGGACCACCAGAGAGCAATTGTTCCTCTTTTAAAAGTGAGGTTCTGAGAGGTTGTGCTTGAGATCCGCACCAGCTCCCAGCTCAAGCTAAAGAATTGTGCCCGCATTCCCAAAGCTTGGTCTGGCTCTGGACAGGGCCAGAGGAACGTAATTACATAAAATACAGCTATAGCATGGGATCTCTGGAGTTTTGTTTGAATGGCAAAGAGGATATAGTTTGAGAAGTGGCATTAGACACTGAGAAAACAAGAAGTCGCCTCTTTCGTGAGCCCCACTAGGTAATTGACCTTACCCCAGTCTCACTGGGAAGACAGCCCAGTGTGAAGGCCACAGGCTCAGAATCTGGCTCCCTTGCTTACTGGCTTAGAGACCTTAGACAAACCACTTAACCTCTGTATGTCTCAGTTTCCTCCTCTGCGAAATGGTGAAACTGGCAACACTGGGATGAAGGTAGGAGAATGAAGACCAAGAGAGACAGTCATGCCTCTGCCCTCGGTTAAATATACAGACGTATTCGTTTGGGAGAAGATATTATTGCAGGATCACATTGGGTCTTTCTTTTCCCATCCACTGAGGCTGAGTGTCCAGGTTTTCACATCAGCCTTTGCTCGGAGCAACATCTGGGCTGATGGACAAGGCCTTGGCAGGGCTCCTTCCTTGCCTTCTTCCCTCCCCCACCTTGGGGCTTTCATTTTGAGGTTTTGCCATGCTTGGGGAAAATAAATTTTACAAGTCCCAGGATAATTCTGAATGTGATGGCAGGCCCTGAGCTATTGATTCCTAAGGAAGGATCTTTGTGCTGGGAGAAGCCTTCCTCGGAGCCCAGTGATTTAAGAGTGCTGACAAATCCGTGCTCACCGAGCCTCCTGCAGGCTGCAGATACAGGCTTCCAGGCCAGCTGGGGCTGTGCGAGGAATTTCTGGGGAGCCTGGCTGGTTGCTTAGAGGACATAAACCCATGAACTCTCCTTAGAAGAAAGTATGAAATCAATTGGTTCATTATCACAGCAAACACACCCTGGACCACTTAGGGCATTTAAGAAATGAGAAGCAGTAAAGGGCTGGGAGGTTGTGTTTAAAAAGTGTGCATAAAGGTATGAAGGAGTCGGGGAAGAGGAAGGGATAGAAAGATCTTTTCCCACGGAATCACTCATGATCCCAACCTTATTGAAGTGCTTGGGCAGTGACGAAAGGGGTTACTTTGCATCCCAGACATTTGGCAATTTCTGGAGACATTTTTGGTTGTCACAACTGGGGTGCTACTCACATGGGAGTGGATAGAGGCCAGGGATGAGGCTAAACCTCCTACCATGCACAAGGTGGCCCCCCAACAAAGAATTGCCTCACCCAGAACGCCAATAGTGCCAAGGCTGGGAAACTCTGGACTCGAAGAGCATTGGAGCATAGAACCAGAGCATGTGAGAGGTGGAGGAGTTTGAGAAATATTCTCACCCAACTCTCCCACTTCAGAGCTGAGGACCATGAGATCCAGAGAGGTGAAGACACCAGCCAGGGTCACACAGCAAACAAGGTGGCAAAGCTGGTCTGAGATTGCTTTACCCAAACTCCCTCCAAAGTTGTGGTGAAGATTAAATGTGAGCTGTGAAAACACTTGGAAAATTATGAAGAGACTATTAATATTGCTATTATTAAGAATTGGGGAGTTTGGAAAGTTCTATTTCTGGCTGTGCCACTGACTCATTGTAGACTGCTGAGTGCCTCTCTGTGAGTGTATGTGTGTTGGGGGGTGGTCTTAGCAAACATTAAGTATATCATAATCACTGTCTTTCAAGAGAAGTCCAAAGATTTGCCCTTCAAAAACCTGGGGCACTTAAAAAAAAAAAAAGATAAAAATTTTCCTTGAAAGAATTCGTGTTGACTTCGTAAAAAGCAAAGTGTTTGTTTCTTGGAAAAATTCCAGTACCCAAGCCTTGTAAGTTGGTTCCAGCCCAGGAAATCTGATCAACATCCGGAGGAGAAACTGATAGCTCTACAAATGACAAGCGACTAGATTTGTCCCCACTCCCTCCGGGAAGGGGAGGTGGTGAGACTCCTCTTCCACCCTTTCCTGCTCAGCCCACTTGGCACACAAAAGTTCTGCAAGGAACTTCAAGGGGGGATGGGAAGGTGTGTTATTAATTAGTAAAAT
Source organism: Furipterus horrens (assembly GCF_987537825.1). Classification (NCBI taxonomy): domain Eukaryota; kingdom Metazoa; phylum Chordata; class Mammalia; order Chiroptera; family Furipteridae; genus Furipterus; species Furipterus horrens. The sequence continues at coordinate 134,936,169 of NW_028327175.1, forward strand.
CCTATTTACTTAACGGGCATATACTTAAAGATCTCTTCCAAGGGACATTTTGACATATTACTTTAATTAGCCACAGAATAATTGTTAGTGCAGAGAGTAAAATGACCCTTGCTGTTGTTTCCAGCTACTCTTATCTTTGTTTGCACCTGACAAGGACAGTGACAAGGTCACGGGAATCACTGCTGAGCTCAGGGTGTCCCGTTGACCAGAGGAGGGACTGCAGGGACTTCCCTCTCTAACAGCAGCGTCCACCTTCCTGAATAGCAGCCTAGAGTGGCCAGCAGTGTCTTGTTGGCACCTCTGCCCTCCTTTGATGGCTGTCTTTAAGGACCTATCATGACATGCTGGCAGCCTGAATCCGCCCCACCCCCATGGGAAGAGGAGCACTCATAGGATTGGTGTGAGCAGCCTTTGTTGGTGTTTTCATATAAGGCCCACCCCTGTTCTGCCCTCCTTGAACTCAGGATTGGAAGTAGGAAGTCACCTGAGACTCACCTTAGAGGACCAAGGTTACACCCTTTCTTTCCCCAAATGGGGTGGGGTATGTGTGTGTGTGGGGGGGGGTCACTCCATAGATCTCACCCCTGTTCCTCCATGAATGTTCTGGAATGTTCTGCATGTCTAGCGTAGGCCTTTTTGGCCTCGAGAGGTCAGTCCTTGTAATCAGAGGAGTGGCGCAGAAAGGCCCTTTTCATCGTCACAGTCTGTCTCGGCACCTCCATCTTGCCATGCTCCCTTTCACCCTGGTCTCTGAGAACAGACCCCTTTTTGGAAATTGTAACCATGCACCTCACGTCTGAGAAGCTATGTATATCCACAGAGGCTTTTGCAGGTGGAGAAATAAGAGTCCCAGAAGGAGAAATGCTGCTTTGCAAGCAGGGTGGGGGAAGCACTGTGTCTCTCGTTCTCAACTGTTACTTCGGTGCCTTGCACAGTGCTTGGCTCAATGGGTGCTCGATGGGTGCTCAGAGGGTGAACAAATGAATATGTGAGCATAGGTGTCTGTGCAGGGGCAGAAGTGGTTCTTGGTATTAAAGCGGATCTCCAAACTGGACTGGGTCAGTAAAGCCAGCTTTCCGTCTGGCTCCTTCCCAGAGCTGGCACTTGGCACCAGGGCTCTGTAAACCTCCATAGGTCCCGCTGATCAAGCAGGGTTTGAGAAGTCCCTGCAGGGCCCATCCTGTGAGCTGGCGGCCAGCTCGTAGCCTTGAGCAAGGCCGGGTTTCTCCAGATGCTCACCCCACTCCCACCAGGCTGCTTGGTGCAGCTCCCCCTGGCTCTAAGCAGATAGAGAGACAATCATTTAGATTTCCACTGAAGACAGGCTAGGCAGTGGATCGCCGCTTCACAGAAAGATTCCCGGGAGGATGCTTTTAAATAGCCAGGTTCACAATGCATGTTAAATGATTTAGGGGGAAAAAATCTGACCCAGAGACACATAGGCCTGGAAAAGAACTTTGGAGGTCATCCAGTGCTGCACCCCACCCCCACCCCATGATGTCCAGATCCCCTCTGTGATCCTCTTACTTGCTTTTCAGAAACTCAGCCAGCCTAGTTGTCCTGCACACTGCTGCCCCAAATCTAAAATGCCCTTTCTAAAATGCAAGTCTGATCATGTCTTGGCCCAAGTTCAAACCTCTTCCCCCGACCCTGCGGTGTGACTCCAGGCTTCTTACCTTTGTAAAGCAGGCTCTATCGGTCCCAACAGTGGCCTCCATGCAAAACTGTCTCCACCTTCTCCTGCATGCTCCCTTCTCTCTCCCACTTCACACCCCCAGCCCTGCAACACAGCAGCAACAACTGCATTGGTGGCATGCACCCATAATGCACTCTGCCACATCCATGCCTTTGATCCGCAGGCCTCCACCACCTGGAAGGCAGGTCCCCTTGGATCCCCATTCCCACTCTCCAGGGAACCTTTCCTGCCCGCCCTTCCCACCCACCTCGATAGCTCATGCCTCCCTCCTATGGGTTCCATCTGCCCTTTGTACCTGCTACTACTCTGAACTTCTCCCTAGTATTGTGACTTGCTCCTAGTAGACTGCAGGCTCTTTGACTTCAGAAGCCATGTCTTATTCATCATTTCCAACCTGGCATCTACAAAATGCTTGCAGAATGAATGTGTATATTACAGTAAACTGAGGGGTTCTGCATTTGAAAAGCAGTATTTAAAAGTCAAAGAACTCCTCTAGGTCCCTAGACAAATTAGAAACAGAAGCAAGCTTATTCTTCAAAGTCTTACAGGCCCTTGCATTCCATTCAACATTTGGCAGCTACTCCTGGAAGGGGAGCACCTGGTGGGCCTGAGTCCACCTCCTGAGATGTGTTCATTCATTCAACATTTATTAGCTGTAGTAATAGTTTGATTGTTGCTACTGCTACCTACCATGTATGGGCTTTCTATTTGCCAGGCACTGTGCTCAGCACTTAACACTGTCTCATTTCCTTTCCCCTTTTACAGACCAGGAAGTCTGAGCAGTTAATAATGTATATTAAGGATTTGCTATGCCCTGTGCATAAGGCTAGGAGACTGCATTTGTCCTCTCACTTTCAGAAGCACTATTCATTAGCCCGCTGGTCTCTGTGGCACCTCCTAGCCTGGGTCCCTTGAGTTTTCATCTGCATTTTCTGGAGCAGGACCAAGTCTCCTCTCTGTTGGAGTGGAGTGTAGCCGCAGGCAGCGTCTGGAGCTCTCCCCAGGTAGAGGGAAAGAGAAGGAGGCCTTATATTTTTTGTGGTGCTGAGGAAGATGCATAGGACAAGATGGCCCCTGGGAGGTGGGGAGGTGCAGAAGGTCTAGCATTTGTCTTCCAGGCTGGCAATGCAGAGGACTGGGACGGGGACTGGCTGGAGGAACGCCAGTGACTAATGCTAGTGACTGAGGAATTAGAATGTACACTCCCCGGGAGCAAGGGCTTTATTTTGTTCCTGCTATTTCCCCAGCATTCAGAATAGAGCCTGGCATAGAGTAGGTGCATAAGAATATCGAATGAGCGAGCGTGTGAGTGAATGGATGAATGAGTGAATGAATGAATGGCCCCCTCCAGCTCTCTCTCCCACGTGGGCCACAGCATCTGCTTCCAGCCCCGCCCTCTGTGGCCTCACTCGCAACCTGCTGCTACAATGTCCTTTCCTACACACCGCTCCTGCCAGGTCATTTTATTACCTTTCTGACTCATCTCTCATGAGGCCTCGACAGTCCTTTCCAGCCTCCTTAGCCACACTCCTTCCCCCGACTGTCCTGCCCCCATCTCGTGCTCCAGCTGCACAGAGCCTCCTTGAGCTACACAAGCCTGCTCGGCCACTGTGCACATACTGGCCCCTCAGCCTGGAACACTTTCTCCGCCTTATCCCTCTGGCCAGCACACCACTGCCTCTCTCTTAGACCTGCCCCAGCTGCCCCAGGCAGAGGTGCTTGCTCCTCCCACTGTTCTGCTCTCACATGGTTTAAGACAAGTTTGGTAGAGTGGGAGAAACTGGTTAGTGCCCAAGAACATCAATTCTGGAGCCAGATGGCATAGGCACAAATCCTGGTTCCACCATGTACTACCTGTGTGACTTGGGCAAGTTACTTAACTTCTCTGTGCCTCAGTTTTCTTATCTGTGAAATGGGGACAATAGTAATACCTACCTCACAAGGTTACTCTGAGGATTAAATGAGATCATCTACTTGAAAGGTCAGAGTGATGCCTGGCACATAGCAGTAGGTGTTATTATGATTACCCATTCCTCTCACAGTACTTGTTACATTACATATTCCTCATATAGTACTTGTGACATGAAATTGCAGTAAAAAAATAGAACCAGAGGCATGGAAACAAGAAACAGACCATCAGTAACCAGAAGGGAGGGGAAAGGGGAAGGAAGGGGGAAAAGAAGAGAAAGGGTCTAGTCAAGAAACTAATATAAATGACCCATGGACATGGACAACAGGGTGGGGACTGACTGTGGGAGAGGGAGGAGATGGGTGGCGCAGGAGAAAACAATGGGGGAAAATGGGACAACTGTAATAGAACAACAATAAAAAAAAGAAATTGCAGTAAAAATCCCAGTTTGCCTTGTGTACAGGGTCCCATGAGTTAGGCTAAAGAGCGACATGCTCAGCTCTGAGATTTAGGAAGGGAGCTCTGATAGCTGTGTGGAAGTGGGGTGAGGGGAGGGGGGAGCAATTGGCAAGTATTGCTGTTATCCAGGTGAAGGACTGAGGGGCAAATCCCTGGCAGTGGGGACAGAGACAGGGGCAGTTTTTAGGGAGATTCATGAGGCAAAATTGACTCAGTGAGCCAGTGGTTGTGAAGAATGAGGAAGAAGCAAGAACCGGAGATGACACCAGCTTTCCAACCTGAGTGGCAGTGCTGGGATTTGAAGGGGCCCAGGGAATAGCATCCTTTTTCCCTTCTGCTTCAGGATCAATGGAGAGAGAGAAAGGGGGAGGGAAAGGGAGGAGAGAGGCGGGGCCCAGGCAGATGGAGATTAAAATGCATCATTACAGATACAGCTGTTTGGAAGGCCAGGCTCTGAAACGGGGTCCATGGGGCCTGCTGCTGCGCCTGTACCTCCCACTGCAACCCTCCCAGTGGGCAGAGACCAGCGGTGACCCTGCCTGGCCAAGCCCAGTACATGGCAGAGTGGCCTCTGCAGGGAGGCAGGACCAGGAAGGACTCTCCATGCACAGTTCTTCCACACTGACCAACCTGATGAGTCCCTGCTACTGCCATGGGGAAGAAGGAGTAGGAGAGAGGGGGGGGCCAGAATATTGCAGGAACCTCAGGTCTCTCAATCTCGGCATTATTGACATTTGGGGCTGGACAGTTCTTTGTTGTGGGGGCTGTCCTGTGCATTGTAGGATGTTCTGTAGCATCCCTGGCCTCTACCTACTAGATGCCAGTAACAACCGCCTTCCCTGGCTGTGACAACCAAAAATGTCTCCAGACTTTGACAGGTGTTTGGGGGTTGGCGAGGGAGAGCAAAATCATCACCGGTTGAGAACCACTGCTCTAGTCTAATGAAAGTTCCTTTGGATCAAAATCTGGGGAGTGGGAAATGAAAGCGTCCTCCTAACTCTTGTTGCAGGAATCGGGGCCTTTAAATAGGCAGAGCTGGAAGGGTCGGTTGGGGTGATAGCTGGGTCCTCCAGACCATCGAGGCATCTACTCTGTCTCCTCTTGCTTTTCCTGCCTTTCCTATCCAGCTAACTTCTTAGCATCCTTTGAGGTTTAGCTACACCCCTATGTCTAGGAAGCATTCCCCAGTGCTCCTCCCAGCTAATTTAGATATCTGTGTGCTCCCTTCTCCACAGCACACCTCACCCTCTGTTGTACATGTTGACTAGCTTTCTCCCTGTGACCCCAGTGCTGCTGAGCACATGCCCCCGCTCATTGAGGGTCCACAGGAAGTGTCACGGTGGGGAATGAGCCAGGGCAGCTTCTCTTAGCCCCTCTCCAGTGATGCCTTAGTTCTGGGCACTCCTTCATGGGTCTCTGTGCAGCTGCCTCTCTCCCTCGAGCCCCCGCCCTCCTATAGCGTCTGGGAAGGCTCTGTGCTCCCTGCTCATTCCCAATGTCTGAAGCATTCAGGGCTCTCACTTTTGTGAGAGCTCAAGGTGGTGTCCTTGGCTCTTCTGATAACTGCTAAATAACTGCTTGCCCTGAAAATTGCCCTGGAAGCCTCTCCCCACAGCTGCCTGGACCCACATCAGACAACTAGGTTGCTTGGTTACCAATTTTCAGACCCAATTCAGGAAAGTCCTGAGGCCACAGAAAACTGAGTTTGGCTGCATGTGACCCACAGCCAGTGTCTAAAGACTGTCTAACCTTAGCACAATCTAGGAAAGGAGGGGAAACACACAAAGAGCACTGTGCTGCGCCCCCCCACCCCACCCCTCAAGAGGCCTTCACCAGCTCACTTAACCTTTGAAAGATTGGCACGTCATATGATTCCCATGTTACAGGCAAGGATACTAAAGATCAAAACAATTAAGGCACATACCCAAGGTCACCAGACAGCTTATGGTGGACTCAACATCCAAATCCATGTCCCCGACTCCAGGCTTTGGGTTTTTTCTTTTTTTTTTCTGTCCTCATCCTGCTGAGGTTTGATCAAGAAGTTTGCTTATAGAGCATTTTTTCAGAAATTATTACTACAAAGCAATTCTTCTCACCATCTCTCGCCCTCTTTTGTGGAGGCCCTCCTCCCTCCTTACCCCCCTTCCCCCCTCCTCCTCTGAGGAGCAGACACCTGCCCTGCGGAGGCACTAGCACCCCGGCCCTGCCCCCTCCGCCCACGCTCTGCCTCTGACGCGTGGCTTCACCTCCTCCACGCTGCTCTGCCCCGGACGGACGTCCTCCCCATATGCTTACCCTCGCGGCTCAGCGCCACTCCTGCCCGCCAGCACCACGCACGCACAGCACATGCAGGTGCTTGATACACACGCATTCCACAAAACAAAGAAGTTCAGGCCAACCTACTTTTTAATTCTACTTTCAAGTTTTCTCCCCCAAGATTTGGATGTTCACAGGGGCATGACAGGAGGTTCCGCGAGCCAGCCTGGTAAAATGAGAGGTCGCTCGCAGTGCCTTCTGCCTTGCTGCCTCAGGCAGGACCATCCGCTCTGCTTTCTACCCCAAACTCCCCACTCCACCTCCTCCATTGACACTCTCTAGCTAAATAGATTTTCTTCATATAGTTCAACAAGCTGGTGATGAATTTTGGTAGCGGAAACATTTTTCACTCCAAATCAGATTGCGACTTACACTCCCATCTGGGGACCAAGAGGCTGGGGCAGTGGTTCTCAGCCCAGGCTGCCCATTAACATTGTCTGGGAAGTTTCTGAAAATGTTCAGCATCCAAGCCCCAAACCAAGCCAATGACGTCGGGGTGAAGGATCTGGGCAGCTGCATATTTCTAAACACTCCCTGGGTGATTCTCCTGGGCGTCCTGGGTTGAGAACCATTGGCATAGAGCCTTGCTTGCTGCTACACATGAAGACTGCAGACCTGCAGCCTAGGCATCACCTGACAGCTGGCTAGAAGGCAGAATCTTAGGCCCCGCCCCAGACCTACCACATCAGAATTTTCATTTTACCAAGATCCTCCGGTGATTTGTAAGCACGTCACAATTTGAGAAGTATTGCTTTAAGGAAAGAATAGTTTTTAAATAACTGCATGACAAGTTGCATTCGAATCACCTGAAATCTTGTTAAAACGCATACTCTGATTTAGTAGGTCTGCAGTGGGGCCCAAGATTCTGCATTTTGACAATCTCCTAGCTGGTGATGATGCTGTTGATGTGGAGACCACTCTGAGTAGCCAGTATGTTGAGTTGCATTTCAACGAGTTTCTTCATCCGAGCCTTGAGAGTAGAGGGTGGATATTTACAGGCCTTTTCCTAAGTTTCCCCACTATGACTGTTCCCTAATCCACCGTCAAGGCAGGCCCACGGCTTACCCTCCAACTGGTTGGTACTGAGCAGCCCCGGTGGGGGCATCAGCTGCCTTTGACATGGCAGAGGATTGAAGTGTAAAGGTATGTTCTCCCTGCCTCACTGGGGAGGCCATGCACTGGTCTGGCCATGCCAGGTGATTTCAGGTTCCACACTAATGATGGTTGATCCCTCTCTGGCCTTGGCCCCTATGGAGGAAACTATTGGGGATCCCTGCTGAAAAGCTGTTTCATTGAAACTATGTCTAATATGTTCAGAAAGAAAAACTCCACAGGTTGGTGTGAAGGTTATAGAAGAAAATGGGGAGAAAAACTGATGAAGGTCTGCTTTAAAAAACAAAAACAAATCCATTACCAAACCCTGATTTTGGAGAAGTAGGCTGGGACCCAATGAGGCTTGTTCAAACTCACCAAGCAAAAGAGCAGTCAGCCCATGGGTGTATTATTTCTTCTTAATCTTGTTTTAGGTTATTTATCTAGGGATGAATAACATGGAGTAGCTACTTCTTTCATATGGCTCCTTTAATTAAAAGTTTTACTTTTCACAGAAAAGGTAAAAATCAAGAGGCTAGATCATGGTTCTTGCCCCTTGTGGCCTTCATTAGAAAATTTCTCCCAGTTGCTGGTATTACCCTAATAGAGCCTCCCTCCTTTAGCATGGTGTGTGGGAGGAACTAGCTAGCTTCTGGAAGGCGTACCTGATGCCACTCTTCTCTTTCTGCCCATTACAAATGTTGTAAGCTGATCACAATCCTCTTCCAAGCTGCTGCCAGCCAATCAATTGGATTTGGATTTCAAGTTGAAACACATTTGCAATCCCTACAATAGAGGTCGTACCTTGAGAAGTCCAGTGACCTTCAGATCCACACTACATTTCAGCATGTCTGCACTGATTAGAAAATACCCTTTAGCTTCTCAGCCCTCTCCCCATTCCCATTTGCTCATTAATTCAATTATGAGTTTCCTTTATCCAACCAAACTTCCTGCTGAGTTGCAAACTCTCATAGTGATGCGTTTGCCTTTGGTGATTAGACAGCCTAGTAGAAGATGCTGTCTTCTTCAGACAGCTCTGTAATTTGGACTGACCTTTGATAGTGCAACATCCAACACGTGCCCTATGAGGACACTTCAAGAACCCCCTCACAGTTTTGCCGAGGTTAGTTTCTGCCCTGCAGTGGGAACCCTGTTCCTCCAACAAGGTATTAAGGAGGTTTCCGAGTTGTGTCTGGCTCCAAAGGCAGTGCCTGGGCCCTTCATGTTGGTCTCTGGTTCTCAACTGGAGCAAGCTTATTTGCTGGCAGGAGTATCTGTCTCTGTAATGCGGAGTCAGTCTTCAGATCTTCTCTTCATTAAGACATCAGCCTCACTCAGCCTAGCTCTCAGCAGCTCGACGCACTGACAAGCCAGGAGGATAAGTTCTGTCAGGAAGGGGTTTGTTGCCTTTTGAGGCAGGAAGGCCCCATCTCGCCTGAGGGACGGACCTGCTCAGCCTCTGTGGGACTTATGCCAGCAGAGCCTTTAGCACACGCTGTGAGTCCCGATTCTACGCCTGTGGGCAGATCTAGCATCTCCTTACTCAGGAAAGGACGGGGTGGAGTCCTTCCACCTCCTTGTCCATTCTCATCTGTCTCCTGGGTGTGTGCCACAGGCTCCCATGGCCCCAGGCGGCTTGGCAACACCCTGAGTTATGTTAGTGATATAATAATGAATTATACAATGGATTATACATAATTAATTTATAATAAAACATGCACGCAACAGTTTAATTTCTCCAGGTGAATGATGAGCTGCCTGCCAGGTCCTGCTGGAATGCATTCCCTAACTGCCTGCTTCCTGGTCCGGAGGTGATGGCCAGCTGCCCTAGGGAGGGACCTTGGTCAGGGAAACCTGCTAAATCAGATTCCTTCCAGGCCACATCTGGGTACGACCCACAGAAAGATAATCGTTCCCTGCCTCTACTATTGTTCTAGACCTGGACACTCATGGGGATCTCACCCCACCCCTAGACTGTGTGAAAGCTGTTATTTTCTTCATTCGCCCAATCTTTATCCCAGAGTATGGGAGATGCCTGTCTGTTTATACCCTACCATTCCTTCCTTCCTTCTTTCACCCATTCAACAAATAACTATTAAGTGGCTGTTATGTGTCAGACACTGTCCTTGGCTTGGTGTACATGAGTGAACAAAACAGACCAGGATCCTTACCCTACGTTCTAGCAGAGGGACTCAGACAATAAATAAGCAGAATGAATAGTGCTATGGAAAAAGAAAAGGCAGAGTAGGATAAGGGTGACTAGGCATGTTGGAGGCAGGATGCAGTTTTAAAGAGGGAGGTCAGAGCAGGTCTTGTGGGCAGGTAGCAGCCTAGGAATTGTCAGGCCTTTCATGAACAGGAAAGAAAGGCCCTTCAGGGTCTACCAGGAGTTAGATTTTCCCAAGTTGCTTTGACTAGGAAATCTTTCAGTAACATTTGTAACTTTTGGTTTCAGATGTTCAGGATGTTTCTGTTCCTGTTGCTGCTGTGGTTTCTGCCCCCCACTGAGGGATCCCAGCGGGCTGAACCCATGTTCACAGCAGTCACCAACTCAGTTCTGCCCCCTGACTATGACAGCAACCCCACCCAGCTCAACTATGGTGTGGCAGTTACTGATGTGGACCATGATGGGGACTTTGAGATCGTTGTGGCAGGGTAAGTGCCTCCCGCCTTGTGTCTGACAGATACATCCATCAGCTTTTACCATGATAAGGCTGAGTAACAAATAACTCCAACACCCAGTGGCCTGCAACAAGATACATTCTCACTTAAAGGTCTTGGCTGGGCTCAGTGGGGATTCTGGTATGCTATTCCTTTGTCTTTTGTTATAACAGTGGGGTGGGGGTGGGGATGGAGGGTAGATCCAAGAAAGGTGTTTGATCCACATGCTTTCCAGGGAGAAAAGTGGATGCTTTGCTTCAAGGCACCCTCTTCATATCCTTAGTTATACAGGCGTTACTTCCTTATCAGTGGGATTCTAGAATCCCTGTGTAGGAGGGGCTTAATGGTGACAATTGTGATAGAAGAGGATGCTCAGTCTGCCTTTGCACAACATGTTGCATAAGACTAAAAATCCATTAATTGTCCATTTCAAAGAAGGGAGGAAGATGGGAATTAGGAGGGTTAGTAAAACCTCCTCTAAACCATGTATTGGTCCCATGCTCCCTTCCCTCCTGAGAAGTAACAGTGTATAGCAAGAAAGGCATAGGATTTGGAGACCCAATAACTTGAGTTCATGCCCTAGATCTACCACTTTCTAGTTGTATGACTTTGATCCCTCCCTTATTTGCTGATATTCAGATATATCATCTGTAAAAATGGGGACTGTAATGCCTTCCTGTCCTGAAGCCTCCCCCAATAGGCTGTTGCACATGAAAGTACATTATAGACTTCCGGCCAAGATGGAGACATAGATAGACATGCTGTGTCTCCCTCCATAACTAAGAAGGAATACAACTACCTCAAAACTAGAAACAACCAGAAGTTCCAGAAAATCAAACTGCATGAAAGTCCAGCAAACAAAGATATAAAGAAGAAATACTCATCCAGAGAGATAGGAGGGGTGGAGCTGGGGCGGAGATGACGAGGTGTGGTGGCGGCGGCAGCAGGCCAGTGAAAAGTGCAGCCACACATTTTAAAAAGTTAGGAGGGACACCTGAGGAGCGCTCCCACCTCCTCACGGGACCTAGCAGCTCATGGTCCCAGCACCGGGGAAAATCAAGCCTCATTGCTTCTGACTGTGCAAACCAGTGGGGGTTAGGGCGGAGGCAGAAACTGCCATGTCTCAGCAGAGTCCACTTGTTTAAAGGGCCCCCACAGTCCTAGAATGTCCGCAGACCCACCCACTCTGGGAACAATGGCCAGGGCAGCAGCTAGAGGGGCGCCAGTCCGGTGCGGAAGTGGGAGAGGTGCCTGAAAAAGGGGCAAGTGCTGGGTTGGTGGCATTGTTCCCTCTCAGACCCCTCCCCCACATACAGTGCTACAACATGGTGAAACAGGTCGCCCTGTACTGATGAGTCCCTAAGGCTCCGCCCCTTACAATGTAACAGGAGTGACAGCTCTACCTGGGATGTGGAGGCAAACAAACACAAGAGCCTGTCAGAATGAGGAGACAGAGAAGTATGGCCCAAAAGGCGGAACGGATCTAGGTTCCAGTGGGAGAACTAAGTGATGAGGAGATAGCCAACCTAACAGATGAGGAGATAGACAACCTAACAGATGCAGAATTCAAAACACTGATGATAAAGATGCTCACAGGCTTGACAGATACATTTGAGTGCGGCAAACACATAAGAGAGAAGTAAAGGCTATGCTAAGTGAAATGAAGGAAATTCCACACAAAACTAATGGTGAAGGGAAGGAAACCAGGGTTCAAATCAATGATTTGGAACATAAGGAAGAAAAAAACAGTCAACCAGTGCAGAATGAGAAAGCAAGAATTGAAAAAAATGAGGAAAACTTCCCAGATTTTGTGAAGGAGATGGACATACAGGTCTGGGAAGCATGGAGGGTCCCAGGTGAGCTGGACCCAGAGGGGACCACACCAGGATGCATCATGATTGAGATGCCAAATGTGAAAGATAAAGAGAGAATCCTGGGGGCAGCAAGAGAGAGGCGGAGAGTTGCCTACAGGGGGTTGCCTATAGGACTACCAGCTGATTTCTCAGAGGACACTTTGCAGGCAGAAAGGGACTGGCAAGCAGTATTCAATGTGATGAAAGGCAACCTGCAACCAGGACTACTCTATTCAGCAAGGCTATCATTTTGAATGGAAGGGCAGATGAGGTGCTTTCCAGACAAGGTGAAGCTAAAGGAGTTCATCATCACCAAGCCATTATTATATGAAATGTCAAAGGGATTTACTGAAGAAAATGATGATCAAAACTATGAACACTAAAATGGCAACAAACTCACTACTATCAACAACTGAATCTAAAAAGTGAAAACAAAATCCAACTAAGAAAACCAGAATAGGAACAGAATCATAGGTATGGGGATCATTTGGAGGGTTATCAGCTGGGAGCGGGGAGGGGAGAAATGGGGATATGGTACAGGGATTAAGAAGCATATTTGGTTGGTACAAAATAGACAGGGGGAAGTTAAGAATCATGTAGGAAAGGGTGAAGCCAAAGAACTTATATGCACGACCCATGGACATGAACTAAGGGGGGTGGGATTGCCGGAGGGAAGGGGGGTACTGGGCAGAGGGGAGCGAAGGGGAAAAAATGGAACTACTGTAACAACATAATAAAATATACTTAAAAAAAATAAAGTACATTATAAATTCTGCCAATCATATTAATAATTATTATTACTGAGCACTAATATGTACCAGGCACTGTGCACATATTATATGCATTGCCTTATTTAGTCTTCCTAACAACACTATAAAGTAAGTATGCTATCACCCCTATTTAAAGAAAAAGAGATTAGGGTTCAAAGATGATGAGTGATGTCCCCTCTGTCAAGTAAATAGTAAGTAGATGCTTCAGGATTTGTATCCCAAGGCTCCCTAACTCAACAGATGCTAAACTACATTGTACAAAGTATAATTTTCACTTCAAAAATCATTTAATCAATAAAAACACTACAGGGCACTGTCAGCCTACTTCTGGGAGGCCCGAGCTTTTATGGCAACACTGACCAAAGTAACTGGCAGGTAACATTATTGTAGCAGCTGCATGTAATGGTAGAAAGCATTGACCTTGGAACTGGAAGACCTGGTTTGAATTCTCACCAAACTACCCAATAGTTGCAAGTTAATTAGCTGTGCAGCCCCACTTTCCTCATCTGTAAAATGGGCATATTGAAATCCCCCAACTACCACACAGGGCAGTGGTAAGGATCAGTGGTGATGCTGTATTAAAAATATACTTTCATTTATTCCTTTCTTCTACCTTGTGAAGAGCGGACAGGACTACATTCTAGACCTTCTAAAAGTCTAGGTTAGCAGGCTGTCCGACAGAACTTTCTGTGATATGTAGATGTTCTATGTTGGTGCTGTCCAGTATGGTATCCACTAGCCACATGTGGCCCTTGAGCACTTAAAATGTGGCTGCTGTGACTGAGGAACTGCATTTTTAATTTTATCTCATTTTAATTATACAGCCACATTTAAATCAGCACAGTTCTGAGTAAAAACTAAAGAGCAGAGTGTGATAGAAAAAGGAAAAATAGAAATGACTGTAATGACCCTTATTGCCTGAGGTGAACTGAGTAGAATTGAGCGTTCACAGCTCTGTGATTGTGCAGTCACTCTCTGAATCAGAGGGAAGTGCTTCTGGCCCAATCCTGCCTCCCAGATCCATGTGCCACTCTGCCAGAGTCTCTGGTTAAAGGACTTGGATGTATTCGAGATGTTCTGCTTGACCCTGCCTCCTGCTAGGTGACACTAGCCTCCCCCTGGTAGAGCCTGCGGGCTGACAGAGGACAAAGAACAGCGAGGCAACCATCCATCCCCCCCTCCTGGGACCCCTAGAAGTTACTACTATGAGATGTTCTCCTTTCTTCTTGGACAATGGGGTTTGGGTGCAGGTCTCCATCCCACACACCCTTAGGTGAGCACCAGATTGCCACCGCACCTGCTGGTTGTGCAGCTTCTTTCTTCCCAAGCACCAGGCATGTGTTTCACTTTTTTTTTCAGTGAAGTCTTTTGCTCTTCTTCTCAAGAAACTGGCTTTTGTGTCCTGTATGGTAGAGGAGCTACGCCATCAATTGTAATCAGCCTGGAGTAGTTGTATAAACTTTGTCCAGCTTGCTGCTTACTGTGGGTCCTATAGCCCTTTAAACCCTCCTGGGTCTTGATCCTGAATGATCTAGAGATCGGGGAAAGACTCCTGTCTCTTCTCTCAGGGCAGACGTGACCCAAGCAGCCCCTGTCTGAGAAAGTTTGGTTGGCTGGATATTCTTCTGAAAGATGATGCTGCTCACCCCCACAAAGAAGAGTTACACAGAGGACAAGATGGCAAAATTGGGCAGCCTCCCAGCTCCAGGCCAGGCCTTCTTTGTGGCTCTTATGAAGCATTGTGAATTCTCAGGGCATGGGAAAGTCACGTTCTAATTTAAGTACCAAATACATTCCAATGGCAAATATAACTTTTTATTATCTTCAGCTTCAGATGATTTGTCATTGTCTTCTTCTTTGGGGCCAGATAACCAGAGGCTGACTATACAGACATATTTAAATCAGGACCTTGGGAGGTCATTCGGTCCACCCCTTGCCTTCCAATAAGGCCATACCTACAGTTTTTGGAGGCTCCATTTATTGAGAGCCTTCCATGAAAATGTGTGCAATCTTTATGTAATCCTGCTCAATTACTTCTGTCAAGACTCTATTTGACTAATCTGAATCCCTCATAATAAAGCTTAATAAGCCATTTTTTTCAGCTTTAGTTTTGCTATTGCCATCCTTTCAAGTAATGGCAGCTAGGATCAGTGTCCTCCTTTTGTTCCCTGTAGACTCCCTGGCAACATTTCTGACTTTGACTTTTATTCTATTTCATCTACCCTGCACCCATATTTAACTCTGTTTCTTCTGTTTGATTATAGGCTGTCTTTTCAAGAATCATGTAGCAGGAATTGAAAGTTTTTTTTTTTAATTGAATGCAAATGGTTTTACCTGGGGCACCTGAGGTCCAGCTCAATAGAGGCCCACTCTCCATTATCTTACAGACCTTTCCATTAGGCCCCAGAAGGCATTTACATTTTCCTCCAGGGATTAATGTCCAGCTCTTCAGTTTATAAGGCACCCTCACTTGAACTTATCTTGGATTTGTTGACCTTGTAGTGTGTCTGACTCAAGCCCTGTTGCTTTGAGTATTTACTCTTTGAATAGGTTTGTTTTGTTTTGCTTTTTCGGTAGCCTCATTCTGTGTATTGATGGCATTGATTCTGAGTATGTTGTGGGTGAGTTTGTATTGTGTTTCTGATTCTTGAGTTAATTGTGATGGAAGGCGTGTGCGTGCATCTGGCTCTGGGAGGAACAGAAAATGACCGCCCTTTGTTCTGTGGGGATGGGGGAGGGAATGGACCAGCTCTGCTCCTCTGCCGCAGCTGGGCGAGTGCCTCCGCATGTGGAGGGCTTATCTGTTGACCAGTAGGTATGTGATTGCGGTCTGCTAACAGTCTCCTCTCTGCAGGGGGAGGGGGAGGATTTGATCACCGCCAGAGAAGTGTGCACACGCACAGATCATTGAGGATCTTCAGGACTGGTCCCCTGGATAGAAAGTCCAATGGCTTCCCCTTTTCTCAATGGAACTAAACACCCAGTCTGAAGTCTCACATAGTCTGTAAAGGAACTCCTGTTGCTGTCAATCTTGCACAATTCCTTTAAAACAGCTTTTGCTTCCTGGGATATCCCCAGAGGTCTATGATAACCCCTCCACCCTGTCAGTTTCCAATAGGAGTATTGCTCAGATGGAAAGGTTGTAGTAGTTGTAAAGTTTAAATCACAATTTACACCAGTTTTTCTACACAAAGAGCATTCACTTGATAAAATCTTAATGCATTCTTCACACTTGGGAGGATTTCATTTAAAGGAATGGTACGTATCATAAAAGCATGTTTTATTTATTTTTTCTTAATTTTGCAACTTGTCTGGAAACTTTGTTAATTTACTGAAGTTAATTGAATTATTTAGAAGGCAAACTGTACTCATTTACTAAATTTATCATAATTATATAGAAGCTATTTTGCCGTTATAAATAATAAAAACAATGATAAAGAATAAGATATTTGCCTATGATATAACCAAAGCAGTGTTTATGCATTTTATTATAAGTACATATATGAGATACATGAAACATACATAAATATAATACATACAGTATATATAGATGTAGTAGCTATACCACCATATAAGTATATTTAGATATATGTATACAGTATTCCCTCACTTATCGTGGGTATTACATTCTAGACCCCCCCGCGATAGGTGAAAATCTGTGAAGTAGGAACCTTACATTTATTTTAGGATTTATATATATTTTAAGGTTTTATAAACCCTTCCCACATAGTTATAAACCATTCCCAGTCCCTTCTTAACCTTTCCCACTCCCTTGTTAACCTTTTTCACACATTTATAAACACTTCTTATGTTCTTAAACATATTCTACACTCAAACCTACGTAATTTTAACGACATACATATACAGTACTGCAAAATCCTGCGAACAGCAAAAAATCTGCAATAAGTAATTAAATATAGTATTTTTAAAAATCCCATGATACAGTGAGGCCACGATAAGTGAACCACGATATAGAGAGGGACTACTATATATACAAATATATATACACATACACACACACTTTTAACAAAATAGGAGAAATACTTGTGAATATTCAGTCCTAACTGCTGCTTTGTGAAATATAACATTTTAATAGATTTGGTCATCAGTTTTTACATCTTAAGGTATTATATTATTTCATTCAGTTTTTCTTTCTTTTCTAAATTAAAATATATTTTATATTTTGATAACATTTAAATATATTTTATTGCAAAAAAATTCACAGTGTAAATAAAAGTAAAAATTCATCTTTATGAACCCCTACCCCTACTCCAAGCCCATCTCTGTCCTCTTCCACAATAACAATTGTTCTTAGTTTGGTGTTTATACTTCTAGAAGTTTCTATGTAACATATATATTTACAAAACATATAATAATTTTTGGAGGACTTAAACTGATACATATTGTTCCAAATTTGCTTTTTTTACTGTATAATATGTTCATGGTTCAAATATATAGATCAAGCTTATTGTTTTAGTTGCTTTGTGTGAATGTACCACATTCATTTTGCCACTCCTCAGGTGACAGTTAAGCTGTCTCTGATCTGTGACCACTGCAAACAACGCTGTATATCTATCCCTGCACACATGTGCAAATTTTTCTCTGGGATCAATACCAAGAAGTGGAAAATGCTGGGAATGATATGTACATTTCAAATCTTAATAGATACGGCCAAATTTTTTCCAATCTTAATCTTATTCTATTTAGTCATACTGTAGAAATAAAAGGTGAGCTTTGAATTCAATAGCTTCTCAAGCACCTACTATGTGTATAGCCACATATGCTCCAGGGTGTGAACTTTATCAATTTAGATCTAATAATTCAAGAAGGTGTGGCGGGGAGCCCATTCTACATTTGCAAAAGAAGATGCTTCTGTTACTGGATTGAGGCACTTCAATACTTTTTAATTCACACTGCTAGAAGGACTTCCTCTAAAACCTCTTTGGCAAAAATATATTTCTTAAGTGGTTCATCTTTAACCCTGGAATTCATTGTCACTGGTATCATGAAAGAATGAGTAGGGGGTGCCAGCTCCTGGTTAGGCATGATTTTGAATACTAATAAGACAAGTTGGACTAGGAGCCAGGGCTTTTTAACCCATTCTTTAAAACTTTTCTAAAAAGGTTACTCAGCAGTGCATAGCAGGTTTTCCACCCTTTCCCCAGCCCTGGGCAACCCTAAGCAATGGGCAAAAATTCTATCCTGCCCACCCCAGGTCACAAAGAGCTCAAAGGTCTGCACCCCCATGTGATTACCTAGCCACACACACCCAGAGCAAGATGTGCTAGTCAGCATACTGGCTTCCAAAGATGCCATGGCCTAAGCCCCAGAGCCAATGATTACGTTATCTTACAGGACAAGAGAGACATTGTAGACGTGATTAAATGAAGGACCTGGAGATGGGGAGACTATCCTGGATTCTCCCAGTGGGGTCAAGGTAATCATAGGGTCCTTAAAAGCGGAAAAAGGGAAGCAGAAAATGAGGTCATAGTGATGCAATGTGAGGAAGACTCAACCCCTCTTCCTGGCTTTGAAGATGGAAGGTGGGGCCACAAGCCAGGGGGATGTGGGTGACCTCTAGAAGTGGGAAACGGTATAGAAACAGATTTACTCCTACAGCCTAGAGCCTCTAGGACTCAATGCAGTTCTGTCAACACCTTGATTCCAGCACAGTGAGACCAACGTTGGCCTTCTGATACACAGAACTGTGAGATAATCAATTTGTATCACTTTATGCCACTATGTCTGTGGTAATTTGTTACAGCAGCAATAGGAAACTAATATAATAGGTAAAGGTTGGGTGCTTGGTGTCATTTTTCAGAGGTGACGGCCATTACCTCAGAGAATTTCAATAG
This sequence comes from Furipterus horrens, assembly GCF_987537825.1. Lineage (NCBI taxonomy): Eukaryota > Metazoa > Chordata > Mammalia > Chiroptera > Furipteridae > Furipterus > Furipterus horrens. The sequence continues at coordinate 134,954,780 of NW_028327175.1, forward strand.
TATTATTTTAATAACATCACAGCAGTAAAATAAATAAACCACCCACAGCACATTATTTATAAGAATGTATTTAAAATAAATATACTACCAACTAAAGTATTGCTTTTAATCAATGGCAATCCTCTGTCTTAGGAACATGTGCAATTTGGAAAGAATCCCTAAAATCACACTTTGTTCCTTGGTGACCACCCATATTAATTCACCCTGCAGCTCACTGTTTGACACCCAGTGCTGTGGTTGGTTGGAGTTGGGGAGAGTGAATCAGAGCTTTGAAAGATCTTACTACCCTTGGTGGGAAAAACACACCCAAATTGGTGGGGGTGGGTGGACACCCCTTTCCGGATGAAAACCATGAGGATAGCCTTGGAGGGACAGGTAGCATGCAGGTCTGTTTAATGCGGGGGCCAAGGTCTCTCTCCAAGTCAAGGAGACCTTTAGACTTATTTGGATTTTGTTGTTTGTTTTTCAGATAGTTAAAAAAAATAACATTTTACCAAAAAAGTAATTTTCACAAAATACTGAAGAATATTTATAAAAAAGCCATTCCAAAATAGTGATACATTTCAGACTCAAATTGCCTCTGCTGAAAACGGCAAAGCTACTTTTAGTAATCTGAATTTGCCATCCATTCAGAAAGTGGATGTGTGGACTGTCTCCAGTCACTTTCCTTTAAGTCTCTCTTCTCCCCATTTTTTTTTTTAAGTGATAGGCTGGCTGGAAGGCCTTCCTTGTCCCCTGTGTCCCCCTCCAGGCTCCCAAAGAAGGCACAGGCACACAGCAGACTGGAGTCCAGGCCGACCCTCCACACCCTTACAGCCTTACAGCACACAGGCCTTCTCCCCACTCCCCTCCTCCCTCCTTCCCTTCTCCTCTCATCCCCTCCCCCTGCAAGCACACCTCACAGTTCTCTTTGGAATGGGTGCCATTTCCACTCCCAGGATCACTTCTGCTCTGGGGCAGCCAGTCTGACCTCAGCCCCCTTCTCTTGCCTTTTTCCTTACAGACTCCTTTCTGGTCTCCTACTGACCTGGTGAGTCACTTTCTTTCTAAAATGCTATGGTTAGAACTTAATTTTCCCTCCCAGGAAGAGGTTACTTTTGCAGTGCGGATATCTAGAAAAACATACAAGGATTTGAAGAAGCTAAAACAAACATTCCCCACTTCAGATTTTTACCATGTGCTCTCTCGTGTACCTGTTTGCAGACTAAAGTTATAAAGGGGTAGAGGGCAGAAGAACATATGTCTTGTGTTTTACTTACATCACCTCATTTTAAACCATCACGGCAGCCCATAGGGTATGCGGTATTTAATTGAATCTAAGTCATGCATATTTTTCACATTTTTAACGTCACTATAATTGGGATGTGACCTACAATAGGCAGCTTGCATTTAATTCACAGTGTTTCTTCCCCCTAGAGGTATGGAGATAATGGTGAGACTTATCACTGATGACAATGAAAACTGGGTACCCAAGTTGAGGCCCATCACCCCCTACTTCTGGAGGGGAGCATTCCCAAGTTAGCTGCAGATTTCTGAGTTAGCTTCTGCTTAGTAGGACTGCAGAGATGCTCCCAGCCTCCCTGTCCCCTCCCTGCCCTTATGTCCTATTGCAAAAAAAAAAAAAAAAATTAAAAGATAAAAAATTTTTTAAAAAAGTTAAACTTAAAAACCCAGTTTACCGCGGAAATCTGTTATGCACAGTTATTGCATAATGAAAGCACTGTAGATAGTGCTGTCTCAGTTTTGCAGCTGAGGAAACTGAGGCCCAGAGATCTGCTGAGGGTCATAGAGATCGTGACGGTTTAACTGTTAGTCTATATACTTCCACTAAGTTTGTCAAGTGTGTTGTTCAGGAAATAATCTTTATTAATATTTTTCTTCCTATAAATAACTGAGAGACTTGTTTTGAAATATACTACTATGGTAGTCCATTCTTGCTTTTTAAAAAAAATTGATTGGTTGAGGGGCTTTTTTAGGGGGGGTGGGAGTAGGATTCTTGTTTTATAATCCCACTTTTTACCTCTACAGATTTAGGATTTATACCCACTACTTCTGTTCTTTTAGTAGTTTCCTTTGAATGTTTATGAGGCATTTTAAACTTAATAACTCTAAAATTATCTTAACCCCCTTCTATAATAATACAAGGGTTTTAATACAATTTAACACTGAACATCTCTTCCTAGCATACATATAGCATTTTATCATTGCCCTTTGTTAATCCTATCAGTTATTATTATTGTTATCTAAAAACAATGTTCTTTTTCTTAAAGATTTTTATTTATTTTTTAGAGAGAGGGAAAGGGAGGGAGAAAAAGAGGGAGAGAAACACCGATGTACAAGAAAAGCATTCATTGGTTGCCTCTCAGTCACCCTCAACTGGGGACCTGGCCCACAACCCAGGCATGTGCCCTGACCGGGAACCAAACTGGTGACCTTTCAGTTCACAGTCCAACACTCAGTCCACTGTACACACCAGCGCAGTCTAAAGACAATGCTTTTTATGCATATCCATTGTTACCATTTTATTTGCTCATTTTTCCTTCTTGTATTTCAGAAAGGCCTTCTGGGATTATTTTTCTTCTTCCTGATATACCTCCTTTAGATGTTCCTTTACTGAATGCCAGATGCTAATAAACTCTATTTTTGTTTAATCTAAAATATATTTACTGTATTTCTTTTCTGGATAGAGAAATTTTCTGAATGTAAAATATTAGGTTGACAGACATCATTTCACTGTCTTCTTGCTGCCATTTGTTGCTGAGATGCCTCTTATTAATAATGTCATTCCTTTGTAGGTGATCTGTCTCTTGTCTCTTCATCATCTTTTGGGTTTTTCAATCTCACTGCTATATATATGGATATGGATCTCAATTTACAAAACCTAGCTTGTTCTTCCTGAATCTGAGCATTCATATCTCTCATCAATTCTTAATAGTTCCCAGCCATCAATTTAAAAAAAATCTGTCCTCCATTCTCCCTTCTCTCTCCTTCTAGGATTTCACTGAGATATGTCTGGTTTTTTTTTTTTTCATTTCAGACTCCAAGTCCCTTAACCTTTCTCATATTATTTTATCCCCTGTCTTGCTGTGATGCTGAATTCTGGGTAACTGTCAAGGTGTATCTTCCAGTTCACTAATTCTTTCTTTAGCTGCATCTAAACTCTTGAGTTTCAATTTCAAAAATTGTTCTTTATTTCTAGGAATTTCATGTGGTTCTTTTTCAAATTTCCCTAATAGTTTCTTATAGTATCTTACTGCTTATTCATTTTTGTGACTTCATCCTTTGTTCTTTTAAATATTTCATACATAGATATAGCCTGTGTTTGACAGTTCTAACATCTGCAGTCCTTGGTGTTTAAATGTGCTCTTTGTTTCTTCTTCTGCTGCTTATTTTGGCTGTCTTACCTCCTTCTTATATTTGCTTGATCTTAAAATATGGAAATTCTGTGGTCTTAAATTGGAGACACTTTTTACAAGAGAGGATTTGTACCCATAGACCTGAGGGCCCAGGGGTCCTGCTAACATGGGAACACTCTAGCTCTATCCTATAGCATATGACATCATGGACAACTACCCAGTATCCTCTGACATGCCCTAGTATTGTGGTCACTCTGTATGCTGGCCATGCATGGGCAGTGGAAAGATTAGCAGGGTAATAAGAATTCTCCATGGTTGGGAGCTATGCTGGAGAATGGCATTACATTAGTGGCTTGTCACAGAGGATAGGGTAGTAGAATTTTCTTTTGGGTCTCCAAGTACTTTCTTTCCTTCTTCGGAGAACTATTCTAATCACAAGATTCTGTGGGGCTGTCAGTCGAAGTATCCCTTTGGCCACTAGGAATTAGTCTAGGGATTTATAACCTATGACTATCCAATCAGTGTCTTGATCTGAGAGTTCTCCATCCTGATTCTAAAAAGAAAGTCTCTACCTTTGATCTCAAATCATGAGTTGTAAGGATATGTCACAAAACTACCATAGGTATATCCATGTCTTCTGACCCATGAAGGAGCCTGAGGGAATGGAATGACACCCAGAAAGAAGAAAAAGAGAGAATCCTGAAGGCATCAAGGCCGTGGTTCCTGTCGCTGAGGTTCCCAGACTTACGGTCTCCTGTAGCTCTCCTTCAGTTCTGGGAACATTTTGCATAATTTAAAAAATCCTTCCATCCCCTCTGTTTTCTAGAGCTACTTTTCTCATCTAATGCCCAAACTATTGACTTGTAAATTTAGACAAGAGCAACCCCTTTGCAGGCCAGAGCAAGTACCCTATCTGTTATGGGTTGCAGACCAGAGCATAACTCTACCCAGCCTCAAAGATGGTCCTGTGGCTACCTAGTTAGAGGAAAGATTCTTAAGAATATGTAAGAGCCGTCGATGATCTGTGTTCAGTGTTAACCTATCTTTCTGAAGGAGTTTTGCTAGCTAGATCCTACTGGAAAAAAACTCAAACCAAAAAAAGTCACAATGTTATTTAATTAAACAGTAAACATTCTATGTATATACATTGACTAAGAATTGGTTTAAAATTTTTCCCTCTCACATTAGCTTGCAGTCTTCTAAAGGCAAGAACTTTCTCCTCCTCTGTGCACATAGTCAATATTCAACGAATGAATAAAATTAAATAGGCAGGGGTCTTATAGATGAATGGAGGATCTTAGGTTAATTAAAAAATTAAGCATTGGCTATACTCAGAAGTGATTGTTTCAAGAGCCTTAGCCTTGAGAGCAGCATCAATCAATTCAATAAGCAAATCCTACATGCCTATCTGCGTGTGCATAGCTATGTGCTCAGTGCTTTGGCAGATACAAGAATACATTCCCTTCCTTCCAGCCATCTTAGTCGTATGAGAGATAAGGCATATGTGGAAATAACAAAGCAGAATGTCATATGAGCTATAGAGGAGATACTCACTTCACGGTCAGCACACTTATCAGGTTCATTACCCAGTGAATATTCCAGTTTCTTATAAACACTGCATTTCATCTGAGAGTGTGGCAGTACAGCTTTTTTTCTCCTTCTATGGAATTTCTCTACGAGGTCACAGGTTTGATATTCTGTTACTTAATGCAGCCAAGGCCTCTGTGTTCATTTCCCTTTCATTAAACGACAGTAACTGTTCGTTGACTGACTAGTCCCAAGAAACTGACATCACCGAGTCTTCAGTCCTGATTCTTCCTGGTTCCTGTCTAACACCTCAGAGAAGCAGTGAAATTCTTCAAAATGCACCACTAACCAGTTGTACAGATGCCAGCCTTTTAAAAACATATACTTTTTCATCAGTATTCTATTGTTCATATCCTTCCCTCCAAGCTAAAGCAAAGTATGGAAAAAGAAAGGAGTAGAAGAAAACTAGCCATTTTCCCCACCCTCCTCCAAATAAGATGAACCATAATTCCAGGCACTCCAGTATCTTTGCACGTTGCTTTCATATTCTGGGAAGGTGCAGCTGCACCAGCCCATAATGGTGGCCACACTCTCCCAGTTCCCATGAGCCACTGCTCCATCCTGCCAGCCTGGGAGGGCCTTGGTTAAAGACAGTTCAGCACCTGATTCCTGGACAGCACCAGAGCAATGGAACAGGTCCAGCGGCTGAACCCTGTCCTCCCCCCCATTGTATCTTCATATGCAAACCATCTTGTTTCCACAGAGTGGGAAGATTTTGAAAAGCATGGCAAGTCTCATTATAAAAGTATCCTTTCTAGACAAGTCATTAAGGTCAAAAGGCAAGAGCTAAAGACATAACAGATATCTCTGAGCTCCCAAGGCTGTATCTAAAATCTAAGTCAATCTTTTGAACATATCAAACAATTTCATGGGAAAATAAATCTTTAATTTAAAAACTAGGAAGCTAAAATAAAGACAAGTACCTTCTTGGTTCAAAAATCTTGAGAGCTAAAGAAATCTTCGTGACACTGGTAACTTTCTGATATTTATTAGAGAATAATACTTCCTAGGTTGTGGTGAAGACAAATGAGATAAGGCATGTAAATTGCTTATCACAGCACCTGGTACATACCAAATGCTCAATTGTTAGTGTGTTGAGGTTGATTATGTTTCTTTAATACTTAATATAACACTGATAAGTTACCTAGACCAACCCTCATCTTAGAAACTCCAATGTCTCTATCTCTCTCTATCCTTTTTTCAATCAATGAAATAACGTGGTACTGCAGAATAATTTTTTTTTAATTAGAGCTATATGTCCCATGTTGTTAATTTTTAACACAGTCATCGAAACATTCTTATATTGTCTGCAGACATGCAACCCTAAAATAAGTTGTCTTGTATTTTACTTAGTTTCCTATAAATCAATGCCCCACCTAGGAAGAAGTTTATTTACCCCTATTGTATTAGTCAGCTTTTATTCATTCATTCTACAGTTTTTATTAAGCTACCATGTGCGAAGCACCTTGCTGAGTGCTGGGGGTTAGCAGTGAAAAAGAGCAACTCCTGTTTTCACAGACCTCAGAGAGAATCAATATGCCTGATGAATTAAAGAAATTCATATTTGGGGAAAGAATGTCAACTTACTCCAACCAAATCTTTTTTCAGAATTCAGAATTTTTAACCACTATCTAATCTTGCTGAGAGACACTAATAAGAAATGGATTGATAAAACAAATGAGATAGAAAAGAGAAAGACATGACTGGGGCAACCCATGAATTAATCAGTCCCTGAATAATCAAGAGGTGATATATAAAATGTGAGTACCATAGTTCGTGCCTTCTTAAATAATTAAACATATTAAAGGAGGAACAAAACGACCACATTTCTGAAGAAATTAGGAGCCTTAAGGCAGAGGGTGAGCAAAAATAAAGAGCTCTATAATAGCATTTATAAGCCTTCTCTATATTATAATAAAGCAAGCAGGTAGCAGTAAGAGGGATGGTTATATGGATTCTCTCATATATTTTAAAGTAGCGGGTGCCAAACTAGAGATCACAGAGTTTTACAAGACATCTGAGAATTCATCTGTGGATGGACATTTTATCAATAAGCAGTAAAGCATAGCTACTATTACATGGACATTTTTTAACATTAAAAAGGTATCTTCATACTTAAAGAGTTGAAAACTATGGTCTTAAAATATGTGCTCATTTACTGTTGAAAAATGGGGTTAAAAGGAGGCAGAGAAAGGTCATTGAAAGGCGAAGAGAGAGTGAGAGACTTCAGACAAGAGATGGAGAAAGGATGAGAGAACAGGGGAGTGGGAGAAGAAAAGAAGACAGGAAAATTATATGGGATATGGGAGGTAAGTTATGGAGTCATGCAAACCTGCATTCCTAGCTGTGGGACCCTAGAACCAGTTACTTAACCTCTCTGAGTTTTGGTCTCCTCATCTATAGAGACCATAATAACAGTAATCTACTTCATAGCCCAGTGGTAGCAGTTAAGCAAAATAACAACACAGAATGCTTGGTCCTGTGTCTGACACATGGAAAGTACTCAAATATTAACTACCATGATGATCATCATCACTTCTTACTTTCCCACCTTACATCTTACCCATGAGATCTTTCAGCCTTACCTGTCAGCAAACACCTGAGTGCTGCTTTCTGGTCAATTCTTATCTTTAATGAACTGGATTAGGCAGAACTCTTGATTGCAAGAGACACTAACCTTTGCTAACTTCTCCTCCTCCCCACAAGAAAGGGGGATCTCGTGGAGGCATACTGAGGTAACTCACATAACTCAAAGAGAATCTGATCAACTGAGCCTCAAGACAGCAGGCACGAGAGCAGCAAGGGGGGTAAGAACAGCATGGCTGGGTCTTTCTCCCTGATTTCCTGCCTCTCATCCCGGCCTCTGTAGCTCACCAGTCAGCTTAATTATTTCAGAGCATCTTTCTCCCTAAGCCTGGAACCAAAACCACTAGCAGCTCCTGGGCATGTATGTTCCCAGCCTGACCACCAGAGAGAAAGTTCCAATTAATTATAAGAGAAAGATTCTGAGTGGCCATGCGCCCATCCCTGTGGTTCAAGGGAACTGACTGGAAGGGAAAGGGGGAAGTGCTGATCCTCCAAATATAAAAGGTTCTGTTCCTAGACCCAAGAGGGCAGAGTGCTGAGCATATACAAACGGCCCTGATACAGTCACTCAGCAGACATTCACTGAACACCCGTATTCAACACTAGAGACACAGAAGCGGCCACCATATTCATGGTCCCTGCTCTCGTGGAGCTGGTGTTCTAACAGGGCAGACAGCCATAAACAAAGAAACAGGACATTTGACTTTCTGTCGAGAAACAAGGTGCACACACGCACACACACAAACACCACTTGGGGAAAATCTCACACAGCTTTGCCAGAATTCGAGAGGACTAGGTCACGTCCGGTTTTTAAGACTCTTGGTATATTAAAAACTGAAGCCTTCATCAGCACCCCCAGAGGCCTCGGCACAGACCCCTTTTGCTTTCCAGGGCACCCTATAATCCCTCAGTTAAATCATCCACTTCAGCACCCATTCAGCTTCCTTTCTAACCCTCAATTTCAGGTTTTCTTTTTAAAACCTATTGAGATCCAGTGATGCAAAAAAAGACACCAGCTAGGTTTCCAAGAAAATTTGCATGCTCAGAATTATGAGCTAATGGTAGAAAGGTCTGGAGAAATGTTCCAGATGAAATCCAGTCAGCGGGAAAGAACAAAAGAGAAAGGAGATAAGTAAAATCGGTGCCTTGGAGTCCTCGGAGTGCGTCACCCATGAGAACTGTGGTTTAGAAAGGAGTTACCCAGGGTCTATCACGGCGGCCCAAGGGGCTACAGGGCCTCAACCTCACAGATGTGGGATTCGTGTATTTGTAGTGGATACGCTGGATGCGTATTTGTGTGTGGATGTAGTCCAAGTATTTCTTTCTTTTTTTTTTTTAAGTATACTTTATTGATTATGTTGTTATAGTAGTCCCAATTTTTCCCCCTTTGCTCCCCTCTACCCAGTATCCCCCTTCCCTCCAGCAATCCCACCCACCCCCCTTAGTTCATGTCCATGGGTTGTGCATATAAGTTCTTTGGCTTCACCCTTTCCTATATTATTCTTAACTTCCCCCTGTCTATTTTGTACCAACCGATTATGTTTCTTAGTCCCTGCACCATTTCCCCATTTCTCCCCCTCCCCCCTCCCAGCTGATAACCCTCCAAATGAGCCCCATACCTATGATTCTGTTCCTTTTCTGGTTTGCTTAGTTGGATTTTGTTTTCATTTTTTAGACTCAGTTGTTGGTAGTTGTGAGTTTGTTGTCATTTTAGTGTTCATAGTTTTGATCTTCTTTTTCTTAAGTAAAGTCCCTTTGACATTTCATATAATAATGGCTTGGTGATGATGAGCTCCTCCAAGTATTTCTTTCTAATGCAAATATTTTTAAAATTATATGAATGATTTTGGCAACCCTGTTTTAGCATTTTTTTTTTTCATTTTTTAACATACTAAGAGTTTCAAAAACTGGAAGTGACCGAGTCCTTTCAAATTTGGGGAAGGCCTAGCATTAGCATTTAGTGAGCACGTGCTACCTACCAAACTCTGTGCTTTGTCCTTTACCTGCACTCTCTTCTAGAGCAGTGCTATTGTTTCCCATGTTATAAAGGAGGAAAGTGAGACCCAGAGGTCTGGTCTCTTGCTATAAAGGTCAAGAAGTTATTAAGGACAGAACTGGGAGCAGATTGTGGCCTATTTGGCTCCAAGACCCAAAATCTTTCCTCCCTGCCACTGGTTTCTGAGCTGGGCCCATCTAGAATAAAGTTATTTTCACTTTGTAGCAAAATTAACTAAATAAGGATGATGTAATTTTTTCATAAGCTAAAAATATTCCATCTACAGGACTGATGTTTTTAATTCTAAGATTTTGTTCCTTTGACTTTTTCTGGTATTAAAATATTTTTATGGTTATCATATCGTAGATGGTGGTTATTGATTTTTTATTGTCCTTAGCTGGCAAATCCTATGTGAGTGCTGCAGAGTTTGTGTTCTGAGATTTTACTGTGCCACGAAATCTCAAAGTTTGGAAAGCGTTGGTCTATATACTATTGGCATCTCAAAAGGGCAGAGCTGCCCTTCATTGAGTGGCTGCCATGTGCGGGCACTGGTCTGGATGGTTTTCATACATCACCTCTGATCAAACCACTAAAGGGAGGTCTTGCCCTAGTTTTACAGATTAGGAAACTGAGGCTTAGAGAGGTGAGGGTCCTTGCAGAGGGCCTCGGGTTCCAGCCCTACACTTTCGCTGTCTCATGTGTGGTGGCAGGCTGCTTGTGACACATTTCCCTGCCCTCCTCCCCATCCCGGGGCCCCATGTGAGATACCAGTGTTCCTAGCTGGGGTAACAGCCTCATCTTCTTTTCACACTTCCTGTCTCCCAGAGCCCACCCTTTCCCCATGCCCTGAAGCTTAGATTGCTTTCAGGGCTTCCATAAACAGCATTTTAGAGACTAAGGCCAGCTTTTGTGACTCTGCTGGTACTCTGGCTGGAAAGAACTTCCTGGAGAAACTGAGCAGGGAGGTAGTGAGTTATGTGCTTCTGTTCCTTGTTGGTTGGGAACATTGAGGTTAGATGAGTGCCCCAGAGCTTTTGGCAGTTCACAAAGAGACCTTTTATCTCAGTGCAGGGCAAGGGGGGTGGGGCAGGGCAGCCACTGACCAGAGGGCCTCATGGCCTGCCTTGAATGCTCATAATGGTCTTGGTGCATGCACATGGCCTTTCCCGTGTGCAGGGTTTGGAGTGTGGTTTACCCATGCACAGGCTGGGGCTGGCTTTCTTAACAGCTGCACATTTGGTCTGCACAGGGGACCTTGGCACTTTGCAAAGACAAACGTACCTTTGGGTTGCCCAAAGACTGTTCTCACGTATGCTGCAGCTCACCCCTAGTCAAGCCTCTTAGTGTGGCCTCAAGTGACAGCCATATGCAGCTGTGGCAGCTGTACGCATGGAGAAGAGAGCATCTGTTCTCTTCATTGGGAAGAGGAGAAGGACTAAGGGAGAGGGACAAGGCCTGGCTCTGCCCAGAGAAGATGGTGCCAGACCTTAGCCCTATGTAATTTTTAGGCAATAATAGATAAAGGGAAAAGTCTCCATCAGCTTATACAACTGGAAATGGCTAATGAAGCCATTGTAATTTACAAAGTGGGAAAAAATGTTGACAAATAGAGCAAAGCTTAATATTATACATAACATTATTCAGAAATATTAATAATAATAGCAGGACTTTGCTGAGGGACATGTTTGTCATTTTCTAGTGCCTAGTACTTAGTCTCTCTTCCTAAAAACACCCATCCTTCCTTGTGAGAAATTGTTTCTCCCTTTTGTAGGCAGTTTTGGGAAAATGGTAATCAAGGAATACTACTCTCCCTCTACAGAAGCCAAAAAGATCCCTGGAGGTTCTTCCATCAGATGCCAAGCAGTAGAGCCAAGAGGTGGGCACAAGCCCTAAGCACATCCAATTGGAATGTCCCCTGACACTGTCATTTTGGGGCAGAGCAATGCAGGGATGGAAGAAACATTTGAAATTTAGTCATTTTCACTGTAGCACCTGAGCTAGGCTGTCAGAGGTTTCTGGCTCCTTCTGGAGCTGTCTGTTCCAAGCCTGGTCCTTCCCCCTTCCCTTTGCACCAGCGAGCTTCTCTGTAAGCCTGTCAATCAATTTCCTTTTCACATAAGTTAGGCAGAGTTCATTTCTGTTAGTTATAACCAAAGAACCCCAAGCATCACCTGCCCAAATTAGTGCTGTCCTCTTCTCGGTGGCCTGATGGAAGGTCATATGCCTGATGTTGTCATCACTCAGACAGTGCTAGGCCTCCTCACTTGAAATGGCCTTGGGGGCTGTTTCCGTGCCATGGAACAACACATGACCTTATAAATATGCCTCAATTTGGACCCAAAACAATATTACCAGCTCAATCAGCTGTTTATTCTCCAGACTTGGCTATAAGTGCCAAAAAGCCTTTTGACTGTTTCCAAAAATAAAATCCAACCTCAAAGCATGAGGCTCTGCCACCATTGTGCTTATTCCAAATAATATGGCATCGATTGGAAGACAATTCTCCAGGGAGTTCCCAGTCTCTGGGACAATGGCTGCAGTCTCAGGATAGATACCTGGCACTCTGGATGACTGTTTAGGAGGGGAAGGATACTCATTTGAATGGCTAGTAGCCCATCTCACTATCTAAAAGTTACACTCAACAGTGGAAACATGTTTCTAAGCCTAAAAATTGGAAAATCCCCTACACACAGCTGAGAACACTCCCCCTCAAACTCATCCCCCAGACATGGCCACATAAGGTTTTTCCCCTTCACATTGGAAGGTGGTGAGGTTTAACAGGCAGTGGCTCTTACCTGTTGTTCTTAAAGAGGATGTGTGTCCTCTGCCCAAGGATGGGCTGCAACTCTAAAACAAGAGAACATGAAATATCCATCCACAAATCCTGCTTTAGAGCCTCTTGTGTAGGCATTGAGCTTCCTTGCTTTGTAATAGACTTGCCCTTAACATTTCCCAAAATAAAAATGTGTGTGTGTGTGTGCATGCGCGTGCGTGCGTACGCACATATACGCATATGTGTGGATGACACTATGGGCCCCAAATTGAAACATTAGAAAAAGTGGTATACACCCTCCCCCCGCCCCACCCCCACTTTGATGTAGTCACCTGGTTGTGTCTGTACTCAGACAAGAGGAATGGATACATTTGCTGCCATCCAGCCCCATGCCATGGCCAGGTCCAGGGTCCTGGACCCTCCTGACAACTGAAGAATCCCACTCTCAGGCAGGCAGCAGGAGAAATGTGGTCATTCTTGATGCTTCCTTTAATAGGAAAGAAAAAAGAATTGACTACTGTATCTTGGTGTCTGGCAATTTCTATCTTTTTGTGATCAAAAGATCACAGCCCAACAAAAGGAGAGAGGAAAATCTCTACTTTTGGCAGGCTCCAAGACAGTCTTGGATTATTTATTTGTTCTGTAACTCATTTCTGTCAAACATTCTTTTTCTATATGTTGTCATAAAAAATTGAAATGCTAGTTCCTCAGTGGATATCTTGGCTTTAACTATCTGTCTGACCTTGCACAAATTATTTAACTTCTCTGAACTTGTTTTCTTGAGTGTAAGCACAGTACCTGACACAACATAGATTCTCAGTAAGTATTTGTGGGCGAGTGATATTGTGTCTAAGGTCCCTTTCAATTCTAACCCCCTGTGATTTTCCTGGTAATCAAGTGGAGTCTAGTGGGCTCCTTCCCCATGGTAGACAGCACTGTTGCCCCTTGGCATGTTTCGTAGTCATTCGGCATTTATTCTTAAAAACATTACTCTGCCATCCTCCTGAGCATGTTCAGTACCACACTACACATATATAGTTCCTCTCAGGATTCTAGAATCTCTCAGGATTCTAGAATTGAAGGACCACATGGTTTACACAGCAGAATTGCTATTGACCATCATTACTCAATGCTCCTGACTTTCGCTTGTCAAAAGTTGTTTGCTAATTTCCTCTGTATATCCAAAAAAACTTTTTATATACAATAGCTCTCTAACTTCCTTTAACTCTTAGCTATGTTATGTCATCTGTCACAGATAGGCAAGACAGGAAACTTTGTGCAAATGTTGAGTCACTCTTTGTAGTCCTGTTTCTCAGTTGTACAGTGCCTAAATTTATACAATTGAGGTGTTTCTGGGGTTAATATTGCTCTTTTGTAAAGTTGATTTACAAAGTATCTCCCCTAGAGGCTCGCCCCTAATCTGAATTGTCAACTGGGGACAGCTAGAGATTGATGATGGGGGATTATGATTGTCTACGTGTTGCAGTTTCATCCAATTTTCTGATGTGTTTTGATAATGATGTTGACAGTTGTGTGAAGATCTGTTACTGAAATAAAAGCAGCAGCAGCCACATTTTTTAGCTTGATGATTAAATTTGATTAGATCGCAGTGGGTTTTACTTCTCCCTCAGAGTCAGCAGAGATTTACTGTCCACTGACTGATTTAACTTTATGCTAGAAGATGGTTTGTAACATAACTTACCACCAGAAAAAGAAATGTCAAAGAGCATTGGACCGAAAATCAACCTTGTTTGACTTTTGTGAGATGACCTTGAAGGGGCTGAAAACATACACATGATCAAAGATTTCTGTTCATAGAGCATCATAGAGAAAATAAATGTTGACATGCGGTGGTGGGCCTTTGTATTGATGAGCATCTTCCAACAGTAGCTATCATTTGAGTGAGTTGGGGCTTTCATGAAATCAGATAACATGAAAAAGAATAGGATTATGGGTTCTGGATTTTTCTTGCCACTGGTAAGAGGTGAAAGTAACCATTTATAAGTCTGAGTCTACATGACTTAAAGCCACATTGAGATGCTAGGAGAAAGCTCATGAGGGATCCTGTGCAGGAAGCCCCAATGAGGTAATATGTGTGATTTCACCCTGTATAAGAATTCTTAAAATAATCATGAACAGTAATTCACAAAATAAGAGATGCAAATGGACAAGAGACAGAAAAACACTGGTTTGGCCAAAAAGTTCATTTGGCTTTTTCCGTAAGATGGCTCTGGTAGCACTTAGTTGTCTTTAGCTTCATTCGAAACAATTTTTTTAGATTGTATTGTGACAGCTGTCATATCAGCGTGCATTTTTTAAAAAACTAATCACAGTGGGTGAATTTTTGTATAGCCATTTTTATACAGAAGATGGAAGAAAATGCACATTTTTGGCATATTATGCTTTATTATTTCAAGAAAAGTAAAAATGCAACTGAAATGCAAAGTATATATATATATATATATATATATATATATATTTGTGGAGAGGTGCTGTGACTGATTAAACGTGCCAAAAGTGGTTTGCAAAGTTTCATGCTGGAGATTGCTCTCTGGACAGTGCTCCACAGTCAGGTAGACCAGCTGACCAGTTGAAATTGATAGCAATCAAATTGAGACATTAATTGACAGCAATCAACATCATGCCACATGGAAGATAGCCGACATAGTCAAAATATCCAAATCAATAAAGTTATTGGTGAAAATGGAGAATGTGTCTTTTATTTTATGGAAAAAGACCATACAGATATTTTGGCTAACACAATAATACATAATCTCACTAAGAATTTTTAAGATGTGAATAAAATCAGACTCTAATTTTTAGTAACGTAACTGGCAAAAATTTAGGCAGATTATGCTACTCAGTATTGACAAATATGCTGAGAAGTAGATATTTTCGTGAACTGCTAGTAGGAATTCAAAAATCTGAAAAGGAAAAGAAAAATCTGAAAAGGGTGCTGTACCAATACACCAAGGTTGTGGGTTCAATCCCTGGTCAGGGCACATATAAGAATCAGTCAATGAATGCATAAATAAGTGGAACAACAAATTGATATCTCTCCCCTCCCCCCAGGCCCCCCTCTCTCCCTCTCTGGCTCTCTACAATCAATACATTTAAAAACAATTTATTTTTAATCTGAAAAGAAACTTGTCAAAAGATACTAAGACCCTTAAAAATAATTCTACTTCTATAATTCTGCCCTAGGGAAATAATCAGGTCAAAAATTTATGTGCAAGGCTATTTGTTACCCCTTTTTATAACAGAAAAAAAAAGCAAATCTATTATCCATTAATAACAAAATGGTTAACAACAACATGATGACATAGTATGTGATCATTAAAAATTCTATTCAGACACAGAGTGAAACACACACAGGAGACTTCTGGCCAAGATGGAGGCCTAGACTGACATGCTCCATCTCCCTCCACAACTAACAAGGAATACAACTACCGCAAAACCAGAAATAACCAGAAGTTCCAGAAAATAAATGGAAGTCCAACATATGAAGTTATAAAGAAGTGGTGCTCGTCCAGACGGGTAGGAGGGGTGAAGCCAGGGCAGAGAGATCAAGCTGTGCTGGCGATGATGGTGAGACAGTGGTAAGCACAGACACCCGTATTTAAAGGGAGGCAAGAAGAACCTGGGGAGCACCCTCGGCTGCAGACCAGACCTGTCAGCTTGCGATTCCAACACCAGGGAAGGCAGACCCCCATTGCCTTGGACTGTGAGGCCTGGAGGGGGTGGGGATGGAGGAGGAGGTTCCCGGTCTCTTAGGAGAGAGTGAATGGCAGGAATCCATCTTGGACCCCCACCCCTACACAAAACGCCACAGCGTGGTGAGAAGGGTCGCCCAGTTGTGACCAGTGCACAGGGCTCCGCCCCCTATAGCGTAGGAGGTATGACAGCCCTGCCCAGGAAGCAAAGGTAAACACAAAACTGTCAGGATGGCACAGATCATGATAGAGATCCTGGTGACACAGCTGACCAGACAGCAAATATCTAATCTAATGAAGCAGCAGAAAGGAAACCTTTCTGAGGCACAGTTCAGAGCTTTGGTTATACGAATGCTTACAGACCTAACAGCAGATCTTAAACAAGACAGGGAAGGAAGGAAGGCTAGTCCTACTGAAATGAACAAAAACACATACAAAACTAGTGGTGATGAAAAGAAAACCAGGGATCAAATCAACAAATCGGAACAGAGGGAAGGAACAAACAGTCAACTAGTGCAGAAAGAGGAAATGAAAAGTGAGGAAAATGAGGAGAGACTCAGAAACCTATGGGACAGCTATAAACGGGTCAACATCTGAATCATAGGGTTGCCAGAAGGTGAAGAAGAAAAACTAGAAATTGAAAAATTAAGTGAAAAAATAATGAAGCAGAACTTCCCTAACTTGGGGAAGGAAATAGACTTACAGGTCCAGGAAGCACAGAGAGTCCCCCAAAAAACTGGACCCAGGAAGAACTACACCAAGATGCATTATAATCCAAATGTCAAAAATTAAGGATAAAGAGAGAATCTTAAAAGCAGCAAGAGAGAAGAAGAGAATTACCTACAAAGGGGTCCCGATAAGACTATCAGCTGATTTCTCAAAAGAAACTCTGTAGGCGAGAAGGGACTGGCAAGAAATATTCAAAGTAATGAAAAGCAAAAACCTACAACCACAATAACTCTATTCAGTGAAGCTGTCATTCAGAATAGAAGGGCAGAGAAAGTGCTTCCAGGACAAAGTAAAACTGAAGGAGTTCATCAGATCCAAACAACTGTTACATGAAATGTTAAAAGGACTTGTTTAAGAAAAAGAAGATGAAAACAATGAACATTAAAATGAAAACTGTATCACAACAACCAACAGCAGAAGCTAGGGAACCAAAACAAAGGCAAACTAAGTAGGCAACGAGAGTGGGAAAAGAATTATAGGCGTGGGGAACATTTGGGGGGGAGATCAGCAGGGAGGGGGAAGGGGGAAAGGGAGGGAGATGGTACAGGAATTAAGAAGCATAGTAGGAGGGAGTGGAGTAGATGGAAAGATGTTGAGAAGAACTATATGCACAACAAATGGGCATGGACTAAGTGGGGGGACAACTGGAGGGAGGGCGGTCACTGGGTGGAGGGGAACAAAGGGAAAAGAAATTGGGACAACTGTAACAGCATAATCAATAAAGCATATTTTTTAAAAATTCTATTCAAAGAATATTTAAGGACATGAGGGATATATTCATGATATCACAACTAAGAGAAAGAAGCATATAGTAAGACCTCATACGATATGGTCCTAACTTTGTAAAACATTTAATATGCACAGAAAAAGACTAGAAGGAAATTTACCAAACTATTAACAGTTATTCTAGGTGGTTGATTTTAATTTTCTTCTTTAAGTTTTTCTGTATTTTTTTACTTTTGTACAATTTGCACAAGCACATTTTTTTATAATCAGGAAAAACTTGTAATGATCATAATCACAGCATCCGTAGAGTCACCCAAGAATTTTTTTTTTCAGCATTTCAGAGCCTCAATATGAGGACAGGGGAGAGCAGTTATGTGTTTCTCTTCACCTAATTTAGAAAATTTTAGGAGAAATTCCATGGGTTCTGGATGCCTTTCATGTTTTTTCAGCTGCTTGATGACTTTCTGCACCTTGTCAGGAATCAGAGGGCTTTTGCAGATTTCTTTTGTCTGATATTGCAGGATAGAACTGAAAACGTGTTCCTCAATAATTATTTTACCCGAGAAGTCTTTGAAATGCTCTTTCCAGGGCTCAGCAACAGCTTCATTCTTATCTAGCTGCTCTCCATCCAGGAATAACAAGGGAGCCGGTGGCTACTCCGTGTGTGTGCATGTGTGTGTCTGACACCTAAATCTACACGTGTTATAAAATGTTGGAGGAATGCTAGATGTTTCCATAGAGTCATTTTCCCATCTCGTTGTGCCAAATTTCTTTGAGCCTCTGCCCTGGTTTATAGATGTCTCAATTTCTCTCCCTCTGAGTTTGTGTCAGTTTGCTGGAAATTAAAAGCCTTCTACCTCCTGACTGTGGCGTGAGGAGGTTGGACTTATATGATCTAAGGTGCCTTCCAATTCCAATCTGATTTGTTTTTATGACACTTGAGTTGGCCACTTCCTCTGTCCCCTCATTTTTCTTAAGAAAATGTGATGTTTTGTGGAAGTGAATCTGAGGACTTCCTCACAGACACTACTGATGGTGGTGGATTAAATCTATCAATCAGCAAGAATGGAACATTGGGTGTACAATATAGCACTGGAGGTTCTAGAGGCTTAGAAGCAATGGTTGACATGGTTTTTGATTTAAAGGGAAAGCAGGACCCAAACATTTGCCCACAACTGTGATGGAAGCAAGTACCTTGCTAGATACAGCTTCCCAAAACCCACCTTGTATGACAGTGGTCCCCAGCCTTTTCGCCACCAGGGACTGGTTTGTGGAAGACAGTTTTCCTCAGACCTGAATGGGGTGGGTGCAGACAGGAGGCTGAGTTCAGGCAGGAATTCACGGGAAGCTTAGCTGGAGTTACTGCATAAGCTCCGCCTCCTGTCCCCCTACCTCCACCCTGCCACTGACCAGCACAGGTCCACTCCAGGCGGTTGGTGGCCCCTGTTATATGAGGGTGGAGATGACAAGTAATATTTATTGAGCACCTACTCTGTGCCTGGCGTGCTGAGCACTTTGCCCGAATCTCCTCATGTACTCCTTACCAATCCTCTGAAATTGAAAATATTATCCCCTCCACCATTTTGAAGATGAGGGAACTGAGGTTTAAGAAACTTTCATGAAGTTGATTTGAACTGCAAAGCAGTTTGACCAGTGTGTCCCAAGCTTGCTTAGAAGAATCACCCAGAGTGTTAAACGCCCCAGTCCCTTGGAGTGTCTCTGACAGGGTGGTCGGGGAGAGACCTGGAAATTGGTAGTTATAACTAGTACCCCTGGTGATTCTTATCAAACAATACTTCAGTGGTTCTCAGGCCTGGCTGCAAGCTCGAGTTACCAGGGGAGCTATAAAAACCCAACCCTGGTGCTCAGCTCCACCGTGAGACACTGTGATTTAATCACACCGGGGTGGGACCCAGGCATCAGTATTTGAAGGCACTCAGGTGATCCTAAAATGAAGCCAGGGTGGAGGACCACTGCTCCACTGCCTTGGCAGATTAAAATTTAATCAACCTGACTCGCTCTAAAATGGCAATTTTCAACAGGTGTGCCACAAGAGACACACCAGTCTGCTGCAAGAATTTTTAAAACACGCAATATCTGACTATTTAATCAGAGGCACTGACCTCTTTTCCCTTAGATGGTCAAATTAAAAAATGATAATAGCCAACACAACAATAGCCATTCAGTGTGAATAAATCAAAATTATATTTATTTTTTTGTCAGACCAGCAAAAAAATATATTTTTGGGTATGCAATGAAATTTTAGTAATTAGTTTATGTGTGCCGTGAGATGAAAAGGTTGAAAATCACTGCTGTAAAAAAGTACTGGTAAAAGAAGAATCACTCGGTGCTGACCAGCTGTCTTCCACTCCCAGCCCAGCAATCAGAGGAAGTCA
Source organism: Furipterus horrens (assembly GCF_987537825.1). NCBI lineage: Eukaryota > Metazoa > Chordata > Mammalia > Chiroptera > Furipteridae > Furipterus > Furipterus horrens. Next base: position 134,974,642 of record NW_028327175.1, read on the forward strand.
TGTAAAGCCTGGGAGAAGAAAAGCAAGACACCCAGTGGGGTGTGACTCTGGTCCTTTCATCCATTTGCTCCCCAGCTCCTTATTGAACACCAAAATCTGGCACCCTGTAGATGCTCCCTAGGCCAGAGCTTGGACAAAGAGGTGATCCCCTTGCCCCTTTACTGCAGTGGGGCTCGAGCTGGTGTTTGTCAGAATCTCGTGGAGAGCAGGCTAAACCAGATGGCAGGACCCTGTCACATACTTTCTGATGCGGTAGGTCTGGGAGGGGCTTATGCGCTAGTCAGGAGGCCACCCTTTACGGACTGCCGCTTTAGTATTTTGGCTGTCACTGAACTCACGTACCACATGGCCATAAGGATGGCCCAGCCCTGCTTCCTGACCAGTATGAAACTGTGCTTTGGAGGAAGAATTTCTCTAAGAGCTTTCAGTTAGGTCTTAGACCTTTGGACCATGACTTTGCAGGAGACATCACTGAGGCATCCAGACAAATGAGTCATCCCACCATCCCTGCGCTCAGTCATAGGTTATTACACACACTTCCAGGCACAAATGTTCATAAAATTATTCATCAAAATGTATGCAGTGTCTCCTCCATCCCAGGCAGTGTTCCAATAGCTAGGAGAATGGTAGACCAGATCTCTTACCTTCATGGTGCTCTTGTAGGGAACCAACAAACACACCAAAAAAGAAAAAAGGATAATTTCAGGGCATGGTAAGAGATATGAAGCAAGCAAATCAGGGTGATGTGGTGGAGGTTGTAGCTATAGATTGGGAGGAGCAGGAAGGCCTTTCTGAAGGGAGGACATTTGAGCTGAAACTTGAATGGCAAGAGGAGCTAATGTTTCAAGGTTCAGAGAGAAGAGAATGTTGCACCTGTGTTCTCTTTAAGTTACTTTATTTTATTTATTTTATTAATTATACTCACCTGAGGACTTTCTTCCCCCTTGCTTTAGAGAGAGAGGAAGGGAGATAGAGAAACGTCAATGTGAGAGAGAAACATCAATTGGTTACCTCCTGTACACACCCGGGCCATGTCCACATAGGATTGAACCCCCACAACCTAGGTATGTCACGTGCCACGTGGACATAAGGATGGCCCAGCTCTGCTTCCTGACCAGGAGTTGAACCCTCAGCCCTTCAGTTACAGGATGATGCTCCAACCCACTGAGCCATCCTGGCCAGGGGCACCTGGGTTCTTAAGAATAAAGAGAGCACAGAGGAACCTGCAATTGCAGGTGTCATAGGGCAGAGGGAACAGCTTGCACAGAAATCCCTGAGGCAGGAGGAGCTTGGTGCATGTCAAGAGCAGAGAGCAACTGAGGGTGATATGCACACAACCACCATTGCATTTCATAGCTCTGTCAAGTTCTTTGCCTCCATTTTTATGGGTGCCTCATAACAGCCCTGTCATATAAGAGGAATGAGAGTATATATTCCCATTTTTGCATGAAAAAACCGAGGTGGAGAGAGGTAAAGGGTCATACCCCAAGACTGGTAAGAAATGGCACTTAGGACAGTGCATCTCAAACTTGCATGTGCACACAGATCACTGGGAACCTGTTCAGGTGCAGAGTCTCACTCGGTGTGTCTGGAGTGGGGCCCAAGATTCTGCATTTCTGATAAGCTCCCAGGTGATGGCACTCCTGCTGGTCCATGGCCCACACCTGGAGTAGCAAGGCCATACGTTATTACTTCATATTCTGGCTATTTGGTCAGGTGGACTATGTCTTTGGAATTGACCACCTCCTACCTCCCCAGCGGTCCACTACCAGAGATTGAAGTTCTCTCCAACATTGATGGAACACCCAGGAAACGGCCGTGGGGACTGCCTTGCCCCATCAGGAGCACCAAAAAGGCCAGCCAGAGTCCTGGCTGGTGTGAAATCCTCCCTTTGTCTTAGGCAAAGTCTCTGTGTCAGGCCATACATACCGATGACCGCAGCGTATTGGCTCCCTGCCACTCTGATTTACGTTCATGAAGTGTTCATTAATTCCCATAGGCAACTTCCTGAAATATTTTAGTTTTTCAGTTTTGATAGCAAAAATCAGCTCCATAAAGCCAACATTTCTCTTCTCAGTTACGTTTCCATGGATGGCATAGCTGCCTGTTAGGTCTCTGGTTGCCTTGCTAACCAGATCTCACTTCTATCAGGCCTCAGAACCCACATCCCTCCCTAGGGTTCTTCAGTCTCAAATTTGGATCATTATCCTGGAGAGTTGCCATTAAGATTATTCTCCCCAAAAAGTTAGTATAGATGGTAAACATCTATTTCTTTTTAACAACAGAAATGACATTGCACTAGCTAGCCACTGTTATCCAGACGGGGGAGGGGAGTGACAAGACTTGATTTGGGAGACCTCACAGTGGTCTGCCCCCTTGGATGAGCACGGCCAGCTGTAGAGAAGTATTAACAGCTCCTGAGCCTTGCTCCCATCTCGCTCACGCACCAGACAGAGTTCCTGGAACTGCTGATCTCCTCCCTGACCATAGCATTCCAGATGTCACAATTCAGCTCTAACCATGATGAGCAGCTTGCAAAAAGACTTCTAGAACCTGTCACAAAAGATGCCTTAGTGGAGGCGCCTTTGTCAATCACCCTGGGCCCTCTTAGCTGTCATGTGCCCTCCTGGCCCAGCTGTTTCCAGCTTACCTATAACTTCCAGGCAAACGCAATACTAATTTGGCAGGAACCTGTAAGTGAGTATTAACTGCAGAGAAATGCTAGGCAAATACTCCCACTTTTCCTGTGACATCCTCAAGGTCTGATTCTTGAGCCATTCAGGGGATTATCTATTTCACACCTTTCACTGAGATGATCCATGAGCCTAAATTAACAAAAATCACTGAGCTGACCCGTATTTGTCCACATTTTATTCAATTCAACTAATACTTACTGAGCTGTGTGAAGGAAGCTTGCTAATCACTTGAGGGGAAACAAAGATGCATAAGATATAGTCACTGTTGTCCAGAAGGTTGTACCTATTACAGTTGAGACTATAGACACGTCCACAAGTATCTGGCATGCAAAGGAGAATGTGATAAATTCAGGATTCAAGGTGAGAACAGAGTATGGTTGGGAGCTGGGTGGGAAAGGAGATTAATTCTAACTGGAAAAGTCTGGAAAGATTTCATGGAAGAATGGGTGGCCATGAATCTGGTTTGCCCACGGGATAGACAGAATTTCAGCCTGGGGATAAACGTTTTTTAAAAATATTTTATTTATTTATTTTTAGAGAAAGGGGAAGGAAGGGAGAAAGAGAGGGAGAGAAACATCAATGCGTGGTTGCCTCTCGCGTGCCCCCAACTGGGGACCTGGCCCACAACCCAGGCATGTGCCCTGACTGGGAATCGAACTGGCGACCCTTTGGTTCACAGGGCGGCGCTCAACCCACTGAGCCACACCAGCCAGGGCAGGATAAACATTTTTAATGAAAGACAATATCTGCCATTTATTAAGCTCTTACCATGTATCAGATGCTGTTCTAAGCACTTTACGTGTGTTAGCTCGCTTGATCATCTCATTAACTGAATGAGGTAGGGACCTATATTATCATCTCCATATTATAGGTAAGACAGGTGAAGCCCAGACAGATCAGGTTACCTGGGCCACATACTAGTGGAGAAGGTTTGGGGAAGCTGGGAGTTAAACCCAGGCAGCCTGGAAGCAGTGGCCAAGCTAGTAACTACTGAAGTCTATTGCTTGCTTGTATACACATTTGGTGGTGGTTGTTTTTTTGTTTGTTTTTTATTACTCTCATTTTAAAATCACTGATCAACTCTGTTGAGCTTTGTTAGAAGCAGAGTAAGCACTGAGGACCTACTGAAGATGTTTGTTTACTCCCTCCCTATGGGCTTTCAAGCCAACTAATCAGCGATGCCCTCCCGGAGAGCTCAGCTGTGCAGCCCACCTTTCTGAGCTCTGCGAAAGCGAGAGTGGGCTCTTCTGTCCAGCCGTTCCCCAACTCTGGAGAGACTTTCCAGTCCTCAGGGGCCAGCTAAGCCTATCTCTCTTTCTCTAGGGCTTCGGGCTCAGTGTCCATGGGCTCTTTAGGGTCCTAGAATGTAAGATGTGGTTGGGGGAGGGGCACCCCAGGGAAATGATTCCTCTTTCTTCCATGGTTTCGGGGCTTGGAGCTGTTCAGGGCAGCAAGGAGGAGGCTCCTCACTGGGTAAACCCAGGAGCAAACTCTGCCAGATGTGCCCTGATCCCTTCAGGGGGTTAGGGGGAGACTCGGTGCAGAGGAGAAAGTATTATTTAGAAAGGGCCTCTGCATGTGCCCCCAGCCCTGCCCCCAGTGTGAGGCTGTGCACCTTTCTGTCATTTGCACAAGAAGTCCATTAGGACTCTGCAAAGCAGATGTGGCTGACCAGAGAAACGGAAATGGTGCCACCGCACAGCCCCGTGTCCTTAAGGAAGACGAGATGGCTCCGTTATGACCTGGGCCAGGGTACCAACAGTATTAATCCTCTTTCTCTTTGAGGCCAAGTGATGTTGAATCCTTCTGCTGCTTCTCCTCTGAAGAAAAGGAAGAGAGATCTGCAAGCTGCCCATCCCCACTCCTCCTTGCCCCCACAAGCTGACATCTCTGTACTCAAGAGCTGGGAGGCCTGAAGGCCTTTGAAACTTCAGCCAGAAGGCAGGTCAGGAACAGGAGCTGCTCCCCCCCCCCCCCCCCACTGCAGTCTCTGAGAGGAGAGTGGGGGCCAGCTAAGAGTCAGTCAGCCAGACCCCAGGTCCCTCTCTGTCCTGAGATTGGTCCAGGAGCATTTTGTGTTAAATGCCTATCATATAAATTTGTAGACGTTCCTTGTGAACAAATTGGATTCCTTCACAAAGCCTTAAGTGCTGCCATTTAGCCAGATTTCACAGGAGGCTCTGGCCATCCCCAGCCCCACTGTCACCGCTCCAGATTCACCCCAAATCTATCCCAGGCCAGCCGCAGACAGCCAGGGGCTCAGGCGCATTCCAGCCCTTCTCTGCGCTGCCAGCGCGTCCTCTTGGCTTCCTCCCCGCCGCTCTCCGCGTTCTCCCGCTCTCCTCGCCCCTGCCTCCCGCTCCCTTTCTCCCGTCGTCCCCGTCTCCCGCCCGCCTGCGCCTCTTCCCTCCAGTCTCCCTCCTCCCGTCTGCGCGTGGCAGCTGCTTCCAATGCAGCGAGATGCACCAATTCATTCAGCCTCGCAGACTCTTTAAGGTCGTTACTAAATATATCAAGCAGAAGAAAAGGGTCTTTTTTCCTATCTCTGAGCAGGGAGCACAATTCTGGCCTCAGGATCCAAGCTCGTCCTCCCTGATCCCTAAAGTCCAGAGCCAGCCCAGTTACCCCAGAGTCCACCCCTCCCACGCACAGGCAGAGGGGAGACGCCCACCCCCAGAAGAGGGGCAGATGTGAGGAAGAATGGGGTGCAGGGACTGCTGGGGAGAGGCTAAGAATTAGAAGTGAAGTCCATTTTATATCTTCAAGAGTTAAAGCTCTGGAGATAATTTCCACCAGAGCGATTTCTTCCTCTAGATTATTTTTCTTTATTTTTAAGTGGATGGGAAATGTTTAAAAAAGGCTGACTTGCCAGTCTGGAAGCAGGACTTGTATTGGAATGCCCTAAGCAATGTTGTCTCTGGTGTTTGTCTGCGTTGTAAGCGATAACCTTGCTGCCTGAGCAGTGACCAGTGGTGAACCGCCAGACTTCAGCATGGTGATTAGACAAAACGTACAACAAAGTCAGCGTGCGTGTTACGTGACAGGGTGGATTCCTGGCCGGCTCCTCCTCCTGGGTCATGCTTTCATGGCAGTTCCTCTCCGGATCCCATGCTCCCTACTACACACAGACACCCCCTCCTGGGAGCTCTGAGACTTCTTCCCCCCCTCCTAGAGTGTGTAGGCATAGCATGAATTGTGATTTAAGAGAAACGCCTTCTCCCTGTGCAAAAATATCTCCCGCAGACACCATGCAGAGCCCACCATTTAGAAGTTCTTCGAGGACAGATAAAAGGGATCAAAAATAGATGAGGTCACTGGAGAATGTATAAGACAACCTTTTTTAAACTTTGTGCTTTATTTGGTCATGAGATCTTTTATGAGACAAAGAATGCTGTGGCTGTCTCCCCAATTCTGTCGCAATCACAGAATTCTGCATACAGTATTTGGGAGGTGCATGAACCACTATAGGGCCTGTCCTCAGACCCCTGGACCTCCAAGTAAAACTCATGGGGCCGGAGAAGGGAGATCAGGGACACTGGCATTACCATGACCGTCTGAAAAGAAGATGCAATGACAATGATGAGGAAGGAGAAGTTAAGTGGAGAAGAACATTCTAGAACAGTGATGTGTCCCTGAAGCCACGGGCCAACAGGGGTTCAGGATGGAAGAAAAGGTGCCCACGAAATGCCTCAGAATGCTCAGGGAAAGGAGGACTGAGAAATGTTCATCACGATGACCATTCCGTGGGGAGAGGGTCAAGACTCACATGTTCAAGGTGCGGCCCACAGGCAAGATGATGGGGAGGGGACATGCAGGCTCCCTCTTCAGACTCTTGGGCCAGAGGGAGAAGAGGCAACAATAAGTATTTTGGAAGCACAGAGGAGGGAGCTGTTCCTTTCTGGGTGGGGAGTTGACAGGAGAACGAGAGGAGAGATTTTTTGAGATGAGTCATTAAAAAATAAACATTAAAATAAATAAATAAATAAATAAATAAAATAAACAGGAATTCATCAAGCAGAAAGTGGGGTTAGGGTGGGCATTTCAGGCAGGAAGAAGAGCATTTCATGGAGCTGGAAGCGTGAAAGACCTCGCCGTGTTTGGAGATACAGGAATACAGTGCTGGTGCTAGAGTACATGACGAGAACAGTGGGAGGGAGAAATCGCTGAAAAGCAGGCAGAAGCCAGAGGGTATCGGGGCTGAGGAGTTTGTTCTTTATCCTTTCAGGCAATGAACAGTCATTGAAGAGAGATTTTTAACGTACTCCCCCCGCCACCCCACCTCTGATTCTAAAAGCAATACGAGCTCATTATAAACTTTCTTTAAAATAGGAAAAACATCCAGAAACACACACATGATCACTGTTCACATTTTGGCATAGTACTTTTTAGTCTTCTTTCCACGCACTGTGTTTCGTGAGCACATCATTACTTGATGAGCCACTACGAATATGCAATTACACTTGATACAATGCTTCTTTTCAGGGAGAGTGCGACATGTTCCATTTCAGAGAGGTTAAAATGTGAAGAAAAAAATGAATCTATGCCTTCGAATCGATGAAAGAAGGCTATGTCTTTTTTTCAAACTTAAGTTCTCATTGTATTTCAAATTTTGTATCCTGCTTCTTTACTTAGAATTATACCACAAGAATTCTCCAGGTTATACAAGAATTTGTAAAGATGATTTTTAATAGCTGCATAATATTCCATTACGTGAATAGCTCACAATTCACACAATCATTTCCCTATCAGTCAGTATTATGTTGATTTCTCTTACTACCTCAGTGAAAAATTATGTGCATAAGTTTTTAACATTTTATTTTTTGTTTTTATTATTTTCCTCAGAAATAAATGTACAGCATGAGCTAAACACTGTAATGGTATAAAGTGTATCTTTGACAAACATGTTACAGTCTCTGTTTCTCCAAAGGATATAAATAGACTATTGGTGAACCTAGCTTGCAGCTTCATGTTCAATCCTGTAGCTTTTTTTTTAATTGTGGTAAAATGTACATAACATAAAACTTGCCATCTTAACCATTTTTAAGTGTACAGTTCAGAGATATTTGAACATTCACACGGTTGTGCTACCACCAGCACTGACCATCCACAGATGATCCTCTTGTAAAACTAAAACTCTGTCCCTATTAAACAATAACTACACATCCCCAGCCCCTGGCAACCACCATTCTACTTTCTGTCTATGAATTTGACTATTCTAGGTACCTCGCATAAAGGGAATCATGCAATATTTGTCATTTTGTGACAGACTTATTTCACCAGCATAATGTCCTCATGGTTCATCTATGTTGTAGCACTTGCCAGAATTTCCTTCCTTTTTTAAGGCTGAATAATATTTCATTGTATGAATGTGGACCACATGTTGTTTAGCCATTCATCCATTGGTGTGCATAAGCATTTATCTTAATTTTGGATTTTCTCTCTAGAATAGATTTCTAGTCATCATTCCAAAGATATGAAAAATTTAAACCCTTGATACATATGTGCTTTCCAAAAACTTAATACAAATTTACATTACCTCTATCAGTGTACATGCAAGTATGTCAGCATTGGATATTGTTATTTGTTTTTTTTTTATATATACTAGAAAAATGTCATTGTTTTAATATGCAGTTCTTGGAGCATTCCTAATGAAGATGAACTTTTCTTACATCTTCATTAGCCAGATGTGTTTCCTCTTCGTAAGTTATCTTTTTGTGTCCTCTGATGTAGTGTTTTACTTATCACTTTGTATGTGTTTGTTATAGATTAATGGTTCCTTTGAAATCACCAGTACTCTTGGAGAACCTCCTGTCTTGTGTCGGATACCATCTAGGCATTAGAGATACTGCTCTGAACCATCAAACAAAACCCCCTGCCCTTGTGGAGTTGACATCCTAGTGAAGGAATGAGACATTAAACAAGATAATAAACCAACGATGTAATATGTCAGATGATGTAAGTGCTAAGGAATAAAGATGAATTGGGGAAGAGAGGTAAAGTGTTGGGCTGGGTGTCAGGGCAGCCTCACCGAGGAGTCTGAGGCCAGACCTGGGGGAGGGCAGGGAAGGCGCCCATGGTCATCAGGCAAAGGGTTCAGTTCACACAAGGGCCCTGAGGTAGGAACAGGGGTGGTAGGACTGGCACAGACTGAGGAAGGGGAGCGGAGTGAGAAATCAGGTCTGAGTGTGGCCAGAGCAGCAGATCATGCCAACCCTGAGAGCTGCTTGCTTTTTTCTCTTAATGAATAGAAGGCCAATAGGACATAGATTCTGAGCAGAGGGGTGACAGGTTATGACCCACACTTTAAAGGAAGCTCTATTTCCATGTTGAAAATAGACTGAAGGGAGGAAAAGAGGGAAACCAAAAGAACTATTAGGAAGTTCTTACATTAATCCAGATGAAAGATGATGGGGGTTAGACCAGAGCAGAAGTGTGAGAAATTACCAGAATCTGTCTATATTTTAAGGTAGAGGCAGTGGGGTGTGCTAATGAATTGGATGTGGCATGTAAGTAAGACTTCAAGGGTTGGGCCTGAGCACCTGGACATCAGGAGCTGAGAAAGGAGAGACAGCAGGAGTGGATCTAGAGGGGCAATCGGGAGCTCAGTGTTTGACAAGTCACATTGAAATGTCTATTAAACCTTCAAAGCAATGTCGAGTAGGCAGCTGGATATATGAGTCTGGAGTTCAGGGAAGAGGTCCTGGGTGGAGATGATATAAATCTGGGAGTTGTCAGTGTATGGATGGTATTTAAAGCCCTGGTACTGTGCGAGGTCACCAAGGAGTGGGAGATGGATGGAAGAGAGAAGCTCAATGACGGTGCCTGCTGGCTCCAAAGTCAGGAGAGACGTGCGCCTTTCCGCATGGTTTCGGCACCTTGAGGGTTACGAGGCTGGGAGTGGGCAGCCTCATATCTGTTGTCTCATATCTGTGTTTCAGATCAGTGGGCTCTGTAGAGTCACCTGCGATTTATCCCATCTCTCCTGAGCATGGAGAGAAAGAGAGCTTCCCATCAGAGGTTCCCAGCAGGCAATGGTTAAAATCTCAGATTTCCATGGTTACTTTTGACCAAAGATCAGCTAACTCTTTCATCTCAAGAGCCATCATCAACAGGGCAAATCACATGGACAGCCCTTTGATACTGACACAGGAAAATGTAGGAGGAAAAAGAGAAAGGTGGAAAAAGAAAGGAAGGTCAAGGGGCCCAAAGGGAGGCTGGGGGATGGAATGGCAGCAATGTCGCTATCCACCTGCTCCTTTCTTAAGCACTGATCCTTAAGGGCCTGGGGAAGGGAAGAGCGCCAAGACACCTGGGGAGTTTTATCAATCTACTTTTCCTTGGCCCCCAAGCCCCTGACCCCAGGAGATTCTAGAACCCTCCCTCCCCATCCCCAATGGAGAACCCTCACTTTTTAAAATTATTTTTAGAGAGAAGGGGAGGGAGGGAGAAAGAGAGGGAGAGAAACATTTAATGTGAGAGAAACATCAGTTTGTTGCCTCTTGTATGTCTCTCTACCGGGGACCAAACCCACAACCCAAGCATGGGCCCTGACTAGGAATTGAACTGGCGACCTTTCACTTGGCAAACAATGCCCAATCAATTGAACCACACAGGTCAGGGCAAGAGAACCCTCATTTTAAGTGGTGGATATACTCTCCAATTGAAACTGGGATGGAAAAGCAGTGCTTAGCCAAAAGGACACCTTGCAGATACATGATTCCTTCCCTGTGTGGCTCAGGGACATATCAATATTAAGAGTGACCACATAATTTGTTACCCAAACCAGGTCACTTTTGACATGGGAGAAAGGGGGACCTACTAATAATTACCCGGAATAACAAGCATAAACTTGGATTGTCCTGAGTAAACTCTGGAATTAAGAGCACCAGTGTAGCTTCAAATGTGGTTGAGAAATCCCAGTATTAGCATCACCTAAGGGAGATTATTTTAATAATAAATCTCTGAGCCCATCTCCATATGTACTGGCTCAAAATCTTTGAGGATGGGACCCACACTTGGTGGAGGAAATCTCTCTTCATCCCTTCATCTCTCTTCTCTTCTCCAGAGGTGATTTATGGTCCTTTTGGATGAGGCTGTGGCAGGAAGGAAGAAATGTTGGTTGAGGAGGGGTTCCTTTTTCCTGCAATGGGGTGGCTATTCTATTTCTAACTCACCCTGAATTGGGTCAGCATCACCTTCCTGGGAAATTCAACCCTCTCCATGTGTCAGTCCCTTCTCTCTTTCTCTTAGACTCTGGGCTACTGCGTTTTCCCTGGGCTGTGGTCATAAAACAAAGAATTGGCCCTCTGACTATGGACACCCAAGACTTGTAAAGAAACAGCAGGATTAACTCCTTAGATATCAATCCCCTGGCACGTGTCCCACCCACAAGAGCCAGCCTCACTCTGCTTTCATGATCCATTCTGGCTGACATCCGTGAATTTAAAATCTCTTTGAGCTTCATTTATAATTTAAGACTGTTTTCTCTTCTTTGGATTACAAATGCCATAAATTTCCTACCTGTTGACTAGTGCTTCCCTTATTTGTCATAAATGCCAGTTCTTTCTCCTTGCCCAGACTTAGACTTCTGGAAGCTAGAAAACAATGACTCTGTCTGGGAAGCCATACATACTCTTTCCTTATATGGCCCTTCTGTTTTAACCATCATAGGGCTGGAAGGGTCCTTGAACAAAGTCAAGTTTGAACTAACTTTTCCAATTCCAACCTCCACATCTCCCCTTTCCTTGAAGCCACCAAGTCTGCTTGAATACGCTCAGTGATGGAACACTTACTTCCTCCAGAAGCAACCAGCTCCAACTTTGCAGAATGGTTTTTTTTTAATGTAGGCTTTTCCCCAGCTTTACTGAGTTACAATGGGCATATAGCATTGTGTAATTTTAAGGTATACAATATAATGACTTGACATATGTGTATATTGTGAAATGATTACCACAATAACATTAGTTAGCATTTCCATCACCTTACAGAATGGTTTTTGTTCTTGTTGCTCAACAGTCAGCCCCCTCTAGGATAGACAGATTCATGGGGTATTGGATCTGAGTTGAAGACGTCAGTGTGAACTCATGTTTAGCTTGATGTAGACACAGATCATTGCCTATAGAAATATTTATAGGCAGGTATATGTACATGAGTTGGAGTACTTGCCTGTTCTGACATCTGAAAGCGCCTAGAAGCAGTGGATACCCTAATAGCAACAAGCAGACCTCGCCCCCAGATCTTGGCTTATAAAATTATTCTCCAGTAAAGGGACTCAGGGCTGCCAGGAGAAATGGCTGATTCTAGGACGAGGGCAGGAAACACACACAATGAATCCAGATCATCTGGTAGTGGTAGAATGTAAGGAAGTGGTTAAAAAGCCCCCAATAATAGATATGTCAAAAAGGTCAGGAACCAAGTGGAAGAACTTCCAGTGGCCAAAATTGGAGCAATTTGAGCAACAACATAAAATAGCACTGGGTTGTAACCCAAAGTATAAGGTAAATCCCAATGACTCTGTATGGTAGAAATAAATGATTGAGCAAAAGCATAAATGAGGGAGAGTAGACAAATCTCCCATGTAGAAGAATTATATGTTATAGATTCTTCATCCTCGAGTAGGTGAAGCATAACTCCATACTCCTTAAGTGGGGCCACTGCATAGTGACCTCCTTTGAAGGGTGCAGTATGGGAAGGGAGGGAGGAAAGTTGACAGACACTGCCTCAGCCAGGTTACCAAGGCCAACATCAACAGGGACAAGTCATGTTGAGAATATGTACCCTTGATGGGCTGGGATGAAAATGGCTCTTTATCTCTGTGCTCTTCCTTCCAAACACCAATAACCCCAGGCTAACTACAAGAAAAACACCAGGAAAATCCCAATTGAGGGACATTCAACAAAATACCTGACCAGTGGCCCTCAAAACTGTCCAGGTCATCAAAACCAAGGAAAGTGAAAAACTGTCACAGCAAAGAGGAACCTCGTGTCTCTGTAGAACCATGAAAACTAAATCTAATGTGTATCCTGAATTGGATCTGAAATAAAAGAGGGATCTTAAGTGAAAAGTAAGGAAATCTGAATAAAGTATGGACTTTGGTTGAAAATGCATTGATTCTGGTTCATTACTTACGATAAATGTAGCAAACTAATATAGGATGTTAACATAGAGGAAACCGGGTGTAGAATATATGGAAACTCTGTACTAACTTTGTAATTTCTCTGTCCATCTAAAACTATCCCAAATTAAAATGTTTACTTAAAAGAGAAAACGAGCCTTTCCTGCCCACCTACTCACCTTGGCACTGTTCTTGGCCTGAATCTATTCTCTAGCATAGCCTCATGCCCTGTCTGTCTTCTCATTTCCAAGTCAGATATCTCTTCATCTCCTTCATCAGATCCTCTGAGTCCTGGTTTCAGTTTCTCTCACTGACCAGATCACACTTCTCCAAAAATCTCAGTTAGACAATTGCCTCCCAAGTTCATTGACTTGCCCAGAACTGAACATAGCATTCTGAGTGTGAACTTGCCCAGGAAAGAGCTGGGCTCTGTCACCTCCTTCAGTTCATACACGATACCTCTATTAGTACAGCCCAGAGTGACTTCAATGACTTGTACTTTTAGGGGTAGGCTACTCACATGAATATCTCCATCTCAACTACTCTTTTTTAAAATACACTTCACTACAGTCAACAGAAGCATCAACTTTCTGCAAAGTCGAAGCATACCAAAAAAAGAGGGGTAGAGGTGTTGCCTCTGGAGATGGTAGCGAATGCTCCATTGATGGCATATTCAAGTACACTTGGCAGTTACAAAGAAAGGGGAGATTTGGTGGGTGGAACTGAAGGAGGAAGTTCAATTTAATCATGTTTACAGTGCTCCCTCTGCTCTCTTCCTTGTGAGGATACCACAGAAAGATGGCCATCTGTAAAGCAGGAAAAGGGTTCTCATCAGACACCAGATCTGCTGGCACCTTGATCTGGGAATCGCAGCTTCCAGAACTGCATGCAGCGTTGTCAGGGATTATTCTCTAAGGTTTACTGTGATGGAGAATGTCTGTGTGAATAAATACAAGAAAAACGTATAATACATAGATATATTGGGAAAAGGGATGTCACCCGAGTATCTTGAGGACAGGACCAAAACTCAGAGCCTGGGAAGCACCCACGGACCATTCTCCTCAAACCCTTAGGCCCTGTTGCTGAGTCTGGTTTTACTGACAAGACTCCTTCTTTCTTTTAGGTGAATTATGTCTCAGGGGCTCTGGTATCTGTCCTGCAATCTACCCTGCTATCCATGAGACTCTCCCATGTATGGTTAAGCCTAAGTATGGGAAAGGCTCCACCTTCAGGAGGCTGCTGAGCAGAGGAAAGGGTTCCTTAGGATTTCCCGACTTACAATGCATCATGACACATTTGATCCAATCTTATTCCAACCCTGTCAAGATCCCAATGCATCTTTAATCAACAAAATAAATAAAAATGAAAATAAACAATCCTTACCACAACAAAAAAACATAATAACATATACAGACCTCTAGTCAAGTTACTTAGCTGCTCTTGCCTCAGTTTTCTAATCCTAAAAATAAGGATAACCACAGAACCTACTCCACAGGGTATTGCTAACTAAATGAATTAGTACGTATAAAGGCACATAGAACTATGTCTGGCACACAGTGCTAAGTGTTTGCAGTTGTTTTCAGTTACTATTTCATATTTGTTTTGAGGGTGGAGACAGTCCAAACGTAAGACCTGCTATCAGCCCCTGTAAATGACTCCTGACTCACAGATCCTTTTTGGATCCTGGCTTCCTCCCCAGCTTCTGTCACCTGCCCGTTTGATCAGCAGGCCCACAAGTGTCCCCTTCCAATCCATCTGTGTGCACGTTGAATAGAAGGAGATGGAGGGAAGATCCCCACGGTGAGTGTGATGGGGTGATAAGGCTGGATCTCCTACCAGCCAGCAGAATGAAACACCCTCCATCTCTGGCTGCCAGATTGGTCTTACCACAAATCATGACAGGCACCTGAAACACATGCTAATGACCAACTTCCTCGGGTTTTAAAGACCAATCATTTCAGGAACATCAGGATAAATGATGGGCTCAGTAGCTATCGAGAAAGAAGTTAGAGGTGCTGGCATCTGAACTTAATTAGACTCCTGTGCTGTTTATAAGGCCTAATAAGGTCAGGCAAATTCATTCGGCATTAATAACATAATCGGCACCACATGGTCGGCAAGCATTGCCAAAGTCAATACGTCAAGTTTTTGTGGCTCAAAACATGTGTCTTCTGTTCATACCCAGGCTTGTTTCTTATATGCCAGCAGCCGGTGCCACATCTGGTAAGACTGTCTCTGCTGTGACTTC
Source organism: Furipterus horrens (assembly GCF_987537825.1). NCBI lineage: Eukaryota > Metazoa > Chordata > Mammalia > Chiroptera > Furipteridae > Furipterus > Furipterus horrens. Next base: position 134,989,700 of record NW_028327175.1, read on the forward strand.
TTTTCTCCTATGAGTGTTTTATGGGACACCCTATCTCACCTCTATCCTTTTCATAGAAAAGTGCTTATGCATTCATTCTCTGATGGTCTGTCAAGCGGCAGCCCTGTGCATTTGCTGTGGGGACAAGTGTAGACAAGATGAGCTCACACCCCAGGGCAATGAGGCTCAAACATTACTGTGCAGAATAACCATGGGGTGTGAGGCGCTTAGGAAAGAGGTATTTCCAAACTCTCCTCCAAACCCATGGTGTTAGAAGTGGGGGGGTTGTATAACCTAGGGCTCTGCATTTCTAGCATGCCTCCAGGTTATTCTGATGCAAGTGGTCTGAGGCCCATACTTCAGGAAATACTCATTGTAGGCCATCCACCATAATGCACTGGGTCATTAGTATAATTAGCAAGTAGTTCAGTCTATCTTAAAAGAGGATCAGGTGAGACTTCACAGACATTTATAGCACAAGCCAAAGCCTGAGAAAGGTGGGAAGAATCTAGAATGGTCAATGATGTCTGATTTTGAAAGGAAATGCATTTAAAGCATGAGCCTTGGAAACTAACAAACGTCCATTGAACTCTAGCTCATCACCTGTACCTGTAGGTCCTTAGGTAAAGTTACATAACCTCTCTGATGGTGCCTCATCTGTAAAGGGCACCTACCCACCTCTGTCAGGGTTGACAGGTTAAAAAAGAAAGAAACAAAATAAGTAGCATAATATAGGGTACTTACCAAATTGTGAGTACATTGCTCCACAAATAGCTACTAAGAAATAGTACTAACAAGACATAATCAGATAAATATTATTCTATTCTGAGGAGTTTCTAGGTTACTTTGTATAGGCCATGAGTAGCCATCAAAGTTTTGAAAGCAGAGGTCGTACTTCATTTAGTTAGTCAATAAATATTTATTGCGCATCTACTATGTGTTGTAGGTGCTGGGCTCCCAAGCGGATTAGGTCTGTGTTTTAGAAGGCAGCTCTGGTGGCAGGGTGGGCAATGGACTGGAGGCAGGAGACTATTACAGACTGTTGCAGTAGTCCAAGCCACAGGTTCTTAAACTTGAACGTGCATCAAAATCACCTGGAGGCCTTTTTAAAAACACAAATGGCTGGGCCTCATCCTCAGAGTTTTGATGTAAGAAGTCTGGGGTGGGGTCTGAGAAAATTGCGTTTTTAACCAGTCGCCAGCTAATGCTGATGCTGCTGGTCAGGGGACCGCAGTAGGAGAACCAGGAGTCCAGGCAAATAAGAGAATGTGAAAAATAAGGAAGGTGCAGGCACAAACTAGGATCAGTGGTGACTGGTTCTAGGCAAGGGTTAAGGGTGAAATGGACAGGAAATGGTGATGACAGGGCCCCAGGGATGGCAGGGCCGGGCCTCCTCTAAGTTTGGCCTCAGGATTTGCTTGTCCCTGGATTTTCTGCACACCTTTGGGGTCCTGCCTATCAACCCCGGCTTCAGGAGCGAGGAGGATCAGCTGCAGTGTGGGTCCAGCTGTTCCTTTGGAACCTCAGGCCTGTCACCCAAATGGGGGTTCCCACTCTGGTCTCTCTTTACCTCTGTGAATGTTCAGAGAAAAGCTTTTTATTTTTTTCTATTCTATTCCTCCTGGGATGTTGATGTCTCCAAGATGCACGGGAACCGTTCCACAAGAGTGCCCGAGGTGTGTATTGAATTTCGGTCCCAGATCATTTAATGTGAGGTGGCAGAGGGAGTGGATGTTGTTCGGATCCGTGTGGAACTGTCCGCCTTTTCTATTTTCTATAGAAAGCTCAGCTGCCGGCCTCTGGGTTCCTGCTTATAAGAACCTGGGGACACCAGGCGCCCCGGTCCCCGCGGCATTACCAAAGCTCCTTGTGAAACCCAGTGGAAAATTGGAATGCTTGTGCAGGCCTCCAGAGCCTCCGTTCCAGTTAAAGCTCTCTACACCCTGAGCTGTTACTGAATTAAACATTGAAACAAACAGCAATCAATGGCCTAACGTTATGTTCTGAAATGTGTTTTGTAATAATGACTGTGAAGCTCTTTGAGGTGGAATGAGTCTGCATGCGCACTGAACGGTGATCGGCTTTCATTCCTTTACAGCGGCTAATTTTGAAAAATGGTTCTGAGTGTTTCTTACTGATACAGAGTGTCCTGTTTCTGTAGATCAGAGACTTCCCCTGGGTGGCTGGCTGTGACCCACTAATCCTGGCCTTGTTCAGGAAAGCTGCTTCTGATCTCCTCAGTCTCTCACCCTTGTCTGGGTGTTGACTAGGATATTGGACAGAGAGCCTCAGCCCTTGTGACCTGAGGCCCAACTACAGACAGGCCTGGATGAAGGAGAGCAGCAGGCATGGAGCCTGCATGGCCAGGATAGGGATGCTTAGCTCCTGAGCACAGGGATGTCCCAGGGCTTTCTGAAGAAAGTTAAAGACATGGACACTGTCTGCTGGGATCTTGTGTGCTCAGAAGAAGACCACCCACAAGGGTAGACACAAAAAAGACAGAGCACTAAGAACATATGGAAATCAACCAGTTACTGTTAAAATTAGATGCAAGCCTGGGGCTGGTGCTTATTGGAGGGGCAGGGTGGGCTCAATACATGTGAGCATTGGGGTGTTTATGCTTAAATTGAGTCAGAATTGTATTCTTCGGCTCCTCACTACCTGAGGGGAGGGAGAACTAGGAAAGAGTATATTTTGGCTTTTGGGTTTGAATTGTAATGCCCTGAATATATGCTTAGCTCCTCTCCTCCTTTCCCTCTGGCCCACGATCCATACTGATAACTTATGTTCTCTAATATTGTTGAAATCATTTTCATTGGCTTTTGAAAAAAGTTATATTGAAGAATCTTAAACACATACAAAAGTAGGCAGAACAGTACAATGACTCCCCTGTAATTTTGATGGCTATTGATGACTGTTTTTCCTAAACACTGATGTCTTAGAGTACAGTGTTACACTGTTGTTATATTTCTTCTTTGAAGAAACAAAGGATGAGAAAAAGAATGGGTTGTTGAAAGTGGGGGGTAAAATATAATGTTGAGGTGTTAGAAAGAAGGTAGAACTTAGAACTTCTATTGACTTCCATCTTCTTCACAAGGGGCCTTCAGACTTGAACAGGAAGAACCAATAATCTACTAAGGGAACTGCAGCCTCAGGCAGGTGAGGTGCACATCTGGTCTGTCATCTGACATTAAACCACAAGACAAGCTGCATTCCAGGGTCTGGGAAACTCACAGTGAAAGAAGGGAACAGGCAAATTGTTTCAAACAGGGAGAATTTAAAAAGAGTGTATCTGTCCATTAAAGAACATTAAGTTCAAGCAAATGGCTTATAAATTTTTAGGACTCAGTGTGTGATCACCAGGAGGTAGGGCTGGCTGCATACACAACTAACCTTGTCTCTTTGCAAGGAGGCATTTGCCTGGTGGACCAGCAGAAGGCTGTAGACATAGTTTATTTTTATTTTAATGAAACAGTTAAGGACTTCCTCACATATTATTGTAGCTACCAGGTTGACCTATGAGCCAGATGATTATTCTCTTAACAGGGTCACTTCCTAAAGGTTGACTCAAGAGTTTTAAGTAAAGGGGGGCTTTAAGTAAAAGTGCCTGGGGTTCTGTCCAGGGTCCTGACTTGATTAACCTGTGTTTTTACCGACAATTCAGTGGAAGATACAAAAAGCATGCTAATGAGAATTTTAAATAGCAAACTAAGACCAGAGATGAAAGAATAATGATTCAACATTTGAAGAGAAAAAGGTTTATTTTCTAAGCAGTTACTTTGTCTTAGATACACACTTGCATATACAGATAACAATGTGCACGTGTTTTGGTTTGACTTGCAGGACACTAGTGTTGGTATGCTGCGCTCTCCTTCCTGTAGAAAAAGGTACAAAACTGTGATGCTGTTGGCAATGATAATTGCAATTTATTGAACAACTACCGTGTGTCAAACAATGAAGCAGGCTGTGCAGAGAAGAGTTAACAGATCAGACCCAAGACTGTTACCCTTAGCAAACCTTACTTGCAAGGTTGGTCTTTGGCTGGCATATGGGACTTGGATTTGGAGAGAGTTCGCGCTATCCCCAGGACTGATAAGAGTAGCTCACTGTGCCTAAACTACCTATACTAGCTGTGGTTTATGCTGAATACTTGCTTTCCTTCTGGGAGTCTGGAATATTGGTATGTGCTAGGCAGAGGGTGCCTACGTGACCAGCCTCCAGTAAAAATCCTGGACACTGAGTCGCTAATGAGCTTCCCTAGCAGACAGCATTTTACACATGTTGTCACAGCCTGTTGCTGGGGGAATTAAGCACATTCTGCGTGACTCTACTAGGAGGGGACTCCCGGAAGCTATTTCCTCCAGACTTGGCCCTGTGCACCTTTTCCCTTTGCTTATTCCCCTTTGTAACTCTTCACTGTCATAAATCTTAGCCAGGACTAAATATTTGCTGAGTTCTGAGACTCCTCCTAGAGAACCATTGAACTGGGAGTGGTCTTTGGGACCCCTGATCCACACACTTGATACTTTTTACATCGTATAGTTCTCATAGCAATCCTACACTTGTTGGTAACTTGGAGATCCAGGGCTTGAACCCAGCAGACCCCCAGGCTTACTTGATCTATAGAATCACAGAGTAACTGGATGCTCTTTTATACTTGCTGCTAATGCAGGCCCTGAGATTTGAATGGAGAGTCCTGCTGCTCCTGGATTTCCAGCCTTCCAGTCTCATCTCAGTATCCTCTGGGGTGAGAATAAACCACTGAACAGCCTACCATGGAACAGCAGGGGCAGGGAACGGTCCCTATTTTTTCAGGCCATGGAACTGATTCTTGCTAGTTTCATCCCCGTGGATTCTCTCTGCCTCTCTTCCTTGATATCTGGTCCCTAGGAGACCAGTTGATTGTATTTTCTGGCAAAGAAGGTGCAAGTGTGGGCACCAACCAGGGGTAAGGGGCTAATGTTGGCCTTGCTAGGTGGCCACGAGCCAGTCATTTTTCCTTTTCTTATCAGATAAAAAAGAGACATACGCCAAACCCATAGACTGTGCCACCTGGAGTGAACCCTGATGTAAACCGTGACTCCGGGTGATAATGATGTACCAGTGTAAATGAGTTCACCGACTGTAACACATGCACCGCTGTGGTGCCGGATGTCGATAGTGGGGGAGGTTGTTGGTGTGTGGGGACAGGGGGTCTATGGGAACTCTATATTTTCTGCTCAGTTTTGCTGTGAATCTGAAACTGCTCTAAAAAAATAAAGGTTATTAAATTAAAAAAAAAAAAAAAAGACATGCTCTAGCTCTCAAAGTGTGGTTTAGGGTGTAGATCAGGACAGCAAGAGATCACTGCTTTCTTAAAAGGTGACTAATTTCTAGCATCCCCCACTGCTAGCTCCAATAAAGGCACTGAAATGTCTTTGAAAGAGAAGAAATTGTTTCCTTTCTTTTGCCAACTGGCATGTGCTGTGCCCATCCTCTCCTCTAGCCTGAGAAGGTACAGGATGCCTAGTTCTCTGTCTTTAAAACACATCCTTCACCTTAGGTGCCCTGGGCTGAGGGAGCCAGAGGTTTATCATGGAATTACCACTTTTATTAGTATCCTGTTTCCAGAAGCCCCACTTCTCTGCTAGAGCTGCCCCAGGGCCCTTGCAGGGGTTTGATGAGGCAAAGAAGAAAGAGGCTCCCCCATGCTGCCTTGGAGATGATACAGGGACTGGAGGGAAGAGAGCCTCAAAAGGCCTGCCCCAGTCCCCCCCAAATTCAAATCCACTTCTGATTGACACAGGAAGTGGTGAGAGGTTATGATGCATGTTAATGTCATTGCCACTTCCTGTTTCTAAGCTCCTCCCCCACCCCCTACTCAGTGCGTCTTCTCACACATTTTAAACACAACTTCCTGTGTGTGGAGAGTCCGTCACACTCTAATACAACAGATACAGTCAATGCAGGGAGACAGGCACCCTGCATCAAAAATGTACCACCTTCAGAAGGGACCAGCCAGGTGAAAGCCAAGAAGAAAGCTTTGTGAGAACGTGAGCTCTGGAATCTCATAGGCCTGGCTCACTGAATGGGCTTCTGCTGCTTTCCAGCTGTGCAACCTCAGGCAAGTTGCCTAGCCTTGTTGAGCCTTAGTTTTCTCATCAGTAAAATGGGGCTAATAATAGTTCCTACCTTACAGAGTTGCTGTGAAGGTTAAGTGAGATCATTAATGTGCACATCGCTCATCAATAAGTATTCAGTGAATATCAGCTGCTGCTTCCACTGTTGACAGATATCGCTGATACTGTAAGAGCCAGCCCACCTTCCCAGAGCCACAGTGAGAACATACTCCTTCTATTATCACTCAGTCCATTTCTCTCCACCCCCTTCCACGCCACAATTCTGTTACCTCCCTCTCCTCCTTCTAAGATGCCTACCATTGCCCCTGCAGCGGGCCCACTGAAGCAGACACACACTTGTCCCAATGTCTTTTGGAAACATTTCCTTCTCCTCCTCAGAGTGGCGCCCTGCTTCTCAGAATGCCTGTTCCAGGAAGTTGCCCAGCCCCTGACACCTTCACCTGAGAGCATATCTGTCACCCTGGCACACCTATGAGCCTTGAGAGAAATGGGTTAGGTCTTCGCTAGCGTTTGTTCCTCTTGAGAGCCTATAGTGGTAGATTTCTGTGGCTTAGAGGAGAATCTGGCCCCAAGAAAATTCTGTTAGTTTGAGCTTTGTTGACAGTGGTGGTGTTTTCTTGTTTGTTTTGTTTTGCTTAATTACCACTGTTACCGAATAGACCATTCATTTTTAATGACTGGGATGAGATCCTGTCCAACATGAAGATGTACAAAAGCAGGCAGTGGCAGGCTGTGTGGATTCTTTCTGTCCTGGCCCTGGAGTGGGGCCCTGGCTGGATGGAGAGCACAGCCTCCAGACTCGTGCAGACCCCAGTCTGCACCGTGCACCGCGGCTTCGTGACTACGTGACCTTCCCGGAGTCCCTTGACCTCCTGCGCCTCATCTGTAAAAAGAGGAACATGAGAACATGCAGGTAAATTCCTTAGCCCAGTGCCTGGCAGGTGGTAAGCAGTCAATAAATGCTAAGCTCTCATTATGACACATTCCAAAATTCAATCAGAACCTGTGCTTAAAGCAGCTGCTTGGGAATACGTTGAAGAGATTGGTGTCCGTCAGCCTGCATCCTCGAACTAACATGTTTCATTCATCTGCAAGCCCTCCACAGGGGCAGAAAAGCGTCCCCTTGCCACTTACACAGCGCCTCACAGTGCGTTGTGCTTGGCTACCGCGGCAGCAGTTGCCTGCTGCAAGGTCATCTAGAACCCCGCAGATGTCAGTAAATAAACCTTTGCAATAATGTAAGGTGTCAAGAAACTCCCATGCCTCCCTCCAGGGCCCAGCCTTTTTAGGTTTCATCATCATAGCCTCTTTGGGGACTCCTGTCTCAGGCAATGGCTGCTCCTGAAATCCATCACCATGCATGAGACTCAGACCCTTTGGGCATAGTGTGGATGGCAGCGCTCTCTTACATGAACCAGGAAGAGTGACATTGCAAGTCACTTCCCTGGGCTGCTGCTACCCGCTCCTCTGAAGAAAGCTCTAGTGAGGGACAGACAGCTGGGCCCACCTATTCTGGATAAACATTTTCACTTTTAAGAGTACTTTCAAGGTTATAGGTGCATTACCCCATTCAGTTCTCACGACAGCCCTTTGAAGTAGATACTATTATCGTTTTCATCGCACAGGTGAGAAGCATGATGCTCAGAGAGGCTGGGTAACTTGCCAAAGGACAGGATGGAGAAGACATTTGAGCCCAAGGTGTCTGCCTCTGGAGTTGAGCTCCTGAACCCCGACCCCCACTGAAACAATTCAAGGCTGTGTGTGCAGAGCTGTGGTTTGCAAACTTTTTCTCAATGTTACCCTTTGAAAAAGAAAGGCAATCTTCTTCAACCTACCATCTAAAAAGATCAGAGTGGAGATGCTGTGGTTGAAGAAGGTTAGGGGCTCAGAGTCCTTCTTATCCTTTCCTCTTCCCCTAAGGGGTCCTTGAGGACCTTTGGGTTCCAAGGACATGAACCGAAAACCTCTGGTGAAATCTGAAGGATTATGAACTTCAGAGCTTCTGTCATTTCCTTGTGATGGGAAATACAAATACTGATTTTACTGAGTTATTGGGAAGATTAAATGAGCGTATGAAGCACCTAGCATACTCCTCAGGTGCCATTATTATGATCCTAACTGATAGGTCTATTGGGAAAACAAAAGTAATTCAGAGGGGCCTGTAGTGCGTTGAATGGTGCCCCCCCTCCCCTAGATACATCCATGCCCTAGTCCCTGGATCCTGTGAACATTGCCTTATATGACAAAAGATGTGATTAAGTCAAAGATCTTGAGAGAAAAAGAGCTTATCCTGGATTATCCAGGTAAGCCCTAAATGCAATCACATATTTCCTTAAAAGAGAGAGGCGGGGGTGGGGGGAGGCAGTTTGAGAGAGGAGGAAGCAAGGTGACCACAGAGGCAAAGGTTGGAGTGAGGCCACTACAGGCCAAGCAATGCCTGCAGCCACAGGAAGCTGGAGGAAACTCTGGCCTAGAACAACTGGAAGGGAATGCAGCCCTGCTCATACCTTAATTGAACTTCTGGCCTCCAGAACTGTGAGAAAATGAATTTATGTTTTAAGCCACCCAGGTCGTGGTAGTTTGCTATGGCGGGCCCAGCTTGGCCCCAGCATGTGTTCTGTACATGGGCATTATTTCATACAAAAATGGAGGAGCACGTGCTGGAAGCCTTGAAATAATAATACATCACAGGTGCACACCTCATTCCTGGACGCAGACTTGGTGAGAGGTCCTCGCAGCTCTTTCAAGACCCTTCCAGAGGCAGAATCTCCTGGTCACTGTGGATTTCTGCTCAGGTTTCCGCTTTGCTTCTGAACCTCAGCGCCAGCAATCACCACTTTGAGTCAGTTATTTGTAACACCCAGACTGTCATTTCTGACAACAGGTCTGCATTTATCTGTTGAGCCCAATGATTGTGCAGACAGGAGCCTTATTTGTGCTGTCACCGTGGAGCTTCATCACCATCCACATCCAGGCCTGGAGGGGTCTCTCAAGGGGAGCTGTAGTGCCTCCTGGATGCTGCTCTCACGGCACCTCCTCCTCCCTCATTTCACTTCCCTGTTAGCCTTGAACACGGTGAGTAGAGCTGAGCCAAGTTCGGGCTGAGCTGCCGTCTGGGGTCCAGCCTGGTCTTGCCGTATGCAATGACATTCCTCCCAGGGTGAGTCCACAGCAGCCAAGCTGTGGAGTCTTCTCCATGAGAGCCATCTGGCCTTGATTTTTCACCTACACCTCTGAGAATTTGCCAGAGCCACAAAGTAAAGAGGCAGTAACTCTTTTTTTGGCCACTACACCTGCTGAGGGGTTATCACATGCTAGTTCTGCACTGACTGGCATAATTTGGAGAGAACTTTGCCAAAAGGAGTTGCTGGTCTAGTTAAAATAATATGTTAGTTCATGACTAGAAGACAGGATATTATGGTTGGGTGAAAAGAAACTAGAATTTGGAGTCAGAAGAAGCAAATTCAAGACTCACCCCTGCCACTTCCCAGCTATGTGATAGACACATGACTAACCTCTGACTTTACACTAGAGGGGGAGGGGAGGTAAATAATGACTCCACTGGCTCGCTGAGAGGATTAAGTCATAGCGTTGGTAAATCAGAAAGCACTATGCAACTGCGTGTGCATGCTTATGAGACAACCGGGTTCTGTGTTTTGAGTCCCAAGATCTGGACCAGGTTAGCCCAATCTAGACACTGTTCCACTAAAGGACCAATGTAAGGACAAGCCTTTGTGCATTTAAGCTGAGTCAACAGAGACCTACAGCCAAGCCCCTTCACATGTTGCCCCATCTCCGGTTGTCATACACTGAATTTCCAAAGACGCTGGCTGTTTTTCTCTTATTGCTAAAAGAGAAGGCTATGGTTTGTGTATCTCTTTCTGAAGAAACCAAATGCAGCTATCAAAAGGAAAAAGAAGAAAGCTCATGCCATCCCCAAGGACCCAGTACTTGCAAATGCCCAGGCTTGATCTGACCCCTTCCTGACCTCTATGTTGGGAACCACTTGGGCAGAGCTGCAGAGGGGCCCTCCTGGCCTTGGGAAGGGGTGGTGGGCACAAAGAGGAGAGGGGAAGGTTCACAGGAAAAAGGTAATGAAATGCATCACTGGTTTCCTGATTGCTCTGAGCAGGAATCTCAAGTTGCTGAGCCATGGGCTGGGTTCTGCCCAGTAGCCCAGAAGAATGAGTGAGCCCTTACATGGAAGTCTGCTTGACTCCAGGAGAACTAGGGAGGATGAGGACAACATGTCTGTTTTTCTCCAGCCTCAGGAAGAGCATATATTCACAAGTGCAGAAGGGAGACTCAAAGGCATTGTGAATTAATCAATACTATAATCCTTCTCAGTGTTTATACCATAGCTTGTCCTCTGTGTGTTCAGCTGTTGTGATGTCGTTTTAAACCCCTAAATGGCAGAAATGACATCCATCCAAATCTTCCTGTACTGGACTCAGAACACCAAATGTCAACTGGTTTGCAATGGATTTCGATGAGATAGGAAGGACTAGGGATGGGTCTCACAGTTTGGTGAAAATAAAAACCACCTGGATGTTTGTCTGAAATGCTGATTCCAGGACTTTACGTCTGAACATTCTGATTCAGTAGGTCAGGGCGGGGCTGGGAATTTGCATTTTTAACAAGCTCTCCAGGTATTTCTAATGTAAATGGTCTACAGGCTACTCTTTGAGAAACGATGACCCAGGTCAACCTTTCTCTAACTTTATGTGCACATAGATCTCCTTGTCATTTTGTTAAAATGCAGATTCTGAATGAGAGATCTGGGGCCCCAGATCCTGCATCTTTAATAGCTCTCAAATGTTGCCAGTGCCGCTTGTCCCCACCTCCGCTTTGACTAGAAAGGATTTACCTGTTAGTCTTCTGCAATCAAGATATATCAGCTCTAGTAGAGGCTTTAGTCTAGATGGATGGTTCAAACATAAATTGTCTGTGTTACCTAATATCTTAGATTATAGTCATGTACCTCTCAGTTGTAATTAAAATAACTGTTTATTTTAACTGCCCGTCAGGTCATTTTTACATTACAAGTACTTTAAAGAATAAATAGGTGTATTTGGAACTTTCTCACTAATACTTTACACACATTTTCTGTCACTAAACTTGAACACACATTTGCTCGCACAGCCATATTCTGATTAGTGTTAATGCCTGGCTAAGGGAATTCAAGCCAGCTTGGCAACAAAGACCCTTTTGAATGAATGCCTTTCATAGTTGGCAGCTTAATATTTTTTTAAAGCAAGAGTGTCTTCTAGGAGTATTTCCTTCAAATTAAAATGAAGAGTTTAATTTATTGGTTAACACTTCATAGCAACTAGAAGGCTTTTGCTGTTTCCTGAAACCATTACTTCACAAGACACAGCCAGGCATGCCCCCATTAGCTGCCGCAGGAGGGAAAACCAGAGGAAGGAGATTTTCCCATTGGGATGGGCTAGCCAGGGTGAGCAGGGAGTGGAGGCCAGCAAGCAGAACAGCATATCCACCGGGTCTGGAGAGAATATGTGGAGATCCAGACAGGGTCCCAGACAGCCTGGTCCATGTATCCTGACAGGCACAAGGGACAGGGGCTCCAACAGTGAGTTATGTGAGAAATTCCAAGTAGATAATCATCACGGGGAAAGTTCATTGTCATGAAGAGGAGCCTGCCACCCAGCTATAGAGTGTGGGCTAAGCCTCCAGTTGAACACAGCCCTGGGCTAGAAGGATGGGCCTCTTCTAAGCTGAAGATAGTCATTTCTATTCCCCCATGAGCTGGGCCTTTGTCTAGTGACCTGTGTCTCCTTGCTTGTCCAACCCAGGCATCAGGCCAGGCTGGCTTAAAGCAGCCTCCTGCATACATCATGTCGAGTCCAGTTTCCAGCTCCAGACTTCCTCCCAGCTGGAGAAAACCACATCCGCCTTCTGACGAAGCCCTCAACAAATTCCTATCATATTCCTTTCAAAGGGCATTCCTGCAGCTACTGGGGCTATCATTCAGCTCCTGTCAAATAGGGTAGAAGAGCTTGGGCTCCCCGGGGGGCCCAGGCGATGCCTCTGCTGCAGACAACAGCCATATATTGTGTGGGCGCGCGCATGCGCATGTGTGTATGTATATGCATGCATGCAAAACCTACAGCTGTGTCATAATTTACATGCATTACCGCATTTGACCTTGAAGTAGAGCAAATATTATTAGCCCCACTTTATAGATGAAGAAACTGAATTTTAGTGAATATAAGCATATTCCTTTATTAAACATTGTGTTAGGAGCTAGAAGAATAAAATATAGTCCAGAACTCCATGGAGCTCACAGTCTCCTGTGCTCAAGGCTACACAGGTAATAATCATAATAACTCATTCTTTCAAAAATATTTATTGAGTTCCCATTGACTAAGTGTATTGGGAGAAGAAGACAAATATACTAACTAGTGTTTATCGAGTGTTCGCTCGTTGCCCAGCACTGTATTAACTGCTTTATAGGTATTATCTTAATTCTCAGCAAAACCCCATGGCAGGGGGGCTGATATCAGGAAACTGAGGCTTGGACTAGCTGGGTGACTTGTCCAAGGAAACCTACACAGCTAGAGAGTTGCAGAGTAGGGATCTGCCCTTGATTCCTGAGCCAAGTTCCTCACAATGGAGCTACACTGTCTCTCAGTCTTTCTATTCTAACTCCAAGTCCAGGGTACTTTCTGCTGCCCCGTGTTGTGCTGCACCCCCCAGAACCCACCATACTCCTGAGAGCAGATCCTTTCACTACCTTTACCCAGCCACTCTCCAGGGCCAAAGGCAGGCAGCTCCCATTCCAGATCTAAGATCCCGAATGCCTGCCCTCATCTGCTCCCACCCAGAGCTCAGCTCCCTGAGGCAGCCCTGCCTGTGCGCCACCTCTGCCTATGCCCTCCTGTCCAGGGCCCCTGGGCCCTGTTCCGGCCTCCCTGCTGTGACTGCTCCACTCCTGCTGTGGAGTGCATCTTCTCTGCACCCTCTAAGACTAATCCTGCCCCACCACCTGCCCTCTGCATCTCACTACCCCTCCAGCTGTTCCAACGTCACCCTCTGAAGGGACGTACCCTGCATGCCCCATTTACCATGGAAAGGGGCCATGTATTACCTCCTCAGTTGCTATTCCAACTTCCTCCTTCTTCAAGCTGTGACTTCCAAACATTCCTCTCAGCTAAGAGTCTCCCTTCTTGTTTATCTCGGAGCAGACCAAGTTCTCTGGACATCAACTTCCTATTCACCATCTTCCACCTCGCCCTGCCTTCTTACCCACCCTGGCTTCCTTTCCTCTCTCTTGACTCCAGGCCTACCCCATCTGCTGGTACTTTACACACTGTTTCCTGCCACCTTCTACACATCTTGCCTTGGTAGCCCCCAAATCCACCGTCCTCCTGGGTCTTTTCCTCTTGCCCGCAACCATGCACAGGCCCCAGAGCTTGGTGAAACCATCACTTAACTCCATGTCTCTGGCCAACATCCTAGGCCCTCCTGAGCTCTTCTGGTTCCCACTGAGTCATCTACACTGTAATCCATCCACTATCTTATGCTCTCAATCTAGCTTCTCTTTCCTCTGTAAGGAAACAGCTTCCTTGAAGGTCATCAGTGGCTTCGAAATTGCTAAGTCCATTGGCTTGTTCCACCTTTATGACCTCTTGAAAGCATTTATGACTGCTGGCCACACCTTTCTTTTTAACTCTCGCTTTTCTGATTTCTGTGCTTTCTTGACTCTGCCCTAAGAGTCATTGGCTTTCAAGAAACAAAAATCTGCTCAAGTTGGCTCAGAAGTTTTTGCAATAATTCAGGGGGATTTCCATTCCTTGGCACCATTGTTTCAGTTCTCTTGCCACACAGCCACTAGACAATGCTCCCCAAAGCACTACTTTAATACAATGGCGCACCCTGTTCAGAATCCTTCAGTAGCTCCCCATTTCCTACCAAGGAGAATCTAAAGCCCTGGTTTACATGCCACATCTTCCACAATCTTAGATGTCATGTACATTCCAGTTTGCCTTCCACTCATTTCCACTCATCTGTGTAATGTCCAGGTAGTCTACCCTCTACTCTCAAAGCATATTTTTTTGTTCTCTGATCTGCTTCATAGCTCATTCTATTTCTTTTGTAAATGCCAAAATCATATATCTTCTATCAAAATCCTAGGCATCCTTCAAGTTCTAGATCAAATGCACCTTCTTTATAAAGACTTTTTACCCCAGTAGAAGTGGTCACCTCTCCCTCCTCTGAAAGTCTAGGACTGGGGACAGTCCTTACTCGCCTATTAGGCTGGAGAGTCTATGTCAGCAGCCGTCTATCTCAAGAGACGATGGTGTAGCTTCTTAAGAGTCTATCTGCACCGCCAAGAATGGCTGTGCAGTCCGACTCGGGAGTGACACGGTATCTGTCTCCTCCCGTGTTGAATCGACATCTTGCGATGACGCTGGGGTGTCCTCTCCAGTGAAGCTGAAGCTACAGAGCCTGGGCAGGGTGATATGGAGGGTCTGCTGTTGCCCATGCAGCAGACCCCCCCTCTCTTCGCAGCTGAAGGGTCCAAGGGAAAGACGGAGTCAATACAGCTTGGCTTCAGGTGCGCTGCAGGAGTTGCCGGTGTTGACTACAACGTCAAACCGCCTTAGGGACTCCGGCTCCGGATTTTCTGTCGGGGTTTACTCCCTTAGCCTTTCCCCTGAAGAGGTATGCCGCAAGGCAGCGGAGGTTTTTTGGAGTCAGAGTTTTCCTTCTCTGAGAGTCTATGAGCAGAGAATTATATCCTGTGCCATGCGGAGTGCCCAGACTGCAGACAGGATCCCGGAGGGTGGAATGAACTCCTTGAAGAATGAAGGGTTTATCTTTCTTACTCTTAAAAATGGGTGAAGCATCCATTGGCTAATTGTCCCACTAATCTGCCCCTAAATTGGCCCACAACTTCAAATGAAAGAGAGACAAAGACAAGGACCAATGGCTTTTTAGCTAAAAGCTTCTAGATAATGATAGCACTAAAGAAGAACATTTGAATAGAGGTTTGAAGTATTTTGTGACGAAGCAGTTAAGCAGTTTGTCTGAACCCATGGAGAGCTGATCACAGAGCTGGACCAGAGCTCACCTGTGTCCCCTCATGCCCCGCCCTGGGCTTGTCACTGCCAGCTCTCAGCACCCTCCTGCCTCCCTGCCATTAGTAATGCTGCCTGGAACAGAGGCCTCAGGAGCAGGCGGGAGGCCAAGAACCAGACCCATTTCCAGAACATAATGACTCAGACAGTTGTTCCACTTTCTGTGTTTACCTCTTTCTGGGGCTTCTGGAGGGAAATGGGAGGACCTTGAGATGTATCTAAAGGACACAGGGACTTCATGCTGCCAGGCAATCACTGCCTTCCATCAGTAGGCCCTGGCAAGTTTGTCCCCAGAATGACCTAGATAAATGACTATCTGCCTAGAGACATATTCCTCATCCTTTCTGGTGATTCTTTTCCTGAAAGTATGTGGCTCCTGAGATGCTGTTCTCACTAGCTTTGGTACTAGTTTAAAGCTATCAATCATAGGCTCCCAGCTCCGGGAATGGACATGTGACCCAACCTCAGCCAATCATAACCCTTCCCTGGAGTCTTTCCCATTGGAACTAAGGAAAGAAAGCAACTCCACTCTGTTCTGAAGCTGAGGTGTGAGGCTGAGAGGGTTACCACACGTCAAGCTTTGTGAAAGGATGAGGCCAACAGACAGAGAAAAGAGGAAGAGGTAAAGAGAAATGAGGTCCTGCCAATGTTCTGGTCAGAACCCTGGTTCCAGTCATCATGAATCCTACCTGTACTCTTGGTGCTCTGGTCATATGAGCCAATAAATTCTTCAACTAGTGCAGGTGGAGTGTTTGCCACTTGCAACCAAAGAATCTTCTTTGACACAACCTCCATCTGTCATCTGAATTCCTCCTTTAATAGTTCATGGAATTCTTGCCTCCTTGTCTTCCTCTCTTCTTGAGGTAAACATGTATTGAGGAATGGAGTCATGGTCTTGATCATCATCAGCATCAACATCAACAAACCTGACTGAGCACCTGGCTTTCCTGGCATTGTCCTGGGTGTGGTGAGGGAGAGAGCTGCAAATGGTACTCTCTTCCTTCTGGGTGCTTCCATGCTCATCAAAATATAAGAAATCCCAAGGGCACAGAGCTCACACCGAGCACAAATCTTTTTTAGAACAAGGTATAAATCAATCGGTCTACATAGAGTTGTTACAGGATAGACACTCATCACTGCAGAGTATTCTGACCTTTTGGTGTCAAACATTCCTTTCTTGAAAAACCATCCAGCTCTTATAACAAAGGCTTTTATCCTTCATCTTAAAGTTACCTTCTTCTTTGCCCTCTATTTGTGGAATCTTCTCCACCCTGGTTAGCTCCTAAATCAGGATCAAATTTGTTTGTGTTCTGGGATGGATTCCATTTCCGGACTTATCCAATTTATTCCCCTTTAAAATTCCCAGCCCCAGAGCTTTCGCCACACCTAGAACCCTCCCATTACCAAAGTCTCCGCTCCTTTAAATTAAGCCCTGGCCTCTGGAAATACCCTATTCCAGGACACATCTGTGAATCCCCTGTTTAAATAAATGTGTTCTATTCTTATTTAACTTTGATGGATCACTAAATTAAATAAGTAAGTAAAGAAAAAAAGAGCATGACACACATCTCCAAAGAAATCATCTATATTATAGGTTGTACATTCAAAATGGGAAACGAATATGGGTAGAAAAGAAAGAAGAATGAGAATGAGGAGTAAGAAAACAGGTTTCTGGAATCCTTGCATTTCTTGTTACTTTTCTACTCTCAGGCTCTGCACAGACCTTCCCATATTCTGAGATTCAGGGATCAACTCAACAGGTCCAGGTGTCCCTTGGGGAGAGCTGCCTACTATAAGTTTAGATGGCTATCTTAGATAATTTCACTGATGTATGAACAGTACTTTTTCCTACTTTCCAGTAGGAAAATTCCTTTTCCTCTTAAGTCTGAAATCATAGCTCATCATTATATATTTTCTTTTCCAAAACTTCAGTGGCTTAAAAATAAATTATCAGCCCTGGCTGGTGTGGCTTAGTTGGTTGGAGCATTGTCCCATAACTGAAGGATTGCAGGTTTGATTCGGGTCAAGGCACACACTGGGGTTTCAGGCCAGATCCCCATTTGGGGTGCGTACAGGAGGCAACTGATCAATGTTTCCCTCTCACATTGATGTTCCTCTCTCTCTTTCTCTCTCTATAAGAAAAAAAGAAAAAGTGATGAAAAAAATCCTTGCATGAGGATGAAATAATAATAATAATAAATCATTTATCACAATTCTGTGGGTCAGAAATTTGAACACATTCAACTGGGTGGTTCTTCTGCTGCACATGACCTTAGCTGGTGTCACTCACTCAGTAGCCTTCAACAGTTGGCTGGGCTATGGTAGAAGCCCATGAAGTCTTCCCTCACATACCTGGTGCCTCAGTGCCCTTCCACGTGGCCTCTCCATGGGGCTACACCGGGCTTCCTCAGAGCATGGTGGTCTCATGGTAGTGAAATTTCTATCATGGTGACTGGCTTTTACCAGAGACAAAGCAGGCCTCTTAAAGGCTAGGCCCAGAACTGGCCCAACATCACTTCCACCATATGCTGAAAATTGAGGCATGCCCAGATTCAAGGGGAGGCAAGATCAATTCCATATCTTTCTGGGAGGAGTGAC
Organism: Furipterus horrens; assembly: GCF_987537825.1. NCBI lineage: Eukaryota > Metazoa > Chordata > Mammalia > Chiroptera > Furipteridae > Furipterus > Furipterus horrens. The sequence continues at coordinate 135,007,497 of NW_028327175.1, forward strand.
ATGTGCACACAGAGAAGAAAGAAGATGGCAGTCATCTTTGACCCCTTCACTCATGGAGGGGAAGGGAGTGTGTTTCTGCTCACTTCTAAGCCTTAGTAAACCCCCCTGTAGAGAACACTGTTCTCATCTTAGGCAACTCTTCTGTCTCTTTCTCTCTCTGCAAATAATTTTGCCTCACAATCTCTATTCTAAAACTTAATATCTTCCTTGCATTCAGCCTATACTCCCTGAGATACTTGTTTCAGAAAACCATGTATTCCCAAGTATCGACTCCAAAGTAACTTTTACTAAAGCTCATTTTAATTTTGTGTTCTGTTCTGATAATGTTCACTTAGAACTTTTAATGTGCCCATATTATAAGGTTGACAACCCTTTAAGTCTAGGATAGGAAATCTTTTTCTGCAAAGAGCCAAATGGTAAATATTTTCAACTCTTGGGCTATACAGTCTATCACCATTACTCAACTCTGTTGTATAGCAAAAGCAGCCATACTTAATTTGTAAATGAAGGAGCATGTCTGTGTTCCAATAAAATTTTATTTACAAAACTAGGCACCAGGCCAGATTTGGTCCAAAGGCCATACTTTTGCTGATCCCTACTCTAAAGGATAAGTTTGTCTTTGAGTTTATTATGTCTAATGATTAGTTGTTTGACCTTCAGAAAGTCACTTTTTCTAAAACTCACTTCCTTCATCTACAAAATAAGGGTATTAAAGCAACCAAGAATAAAATACCCCCTTATGCCTTTAGAGGAATTGCTGAAAATGACCACAAGATAGGTATTTTTTCTCTATGACAATATCTCATGGTCCTGTTCATATTTCCATGACTTTGCATGTTCCCAGGGGTCTCTCTGTTTGTCTCCCTAGGTCTGCACATCCCCTTTTCCATGTCTCTGTTTCTGTATGAGCTGGTCTATCTATGTTTATGCATGTGCTTTCCTCTCTGCTCAGGGTTTCGCTGTCCCTCAGTTTCTGTTTTGATTTATTCTTGTGTGTCTCTACTTTGCATTCTTTGTGTATACATACATCTGTCTCCTCTTTCTGCCCTGCCTCTCTCCCCTGACTATAATGTTGAATAGCTATATGTTTTTTCATTATTTTCTTTTTTAATAAAAAGTTTCTCATTCTTAATTTTCAAATAGCATATTTTATATTTTTTCAAATTAAAACATTTATTTATGTACAATGAGATATCATCTGTAAACTACTTATCACAGTATCTAGCATATAGTAGGTACCTATTAATTATTACATCCTATTATCTGGCTTCTCTATGTAACTGCCTAATAGGTTATTTTTTTTCACATGGGTCAATGATTCTGCAGAAAAAACTGTTGATTCTCTGTATCTATAACACTCGGTATTCTCTCTCACTCTTAGAGAGACAGACGCTCTTGGCCTCCTCTCTGTCTTCACTGTTTTTATATATATCTTTTGGGAACTAATGAAAATGGAGGGCCAAAGACCAATCAAGAGACTGGTGTTTCAGTCAACCTTTTTCTTGGCCTCCCAGTGAGAAGTGGTACCTTCCACAGGCTGCTTCTCTTTCGATCACCCTACAAGTCACTGAGCACTCGTTCTGCACTAGGTGATGAGGAGATTGGAGTGAACAAAGCAGGCACAGTCCCTGCCCTCACCAAGCGTATGGTTCACTGGGAGAAATGGGCAACAGACAGGTAACCAAACAAGAGGGGCCCGTGGATTCAGTGACTGGAATACCCAGGAGGGGAGGATTTCTCTGAGATGCTTCTCAAGGAGAGAACTAAAGGATGAGAAGAAGCCAGAGGGAAGTGGAGAGAGTGTGCACCAGTCAGAGGGAGCAGTCCCGGGAGAGGCCCGGGGCCGGGACCGGGACCGCGCCTGCTAGAATGTTGGGACTCGTGTGGCTGGAGGAGTTCAGCCAAGTGAGCAGCAGACTGAGCTGGACTCCCAGTCCAGGTGTGATAAGGAATCCGGGTTCCATTCGAACATAATGGGAAGCCACCAAAAGGGTTTAAGGCAGGAGAATGGCTGGTCTGATTTGTGTGTTAAAAAGATGATTCCACTGTAGTATGGGGGGATTGGATTGATGGGGCAAGCGAGGAAGCAGAGAAGAGGCTCTCCAGAAATGGTGGCAGTGGGGGAGTTAAGAAGAGAAAGGATCTGAAATATTTTAAGAGGCAGAAATGACAGGATTGGCCAATGAATTAGATGTGAAAACAAGAGGGTGGGAAAACCAAGGCTGGTGCCAGGTTTCTGGCTTCAGTACTTGGGTGTCCACTGCAGGGCAGAGGGGGATGGGTGATCAATAGTTCCATCGGAGATGACTTGCAGGTGCAAGGAGAGATGTCAGGTAGGCAGTCAGATATATGAGCCTGAGCTCGGACTGGGGATTTGGGTAGGAGATATAAATTTGGGAGTTGTCAGCTTTGGGAATGAATATTATCCTTTAGTGGAAGAGGACAGAGAAAGGAGAAGCGGGGCCCAGGACCAGGCCTCGGACACCAATATTAAGAAGGCAGAGAGAGGAGGAAGAACCTGCAAAGGGGAAAAGGAAGCAGAACCAGGAGAGGGTGGCAACCTCAGAACCAAGAGAGCAGTGTTTTAAGAGGGAAGTGGTGCAGTGGAGGCGAGGAAGACAGAAAGGGTGTCCCTAGATGTGGCCACACAAAAGCCACCAATGACAGTAACAAGAGCAGCTTGGCTGGAATTGGGGCAGAGGGAGGAGGCTGTGCATTGGGGTGGGACACACGGGTGGTGACAAAGTGGAGACAGCTCGTGAAGACCACCCTGAGAATCTTAGTGCTAAAGGGGAATAAAGAAATACACCCGCAAAGGATGAGCGATCAGGTGGAATGTTTTTGGATGAGAAATACTAGCGTGTGTTTGGAACCTCTCGAAATGATCGCTGGGGAGTTAGACACCCCGTCTTGGTTGTTTTTGTTTTTTATTTTTGATAATGTTGAGAACACACAATTGCACGACTCTTCGCAGTTTACCTAGTGCTGTCACACTCTCTCTCCTCCTCACAGCCGTCCTGTGAGTGATGCGGTAGCCCCAAGCAAGAGATGAGGAGACGGAAACTTAGAGAAATCGAGTGGTGGGTTCCAGGTCAGCACCAGAGAGTGGCTGGGCCAGGAGCCCATGCCCAGCTGCTCTGGGCCCAGCCCTCGGGCCCCTCCTTGCCCACAGCTGTCCTGTCCCCATGGACTGGCGCCAGCATTGAGGGCACTCAATCGACACCGGTTGCACTCTGCTGGTGTCTCTCAAGCAGACTCTCCAATTGCCATCAAACCAATCACTTCTGCCCACTGGCCCAGCCTTGGGTATTATGAAGTCACACCTGCTTTTTAAGGACATGGACCCTGTCCTGCTGCCTAACCCCGTTTCACAGAGCTTCAGAGCCTCCTGAACTTCTGGAAGCGCCCCACAATCTCTGGCAGGTGTCAGAGAGAGAAGCATGAAATCTCACATGCCTTCCATCCCTCCCCCCAGGGGTGTGGGATCTGACAGCCCAGAGGGACTGTGGGTGGGTTAGCAACTGCAGCAAATCTCTATACCTCAGTAAGAGTACCCACCAGTTTTTCACATCTGTAAAATTATAGGATTGTCATGAGGATGAAATGAGATAGTGAGTATAAAGTGCTTAAAAGGGTGTTCAGCACCTGGTGACTGCTCTATCAATGCTACCTATGATTATTTTTATTTATTCACCTACTCTCTCATTCACTCATTCTTGCATTGAACAGACATTTGTTGGGCACCTTCTCTATGACATGCCTTGCTCTAGACACAGCAAATGCAAAGACATATCTACATGCTTCTGGAGCTCAAGAAGCATATGTTTTAATGAGAGAAGTGATGTTGGAACACAAACAACTCTGCCCTTGTAAGAATGAGTGAAGTGCAAAACACAGTGGGTGTGCAGAAAAGAGATCACATCCAGTGGAGACAGTGGTTGGGCAGGGTTCACGGAAGACAGGAGGGTGGGAGAACATTTCCCACAGAGGGAGCAGCTGCAGCTGAGCAAAGTCACAGGAGCCCAAAGGGCAGATCCTGTTCAGAAACCCAACTGGAGCTTCAGCTCTGTGCAGAAAATGGGGAGGGAATAAGGTGGGTTATCCGGGGAGAAGACTGTGAGAACTCAGATGTCAGTCCAGCTTGACTGACGGCTAAGGGCAGCCTGGGCAGAATGGCAACTCCCCCCATGCATTGGCCCTGGTCCTCTCCATGGATTATCAGGAACTTTATATAGTTTCTCTTGGTCTGGTATTGTCTATAGCCCTAGGGGTGCCCTGTAGGTTGGGTAAGACTCCATAGTTCTCATTCTATAACAGATGAAGGAATTTGAGCCATCCTAGTAACTCAACCCTACAGTAACTAGCACCCCTAAATCTTCAAAGAAAAGATGACCCAGGCCATCTGCTCCCCCAGGGTCACCACCATGGAAATAGGGACCTTGTGTACATGCCCATCATCCCAGGTTTATGGTGAAAGGACTTAGTCTCCAAAATGTGCTAGACCCATGGCCCCTCACCTCCCACTGGGAGCTGGCTCCAGGGGATGGTAAAGACATTCCAGGAGACCAGAGGGACAGGGGTCAAAAAAAGGATGTCAAGACTGGACTTTATATGTCTCCCCACTCATAGCCTGGGGGAGAACATACCTGCTCTGCCCATCTCCTAAGGTTAGTGTGGGCTTGTGGACCAAGAGACGCAGACCCGGAAGGGCTCTCACAGAGCTGCTAGTCCAGTGCCTTTTCAACACTGGCTCTGGAGTCCTGACTTAATGCATCAACATAGAAATGTTTGGGTTGAAACAGAGAGTGGAGGGCCCAGAGTCCCACCTTCATGGCCATATTTGTCCACACACTTTGATTTAGTCCAACTCTCTTGTTTTGCGGGAGAGAAACCCAGAACATGGGTTTCTGACTAGCCAAGGCCACAAAGCTAATCTCTGGCAGAGTCAAGACCTGTGAGAAGCAAATGAAATCAAGGATGAGAAAGCTCTTTGTAAAGTGCTGTAGATATGTAGGGTTGTTACCTCCACTGTCTACATGAAGTCCTCAGGCATTTCTCACAGTTGCTACATTCAGGGAGACTGCCAGAAAAAAATGCAGAGGACCAAGAGTGTTGGCATCATGTGCAGCAGGAAAAGAACACAGGATTTGGACCCGCAGACGGTTAGGGGCCCAGTGCTGCCATGTACGAGCTGTATAACCTTGGACAGCTCACGCTGCTCTCTGACCTTCAGTTTTTTTCTAGAAAAATGCCTTACCTACCTTCTCTCTGGGATTCTGTGGGGCTCAAGTGAGACAATGCTTGTGGAAGTGCTATTAATGAGGCCCAGCACCCTAAGACTACAGTGTTGCGTAGGAGCGGTAGGGATGGTCATAAACAGAAGATTCAGAGGCTTGGATTATTAGATTTTAGCACCCAGAAGGCACTTCCTGTCCCTGGGGGCTGGTGCCAGCTGCTGACAGCGCTGGAACCCAACTGTTCTGTCTCTCTGCCTAGATGCATCCCCTAGGTCATGCCATGCCCTCAACACAGCCCTCAGACACTCTTTGTCAAGACGTCTAAGGCGGAACCTTCCATCCCCTGGTGCTGACTCAGCCCCCAGTGAGCTCTGTCTCCCCTTTCACACACTGTGGGTGCCAGAAGGCACCTGGTCAGTTGTTCAGCATCCCCCAAACTTTACTGGCTCTGCACCTTGGTGACAAAGGAGAGGGCCAAGTTGGATCTCTTTCAGGAAAGCATGAATGATTTCTCTCAAAGACCTTGGAGAGTTCTTCCTGCCCTCCCCAAAGTGTTCTCTGCCCAGGACCATGAGAGGCGGGCAGCTGAACTCAAGATGTACACAGTCAGGTTAAAACAAAGGCAGGAGGCCAGGAACTAATGGGTAGAGGTCAACTGGGCTCCTTTGGAGAACCTGGCAAGCTGGTGTTCCAGGAGCGGGAAGAGGCCTTCAGACATCCATGGCTGTGCTGTCTGGGGGGGTGACCTTGGGCATGCTGCTTTCTCCAGATGGAAAGGTGATGGGAGGAAATTGATCATGGGACACCTAAGCCCTTATGAGTCAGACATGAGCTCTGAGATGTCACTTGTTCAATCATTCAATAAATATTTATTGAGCAGCTATTTATGCCAGGCACTGTTGTAGGCTCTGGGGAACAAAACAGACAGAAAGTTCCGCCCTCATGGAGCTGAACGATAGTGGGATTAGTGAGAGAAAGAACAGATCACTGAGAAGATCCAGATTGCCAGCTGGTGATAACAGTCGTGGGGAGAGAGAGCAGCAGGAGAGGAAGAAGGAGTGAAGGCTAGTGACAGTCGCAAGTTTCAGGAGCGTGGGCAGGAAGGCCTCACTGAGAAGGAACAATCCAGCCAGGGCCTGAAGGAGGAGAAAGAGGGAGACAGCCATGTGGATATCTGGAAGAAAAGCATCCTGGGAAGAGGGAGCAGCAAGTGCAAAGTCCCTGAGGCCATGTGGCTGCAGGAAAGTGAAATGAGACAAAGACTGATAAGACCTTGGATCTTTTGGTTTGTGTTTCATAGACAAAGAAGTCCAACAAATCCACCTAGTGACTTTAGATGTCTTCATAATCTCCCATCTGAGACTTGAATTCAATATTTACTATTTAAATGCTGGGACTTTTTGTCAGGAGAGAGTCGTTCCAAACCTCAATGACAAAGCCTCTGCTCCTCCTTGGTTCATTCACACATGGGCTCCTGGGGTAGCAGAAAGAGCGTGAGTTCGAATCTCAGCACCTGACACTTACCAGCTATGTTACCTTGGGAAGGTCACTGAACTTCTCTGAGCCTTAGCTCTCCTGATGAAGCTCATCGGTTGCTTCATCTGTAAAATGGGTTAATTATACAGCCTTCCTCCCCTCCCTCACTTAATTGTTACATTTAATGAGATCATAAATATGAAAGTGCATTTTACATTGAAATGGGCAAGGCAAATGTCTGGCAGGTTCTTGTTTCCTACGGCATAGCCTGTGGTAAGGGGGTTTTCAATGGCTTCCCCTCCCCACCACTACCCTGCTCCTTATATTCTGTCCCATATGTGCAGTAGACTGTCACTTCACCTGGCCCCATGTCTGATTCAGGGACACTCATCAAACACCCAAGGACCCCCAAGGCAAGGCTGCTGAGGGTTCCTTGGGTATGCTGTAGTGCTGAATCACCCACATCGGCCTCTCTGGAAGGACTCTGAGCCCATTACTGATCAGGGGGAACCAGGTGGCCCAGCGGCTCCTCCCCAACATCCTCTTCCCCTCCTCCTCCAGGTACAATGGTCCCAACCTGGTTCTGAAGTACGACCGGGCCCAGAAGCGGCTGGTGAACATTGCAGTGGACAAGCGCAGCTCCCCCTACTATGCACTGCGGGACCGGCAGGGCAATGCCATTGGGGTCACAGCCTGTGACATCGACGGGGATGGCCGTGAAGAGATCTACTTCCTCAACACCAATAATGCCTTCTCAGGTACGGGTGGGGCCTCGGGCCTCTTCCTGCTTCCCACCTTCATCCTCCCCTCACCAACTGGAGGCAGGGCCTTGGGGACTGTGGCCTTCCTCAGGCTACTGTCCCAGGCTGCCTCCAGGACCTCACTCTGTCCCAACAAGGGGACCCCTTCTTCTCTTATACTGGAAGCTTGTTCATATCTCCTGGCTGCGGGGCCTGGAGAGGGAGGGCCTTGAGCAGAGGCCCAGTCCTCACCTTCAGAGTGTGTGTCCTCTTGCCTCCCAGTAGGAGCAGCCCCCGGTCCTCCTGGCCCCTCCCCACTGCTCCCACCTGGCTCAGCCACTCAGCACTTCTCACCCAGGTGGCCACCACAGCCAACAAACAGTCCCCTGGAATTGCCCTCCATGCTGTTTTGGGGGTGGAAAGGGCTTTCTAAAATGCCTCCAAAGCTTTCACCTGAGCTCATTTATTCACTCCACAACTTCCTGCTGAGGACCTACTCTATGCCAGACTAGAGGTACTGCATGATGGCGGTACAACTTGGAGGAAGACAGACCTTGAGTTCATGGAGCCTTTTCTAGCCCAGAGCATCCATCCTAGTCAGCTAGGGGTCCTGTGTAAATGCAGATTCTGACTCAGCAGTTCCAGCGGGGACCTGAGATCCTTCATGGCTCACACACTCTTGGGCTCTGATGATGTTGTCGGACCAGGGACCACACTTTGAGTAGCATGGGACCAAGGAATGGAGGAAGGAAATTGATGCCCATAAGGCTAATTATAATGCCAATAATGATAACAGATAATACTTCAATACCACCTACTGTGTGCCAGGCCCTGATCTAAGTGCTTTTTAATAATTATCTCATTTAAACCTTATAGAAGCTTGATTAGGTAGGTACTAGAGTATCTCACTTTATAGTTGAGGAAACTGAAGCATAAAGAGATCGCATGACTTGCCCAAGACCACACAACTTATAAGTACCAGGACTCAAAACCAGAGGTCTGACTCCAGCTTTATCCTTTTAATCAAGATACTCTATGGCCTCACTCAATCCTGTGTCTTCCAGGCCTAGTGGAGAGCTTGACTCATATTGGGCGCTCAGTGTTTCACGACTTGGGCGCCTGTGTTCTTGGAGATGCAGGTGGTCCCCAGCTCCTAACTCTCACATTCTGTCAGGCTTGACCTTGGCCACTAGAATGAAGTCTTCTCCTGTGGGGCCATAACATCTACAGGAAAGGCCCAGGCCAGGGCATCCTCCTGAAGAATGCTGGACCTCACATCTCTGCGGGGCCAGCTTGGACGTGCACTGGGTTCTTCCAGATGGCAACAGCCTCTTGCGTTAGTCTGAATGACACCTTGTGCTTCTCAGCTGTGTCTTCACCTCCTGGGGGCAGGTGATTGCCTGGCTATGAGGTCCATGTTCCCTTCCTCTGCCCCTCCCACACACACTGGCTGTCTCCAGGTCCCATAATGTTGTGCCTACTGGTTGTTGAGCCCAAGCCACGATCCAGCCCCGAGACTGCCCCTGATGTTGAGCCCTGCCTTTTGCATGGATGGGTGGGGACAAGGTTGGCGCCAGCACCAGGGATAGGAGTGGGCAGGGCTGGATGGCTGGCAGCCAGCCTTATGCAGCCAAGAAACAATGAGCCACAGCCCCGCGTGGTGTTTTATGGGTTTTCATCTCATCTTGCCACCAAGTGAAGCCTGAGAGATAGTAATTATCCCGACACAAATATCAGGGCATGATTATCCAGCTGGATTTACTGCCCTCTCTCCAACCAAGCCAAGATTGGATTAGGACACAATTAATTGGTGGGCTGATCAACCCTTTAATGTGGGCAAGGTCAGGAGGGAAGCAGCAGAAAGGGATGGCTGAGGAAGGGATGATTCCCCAGAAAGGTGCTAGAGGGCAGGGAAACAGAAGCAGGGAGAACTGCAGGAGAAAGGGGAGTATTCAACATGGGTTCTGCAGGCAGGATGTCAGAAGAAGGGCAAATTCTCCTCCCTACTCACCAAGCACAGAGCACCTGGGATGGAACCTGTCAGGTGTCTCTGAAGCAGCAGCCCCTCCCACTCTCTTAGAGACCTCCATCGTGAAGCCTAGAGCAGTGGCACTCAGCCAAGCCTAGAGCAGTGGCGCTCAGCCACAGCTGCACATTAGAATCTCCTGGGGAGCTTTTAACATTCCCAGTTTCAAAGGTGCACCCCAGTCCAGCTCAATCTGAACCTCCAGGGATGTGACCCAGTTGTCAGATCTCCGGGTGATTCCCATGTGGTCAAGATGGGGGGCCACTACCCCAGAGTCACAATAGTTCCATGCTCAGCCTAACCATAGCCCCTTTCATTCACTAATGCATTCATTCATTGGACAAACATTTGTTAGCACGTGCTGTGTGCCAGGCATTATTCTAGACACTGAGGATGCCCCAGTGAATGAAACAGAGAAAAATCCTGCCCACATGTTTACACTCTTTCCCCAGCAGGGCCTTATATTTCCCTAGGTATCTGACTCACCTCTTCCAGCCCTGTGGACTTTAAACTCCTTGAGGGCAAAATCCCTGTGTTGGTCCTTTTCTGCATCCGTCTGGCCCAGCCAGACCTTGAGCATCCTAACAGCACAATTAAAACTTGATAAATAAATCCAGGAAGAACAGACAAGACACAAGCCATTAGGCCTGAAAGGTTTGCCAACAGAGAGCAGACAAGGGGAGACAGACGATATGGAGCCTTCCAGAAGGTCCTGGGCTTCCTGGGTTTGAGGTCCCAAGTGTTCCCCTCGAAGAGGCTGGAGCTGAGCCCCGAGGGCTGAGGTAAGGAGGATGGTGCCTGGCAGCCTCAGCCCCAGGCAGGCACCTCCTGGTGACCTTCTGTGGTTTGAGGGATGTCTGTGGGTTTGAGTTAATTTTTCAGTTGACTGATTCAATTGATTCATCGACAGTGGGTGGGGTGTGCAGCTGGGACATTTGTGCTGCGTCAGCACTTCCCTGGGTCCAGCTGGTATGACACTCGGCCATTGCCATCACAGGGAACCTGAGATCCTCTCCAGAGCCCCCAGCCAGCCCTGCCTGCCCATGGCACACAACTGGGGGCTCCTTTAGCCTGTGCCAGAGCATGAGACAGACCTGCAGACAGACAGTCCCTGTCTGCACCCCCAGCCAGCCTTTGAGGTGCCAGCACTGGAGTCCCTGGAAGAGGGCTGAGATCCTGAATCCCAGCGGTGTCCCGTGGGGGTCAGTTTGTACAACCTGGGATCTGTCTTTTACTTACTGGGTGACTTTGGGCAAGATATTTTACCTCTGTCAGTCTCAACTCCTTCATCTATAGGATAGGAAATCATATCACCTTTATAAGCTCAACTGCAATGGCTCCACAGACTCTATACAAAGTCTTTACCATTGCTATGACATTGTTGTAACGCCCCTCCTGACATGCACCAGCTTGCCTTTCTGACCTCGTTTCCTCTTCCTCTTGCTCACCACATTCCCACTTGAGGCCTTTGTACATGCTATTCCCTCTACCTGAAATGCTTTTCCCACCATTGTTCTCAGGGCTCACTCCTTACCTTCATTCAGGCCCCTTCTCAGATGAGGTCTTGCATGAACACTATCACTTCTTATGCCCTAACTTGCTTTATTTCTCTTCATAGCACTTACCATTGTCTGAAAGTATGTTATATATGTGTTTGTGGTTCATCTCTGCTACTCTTGTACTAAACCCCATGGGAATGAAAACTTTCTGGTGTTTGCTGCTGTTTCTCCAAGACCAAAGAAGTTCTTATATCACTTTGTAAACATTGAATACATGTATTTGAATGAACAACTCGGATAATGAATGAAAAGTACTTAGAGCGTCTAGGACTTTATAAACATTCTCTAAGCAATAGTTATTATAATTCTGACCTCTAGAATTGTTCTGGGAAGAGGAACCATATGCCTCCCTCTAGTCCATGGGAGAAAGGGAGATTCTAGAAGCAGAAAGAGAAAAGGACCATAGTGTAAAAGACACACCACCCAGATCGTGGTTCCAGGTGGGCCTGGGTCAAGGGTTAAGAATTGGAGAGCAGGTGAAAGGGAGGGAACAGAGGAAGATTGACCACAATCCCAAGAAGGCCCAGGCCAGGAAACCAGCTTATGGCTTAATTGACCTAGAAAAATACAATCCAGCTTGTCTCAGACAACACTACTTGATGAAAACCACATAGAAGTGTGTGTAGGGCAAAGGGAGAAGAGGCCAGTCCCAGCACCTCCCTGCACATCCAGGAACCCAGGGCCTCCTGCAGCTCCCGATCAGAGCCCATTCCCCAGGAGTTCTGCACTGGCCCCCCAGCTACCACACGGCATGGCTCTGACCTCTCCTGCCCACATGGTCTAGGGGTTACAGGAGCGTGGGTTCTGGATGAGTCGGCCTGAGCTGTGAGCCCCACCATTTATCTCATTCGTTTTTACTCATTCCATTCAGGTGAAAAGTCACTGCCAGTCTGCTCTCTTCAATCTCCACATGCCTCCCTCCTTTTCTACACAAATAGCACCATATTCTACTCACAGTGCTGCCCCTTACTTTTTTCATTTAACAATCAAGTTGGGATATTATTTCATGGCGGCACACTAAGAGCTTTCTCATTTTTTATAGCTGTATAGTTCTCCATTGTGTGGGTTTGCCATTCATTGAATTGGTCCACTATAGATGAACACTTAGATTCCCTGCAATCTTTTGCCCTTACAAACAGTGTCACCAAATCAGTAAGCTTATAGAATGTGCTATTTTCCACAGTTGCAGGTCTTTCTCTGTAAGTTCATAAAGATGGAACTGTTACATCAAAGGAACACACATGGGCAGTTTTGATCGTCATTCCCAAATTGTGCTTCAAAGGGACATTCCTAATTACATTCCCGTCAGCCCTGATGCAAGTGAGCATTTCCCAGCATTCTCGCCAACACAACATGTCATCGTTTTAAAAAATATTTCCCAATCTGATAGGAAATATTGGTACCTATGTTTAGTTTTAATTTTCACTTTTCTTAAAGTGAGTGAGGCTGAGCATGTATTTGTATATTTGAATCTCTTGTCTGCTCATAGCTTTTGCCCATTTATTTCTTACTGATTTGTAACACTTCATTATAAATTAGGAAAATTAGCCCTCTGTCTGCAATACAAGTTGCAAGTAGTTTCCCCTTGTTTGTCATTTTTTTTATTTTCGCACATGGTGGGTTTTGCAATGCAGAAAATTTTTACTTTTATGGACTTGGATTTATCACCCTTTTCTTTGATGGCTTCTGGGCTCTGAGTTATACTTAGGCCTTCAGCAGGGGCTTTTGTAGCCTCTCAGAGAGGAGACATCGGTCACTGTGCCAGAGAGAAGAAAGGGAATTGGGGGCAGGATGCACTTCCAGCCTCCTCTGCCTACACAGCAGCTGTGCCATCTGCTATTGAGAGAGAGCACACCATTGTCCAGCAACTCCTTCACCCAGGCCCAGTTCCAGCTGCACCCAGATACTCCACACCTTGCTACTCCAAGTGTGTTCTGCAGTCCAGCGGCACTGGCAACAGCTGGAAGGTCCTAAATGCACAGAATCTCAGGCCCCACCCCAGACCCACTGGACCAGAATCTGCATTTTAACAGGATATCCAGGACTTCCTGTGCCTGGTAAAGCCAGGGATACATGGCCCTGAGTCTCACCCTCTTTTTCTAGGACCCTCTAGATTCTAGGGTGTCCTGATCCACAGCAATGTTTTCCTCGGAGGCATAGTCCTGACTTTCAGCTCACCCAGCATGGCCCACTTAGGGAGATGAACTCATGAACTACACAGGCTCCTGGTCCCCACCCCTACTCTGCCTCATTCACATGGGGCTCCATAAGCAGCAAGAATGGGGCGAGGCTGTCAAAGCAGCACCATAAAGAGTATGGGGTTGCAGACGACATTTCCTCATAACACAGAACTAGATTCCTTGGAAATCAAGGACTTCCCTCCACCAGTCCCACCCCAGGTAAAGAACATAGAGCAAAGGTAAGGAAATAAAGAGGGGCTTTGCAATCAGACCCCAGTTTGAAGTTCACCGTTGCCACTTGACAGCTGTGCAACCTTTAGCAAATGATTTTGCTGTCTGAGCCTCAATTTCTCTCTGTAAAATGAAGAATCTATCTTCCTGGTATGACTCTGGAGAGGGCTGAATAAGCTAAGGTGGGGAAGAACCTGGCAGGGATTGATCAGATTTTTCTCATCCTGGGATGAAATGGAAGACAGGGGTCAGAAATATCAGGGGACCCAGGGAAGCCTGGGTTCATTCTTTTTAAAAATGTTTCCTGCCTAAACCAGTTCTTTCTTCCCCTGGGCAGTCACTGCCTTGCTTGTTTTTCTTGACTAAGCCTTGTAAAGCATTTTATACTTGATGTCACAGTTGCCTTCTGGGATGGGACTCATGAGGACCTTCTGTGGTCATGCTCTGTAATTCCCTCGATGACAATAATGGAGGGGAGGAGGAGGATGAAGGTGGTGATGATGGTGATGGTATTGTTATTATTATTTCTTGAACTTTCCATGTGCCATGTATTGTTCTAAATATTTTACTTACTTTATCTCATTTAATCCTTACAACCTGATGCATAGATGGCCATTCTCAGTACCCCATGTTACAGAGAAGAAAAATACAAGTTCATGAATTGCCCAAGGTCAACCTGGGCTGGGGATGCTTTGCCTTATGAATGAGGCTGGAGGCCGAGCCGCTGCCCTGCCACACACATTTGCTCACCCTTCTCTCTGCCACCAACACCAGGCCTCTAGTCAAGTCATCTTCCTGAGGTTGGGCAGCCCCTGGGGGAGGAGGCGCTCAAGCCTGTGATCCTTAGGAAGAGTCCTTTATGGCCCAAACTTGCTATCCCAGGGACTCCCAGTTACCCTATGGGGACAGAGCTGGATGTGGAGGGGATGAGGGGATGGTGAATTGACTGCCATTTGCTTGAGTGACACCGCTGCCCTCGATATAGAAACTTCTCCTTTTCTGTGTCTGGTGCCTCCTCCATCTCTGCCCCTTCTTCTTCCTCCTACGCGCCAATGCAGCTGCTCCTTGGGACTCTGTGGCTGTGGTCTTCCCCTTCTGCCCCAGCTCCAGCCTCTCTGCTCTGCACGCTGCCATCCCTTACTGCCAGTGACCTCTTCAACATGCCTTCTCAGCCACCCTATGACCACCTCACATGCAAATTGTCTGCAGGCAAGCTCCTACTCCCACCCCCAGCTGGCCCAGTGTCCCTGCTCCCACATTGTAGGCCACTTCCTGGCTCTGACCCACCACACCCAGCCCATCCCTCTGCCCTTCCTGCACCAAGCACTTTTTCACACTGTCATTGTCATCGCACTGGATCAAGCATGAGCCTCAGCAGAAGTAGCCACTTCATTTTCTCCCCTGCTTGCCCACCACTCACTTCACTGCCAGAGTAATCTTCTGGAAACACTGTCTTCCCCAGATCAGAAACCAGCAATGAGCCCTCCACCTTCAGTCCTGGAAGTTGCAGGTCTCTGCTGCCCTGCCACATTTCTCCTTCTCCACCTGCACAGACCCTCCTCTCCAGTCAAACTCTGCCTTTATGTCACCTGCCTGCCTAGGATGCCACCTCCTCCCCTCTGCCTGGCTAAGCCACAGAGTGCAAGGCTCAGAAACACAGACTTTGGAGTCAGAAAGACCTGAGTTTGAATCTATCTCCACCACTAACTAGCTCTGTGACCTTGGGCAATTAACTTAACCTCTCTGCCCCCCAATTTCTCCATCAGTAAAATGAGGTTACACCACCTCTCAGAGTGGCCCGGGGTTCAGTGAAGATGACGATTGTAAAGGGGAACGCTTCCTGTAAAGCCTGGCCGTACTAAATGCTCTATACACCAGAGTCACTGCTGTTGTTACTCTTACCCTTCAACTCCCCTTTCAGGTGCCTCCTCCATCATGAAGCCCTCCCTGGTCACTGTAGCCTCTTCCATTCCTGATTTCACAGCAATTCCAGGATATGCTGTCCTGTTCTGCCCTGAGGGGTTCTGCTATGTGATCTTAGGCAAGTCCCCTTGTCTCTGTGCCTCAGGTCCTTTATCTATAAAATGGGCATGAAAAATTACACATCTCATGAGGTTGGGCTAAGGGCTAATGAATAAGGGTTAATACGTGAAGTGCCTGGCATACAGAAAGTACTGTGGAAATATTAGGTAGCATTAGTTTTACTGTAGTCCTGTGGCATCTCCTCTACCTATCTATTCCTCGTGCTGTCAAACAGACTGTAAGCACCCTGGGTCAGGGGTGGAGGCTCCTACTTCCCTGAGGCCTCTCATAGCACTCAGCAGGGCCTGGCAGGTACCTGAGCCTCACCCACTGGGCCTTCCCACCTGGCTGCCTGCAGCTGCAGACAGTTCCACTGGACTTGAAGACCTTCAAGACTCCTTTAATGCCAAGATGCCAAAGTCAGGGTGGGAATGTGAGTCCCAGAGGTACCTCTCACAAGGTCTGTGACCTTCAGAGCCCCCTGCCCTGTCCTAGAACACCCTCTTGTTTCTCCCAGGCCCCCGTCCTCTCCGAGTCTCCCTCAGGGACTCAGGAGAGCCCTTCTCTCCTACAAATAGCAGCCTCTCCTCTCCCTGAGAAGCTGCCTACCCCCCAACTCAGTGAGCGACCCCAGGGCAGAGTGCAGCTACAAGGAGCTGGAGGCGGGATTGGGTGCTAACATGGGCCAGAAGCCAGTGCTGGGTGTTTATTGCCAGTGCCATCAACCCGCACAGCTCGCTGCTTATCTGTCTTCCTGACACACCTAATTGCCCAGGTTGCAGCTACCAGAGCGTTTGCTCTTCCTAAATCACGGGCTCCCATCCCTCCCGTCACCCAGGCCTCAGGCCTCAGCCTGCAGAAGGGCTGCCATTGATTTTGCCATTCCCATTTATGATCTACAAGGCTCCGCATCGCTGCTGCACATTTTACCTTAATTAGTTTATTCTTCTGGGTGTCCTCGGTCAGTCCGGAAGCCAGGAAGCTGGAATGTGGGAAGAGCTAACAGCACTGAACACTCTAACCCCTCTGGCCACAAAGCCCAGAGCCTGGCCAGACATCAACACCCTAGGAGAGCAATTTACTAAGAACAGCACTAGTTCTGCAGAGTGCTCACGGGTGAACTGCGAAAAGGGGTTTCATGGCCAAGTTCATTTGGGACAGGCTGGATTAAATAAAATTAAGCAGATAATTTATTGCAGGACTTTCCCCAGTTTTACTAGACAGATGTCCATTGTGAATCTCCAAGAGGATGATGGAAGGTGTGGTCTTCCCCAAACTCCGATGATCGTGAAGTCTTTTCTCCAGGCATCTCGCAGAGAACAAGGTTCCACAAAGCACACTTTGGGAAAGGTTGTCTTGAGTGGAATTGGAGGCGATGAGGCAAACAGAGGGGGATAGAGTCACCCTGGGCCCGTTTTCTCCTCTCGTCTAGCTGAGGCAGGATCTCAGTGGCTTGGGCAATTTATCCCACTGAATGCAGACTTACCCGACGGAGTGCTGCAAAGCCCCAGCTGCCGGCAGCTGCTCACTCACCTGGCCCAGGCTTTGGTAGAGTTCAACTTCGGTATTTCAGGGGGGACTAGACCAGCTGGAAGGACAGTCTAAAGGGGCCCTGGTGTGACAGAAAAGGGCAAGGGTCCCTCACTGTTGGTGAAAGCTGGGATCGCACAGCCTACAGGGCCACTTGGAGGCCCCCAGGCATCAGAAAGTGATGACAAGGCTGCCACTGCCTCGGAGACAGCTGTGAGGACGCAGTCTGGGTCCACAGTCCCTTTCCGCAGTCCTGAAATCCAAAACACTCTGAGAGCCTCAAGTACTTTTTTTTAAGTTAGTGGGAAAATGAATTGATAGCAAAACCTGCCCTGGGCTGGCATGAGCTATTTCTGGCTTTATTTATCCCACTTTGTGTGAATATTCATATATTTCACTGCAGAAACATTAATGTGTTTAATTATGGGGTGCCGCCCCAGTCCCTGCTGGGGGTGTTATGTAATAAACGGTATGTGCACTGTGTTACATTTCTAAAGTATGAAGGAGAAATCTAAATTTCTAAATGCCTCTGGTCCCCAAGGATTCCAATGAGGGGCATGGACCTGGGGGGAGGGGGTGCAGAGCTTCCAATGAGCAATTCAGGGGTGCCTGACCGGGGGCCAGGCTGCAGTGCAATTTCTCCTGTAATTCCCACAGCGATGCTGTAAGGGAGGGGGCCCAGGTGTCATCCCTGGCTCTCACGGAGGAAACCAAGGCTGGAGGAAAAGGAAGAACCGCCCCAGGCCCCTGAGCTCCCGCAGTCAGCGTAGCACTTGTGCCTCTGTGGGGACCGGCTTCTCTGTGCAGAGCCCCGCTGCAGCTCCTCAGCCCGTGCCTCCTCCTGAACAGACACCTCAGTCTCCGGGACCTGCTTCCTGCTCCGCTTGTGAAGAGCCTTTCCTTCCCCGGGCAGGGACAGGCTGGGCAGGATGGCTCTGCTCCACGTCATCTCCCTGGTGTCTGGCAAGCATCCCTGAGGCCAACTCCAGACCCCGCAACCTATACAGCAGCCTCCATGGTCCCCTGTGGTGTTAGGAAACCCCCGTGTGAGGCCACTCAGGGAGCACACCATTCTGTCCTCTCCTGGGCAGAGCCACTTGAGGGGTTACTCACTCACACTCACTGTCCCACATCCACTCATGGTCACACTCACACTCCCTCACGTGCGCTCACTCTTCCTCTCGCAGTCCTCACTCTTCTCAGATCCACACACTCGCTCGCACACTCTCGCTTGCTTGCTCTCACACACTCATTCTCATTCATTCATCCACCTGATCCCACGCTGACTCTAGCCAAAGCCCTGCAGTGCAGGCGGGATGCCCCTAAAGGACCTTAAGAGCATCTCATCTACGAAATGGAAATAATTATTTCTGTCTAATACCACCTCTTAGGGGGGTGCTATGCTGAACCTGTAATGTGCATGATCTCATTTATTATTCCTCATGGTAAACTTGAATGCAGTTACTGTCATCCCCATTTACAAATAACAAAACTGAGGCTCAGAGATGCTAAGCAACTTGCCCAGAGTCAACAACTGAAAACTAGAAACGGAATCTGAGTGGAACTGGGGCTGAGCCTCGGGCTTGCTTACTCTAAACTCCGAGGTCTTAACAGCTATGACACCCTGCTCCCTTCAGGCTAAACCACTGCCTCTCCCTTCGGGCTAAGCCACTGCCTCTCCCCTGGGCCAGCCAGAGAGCCAAGTCCAGGGGCTCTGTCCCCAATCCCAATCTTCCCCAAGCTCACCTCAATATGATCCTTCCTAAAGTATGAATGTTCTGGGCCTCGCGTTTACAAGAAATAAACTAAGGGTGAGGGCAGAGTGGGGAGCTCTGCTTTAGTGGTCTCAGAAGGGCCAGCGCTCCCGCCACCAAAGTTCTTCACCATGTCCCCAGAATAAAACTTCTTAGCCATGAATGAGCTTAAGGAGGCCACAGACCTCCTGCGATTACCTTGGCATGTTGGGTTGTGCAGAGTCCCTGAACTGAGGGGCCTTAGCCTCCATCCAGTTCTCAAAGGGATCAGTATCCCAAAGAGATGAAGACCACTGCCCTCTAGGGCCCTCCCAGGGCTGCCTGAGTGCTGACCCTACTGCTACCTGGTTCCCTGGGGGTGGAGGTGACAGAGTGTCAGAGCTCAACTTCCAACCCCTTCCTTGATTAGGACTTAGAGACCCACCCGGTTTCCTCTGAGACCCAAATCAGGTACTGCAGAGAATGTAGGGGGCAGCTCCCAGAGAAAAAGGAATTCCGGGTTGAGTTTGGGTGCTGAAATATTAGCAATCCTGGGATCTCCCTGGCGATGTTGAAGGACCATGTGCAGACAGTGAGGTCTGGTTGTCATGGGCCATGGTAGACACACAGTAGCAGTAGTGCTGTCTCCATAGTTCCTGAGGCCAGGCTGGCCATGCTCGTAAGTCTTGGAGTCTCTGCTCTCACTGAAAACACCCGAGTGCCCCCCAAACAGAGGAGTCTTGCCTGCTGGAGTGACGAATGGAAGGCGTGCTCACCTGGGGCAGACGGCCCATCCCCCGTGGCCGACGCCTGCCTGACCCGGCCCGTCGCCCACCGGCCCCCTTTCCTCCCTTCCCCAGGGGTGGCCACCTACACAGACAAGCTGTTCAAGTTCCGCAACGGCCGGTGGGAGGACGTCCTGAGCGACGAGGTCAACGTGGCCCGCGGCGTAGCCAGCCTCTTCGCCGGGCGCTCCGTGGCCTGCGTGGACAGGACGGTGAGTTCGCGGGTGTGCGGCAGGTCCGGGGTGGGAGCGGCACACAGCAGTGAGGGCCGGAGGGAAGCACACAGGCAGACGTCCCCAGACAGAGCGTGGCTTCCGAGAGCAGAGCCGAAGGCTGCCCCACCTCGGCAGCTCCTGGCGTCTTGCACCTGGTAGGTGCTGGAGAGTGATGGCCGAGACACGCAGGACGAGTTACAATGTCCTTTCATGTCTTTCGCTCACGGGGCCCTCCCAGCAACCAGTGAGGAAACTGGCCAGGTGCTGTTCTCCACTGGACAAGGTCGCTGAGGCCCAGCTCAGAGCAGTGACTTGCCAAGATGGGTTGGTGGCATGGCTAGGACCAGAATCAGAATCTTCTAACTCTAAACCTTGTGCCCGTCCATTCATTCAACTCATATTTAAGTGCCTACTATGTGCCAGGCATCGAGCCATGAGCCCATCACCCTGAACAAATGAAAACATGACAAAGGGCCTCATGGGTGAGTGGGAGGTTGCCACAGTGTACAAGGACTTTAGTTAATCAATAGCTCCATCAGTGCTTTCCTGCCCTGCCAATCCACCCTACTGGAAGGGTGGGGAAGAAAGGCCAAGTGAGGAGGAGAAGGAGCAACTGCAGCCATCTGCCCTATGGGGCCACCTCCACCGGGCTTGTGTCCCAGCAGCCCCAGCCAGAGCTAGAGGCTTGCTGTGAAGGTGATTTATCCCTCCTGTCACCTGCTCCCCTGCTGCCCCCTCCTTGACTTTACAAAACAGTCATCACTAAATCAGAGGCCCAGCTGCTGCCCAGCTTCCAAGGGAGAGTCTCTGGCCCCCGTTCTGGGGACTGGGGTGAAGGGGCTGGTTCATTTCAGGACTGAGATGGCACAGAGGGGATTGGGGAGCCAGCGTGAACCTCCACAGTAAGGGCCTGCGGGCTGTGGGAGAAGGCAGGTGCCAGGTATAAATACTTATTTCTTAACAAGCTGGTGCTGAGAAGAGAAGCCAAGCTGGGCTGTGAAGCCACATTTAGCCCTGACCTGAATCTCTGCCACCTGGACTCCTGCCTGGTGGGAGGGAAGGGGGAGGTGACTCTGTGAGTGGCCCCAGAGAATGGGGAGGGTCTGAGGAGTGCCAGGCCTGGCTGCTGCTGGGGGCCTCTGCCCAGTCTCCTGGCTTCCTGTCTCAGTCTTTCAGGAACAAAGCTTCCCACACTCTACTAAAGTGGGAACCTTCTCAAAGCCGGTGGGAGGGCCTGAAGGTTAATCACAAAGAGATGCACTCTCTGTCCTAACAAGGTCATCTACACACCCACACATTTAACCACAGGACAAAGGCACCATGTGAAGTGCAAAAAAATAAAAAAGGCATTGGCACACAGCACAGTAGGCGGGCACTTAGCAGCTCACTCCGGCGCTGCTCAGTCCAAGCCTCAGCCCAGTGGCTTTCTGATTCCGCCACCACCTTGGCCATCCCCGGGGCCTGAGAACTATGGAAGGGAGAAATAGGGAGAAGTCAACACTAGTATGGAAGCTGAGAGATCGGAATACAGCATGATGTAGGAAAGTGCTAGAGCAGCCATAACAATAATAGCTATCACTTATTAAACTAACAACATGCCAGCCCCTGTGCTCAGTGGTTTACAAGTATCGTCTCATTGGATCCTTATAATAAGCCCATGAGGTAGATGCTCTCATTATCCCCATTTTACAGACATGGAAAGTAAGCCTTGGAGCAATTAAGCAACTTGATCTTGGTCCCATAGCCAAGAACTGGGTCCTGCCGCTTGATAATAAACTAGATACCCTTTTACTCTTCTGCCTCTGGGTGAACCGGTATCAGACACAAATTTCTAACCACAAGTTCTAGTACAGTGTTCACTCTGCTCCTTCTTAGCCCCATAGCCCTGCCTGGGGCCTTTTAGTCTACCTGGTCAGTGGTTTTCAAAGTGTGGTCACCAACCAGCAGAATCAGCATGGTTAGAAATGTAAAGTTTCAGGCCCCATCCTATTCCACCCTCCAGACCTACCTACTGAATCAGAATTCCTGAGGGTGGGGCCTAGCAATCGGGTTTTCAACTCACCCTGCAGGTGATTCTGACCCAGGCTTGAGTTTGAGGACCATTGCACCAGGTAAACATCTCAACCCTACCTACCACCTGCTGGTCTCTCCCTCTTCCCTCCCAGCCCACATTTGTTCTCTGCCCCAAACCGGAACACTCACTGCCTGCCCTTCACCTTCAGTTGCCTCATCACTCACTCACCTTTCTGGATCCAACTCAAAGCCAATCTCTTACAAGAAGTGTTCCCTGATCAATAATGATTATGCCTCATGTTTATATAGCATTTTTATCTTTCAAAGACCTTCCTCATGCATTGTCTCATTTTATCTTCTCAACAACCCTGCCAGGAAGCAGGCAGACTATGATTCCCATTTAACATGTGAGGAGATGCAGCTGAAGGGGGTGAGGAATCTGCCCAAGGGCAAGGAGCCAGTTAGGGGTAGAGCCTGGACTAGGACCCAGACTAATAGACATAGCTCCTGGACCAAGAGCATCAGCTTCACCAGTTAAAAATGCAAATTCCAGGGGCCCACTCCAGACCTGACTCAGAAACTCTGCGGATGGAACCAGTTTCTACATTTTACCAAGCCCTTAGATTAGGCTAAATGGTGAGGCCCACTTTCCTAGACCCAAAGCTGCAGAAATATGGAACGACCTCCATCCCACCCTCCCAGCATGACTGTGGTCAAGGTCACATGAGAATTTCTGCCATCACCTACAGCTGTCACACACCTATGTTTGTCTGTTTAATCACCCCAGCAAGTGAAGTAAGGAGCTAGGTATAACTGAAATTTATAAATATCCTTATTTTTAGCAGAGTGCATTTCAGTTTATTTAGGCTTTAATTGCCCATTTGTTGATGAAATTGCTAACAGCTGGTAGGGTCGGGAACAGTTACAGTGATGGTGTACTTTCCCCTTTGGCCCCATTCATTCCCTCTTTATCCAATCATTCCACACATGTCTGCCTAGCTCCTGTGATGGGCAAGAGCCTTTCACAGTTCTCCCCTAATCACAAAGCCATGCTGTGAAGCTGTGCACCTCAAACTTCCATTTTGCATAGGGATCACCTAGAGGTCTTACAAAAATGCAGATTCTGCCCTATCTGGGTGGCCCAGATGATTGGAACATCATCCCATACACCAAAATATTGTGGGTTCAAACCCCAGTTAGGACGCATACCTATGTTGCCGGTTTGGTCCCTGGTCAGGGCACATACGGGAGGCAACTGATCAATGTTTCTTTCTCATGTCCATCCCTCTCTCTCTCTCTCTCTCTCTCTCTCTCTCTCTCTCTCTCTCTCTCTCTCTCCCCCCTCCCTCCCTCCTTTCCTCCCTCTCTCTCTCGAAAATCAGTAAACATATTCTTGGGTGAAGATTAAAGAAAAAAGAAGTAAAGGAAATGCAGGTTCTAATTCAGCAGGTCTGGGGTGGGACCTGAGAGTTCTAACATGATCTCTGATGACACCCAATGCTGCTGGTCCAGAGACCCATTTGAGTAAAACGATGTGCAAAGCATCCATTCCCAGGTAGCAGGACAGAGACTCCCAGACAACCAAAAAAGAAAGGGCGTAGAAGTCCTTAGGGAGCAGCGTTGCCACCCTCTCCCGCTTTGTCCCCTGACAGGCCTGCCTTTCATTTTACATTCCAGCAACACTGAACGAACTGCTGGTGATTTCCCTACATACATCACTCTCTGTCTCATCTCTGCCTGGAAGGTTCTTTCCCCTCCACTTCACCTGGCTGAGACTCCTCTTAGAAAACCTTTTCTGAATTTCCAATGGTGAGGTGCCCTTCCTCTGGGTTAGGAGCCCCTCTTCTGTGCACCCAGGAAATCCTGTATGCACTCTCTCAAGTGTATATATGATTGTGTGATTGTTGACGTGTCTGAATCCCCCAGGACAGCCTGAGGCCCTTCGTTGGCCTCCCCCACCAAGTGGCTCTTAACTAGCTTTCCCAGAGAAAATGGTCCCAGAGAAGAATGTCAGTGAGCAGTTAATTAGGACGGGGTTCTGCTCATGGGGGCTATTGGGTAAGAAACAGAAGCCAGCAAGAGGGTTGAAAAGAGGGCGGTGACTGAGCACACTCCTGTCTGGAACTCAGCTCTTCCTCTTGCATTGTTTTGTGTTTATGGCCTGCCTTTAAACTCAGTGAGAAGCAGCCTAAGAATGAAAACTTTGTCTTAAGTACATTTATAGCAGAGTGCCTTGCCCATAGTTAGAGCTCAAGAAATATCTACTATGTGATTAATTGGAGGGAAATGATGAAAAGGGTGAGAGGAACGCTAGAAAACTGTTTTAGAAACTGTGTGGATCTCCTGGGGGAAAGGAGGCATCCATTGAAGAAATAACATCATTATAATGACGGGCAGAAAAGAATCTTTCATCAGCAGTGTCTCGGACTATAGAAGAGAATGAGTACTGCAAGGAGGAGGATGCCAAGGAAAAATACATTTGAGACAGTGTTATAAAGGCAGAAGCAGTATAATATTTCTTTCCATAATGTGGGGAAAACAAAGGAATGGAAGAGGGAAGGAGGACCCCTGCATTTCTGAGCCTCTCCTACTACCAAAATACAGGAATGAAGAAGTGTAGGGCAGGAAGGGGGAGGGGGGGCGACTCGGGAATGTGCTTGTCATCTTGGCTGGAGTGAGCCTGAATGGGAGAGAGAGATTGAGAATAATGGGAACTGGTAGATCAATCAATCAGCAAATATTTATTGAGCAGCTATCCTGCCTGGCAGATGGAGAGAGCTCAGCTGGAGGGAGGCACATTAGAAAATTGTCTATAAAAAGGTGGTTGTGGGGGAGAGAGAGGGAGGTGTTCTTGTGGAACAGGATAGAAAGAGAAGGAGGGCGGCAGTTTTGTGGGGCTCCACGGGGCATCGTGCACTTTGTAGCCTCTGCAAGAAGCACCTCTGGGGCTGTGTGAGCGCTCAGCCTGCAAGGCTGTGCACACCAGACCCAGGGAGAAGAGCCCGACCCCAGGGAAGAGCTGTGGTCCTGCGAGAGGAAAGGCCTCAATGAGCCCAGATGGGCCCACTCACCCACCCTCCTTCCCTTCCTCCTCAGGGCTCTGGACGCTACTCTATCTACATCGCCAATTATGCCTATGGTAACGTGGGCCCTGATGCCCTCATTGAAATGGACCCCGACACCAGTGACCTCTCCCGGGGCATTCTGGCGCTCAGAGATGTGGCTGCTGAGGCGGGGGTCAGCAAGTACACAGGTATGCAGAGTGATACAGAGGCTGCGAGCTGGAGGGATTGGGGGCTGGGGCTGGGGGACAGGCCTCGAAAGGCTGGGTCTAGGTCTTCAGAGACCACAGGAGCGGATAGGTTGGTGTCCCTGGAAAGGGAGGATGAAGACTATTTCATTCCACCACCCGCTGAAGCCTCCTCCAATGCTGCCTCTTCAAGGGTTGATGAGCTACCTGGCCAATGTGGGCTTTAGGGGGCCCCTTGGGGTACATCAGACATGGGATCTGAATGCTATAACACCATCCTGTCCCTGGACCCTCTTGCCCTATTCCGTGCTGTGACCCAAATGATGGGTGAACAGGTTCTGTAGGAGCAAACTGACAAGTCACAACAGCTGAGATTTAAAGCATTCTTTCTTGCCAAACAGCAGATGAAATTATTTACTTACACATAAGCAGCCAGGAATTGAGTGCTAGCTAAATCCCTAAGCTTCAGCTGGGTCCCATCTCGGATAACTGAGCTCAAAGAACTGTGTCCTTGTTCCAAAACCTCTCCAGCGCTTTTTTGGAAGGCAAGATTGCCCCACACCTTTCTGGATGGGGGACCTATGGTCAGAGTCTCCGACACAGAGGTCTCTCTAGGGAAGGCAGTTTTTTTTATTCTGGCATGGCTGCTGCCTAAACTCTGATAATCTGCAAATAGACTGCCAGTGGCAGAGCCATCCAGTTCCTGTCTGGGGTGCCAAAAGTCAGGAAGCCAGGGCTGTGCCCATGAACTTCAGCCTCACATGAACTTCATCCTTGCTCACGCCGCCCTTTGGACTTAGAACTCCTCTCGTTGCTTGACTTCCCAATATATCCATCCCAGTGGGCACTGCAGACTTCCAAAGGGGCAGCCTGCCTGAATCCAAATCCTGGGGCTGGGGGGATACCTGTCATTGGGGCTGATCTCTGCCTCCAGACACGTAGGTAGTGACATAATTTCAAAGTCCTCCCCAGAAAGGGTTGTCACAGCCTCCTCTGAGTTTACAATGCCTTTCTCTAGCCAACTTTTCACCTCGGTGAAAGGGGGAGATTGATGTTGGCCTGTCTGACAAAGTTTGTGGGGACATATGACTAGACAGTAAAATAGTTTGCACAGCTCAAACCCCATCAAAGCCCTGCAGAGCTCCACACGTGAATGTGCAGCAGCAAAGCTGAGTGTCAGTTATAAACTATGTTTTCCCGGGAAAAGGTATAAACATGCAGGAGCTTCAGCCCAGATTTGTACCATCAGTTTTTCTGAATAGGTCCCAGTTCTGTGCACTGGGCTGGCTTAGCAATTAAGTGCCTTGATCTGCAGAAGGAGGAGGATGGGCTGGGGCAATGTAGCACTTGAAAATGATGAGATAGAAGGGAGGCGAGGTCTGGGAGAGAGGGTTATATACAGAATAAAAGAATCCAGGAGGTTGTAGCTGGGTTTGAGCGTGAAGGGGACATTGTTCACACTGGCTGGGCTGGCAGGGGCACTGGCAGGGACTGAGGAGCGGGGAGGAGCGGACCAAGAGGAGACAGCTGAGGAGCATGCATGGGGGTGGGAGCACCGCGGCCAAGTGTGCCTGGCTGTGCTGGAAGTACAGGGCAGCTCAGGGAGGGGACGCAGCACACAGGCAGGCCAGGGCAGCTGGCATACCCAGAAGACACGTTAGAGCAGCTCCGCAGACTTCCAAAAGCCATTTGGCTGAAAGAACCTATTTGGCCCACCAAGTTACTAGTATGTCTGCCTGCCTTCCCCAGCCTACCCTTTCCATGCCTGCCAAGCCCCCCCAACTCTACCCTGCAGTCCCCTTTGTCATTCTGTTAACAACTCATGGACACCTGGCTGGAAAACTAGCCCAGAGCACTCCCCTGAATCCGAGGGATGGATCCCCAAATGTAAGGACCACCCCCCAGCCCAGCCTGATTGCTGAGGCTCTGGCAGGGGCCAGCGCTCAGCTCCAGGCTGGTGCCATGGGGCCTAGGAAGGGTGAGGAAGTGGGCAGTGAAGTGTGGGCCCTGAGCAGGCTGGGGGAGGGGGGAGCAAGCCATGCCCAGATGTGCAGTCCTGGAGCCACAGGTCCCCAGAACCAAGCCACACACAGCACCCACCTGCTGGACAGAACTCAGAGCACTTCCCATTTTACAAAAGAACAAACGGAAGTCCAGAGACAGAAGCGGCTTGCCCAAGGTCACACCGGAGGGTGCAGAGATACTAGTAGTTAGAGCCCCCCATCCCCTGATGTCTAAACTGCCACAACCAGCTGACCTTTCTGATGACCTCCAGCTTGAGAATCCTGCTCCATTCTGCAAGACAGGAGCGCTGGGGGAGGAGGAAGGCCCCGCACCCACCGGGAACGCAGCCCCAGGGACTGGCACTCAGACTTGCGTTGCAGTCCCCGGTTTTTGTGGCTGAAGCAGCTGCCTGGCCTGGGGTGCTCAGGACAGCGACGGCGGCCCGGTGACCCTATCGGCAGGCCAGGATGATGGTGCTGCCCACGCTGGCTGGCTGCCTCCTCCAAAGGGGGAGGGGAGGCCTCCTCTCCAGATTTCCGTTGCTGCTGGCGGCTGCTGCTCTCCTGGGTCACAGTGCCATCTAGTGGCCAGTGTGCCCGCTCTCTGGGGACGCGGGTAACTCGAGGGCCCCTGGAGGGCAGCGTTGGTAGAGCCACTGGTGCTGAGTTGAGCCGAGGCAAGGCCACTCCCCATGGTTTCTGCTTTGATGGGAATCCCAAGCCATGGCTTCCCCAGCTGCCTGCAGCCTCTTGGAGCCTGGACAGTGCCAGGAACAACCCTTCAGGGGGATTCCTGAGAACTGGTGCTCCCCATGGCAGAGGGCCTGGCGTGGAGTCCCAGGAGGGGAAAAGTGGAGACTAAGAGGTCTGCACTGCCTCTGGGGCCCCAGTGTCCCTTAGCCCCTGTGAGCACCTTGAACTGACCATCTAACAGAGCTGCTAACAGGCCAGTTTCTGGAGCCAGAGTGCTGAGTGTAGAGCCTACCCCCACCATGTCCTGTCCAAGCAGCAGAGGAGGCAAGATTATCACCCTCTGTGGGCCTCAGTTTTCTCACCTGCAAAATGGGGGTGTTGTGAGAATGAAAGGAGGTAAATATGGGATGTGCCTGGCACGGGGCCTAGCACCAAGGCAGCGCCCACCAAGTGCAGCCGACAGCAACAGCCTCCTCCCCTGAGGTCCGCCCCCCACCCCCCCAGGATGCCAGGGCCCCTGCTGGGCATCTCCTGAGGGTAGGGAGCACCATGCTGGGCACAGGAAGCAGAAAGCATGCGGTCGCGGGCCCTGCCCTGGAGGCGTTCCCCATGGATCTCAGAGCCTGCCCTCCAGCCCTGGAGGCACACATGGGCCGCTTTAGCCCTGTGGCCTCTGGAATCCATCTCTCTCCCCATCTCTCTGACCCTGCCTCCCCTGAATGCCCCTTCTCCCCAGGTCCTCTGCATTTTGGCCTCACCCTTTAAGGGAGCATCTGTCTGGGCTGCAAAGTGGTGATTAAAGAAGTCTTAAAAGACATTTGGAAAGAAAATGGAGGTGGATTTATGTTGTTGGGTGGGGAGTCTCACTGTTGGCTGGGAGCAGTGCAGAGCAAAGTGGAGGGAAGATCTGATTTATAGGAAGTCATTATTGGAGGAGACAGAGATGCCTAAAGCCCAGCTGAGGCCTTCTGGCACATCCCCACCACCCGGCTCTAGAGAGGTGACCAGGGGCGGCAGAGTGGGGACTGCAGAGCCTCGCAGCTTCAGAGGAGGGCACTGGCCTTGCAGCGGGAGTGCAGCCAGATCTGACAGTGGGGGACAGTCAGGGCTAGAGTGACAGCCTCCTCAGCCAGGACCCTGGGCCCCTGCCAGGGGTACCCAAAGCCTTAGGATACACAGGCTGATAGCTCTTGATGATTGACAAGAAGGGACATCACTTTTCTTTCTTTTTTTTACAACAAATACAGATAAGTCACACAATACAAATTCAATCTCAATACATATTTTCTTCAGCGAAAATATGAGATTTTTTTTAAATGGCAAGCCTTTGGTTGGCTACTCTAGGCCTCTCCAGAAGTAAAGATGGCCCCTCTGTGGAGAGGGACTTGAGTAGGAATGTCTGAGCGTGGCGAGGTGAGATAAACGTGGTCAATCCCTGCTACAACAGTCACCAGGAGAGCTGTTTCTGCTGCTGCTTTACCTGCCTTCTCTCCTGAAACAGCTTCTTCTTGCCCCTCACTGCCTGGGGGCGAGGGCGCACAGTGAGGATCGACTTCCCTCCTGTAACACCCTGGATGCCCAAGGTGTGGGAACCCCCACCCAGCAGGGAGATGCTAGAGCCTGCCCTCCTACTCACCTGCCCCCCGGCATCCTGCAGGGGCGGGCAGGGAGGACTGGGGGAGCAGTGCAAATGCCCTTGTGTAATACCCCGTACGCTTGTACATGCAGAACCCTGCCCGGCATCTGATACTCACAGAGGTTTTCGAGGGGGAGGGGGGAGCATGGCAGGGGACAGGCAACACTAGCACCAACACAGCATTACCACGTGGTAGAACTTTCAGGAAATGTAGGATGAGACACCCTGTTACCATCCCACCCTTACCCTCACACCCCCTTCTCCAGCACACACAGACGTACACGCACACTGCCCATTTCTCCACCCACCCCTGCATTTTCTAGTGCCGTTGCTAGGCTTTTACAATACCTTGGATGTCCTTGGCAGCCTGCAGGCCCTGGCACCCACCAGCATCCTATCCTATCAAGGGCTCAGCAGACTGCTCACAGGTCCAAGTTCGCGGCCAACAGGCCTCCCCTTGGCCCCCATGGTGCTGAGTCTAGATGGGCCCAGATTCCACTCCCAACCGTGGTTATCCCGTGGCCCAGCCTGGAGGATGCACCGAGGAGCAGAGGTGGAAGGAGCCTTGGAGATCTTCTCATTCCCTGACTCATTTCACAGGGAGTGAGACCAAAGCCTGGAGAGCACACTTCCCAAGTTCCTGTGGTGAGAAGGGCGGCACAGGCAGGGCCAGAACCTAGAGCGCTCTCCTTAGCACAGAGACTCCCCCTGCCTCTTGGTCCCTGGGTCCTCGGGCCCGCAGTCAGGGGCGGTTCAGCAGCACACACCCACTTCCTACAACCTCTCTTTCCCCTCCTCGCCCCACCACCCCATGCCCCACGCCCCTGTGCACTGGCCCAGATGTGGTCTGAAAGATGGGTCACAGCACCCAAACTGGACTTGAGTCTGCATCATCCAAGTGCAGCGTTCAGAGGTTGAGGAGTGCAATTCTTGAGGGTGAATGAGGCTGCCACATGGGGCTCAGGCCCAATGAGCAGGTCATCAAAGGGGGTGCCAGACTGTGGCAGGAGGGAGAGGGGGCCAAGGGGACACAATTTCCCCTATAACTCCACCTCTCCCACCCAGCCTAGTGGACAGAGAAGCCTTCGGGAAGGGGTGGGCAGGGAGCAACATTTACACCCAACAGCAGAACCAGGAGGCTTTTGAAGGCATATTATTCACCCAGCAGGTGGGAAATAGTCCCAACTAATGACTGTGTGGCACCTGACATTTTCCAAGGTACCTTCCAAAAACCAGTTGACTTACTATTTATGGCAGCTCTGAGAAAGGGCTGTTATTGTTTTCAGTCTTTCTCCTATGAGAAAGCAAGATTCCTGAAAGATCCATTGGCATGCCCAAGGTCACACAACTTGAACTTTCTGATCCTCAGTCTTTCCTGCCACTGGTGCTTCCTCTCAAGTCCCAACTGGGGCGCTGCTTGTCCCCGAGGACTGCCTGCCTCAAGTGCATAAGAATTCATTAATGTAAAACATTGGCTGCTGTGGGTCAGTGAATTTAGCACCAGCCTGTGAACTGAAAGGTCCCCGGTTCAATTCCCTCTCAGGGCATGTGCCTGGGTTGCGGGCCTGGTCCGCAGTTGGGGAAGTGTAAGAGGCAACCAACTGATGTCCCCCTCATAGGTTTCCCTCTCTTTCTCTCTCTCTCTCTTCCTCTCTCAAAACTTTAAAAATAAAATCTTTTAAAAAAGAAAAGAATTCATTGATGTTAAGTGGAGTTTAACTGTCTATTGGGACATCATTCTCCAAGGCCAAATGGTGTTCCTAACTGCCCCCTGAGTAGCCCCTTAAGGTATGTGCTAAACCTTAGAAAGGGGAGGACAGGGAGGGTGTGACAGAAAAGGGGGAAAGGCTAGGGAGGAGGGGAAAGGTTCAGGTAAAAGACACTTGCTGAGTAAGCAGCCTCTGTCATTGACCAGGCAGGAATGGGAGTATCAGGGTATGCTTAGGGTGGATGGATCTTATTGGTTTAAATATTTACATGATCAACCTAGGAGGACAGTTTCCCCTGCAGCACCAGTGAGGGGTGCAAACACCTGGCTGCCCCTGCCTTAGTCCCCAGTTTGGCCCCTCCACCTGAGGCTGCTGGAGCTCGTGCCCAAGAGGCCAGCTCCCCAACTATCAGCCCACCTGCTCCCCAACTATGCAGCGAACATGCCAAGGAGTTGTGGGTAACATCTCTGTTATGGTCTGATTGCCATGGCAATAAATTGTCACTAATTAGTAGTGTGGTTACCATGGCAATTTTCTAGTAATTACAGGTTACAAATGGTGCAAGGCTTCAACCCAACCCAATTAGTTAATTAGAAAGATTTAGAAATTTGTCCAAGAGGGAAATAACCTGCTTTGTAGAAAATGAAGGGAATGTGTCACAGCTTGGGAGCCAGAGGCAGAGAGGAAATTGGAAGATGCTGGAGCAGAGGAGGAAGAATGGAGTTGTGTGGCGGCAAGTCCTGGAGCCCCACCTGGAATTTACAGGGGCCCAGGCAAGGCCAGCGGTTTCTCACTAAGGCCTGCTACTGAGCTGGAGTCTGGCAGGACCAGGGCAGGGACAGCCGCCAACAGCCACTCAGCAGGTCCTCTTTGAAGGGGCAGAAGTGGTGCCCAGGTTGTGGCCCAGTACCCCTCCCTACTGACTTTAAAGGAAAGGTGTCAGAGAGCTTCCCACCCCTCACTGTGGCTGGCCTAATGAAAAGCGCTTGTCGCATCTTGGATGTTGCTCCCCAGCAGCATTGTGGACTTAGTGGCTTCGTTTATGAGGCTTGAGGCTCTCTTTGAGAGCAAAAAAGATTTCCTAGGAAGAATCTGGGAGCCACCGGGCCCAGAATGTGTTGCCAAGGAGCCCCCACCTGCCGCATCCCTTCCCCTGTCCCCAAACACTGGCTCTGGTGGTCAGGCTCCATTTATTTACATAGGTAAGAAAGGCCCAATGATTTCCTTCAGGGGCATCCCTCAGAGGACAGGAGAGCCTGGGGACCAAGAGAACCTCCATCCCAAATTGGCCCAGAGGCCGCAGGCAGCAGGGCACCTGGCCCAACATCACTCAAGTCTGCCTTAGCTCTCATTTATTTTTTTTTAAATCAAGTTCTTCTGAGAGCTCTGGTAACTATTCTTAGAGTACGGAACAGCTCTTTATTGCAGTACTTGCCAGAATTTACTGTGTACAGAAACCACCCAGAGGTCCTGTTAGAATGCAAGGCCTGGCTAGGCAGGGACCCGAGGGTGAGCACTCTAACAGGCTGCGAGGTGGCGCCGCTGCCATGGGTCCACGGGCCTGACTCTGAGTAGCAAGGTGGTACAATTCACAAAGCCTGTTCACCTCACTTGATCCTCTCTAAAACCCTGAAATAACAAAAGCAGGTCACGCTAGTCCCATTTTGCAGATGAAGGAACTGAGGCTAAGAGGGTAATGCAAGCTGCCCAAGGTCACATGGTCTCATAAAAAGCCAAGCTGGGGCTAGAACCCATGTCCTCATCCTGGTCAGGCTGTTTCCTGCACGTTATTTCCAGTGTTTGGGGGTGTGGTTTTCCGGGCTTTATTTGAACCCCACTGGTAGGGGTGGTTTGTTCAAGAAGTCTTGAGATTGGACATGTTGACATGAATAGCCTAAAGTGATCTTGGAGACTTCAGACTTTAATGTATGTTGGCTGGATTTCTGTCTTTTTTTTTTTTTTTTTTTAATACACTTCACTGGAATTTTCCCTTTTAAACTAAAGAAACAATTCTGTTGGAACAAGTGAAACAATATGAAGACATTCACAAAAAAGGCCAACCACCATTTCTTCTTCCCGCCCCAAATCTTACCTCACCCAGTAGCCACGGGAGCTCAGGTGTAGCCTTTCTCAGTTTTCCCCAAGCTGGTACAAACATGTTCAGGAATATTGTGTATTTTTATTTTATTTTTAAGAAAAGTAAGATCACGCAATATGATTACTTGGCAAATTGCTTTCTACTTAAAAATATGTCGTGGGCACTCCTCCAAGTCAATGCAAATGGATCTACACCGTCTTTTTAGTAGTTATAGAACAGTTCGTCAGATAGATGCACCATAATCCAAAGCCAGTTTCTGCTGATGGACATGCAGGTTGTTCCTAAGTCAAACAAAGCAAGGTAAGCATCTTTGTACCTATAGCTGGAACCTATTCCTATAAATTCCTAGAGCAGAAACTCACCCTGTGTCCTGACCAGAGTGTGTGTGATTCGGGTTGTGGGTGGGGTTGTCAGGGACACCTGTAACTTGACCAAGATGTTGTGGGTAGAGCAGGGCTTAGGGATTATTGTAATTCAGCCCTCTCTGTGTTCCTCAGTTAGTGGTATCAATCCTTTGGCACAAAGTGGCCTGGTCTTGCTCCTCCCTAGCCTCAACATCTGCGTGGTCACCATCCACATGGGTTTGTGGGACTTCAAGCCCAGATCTTGGCTCAGGGAAGCCTCTGGAAGGTCAGAATCCCCTCCCCCATCCCAACCCCAGGCTATTCTGAGGCATCACTAGCGCAGCTCCTTGCAGGCCTCGGAGGCAGCCACCTCCTCCACGCAGAACTGGGGCTTTGCTTCTGCCACTTACTGAGGGTCAATGTCCTCTCCTAGGAGGCCGGGGTGTCAGCGTGGGCCCCATCCTCAGCAGCAGTGCCTCCGATATCTTCTGTGACAACGAGAATGGGCCCAACTTCCTCTTCCATAACCGGGGCGATGGCACCTTCACGGATGCGGCAGCCAGCGCTGGTGAGTGTAGCCGCTGCCTGGGTCCCTCGGCCCCGCACGCCTGCAGGGGACTCTGGGCTGCCCAGCCCCCTCGAGCATGACCCCACAGGCCTCAGGGAGAGAGAGACAAGGCATCCTCTGCCCTACACAGGGAAACATTGCCTGTTATCTCCAACTGCACACGCCCCGCCATGGCTCAGGCCTCAGGGGGTGTTCGCTGCTGGGCACAGGGGGCCTGGAGCTCCTGACTCTTATTCATTTTCCAGCAGCTGGAATTGGCCCATGTCCCCTTGAGTCCTGCTTGAGTCTCAGCATCAATTTCCCCGCCAAGCTGCCTCTGTCCATTTCCCCTCCCCATATTTATCTTAAGCATTTAGTTCAATCCAATACCATTTTACTGAGCTTCTGCTAACTGCCAGGTTGGTGCTAAGAGCTAGAGATGCTGACCTGAATGATATTAAGACCTCTCTAGCTGCCCTTTCACACACACAAGGCACTGATATTCTAGAAGGGGAAAATAGACAAAGAAACAAATAGCTATAGTAAAAAAGAGAATAAAATCCACTCAAAATAGTGCTCTAGGGTCCCAGCTCTTCTCCCCCTTGTCCCTTTGTGCTCACCCCTCATCTACCTCAGGGCCTTTGCACCTGCTATTCTCCCTCCCTGAAGTGCCCCTCCCCCTTGTCTATCTGCAGAACTTGTTATCCTTCAACACTCAGCTCACATGTTACCTGCAGAGTCTTTCCTGCCTCTCTCTGTGCCATTGAACAGAGATTGGCACGACCGCCTCTGTGTTCCTGCTGCCCTTGCATGTACCTCTCACTCAGGCTTTCACATCGCTTTAACAATCTCTCTGTGTCTCCAAGGACTGGGCTCTGTACTATGCATTCTTGACACAATGCTTGGCATGCAGTGGTCACCCAGTAAATTTTGCCAAATGACAGACTGGACACAATAAAACTTGATGGATGTAGCCAGTCTGCCCTTCAACCATTTCTCCCTGTGCAGGCTCTCCCCACCTTGCCGATGAGTGAAAGGTTTAATTTCACCTCCTTCCTGGTGGCCTAGGGACGCACTCTGGCCTCTGAAAGAAGATGAGCAGGGTCCCAGAGACATGGATCAAAGGCCCGACAAGCCTGCTAGTGCTGGCAGGAGCATCAAATCCCTGAGCCTGTGTCAATCTAGTCTCCATGACATACGAGTCCCTCCTCCCCCAGCTCTCTGCTCAGAGTTCCCATTGTGAGCACCCACCCCACCCACCCACTCACACATTTGTAGCCAGGCAGCTCCCCTGGTCTGTCCTCCCCACAGCTCACCCCTCCTAGAGCTATGTACTCTGGCAGCAAATTTTCTCATTGCTGAAAAATCATAAGATGAAGGCGAGGTGGTGGTGGAGAAGAGCTGGAGGATTTGATAAGGTGTTAAAGGGACGGAAGCAGAGGTGAGTGAACAAGTTGGAGTGGGAGAAGGTAGCAGGCGGGAGGAGAGAGGAAAGGTGCAAGGCCCGTAATTGAAAGTCAGAATGATTGCAGGGGTTTAACAAGACATGTCAAGAGGGCATTCATCACCCAAACAGATGCTGCTGTGAAATGCAGCCTGGTACCGATTATTCCCGTGAAAGGGAACCAGCTCCTTGTCAAGGTGCCTCGTAGGTAGGAGAGAAATGGGCCAACACAAAAGGCCACCGACATTAGGGCTGGGGAGTTTTGCAGAGAATTAATGGATTATTAATCCTAGAGGCTGGAAGCTACCCCCACTTCTTTGCAAACCTTTCTCAAGCCTGGGTCTCACTGCCTCTCCTCCCCTATCTCCCTCCCCCATCCTTCACCCCTACTCCCATCCCCCAAGAGGATGCTCAACCTCCAGGGTTCTTGGGGAGCACCCTTACCTTCTCCTGGCTCCCATCCTCAGGATCTCTGTGTTTGCAGCTGGCAAGAGCTCCCCATTCCCTAGGGTCTGTGATCCCCCCTCCATTATATTGTCCTGTCACCTGCCATTTCTGAAGACCTGATGACCCATAGCAGTTTGTCCTCTGAAAGAGTCAATGGGGGTATTTAGAGCTGCATCCACCACCTCTCAGCTCTGCGCTTGGCCGGAGGGAAATGTCTGCCTTGGGCACCCAGTAGGTCAGGACATTCCTTCTGGAAAAGCCACCCTCCATCCTCCCCCAGGACTAGCTCAGCCCCACTGGCTACTAGCAGGTTCAGGAACAACATGAGCAGGTGGCATTGGACACACCAGCTTCCCTTCCCAGATTTCACAAGGCACACTCTTGGTTTCTC
Organism: Furipterus horrens; assembly: GCF_987537825.1. Taxonomy (NCBI): domain Eukaryota; kingdom Metazoa; phylum Chordata; class Mammalia; order Chiroptera; family Furipteridae; genus Furipterus; species Furipterus horrens. The sequence continues at coordinate 135,043,806 of NW_028327175.1, forward strand.
TGTCAAGGTGAGGTATTTCCTCTGCTGTCGCCAATGTCCCAAGTTGCCTTCTAGTAAATTATTTATGTCCCTTTATTTATTCAGTAAGTATTTACCAAAACTACTAAGCCTCCACAGGCAATGAGATAGATGCTGTGTGAATACAAGGGAATAAGAAGACAGTCTCTGACTTCATGGGGCCTAAGGTCTAGGAGGAAATCAACGCTAAGCAACTAAACCCCAGAGGACATATGACCTGCACAATGAAGGAAAAGAATGGTGGGCTGTTAGGGTGAATAACAGGGCGGATAGGAGGGGCTGTTTTCATGAGAGTGGTCAGGGAAGGCTTCCCTGAGGAGGTGACATTGTGGCTAATAGCAGAATTAAAACAAGTAGCCAGGGAACCAAGAGGCAGGAAAAGAACATTCCGGGAGAGACCAGCTTGGGCAAATACCCCGAAGCTAGAAAAAGCGTGGTTCATTTGAGGAATGAAAGGAACACAGGGTGGCCAGTCCTTAGGAGTAAGAGGGAGAATGGTACCAGATAAAACCCAGATAAGGTAGACAGGGACCTTGTCCTCCCCAGGCAGCAATTTGAACTTGACCCAAGAGCACTGGGGAGCCACTGAGAGATTTAAGCAAAATATGGCTGGTCAACTTAATGTGCCCCAGTGTCAGTGTTGGGGTGACTGGGCAGAGCTTCAGTCCTTAAAATTTTCACTGGTCTCCCCCTCTCCATGCTACCCCAAAACTGAGTAAAAATAATGTGCTTGCTGGGCAAATGATGCATGAAGACAAGTGCCTGGTTCCTTTTGCAGCTGGACAGCCATCCCACCTCCCATTCCTATGGAAAAATGCTGAGGCCACAGCTGCATCTCTCCGCCTGCTCCCAGGAGGGCAGGGACAGCAGAGGGTCGCCCTCTCTTGCTGTACTTCATGGAGCCCCAGGAAGGTGAGTGTTTCTGGAGCCTGCAAGGGCACTGACCTGAGGGCTCCCGCCTTTCCTCCCAGGTGTGGATGACCCCCACCAGCATGGGCGAGGTGTCGCCCTGGCTGACTTCAATCGTGATGGCAGAGTGGACATCGTCTACGGCAACTGGAATGGCCCCCACCGCCTCTATCTGCAGATGAGTGCCCATGGGAAGGTCCACTTTCGGGTAAGAAGGGACCTCGCCCTCCCACGCCTCTCCCTTCTGCCACCCGACACTGTGAGTGGCCCTGGCAGGTCCTGGGGATGCAGCCCCACTTGTGCCTCCCACCAGGCTGAGAAGAGGCCTGTGGCTCCTTCTGCAGAGCCTGGGGGTGCGGGTGGTGAGGAACAAGGAATGTATTGTAACATCTTGGGGCAAGGACAGACCCCAGCCTGGGCTGCTGTAACATCTCTAGTAGCCGGAGCAGAGATGGCCAATGGCAGAGGAGGGACAGCAGCCCCCGAAGGTGGATAGGGCCAAGGAGGTTCTGTGAGGGGCACTTCATTCTCTGGGTGGGGGCGTTTTTCCTGGTGGCTCTTGGAAAACCTGATCTGTAGCCTCTGCCTGAGCTTTCCAAATTGCGGTTCTAGGCAAGGGTACAGTGGGGCATGGGGGTGTGGGTAAATTGAAGCCACAGAGATCCAACAGATGCCCCCTAAGGACAAATGGCAGGGGGAGGCCAGACCACTCTCTATGCCCCCGATTTGAGCTGTCAATAGACTGTGATGCCAAGAATTCTTCAAAGGGGCTGCTTGGTGACAATAATGGAGGTGCCACTAGTCTGAAGAACTTGAGTTTGGGGCCTTCTCAAGAAGGGCAATGGAGGACAATGGATTGCTGAAGCTGATCTCGGGGAGTCAGGATTGTTCTTGAGGTACCTGGGTCTTGCCAAAAACCCCTACAGGACTGAGAAAGTTCCAGCATTTGCCTGAGGTTTGATGGTTCCAGGGAAGTCCCCAGGAACCTTGTGTATGTTTGACGACCCTACAGGCAGCCACCTTGGGGTGCTCAGGCCCAGCTGCTTGCTCCCTGCCGAGGCTTGGGAGCCAGGTCTCTGGGTGGGGAGGAGGCACGCCCTGAACTCAGGTCACTGATCCTGGGATCTCGGATGATCTTCATCTTTTATTCAGCTTTTTGTTCTAACCCAGGTTCTCAACCAGTGACAGTTTTGCCCCCACTAAAAAACACGGAACAATGTCTTCTTGGTTGTCACCAATGGGACAGAAGGTGTTAGTAGCATCCAGTGTGCAGAGGCCAGGGGTGCTGCTAAACATCCTACAATGCACAGGACAGCCCCACAGCACAGAATGATCCAGCCCCAATGTCAGCATGCCAAGGTCGAGGAACCCTGCTAACCTTCCTGATGGACCCTCCCCAGAGCTCACAGGAGCAATAATAATAATGATGATGATGGACTCGCCATTTATCAAGTGCCCTCCATGTGCCAGGAACTGTGCTAAGCGCTTTACATACATTATCTTGGAAGCCCAGGCGTCCACTGGGGCAACCCCACGGGGACTATGCAGGTTTCCGTTTTTTCAGGATCAATAGCTTAATAACGAGCTAGAGATCCTGAGGCCTTTGTTCCCCAGCTCTTAAGGCCCTACTCGGCCCTCCCTGGCCAGCTGGCTGGGCTCTTAATTAGCTTCATTACTGAGTTGATGGGGACAGCCTTCCTCCTTGGCTCCCAGAACAGGCATCTCACCACCTGTCCCAGGCTGGTTCATTCCTGCAGCCAACGGATAGAGCCTGTAGTACAAGGCCCAGGGGCAGGGCCAGGCCAAGCAGCAGAGGGGCTCTCCTAGAAACACGACTGTGCCCTTCCCAGCTCCCTCCACGTGGGCCCTGAGATTCAGACAGGCTCCCACAGTCTAAAGGTCACCCTACACAGCTCTCCCTCTATTCCAAAGGCAAGTCCCACACCTGTGATCCTTTACCATGTCCACTGAGGCCCTGTCCATGCTTTGGAGTCCCCCCTGAGCCCTGGACAAGCATCTCTGCAACCTCTCAAAGCAGATGTCTTTTTAAAAAATCAAAAGACTCTCAAGAAACAGTATAAGGTAACAGAAGAAGGAAAAACATAGCCAAAGGTGGCCTCTACCACCTTCTGTGAGGCTGAGTGCAGGGGCCAGGCCAGGACAGACAGCCAGTGATCTATCTCATGCCCACTTTGCACCAAGCATTTTACATGCTGTCCTCACAGCCTGGGCTGCTATTACTATTCCACATTACTGATGAGGAAAGTGAGATCTGAGAGGTTCAGTAACTTGCCTAAGATCACAGAGCTCATCATCAGAGAAATATGGATTCAAATGCGTAGCCCTTTCCTGTAACCGTCCGCTTCTGACTCCCACTAAGGAGGAGTAAGGGTGTGTGCTAGAAAGGGCGCTGCATCTGGAATCAGAAGCCCTGGCTATGCCCCTACTCATTAGCTATGACTATGGCAATTCCCCTCCCTCCTCAGGACTCAGTTACCTCACCTATAAAATGGGAATGCTAATATCTGTGCTTTCTCAAATAGATGGATGGGAGGGCTACATGTGTTCCCAATTAGGAGCAGCCAAGTGCTTCACTGGTGTGAATTGGGACTGTTCTTCTTTCCTCCTTGTTCTACAAGCAGCCTGAGGTTTCTTTAGTTCTAAGCACAGCTCCCCAGGTCCCATACCTCACAGGTGAAAGAGGAGGTGTTAGGTGGGCTGTCTTATCTTTGACTGCACACACACACACACACACACACACACAGTGGAGGATTGGCATCTCACCCACTCCCACTCTCCACGTATCTGTCTGCTGACCTGCAGTGCTCTCTCCTCCCAGGACATCGCCTCAGCCAAGTTCTCCATGCCCTCTCCGGTCCGCACGGTCATCGCCGCTGACTTTGACAATGACCAGGAGCTAGAGATCTTCTTCAACAACTTTGCCCACAGAAGCTCCTCAGCCAACCGCCTCTTCCGGTAGACACTTCAGCTTGGCTCATGCCCACTCACCCTTGACAGCTGGGTTCAGGGAGGAAGGCATAGGACTCAGAAGGGGAGTTCCAAGGGCTGAGGTGGAAAAAGGTACCCTGATGAGGGAACAGAGAGGAGGGACAGAGACTGAGCAAGAGGCTGTGGGCATGGAGGGTGGATTCTGGGTAGGAAGTGGGCCTCCTGGTGTCGGGGGCGGGGGGCAATGGGCAGAGGAGATGTGGCCCAAAGTGTCCCCATAAGCCAAGCTCCACAGGATAGGAATCCCCACTACCACAAAAAGCAGTTACAGAGTCAAATCTGTTTAAGTACAGCTGGGTCAAGCAAATACAGGCAGGTTTATTGACTGCAGGTCTTCTCAGACCCTTTAAATGACCATAAGTATTTTACTTCCCAAAAGGTGGATGGAATATTCCAAATAGATTTGACCACAGGACATTTTTTTCAAAGATTTTTATCTTGGGACTGGAACTCTGCAAGATATCCTTAGGGAAATGCTGGGTGAGACCATTAATGGTAGAGAAGTAAAACGGAGTAACAATGAAAGAAACCCGCAAGCATCTGGGCATGTGTCCGGGGAGGAAGGACTGGGTTTTTGGAGGCAATAGTTGTCTAAGAGGGGTCTGGAGACCGTCGGCATCAGAATCACCCAGAGTGCTTACTTAAAGTAGAATCCCAGGGCCCACCTCGATCTCCTGAATCAGAATCTCAGGAAGGGGAGCCCAGGAATCTCTATTATTAACAAGTACATTAGGCATCAGGCCTAAAGTTTGAGAACCGCTGTTGCGGAACAGACTTTAGAACCCATGTGGCCTGAGACAGCCATGTTCCTGGTATAAAACATGCTAGTGGTGCTCAGGACCAGGTGGGGAGAAAAGTGTTGCCCAATGGGCTTGGATTCAGGAAATGGGCCAGATCACCTGCTGGGCTCCCCCAGGTCCCCAGCCCCGCCTCCACGAGGGCCCCAACTATTAATAAAATGTGAGAGCTTGGACTAAGCATGTTTAAAATATAATTATTAACAAAGCTCATTCTGACTGGATGTAATCACCCCCTGAAGGCACTAGATTTACTAATTAGGTACCTTGCAAAAAGCTTATTCACAACTTCCAGATTAATTGAGGAAGATCAATCTCTTGTTAACAGAGACACTGCTTTCCTTCTCTGGCTAATAAAGTGTCACTTGCCAGGGTCCCTGATCACCAAGGAGTCTAGTGCTCTCATCTCTGGCCCTAGAACCCAGGCACCTCCCCTGTCCACCTGCCTGCCTGCCTGGCCCCTATCAAACCTCCCAGTGTCCCTCTGAGCCACCCGAAGGGCTGTCGGGCACAGGGCTGTCTGGCACAGGGCTGTCCTTAGTGTCACCATACAGTTGCCCTACAAGTTAGTGTGTTTGCTCTATGCAGCAGCAGTGGATGCCACTTCCCAGGTGTGTGACTGTGCCCCAAGTCCCTGTGGCAGATGGCTGGGTCTTGAGCATGCAACTGCGGCCCCCACACAGCTAGCAACTTGAAGTTTAGCCCCCACCTGTCCCTGTCACTGAATGGAACATGGTGGGCTCCTTGTAGGAGGCACCGTGTGTGAGTCTGCAAGTCCTACAGCAATGCCTGGGGTGACCAAAGAATGCATTGCCCAAACTGGATGCTTAGTGAGAGGGCAGGGGTCCCTATTAATAATGGCAGGACAACAGGCATCAGCTGGGTCATGCATGGTCGCACAACTTATCCATCTAAACACGCCTCTGATCTGTTCTCGTCTCTCTACCCTATGCCACCCCCGCTGCCTCTCTAGTAGATTCCTATACCCACCTCCAGCTGTTCCCCTGTGTCTGGTCCTGCAGAGCAAGCAGTTGAAAATTCAAAGCTGGTCACACCCCTCTTCCACTTGAAACCTTTCAGAAGCCTTCTCTTTGACACATCCCATGCCTACCAGTGTTGTCCCCAGCCTCCACTCTCTCCACTTCCCCATTCACACTTAAGCACCAGGCACCCCCAGCTTCTTTCATTTCTGGGCTGTTCCAGGCCTGGACCCTCATGGTGCCCACACTCTCTGCCTCACTCCTCTCTCCTCATCTGAGTGACATGTACTCAGAGTGCTTGTCTCAGCTTAGTTAGCCCTTCCTCTGGGAAGCCTGCCCTGGTTACCCAAATCTGGATGAGCTTGTCCAGCTCTGCCCTCCCCTCGGCCCCACTCTACATGAGATTCTCTGTCGTCACAGACCCTGAGCTCCTGTCTTCCTGATACACACCATACTCACAGGCTCCCATGCAGTGCCCGACGCACAAGTTGCCACAGAAGAACTTGTTCAGAAAATACATGAATGCAGTGGAACTGCTGCACTTTATCCTTAGGAACTCTTAACTGCCTGTCACCTGAACCAAGGGGTATCTCTGCTCATCTGTCTGCAGGACCCGAGTGGTCAAAGGGACAGTGGGTGTTGGCAGGCTGAGGCATACTCACCTCCAGCAGGTGCACACACAGCCAAGTGCAGCCAGGCATGCTGCCCACTGCCCAGGCTGCACACGTGGATGTGCTCAGCACAGATGCCCCATGTGGACAGAGGACATCTCTCAGGGCACCTACTCAACTCTGAAGACACCCTGCATCCTGCCAACACCCTCTGCCATCCAGCCCCCATAGGCTCCAGCTCAGTGGACCCCAGTCCCCTCCTGAAAGCACTGACCACATCACAGCCCTCTGGTATTTGGGCAGATAACAGTCACCTGCAATGCATGGGGGCGGGGGGTACAGATCTTCCCTCACCCTCTGTTGCTCCACACGTTGAGGGCAGAGCACCCAAGGCTAGCAGAATCTCACGAGTGAGAAGAACTAGAGAAGGAAAGCTCATGGCCATCAGAAGCAGTCAGCTCAGTGTGGAGAAAGAACAGGACTTTCACAGTGGACTTTCTTTGGAACAAATATGACTGATTCAGAGTTCAAAATAGACAGAACCCCTGCAACCCAAAGGGATCCTTCCCTCCCTTTGCCTTTGGAATTCATCCATGCATCCCACAGACATGTGCTTGTAGCTCTCCAAAGCCAGGCGCTATGTTAGATGCGGTGGCGATGAAAAGATGAATAATACATGGTCCCAGCCTGCAAAGAGCTCGTAGTCTAACTGGGGAGATAAGACGCATTTATACAGAGCTTTAACACAGGCAGGAAGTGATAAAGGCCAGGCAAGTGATAAAGGCAGAGGAGGAAGGCGTTGCCTCTAGTGGGACGACCAGGGAGAAGTTGGGGGAGGTGGCATTTGAGTGGAGTTTGAACCCTGGATACCATCCGAAATTTGGAAACCCAGGGCCACTTGAAGGAAAGTAAAGGTCATTTGAAAGTAGCTGTGTCCTGTCCCTTCTCCATCCATCAGCTGGCCTTTCCCAGACTGTCTATAGTTCATCCATTAGAAAACGAAGCATCAATATTTACCAACGTAAATTAAAACCCAACAAGAGGACAGGCAGGGTATAGACAGGGTCTGTGGACAAAGAGTGGCTCCGCAGGCAGGCAGGTTGTAGCCCATGCACAGGGGGCCCCGGGGGTGCTCAGACGACAGAGAATGGAATAAACCAGTAGGTCTCTAGGTCCAGGTGTCCACTGGGGCCTCCCCAGCTGGTTACTCATCCATGAACGGCCTGTCTCTTCTCCAACAGCGTCATCCACAGGGAACACGGCGACCCCCTCATTGAGGAGCTCAATCCTGGAGATGCCCTGGAGCCTGAGGGCCGGGGCACAGGTGAGGGACCTAAGGGCTCCGTGTGTACTCTGTGGTCCCAGCGCCGCCCATACCCTGGGATGGGGGAGGGAAGGATGGGGCAGCCAGTCCCACTGCAGGGCTCCCCTGGTCCCTCCCACTCTGAAGGCGAAGACCCTAGGGCAGGAGTGAGAGAGTGAGAGGGGAGAGGGAGGAGCTCCTGAGAGTGCCAGGCAGGAAGGAGAGGCAGGGATGGATGCTCCCTTTATCAGTCCCAGAGCAGCTGGAGGTGGGGGCGGGGTCAAGAATCTGTGGGCGTAGCTTCTCTGGCAATGCCTTGATGGAAGGGAATAGAAAGGAGAGGTTGGGGTCCTAAAGCCGAACCCCTCCCCTCTTGGCACTCAACCTGGTGTCAAAGAAAGAGCAATGGATTAGGAGTCCCAAGACCTAATCCTGCCATTGCCTCGCTGGTGGTCTCGGAAAAGTTACTTCATCTGAGTCTTGTTCTCCACATCTATTAAACAGAGATGTCCTTCTCACCTCTCTGGAGCGTAGTGAGGACCAGAACGAGACAGTGTATATGCAAACACTTGGTAGATTGACGAAAACTGTGCAAATATAAAAGGCGTGTATAATATAAAGACCTGAAGGAAGTCCTCCTGGTCTGAATATTTAGCGCCCACCATGCCCAGGCAGAAGTGCCATGAAGGAGAGGGAACCTCTCTTCCGTGAATTCCTATCATGGGACGCCTGTTAGAAGCGGGGGAGCCGGGTTTCGAGCCTCAGTCTCCTGGCCCAGGACCTCCCGCACTCAGGGCTGTGGACGAGGCGCTTGGCGGGAGGCCCCTCCCCCATAGGTCTCCTGGCCAATGGCCAGAACGCACTGTGCGTTCTTGCAGGGGGTGTGGTGACGGACTTCGATGGAGATGGGATGCTGGACCTCATCTTGTCCCACGGAGAATCCATGGCTCAGCCACTGTCCGTCTTCCGGGTGAATCAGGTGTGCGGGGACCTCGGAACCCACGGAGCCCAGCCTGGTGTGGTCCCCTGGGCCTAGGGTGGACGTCCCGAAAAATGAACGTTCGGGGCCTGGAGGAAGCAAAATAAAAACAAAAACCCAGCAGCCCGGTAAACCTCCCAAAAGGTCTGCCTCCCAGGAGAAGCCCATTGCCCTTTGTCTTCCACCGGCACTTCTTTTCCAAAAACTGTTCCTGAGTCTGTTGCCTTCCCTCCTCTGTTCCATTATTTCTCTTCCCAAACTCCAGCCAGTTTGCTGCCTCACTCACCTCCCCTGCTGGCTTCCTCCTCCTCTCTCTTTCCTCTGCCCCTTTTCTTCTCTTCCTCAGCACCCCCCCGCCCCCCCCTCGCCCTCGATCCCTGCTCCTCCGCCCACCCAGCTGATGCCCCCCCTGCGTTTCTCCCTCCCTACAGGGCTTCAGCAACAACTGGCTCCGAGTGGTGCCACGGACCCGGTTTGGGGCCTTCGCCAGGGGCGCCAAGGTCCTGCTCTACACCAAGAAGAGCGGGGCCCACCTGAGGATCATCGATGGGGGCTCAGGCTACCTGTGCGAGATGGAACCCGTGGCGCACTTTGGCTTGGGTGAGTCAGGGCCAGGGAGAGGTGGGCAGTGAGCTGCTGCTGCTGGACAGTGAGTCCTGAAACTACATCTGGAGTCATACTGAGCAAGGCAGGACTCACAGCTCAAGCATCTTCCAGGTACCACGTTATCGTGACAGCCATGGCAGACACCAACTATTGGAGGCAACGCTGCTCTGAGATGAACCTGAGCTCAGGAAGGAGGGTTTTGTGCCCCGTCCCTAACAGGGGTTGCCACCTTGGTGCAACTATCCAGTTAGTCACCTTGTGGTCAAAGTAGTTAATTCTCCATTCATCCAGGGTGTGGCCTTGTTCTTCAAACAGTGGCCTGCACCAAACTCATCCAACCCAGCTATTTCCCTGGCCTCTTGAGAGTTGCTCGGTGACTAAAGTGTCTTGCCAAACCCCTGGTGACAATAGCAAACACTGGCAAGGATGAAGAGAAACTGGATCTCTCATACATTGCTCATGGGAATGTAAAATGGTACAGCTATTCTGGAAAATACTTTGGCAGTTCTTTTGAAAACAAAAACCTAAGCATACAACTACTATCAGATCCAGCAATTGCACTCCTAGGCATGCATTCCAGATGAATGATAACTTATGTGCACAAAAAATCTATACCAGATTGTTCATAGTAGCTTTATCTGTAATAACCCAAACTGGAAACAACCTAGACACCCTTCAATAGGTTAACAGTTCAACAAAGTGTGGTCTCTCCACACCATGGACTATTACTCAGCAATAAAAAGGAATGAACTATTGAAACACACAACAACCTGGATAGCTCCCTAGGGCATTATGTTGGGGGCGGGGGGCAGGCGGGGAGGCCAATCTCAAAACATCACGTACTGTTGATTCCATTTACATGGCATGCTTGAAATGACAAAACTGTAGAGATGGAGCACAGACCAGTGACTGCTGGGGAGTAGAAATGGTGGAAAGGAGAGGATGGCAGTGACTGTAAGGGGAGAGCCTAAGGGAGGTCTTGGTGGCAATGGAGCGGTTCTGTAACTCCACTGTGGTTGCAATTGCATGGATCTGCACATGTGATAAAATGACTTAGAACTCTCTACACAGCTTGTACCAACATCCGTTTTCTTGTTTTGACCTTGTGTTATAGTTCCGGGAGATGTAACCATTGGGGGAAACCAGATGAAAGGTACACAGGATCTCTCGGTTCTATCTTTACAACTTCCTATGAATCTGTAATTATTTCCAAGTGAACCATTTTTAAAGACATGTATTGAAGGATGGAATTAGGAAAATAAAAATCTAAAAAGGCTTCTTGAGGAGGAGGTGCAATAATGGAAAAACATTGAGAAACACAGGGGGTGGAGAACCAAGAGTGTCTTTACCAAAACAATGGTTAAGGAAACATTTGGATTAAATATACCTAGGTTCAAAATCAGACACCTTCCCCATGTGTTAGCACCTCATGAGGTGATATAACAGTAACAAAAAGAATAGGTGATGTATCCTCAAGTTAATAAGCAAATTTGTATACAAGTATGTTAATATCATTCACATAGCGTAGGTACATAGGAAACCTGAAAGAAAATGTAGGTGCGAATAGAGACTTTCTCTGAGTGGCTGGACTGATATGGTAACTCTTACTCATTGTAGGCACAGTGGGACTTTACTCTCGCTGTTCATGTCATCCTCATGACCACCCTGTGAGATGGACATTACTTATCCCCATTTACAAGGGGAAAACTGAGGATCAAACAAATAAGAACTCTGCTCAGCCAAGACCACATAATAGGTAGATGGCAGAGATGGGATTCAAATCCAGACCTGCCCGAGTATGTGATTTTTATTTTCTTCCATATGGTTTTTTATCTGTGTATGTTTTATAACTTTTATAGGAAACACATAATTTTTACGCAGTCTGAAAAAGAAGCATAAATATTTAAGACACCCAAAGCCAGGTTATATGAGTATGTTCTTGGGCTATTTCACCTTGAGTGGGTCGGCCTGTAATCGGAGCTTTTATCACTTTTAAGGCAATCGTTTGCTATACTGGCCCTAAAAATACAAGATGACTTTTAAATACATAGTCCTCTCTTACAGAACAGCAGTAGCCAGCGTGAATTAAGCAGTTAGTATGTGTCAGGCATGGGGCTAAAGGCTTTACATAAAACATCTCATTCATTTCTCACCATAACATGATGAGTCATAACCCCATTTCACAGGTCAGGAAACTGAGGCTGAGGTTAAGCAACCTGCCCCAGTCACACCTTCAGAAAGTAGGGAGGGCTGGATTTGGGCCCTAACTCATTAAACACCATGGTTTGAGATCTTGGCCATTGTGACTTGACTGCTTGACCTTCAATAGCTGTTCTGTGTGCAGCCAGGCAAGGTCCTCCTGCTTTGCCTTTTTCTGCTTAGATATCCATGTCCCCTCAGTTATCAGGTGTCCCAAGAAGGATTGTCCAAGTACCAAGGTGACTGCCATGATATCATAGGTGGGATGTTCATCCAGGTATCAGGCTGGACATCAACCCTCACCCCATTATACAGATAAGGGAATTGAGACTCATGTAGAAAATCAATGGTGAGGCCTGAACTAGGGCTGGTTTTCCTTCCCCACATCCCATGGACTACCTCTGCTATTTTAAGATGTATATTATGGGTGTTGCTGAGTTTCTTCCCTGGCCAGTATCTGCCCTTCCAAGAGAACAGACCTGCTCTTCAACTGGGCAGCCTCAGCCAGGTCATTTGGTGGGATCATGGGGCCCAAGAGCCTCTGTGATCCTTCATGACTGTCTGCTTCCCATGCTCAGGATTATGGACAATGCATCTAGCTGGGAGCCTCCTGACTACTAGTCCTTGAATTTTGCAAGCCATGGGATGTGTTCTGGGTCTGAACTCTGGCTCAAACTGCTCCACAGGTCCCCCTGCACACTCCACTCTATTGCTGGGATCCACTCCCAGACAGGCACTGAAGGAAGGTTGCTCTTGAAGACTGACCCTTTGGATCAGCCTTGAGTTGGGCAGTGAGACTCCCCAAGACAGCTCAGTAGCCTGGAACACAGCAAGGTCCAGGCAGGCTCCATCCTTGCAGCTCCAAGACTCCAACATTCAGGAGAATCTTCTTCATGGACCCAGCATAGCACAGGCCCTCCTGATTAATGGGGCAGGAAGAGAAGGAGCTGGTGGGAAAGGTTGGATGAAAGGAAGGAATGAAGAAAGAGAACGGGGTGGAGATAGACTGAGATGGGGCCTGGGAGAGATCAAGAGACACAGAGAGACGTGAAAAAGAGACAACGTAGACAAAGAAGGAATGTTCCCAGCCCACCAGGCTCACAGTCCAATGCAAGAGGCAGATGGACGCAGGAACTCTGGTGCAGGGCAGATTTGGACATGACATCATCCTGGCCCAGTGGCCATGAGAGGACCAGGAAAGGAGACATTACTTTTGCTCTGAGCAGCTTTCCCAAGAAAGATGGCCTGAAACTATGTTGAGAAGGATGGTAGGAGTTTGGAAGGTATGGATAGGGGGCTAAGGAAAGCATTCCGGGGGCTGTGCTGGCTTGAACAAAGGCCCACAGATACGGTTGCCCAGTGTGTCCACAGAATGGAAATGGTCTAGTGGGAGCTGAGCCTAGAAAGGAGGCCAGAGCCAAACCAAGGGGGTGGGGGGTGGACGGGGCAGGGGGGTGTGCCAGAGCCTGGCCGAGAAGGCAGGTGAAACAGAGAGGTCTGGAGAGCTGGGAAAGCCAAAGCCAGGCTTCACTGGGCAAGGGCAGGGCTTGGAGGGAGTCCAGGGGTACCAGGTATTTGTCGTTCTTTGTCTGACTTATTTCACTTAGCATAATACCCTCTACGTCCATCCACGTTGTTGCAAATGTCAAGATTTCATTTTTTTATTATTGAATAATATTCCATTGTGTATACATATATACACCACATCTTCTTTATCCATCCATCTATTGATGGACATCTAGCTTGCTTCCAACTCCTGGCTGTTGTAAATAATGCACAGTGAACATAGGGATGCATATTTTCTTTTGAATTAGTGTTGTTTTCTTCAGCTAAGTACCCAGAAGTGGAATTGCTGGATCATATGGCAGCTCTATTTTTAATTTTTTGCTGCACAGTATTTCATTGTGTGGCAGCATTCATAATTTATATTGCAAGTCCCCTATTGATGGATAGTTTGATGGTTTCCAGTCCTGAACAGTTTGTCCTGTGGTGTTTGGGGTGAGAAGGGGCATGTCCAGAACATGAATGCAGGACAGTCTTGCCTTAAAGGTCTGAATTACTGAGAAGTAGATGTGGGGTCCAGAGCTATGCTGGATGGCAGGGGTCTTTGAAGGGAGAGAGCTGCAGGAGGCTCCCCTTCCAGCACTCACAGCTTGACCCTGCTTCCATCCTCCCTCATGAATCACCCCTGCCTCCTCCCGACCGTGCCACCAGGAGTGGTGAGCGTGTGGACATGTATGTGCGTGCACATGTGAGCCTCTCAGCAAACAGCCTCCTGGGTGCTTCTTCCTCCCCTCCCCCCAACCCCCCCGCCACTCCCTGTCACATCCTCACGCTCGTCTCTGCACTGGCAGGAGCTGCAGGCCTTGTTCAGTCAGCCCTGAGCTGTGGTTAGAGGACTCAGCATCTCAGACCCTCACAGGTACTCCCAAATCTGGAGGGTCCAGGCTGTGTGGAATCACACAGTAAAAACTCAGGGACCTCACTGGATGCTTCATTCTCTGCGGGGGGGGGGGGGGGGGGGGGCAATTCCCCAGAGAGCCCACTGTGTTGTGCAGAGTGCCCTCAGCTTCATCCTGCAGAAATGCCCCTCTGGAGGCATCAGCCTCCACCCCAGCCACCTTCTTGCTCAGTGGAGCCCCTGACCGGTCCCTCCTCCTGGCCGTTCCCTGCTCCTGCTGGTGCAGATGGCATGCCAGGCTCGTAAATAAGCATTTCCACTCACAGCTCTGAACTCACACCCAAGCTCCTGCACACGCACCCCTGCGAACCCCACATGCTTTCGAGCAGAGGGCTGAGGCAGTTCAGCGCAACCCAGAAAATGAAAACAAGTGCCCGTAATCTACTTGCTCTCGCAGGCCTCCACTCGGGGCTCCCCCACTCAGCCAGCCCACGCCAGGCATTGAGGGTGCCCCCCCACCCACGCACACCGCCTTCCTTTCAGCTAGTTGTTTTCAAGTGACTCAGAGCTGCCTCCACGCCGGCTGGTGCTCATTTAGGGAAGGAAAATTCAGTGGTCCGCATAAAAATTGCTTTATTAAGGTGCAAAAATATTCCACCAACTGTATTCCCACCATCTGTTTTGCTTGTAATTCTTCTGAAAAGCACAATTCTCTGTGCCTGCTTGGCCTTTGTTCTTTAAAAGCTTCCAGAGGGCTGTGTCTGGTTCATGGAGACACCTCTGTTCGCAGACCCACAGGCCTGGCAGACAGGCCACTTAAAGGCTGCCCTGTGCAGTGTCTGGGAGCCGGGGGGCCTGGCTGTGCAGGTGAACGAAGACCGGAGATGTCTGGGGCAGAGGGAACAGCCGGGCCTGGGGACCGGAGCCTGGGTTCCAGTCCTAACTCAGACACCTGTGCGTCCCTTCACCTCCCCAAGCCTCAGTGTCTGCGTCTGGAGAGTGGGGATAAAACGCCTGCCTCGCAGAGGAGCTGGGAAGGTTCAAGTTCAGGCTCCAAAGTCCCTCGCAGTCTCCTCTCCCACCTACCCCACCTTACGCACGTTCTCACACTCCGCCTCCCCCACTTTGAACCCCTCCCTGCTCGGCAAACACGCCAGCCCTTGTCACGCCCCGTGCCTTGGCCCGTGCTGCACCCTCCGCCTGGCACGCTCCCTCCTTCCTTCCTCTGCCTCACAAACCCTTACACTTCTGCGGCACCCAGTCTGAGTGACTGTCAGCGCCGCCGCTCTCACCCAGAGGAACCGACGCCGTGGCTGCATCTGCCCAGCCCATTAGAACATTGTCCACCCAGGACTCGGCTCCTCCGGGATGGGGCCAGGGTCTGTCTCCTTCCTGCTGAATCCTGGAGCCCTGCATGGTGCGCGGCCCTCGGGGGTCTGGGGGTGGGCTGGCCAGTAGAACAGGGTGTAGCAGGTAGCAAGAGAGCTCCCTCAGCTCTCAGGTGGAAATTATAAAACTAGTACCTTCCTCATGGAGCTGTTGCGAGGGTCCAATGCGCTAAAACGGAGTCCCCTGGGGACATATTTTCTTGTAGTATCGCACACAGTGAAAGCCCTTTCGGAAGTGCAGGGTGCCCCCATGTCTAAGAGAGGCCGGGGATGGAGATGCCGAGGACGAGAGCCAGGCAGGGCTCACGTTCCCTGGAAGAAGGGCTGTTCCTCCTGGAAGTGCTGGAGCTCTAGGTCACACCGCCATCTTACAGATGGAAAAACTGAGGTGCCAAGAGGGAATCCAAGTCGGCAAAATAATCATCGGCAGAGGAGCAAGTCCTGCTGAGAGGTGCTCTCATAGCTCACTTACCTCAGCGCCCTGGCCCTGCCCGGGTCTGGAGGGAGGGAGGAGGCAGGACGCAGGACTATTTGCGGCAAATACAGGATGTGGATTTGTGATTGTCTATGAATATTCTGCGACTCTTTTGAGTTATTTGTGGCACTTCAGTCCGGAAAATGTATTCATGTAGCTGTTCTGTTGGTTTAGGTGAGAAACAGTTGCTTCTCTTTGTCTCCTTTTTTTAAATGGAAAAATGCTTACTTTTTACGTGTGCCACTTACTTTGGACACTGCACACCCTACAAATTCCAGGTCTGTTGAACCTCAAGAAACTACTTCAAAATAGAAAAAGGTCTGTAGCTGACACCACAATCCCCTTCCTACCTCCTTCCCCAAAAGGAATTATTATAGAATGAGGGAACGGGGGAATAGAGGGACTATGAGGAATATTTTCTAGCTGAATAAAGCAAACCCCAGAACCAGGAAGACCGGCCTGGGAGGGAGCGTCTCTGTGGAAAGAGAAGCTGCACTGTGTGCGGGAGTCTCTGCTGCCTCAGGAGCTTCTCCCTGGTACTGCTGCCCACCTTTCCACAGAGGAGGGGCCCCTCACCTTTGACACTTCCAGGATGTGGCAGCTGGGTGCTGTCATCATTAATGCGAAGCACAGCAGCAGGGAGGCTGGGATGTTCCAAGGAGTCTGGGACTCAGGAGAAAGATGCAGCGGGTCCTCCCCTACCCCCCATGCCATCTCAGCCCCATCCCCAGAGCCACCTCTGCACTGGAACCTGCACATGGATTTCTCGGCCAAGTCTGGGTGTGGCTTCCAGGCCTTTTCTAAAACATGGGAACCCTATTTATACGTGATGATGATTCACAAACTACCCTCCATCCCCATAGTATCTATCACTACAAAATCTATAGATGGACAAGAAAGACCAAAAGCTACTATGATATAAATTCAACAGCACTTTTCGGTTTCACTTGTTTGCTAACAGTGTCTATATATGTTAAGGGGAACGGAGCACATCCATGTGGTTGACATATTATGTACTCAGCCCACAAAGGGTGCCTGGGGGAGTGTCTTTGTGTTCGTGGACCCCTGAGCACCCACCCACATCTGGCCAGCTTGGGCGGGTGATAACAAGGGGGCTGCACCCCCTCTCCCTCCCCGCTGAGTGCTGCCCTCTTCCCCAGGTAACTGACCAGGAGAACAGCTTCCCTCTGCAGGTGAGGCCCAGCTCCCTCTTCTCTCCACCCCAATCCATCATCATTAGCCTGACCTTGCCAACGTGGCGGGCCTGGTGCCTTAAGTGGGGAGCTGGGGCCGGTTTTGACAATGCCTAAACATCTGACAAATCTCTTCAGCTTGCTTTCTGCCAATGATGTAATGCATTGCTCTATGGTTGTGTGCGGATGTATTCACGGGGAATGTTCTCTGAGCTTCTCCATCAGCTTTTGTCAACATCTCAGCTTCAAAGAGCGGTCTTCCTCCTGTGCCCTCCACCTACTGGGTCTTTATCGTCAGCTTTTAGAGCTCAGCTCAAACACCTTCTCCCCAGGAGCCTGGCCCCAACCACCCTGACTAGAAGAGACCCCCAGTCAATCCTCAGTTCCTTCTTTCCTCCATTTGCTTGTTATTGTTTCATTTTCTTCTTAGAGCTTGTCAGTATCTGATGTTACCTATGTGTTCATCTTTTGGCCTGTCTGTTCCCACTAGAGTGAAAGCTCCCTGAAAACGAGGATGTTCCTAGTGATGAAAAAGAGCCTGGCGCTGAGCAGGCTGTGAATATCAATATAAACATAAACATGAACATAAATATGTCAGCTGCAAGTCAGCTGCAGAGCTAGGATTTGTCCCTAGGTTACCCAGATAGCCCCCTCCCACCATGTCCTTCTCAACCTACCAGGGGAGTGGTACAACCAAAATCTGAACCTAGCACCACACAGTTAACCGGCTTTCCGCCAGGCTTTACCCTCTCCCCGAGAACAGCCTCAGGCAGACTGGCCTGTCCACTGAGGTGTAAGCTCCAGCATGGCACCGTCCAATATGGTAGCCACTAGCCATGTGTGGCTATTTTTCAACATATGTGACACTTGAAACTAAATAGAATTTAAAATTCAGTTCCTTATTACACTAGTCCCACTACAAGTGCTCAACAGCCACCACTGGCTGGTGGCTGCCGTGTGGGACAGCACAGAGAGAGGATATTACCCCCACCGCAGAGCATTCTGCTGGGCAGTGCTGTTCTGAAGGAGCAGGAACTTGTCTGCCATGTTCACTGTTTCCCCAGCACTTAGAGCAGTGCTCAATTAATATTCTTTTATTAAATGAATGAATGAATAAATGAGCAATGATACTTTTCCTGAGATGCCCCCTCCCGCTCTCCTCTGCTGCTGACCCTTTCTGCTTCTGTCCCACAGGGAAGGATGAAGCCAGCAGCGTGGAGGTGACGTGGCCAGATGGCAAGATGGCGAGCCGGAACGTGGCCAGTGGGGAGATGAACTCGGTGCTAGAGATTCCCTACCCCCGGGATGAGGACAGACTTCAGGACCCAGCCCCGCTGGAGGTGAGAGAGGCATCTGGGCCTCACAGCCAGAAAAGAGGCCCCATCCAAAACCCATGGGCTGAAGCAGGATTCCCAGGCACTTGCAGGCTTTGCCTCTAGAATGATGGAAAACTTAGCAATGGGCAGGCTTCACAATGGCTCCACTGTTTGTAGTTTGCACAATAGTACCACTCACACATCTCTTCTGCTCCTCACAGAAATCCTGGGGTATTGGCAGGTTTTTTGTGCCCATTCTACAGAGAAGGAAAACTGAGACCAGGAGCAAGAACCCACCAAGGCTGCACAGCCAGTTGTGAGCAGAGTTAAGAATTGACCCCAGGTCTCCTGCTTTCCTCCCAGCTCTTTCCAAGTCTCTGACAAGCCTCCTGTTGCTTCTGAGGGTGGGATAGGGCCTCTGGGGGCTTTTGGAGAAAGAGTTCTATATTCTGACTCTGAGGGGGCTCAGTTGCTTGCAAATAACAAGAACTCACTTAAATTTACACAGAAGAGAGGACTTCTAAGGAGACTTCTAGGGGAGCTCACAAAATCCCAGAGAAAGATAAGGATGAACAGAAACCATGGCAGCTCAGTGGCCTCAGCCTCAGGAGCTCAAGGGCCTTTGTCATTAGGGCACTGGCTTAGGGGTGAGGAGGTCATTACCCTTCCCCTGTGATCCCCACCAGCACTGAATCTATTCTTGGCCTTCCCCCACCCCCACCCCAGAGTCCTATTCTCAGTGCAAGGAAAGAAATCCTGGCAGGCCCAGAGCTAAAGGCCTTTCTCATTCTGGGGTCAGGGTGACAGCTGCTCTGTGGCTGTGACTAGGAGGGGGCCTGAGATGGGATCTTTGCAGTCATCAGTGTCTCTGCTTCTGCCCACCTTGCAGTGCGGCCAAGGATTCTCCCAGCAGGAAAATGGCCATTGCACGGGTGAGTTGCCTGCAGGCATGGGGGGGTTGGGGCAGAGGCCAGAATCTCCTTGGGGACAGTCAGCCTGAGCCCTGACAAGGCTCAGGTTGCATACAAGGTGCGGGAAGGTGGGGAGGGGAGTGTGTTGTTTGTCCCTGGAGCTCCAGATGCCAGCACAACTACATGTGACTCACTGCGGTGGGAGTGATGTTAGTACCCAGCAGGCTGAGTCACCACAGTTCTGGGAATTGGCAGTGCTTCCCTGCCATGAATACAGACAGAATGAGTACGGCCACGAGACACACAACCTCCTGAACAGTGCTCACGGGGGACCTGGCTAGTGCAGCCTGTGGCAGCTTCAGCCTGGCCGGCCAGTGGAGCACCATGCAAGGGGGCTGGCAGGCAAGGGTGGGCATTGCCAGCGGCCTTGGAGCAAACCAGGGTGTGGAGTGCGGTCTCAGTACAGAAGGGGATTGCAGCCTTGTGCAGTATGGGGGGCAGGTGGCTGTAGCACTGCTAGGACAGCAGCTCTGGGAAGGTCCAGTGACCTTCTAAAAGTCCCCCAAGGGCTGGGAGTGGGAGGTCAGCCTTAAGACTCAGCATCCAGAAGATTCACAAATGTCTTCAGTCCCATTGGCTGGCAATGAGGGGTCAGGTCAAGGATGCCTCCTACCTTTCAGCCCTCAGAAAATATTCTCCCCAAATCCACTCTGCAGGTGTCTGTCAGCTCCAGGCAAATGGATTTGCTACAGAGATACAAGAGTAAACAGGACAGGCGCAGTCACAATCTTCAGGGGGCTTAGAGCCAGTGGGAGAGGCACAGCAGTAAACAGTAATGCCCACAGAGTTTGAGCAGGGCTGGGGTGGGGAGTGGGGATAGGGGCTGTGGGAGCACAAAGGTGGGGCCCTAAACCAGTCCAGGGAGAGTTCAAGAAGACGCCCCAGAGAGAGCAAGGTCTAAGCTGAGACCTGAGGGGTGAGGAGGAGTACTCCAGGCACAGAGGGAGAAAGGGAGGGCACTGGGTGGACAGATGACCACAGGTGAGAAAGTGGAGGAGAACAGCTCTAATGGTGGCTTGAGGAGGAAATGAGCCCCCTCCACTCTCCATATCCCCATGCTGGCTACTCCACACAGAAATGCCAGCATCTTCCCTGTGTGCTGGAAGGGCCCCGTGAGATCATCGCTCCAACCGCCCCTTCCTTTCACTATCCAGCAGACAGATGTGTGCCGGTGGGGAGTTGAGAATGCAGGCCAAGCCCCTCCACTGGAGGGTGCTCCTCCCCATGTGGGGAGACAGACCACAGTACGTGGCCCCACAGCTGGAGTACAGGTGTTAAAGACCTTTTAAGCAAGGTGCTCTCTGGAAACTGTTCTACACAGAGTTGTCAGAAAGGGTCTCAGAGGAGAGGACCTTTGAGCTGAGACCTGAAAGATGAGAAGGGTCTGACCAGGGAAATAGCTGAGGGAAGAGCTTTACCAACAAAGGGGAGAGTGAAGACCAGGAGGCAGAAAAAAGGCTTAGTATGGCAGAGGAACGGGAAGGAGGCCGATGTGTCTGGAGAGGATGGAGAAGCCAGATGCCAAGTCCAGGAGAGCCTTGAAGCCCCGGGAAGGTGTCTAGACTTTGTTCTTAGGTCCCTGCACCAGTAAGCAGGAGAGTGGTATGACGTGATCACGTTTTCAAAAGATCACTCTGGATGCCGAATTGCAGATTGGATTGGAGGGAGAAGTGGAAGACAGTAAAGAGGCAGCTGCAGAAATCCAGGCAAGAGTTGGTGTTGGCTGTGAATAGACTGGTGGCAGAAGAATGAGAAGCAGGGGTACTACAAGAGGGGTACTATGGGGGCAGAACTGAAGGGATCTGTTGTTAACTTGCCTACAGAGGTAAGGAAAAGAAAAGAATCAGGGGTCACACTGTTTCTGCTTGACCAGCTGAGTGGACAGTGGTGGCACTGATTGAGTTAGGGAAGATGGGAACAGAAGACAGAAGAGGTTTGAGGACTGAAGAGAATCTAAAGTCCATTGGGACCTACTAAGTTTAAGCTGCATGTTAGACAGATTCACGAGTCTGGAGCCCCAGGGAGAGGTTGTGGCTGGATATAGGAAGTCTGGAATCATTCACGTACAAAGGGACCAACTAGAGAAAGTGTGGTGGATAAGAGAAGACCCAAGACAACGCCTGAGCACCTCTAACATGCAGAGGTCAAGTACAGTAGAAGCCAGCCAAGGGGACTGAAGTGAAGAAGTTGAGACCCAGAAAAAGGGGGCGTGTCCCCAATCACAGGGTGGGCGGGGCATCAGCGCCTGAGCAAGGACCCATGCCCTCCCCGAATGAGTGACTCCCTTACCTTCCAGACACCAACGAATGCATCCAGTTCCCGTTCGTGTGCCCTCGAGACAAGCCCGTGTGTGTGAACACATATGGAAGCTACAGATGTCGGACCAACAAGAGGTGCAGTCGTGGTTATGAGCCCAACGAGGATGGCACAGCCTGTGTGGGTGAGTCTGTCCCGGCCACAGTCCAGTAGCAAAAAGAGGTTACCTTCTGCTGGGGAGCTCTGGGGGGGGCCCCAGATCAAGGTCCCCAGCTCTCGCCTTCTCCTGGCTGAATGGAGTTTCCTTAGCCTTCTCTCGGGTCTCCAGGAAGATCATGACAGAGGCTTGGAGAAGCCCCATCACTACTGCCAACAAACAACTGAAGGGCCCTTGGGGTGCTGTGTCCTGGCCAGAGGCCATTGCTCTTCTTATTTCTCCCTTCTCATGTTTCCTGAAACAAATGTTCTTACCTTAAAGCCAGCCCATCTATTCTTACCTGGGATATAAACTAGTTCTTACTGCATATCTTTGTCTGAATTTCTGAACTGGTATTTGTCTTCTTCCTCCCAAATACTTTCCCCCACCCCCACCCCACCCCCACCCCCTTTCTCTTTTTCCCATTTTTATCTCTCTGCTCCATCCTTTTTGCAGCTCAAGTGGCCTTTTTAGGTGGGTATCCTTCTGCCGCCTTTAGAATCTCTGAGCCTCTCTCTTGGGCCTCATATCTTTCTCTAGGCCTTGGACTTTGCCTTCAGTTATATGCATTATAAATCCCATCAATAAAGGAAAAAGAAATCCAACAACCTTTGTGGAAAACTAAATTCCTCCTGCTGCCTGTCTCTCTCTCCACGCCCAGTAGATTCTGCTGCGTGCCCTCTGAATGGACAGTGGGGCAGCCATCTTTGAAAAGGGATGTACTGGTATTTGTGTAGCCTCGGTTGTTTGTGAAGCCTTTCTTTGCATGTTTTCTGAGAAAACAGAAAAGGAAAGCCTCCCCTCGGCCCCAATCCAGCCTCCCTCACTCCAGAAGAATCAAGATAGTCCTGTATTTTCTGTATCCTCCTGTGTCGTGAGCAGCTTATTCTGCCCTTAACAATGATGGCCCTCAGGTGGTTGCTTGCTCAGTTGACTCGATAATGTACCACGTGCCTGCCAGTTGGCCTGTGCTGTTTCTGCTCTGTGCGCCCTGGCTTCCTATGGTAGAGAAAGTCTGATGGGGGATGGCAGTGACAATGGGAAGGGCAAAGAGTGGCCCTTTGGGATTCTTGATAAAAATGTTAAAGCTTGAACTTGCCAAGTCTTCCAGCCTCTTTCTGGAGAAATTATGCCAATAAACTCTCTGCTGGATATTAGTGCCTGGCTGGTGGAAAAAACAATGTGTCTGGAGCAAAGTAGATCCTGGTTGGAACAGTGAATTAGCAGCAGCCCTTCCATCATGTGACACTTGCAAAGCAAATCATGAGACAGGGACAGTACCTCTGGGCATGAGCAACGGTTTGGGTGTGTGCTCCATTGGTCACATTTGTGGGACTGGGATTTGGACAAGGTGAGGGATGTGGGATGAACAAGACCCAGACATGCAGGGAGTACTCTGGCCCTTTTACCTGGGGAAAGTTATGTTTCTACTCTGGCCCTCAGTTTCCCTAATCTAAATAAGAAAATTGGGCTGGTGTATCCCTAAGAGCCCATTTTTTTCTAAGACATCTCAATGTGTGACTGGACATAGGCATGGCTAGTCTCAGGTTACCCTGATTTCTAGAAAGAACCTTACAACCTGATCTCCTCGGCAACATGCTTGGAAACTGGAAGCTCCTGTAGCCAGAACATTCTTTGGGAACGATGTAGAGCCATAGAATCCTTTCATGGCCAACCTCAGTAGTGAAGGTTCATTATAAATCACAGGTCTATTGTTCATGGAGGAAAAAGTCACACAGAGATACAATAAAATCACACTCAAGAATGCAGCAAGCCTTTTTAAAACATATTTAACACAAAAAAATCTACCATTTTCTGATATAATATTAATACTCCCAATAAATCACAAAATATGAATGCATTGCAGCTAGTGCTATTTTTACACTCAGAACAGGAGCTTAAATGAAAAAATTTCAAATAAAAACAGCTACAATTTCACAGAAAAGCATATACCAACCTAAAAATTACTCTGCTCCTGGGAAGAGCCCCAGACATGAGGCTCTGAGAGATGAAGTGATCTGCCCAAGGTCACGGAGCTCGCGGGCCCCCGAGCCAGGCCTGGAGCCCTCTCCCACCACCCCATCTTGTCAGGAGGGAAACAGACAGCGCTGTCACAGTTCAGCCTGTTCCCTAGTCATTCTGTGAGATGCTGCCTTTTTAGAAACGAACAAGTGGATCTAAGATAGTAAGATAAGTAAAACCCAAAGCCCACAGAGGAGGTGGATCCAAATGCTGTGGTAAATGACAAGATAACAGTGTCCTTTGGCTGCATGCACAACACAAGAAATAAGGGACAGGACAGCTAGTGAGGCAGCCTGCCAAGGACATCAGGAGATTCAGCGTGATAAAAAACTCCAGAGGATGGCTTATAGAAAATAACCATGAATCCCCACATTTTGAGTTTCTTATAAGAGGCCATATTTTTGTGGTTTTATTCTACTTGGTCAGTGGGGCCGGGTGAGTTACTAAGAGGAGTTCAAAATCCCACCAGCTATTAAGAGCACAACTATAATATCCTGACTCCAGGGGCAGAAGGTTTTCCATTAAGTTCATTCATTCATTCATTCAACAAATGTTGGTTGAGCACCAACTCTGCACCAAGTACTGAGCTAGGCTGTGGGCATACAGTGGTAAGTAAAGGTGACATGGTTGCTGTCCACACACTAGCTTCCTCCAGCCCAGAGCCCAGTGCATGGGACAGGAATGGGACTCAGAGGGGCTTTCTAAAAGGTCTAGCTAAATTTGGGGGTTACTATACCAGAAAGCAAGCTCTCTGCATTTGCTCATATATTTATTTCACAAGCATTCATTGTCCTGTGCGACAAGCACCAGGTCCCCCTTGTGAGGAATATGACAAGGTCCCTCCAATGAGTGGCTCACGTTCCCTACCCCCAAGAGGCTTGTATTGGAAGAAATACGAGGTCAAAAGACACAGAGGACAGGTGGGTAGTGATTCAACTCAACATTACATGCTCCGAAATAACAAGGCCACCCCAGTGGGCCTGGGGTCCAGACTTCGTGAGCCAAGGGCCTCAGTCCAGGGCATTTACTGTTCTGTGCTGATCCAGTCACAGATAAGCGGGCACAGAGCTATACCCAGCTATCAGGCTCAGGATTCCCATCTGAGGCCCATGGGGGCCCAAACTCTTGCTTTCCCCCTCTAAACATAGACAATTCGGTCTTTTCTTTGTCCCCTAGCGCCACTCCTGACATCTTTATTGACTTATGCTGGATTTGAGTTTGTAACAGAAATAGTAAATGCCTTGGGACTGAACAGTGGACCAGGCCCGGGAGGGATTATGCAAATACAGGAGCTGGGCCCCCTCTGAGGGGTATGGCCATGACTCACTCCACTAGCACTACCAGAACTCCATTTTTTTTTTTTTAAGTAAATCCAAATAATAAAAATAATACCATTTTTATTCTGCCCAAGAATACTCCTTTTCCCAGGAATGTACCCTGTAACATGACAATAATAGCTTATATCTAATGGGCTCAGAGTGTCTGCAGCGGACCAAAATTCTTTATAAAAGGTATCAACTCGTTTAATCCTCACAACAGTCCCAAGAGGCAAGAGCTCTAATTGCCCCACTTTACAGAGAAGCTCAGTGGTTTTTCCAGAGCCACACAGCTGGGAAAGACAGCAGCAGGACTGGATCAGGGCAGTTTAGCCCCCAGCCTGTGCTCTAACCTCTGCTTCTTCCTCCTCTGTTTGGAGTAGCTAGCCGGCTAGCAAAGCCACAATCTCTTATGCTACTCCAGGTCAAGGGATGGGTTGGGAAGGAAGGAATGTAGTCCCTGCAGGACCTGAGATCTGAGACAGTCCCCCCACAGTCACGTTCAAGCTGCAAGAAGAGACGGCAGTGCCTGTGTTGAGTTCTGTCGCTGGGCCAGCTTGGCTAGCCTCCGTGGACCCAGAATTGTGAATCTCCCATCGTTGGCAGCCCTGCTCTGGGGAGGTGCCATTCTGAGGGCCAGGAGTTTGATTATGTGTCACTCTGGCTGCTATGGCCCCCTCCCAGGGTCTGGGCATCACACCCTGCCAGCACCAATGGACTGCCGCCCAAGCAGGAACATCACTCCAGCATCAGAACACGACTGTCAGTCACCACCCTGGAGCCACTTGGGGACAGGAGGAAGAACGCTTCAATTCGCTTTCCCAGGGAGCCAGCTGGGTTTCCCAGCAGATTGCAGAATTATGCCCCCACCCACTCTCAGCCTGGGAGCAAACCTCCCCGGGGCCAGCCCGTGTCTCTCTCATCTCTCTCCCTGGGTGTGAGTCAGACCCCCCGCTGCCCTATCAGGGGCTGATGTTCCGTCTCCTTAGCAACAGGCACATCCTGGAAGGAGGAAGAGGGAGCTCAAGGAAGCACGGGCCACGGCCAGTTAACTTGACAGATAACGCCAGCCCTCCTTCAGCAGCTTGTCCTCTCAAGGAACTGCTGTTGAACAGCAAAGTGGTCAAAAGGGTAGGACATCCAAGAAAAATGAGAAGCAAGAAGAGAAAAAACAACCCTCCAGGGAAAGGAGCTAACATTTACAGAACAGGCTCCTGCCTGCCATAAGCCAAGAACTTCGCATATGGATCTCCATTAAACCCCACACCCATCCTAGGAGAGAAATGTTATTAGTCTGTTTTGTTATCAAAGAAACTGGGGATCAGAAAGAATAAGTTACTAAGGTCACACAACTAGCTTAGTGGGAAAACCTGTGATTCAAACTCCCAACTGTCTGGCCCCAAAGCCTGTGTTCTTAAGCCTTGTGGGAGGCAGTCTCCAGGTAACTGACACCTGGGCAAATTATTTAACCAGGTGTGACTCAGCATGCACTGATTGCACACCTACTAAGTATTGGCATAATTCCAGTGACTTGGGACATACATCTGTGAGCAACATGGGCGGAGAGTCCTGAGTGCTCTGGTGACAGGGCAGGCATTAACCCACACTGAAAGTGTACCATGTATTAGAAGGTGTTAGGTGCTGTTTGGGGGCGGGGTGCAAGAGCAACATTCAGGCAAATCGGGGGTGCTGGGACAGAGGTGGGGTGCCACTTTAAATAGGGTGGGCCAGGGTAGGCATCGCTGAGAAGGAGGCATTCGAGCAAAGACAAAGTAGGTGAGCTGTCCTTGAACTCAATTTTTTCATCTATAAAATGAGAATAATACCTACCTCACAGAGTTATTGTATTAAACAAGCTGATACAAAACGCGTGATGTGGTGCCTGGCCCAGGGTAAGCCCCCAGTAAATTAGAAATGTCATGAGTAGCAACGGTTAGGATAGAGCCTGGATCTATTTGATGCCAAAGCTCACGTGGCCCCTCCCAGCACACCCTGCTGTGGCCCAGGTCACCCAGGAGTCTGCAGTTGAGGGGGATATGGAGGAAGCTGGCTGCCCACAGGGAGCTGACAGCTTTGCAGGGAAGAGACCTCCACATGGCCACAGGGAGCAGGACAAACCTTCCTGGGGCTGGGGTTGTGCTGTGCTCAGCTTAGTTCTCAGGCAGTGCCGTCCCCAAAGAGAATAATCATAAAATAACGCAAATGGAGCAGGGAGGACGTGACATCGCCTGTCCTGCATGGAGCAGGGGTCACCAGGAACGAGTGAACTGGCCTGGGCATTCAGCCCTTGACCATCACAGAACCCTAGATCACTAAATCTGGAGGCACCTGAGAAGTCCTCTAGTCCTGCCCCACCCCATCCTTTTTAGATGAGGAAACTGAGGCCCCAAAAGGAGTAGTACCTTCCTAAGGATCACAGCCTAGCCAAGAATCTGATTCCTTCCTGCCTGGGGCACCTCCTTTCCCTCTCTCCCTCCTGTCCAGAAAGCTCGAGTATTTCACAAGCACAATTGTTTCAACAACTTCAGAAATATGGGAGGTAGGAATGGGGGGTGGGTATAGCCCTTGTTCTTTCCCTTGTGCTGACACAGAATCAGAAACAGGGTAAGTGCCCACCAAGTGCACAGAGGAACCATGCCTGGACGCTGGAGCACAGCTGGGATACAAGACCCTAATGAGGGTGCCAGGTGCAGAGGGGTCACTGCCCAGCTGGGAGAAGAGAGGCTGAGGGCAGGGGCAGGATCGCAGGGGACAAGGGTGAGGACAGAAGGAGAATCTGTATGTCCCTCCTTCCCAGGAAGTCCCTGCCCGGAACCTCACGACCTCTGCCTGCCTGCCTGCCAGAAGGAAAGTCTAGGGCCCCAGGTAAATCCTATAAAGATAGCTCGTTCTCCTTCATTGGCAGTCCCAGGGCAGCCATGAAAGATTTGTCCCCGGAATCACTTCATGCACCCCACCCCCACAAAAGATCTGAGGACTAACTCTCCTCCCTCTGACCCAGACCGGGGTGCAGAACTTCTTGGAAAGGAAAAAAGCACAATCATGTATGTACCCAGACTGCTCATGGGGGCCTTGACAGAGGGACAAGCTTAGTCTGAAAGGAGGATGGGAAACCCCAAATAGACTTTCTCAGGCCTTGGAGGCAGAGACAGAGGGGAAAGAAAGAGAAGGAGACTGAGAGTCTCAAAGCCTCACCCCAAGCAGAAGGTGTCTTGTGTGCCCGAATGTCACATTATTTCTTCGGTGATCCAAAAATCCTACAGTCCTTCCTCCCTCCCTCCCTTCTTCCTTCCATCTATCCTTAAAATGATCTCTTCAGCTGAGACTCTGAGATCAGATGGACTTGGGCTTGCATCCCAGCCACACCACCTACACACTGTTAGGAACTTGACATAAGCTGTCGCGCTCTGAGCCTCAGTTTCTTTATCCACAAAACAGAGCTGTAACAACCTCATAGAGCCATTGTGAGTCTTCATGGTCATAAAGCACGTCAGGTGCTCAGGGCAGCGCCTGCATTAATAAAATGCAGATAACATTACAAAATCGGTTCCAGGCCCTTTAACCTCCTGGTTCCACTTCCAGCAATGCCTGATTTTACAACAATCCATAAGTCATTAACTGGGGCAATATTAGACCTGCAAGAATCCTTCCTAACAAGACACATTCATCACTCAGAGTTACAAAGGGGGGCGGGGCGCTCATTTGGGGCCCGAATCACACAGCATCTTCCCTATGAACAGCCCCAGCCCTGTATTTAGATATGCACTGGGGAGCACAGGGCCAGTCTGAACTCATCCATTCACCTGCCTCTTCATCTTCAGCATCTGCGGGCATCCGTCTCAAGCCAGGCAGCCTTCTCGGTCACCTCTGATCATCAGTCATCTCCCGGCACCCATCTTCTCTGTGTCCATCCACCCATCCATCCATTTGCCTATGATACTTCACTCCCTAGGGCTCCAGACCCAGGCGTTCCAGGCAAAGCATCAGCCCCACCAGGATGTACCCACCTCCAAACAGTGACATTCAGGGAGCACCCGGCAGGGATTGAGTGAGGTGGGATACACACGCCCTTCTCAGGACAGGTGGAGATCATGAGCAGAGTCACAAGGTCATGGCCATGGCAACAGTACTGAAAGCAGCTGCCCAGCACAGGGTAGCCTGAGGTCACTGCCGTGATTCTTTCCTTGAGTTTTTCCAAGACCACTTGCGTTGAATTGTATCAGTCAGTGACCACTCACCTGTCTGCCTCTGCCTACGCTGCTTCTCAGTGGCATGTTGCCCCCCAGCCTGAGGATCACATGTTTGTACATTCTTATCTCTTCCTGCCAGCCTGTGATGGGCTACATTTCCCACTCCCCTGCCAAGGGTGAGGAACTTGGGGCAGGTGGAGGGCAGTGGTGGAAATGAGTAAGATAAGATCCCCATCTTCCCAGAGTTTACCGGGGACCTGGGAATGGAGGGGAGAAGACCATCACGATACACCCTGTCTTGGAAACTGCGTGTAACCTCTCCTTCTTCCAGGCCTTGTTTAGTGCTGTTCTCAGGTGGCACCTGGTCCCCGCTCACTTTCCCATTACAGAAATCGATAACTTGAATTACTCCAAAATACCTAGCTCCTTTGTGCCCCTGCAAATCTAATTTTTCTGTGCCTGCCTTTGCCCATATTCTTCTCTTTGGATCTGAAATTATAGGAGTCAATCCAGGTAGGACGGAGTCTTCTGTCTCTCTGGGACCCACCGGCAGAAGGAGAGCGGGATTTGGGTAGGACACTAAGGTCCAAGTCTTTGCTCTCAGCTGTGGGCACTCGTCAAGCTACCTAACCACCTGGAACATCAGTCTCCTCATCTGTAAAATAAGAATTCACATATAATCACCCACCAGAGTGTTAGAGAACTAAATGGAATACTAATGTGCACAAACATTCCCGGCTTATATTAGGGAATCAGTGAACCCTTGGATAAATGTCTGTTTATTCTGTGTAAGAATCTGGAACCTGGCTATAAATCTATATCATGAGGCCACCGTATAATGAGGTCCTAGTGTAACTTCAGCAATAACAATAATATCTTACATCAGAGAAACAGGCTAGCATTTATAAAGATGCATTGACATAATGCTCTCATTTTCCAAATGACAAAGCTGAAGCTCAGGATAGTTAAGTGAGTTACTGAGGGTCCACAGGCTGGCGCGGCTCTCTGATTGCCTGCATTCTCTCCCACCTCTTCTGTCATCCCTGATACGAAAGCAGAAGTGCCAGGGCAGCTCAGGATGCTGCAGGCCACAGTCAGCCATCCAGCAGATGTTGAAAAGACAGGCCCTTCACAAAGGCCTCTTGGAGGAAGAGCTGTGAGCTCAGCACAGTCTGCCCTAGGCACTGCCCAGAGAACAGTCCTCCCACAGTCGCCTGAGAAGGGTCGTGTGGGACCCTCAGAAGGCTGGACTCAGAAACAAAGGAAAGAAATGGACATTACCAAGCACCTATTTCATGCCAGGCACGTTTGCGGCCAGCTTCTCACTGATTCCTCAAAACCAGTTCTCAACTTTTTGCGAGGGGACAAGGGGACGGGATCACATACCCCTTTGAGAATCTCCTGAAAGCTGCTGATTATCTTCCCGGTATAAGGTACAATTTCAGACAAATATATATACATATATATATATATATGTATATATATTTGTTATAAGCCCTGGCTGGTTTGGCTCAGTGGATTGAGCGTCGGCCTGCGAGCTAAGTGTCGCCGGTTCGATCTTCCAGTCAGAGCACATCAGAGAAGGAAAACTCTGACTCCAAAAAACCTCCGCTGCCTTGCGGCATACCTCTTCAGGGGAAAGGCTAAGGGAGTAAACCCCGACAGAAAATCCGGAGCCGGAGTCCCTAAGGCGGTTCGACGTTGTAGTCAACACCGGCAACTCCTGCGGCGCACCTGAAGCCAAGCTGTATTGACTCCGTCTTTCCCTTGGACCCTTCAGCTGCGAAGAGAGGGGGGGTCTGCTGCATGGGCAACAGCAGACCCTCCATATCACCCTGCCCAGGCTCTGTAGCTTCAGCTTCACTGGAGAGGACACTCCAGCGTCATCGCAAGATGTCGATTCAACACGGAAGGAGACAGATACCGTGTCACTCCCAAGTCGGACTGCACAACCATTCTCGGCGGTGCAGATAGACTCTTAAGAAGCTACACCATCGTCTCTCGAGACGGACGGCTGCCGACGACGATAAGGTTACATCATTTTGCATACAAGTGCAGGAGGGGAGGGTCAAGGTTAAGAGCCCCTGCTATAAACCTGCGATGTTTTAAGATTTTCTTAGACACTAAGGACCTTCTCTTTTGGACATCCACCCACTCATCATATCAAATATTTTCATATGTATTCACAGCCCACATTAAATTATACACACACACACACGTCGAGTTGAATTGTAGTTGATTGTGACACAATGCTATGTTTTGTAGGTGTGAAATAAAACATTTTCAATTTTGTGCTTTCTTTTCCTATTTTGGAGCCAATAAACCTTTTTGGTAAATTGTATTGAAATGTATCATACGTTCAGAAGAAATACACAGATCTTATGAGTACAGCTTGGTGAATTCCCACGAAGTGAACGCACCTGTGCCAGTGGCCCTCTGCTCGAGAAGCAGAGCATCATGAGCACCCAGAAGCCCACCAGGCCCCTTCCATTCACTGTGCCCCACCCAGAGCAGCCACTATCCAGACTTCTCACTCTATAGATTAGTTTTGCCAGTATTTGAATTTTTATGAGTGGAATCTTAGAGTTCATACTCATTTTGTGTCTGGCTGCTTTCATGGAACGCATAAACCTTTTATTCAGGTGTCACACATTTTCTGAGGCCTGTGAAGAGCCCATAGGCTCCAGGTACATACTGCTCAAACCAGCAGCTCCTGACCTTGCCTTTATTGTTTTTAAGTTTTTATTTTTCCATTACAGCTGACATACAATATTATATTAGTTTCCAGTGTATAACCCAGTGATTGGACATTATGGCAATTTGCTAAGTAATCACCTTGATAAATTCAGTACCCAGCTGACACCATACCTTTCCACTAGAACTTCCAGGGGGACTTTGAAAAACTCTGATGTCCAGGCTGCACCCCAGAACAGTGAAATCTGGGGATAGGACCAGGCATTGGCAGTTTTTCTGCTCCCCGGATAACATCAGTTGCAGCCAAGCACAAGAAGCACTGGTCCAAGCGGTTTTGCAAAGCATTAGTATCCCTGTTCTGCCGCTGGGGAAACAGGCTCCAGGAGTCTCCAGTGCATGCTACTGTCAGGAAGCCAGAGCTCCAATTCAGGTCTGCCTTGGAGTAGCATTTGCACCGCCTTCATCCTTGGAGTAGCATTTGCACCGCCTTCATCCTTGGTGAATAGTAAAGCCCAAACCAGGTGGGGTGTCTCCTGCAGAGACCCTCCTCACTGTAAGCACTCCTGGAGCTGTGAAGGAGGTGGGGTTTCCCAGGCTGCCAAACCCACTCCCCACCCCCAGGCACACACATGCCCCTCCAGGGGGCTGATTGGCTGTAGGGAAAGTCATCAACAACCCGGCTGCACTTTTGGCCCATGCCTCTCGAAGTCACAGTCAAGTCCTTGCAGGGGGGAGAAGCTGCTGGTTTGGGGGTCGTGGGGAAGTTTTCCACAGCTGAATAGCTCTGGCCCAGGCCACTGATTCCTGGCTGCAGTATGTGATTTCGCCACTCGGGGGCACCATGAGCTTCTGTAAACTGATATTCCACTCCCCCCACCCCTCTGCCTTTGGCCAAAGGAAGCCAGAAAGTGGAGTCCCATGGCCACGAGGTGGGAGAAGCAGCCCAGAGTTGCTGGCCGTTCCTCTGATCCCTGGGGCCTGGTGAAGCCTGTTGCCTCCACCCAAGGCCGCAAGTGCCCATGTAGACTGCAGCTTAGAGGATCTAGAATGTCAGCCTCCCTACTAGACCACAAGCTCCAAGAAGACAGGGTCCATCCTGCAGTGCCAGGCCCAGCCACCTCTTCCAGAACACACCCGCCTACTCAGTGTGAGGCGGGTGGGCAGCCTCCCCTGGCCTCCCTTCCATGACCCTAGAGCATAGAACTGGTCCTCCATTACCACGGGGGAGAGAAGCATCAAAGAGCCTCAAGCTGAGGAAGTCCTTTTATTGGAAAAAGAAAGAATAAAAGGTCACCGCATCACCTGTGCCCAGCCATCCCACTGAGGGGGCACAGGTGAGACACAAGGACCGGTCACACAGTGGGCCAGGATCCAGGGTCAAGGGGCTGTGTGGAGCCCACTGGACTGCAGCTCTCTGGGGAGATTCTTGGATCAGATAAAACCCACCTGGGTTCAGGGGCTGGGACGCCCTCTCCAGCTCTCTGGGTAGGCACCTCCTTCCCACACACTATTCCTGTGTCCGAAGAAAATCAGGTCCCTCTTTGGTTTCGGAAAGCTACCTGAAGTGGCTTATCTTTCATATCCACCTCTAGCACCTCCTGCCACCACCGGAGGCAGGCAGCCTCCTTCTGTCCATCTTCAGGGCACTGGGATGGGACAGCTCCCTTCCCACTGACACCCCTGAGCCTTGGCAGCCAGTGACGCGGGGGCTGGTTGCCCCTCTTCCCTTTCAAGAAAGGGGTTTGCCTTTTCCCCTGCAGGTTGCCGGCTCCTTTGAATGTCTAAGGAAGCCTCCCTTACACAGCCTTAGAGAGCCCTGAAGCCTAGGCAGGCTGAACATGCAGCATCTGTGGCCCTGTTGCCTGGTCATGGGGGCTGGGACAGGGGCACGGAGGGCCCCAAAAGGTTCACTCTGCTCTC
The DNA here is from genome assembly GCF_987537825.1 of Furipterus horrens. Lineage (NCBI taxonomy): Eukaryota > Metazoa > Chordata > Mammalia > Chiroptera > Furipteridae > Furipterus > Furipterus horrens. The sequence continues at coordinate 135,077,555 of NW_028327175.1, forward strand.
TAGGACCCCAACTTCTCTTCTGCTAGAATGTACACGGTAGAGTCGGAAGGTGGGGAGAATGTTGCAGGTTGGAAAAAAGCCTGGAAGAAAAGCCAAGCTAGCAGCCTCAGGGCAAGGGGCAAGAAGCAAGGGGCAAGGGGCAAGGGGCAGAAGGACATTGATCTACAGGGGGAAAGGCTGGGCCCATGCAGAGAAGCAGCCACAGGCCATCGTGCCAGAAGATAAGATAGAATGCAGAGAGGGGCAGTCACCAGCCTGGCAGCCAAGGGGAACACACATGCGCACTCATACACACGTGCACTCACATGTGGGTACACATACACTCACACAGGCTCAGTCGCACACATTTACACATACGAGCGTTCGTGCCTCCATGCGCACCAACATTCTCACATACATGCAGGTTTTCGTCTCAGGAAGCTGGCTTCGGTTCTGGAAGCTCAGGCCCCCAAGGCCACACCTCTGCATGAAGCGTTTCTCCAGCCACTTCCCAGAGACCCAGGCGGTCTGTCCCGTAACCAGCGCCCAGTGACCTACAAAGTCTCAGGAGCCGGATGCTTCTTGGCAAGGCCACAATGGCCTCAGGCTTTGGGTGGAGAGCAGGGGAGCCACAGCTCTAGAAGAGGTCAGGAGGGGACTGAACAGCTAGCTCTCCACCACTGCGCTCACAGTCTGACCACTCTGTCTCCCCAGACCTCAAATTAGGTGGAGGCAGGATCACAGACAGGCAGAGGCCCTGTGGTGGCATCAGGAAGCACAGACACTGGGAGACAGCGCAGGGAGCAGGGCCCTGAGGGGCAGCACCCTGGGGGACATGGGACTCACGAGGAGGAATCATGCAGGATGGGAATTCTCTGCGTGACAAACCTGGGCCTCTCCAGGTACTGGGAGAGTTGCTGCAGAAGAAAGGGGCTGTCCAAACTGTGTTGTCCCCACCCCAGCCTGCGTGTGACCCAGACCGGCCCTATGGGGAAGAGCCAGGTCAGGAAGTGGGCCATCCTTCCAGGGGGTAAATGGCAGCAGGGGAAGTTGATGGCCTGCAGGAAACACTGGCCAGATGCCAGCCCTCCCACCCAGGGCAGCAGGTGAGCCCACAGAATGACTCAGAAGCGAGTGCTCTGGTAGCGCAGCCGCCGAAGGTCTGCAAGGCCCTCAGTCCTGCCGTACACCTCCCTGTGGGGATTCTCGGCCAGTCACCGGGCCCCGGCCCCGCCACCCCCACCACTGCTGCCACTGCCACTGCTGCCACTGCTGGAGCTGCCACTGCTGCACCGGTCCTCATAGATGGAGATCTCGATCTGGGGCAGCGTTAAGGAGGGCGGCCAGTTGTCTGCAGCGCGGACAGGAACCTCTGATGGAGGCCAGCTAGAGCCTAGAGGGCGGGGCTGGTCCTGCTTCCTAGACAGTAAGAATGCAGAGGCCTGGGGAGCTAGACCCCAAGAGCCATGGCGCACACTCAGCTCAGCGACAGACTTGTAGGGCAGGGCGCTTCGCAGGTGCACAGCCAGGATCAGGAGCTCACATTCTAGTATCTAATTACCAAATCCCAGGACATCGCAAGCCCAGGATGTGGTGTTGCTATACAGGACATGCAAGGTCTTTTGTGTCCTGAGTTCAAATTCCACTTTGCTCACTCTAGAGCTATGTGACCTTAGACCAGTCACTTCACTTGTTGCTGGTCAGTCATCACATCTATAAAATGGGGATAATAATAGAATCATGGGACTGTTGTGAGACTTAAATGAAGTAACATGTGCCAGTGCCTGGCACATGGTACAGGCTCAGTAACAAGCACCTCTCACTGGGCTTCGTAAACATGAGATTCTGGCATTTGTGTTTTCTTTACTCTTCCCTCTCAATTTTCTAGTAAAATTTATTTTTGAAGCATTCCATCCTTGCAGCCACTGACTGCACACCTGACCAGGTGGAGTGAGCAGACCTATAGCTTACCCCTCGGCCAGCCTCCCACCAAGGGGGACAACGGGACCCACCACACAGGATTAACCAGGTTTATATCAGATTGTGGACATATTAATGTATGTGGAGATTTGCATATTCCTTCAGGGGCAGTGCAGCCTCATAGTGAAGAGTGAGCTGGGCTCAAATCCATGAGCCAGTCATTTAACTTTAGTGTGCTCATCTACTGTAGGAAGGGAAACAGTTACCTGATTATAGGGGTGCTTTGAGAATTACATGGATTCATAGTTTCAATGCACCTAATATGATATTTGGCATGTACAGAGCACTGATTACATGTAGCTCGATAAATAAAAGCAAACCCTGAAATTCACAAACAGCACTAATAACTTATGGTGGGGGAGGAGGGTTGGTGACCAGAAATGTGGGGAATCCCAAAAAAACCCTGAGCAGATGCCCCTAGGGTGGTCCCATTTCCTGGCAGCCTCACCACAGACCCCACTGGTTGGCAGCTCTGTGCCCCGCGCCACCCCTCCACACAGAACAGACAGGAAGGATACAACCCTCATCCCACGCTCCACAGGGTCCGTGAGCAGGAGGCCTCGAGGGGCAAAGATCTTCTCATTCTGCTCTTGGATGTAGCGGGAGATCTTCTTGAGAACCTGCAAGGACAGAGGCCAGTTGAGCATGGGGGTGCAGCAGGGAGCCCAGGGAAGGGTCGCAGGGCAGTGAGGGAAGGGGCACCTTTTCATAGTGAGTCTCCATGCAAAGGAAGATGAAGTAGGCTGTGGCGCACGCCAGGCAGCCCTCCAGGTAGGAGCTGCCCCCAATCTTCTCAGCCTCTGCGTAGAAGCTGTTGAGGGTCTTCACAGTCTCCTCAAAGAGCTGCCGCTCAATCTGGAGGGAGAGAGGGACAGGGAGCCAAGCTGAGGTCAGCCTCCCTGAAGTGTGAAGAGTCACCTGTGGGGGTGGGGAGAGTGGCAGAACCTCACCAGGGGTGGGGACAGCACACAAGCAAGACCAGAGGCTGCAGGTGCCACATGGAGCAGAAAGAACACTGGACTAGGAGTCAGGAGACCTGGGGTTCAGACCTGGCCACCAACTAGCTATGTGACCTTGGGCTAATGACCTAACTACTCTAGCCCCAGTTTCCACATCTATAAAATAGGAGTAAGAATGGCTACTTGGCTTCCCTTAAAAACAGGAAACTTCTATGATACCCTAGATGTGAATGCGAGAGCTCAGACCCATCAGCAGGGGCTCTCCAAGTTTGGATGAGACTTCAGCTGCATGAGATTGACTGGGTGAGACCTCAGGAGTATCTTTCCAGGAGGGGGGCACTTTCTTCTTGACCAGAGTTCATGGAGAACACAACAGCCCTGTGTGTTTAGACAACTGCACCCATAATCATAATAGCTGATGCTTACTGAGCACTTTCTATGTGCCGGGCATTTTTTACGAATTCTTTCATTTAACCCTCATAAAAAATTCCATCAGAGAAGTATGACTCGCATCCCTTTCACAAGCGAGGATGGATGAAGCTCTGCTCTGCGGGCCAGGCAACCATCATCTCTGGTCTCTTAACTGGTCTCCCTGCCCCAAGCCCAGCCAGGCAAGCCTGTCCAAGTCAGATCATGTTACAGACCCAGAGCTTCCCAAGTCTTCCCAGCTATATCCAAGTAAGATCCAGGGAGTCCTTGCAATGCCTGGCCCTGTGTCCCGGCTGAGTCCATCTCCTCACTCTGACCCCACTTTAGCCACACTGACCACTCCATTGTTATTCCCTGAAAATGCCGCACTTCCCTTGGGCCTACAGCCCTCTGCAGCAACACTCTTCCCCAGACCCCCCACAGTCCCCCTGCCCCTCATCACCCCTTAGCTCCCTCAGGTTTCACCTTATACAGCATGCCACCCCCAACCATTCCTTATCCTGCGCTCTCTCTATCCACCTTGACCTCCCCCCTTAATTGTCTAGTATTTGTTACCACCTGAGCTACTATTTACTTGCTTTGTTTTTGTTCAGTGTTAATGGAAAATAAACTCCATGAGTTTGCCCCTATATCCCCAGTGCCTATCACATAGTAGATGCGCCATAAATACTTGCTGAATGCTGAGTGGACTTGTCCAGGGTCACACAGCTCTGACCCAAGTCCGTGCTCATCACCATGCGGCCTTACACTGGACAGCCCAGACTGGGAGGTCATGCTCCAAACCCAGCAGGTGTCAAAGTGTCTCTCACCCCATTTTATATTCCCCACTCACTCCCACAGGACCACAACTGGACATCACACAGGTCGGGGACCTCCCATGCTCACACAGGACAAAAATCTCTCCCCACAAATATTCCGAAGCTTTGGGGTTCCCAGTCACTGTCCCTACATAGACTTGGAGTGAACACACAGAGAAGCTTCTGCCATGTGGCCCCTGGCCTGAGCCCTGAGCTGTACCCAGGGGTCACTCCACCTCAAAGGACAAGCATGCTAAAATGATGAGACCCACATGACTCCCCAAAATCTGGTAAGAAGGTGAGATCAGCAGAAGCCAGGCCTGCCCCACCTTCCCAAAGAGAAAGGATCAGGGTCTGCCCTCTGCCCTCCCCCAAACCAAGGCCATTTCTCTGGCAGCCCAGGATGGAGGCTATGTACACCCCCAGGACTAGGAGCAAAATTCAGCAGAAAGAGCTGATGCCTTGCAAGAGACCAGTGGCCCATAGACATTCCAGGGGGAGGGACTGGGGAAAAGCCCTTGGATGGCGGCCTGGGCATCAGGATTTTTAAGGTTCCGCAGAAAATACTAATGTCGGGTTGAGAACTCTGTTAAAAAGTAGAGATTCCTGAACCCAGTCCAACAAAATGGAGCCAGCATCTCTGGTGACACCTAATATCATCCAACAGGACTCAGAAATGTATGTCTGTTTATCAAGTTCCCCAGGTGATTCCGCGCGGTTGAAATTGGAGAGCTGCTGGACTAGAACATGTCTGAGGTTTCTTCGGTGCTTTCAATGAGGCGGCAGCAATACCATATTAAGGATGTTTTTAATTCTTCCATGTGAAGTGGCTGAACAGGTGAACTACACTTGAATAAGTCCCTCGGTTCCATCGTGGCCTGAGTTCCAGGTTTAGAAAAAGACATCCTTACCCGGCTGTCCAGCTCTGGGGGGAATTTGGTCTGGAACTGGCAGATGGTCCCATCGCTGTAGTCTCTCTGGATAAAGACCTTGGTGGCCAGCGACGCACTTCGCCTGAGCTCCTGCAGATTGTGCACCTGAGGGGACATAGAGAAGACATGCAATTGGGGTGACCCTCCTTCCAGATTTGTCCGAGACTGGGGGATTTGTGAGGATGTGGATCTTTTGGCACCAAAATCACAAAAGTTTCTAGCAAACCAGGACAAGTTGGCCACCCTCCATGTGCTCTAGGATGGTCATGAGGAAGCAAGATTGTAGCATTTACCCCAGGAGATGCCTCGAGCAGAAAAACCTAGAAAAAAGCTGCCTGAAGCAGGGTCAAAACTGAGCCAAAACAAGGGGTTTTGGAATAATCTGCAGAGTCAGAAACAAATTTTAACTAGAGGAAAAGACTTCCTGGTGACTGGCCCAAATCCTTCTCTCTCACTGCACTCTCTCTCTCTCCCCCTCGCACACACACACACACACACACACACACACACGCACTGTGGGGCCTTCCATACTTTCATTTATTCAGCAAGTATCAAATGCTCACAACTTGTCAGGCCTTGGCTTAGGGAACCCAGCACTGAACAAGAATGAAGTCTCCAACCCTGTAAGCACAGCAGCGCTGGGAGAGGGGTGTGTGGGGACTCATGAATTTGAACTCAGAGGGGGATTTTGATCCAGGCCAAGTTATGGCCAGGGGAGGAGAGCACCATGAATGGTTGTTCTGCCCAGTACTTCTCACCACATGTAACAAGAGACCCACAAATGTCCAAGCCCCCAGAGAAAATTGTGGATCAAGTAGGCGGAAGCCAGAAATGGAAGAAATTCCCTGCCCTGGTAGGGAAGAGTAGGGTGACGCCTGTCCCCTGTCCACACACCTGCAAACTTGATATCAACACAGACTCTAGTGTTTGAGGGGAGTGGGCTCAGTTCCACAGAAGAAGAGGCCTCTTTCTTCCACTCTCAGCCTCACGCATCCACAATCCAGACAAGCCACCCACTGGGTGAAATATGCCAGACATTAGAACCACGCTGAGACCAAGCCCCAGAGGCACAGTGAACACACAGCCAGTTCATTCTGTGTAATTAAGGTGAATTCATTGTCGCTCAGCTTTCATTTATTGAGTCCCTACTATTGCCAGGCTGTAGGGATGCCAGGCAGGAGACAGTCTGTGAGCTCCAGGGATGAAGACAAGTAAATATATAATGAATTTGACTGTGATAAATGCTACAGAGAAGTAACATCTTACCCAGAAGCACTGATTCAGAAAGGCTTCCTGAGGTCTGTGTTGAGTCATAAAGAAAGGCCAGTAGTTACCAGTGGCAGGGGCAAGGGTGGGCGTAGAGGGAAAAAGAGGGAGGAAGAGGCAACCCAGACAGGGGGAGAAGCTTTTGCAAAGTAATAAAGATAGCAGAGAAGGCAGTCTACTCAAATGACTGGAGGCAGATTTCAGCAAGAATGCAGTTGGTTTGCAAATCAGATAAGAACACTGGAAATAGTATAGAGGAGAATCCGATCAAAAATTACTGGAGGCTTTCTGAAGGAGAGGATTTAAGATAGAAAAAAAAGTTGCTTAAAAGCTGGGGAAAGAATAAGTAATGAGAGAAAGATTGTCAATATGATAGTAGGAGCAGATAATTAGTAGATCAAGGTCCCGAAAAGATATGAATCAGAGACTGACCACTATACACAAGACCTTCCTAAACCCAGGTGAACCGTGCTCTACCTAAGAGATGCAATCCCTAAGTGCTGTGTTTGGAATAAGTAATGTCATGATTTTCAACCTTTCTCACCTCGTGGCACACATAAACTAATTACTAAAATTCTGCAGTACACCAAAAAATATATTCTTTGCCAATTGGATTTTTAAAATAGGTATAGTTTTGACTCATTCACACTGGATGGCTGTTGTCATTTTCTTCTTTGACAATCTAAGGAGAAGGAGGTCAGTGTCCCTAACTAAATCGTCAAGTATTGCATGTTTTGAAAATTCTGGCAGCACACCACGGTGCCTCTTGCGGCACGCCTGTTAAAAATTGCTGAAATAATGTATAAGCGCTCCTCTAGTCTTAGTAGTTCTTGATCCCTCTAATCAAGGTTTCAGTTGAGAAAGTCCGCTTGATATCTACTAGGAACCTATGATAACTTGGAAAAATAAAGAATGCTTTGCTAATATAAATGTTATTCATCATTGTGTCTGCTCTATCTGGTTAAGGTTTTATACCATTTTATTTTCAAAAGAAAAGGAAGGGGCTGTGGCCTTTCTCTGCCCTTCTAAACCAACTGATGTGAGCCAGTCCATCTTGGATGAACTTCCCTAGCCCCAGGAGGATCGTGCTGGCAGCTGGGTGAGTGGTGCATGGGAAGTGCGCATGACTGGGGTGAGGGGCTAAAGCGGGCCTAATTCCAGAGGAAGAAATGATGGTGAGAATGGAAAGAAAAGGAAAGAACAGTGCTTCAGCCATTCTGACATGGACTCAACTTCCTCCCCACCCCCAACATCCTCCTTTGTCACACACATGCCCTGTGAGCTACCATGAAGGTATGTGTCTCCAATGACTGGCTAGCTATTGACCACAGCCACCTCTTTTTCCTCCTAGGCATACAGCTAGATTAATTCTCAGACTCCCTTTAGTCAGGTGTGACTATATGACTAAATGAAACGTGAGTGGAAGTGATAGATGTCATTTATAGGCTTGGCTCATAAAGACTAGCCACTCCTCTGTGGTCTTTCCCCTTCCACAGAAACCAAGGGAGCCATGTGTTGAAGATGGTGGAACCACAAGTTGGAAAGAGCTTGGGGTCCCTGAATCACACTCACTGATCAGGAACACCTGTCTGGGACTTTACTGAGTGGGAGATAAACTTCTGTTACATTATACCATTAAAATTTTAGGGTACTGCCTTACATAATGCAGTGCTTTTTACTCTTGGCTTTTACCAAACCCTAACAATATCCTGAGCCTAAAGGACATTATCCTGACTCTGGGCAACCAGGGATCTCCTTTCCTCCATGGACAGTGTTTGTGGGTCTTGAGGAGTTGCTAGAGGGTAGAATCAGATACATTCTTTATATGCCAGAGCCTTAGTTTCACAGATCTGCTCAGGGCACACACGTGACAAACTCATCTGTGGTTAGTGAAGAGGAGTTAAGGCAAGGCAGAGTCCCGAGGCTCTCTCCATCCCTGGTGGCTCAGTCCTGAAGTACCAAAAAGCTCTGATGGAAAGATGGACCACTGACCAAGGATCAGGCAGCCTTGTGCTAATCTTGACCACATGACCCTGCCAAGTCTTCACCTCTCCAGGCCTCCATTTCTTCAACTAGAAACTGAAGAGGTTGGAACTGTGTAATTGGTAAAGCCCCTTCCAGCACTGACATTCTGGGGGCCTCATCAGGGGTTATAAATGCAAATGTTTATAGGGACTAAGCACGGAAGTGGGCCAGGTGGGGACTGTGCCTAACAAGAGAACTCATTTCCTGTCTCAAGAAAACTCCTGAGTATTGCCACGTGAGAATGTGTGCCTGGGTTGCGATTCTGATTTTTAAAGAAAAACCATAGATCCATATTTCCTTACTATCAAACATCCTGATTTTTAAATGTTTCCAATAAGGTTTTTATATTTATAAGCACTAAGCAGACCAGATAAGGCACACCTGTGAACAAGATTCATTCCTAGAGCTGCCAGTTTCTGACTTCTGAATAAGGAATCCCATAGCAAGGGGCCCTCAGACCAGAGCTAGAGCCAGGTGCCCAGCCACCTCCTAGCTACTTAGCTTTCAGGAAGCTGGTGGGGTTTTCAGCCAAGATCACAATGCTCTGAAATCCCACAAGAGGGTCCCAGAACATGCACATACCTCTCCAGAGGTCACAGCTTCTGTGTCTCCCCTGGGCAGTTCCCCTGGGCACTGACCCAGACACCTGGGCTTCTCATCCACCTCTCATCTTCCTCATCCCTCCCTTTTCTCCCATCACCATCCCCCAACCTGCTGGCAGTAGAGTATGGACAGGACCAAGGGGCGTTTCATTAAGAACAAAGAGAAAATCAATGGTGAGATCTGCAGGTACCTACTTTCAAACTGCAGTGTGACAGAGAGGGAGGGGAAGCTGCCTGGAGAGTGGGTACCCCAGGTCAAACATTTAGGGCCTGTACACCCAACATAGTCAACCTGGCAGAAGTGGGAAGAAGCAGGCACTAGAGTGCAGATGAGCATTCTCAGGCCTGATCTGTCCTAGACACACAGGAGGCCCATTCTGACCCATAGGTCCATCCCATTAAAAACAACTAATTCCAGAGGATGCTTTTGCGACTCAACTCGTGAATCAGGAGATGCAGCTGATGAGCCAACATCGTGCTCCCTGGCTGGCCAGGCTGTGGAGAAGGAGTGAGGACCATGAGTTGCAGGCAGCCAAGTCAGGCCTCAGGATGGAAACCTGGGCACAGGGCCTCCCTGCTTCTCAGACAACAGCAGGGCCCCAGCCCAATCCTTTGTCTGTTGGTTGTTACTTCCACACCTCAGAGCTCAAACCTCCAAATACCCTGCTTGGAGAGGGCGACTTGGATACATTTTTAAATCTCCTGGGTGCCAAACCTCTTGGAGAAGCCTTTGCCAGCCAGGCATTTCCTAGCTGTCCTTGGCCACCTGGGCAGACCCTATTCCCAGTGGCACACATTTGCAGAGGTTGTCACTCAGGAAATGGGCTCATTACAGTTTTCCAAATGAGGTCAGTATATCACTCAGGAGGCTTTTCCCTCCTCCGAGTTTCTTACCCATACCCCTACCCTAACGGTGACTCCTAAACAGAAATTAGGGAGCAAAAAGGATCCAGTTTCCTGCCTTCTGTCCAGGAATCCAAGAACATCCAATCTTTCTTAATTCTCTCTTTTGCTGTCTCTCACTGTCCTGTCCCTCCCCCTCTCTTTTCTCTCTCCCTTTCTCTCTATTTCCCCTCTCCTCCTCTCAAAATATCTTCTGGAGCTAAGGACTTCTCATTCAGAATCCTAAGGGAACGGCCACAGGAGCTTGGCATGAGGGTTTCCTTCTCCCAACAGGTTTTTCCTGGTAATCTTAATTCATCCCTAACATGAAAAACAGCCCTGGGGAGAATGACTCACTCCACAGCCCAGATAATGCACAAGTCCTATGCCTTGGCAGAGCTAAGGCTCCCTCCCTCAATGCTGCCATCGGAGTCCACCCAAGGCAAATAGGAAATGGCCATGTCTCTCTTCAGCTCCCCATCCCTCCTGAGCATCTGTCCTCTGCCCTCAAGCTCATCCAGCCAGCCTGTCCTTACACTCCAGCCATTCCTGAACTTTGCACCCCTCCCCGCTCAAAGTTTCATGTCAAGACCCCTGGTCCTCTCCTCTCTACTGGACAACACAGCTGGCTAACTGATACACCTGGAAACAGCCAAAAGAATCACTGGCCAGGGAGGCAGACGACTCATGGTCTAGTCTTAGCCCCACTAATTTTTAGCCATATATATATATTTTTTTTTAATAAGTCTCAGCACTCCAGTTATACCATCTGTAAAATTAGATAATGATGCCTTCCTTGGCTCCTTCACAGGGCAAGCTTCTGAGCCTCAATTGTCTCATCTGTTAATTGGGGATAATAATACCATCCTTGCCACTTCACAGGGTTGCTCTAAGACTCAAAGAAAATCACACATGTGATAGTGCTTTGAACACAGGAAGGGGCTAGATTCACAGAAGCATGAGCAGAGCCTCTCCCTGGGCAGAGTCACACATGCTTCTTGGCAACGCTGCCTCGACCTGGAGATGTGAGCCTGATGGTTGGAATCTGGGAACCTTAGGAGACCTGAGAGGGAGATATGCTGGGATGGGGGGCCGCTTGGAACCTGTCAGAGCACATCACAAATGCAGCTGTCTTCTCTGCCCACACCGCTGGCCCAAGTGTGCCCATGGAGCTGAAGTTTTCTTCCTGCCTAACACCAGCAGCCTCTGCTGCAGTCTGGCAGCCTTGTCTGGAAGGTGACCAGCTCCTTGGCCATCTCTCCTTTGTTCTTCCTGCTCTTCCCAGTGTCCTTGGCGCTTTCTGAGCACTCTGCAGCCCTCCACCCAAGCTCCACAGGTCTGCCCAGGACTTGCCCCTCACGGGGTGCTGGGGCAGGTTCTCCTCGCTAACACTGTGCTCATCAGAAAGCCGTGATGCCAGGCCACTGCCCCTTGTTCTGCAGTGGCAGCGACGGCAGAATAACAACAATAACACTTAGTATTGATGTCACACTGCTCACCAGGATGCCCAGAGGCGCAGAATCATTCAAAAGCCTCTGCTGTCCCCATGGCTTGTGTTCCAGCTGTGTTGGAAGTGGGGAGACACCACAAAAGAAGTCAACGTCAGAACTGGGGAGACACTGGCGTCCTAGGTTCCACTCCCAAAATTCAAAGGAAGAAACTTTCAGCCCTACTGCTGACATGCGATGTGAGTACCAAGTAGCTCCTCCCCTTCTCCATGTGTGAGCTTTACCACTTATTTAAAAGGAACACAAAAAGCTCCATTTCCCTCAGGAAATGAGGGGGTAGAGAAGGTAATTCCTGATCTCTTAAGCATTGCACATAGATTCTACCTCAGCCAACAAGTCCCTTGGTTCAGCTTTTAGGTCCCTTGGAGGAGACACATCTACAGGCACACCTGGAAGAAGGCAGCGCCTCCCATCAGACAGAGGGGAAACGTGGGCGCCGTGGCACAGGAAACTCTAGTGGGGTGAGAAAGCAAGTGTGGGTGCAAAAGCAGGGCTTGGTGCGGGCAGCTCACTAAAACCAACCATGTGGGTTTTGGCCTGAGGGTCCGTTGTCCTCCCCGAGCCCCTGATGGGAATGCTGGCGTGGAGGTGGGTCTGTCATCCCTTAGCCGGGTTTGGGGGCTCGGAAGCTGGATGGGTGCACCGCATGGCAACGGCAGCCCGCCGCATTCCCTCTCCTAGGCTCATTCCCAGCCCTCCAGGGAAGCGGTTTCAGGACACGCAGTCCAGGGGAAAGGGAAACCCCAGCTGAAGCCCAGGAGCAAGCCTGGCGCTAGTGCCAACAAGTGTCATGGACAGCTGCGGGGCTCGGAGGGGCAGACCGGCACGCCAGGGGGGAGATGAGCTGTCAGCGAGGAGCCCCCCTCTCCCACTGCACCAGCCACCCTTGCCCTCCGGACCGACCCAGAAACACACCGCCTCCCGCCCTGCGCCGCCCCACCTCACCGCACCCCCAGCCGCGCCACCCCCCCGTCGCCCTTTCCCAGCAGTCGGGCACTGCCTGGAGGCCGGCTGTTCGCCCCCTACCTCGGTGGCCATGTTCTGGGGGCGCTGACCGCTCCAAGCCGGCTGAGGAGCTGGTCAAGGGGGGCTGTCAGCGGTGCTGACTCAGTCGAGAAGCCGGTGCGCTGTCCGTGGTGCTGATGAGGACGCCTCGGGCCCGGGCGCCGGTGGGCAAGGGGCCCCGTGGGCCCCTGGGTCCGGGTACGGCCGCTGTGCTGTCCGCGGTGCTGATGGGAGAGAGACGAGGCCGCGCCCGAGGCTATTCACCACCGGGGTGCCGGCTGCCGCCGCTCCTGCAGGCAACGGCCGGGTTTCGGTTTGGCAGCAGCGGGAGAAGGAGGGGCCAGGCGCCGTCGCGGGCCGGTGGGGGCAGGCGGCAGCCCCCAGACTCTGGCGCCCGCCCGCGGGAGAGGAGCCCCGCCCGCGGCGAGAAGCTCCGCTCGCTCGCGCCGCCCGGAGGCCCCGCCCCCCAGCTGCCCTCCCCTCCCCACGCCACCCCCCCCCCAACGCCCCAGTAAGAGCGCCAGGAGCTCAGCGCTCGCTGCCTCGGCCTCCGGGGACTGACAGACGCCGAGCTGGTGGGGAGAGGACAGTTCCGGGGCGAGACACTCCACCCGACGGGGGCTGAGGGTCCTCGACCCCTTCGTCCTCGACTCTTTACCTTTCCCGCACCCCTCCCCCTCTAAGCCCCTTCCCCTTTTTTTTCCTCTCCCGTTTCTTCTCTGTGCACCACCCCACGCCCCACTCCCAGGCTTACACGACGTACCCTCTTCTCCCCTTCTCTCCTTTTCACTGTCTTGAGCCCTATTAGTTAGGGGAGGATGCTGCAGACCGCAGAGAATCATTTCTTCCTTTAAAAACGTTTGCACGTTTCATCCCCTGATATCATGGGGTCCCTTCTTTTAGGGAGTTCCAGAATTGAAGCTGGTGTCTCCTTGCTGCTCTTCCTGGCCCTGCCCCCGCTCTCCCCCCCCCCCGGGGGGCTCTCTCCTCTGAATTCCCAGAGTTTGCACACACAGCACCTCCATTCAAAAACCACAGATTGAGGGTGCCAAACCCCGGCGCCCACCCTCCAAGGATGACAGGTCTGGCTCTGGCATTGCCCTCACATTTCCAACATCACACCTTCCAACCAGATGGCCGATTTGCTTCATAAACAAAAAGGAAACACCAAGCCAGGTGCCTTTTTACACACCTATAATACCTCTTGTCTCTTGTAGGGGAAGCTGGGTGTGTTCCCCTCGGTCACTGTTGCCAGCAGCAGCAACCCACCCAAAGGCGTAATGGGCACCAGGACACCTGGGTTCTGACTTACGCTTTGCCAGCTGTGTGGCCGGAGGCAAATGCTTCACATCTGAGCTTTTTCCTGTAAAACCTGTTGGACTAAACTAGACTCTTTCTAGGGTTCATTTTTTTCCCCCTTCAATCTTGTATTTTGAAAGTTTCAAACATACAGAAAAGTTGAAAGAATAATACAATTAACTATACTGCCCACCTAGCTTCAACAGTTAACATTTCACCATATTTGCCTGATAGACAGATACAGAAACACAGAGGATGTTTGACCAGATTACTAGACAGTGACAGACATTGTGAGGCTTTATTCTTAAGTACTTCACCAGGCATCTCCTAAGAATAAGGGCATTCTCCTACCTAATCACAATATTATTACCACACCTTTAAATATTTCATAACATCTAATAATCTGATAGATTATTGCCCCTAAAACACATTAATAGCTATGACCCCCCCTCAAAACTTCTCCTAGAACTTTTCATTTTTAATAGGTAACATGTATTGAGCACTCACTACATACCAGACCACATGCTATATACTTTACATGTATTATCATATGTAATCCTAACAATTATTGTTTGAATTAAACAAATTGTTGAACTGTTAATTATTTAATGATAAATAGGTAAATGAATTATTTAATAATAAATAATTAAATGAATTATCATTCTTTTATCATTCCCACTTTACAAAAAAGGAAACTGAATACATTGCCCAAGGTCATGCAGCTTGTAAAGAGTGCAGGCAAGATTCAAACACAGGCAGTCAAGTGTGATTGGTCCTCCTGAATGTACTGCCTCCCTCCAGCAGCTTGTAGACAATAAACTAGCAGAGCAGTAACCACATCTCCAGCTGCCTGTTTCACAGATGAACACACTGAGTCCCCAAGGATAAGTGGCATGCCAAAGGAGTTAAAAGCAGATGTTTTGTTCCACCTTAGAGTTTGACAAATTATTTGGCATCGGGGAGCAACCTGAAAATAACTGTGAATCTCATGGTGGTCAACTGGTAATAAATAAATGCACAATCTGATCATCTCTCTGTATAACTCAGTTCCTCACACTGGATTTTGATCACATTTATCAGACAATCATCTGGAAACCACTCTCTTTATCTGATGACAAGAGACCTGGATGAGTTTATTCAACAAATCCATTCATTCAGCATATATTTGTCAGATTCTTACTATGTATCAAGCACTCTTCTAGGAGCTTGGGATACAGCAATGACTAAATGCACAAAGACTCTGTTTTTATTGAATTTACATATTAGTGGGGTTAACAATAAGATTAGCAAACTGTATAAAATATGTCCAGGCATGAGCATTGTTAGGAAGAAAAGTAAAACACAGAAATGAGAGAGTGTGTGTGTTTGATGGAAGAGGGGTTATTTTGGAAAGACTAGTTAAAGCTTTTTTGATAAGGTGAAATTTGGACAGAGGCCTAAAGGAAGTGAGAGAACTGAACATGCAGATACCAGAGGGAAGAGTGATAAGGATTAGAAGACAGAGTATAATGGCCCTGAGGCAGGAGTGGGTTTAGCATCTTCAAAGAATAGCAAGGAAACCAGTAGCTAGACTAGTGTGAGCAAGGGGAAGAGAGATGGGAGCCAGGATCACAGAAGCCAAGTCTTAAAGGGCTTGTCAGCCACGATAAAGGCTTAGGATTTTATTCAGCAAATGAGTTGCAAGTCTTAGAAGATTTAAAATAGAGGGATGGTATTGTCTCATTGCTATTTTTTTTTTTTTTTTTTAGATTACTCTGGACACCAGGGTTGGGGAAAGCAAGGATAGAAGCAGTAAAACCAATTAGGAGGCTGATAGGCAAGATATGGTGGCAGCTTAGACTAGGGTGGAAGTGGTTAGAAGCAGCCATACTCTAGATACAATTTGAAGGAAATGCTGACAGGATCTGTAGATAGACTGGGGTGGCGGAGGGGTGGGGGGTTATATACAAGAGAGTCAAAGATGATTTTAAGTTTTGAAATCTGAGCCACTGAAAGAAGGAGTTGCCATTTACTGAGCAGGGAAGACTGAGGGCTGAGTAGAGATGGAGAATAGAGTTTTCGGATGTGTTTAGTTGGTTTAGGTTTGAAGGTTGATATATATGTCATACATCTAAGTAGAGGAAGCATTTGAGGTTCAGAGGGGAGGTAGAGGACTGGAAATATAAATTCAGGAGTCATCTAGTATGTGGATGATATTTAAAACCATGGGACTAAATGAGATCATCTAGAGAGTGGGTGTAGCTAGAAAAACAGTCCAAGCACTGATCCCAGGCACTTCATTACCTACAGGTTGGGAAGACAAAAGGAGACTGAGAGGAGCGGCCAGGGAAGTAGGAGAAGACCCAAGAGAGAGTGGTGTCCTGGAGTCAGGCCATACACCTGGTAACAGAGCCTTTACCAGCTGTGCTAAGTACTGCTCACATGTAGAATAAGATGAGGACTGAGAAATGACCATTGAACTTGACAGTGCAGACCAAAGAATGTCCAGCCTAAGAAAAAGTCTTATTAGAGTTTATTTGGTGGCTATTGCAGGAGAGCAAAATCTCAACTAATTGAGAAAATGCTCTGGAGAATGGCAGTTTTGCAGCTCATTTTATACATAAGAATCAAAGGAGCAAACCTAAGAAGGATTACATAAAATTCATTGTTGGTAGATTAAGAAGGCAGGAGAAAGCAAAGCAGGGAAATCTCTGAGACTGGAAAGAAAGCCATATGGGGAGACATGTGCATCCTTTACATTGATGGGTATAGAACAGTTAACATTTACAGTACAGAGAGATGGTATGTTGGGCAACAAGATAAGAATGTGGTCTCATGCTCTGGTGCTGTGCCTTCAAGGGGTCTGGAAAAGAAAATTGCTCTGACATTTCAAAGGTATGTTATCTTAGATGCACAAAGACAACAGACAATTTCAAAGGTATAGATTAATCTTTGTCAAGGAAGCTACAGGCCTAGGAAGTGATGACCCACCATGATTCATTTTAGTTACAGATTTTTATGTTCAGACCACACTATGTGGTTATTTTCCATCTCTGGGTTGCCAGGTTTGGTGTGTGGCCTCTTTTCCTCCTACAGCAGCAACAAGGTCACTGGTGATCCTGATAAGAGCTGTTTTAGTGGAGAGTGAGGACAAGATCCTGATTACAATAGGTTTGAGTTAGAATGGAGAAGAGGAAGCAGAGATACTGAGAGTGTGGACAGCTCTTTAGAGGCACTTTGCTGTAATGTAAAAGGATCAGAGTAGCATGGAGCTTGAGGGAGAAGCAGGAGCCAGGCAGGCTCTCTGAAGATGGGAGACATCAGAGTTTGTTTGTATGCTGACAGCAATAATCAAGTGTAGAGGGAAACAGCGAGAGATCAGCAGAGGATGGGATCCAGGGCAAATGTAGAGAGGATGGCTCTGGAGAGAAGTACAATGTTCCACCATGAGGCCATAGAAGAAGCAGAATCAATGGTCAGAGTTGTGGGTTAGGAGGTTTGGTAATATCAGCAAAGACCTGAGCTCTCTCTACTCCTTACTCCACTTCAACTAGCCAGAGACTTCATTCATCATGACCTTCCTCGACAAGTACATTCACGCTATCCGGCAAGCTTGCTATGTGCCAAGCACAGTGCCAGTGCTTTTCTGTACAGCTCAAAGAGAGTTCTCCCACTTGTAATTGAGATTATAAGGCTAAGACTTGAGAGAGAGCCTTGAGATCATCCACACAAGGTTGAATGGTTCCTTTTAATATCTAGCACCTCTGATTGGAGAGAGATTTTCATCACCACATTGTCTCCAGGGCTGTTACAATAATCTCAACAGACCTTGAGGCTTGGAGGCATCAAAGTGAAGGCCATGCAGAAAGGCCACACATTTGGGGTGGGGAGAGTTTCATACCATGCGGACTCAAGGCTGTGATGGGATGCTCCAGGACGGAATGTTCCCACACTCCAGTCACTGGGACTTTAACTTTTTAGGCAGGAGGAGATGTTGAGATTTAATCTAATTATTATTACCCAGCTGCCTTGGGACCAGCCAGTCTTATGCAGGAGCCTGGCTCTTTGATGTTTTTATCATAAATTAATGAGTTCGCCCACAAAATGACATCAAAGGAGATCCACTAATGAATTCGTCGTTATCATTCGCCAATCTATGGCTGCATTGGAAAGTCTCCACCGCCGCCACCACCCCCCGAAAAAGGACCACAGCCAGAGAAAGAAACCAACTGATAGACTTGGAAATCATGATATCTGGAAAGAGATGAGAGAAAAATGAACTCCTGCAAACTGCAGAGGAGACAGGGAAAGAGCTAGGAATCTCAGGGAAATGAAGAACAAGCAGAGACGCCAGGGACATCCTCAGCACTTGGGGTCTGGAAGGAAAACAATTGCATGAATGTTTGAGTGGGAAACTGTGGTCTGGAAAGTTCAATGGTGTCATCTCAGAGCACACTGCAGGGACTAGGAGGAAGTGTGTGGTAGGAAACAGTGCCCCTGGAGTCGCATGACGTGGGTTTCAACCTCTCTATTTACTGCGTGAATGCAAGTCTCAATCCCTCGCAGCTTCAGTTCTCTCTGATCTATACAATGGCAGCAATAATTCTCCCTCCCAGATAGGATCCCTCCAAGTTTTCTCTGGATGCCACCTGACTTTTCCAAATCTGGTCTCTCAAGAGGAAAACAGGAAAAGTTTTGTGGAGATGCCTTGCCAGAGATCTTCCCACAGTGGCATTTCCTTTGGGCCCAGCAAGATTTCCAGCAGCACAGAAGAGATCAGCAAACCTGCTTCATTTAGCTCAGTGAGCCTTTCTTGAACACCTACTGTTTGCCAGACAGAAAGATGACCATGGGTTGTTTCCAACTCACCCAAAATACCAAACTATATCAAGCAATGACCAGGCTCTGCGATAAGTGCTAAGGTGGACATAGTTGCCTCGGAGCTGGGATCCAGAAAAGGTCTTATACCTGCATGACATTTGAGCTTGGACTCCAAGGACTAGTATCATATGCCCAGACAGCAGATAAAGAGACAGGCAGGCAAAGCCAAGAAGATATGAAAGTTGCCTGGAAATGCAGAAACTCCTGAACCTCAAACTCAAGAAAGCAGCTGTCAGGCAGCAACAGGAATGATTGCAAGCATGAATGGGGGGGACACACTCTAAAAATAGTACCTGGAAGTGGAGTCACTAGGAGATGACTAAGCTAATGGGGGGGCTGCCTCCCATCATTCATAGTCTATTTTCAATCTCTCTCTCTCTCTCTCTCTCTCTCTCTCTCTCTCTCTCTCTCTCTCTCTCTCTCTCTCTCTCTCCTCCCTTCTAGAGGAAGTAGAGTGGGGGGCAAGTTTCTATTAGAATTCAGCTACCCCAGGAGAAACTGCAGATACTGGGATGACATTGGGGGACTATTAATTAGCCAAAAAGCTACTTGTCATTACTATAGCCGCTGTGCTGGAGGCCAGGAAGAACACCACAAGGTACATGCCCCTGTTCTAACAGTGGCTCCAGAGGCACTCAGGAGTAGCAATCATCAAACGATTGGCTGCAGAGTCTCACTTTCATACCAAACAAACTGGCACAAACAAATCAATCACTCCAAATCATAGCCAACTGAGGGAAGACAGCAAGGCTGCTTATTAAATTCTGGCAATTCTTTGAGAAAGTATATAGGCAGGGGCATAAAGGGTAATAGGTGCTTATAAAGCATCATTAATTATGAGAGCCAAAAGGGATCATGGAGTTCAAACCCACTTCAGCAGCAGAACCCTTTGTTCAAACAAAATCTTGCGTGAAAGTCAGCTCTATAAAACAAATAAAAGAAAGTGGATTTGGACAAAGGGAGGCAGCACTTACCTGCTCTGGCACCCCCTCACTCCCTGCAGAAGCCCCCAAGACACCTCCCTTGCGTCCCCTAGGGCTCAGCAGAATGTGGGTTGTTTTTAACACATGCCTATGATTTTAAAAATTCAAACATAACAAAATGGAAGAGCCCCCTGCATTTTTTGGCTGTCTCTGCTTTAAATTTTTCTTTACATTGCTAAATGAATGATATGCGATAGTTCTATTTCTTGACTTATTAACTTTAGAAACCTTGTCCTGTTTCCTGTTTTCTGACAAAAAAGAACTTAGCTCACCCTGCCACCCTCACCTCCCAATATAGTTACAGCACTGTTTGAATTTAATTCCTATCAAATACGTGAAGTTAGTTTAAAATTCCAACCAGAAACAAAAGCTTCTAAAGCAACCCAGCAGCCCTTCCTATCTCTTCCTTCCCTCTCTTTCTCCCTGGCTCATGGGAATAGAGAACTTCTCTATTTACTTCCCTTTCTTGTTCTTTTTCTACAGCAATCATCATGGTTTCTGGCAAACAGTATCACTTATTAAGTCTTCTGCTTGTCTTGCCTGCTAAACTGTAGGCCTGGGCAGAGATCTTGGTTATGTTCACTGATGTATCCCAAATGCCTAGAATAATGTCTGGCTCAATAAATATTTGTTGAACTAAAGCAAAACTCTCTGGGAAAGGGAGAGAAAAGAGCAGGGCTCCTTTGAAATGGTGTTAGAACCAAGCATTTTACATCTGAATTGTTCTATGGGAAGGAATGAATATAAATGAAAATTTTATTTTGTAGAGGAAACCAAATTCTTCTGGACAGTAAGAGAGGTGTTAAAATAGGTAAGACCTCAGTTCAGGCCCATTTATTGACTTTGCATGTTTGGACAAGTTGGTCCAATTGCCTGGGAAAGAAAGTAGCTATTTGCTTAGGCTGGTGGAGGCTGGGTAGGAAATGAATGTTGAGGGAATGGCCTTTGTCACCCCCACGCTCCCAAGGACAGTGTCTGCTGTGGAAGAAGAGGCAGAGGTGCTTCCTCCGGGGGTAATAGCCATGGGTCATTAGCCAAGGGCTGGGCCCTGGGTACCGGTGGGAAGGAGAGGATGCTGCTCTGAGCCCACCCCCCCCAGCACTGAGTCCCACCTGCCAGACACATCTCAAAGCCCATCAGTCCCAGGAACCCTTTCTTGAACCAGCCCCCTCCCAGCACAAGGTTTTATAGGCGCCTTTCTTAGGGCTTGGATCTCACCACGCTTTGTGTGGCAAGCGCCTCAAGAGCTTTTGGAATTTCTGAACGTGGGCAAGGTCAGAGGGCAGGTTCCAGAGAGCAGAATGTCTCCACAGTCTTCAGAGTTTCTTGAGCTACGTCACCATTCCCTGCCCCATGTCATCTCCTCTGCTTCCGGGCCCCTTGAGGTTTCCCTGTATCTACAGCTTCCGTAGCTGGAGTGTCACCAAGGCCACACCCTGGGCTCCCACTGTTCCCAGGTCCAGCCCATCTGGTTCCTGCCTGTCGCTCCCAGGCCCTTCTCACCACTTCTCTCCCTCACACCCTCCATGCCAGCCATGGTCCCTCAAATGTGCCATGTTCTCTATCACTTCTGAGCCTTCCTTCACATATGCTCTGCCTGGAACATTCTTTCCCTCCTCTTCATCTGCATAAGTCTCTTCAGATCCCAGTGTAAAGTTTACTTCCTTGGGTAAGTGCAGTTTTTTTTCCCCCTCTACATTTTGTCTATTCTGATTATATTTATTAAAATATTATTCTTTGTTGAAACTAATTATAGAAATTGAAACTTGTAAAAAATAAAATAAAAAATAAAATTTATTTCCTTGGGGAAGCTTCCCTGGCACATTAGCTATGGTTAGGTGCCCCTATTATGAGCACCCTATACTTGCCCTACAAAATAATCATACTTTCCAAATTTATTTGTCTGTCTTCTCTTATTGGACTATAAGCCCCTCAAGGGCAGTAACTTTGTCTCCTCAGCTGCATCTACAGTGCTCAGAATAGTACCTGGAACATAGTGAGTGCTCACTTAATATTTGTACAGGAAGGTGGGTTGATTTACAGGAAAGGGAATGACTCCATTCAGTTCTCCAGCTTTGGGCCTCAGGCAAGGAGAGGTACAGTCCCAATCCTAAAGGAACTTTACAGTCCTGTTTGGGAAACCCAACTTAGACACTGTGACACAGTGAACCACTAACAGGTGCCCCAGCGACCTATAGAGACAATGAATGTTGTGGGAGAGCTGAGGAAGAAGAGGTCCCAGTGGTCTGGTGACTGGAGTCTTCCCCTGGCCCAAGGGACCAGAGAAGGTTTCTGAAAGACGGGTTTGATATTTAGAGGAGGACAAGCAGGGTTGGACAAATGGGCAGCTAGAAGCTAAGGAAGGGGAAGGTACATCTGAAATAGCCCACCATGCTAGCTGATCTGAACTACTCCATAGAGAACCCGGGCTTGAGCCAGATAATGAAAGTCATTAAAGTGAGGCAATGGGCACCTGCGAGGGAGCCCAAGTAGTGAGGGCACAAGGAAAGCAATGTGCTGTAACAGGTCACCTGGGAGCATCTCGGGGGTGGGTTAGAGGGGAGGGGTTAAAGCAGGAAGAGCAGGAGAAAAGCTAATGTGCTAGACCAAGTGGTGGGAGTGGGAGGCGCATGGGTCACTGCCTGGAAATGAGGGCAAAGGGACAGACCCAAGAAACATTTTAAGTGGAGTCGCAACAGGCTGCTGCTTCCGACTGAGTACATGAGATGAAGAAGGGAGGGGCAGAAAAAGAGGATGCGGGACTGTCCATCCATTTCAGTGACTGGAAGGTGCCATGGTCAGAAATCACAAAGGCAGACTAGCTACCTCTATACATGCCAGATGTAAAGGATAGGGGAAGCTTCATTGGTCTTTTTAGGACTAAGGGGACAGTGCGAGACCATAAATTAAGACTTGGGAGATCTCACTAGAAAAGTAATATTTAATGCCGTAAGAATGGATCTCTTGACCTTGAGAAAGGGACCAACTCTAGTCTTGGACAAGATGGTGCAATTGAAGTCAAAGAAATCTCAGATCAAATTCTAGCTGTGCCACTTACTAACTGAATGCCTTTGGGCAAGTTAACCTTATAGGGCCTAGTTTCCATGTATGTAAAGTGGAGATAATAATACCTAAGTTGAAGGCTTTTTTGTAAGTTGGTTTTTATTTAGATTTTATTTGTTTATTTTTATTTTTTTAATTTTTTTTTATGGATTTTATTTATTTATTTTTAGAGAGAGGGGAAAAGAGAGAGAAAGAGAGGGAGAGAAACATCAATGTGTGGTTGCCTCTCACATGCCTCCAACTGGGGACCTGGCCCACAATCCAGGCATGTGCCCCAACTGGAAATCAAACTGGCGACCCATTGGTTCACAGGCCAGTACTCAATCCACTGAGCCACACCAGCCAGGGCTGAGGACTTTTTTGTAAGGAGTAAATAAAATGACCTCTGGAAACAGCCAAGTTTGACTCCTAGACTGCCGCAGCTGCTCAGCAAGGGTAGCTGATGGTGAGAAGGAGTCAGTGCAAGAAGAAGAGAAGATGGTAGATGGAGACCCAAGACGCTGGAGGATTCACCACAGAAGCCCAGGGAGGCAAAGTCCTCTGGAAGGGTGGATGAGTGGTGTCAGTATAGAAAACTCAAGAGCAACTGGAGTGGCAAGAATTACATTACCAAATCTTCACAGAGTGCAATTTGGAGGAAGACAAAAGGAGCTAGTGATGCCCTGACTGGTGTGACTCAGTGGGTTGGACATTGTCCTATAAACCAAAACATCACTGGTTCAATTCCTGGTCAGGGCACATGCCTGGATTGTGGGCCAGGTCCCTGGTAAGGGTTGGGGGCAAAGGGGGGTGGGGCATGTGAGAGGCAACTGATTGATGTCTCTCTCTCATATCAGTGTTTCTCTCCCTTTCTTTCTCCCTCCCTTCTCTTCTCTCTATAAATAAATAAATAAATAAATAAATAAATAAAATGAGCTAGTGAGCAGACTAAGAGAAAAATCTGTACAAAGATACACCTATCAGTCAGATGTTTGGGTTGCAAAACGATTACCTTACTAACATGGTTTGAGCAATAAAGACATTTAATTAACATAACAAGAAGTCTAGAGAGTGGGAGCTCCAGGATTAACTTAGTGGCTCACCCATGTCCTCAAGAACCCAGGCTTTTTTCATCCCTTTTCTACAACATTCTAAGTACATTGGTTTTTCATCCTCAGACTTATAGCCACATAATTGCAAGATGGCTACTGCAGCTCTAAACATCATATCCCCATATAGAAACATCCACAGCAGGAAGGTCAGATCATGTAGTGGCTAGAAGACTGTTACAGGGGCTGTGGCTTTGGGAGCTCCTGAGGTTACAAGATGTTGGGGGGGGGTGTGATCTGGTACATGTTTTAATAGAATTACTGTTCCTACTGTTAAAAAACAGACCAAAGGGGCACTAAGAAGCCTTATTATTATTATTATTACCTTTGTCATCACACCAACAACTACAATAGCAACACCAGTTTTGAACCTGTGTCAGGCCCAGTGCCACCCATTTTATTATCATTGTCTAGTTTAAACCTCACAACGCCCCTGTACAAACAGAGGGCCTTACTTTTTCCAATTTACATCTGAGGAAACAGGTTTAGCCCAAGTAAGAAAGTTTCACAGACACACCTCTCCGCCATCTGGCCCATCCAGCCATGTCTGTCACACCCTGACTCCTTACCTGCTCCCAGCCTGTGGCCCCACGCAGTTACTCCCAGTTTCCCCTACTCCAAACACTTTTCCAGGCCTCTGAGCCTTTTTCATATGCTGTTCCAGCTGCCTGGAACTCTCCTCTCCCTTTCTGTCATGCAAATTCCAACTTATTTTTTGTAAGACAACTTGAACTCTGGTTCTTTGCAAGGTCGCGGGGGGCCTCCCTGACTGCCGCCAGCATGCTGGCTCACTTCGTCCTCCCCAGAAATTCAAGGTCCTGCAACAATCCTGTGGCTGGCCTCCCAAGTTCCACAAGCTCAAGGCCAGAGGCCAGCACTTCATCACCTCCATTTCCCCAACAATCAGTTTCATAGCCAGGTAGTCCTCAGGTTCAAATTCTACAGATACTGGGTTGGGTTATACTAGGATACTTCAAATTTCTCCAGTGCAATTTTATTCTGAATCACATTTCTTTCATACATTTCACTCATGTGTGTATATCCCTGGCCTGGTGTAGATCTATGCAGAATTTTGAGCTGATGAGTGCCACCACATGTAAGAAAATGACACTCCCAACAGAAGGGGAGGTGCACGACATAGAGAGAGCACCATGTACTTTAGAAACAGTCAGATCCAAGTTCAAATCCTGCTCTGCTACTCCCCAGCTGTGTGGCTGCAAGCATGTTATTTCACCTGGGTCCTGCAATTGCCATCTGGAACCCAGGGCAAAGGACATTCTCTCGCATGGGTTTTGTGAGAACTGGAAAGAGTATAAGTGCCATGCCTGACCCCAGGCATGTCCTTTGGAGATGGCACTAAAACCTCCTTGCCCATCCGCACCCCTGATCCAGGACTGTCTTCAAAGCATCCTGTACATTAACACTTGGCCCTCATGCTTTTGGGAGGCTTCCTATTCCATAGGAACTTCTGGCCTCAGGCCTACCTCTGAGACAGGGGCCTTAGCTTCCTGGGGGCTCCCTTGCCCTCATCCCTCATCTCAGACCTCCTGCCATGTGTGGGCCCTGGCTCAACCCCGCTGCCTGAGTATGTCCACATGTTCACTCCTTCTCTCCCCACCAGCTGTCCTGGCTCCATTGCTGCCAGGCCCTCCTGCCTGATTGGCCAAGCCAGCGACACTTCCAGCAGATGTTGGGATGCTAAAAAGGAGGGGGCAGGGCTCCCTTGAGAAACAAGGAGGGAGATGCTACAGCCACACAACAGGTCAGAACAATGTTGGATGTCAACAACTAGGTAAATATCCCAGCTTCTGGTTTTTCGAGGTATTGTGACATGTCAGGTCAGGGAGGACTGGAAAACCAACTCCCTCATTTTACAAATGAAAGGCCCAGAGAATCACACAGCAAGCCAGGAGGAGCGAGGGGTCTGAGCAGGGCTGCAGATTTGCCTGAACCAACTCTCTTCCTGCCACGCCATGCTCAGCCTCATCAGGGGCTGAGTCTGAAAGGACCAGCTGACAGAGCTGAGTGTCTTGTCTGGTTCTGTTTCCCTCAAAGGACACCAAAACCCTGTCAGCACAGGCACCTCAACAGCATGATGCCTGACATGTTTCTTCAGTGGCCTCCAAGGACGCCATTTGTCCAGGTTCTGTGGTAGCTGCCAAGTCAACTGATTAAGCTTTGTATTCATGGGCTTCTGAGGTGGTTGTTTGATCTTTATGTATTGTCACCATGTCAGTAGTTGCCAAATGCTTAAAAGCTATCTGGAGTGACACATTTAAGGTAGGGGAGGGGGTACTTTAGAGCCAGCCCTCTGATGTCAACAGCATAGAATCACAGAACTGGAGACTCCTAGCCTACCCCTGGCAGTCCCACTCAATTGGTTGGGGGAACTTGGGTATTTGTATTATGGACAAACCCTACCCCATTGGGAATTACTGAATTACAGCCCCTCACTCAATGTGGAATCCCTTCCTCCCCATCCTTACAGAAGAGCATTCACTCAGGAACAGGGAACTCGCTACCACACAAGTTACTTATGTCCTAGCTGTAAGGGCACAGGTCATGCCAAGCTGAAATCAGCTTCCCAGGTCCTGGTTGGCCCTCTGTGATGACACATTCAAATGTCTCTGCTTACTTGGGGACAATAGTCAGGTCCTATCCAAGCACATCCTTCAAACACTTGGCCTCCCAGTGGTTGGCATTGGCCTGGAGGCTCCCCTTGTCTACCTGGTCCTGACTACTGAGAGAGTCTCCCTGTCTAGCTCACAGAGCTCCAGATGTGGGTCACTGCTCCTCCTCCTGTTCCCCACCCCTCAATACACACCACATGGTGATGTGGGAATGTCTAGGCACTCGTCCATACTGCAATGGGCAAGAGTAAAAAAATGAAACCAGCCCTGACTGGTGTGGCTCAGTGAATTGAGTGCCGGCCTGTGAACCAAAAGGTCATCAGTTCAATTCCTGGTCAGGGCGCATGCCTGGATTTCGGGCCAGGTGTCTGGCTGGGGGTGTGCGAGAGGCAACCAGTCAATGTATCTCTCACAAATCAATATTTCTATCCCTCTCTTTCTCCCTCCCCATCTCTCTAAAAAATAAATAAAAGCTTTTTAAAAATCAAATTATTATTTTTTTTAATGGAACCACTCAACAGGGCCTTAGCACTCACCCGGAGAGGGGAAGGGACTCTTCCTGGGTCACCCAGCAAGTTCAGCCCATACTGGCTCAGTGTGTCCAGCTAGAAGTCCCTGATGCACCCCCACAGAAGAAAGGGATGCTGATACATCATAGCTGAGAGGACGACTTCTGGGGACTCAGAATCACTGAAACATCAATTAACAGAAGTTGACGACCCTCCCAGCATCCCTGGCCCTGGCTTCCAGCCAGAGTGTGAAAGCTCTGCCCTGACGTCTAGGAAGCCCTGGGGCCCTTGGTGCCTGCCACCTGCTCACAGAGTGTGGAAGATCCGGCTGGACAGCCCACGTCCCTCCTCCAGGTTATTTATAAAGTGTTTTTGGATGAGTCAGGTGCAGAGCTGCCCAGTACCAGCAGAGATCGTTCCCTCAGAAACGCTATAAATGATCCTGGACTCTGGAATCCATAGCACCTGGTAGAAAGGTGGAGGCAGGGTGCTGGGATCAGCAGAGGTCTGTGGGTCTGTCTTGATGCCCCTACTAGTGGTCTGAGCCCCAAACAGGACTGTGAGCCCAAGTAGGCTAGTCTTGTTTGGGGGATAAATGGCAGAGCCCCCAGGCAGGGGGAGGAGGACTTGGCCAGGTAACCAGCTTGACCACAGACCACTTGCCAACCAGTGCAACTTCCCTGCACTTTCCCAAACCAGACTGACAGACAGACAAGCCCAAGAAGCCAACTCCCAACCCACACCCGGGCGCTGGCTCTCCCACCTCTATTCCTGTGTGCACTGCTCTCCACCTCCGCCAACAGACCAGCTATTTATATCGCTCTGGAAAGGGAGCCGGAGCCTCCAAGCCTCTCCCTGCTTCCTGCTCCCGGCAGCACTCTAATTACTTCCTCAGCTGGGTGCCACCTGCCATGGGCACCCCAGCTGGGGCCACATAAATAACTGCCCCTGAGCTCACAGCCAGCTCCCCACGGAGGCCGCCCAGAGGCCTGTACAGGGAGCGTGACCAGCCAGCAGGGCCTGGCCCCGAAGAAGACGCATGTCCTTTTGTGAGCCTCAACAGAGGGCACATGGGGGTCTTTGGAACCCACCCTCTTCTCTGCAG
This sequence comes from Furipterus horrens, assembly GCF_987537825.1. NCBI lineage: Eukaryota > Metazoa > Chordata > Mammalia > Chiroptera > Furipteridae > Furipterus > Furipterus horrens. The sequence goes on from NW_028327175.1 coordinate 135,105,456, forward strand.
CCCCAGCCTCGACCCTGGAGGAGCCACTTGTGCGCCTGGCACACTCTGCAGGAGTGGGGAGAGCAACCAAAGAAAAGCCACTGTCTGCCCTCAAGGGAGACCAACACGTAAACAGCTCATTATGCAACCAGCAGAATGAAGTGTTCGATAAATTAAGATACAAGCTGTGCACTGGGCCTTCAGGACCTCAATTCTTCTTCCCTACTTTATCTTTCTTACTATAAAAACAATTCATATTCACTTTATTAAAAAATCATAAATGGAGATAACAAAGGAAAAATTACAATACCTTCACTATCGAGCCACCCAAGGACAGCTCACCCACACCCAAAGCCCAGACTTTTTTAAAACAGTGCAAGGTCAGCCCTCAGATCTGAGGGTTCTGGGGATCCTCAGCCTGGCTCCAAGACAATCACTGGAACAATCAAAATTTTCAAGAAATGGATATAAAAATTTCAAAGCAAGATAATATGAATAGTATGACATGTTTATGTAAAAAAGAAAATTCAAAAACTATATAAATGCCTAGAAAATGTTTGGAAGTATATAGACAAAAGAGTTAACACTGGTCAGCCATAGGGAAAAAGGAAGGTGAAACAGATAAGACACTTTTGTTCTAGAAATGTTATAATAAACATATATGTAATTTTATAATTTTTAATATTACTTTAAAACAAAAAGTTGCTCAACAAATAATTTCCAAATTATGGTACTATATTATCTTTGCAATTAGAATAACATAACCTCAAAACTAAGGGAGGTATAGCAGCTGTAGAAAACAGTTTGGCAGTTTCTCAAAGTTAAATATAAAATCACCGTATGACCCAACAATTCCACTGCTAGGTATATGCTCAGAAGCATTGAAAACAGGTATTCAAGCAGACACTTGTTCACAAGTGGCCATAACAGCACTATCCACAACTATCCAAAAGGTGGAACCAACCCAACTGTCCATCAATGGATCAACAAACTGTAGTATATACGTTTAGCAAAACACTACTCAGCCATAAAAAGGAATTAAGTACTGATTCATGCTACAACATGGATAAACGTCGAAAACGTGTTAAATGAAGGGAATCAGGGCAGAATGACCCACTCTGGGAACGACGGCCAGGGCAGCAGCTAGAGGGGTGCCAGTCCAGTGCAGAAGTGGGACAAGTGCCTGGAAAAGGGGGTGAGTGCTGAGCAGGCAGCACTGTTTCCTCTCAGACCCATCCCCCACATACAGCGCCACAACATGGTAAAACAGGTCACCCTGTACTAACGAATCCCTAAAGCTCTGCCCCTTACAATGTAACAGGAGTGACAGCTCTACCTGGGACACAGAGGCAAACAAACACAGGAGCCTGTCAGAATAAGGAGACAGAGAAGTATGGCCCAAAAGGAGGAACAGATCAAGGTTCCAGTGGGAGAACTAAGCAACAAGGAGATAACCAACCTAACAGACAAGGGGATAGACAACCTAACAGACACAGAATTCCAAACACTGATGATAAAGAAGCTCTCAGGCTTGACAGATATGCTTGAGTACGGCAAATGCATAAGGGAGGAAGTGAATGCTATGCTAAGTGAAACAAAGGGAAATCCACACAAAACCAATGGTGAAGGGAAGAAAACTGGGGTTCAAATCAATGATTTGGAACATAAGGAAGAAAAAAACTGTCAACCAGTGCAAAATGAGGAAGCAAGAATTGAAAAAAATGAGGAAAACTTCCAAAATTTTGTGAAGGAGATGGACATACAGGTCAGAGAAGCACGGAGGGACCCAGAGGGGACTACACCAAGACGCATCATGATTGAGATGTCAAAGGTGAAAAGATAAAGAGAGAGTCCTGGGGGCAGAAGAAAGAGGTGGCGAGTTGCCTACAGGGGGTTTGCCTATAAGACTATCAGCTGACTTCTCAGAGGACACTTTGCAGGCAGGAAGGGACTGGCAAGCAGTATTCAATGTGTTGAAAGGCAACCTACAACCAGGACTACTCTATCCGGCAAAGCTATCATTTGGAATGGAAGGACAGATGAAGTGCTTCCCAGACAAGGTCAAGCTAAAGGAGTTCATCATCACCAAGCCATTATTATATGAAATGTCAAAGGGACTTCTTAAGAAAAAAATCATATTTATGAACATTAAAATGACAACAAATTCACAACTATCAACAACTAAATCTAAAAAATAAAAACAAAATCCAATTAAGCAAACCAGACTAGGAACAGAATTATAGGTATGGGGATCATTTGGAGGGCTATCAGCTGGGATGGGGGAGGGGGAGAAATGGGGATATGGTGCAGGGATTAAGAAGCATGATCGGTTGCTACAAAATAGACAGGGGAAAGTTAAGAATAATATAGGAAAGGGTGAAGCCAAAGAACTTATATGCACGACCCATGGACATGAACTAAGGGGGGTGGGATTGCTGGAGGGCAGGGGGGTACTGGGCAGAAGGGAGCAAAAGGGAAAAAATTGGAACTACTGTAACAACATAATCAATAAAATACACTTAAAAAAAGCAATAAATGATATTGCTGAGATGGTCAAAAAAAGAAAAAAAAAGAAAGAAGTCGGTCATAAAAGGTCACATATTGTATGATCCCTATTATATGAAATGACTAGAATATGCAAAGCCATGGAAAGTGAAAGCAGATTAGAGGTTGCCAGAGGATGGGGGAGGGAAGGAAAGGGAAGTTACTACTTAATAGATGCAGGTATTCTTCCGCTGTGATGAAAAAGTTTTTGGAACCAGAGAAGAGCGGTTGCACAACATTGTGAATGTACTAAATGCTACTGAATTGTATGCGTTAAAGTGGTCAATTGTGTTATGCGAATTTCACCTCGATTTTAAAAACACACATACACTAATGAAACACTAAAAATGCTCATTCTCACTGGGCCCCCTTGTCTTCCCCAAACCGTCCCTCCTCTCAGCACCAGCACTGCCTTCGAGGGTCTTTCCACCTGCCTGGAGGCAGAGAAGAGCCACAGGTTCCAAGGCCACGAAGAGGCAGGGAACAAATGCTGCTGAGAGGGGACAGCAGGGTTAGGGGTGGAGAGGACAGAGAGGAGATAAAAGCAACTGCATCACATGTCAGCATTTTATTTAAAACTGCCTCACTCTCACAGAACCTTGGGACAACTACCAGAGGTCAGTACTTTTATCCCATTCTTTAGACAAGAAAATAAATAAAATAAAAACAAGGTTCTCTGTGACTTGCAGACAGGGCTGAGACTGGACTGTAGAGGGCAGCCAGGGAAATGCGACACAGCCCCAGAGGTATCCCCTCACGTCCAGCTGGCCGGTCCCACCCCTGATGTGCTGGCTCCCGCTAGGGAAGGACCATGGGGATGGGGAAAGGGGTGGGTGAGGGTGGGGCAGGGACGCCCTGCCTGGAGTGGAAGGTGGGTGGCTTGTCCTACCTCCGCACCCCAGCCCTTCCCTCTGGTGGAATCTACGGACCCTATGCTGGCTGAGACATTCCCAGTACCTCACCTCGCAGTGAGGTCGTGTTTAAAGCTTGTGTTTCGCTCTAATCGTCATGGGTCTAATCTCTGACTCAATGGATTAATGGCTCTGTCATGTGGGGCTTCCATTTCCTTAAATGTTAAATGGAGATGATGATATGAGTGCCAACCAGGTAAGACTGATAAATGACAAGAAGCTTGGAAAGGGTTTAGTATGGTAATGGTTGTACTTTTTTTAGCCAAGCATCTTCTGGGAGGACCAAAGCTCCCGGGCTCATGGGCTGAGGCTCTCCGTCCAGGCCTGTCTCTCCTGCAGCTGAGGGACACCCCCCTGTTCCTGCAGATTCCTGTGAACTTGCCAGAGCTGAGAGTGCCAGTCAAGGCCTACGTGCACTGATGTGTCTGGGCTCCGTGACTCTGCCTGGCCCCTACCCTGCCCTCCCTGAAGCCCCTGTATAGTGTTTCCTTTTTCTTCTGAGAACCAAATAGTTCAACCCAGCTGCCTGGTTCTTTGCAAGGATTCAGGTAGTCTAATTTCTAATAATGACACCTGTTTTAGGTTTTACAGTCTACAAACACTTTTCCAGATATTACCTCACTTGGTTCTTACCAAAATCCAGTGAGGCAAAGATCACAGTTTCCTATGTTATATAGATTAGATGTAGATATGTAGATATAGATCATCCTGGTAATGTGCTTTGTTCTGAAATCTACTTTGTTCAATACTAATGCCACCATTCTAGCTTTATTTTGAGTAGCGTTAGCCTGTTATATCTTTTTACATCCTTTTTCTTTTAACACAGTTGTGTCTTTATATTTAAAGTGTTTCTTGGAAACAACAAAATGGAAAGACCACCCATGGAAAGAGAGAAAACACTTATAACCCAGGTATCTGGTAAGGGGTTAATATCCAAAATACATGACAATCTCTAAGTGATGTTGAGACCATTTATGTTTAATGTGATTATTGATGTGGTGAGGCTTGAGTCTCTCATCTTGCTCTTTGTTTCCTATTTGTCCCATCTGCTTTTATTCCTTTTCTTACCTTCTTTTGGATTTAGTATTTATGATAATTCCATTTTATCTCCTTTGTTGGCTTTAACGTTTTGCTATTTGAGGGGTCGCTTTAGCATTTATAACGTATACCTTGAACTTATCACCGTCTCCCTGTAAGTGATATCGTACCACTTCATATCAAGTATAGGAACCTGACCAGAGTCCCCTCTCCCTGTGCCAGGACCTAGAACGTCTCACAAGGCAGTAAGCAAAGATAACCAATGATCTGGGGTCACTAAACTTTGTGTCTTAAAAACCATTGTGTCATGTATTTGGTTTGTTTTCAATTTTTTCAGGTGGAAGAGTAAATCTAGCCCCTGTTACTCCATATTGGAGGGAAGCGGAGTCCCCAATGTGTTTATGAGGACACCAGGACTCGAGAGCTAAGTCCCTTGCCCAAGGTGAGGGAGCCAGGAAGGGGCCTGGAGTTGTCTTTCTGCCCCACCGCTCCTGCATGAACCACCCTGAAAAAAGCAGAAGGAGCTGGTGGCAGAATACAGTGAGCTTTTGCCACCACTTCAGAAAGCTGCTCACAGCGTTGTCACGGGTTTGGGAAGCCCGTGTGATTATTATTTTGCATAAAGTCACCTATTAAACAGCAACTTTCAGCATCTTCCAAGCCTCACCTCAAATGCTCTCTCCATGTCTTCAGGGGTGTTTCCTGTCTGTCTGCCAGGGAGTGAGGGCCAGATAGGATGCTGGGACCGGGTCCCCACAAAATTTCTCAGTAATCCAAAATATGATGTGACTGACTGAACAGTCTCCTCTATCCACCCTTCCATGAGTATTTTCTAGTTGAATATAATGACCTAATTAGAGAAACTGGCAGCAACTCTGGTATGCATGTGTGTGTGCATTGATTTGCAGGCGGTTGCGGGGGGCGTGGGTCCCCTCTTTTTATCACACTATTCAACTTGCTTTAGGTCCAGGGACCTATTTAGCTTAAAGGAGAGTGAGAGAGAGAGAGAGACTGGTACTTTCTTTAAAATCACTTGGTGCCACTGGCTCAGGCCAGGGTCCAGCCAGAATCTGATAGGAGAAGAGACACAAAAATAGCCTTTACTCCCACCATCCTCTATTCTGCGGGCAAGGGGAGCTGCGGGTTCAATTCTTTGCAAAACCCTCTTCTCTACCAACAGCCCAGAAGTGCTTTGTTTGAAAAATTATTCTGAAAATAACAGTACTGACTTTCATTCTTGCCCTCTGCTTGTCACCTGTCAATTTCATTTTGGGCTCTGCCACCCCACAGTGTCTCCACACAGGCAACAACGCATGGTGGCCAAGACTCAGGCTCCACGTGTGTGAACTGAGCCTGGGAACTTCTGCCTCCCAGGGCTGGGCGTTAAATAACAAACATGATGCCTCTGGCACAGACTGGGAACTTGAATCTTGGGCTCTCCTTCCGCTCTCCTCCTACCTGATCCTCTGCAGGCCGTGTTTGCTTGTATTGTCCATGGAAGTCCGTGTGGTGCTTGGTAATCTGAAAACCGAAGGAAGGAAAGCCAGTAAACAGCACCTGCCCTGCACAGGCTAGATCAGAGGTTCTCACACTTGGCTGCACACCAGAATCCCCAGGGGAGCTTTTAAAAACCCTGTTGGCAGGCTGCACCCAGATCAGGGGTGCGGGGGCTAGATGGCAGGGGCTCCCAATGTGACAGCCAAGGCTGAGAACCAGTGGTCTTGTTCCAGAGACAAGAATGCTCTCCACACCCCATGCTTCCCTCCTTTGCCTACAATCCTGGCACATCTCAGACTCCCTGAGAGGTGCTGCAGCCAGGGCACCAGGGGTGTGGGATGGGGACTCGGGGAAGGCGCGTGAGATGGCGTGTAAGGGGCACGCACTCATCTCTGCTTCTTGCAAGTGCAGGTGGCCTCCTCGCCTTTTGCTCCCTAAGCACCTCCCTCTCAGCGTCCGCTCACTCTCAGGGTACCCCATCTTTTACTTACAAGACCCTGACAATGACAATGAGCGCCTCCTTCCTCTTCCCCACAGCCTAGCTGCTGCCCCGGCCACCCAGCCCACACCTCCCACAGCCATGGAAGGCTCCAAAGGGAAAAGCAGTCCAGGGCCCTTGTTCTGCCCCCAACTCAGGAAAGCATCTACTCCTGGAACAAACCACCAAATCCTGCATGGGTTCCAGCCCCGTAGCCACAGCCCAGCAACTGTCAGGCCACCTGGCTGAGAAGCTGAGGGGGAGACAAGGTGATCCTGACCTGCCAGCCAGCCACTGTCCCACTCCCTGGAGCTGGCCCCTTGCCCAGGGGACAGTTCAAAGTTTCAAGGAAATAACAAGGTTTAGCAAAGGCAAGCATGACCTTTCCTCCAGGTGCAGGGACTGGGGCAGGGAGACTGGAGAAGATGCGTCTCGTGCCCTTACATTGTGAGGGCCTCAGCTGTGCCCGGAAGGGGGGCGTTCACAGGCATGGAGGGAGTCCCCATCCTTGCAAACCTCACTGGCCTCTCAGCCCCAGCCTCCTCTTTTCTGTGGTCCTCCTATTTGAATGACCTCAGCCATTACCTGGGTCCCCCCAGAGTTGGCTGCAGAAGATCTGCATTTGGACTAGCACCCCTGGGAGCTCTGGTCCCGGTGGCCTGTACTCTGAGAGCCACTTCCATTGGCCTTGCTTGGTGTGTCACCTCAGCATCCGCTCTCCCACTCACCCCCCCCTCCCAGCACATGCCATAAACTCTCCCTCAGGAAAGGATCTAAAAAACACATCCACCCTGAGGAGTAGGAGACTTGGCGGAAAGCATACCCTAACAGGAGATCAAGACCCACTGCCCTCCTCTGTGAAGCCTGCCTAGATGCTTCCCCTCCAAGTTAGCTTGAATGTCTACCAGGGCCAGGAGGAGAAGACTGAGGGAAGACAACCAGGCGCAGTGCCGCAGGGAGCTGTGGGGGCTGCAGCACACTGGATCAGATGCATCCGTCTGGGAGGGCAAGGAAGGGACAGCCTCGTCTCAGTCCCACCAGCTGCTGCCAGGCAGGACCATAGACCAGGGCTGCCAGATCTTCAAATGTGTCAGGAGGAGCCAGAAGTCAGATTTTTATGGGCAGTTTCCAACTTTTAAACTAGGCGGGGGGCCCAAGCAAGCACATCTGAAGGCCAAAGCTGGGTCCTCATGGGCCACCCATTTGCAGCCTGGTCTAGACAGTGAGTCACTTGGGCTGAGAGACCTTGTGGCCATGTCAACGCCCTTGGTGCCAGCAGCACAGTGCCTGGCACACCCAGGGGGTTCCCAGGAAATTTTGCTACATGAGCAAATAGGTGAAGACCTGGTGTAGCATCTGCCAGGCGACAGAAAACTTTCTGCCCTGCCACATTATTTCAGGTCAGCCTTGTCGGTCAGCAGATGCAGGACCCTTTCTGGGAGCCCCACCCCCACTCACCCTGCCTCAGAGGACGCTGGGCTGATGCCTAACTCACCCACGCCTGGTAACGGCTATCCAGAGCCCTGGGTAGTGTGAGCGTCCCCTGTGACGCAGACCTCTCTCAGGTCTCCAACTTAACCTTTCCTCCCTAAATCCGCCCAGCCTCTCCTGTCTCCTGCGAAAACCTGGACCCCGCCCTCCAGACCCTATTTCCTAGGGCCCCAAGCTTGTCCTCACTTTAGGCCACCTTTCAGATATCTTTGCTCAGGGTGCCCTGCACCCCTGCCCAGGCCCAGCCCTGCAGTGGCAAAAGCCATCAGAGCCTCTCAGCCGCCCAGGGAGCAGGAAGAGGAGGAAAGGCCCATCTGAGGGCCACTGGAGGTATCCACATGTCCCAGGACACCCCCTGCTAAAGGAGGCATATCGGAGGGTTCCGCCCATCTCAAGGGACAAAAGCAGACTGTCATAGGTGATGTGCTAGAAGGAAGAAGCTCTGTCCACCAGGAAGAGTGGCTAATAGGCTGCCTAAAATTGATAAGAATAAGAAAAATAGAAGTGAAGGTACTGAGACCTGGAGGTCCAGGGTTATAACACTACTTCATATGACGTTCAAAAACAGCTCCTGAGTGATGTGAGGACCAGCTGGGTCAACGGGGTGGGGACAGGGCAGAGGGACTGTGGGATAGTGATGGGGGGGTGGGGGGTGAGAAACCCTTCTGGTGTGATGGAAATGTTTCATATACTAATCTGATGGTACTTACACAGGTGTATACATATGGAAAATACATACATAGTACATATAAAAATTTTGGACATCACTAGATATAAATTTTACCTCAACAATAAAAGAAAAAAATAGTAATGGAGGAAAAGGGAGAAAAAGCCTCTCACAGATACCCATGAATCAAGAAGCTGGAAACCTGATACCAGTTCTTGGAAAAGCTTAAAAAGAGGCAAAAAGGCCAATGAGCTGTACTCCCAACTGGGTCATGCAACTGATTTCTAACAAAGTTAGTCAGCCAGCAGGTGGTCAAGTTCAAATGCAAATACATAATTGAAAATGTGCTGGTGCAAGAAGACTTGAAGGCAAGAAGTAACTACAACACCGTGGAGCCCTGCAGACTTCTCCCTTTAAAGTACTTAGGCCTCTGCATCCCAGTTCATCGTCACAGCAACCCCAGGAGGCAGCTATTATGACTCCTGCGTGGATGGGAGAAGCAGAGACTGGCCTGAGGTTACATTGGCAATGCCAGGACTCCAATCTCAGCATCCAGCTTCTGCCTGCAGAAGAAATCATGCCCCTCCTAGGAGAGCGATGCCGACATGTGGGATTCTTTGTCCATAACAACAGCCAACTTTATGGACAATTCTCCTACCCACATTTGATTCAGGGAACAATTTGGTGGGAGAACAAATGGTCTTTTCTTCAGAAAAATCTCTTCTCAGGTGTCAGCAGTTTTGAGATGTGTTGAGGTGAGAGCCGCCTCCATCTGATTGGTCTATGTCCTGCAGAGCAGGCAGGCAGTGAAACTCTCTGAGATTCATTGGAGGACATGTCCTCCTTTTGACAGATTTTATAATAAACCTCAAAGAGGACATCAGCAACTACAAAGGTGGGACCACCCAGGACGTGTGCCACCTCTTTGCCAGAACTTCAGGTCTCCTCAAACAGGCATTGAGTGGGTCCAACCTAAGCCAGTAAAGTGAGGGGGACACAAGAAATTAGAAAGACTGGTAGACACCATTAGGTGGACCCTAAAGCCATGTCCCCCTCTTCCTCACTACAGACCCTGGTTTTGTTCTAGCCCCTGAAGATGAATCATGGCTGGGCTAGGGCCAGCACAGTAATCTCCTTTGGTTTCCCCAGATTCTCACTCTCCCAGTTTCCCTTGTAGTCACAATTCAGTTCTAGCCAACAAGACAAAAATCACATCTGCTGATAGACGCTTAATGGAAGAAACCATCCCTCCCTCTTCCTTCCTGCCTTGAATGTGATTGTGCAAGGACATGATGACTGGAGCCATGGCAGCTATCTTATCAACAAAAGGTAATAAGCTCAAGGAAAGCAATCACAGGGAGGACTGCTGAGCAGAGTGATCAAAAGAGCCTGGGTCTTTGTTGACAATTTTGAATTGTTCATCAGCTCTGGATCAGACTTCTTATGAGATGGTTCAGTGTCATTATGGTTTAAACCACTGTATCTCTGGGTCTTCTGTTATGTATATCCTATCTGACACAAAAGACAGAGGCAGGTGGGCACATATTGCAGGATTAAAGTCACACGAATGAGACTAGACGAGAAGTAAGGACAGGCCAAAGACCTGGAGGGCAGCAGGAGGCATCATCTGACCAAGGGATGATTTCTCAGCATTTCACGAGCTGTCTGGCCTCCCAGCAGAAGCCTGAACCTGCTACACCCACCACTTTGATAATATTCCAGGTGTCTCTCATTGGTGATTACCCAAAACTGGCTCAGGAAGAATCGTTGGCCTTCATGACCACAGTTACAGGGATCTGAGGTTCTGACATACTGTAACCTTGGACACAAGAGAGAAGCTAACCTGCCGGGCAATGAGATCTTTCTCAATTCAGCCCAATACTAAACAATAGCCAAAGTCACTGTACACGCTGCCCATGCATTAATCAAGAGGGCAGCTATGGAAGTTCTTTGTATTCTTTCCTGATGGTAAGTTAGTATAAACTTTTTATATTTTAATGACATATTAAAGTCAGGAAGTCAGCTACAAAATCCACATGAATTAAAGATCAGACATGAGGCTTCAGGTACGTTTTTCACTGTAGCAGGCTCCAACAGTTCACACTCCTCTGTTGTCAGGGGTGCCGTGGGGGAGGCTCACAGCAGCCTTGGGCCAGTTTATCAGCAGAGAGGTGTTATCCTCAGAGCATTCAGAATGGGTACCTCAAGACCTGTATAAGACAAAGGAGTCCAAATTCATGGCCAGAAAAAAAGCCACAAGTCTGGAGACGAGTTCAGGATCTATATGAAGGGGGGAGCCTGGGTTCAGGGGTAGAGCTGAGCCTTGACACCCAGAACCATGTAGAACAAGGCCATAGCTGAAGCAAGAAGAAATAGAAGCATCCCTGAAAAAAAGATGTGCTTTGCCAGTTTCTCTAACACACCTGCAGCAGAGAGCCCAGGCCAGCAGCAGCTGAAAAGGCTGTAGCTGGTTCAGGACAGGCGGCAGGAATGTAGCTGCAGCCAGGGTTCTCACAGCCGTTCACGCCTCAGAAATAACCATCACAAAGGCCTTTCTTTGAGCACTTGCCATGTGCCACACACCATGCGAAACATCTTTTCAAACCTTCACAAAGCCCCATGATTCAGGCCTTATTATACCCTCACTTACCAGATGAGAAAGGGAGGCCAAGATTATGTCAGTTTCCCCAGTCTCACCGCCAGTAAGTAGTGGAGGCAGGTTTCAAGTGATCCAAGCTCTGGATCACTCCTGTCATGTCCAGTCTCCCCACTCGTCACCTCCCCTCCTCCTTCTCCATGAACTCTTCCCATACTTGGCAGCTCCCACTGAGCCTGCCCTTCCCACCCACCCTGGTGCCTGTGACAGTGGGGTGGGTGCTGAGTCATTCATTGCTGCCATGTGATGACTTAACAAGACCTGGTGTGTCCCTTGTCTCCCCAGCAGCAGTGGAAGCTCTTTAGAGACCATAACAACTAGGAATGCCATTAGCTGCAAGTAACAGAAGTCCCAACTCAAAGCAGCACCAGGAAATGACGCATTACAGCTGTGCACTATATAATGACATTTCAGTCAACAGTGGCCCAGTAAGATTATAACGGAGATGAAAAACCGCTGTCACCTAGTGGTGTCATAGTCGCAACAGCACGACATCATTAGTGCAACAGGCTACTCACCTGTTTGTGGTGACACTGAACTTGCTTTCTCCCACCTTCATGTAATCTTCCTTATGTTCCCCCCTTAATTCCAAATGTTTAAAAGAAGAAACTTCAAACTATCATTCTTGGGAGCATTTAAGATCTTGCTTCCGGCAATGTCCTCAGTTTGGCTCAAATAAACTCATAAAAATTCTCTACAGGTTTGGATGTTTCTTAACATTGGTACTTTTTATCATTATTTTAGAGTGTACTCTTTCTACTCATTTTTTTAAAAGTTTGCCATCACACAGTGTGCAGTGCTACCCTGGCAGCAGCCTCATGCTGTTAATGGTGAGCGGCACCAGGTGTTAGACCTCAGTCCTTGAGTTTGGCTAGGAAAGAAGGTAGAGCCAAGACTCAAGTACAAGGAAAAGTTTATTTAGAGAGTCACAGAGGTAGAAGAAGTGAGCCAGCTGGGCTTCGTGGGCTTAGGAAACAAGTTACAGAGGCAGCAGAAGGGCCCTTGGAGCTTAGGAGAGAGAAAGGCAAAGAGGACGTACCTGGGGAAAGGCGGCGGGGGGCATGGGCATGCCAGAGAGAGAGAGAAAGAGAGAGAGAGAGAGAGAGAGGGAGAGCGAGAGAATGTGAATACACTGGGTCCTTCATCTTAAAGGGTTTTATCTATTCTCCAAAGGCAGGAATTTTAATGGGGGGGGTGTTCCTCAGGAAAGGATCTCAACAGAATATTCATCAGCTTTCCAGGCGTGTCCTTTCAGGGTCACTGTCTTCACTGATTGGAGGGGAGTCATTAGTCAGTGCAGTTGGTTCTGATGTCAGCCATGGTGCTAGTCTGGTTTTGCTGCTATTTGGGGCTTGGAGCTGAAGCCAAATGTTACCTCTAGTTTGACCAAAATTCTATCTCTGTGGGCCACAGACCTGAGGCTTTGTTCCTAAAAGTATTTAATGCCGGTCGAAACATCATTATTGTGAAAGTTTAATGCTTAAGGAAGTGGTCATGCAAAGGCCTGTATGGGAGTCCTATGAGGCTATTCTCCAGCCCCCTTTTCCTCTTCTAAGCGGTCTACCCCATGACTAGTGATGTGCGAGGGAGGGAACAGTCAGGGGAGGGCTCAAACCACATGACTTGTGATATGGAAGGTCAGGGGTCTAAACCACATAACTAACAATATGCTAGGGGAGGACACATCAACCTGGGGGCAAGGCCTCAACAATATTTGTGTTCCCAGTTTTGCCCATTGCTAGGCGCCCTGGGCTTTCTGCCCTAGTGACCTACTGTACATGGCCTAGCGTTCCTATTCTGCTCATGTCTAACTGCCTACTACAGCAATATATCTCATGTTTACCGCATCTTTTTTTAAAATATGCTTTATTGATTATGCTGTTACAGTTGTCCCAATTTCTTTTCCCTTTGTTCTCCTCCACCCAGTGACCCCCCTCACTCCAATTGTCCCTCCTTTACTCCATGCCCATTGGTTGTACATATAGTTCTTCTCAACATCTTCCTGTCTACTCCACTCCCTCCTACTATGCTTCCTAATTCCTGCATCATCTCCCTCCCTTTCCCCCTCCCCCCTCTCCGCTGACCTCCCCCCATAATGTTCCCCATACCTATAATTCTTTTCCCACTCTCGTTACCTACTTAGTTTGCCTTTGTTTCGATTCCCTAGCTTCTGTTGTTGGTTGTTGTGATGCAGTTTTTATTTTAAGGTTCATAGTTTTGATCCTCTTTCTTTTAGACAAGTCCCTTTAACATTTCATATAACAGTGGTTTGGATCTGATGAACTCCTTCAGTTTTACTTTGTCCTGGAAGCACTTTCTCTGCCCTTCTATTCTGAATGACAGCTTTGCTGGATAGAGTAATCATGATTGTAGGTTTTTGCTTTTCATTACTTTAAATATTTCTTACCAGCCCCTTCTTGCCTGCAGAGTTTCTTTTGAGAAATCAGCTGACAGTCTTATTGGGACCCTTCTATACGTAATTCTCTTCTTCTCTCTTGCTGCTTTTAAGATTCTCTCTTTATCCTTAATTTTTGACATTTTGATTATAATGTGTCTTGGTGTGGTTCTCCCTGGGTCCAGTTTTTCTGGAACTCCCTGTGCTTCCTGAACCTGTAAGTCTATTTCCTTCCCCAACTTAGGGAAGTTCTGCTTCATTATTTTTTCACATAATTTTTCAATTTCTAGTTCTTCTTCACCTTCTGGCAACCCTATGATTCTACCACATTTCTTGATTGCATCCTTTTCCCTTGTGCTTGATTTAATCTCATGTTGTTTTGTTCACCACAGCCCCTAAGTATCTGCACAACTCTGAAAAATCATCTAACAATGCACTTATCAGAATGTATCCCCATTAAGCATCTCATAGAACAGGAAGGTGGGAGGCAGGGGTCTTCCAGATGATGTTAATTCAGTGACTCAAAAGAAAATCAGGGCTTTGGGTTAGCTTCCTTTGGCATCCTTTGGCTTTGCCCAGCGCAAAGGATGCACTCTCACACAATAACATCCACAGACAGGAAGGAATCCTTGTGTCCTTTATCTTAAGAGCTGTTAAACCTTTCCCAGGCTCCCCTGTGGTATTGTGGTGTACAGTAAGAAATACGTACTTGGTCTTTGTCCTATTCCTGGCAGAGAGCATAGAAAACCCTTGGAATTTTCTAAGCGATAACAGCCATAAAGGTAAAAGGGGTATCTTAATCTTTTGCTATTTATAACAAGGACCTTTCAGCCACACCGGAGTTTGTTAATAAGGTGATTTTTGGAAAGCCCCTAGATTACTAACCACAAAACAGGGGCTTGTTGCCAGGGGACGCAACCATGGGATCAGAGCAGTGACACTTTCAATCCCACCAGTCAACCTCCAGGAAAGGGGAGAGGGACTGGAGATTGAGTTTAATCACCAGCAGCCAATGATTGTATCAATCATGCCTATGAGGTGGAGCCTCCATTAAAAAAGAAAAAAAAAAAAACAAAGTCCTAGAAGGGGTTCAGAGCTTCCAGGGTGGCGACCATGTAGAGGTGCTGGGAGGGTGGTAGGCAGACAGGGGACCCTTCCCCGACACCCCACCCTATGCATCGCCTCCACCTGGCTGTCCCTACATAGTACCCTTTATAACAAACTGGTAATCAAGTCAATAAACCTTCCTGAGTTCTGTGAGCCATTCTAACAAATTAATCAAACCCAATGATAGATGTGAGGACCTCGCATTTATAGTCAATAGGTTAGGAGCACGGGTAACAACCCGGACTTGTGGTTGGTGTCCAATGTGGGGGAGGAGGGTAGTCTCATAGGACTTTGCCCTGTACCTGTGGAATCTGAGAACAACTCCAGGTAGATAGTGTCTGGACTGAATTGAATTGTAATATGTGATATAGGAGAGGTGCCTGAGAACTACAAAAATTAACTAGAGTCAAACAAAGTTAAGTCAGTGGCTGCGTGCTCCTGACACGGAACTTGGCTGACCGGAGGAGATGCAAGCCAACCACGAGGAGCTTCTGGACAAAGAAAATTCCTGCAAAGATTAATAGCAAGGCAGTGAAAGACAAATACCATATGATCTCACCTATAAGTGAAACCTAATGAACAAATGAGCAAAATAGAACCAGAGGCATGGAAACAAGGGACAAACAGACAGCGACCAGAAGGGAAGAGGGAGGGGGATAACGGCTGAAAGAAGGGGAAGGGTCTAGTCAAGGAACAAGTATAAAGGACCCATGGACATGGACAACAGGGTGGGGATTGACTGTGGGAGTGGGTGTTGGGGGGGAGGCAGGGGAGAACAACAGGGGGGAAATTGGGACACCTGTAATTGAACAATAAAATAAAATTTTTTTAAAAGATTGATAGCTGCTCACCCATACCTTATTGTTTACCCATACTATAAAGGGAAAACAGACCACAAATAAACCTTGTAAAGGATAAAGTTAATCCCAACTTTTTTCCCACTCTCTATTTCCCCATACCAGCAATTTTCCATAGAAACTATAAACAGAAATAAGTTTAACCTCTTGAGACAGTTGGGGGAAGTTGTCCTCTCTTCCTTCTCTTGTGAGCCTGCCACTCTGTCTGTGGGTTGGCTTTCCTTGCTTATCCCCTTTGCTCAATACATTTGCTTCCCCTTTAACCTCTTGTCTGGCTTGCGTCTTCAGTTCTTTCCTGCATGATGTCAAGAATCCTGTCTGCTCAGGGCCAGAGTTTCCCTTAGGGACTTGCCCTTCTGGCATCAGTAGGACATCTAGCTGGTGTCACAGAATTGCTTGGTCTAGGAAAAACCACCACACAGGACTGAAGTTTTGAGAGTAGAAAAAGAGAATCTTTCCCTTTACATTCCCCTATATACACAGCTCCTGATGTCTCATTGGCCAGTATTGCATCACATACCCAGATGTAAGGCAACCACTAGCAAGAGGACTTGAATTATCATAATTCATTTAGACCTGCCCTGAGTGCACATTAGAATCACCTGCCTCTGCCACACACACACACACACACACACACACACACACACACACACACACACCTTGAACGTGTCTGATTTAATTGGTTCAAGTGCCTCTCCTCATAGCTTTCAAACCTCTTTTTCTTAAGATTTTATTTATTTGCTTTTAGAGAGAGGGGAAATGAGGGAGAAAGAGAGGGAGAGAAACATCAATGTGCAAGAGATACATCAATTGGTTGCCTCTCACATGCCCCCAACTGGGGACCTGGCCTGCAACCCGGACATGTGCCCTGACTGGAAATCAAACCAGCAACCTTTTGGTTTGCAGGCCGGTGCTCAATCCATTGTGCCACACCAACCAGGGCGCCACCCCATCATTCCTTTGACATTATTCCTATAAGTGCAGATTCTGACAAATATGTAGTTTGTAGGTGAACAGCATGTTTGTATAAGAACCCTAGGAACTAACTTCAAAATATACAGACTCTGACCTTCAGGCATCCCAGCTCTGGGATATGCTGACCTTTGACTGTGGAGCCAGGATGACTAAACCAGGGTGATACACACTGGACCATCACCTGACTTATCAGAATGGACTGTGCTTATTGGCATATGAAGAACTTTTCAACCCCCTTCCTTGATCTTTGTTCTGTTCCCCTCTGCCTCCTTATAAAAACTTCTGCCTCCACTGAGAGAAGGAAATGGGATTTCAGATGTGAGTCCCCCATCTTCCAGGTGGCCAGCATCTGAAAGTAAACCACTTTACTTTACATTAGCACCTGCTTTCATAGCAGCAGGCAGTTGGACCTGCTTTTGTTGCAGTGCTAATTTGTAATCAGAGGTGAGAGATTTGGGATAATTAACATTTGGCCGTTGTTAATGTAGAAGGGGTCATGAAATCCAGGGCCACCCAATAGCTGAATGAAATCTGAGTCAGTCTGTAAGGAAGGGAGTTTGACTGTGAGGATCTGACACGGGGCCCTCCTCTTCTGAGTATGGGATAAGTGCTGAATAAGCACTGGTGGCATTGAATGGCACCAGCCACTCCCAAGGATGGTTTGAAACCTCCTCTGCTTCCCCAATAACAGAAATTTTGGTTATCTTATAGTATTTCAAGTTTGCAAATTTATTTCCTTTGATATAATGGGTATATTTGTCTACAAATATACATGTATCTGTATATTTCATATGAGGTAGGAGCAATGTCAAGTTCTAAGAATAGTATCAATAATAATATTAGCTAGTTTCTTCTGACTGCTTACTATGTGCCTGCCCCTCCCTGTGTTAAGCAGCAGAGATTCTGACATTGGCATGAGTAATATGTGGGAAAGCAGTATTTCACATAATGACTAAGGTGTCGGGCCCTAGGACTTCTGGTCAAGATGGAAGCATAGGTAGATATACTTCACCTCCTTATGAAACCATAGAAAAAATTATAACCAGATCTTAAAAATAAATAACAACAAGAACTGTCAGAAAATCAAGTCCAAAACCAAGAATTTAAAGTAGCCACATTCATCCAGACGGGGTGGAGAGGTGCTGTGGCTCAGACAAGCAGCAGTTGTAAAGTGGATGGTCCCACATTCACGTGTGGTGGGGAAAAAATGGGAAGGACACACTGGGAGCAAGCGATCCCAGTCCCAGGCCAGACCACAAAGCCCTGGATTCCAGCACTGGGAAAATAAACCCCAAACTACCTCTGGTAAAAACCTGTGGGGGTTGAGGTGGCAGAAGAAACTGCCAGATTTTCACCACCTAAAGGGCCCACATGGCCCTAGAACATACTCAAACCCCAGGGCAGCAACTGGAAGGGTATCAATCGCATACGGGAAGCAGATGAAGTGAGTGCTAATGGAGTGAGTGCTGGGCAAATCACCAAAAGCCAGGCAGCGGCACTGTCCCCTCTCCAAGCCCCCCACCACAAACAGAGCCACAAAGGGGTGAAGCAGGTGGCCCCACACTGGCAATTACCTAAAGCTCCAACCCACACAATTTGCAAGTGCCTTTGCTTACATAGGCCACACTGCTAAGACACAGAGTAAAAAAGAAGCTCTGCCTAATACACAGAAACAAACACAGGGAGGCTGCCAAATGGAGGAGGCAAAGAAATGTGGCCCACATGAAAGAACAAAACAAAACCCCAGGAACAAAAGAAAGAAAACCTAAATGAAAAAGATAGTCAACCTATCAGATGCAGAGTTCAAAACACTAGTGATAATGATGCTCATAGAACACATAGATTATAGCAAAAAAAATAAAGGAAGAAATGGTGGTTATACAAAGTGAAATAAAAAAAATATATACAGGGAACCAAGAGTGAAGAGAAGGAAGCTGGGATTCAAATCAATGATTTGGAACAAAAGGAAGAAACAAACATTCACCTGGGACAGGAAAAAGAAACAAGAATGTGAAAAAATGAGGAGAGGTTTAGGAACCTCTGGGACAACTTTAGATGTACCAATATCCGAATTATAGGGATGCCAGAAGGAGAAGAGGAAGAGCAAGAAAGTGAAAACTTATTTGAAAAAATAATGAAAGAAAACTTCCCTAATTTGGCAAAGGAAATAGACATACAAGTCCAGGAAGCACAGAGAGTCTCAAGCAAGCTAGACCCAAAGAGGACCACACCAAGACACATGATAATTAAAATGCCAACGGCTAAAGATAAAGAGAGAATCTTAAAAGCAGCAAGAAAAGAGCAGAGAGTTACCTACAAAGGGGTGCCTATAAGACAATCAGCTGATTTCTCAAAAGAAACTTTGCAGGCAAGGAGCTGGCAAGAAGTATTCAAGGTGATGAAAAGCAAGGACCTACAACCAAGATTACTCTATCCAGCAAAGCCACCATTTAGAATGGAAGGGCAGATAAAGTGTTTCCAAGACAAAATAAAGCTAAAGGTGTTCATCATCACCAAACCATTATTACATGAAATGTTAAAGGGACTTGTTTAAGAAAAAGAAGATCAAAACTCACAACTATCCACAACTAAATCTAAAAAATGAAAACAAAATCTAACTAAGCAAACTAGAATAGGAATAGAATCCTAGGTATGGGAATCATTTGGAGGGTTATAAGCTGGGAGGGGGAAGGGGGAGAAATGGGGAAATGGTGCAAGAACTTAAGAAACAAAATTGGTTGGTACAAAATAGACAGGGGAAGTTGAGAATAATATAGGAAAGGGTGAAGCCAAAGAACATATATGCACGACCCATGGACACGAACGAAGGGGGGTGGGATTGCTGGAGGGAACGGGGGTTGAAGGGAGCAAAGGGGAAATAAAATTGGGACAACTGTAACAGCATAATCAATAAAATATGCTTAAAAATAAAAATAAAAATAAAAAACACTGCAGAATGGAGCATGTCCAAAAAGCTGACTCCAGGCCCCATTCTTGAAGATTCAAATTCAATAGATTTGAGGTGGAGTCTGCATTGATATTCAACTAGATGATGCAGGATCACATGGTCCAAGGACCAGACTTAAGGACACCTGGTTAAATTCCCACCTGCTGCCGTTTCAGAGCCCCCAACATTGGGGCTGAGCTCACAGTTAGAAACACGGTTTACAAAGAACCACCTTGAGTAGGAGAAAGAGGGGCCCAGGGAATTGTCCCCAGAGAGAGAACAAAGCAGGTGCTAATGAATTCTGGTCCTAAATCAGGAGGTGTCTGCGCAGGCACCTACGAAGGAGAGAAGTTTATTCAGTGTGATCCATAGAAAGGTTGGGGATGAGACAGCACCTCAGGGCACCCGCACAGCCTGTAGGAAGACCGGAAAGACCATAAACTAGTGGATGAGGAGAGTGGCAGGACACACCTGCAGAGGGCGCCACTCAAACTCCTTTACAAGGCATTCAAAGTCCTTCAGTGGCCCCAGCTCACGCTACAGGTGACTTTTTCCCTGAATAACCCCTTCTGGAGCTGATTCATTTGCAAAAAACAGAGAAGTCTGTTCCTCAACCCCACCGCTGTGTGTCTCAGTGAATCCCACTCAGCATTCAAGACCCCACCAAATGTCTTTTCTCATGCGAAGCCTTTCACAGCGCACAGCAATCTGTCCTTCCACCTCTGGGTCCCCCAGCATTGTGCTGTATTCCAGAGGGGAATTTAACACACTCCCATGTAGCAGGGGCCTTTTTCTGTTTTGCTCCCTGGTGTATCCCAAGTGCCTAGGACAGTGCCTGGCACAAAGTAGATGCTGTATAAGCATTTGTTGAATGAATAAATGAACTTTGCAAAACAAAAGCTTCTAGTCACTTCCAACAGGTGGACCAGCAAATCACTTTGGGACCAATGTTCTCAGCAGAAGAGAAGGGGAAGACTCCCAGGAACCCCTCTTGGTTATGCAAAGGTGAGGCAGGTGGACACTCATTGCCCAGGACTTCCTATGGCCTGACAAAGACCCTGGCTCCCAATCTCCCTTAGTATGCAGTAGGGATTAATGAAGAGCAGGGGAGGAAATTTGCAAAGGATCCAAAATCTCCTGACCAAACCCTGCACCCTCCAAGAGGGATGTGGGAAGTAGTTCTCCAATGAAGAGGTTTGGTGCTAGCCAAGATCAGCTTGCTAGAAATCACACCAAAGGCACCAAATGGAGGGGACAGGTTCATGCCCAGAGTCTAGTCCTAATCCTAGGCCCTTAAGTCTCAAGAAAGAAGTATAGCTTGGGGCTGAAGCAGACTCTTACTTAGAATTCAGTCCCTTGGGCACTGAGTAAGAATGAACTGAAAGAATTAGAACTTTAGGAGCCTTGCAACCTGCATGAGAACCAGGCCACAGCATCCTTGCAGCAGCAGGTGAGGAAGCACAGGACCGTCCTGGATGAGGCCA
The DNA here is from genome assembly GCF_987537825.1 of Furipterus horrens. Classification (NCBI taxonomy): domain Eukaryota; kingdom Metazoa; phylum Chordata; class Mammalia; order Chiroptera; family Furipteridae; genus Furipterus; species Furipterus horrens. The sequence goes on from NW_028327175.1 coordinate 135,126,482, forward strand.
ACAGTTAAAATCCTGAAAGCTGGAGCCCCTGAGTGGACAGGTCACCCTCTCCAGACACCTCCCCACTCAGCTCTTCAAAGCATGACTGAGCCTATTGGACTAAGTGCCAAGGATTCTTGGATAATTGAGTAGAGAGGAAGCCTCACTAGGGAGATACCAGCAAGTGGATTTTTTTGCATGATTAATTGGAAAAATAAGAGCCATGATTGAATTTTGGCAAGCTGATAATTTAGCACCCATTCAAACCATTGTTTTAAACTATTTACATAATACGTCTCTAGAGAGGGTGAGGAGAAACTGATTTTCTCTTGTAAAACTTGAATACCTTTCCTTGGGTTCAAAATAATGGATTTATTGCATGCATTTATTATGAGCAATTTTCTAAACCAGACAGCTTCCTGGGAAGCATAGACAGCATTTAAAATTTAGATGCCGAAATAAATCACTTGTTTCTGGTAAACAGCACTGCACTGGCATTAATCAGATTCACAGTCTCAGCTGATGGGGGCTGGTAGCCACAGTGACCTGCAGAGGGGGCTCGGGGTGGGTGGTATGGAGCTGTATCATGTAACCAGAACGTACTCATGGTTGGGGGGAGGGGGGCACAGAAGCTGGTCAGCTGTGCTGAGGAGGATTTTGGTTTGGTTTTGTTTTCTTTTATTTCCACTTGAGCACACTTCATCAGTCTGAGCCAAACCAATTAATTTAGGCTAGGGGTCAGCAAACTTTTTCTGTAAAGGACCAGATAGTAAATATTTTAGGTTTCGCCAGCCAAGAGGAAAAATTGAACAACTGTTCTAGCTAAAGGGCTACATGGTCATTTTACACATTTACATTTAAAACTGTGAAAACTGTTCTCAGCTCTCAGGCTGTACATGACTAGGTGGTGGGCTGGATTTGGTCTTGGGCCATCGTCTGCCAATTTCTGATTTAAATCAGGCAGTTACTGAAGGAATATAGAAACCTGTGTTCCCAGGCCCCAGAAGTATGAGTTATTAAAGTGAGGTTTTGGTCCCTTTGTTAGGGCAATTTCATAGCTGATAACTCCTTAAAACAATTATGAATAAAATACTGATACTACCTGCTATTTGCAGAGCACTTGACAGCTTCTTCCTTATCTTAACAAATGCTGTCACCACCAAGCAGAAAAACCCAGGAGTCATTTTTAAGTCCATTCCTGCCTATCCTTCCCACTATCTGCAAGTTCTGATGGCCCTACTCCAAAACACCTCAAGGCCAGCCACTGGACTCAAACAGACACTTGCACACCCATGTTCAGAGCAACATTTTCACAACAGCCAGCAGGTGGGAATAACCCAAATGTCCATGGACAAATGAATGAGTGAACAAAATATAGTCTATAAACACAGTGGAATATTATTCAGCCTGGAAAAGGATTGGAGTTCTGATACATGCTACAATGTGGATGAACCTTGAAGACATGAGGCTAAGTGAAGTAAGCCTGGCAGAAAATGACATATACTGTGTGATACTACTTATGTGAGGCACCTGGGATCGTCAAATTCATAAACAAAAAGTAGAATAGAGGTTATCAGAGACTGAGTGGTGGTTGTGGGGGTTGGAGATTCATTATTTAATGGGTACAGAGTTTCCATTTGGGATGATGAAAAAGTTCTGGAAATGGATGGTTGCAATAAATGTACAACATTGTAGAAAAAGTTCTGGAAATGGATGGTTGCAATAAATGTACAACATTGTATATGTACTTAATGTCACTGAAGTATAAAATTAAAAACAGTTTAAATAATTTTATGTATGTTTTAGCACAATATTTTTAATTTAAAAATTTCAAAACCATCCACTAGTTCCATCTCCTTTGCCACCACCCTAACCCAAGGGACCATGATTTTTTAGGCTCTTAACTGGCCTCCCACTGTCCCTTCTTGCCCCTGCACTGTGTTCTCCACAGAACCAAAGAAATTAGGTAACTACTTTTTGACTTAAAACTCTCCCATGTTCCTCAAAATGTGTTCTCCAAACATAAGCATCTCTGGAGAACAGAATCTCAGGCCCCACCTGGACCACCCTATGCCTGCGGCTGATTGAGAAGCACTGGTGCAGCGGACACCGGCTGGATCACCCACATCCAGCCTCCAGCCCCAGCTCTCCTTCCCGTCTGCCCTCTTGGAGCCAGAGAAGCATAGTTCTAATCTTGACTTCCTTTTCCAGCCTCCCTTGCAGCTAAGAGTTGTTCTGGTTCTGAGAAGTGAGAAGAATCTGCCTTGTATGTGTAGATGTGACTCCTGGAGCAGCCACAATCACTTATAACCAACTGGGACTGTCTGAAAAGTGGTAGAATGTCAGTCCTAACCCTGTAAAGCCATTGAACTGATATCAACAGCCATCGGACTGAAAGCTTCTTTGCAACTATGAAAGATCAACTTCAATTTGCTGAAGCCCTTGTTGGTCTAGTTTTCCACAGTACATGTGTACCAATCTCCAGCCACGAGCCAGTACTTCCTCACTTCAGTAGGCTCCAAGTGTTGCCTGCTCAGATGACTCCTCTTACCAACCCTGAAGTAGGGTGAGTCCCGCCATTTGTCTTATTTTATTCAGAGCACTGAGCACCATGAGAAACCACCCTAGTTCTGCATCATTGACTGGTTTGTTGTATGTCTCCCTAGCCCACCCCCATGCTAGAGTTTAGATCCCACAGGGGCACCAAGACAGCAGCTTGCCTGCTCTGTTCATTGTTGTATCTCTGATCCCTAGAAGAGCAACCGGCACAAGATATGGACTCAACGAATCACTATTGATTGAATAATGGGTGACCTTACAAAAATTTGTCACATCCCTTATTCAATTAGTTCTAACCACCATCCTTTAATATAATCAGGATAGAAGCATTTAAAATCATTTTGCCAATGAGCAAAGGGAAGTCCAGGAAGGAAAAGTGGTTCACATCTCACAAATGGCATGTGTGTCCAGCTCATGATCTATGCAGGATCCAGTCCCAGCCTCTACCCTTCACCTGCTGTGTGACCTTGAACAAGTCACTTAAGACCTCACAGCACTCCTCTTTGAAAACAGGACCAATGGTCCTTTTTTCCCTCCGAAGACAAAGAGGATTAAAGAAGGGAGTTCATAGATAACACTTGGCATAATGCCCAGCACATAGTAAGCACTAAAAACAAATAGGTATTCTCATCGTTAGTTCATAAACATTAGTCATTGACATCTGTAATGATAGTGCCATAATTATTGTTAGCTTAAATGTTATACTCAGTAATAATGAATACAAGAACCAGGACTGGCCCTCTGGTCTCTGACCTCAAACCCAGTGCGTCTGCCTCAAGCCCTGCTCCCCCACCCCCCACCCGCCATGTCCACACTCTCCCACTCCACACCCTAGAGACGATGAGCTGAGGGCAGTCAGAAGCAGGTGCTGTGAAGGAGGAAGAGAGGTGCACCAAGTATCTCTGTTGGCCTCGCCGTGTGCCAGCCCAGCCTTCTGGCCATCAAGACCCTCTCCACACTGTGAGAAGCCTTCCCCGGGAATGAGCGAGTCAGGCCCTGAGCTGCTAGCTAACTCAGGGCAGTGCATTTATGGGCTCCTTGAAACCTCCCTGCCTAGGGCTTGGGCAGCTCCAAGAACCTTTTCCTTTCACTGGGCCGGTTCCTCACTCAGGCTCCAGGCGGATGTTCTGAGATGCAGCTAAGGCAATAGTGTAACGCTGCATGCAAGCCTCCTGTGACTCTGTCTGCATGGGAGCAGGTGGCATGAAGGTCATTCTCTGTGCTCCTGACCTATAATGGGCACAGCTGAGGGCAGCTGGGGCTCAGGTGCCCACTCTGAGTGACACCCAGATTGGTTCTGCTTGCTGTGTGGCCTCCACTGGTCCACCGCCCAATCCCTCCCAGAATACTGCTCTCCAGCAGGGTGTGGTGAAGGGCACCAGCTCTGACCAACTGTGGAAAGTTTGGGCAATTGCTTAAACTCCAGAAGCCATATGGTATTCGTCAGAGTCACCTGGCCAGGAACAGAGGCGGGGCTCCACCCAGAAAGACAAGGACTGAGACTGAGCGCCCACTATATGCCAGGACTAGTCTCCATGCTCTGCCCATATTGGGCAGCCCTGTGAGAGGTGCGCTATTATTATCTCCATTGTACAGATGAGGAAACAAACAAGCCAGGATGGTCTTGTCCAAAGTCACACTTCATCCCTCTGCCTGCCTCAGAACCCACTGGGTAAGCACAGCATGATCCACCTAACTGCCACCCCTGGCAGGGGCTAGAGGCTGGCCTCCAGATTCTTTGATCAGCTCTGCCAGATGTAGCATCTGCTGCCCCAAAGGTCAGCCAGGCCCCACTTATGAGGTCCTGCCAATGGACATGGGAGCCACTAATGAGGGCATCTTGACAGATGAAGGCTAGTGTGCCAGCTTCTCGGGAGATGGCCCTCCCTCCATCTCTAATGCCAGGAGCAGGATACAGGGCCTTGGGAAGAGGCAGTGGGCCCCTATTGAGACTAAATCTGGGTTTCTGCCTCCCCTGCCTCTCATGCTTTGGAAAGGTCTGTCCTAGCTCCTTCCTTCCTACTTTCTGTCCTTTCTCCTTCTCCAGTCACCTGTAGACCGACTTTGACTCTAGTTGCATAATGATTCCTTTCTCCCTCACAAAGTTGGAGAGGATTAAAGAAGTAGACACTTGCATTCCCATCTCCTCCCCTCTGTCTGCCCATTCAACAGATGAAGTTACTGAGACCCAAGCATTATGGAATCACAAGCTGTCACAGAACGCCACTCTTAGAAGGACTTTAGACTCATCTTGTCTAGGGATTCTCAACAAGGAGTAAGTAGTACTGTTCCCTAGGGCAGTTAGAAAAGAATGGGGGCTGTTTGGGTGTCCCCATGCCTAGGTACTGCTGGCAGTGAGAGACGTGACCCAGGGATGCCCGATGCCCTGCAGCACATCAGAGCAGTTCTGTGCAGGAAAGAACAGTGCCACCCAAAATGCCGATAGTGCCACCATCAATTTCTACAGAAGAGGAAACTGAAGTTCAAGGAGGGAAAATCAAAGTCACTGTGGCAGGAACTGCCAGTTGCCTACCAATTTCCTTTTTCCTTGTCTTCCTTAGAAAAAGAACTCTACAAACAACTGAGTGCCACCAGGCTCAGAGGTTCTGCTTCCCCACTTCCTTGGCAGATCTGTGTGAGCCATATGCAAGGCCTGGGCCATGAGATTAAGCGGGTGTATTGTACAGGACAGCCAAGGGGTCTCCTTGAATAGGAGGGGTGCCCTTTTCCTGCCCTTCCGCCTCCTGCTGCCTGAAATGCAGACAGAGCCTGAGCAGCCCCTTGGGCTGCAGGAGCTGCAAGATGGAAGGCATCCAAGGCCCTGACAAATGTGGAGCTGCTACCCCAGCCCTGGACCGTCTGTCTCCACACGTCTGTACATGAAAGAGAAATAAACTCTCTTTTTAAAGCTCTTTTTATTTAGGGCATATTTTTAGTGTATGCAACTGAATTGATACAGTCATGTAACTGGTTTAGATTAATATTCATCAAACATTTTTGAGCATCTGAATGTGTCAAGCAGCATGCTGGGCATTTGGACAGGCATGATCTCTAATTTTTAATCCTACGTTGCAAAGAATCTATTTAAAAAGCAGGGAATGAGCAAAGGCAAAGCCAAGACTGATATCACATCTCCTGACTCCTTGACTATTGCTACTTCTGCTTGTGGCAAGAGAAAAATTTGGGCCAAGTGAGTAACTATATGAGGCTGATACTCATCCTGCGTGACTAAGACAGATGTGTTCTTGGCCACTATGGGTCTCTTTGTGATGAAATAGCCCAGGAAGGCAGCAAAGCCTCTTCTACTCAATAAGGCAGGGTTGCTATTTTTAAAGTAGTAAGGCCACAGTCACTCATTCATCACGTGAAGTCCCTGTCACAGTAAACAAGAGAATTCAGACCAGTTCTCCACTGAGGACAATGAACGAAAGTTGGGCCAAGAATTGGAAAAACATCTTTTTGAAAATGTCAAAGATTACAAACTACTTTAGAATTGCTGGGCTAAGATTTGGGAGAAGAGAAGAATTGAGAAATATAAGCCCAGCCTACAAAGCTGCTTTTGTCTGAGGACATTTGCTTACACAGGAGAAATAGGTACTAAAGTAGAAGCTGGGATTTTTACATTCTAAGGGCTGGAAGGAAAGAAGCAATACCCCAGAGCTAGTCATAGGTAGAAACTCTGAAAATCCACGTCCTTATCCCAGAAGTGGAACTACATATCCTGGATGGGGTGCAGAGGAGAGAGGGAATGAACCTAGCGCAAACCAGTCCTTTCTTGTACCCTGGTTTCTTCCCAGAAAATAGCAAGTCTTAAAATTGAATTGTGGTAGTCCCAGAATGGTAACACCCTCAAGCGTTTGGCTGAAGCAAATAAAAATATTTTCTGTATTTTGAATCCAAGGCTTCAATATATTATTCCAATATTCATGGGAAAAACCAAGGAAACAGCAGACAATAAAAACAGACCCAAAAGTATATGAAGTATCAACATTATCAGTGTAAACTAAAAATAACTGTGCTTACTGTGTTCTAAGAAATAAAAAGCTAAACTTGAAAAAATATAGGAGGGAACTAGAAACAATAAAAAATGATAGAGCATATTTGAAAAGAACCAAACAGAAATTCTAGCTCTAGGGGGGAAAAAATGAAATTGAGATCTCAAAGGATGGGACTAACAGCAGATTAGACACAGCTGTAAAGAGAATCAGTGAACTGGCAATTAGGTCTAAAGAAACTATCCAGAATGCAGCCCAGATGGAAAAAACAGAAGCAAGAGAAAGAGACATAAAAGATAGAGTAAGAAGTCTTATCATATTTTTAATAGAAGTAACAAAAGGAGAGGATGAAATGCATGTGGCAAGGCATTCTTCATGTGATTCTGCCCTGTGGGTATGTTGTTTTTCTGTTTCGTTTTGTGTACAGTACTAAGATGTGTTGCCCTTAAGTAAGTAAAACACTGGTCACAGCCCTGGTGGAGAAAGTCTAAACTTTTCCTCCTTGATAAATGTACAATGTACCCACCATTCTAGTATCAAGTATAATAGTTTCACTGCCCCCAAATCTCCTGTGCTCTGCCTATTAATCCCTCCCTGAGCCCCTGGCAACCACCACTTTTTTTACTGTCTCAACAGTTTTGACTTTTCCAGAATGTCATCCAGTTTGAATGTAGCTTTCCAGATTGGCTTCTTCCCTTTAGCAATACACATTGAAGGTGCCTCCGTGTTTCCATGGCTTGATAACCCTTTTTTTTTTTTCTCATTAAATATTATTCCATTGTCTGGATGTGCCGCTGTCTATCCACTCACCTGCTGAAGGACATCTTGCTCACTTCCCACCTGTGTGCTTCTAGAATAACTTCTTAATTTTTCAGAATGACTCAAACTCACTTCAGGTGCACCTTGTGTCCCCAAACCCTTATGGTTCTGCATTTAAACAGATCATTCAAATTAAAAAATGAGAGTTTGAAAACAAAAAAAGAGAACTTGAGTTCTTTCAATTCTGTCATTCTATAGGATCATGTGGAGGTGTGTCTTGTGTTTGAAATTGAAAATTGTAATGCAGCATGTGAGCTGAGAACTGGAATGCTTTTGTTTGGTAAGCACAATTTTGTGAAATATTTTACTGAATATGGACATCTTAAAAATTGAAATTTCTTCTATGCTTATTTTTTCAAAACTAAATAACAACTTAAAATAATTATTACTGCCCTGACCAACGTGGCTTAGTGGGCTGGGCATCATCCCAAAAAGCAAAAGGTTGTCAGTTTGATCCCCGATTGGAGCACATGCCTGGGTTGTGAGTTCATTCCCGTCAGGGTGCCTATAGGAGATAATTGATCGATGTTTCTCTCCTTTTCTTTCTCCCTCCCTTCCTCTCTCTCTAAATAAATAAATAAATAAGATCTTTAATAAAAAAATAAAATAATTATTACATAATTATTACTTTAAAATATTTTTGTCATATTGACAATTCTAAGATGGCCTCCAAGAGTCTGGCCCCTTGGTGTACATGGACTGAATAAACGTCCTTCCTTTGTGAGTGGGTGGGACTAGCAAATGCAATAGAATATTTAATCAGTTGACTTTGAGTTGATCTAAAGGAATATTTCCCGAGTGGGCCTGGCCTAATCAGTGAGCCTTCTTTACAGAAGGTGACATGGTAGAGAGCTCTCTCCTGCCAGCTTTGAAGATGAGCCCCCATGAGTTCCATAGCTGCAAAGAAAATAATACTTCCAAAAATTACGAGTTTGGAAGAGGATCTTGAGCCTCCAGTGACCCTAACTCCCAGTTGATACTTTGATTGCAGCTTCGTGAGACCCTGAGCAGAGGACCCAGCTAAACTGTGCCTGGACTCTTGACCCACAGAGCTGTCACATTATAAATACGTGTTGTTTTAAGCTGTTGAGTGTGTGGAAATTTGTTATAGCAGCCATAGAAAAATGATACACGTTGCTAAGGCCTTACAGCTGGCCAGAGGCAGAGCTAGGATGGACCGTCCCAGTCCTCACACCATGTAGGAATCGTTATCACTGTTCTGCAGCTGCCAAACCAGAGAAGTTCGGTGTCTGAGCCAAGGTCACAGAGTTGGTATGTGACCAAGCCAGACAGAGGCCTGGCTCTCCAGCAGGTTTACTCCGTGGACTAAATACCCACCCTGCTGTCATTGCCGGGTCCTTATGGCGACTTGTGGTGACTTCTGGATGACAGGAGCTCGTGGCTCAGACGGGCTTTGTGGAGGAGGCAGTTCCCACTCAGACTCACAGATTGGCTGCACCTCAATCCCATCTGGTCACCTAGGTCATCTGTATACCTTGCTTTGTCCTAGTGCCGCCCCCTACCCCACACTCGAATGTCAGCCGTTTGAGAGTCCACATCTGGCATGGGCTCCCGGCGCTTACGAGGGTCCCAAGTACACAGTAGGTACTCAGTGACACTTGCTGAATGGATTATGGAGTGAAACACGATGGCTTCAGTTCTTCCTCTGGATCCCAAGGCAGGCGGGAGCTGAGATCTGAAATTCAGGCCCAGGAAATGCCATCCTTTTTCTTCCTTTTCCACAGCCCCATCTCCTGGGCTCTAGGGCTCCAGAGATTACTCCCTTCGCGGGGTGGGGAGCACAAAGCCCTCAACCTCACCAGCTCTGCTCCGAATCTCCCCACTCCACCCCACCCAGGAGCACCCCCCGCCAGGCCTCCTGGAGCTTCCCAGGTTCCCAGACATAGCACTTGCTCCCTCTGCTGGTGAAAGTGGGAAAGAGCATGAAGCTCCCTCCAGGCCGAAGACCCTGGGACACGCAGGGAAGGCGGGAGTGAGAGGCTCAGAGGAGCTCCCAGCCAGGAACTCTGGCCTCAGTCCTGGCTCAGCGAGAGCCCCCTGCCCTGAGCCTTGCACTCCCTGGCCTCAGCCCCTACCCACAGGGCTGGCAAAGCAACAACATGCTTCAGATGCTCTGTCTTTGGCAAGCAAGGCCTGAATGGAGGACTCCAGACCAGGAAGGGGGACCTGGGGTGTGGCTGAGGCTGGTGGGGGCTGCAGTGGGGAATGGCCTGGCCCCAGGAGCAGAGAGCACTATGGGCACCTCCTGGCTGGACGTTCTTGGGCAAATCGCTTACCTCTCTGAACCACTATATTTTCAACTGTAAAAGAAGCATAATTCCTGATTGAGAAAATAACCATGGGTATTAAGCATCACATGTATCAAGTTCCCAGCACAGAGCACCTAGGCACAGAAGAGCTGTTATTGACTGAGGTTCCTATCACATTATTGCACGTGCCTGTTTCTGACATTCCTCCCTTCCCTTGAGTGTGGGCTGGCCTCAGTGTGGAAGTGACAGCGTGTGTGGCTTCCGAGAGCAGGCAACGAAAAATGCTATACTTCCTCCAGGGCCGCTACCATGAAGACACTCAAGCAGCCCACACAACCTCTGGCCAGCAGCCACACAGGTGACCTGGGATCAAGCCCCCCAGCCCCAGGTGAGCCTTCTGATAATGGCAGCTCCAGCCAACACCCTGACTACAGCCTTCTAAGAGGTCCTGAGTTAGGACTGCCCATCTAAGCCACTCCTGAATTCCTGACCCACAGAAACTGTGGAAATAATAACTGTTTGCTGTTTTAAATTTGTGGTTTATTATATATAAAAGTGTAACTCATGCCCTTTATCATCAGCATCCATGGACCAGCAATTCCTTTTGGGTCCAGCTGCCCATATCTGGTCCACATCTGTGGTCACACAGACTGCATTAAAGAGGTCCAGGCCCTGGAAACTGGCTGTGAAGGAAGGAATAAGGACTTATATTCACTGAGCACTTGTATCTGCCAGGTACTGAGCTAAGCACTGTATTCCCTAACAAAATCCCAAAAGGGAAATACTATCATCTTTACTGAACAGATGCAGAAACCCAGGTGCCGAAAGACTGAGTAGCCCACCCGAGATTAGACAGAGAGTTAGCAGACCTGGGATTTGAACCAAACTCCACAATTCTAGCACCGAGATTCTTGCTTAACCAATGATTGCATGGGCCCCTGAAGGGCACAGTGGCTCTAGGGTCCATCCCTCCCTCCTGTCTCGCCCCAGCCCTCACCATGGCCACCACCCACTTGCTCTCCTGTGAGGGTGATTAACATAAGTTCTGGGACAAATCCCACCCAGCCTGCTGTCCCTTAGCCAAGTCAGTGCCTCTGCCCTCTCCTTGCTGTCAGGTGAGCCCACCCTTCACCTGCCCCAGTGACTGGTCACTAAGTACATTCATGTGAAAGGGTCCTCTAAGTCAACTAGTCTGACCCTCTGTCGCCCCATTCATTCAGACACAGAGATAGGCCCAGAGAGGTGCAGTGGCTCATCTAAGCACACAGAGGCAGCGGAGGGAACACCGAGACGGGAACCCAGAGCTCCTGGCTCCTCTCAATCTGGCCTGCACACAAGGATGCCTGTCCCAGCACTGCCTGCCCCATGCCCACTACAGGCTCCGCTCACCTGCCAGATACCTGGGATTGGAACCCAAGGCCAAACGTCCTAGCATTCTCCACAGCCCAGCCCCTGAGGGAGCCTGAAGGAGGGGACTTATCTCCACCTGGGAGGTGGTGTGGTCTCACCCCACCCCCAGCCTCCCCGCCAGGCAGCCTTGATTAATGGGCTGGTGCTATCTTATCTCCCAGCTGCAGCAGTTAGGGATTAATGGGTGGTGGCAGGGCCCTGAGAGGACACATTCTGCCCCCCAGATCAACCAGAGAGCTCCACGGGAGGGTGGGTAGCAGGAGGAGGGGGGAGCCAAAGGGTCTGTTTTCCAGCTGCCATCTTGCTCTCCTACCTAAACCGAGCTGGCTGAGTGACCACAAAATGTGTAAAAGCACCAAGGCAGTGCGTGACACTGGATAGGGGTTCAGTAAATGGCAGTCATGGTTACACTGTTAGCTCTCAGAGTCCTTGCGCTGTGCCTGCCTTGGGGTTGAGCTGACCCACTTTGCCAGCCAAAGTCTCCAGCACTGGACAGCCCATGGGCTAACTAGAAAGCCACCTCCCCACTCCAGCCTCAGGTGCTCTGCCCACAAAATGGGCACAGATTTGGGATTTGGAAACAGGGTTGCAGGTCCGGCGTTATTTTACCAAGTGATTTGAGAGTGGGTTTAGGGACTACGGATCCAGCTGTGAGGATTCAGCCAACAACCTCAATTCCCACATCTGTAAAAGGGATATGATGATATCTGCTTTGCCCTCCACACAGCATTGTTAGGGTGAAACAATGTCTGGAAAGCCCCATCGGGACTGTCCCATGTGATGCTGGGATCAGATGTGGGTTTTGGGATCCCAGAGGGGGTCAGACCCCAAATTCTGACCAGTGGGTTCCTGTTGATGTGTGTTGCTGCTAATAAAACCAACCCCAGGTGCAGGCTCAGCTCTGGGAGAGAAAAAGGCTGCCTGAGCACAGGGTCCCAGGCCAGGGCTGAGGAAGGGCTACCAGATGTTCTGTCCTCCCTCAGGGACAGAGGCACTCCATCTAACCTTTGAGTGGCCAGCAGGTCTGAAGTCAGGTAATTGCTCCCCTGGGGCTGTGCAGGGGCCCAGACTCAGAAGCCCTGAGGACTCCACCAATCTCAGATGACCTGGGCTCAGAGGACTCCCAGCAATCTCTTCCCTAGCTTTCTCAAGAAACATGTGGTCACTGTCTGTATGGGGGAAGGAAAGATATGAAGATGAGTGAGGGCTGGGGAGGGAGAGAGAAAAGGGGGGGGTTACTTTCAAACAAGTGGATAGAACAAAAGAATGGATGAATAAAATGAGAAAGGAGGAAAGAAAAACAGGGATAAAAGCGGGAGTGGATGACTGAAAGAAAGAAAGGGAAGTTGTTTGAAAGGGAGGGGTGAAGAGATGGATGGACAAGTGAAGGGGTGAAAAGAGGTGAATGTTCCCCCCCCCCATCCCTTTGGCAGGACACAGCAAGAAAGGAGGTCAGCACAGGACTCTATTTCCAGAAGGACATACAGATGGATTCTTTGGGGCCCCAGGACACCAGTCCTCCCTCCCCCACTCCAAAGACATTCCCAGGACCACTCCTTCCCCTTCCCTCTCTGCCTCTTCCCACTGCCCCTTCCCAAAGGGCAAAGGGCAGCACACCCGCGGAAAGCTATCTGCTATCAGCCCCATTTATCCCAGCCTGTTTACTCTGCGTCTGCAATTAACAGAGTCTCCTTCCCAGATCAATTAATAGTGGGGGGCCCAAAGAGGGCCCCGGGAACCCCGACAGGCCAGGTTACTCATTGATAAATGACGGGAAATTGATGGAGGTTACTCCCTCATCCTGTTTGGAGATGTCCCATCAGCCACATTTTCCTGACTCCCAAAGAGTCACCCAGGTTCCAGGCAGTTCTTAGCTCAGAAAGGCTGACAAGGGAAGGCACTAGAAAGCCCTGCCTCATGGTGTGAGTGTCTGTGCGGGTCTGCGTGGGTGCAGCTGGGGCCCTGGGTCTACTTTCATCTGGGTAGTTCCTGGATCAGGCTAAAAACATTGTGTAGCCTGGTGGTGAAGACCATGGGCCCTAGGAAGCACATCGACCTTTCCACTTACCAACTGTGTGACCTTGAGCAAGTGACTTGATCACTCTGAGCCTTATTCTTTCCCTCTGTAAAGTAGGGATGATGGTGGGACAGACCACATCCAGGGCTACTGCGAGGATGGAGTAAGTTAGCATACATACCACAGGTAGCAGGGCAGTCACTGGCCTCAGCCTCAGGCTCCTTTGAGGAACTTGGGCTCCTGCTTTCAGCCTCCTCAGCCTCCAGACTCCTCTGCTCTCCGACCGGGTACCATCAGCTACCAGCAGGCCCTGGGAGGCCCTGTTTCCTCACCTGCATGGACGGGTTCCAGAAGTGCTGGTTGTCCAGTACAGTGGCCACCAGCACGTGAGGCTATTTAAATTTAAATTAACTGAAATTAGTATTACTCAGCCATTAGAATGGAATGCAGTACTGACACATGCTGCAATGTGGGTGGACCTCGAAAACATTCTGTTAAGTGAAAGAAGCCAGACACAAAAGGTCACATACTGTGTAATTGCACTTATATGAAATATCCAGAAGAGGCAAATCCATAGAGACAGAAAGTAGCTTGGTCATTTCCAGGGACTGGGCGAAGGGGCCATGGGGAGAAACTGCTTAATGTGTACAGAGTTCCCTTTGGAGGGGGCCAAAAACGCCTTGTAACCAGGCAGAAGTGGTGGTTGCGTAACATTGTGAACGCACTAAATGCCACTGAGTTGTTCGCTTTAAAATGGTTAATGTTATGTTATGTGACTGTTATCTCACTAAAAAGAAATTACATTAAATTAAAAATTCAATTCCTCAGTAGCACTAGCCACATTTCAGTAGCCACATGGGGCTAGCGGCTACGGAACTGGAGAGCACAGATAGAGAAAATTTCTAACATTGCAGAATTTTATTAAACAAACTTGACCTTTGGGTCATCAAATAACAATTGTGATAAAAAAATAAAAAAAAAACTCTTCATATACATGATCTTATCTGACCCTCTCAACAGGATGGCATTATTGTTTTCCTCCAAGAGATGGGGAAATTGGGATCCAGAGAGGGTAAGAGCAACCCCAAGGTTGCACAGGAAACAGCAGCCCAGGAACTTGCACTGCGGGCTTTAGGCATCCTTTCCACCTCCCTCAGAGGGAAGCTGGGGCCCAGGAAGTAACAACCAAACTTTCTGTCTGGCTGTTCTGCTCACATATCTGATTCTTGGTTTCCTCTCAGATCTGTTTTCTCCTAAAGGGGCCCTGGCACCTGTCGAAAGCGGGAAAGGGTGCAATAGTGTGCAGTCTGGAAGCTGAAGGGTGCTCGATTTTTGTTTGTTTGCAGAAACTGTGGGGAAGAGGACTTATTGCCAAGTGATTTGGAATTTTAACAAAAATTCCAGGAACCCAGAGGTTGGGTAATGTGAGTGGAGGGGAAAGAATGCACCTTTTCCTAACCTGGAGTTGCCTGGCCACACAACTAGGTCAAGAGGGTATGGGTCTCTTTGTCTCTAGCTGCCCCTGAACTGTCTGCAGAGCATTGCAAGGTGGGCTGGGAGGGATACACATCAGGCTAAAAAGGCCTAAAACTTCCTGATGTTTGCACAATCCAGATGTATGGGGCCGTGGGAAAGCATGGGATCTGGGGAGAGTAAGAGCCTTGTTCAATGCCTGCTCCATCATTTACTGCTGGGTGACCGTGGGTAAACTACTTACCTTCACTGAGCCTCAGTTTCCTCATCTGTAAAAGGGGGACTGATTGTGCATGCCTCCCTGGGTTGCTGTAAGGATGAAACAAAATCTCAGATGTGACTCCCAAACACCCTGTAGAGGTGAATTATTCTCATCAGGAGCCCAGCAGTTCTCAGCCACATGAGAGGATCTCTCCTCCAGCATGAGCCCCTGGGAAGTCTCAGTACTCAAGTCCTCATCAATTATAACACTAATGATAGCACCACGTCAGACTGACTGAAGGGTGATTATGAAATCCCAGATGGAAAGACGGGCTGGCTGTCCTGCCTGTATTCGAGATGTGTGCAGTGGAGCCAAATCCATCTGGAAGAGTCTCAGCTATGTGACCTTGGGCAAGTTCCTCAATCACCTCTGATTTCTCATCTGTAAGTGGGAATGACAATAACATCCAACTCTCATCATTGTGGAGATGTTTAAATGAGATAATAAATCACTTAGCACAGTGCCTGGACACACAAGTGTCTGCTAACATCACTATTCATCAGAGTCCTGAGCTGGGTGTTGGGCAAGAAACCCAACAGACTAACCAGACCTGCAGGCAGAGAGGGGCAGGTTGTGTGGAGATTCCAGAAGGGAGAGAGTTCTCAGTTCAGCCTCAAGGAGGCCCATGAGCATTGAAGAGTGACTGTGACTGGCAAGGGAGGGCTGAAAGAGGGAAGCAGGCACAGCGTGCCCTCCGAAGCCAGGATTTCTCGTCCTGGTCCCCAGACCACTGCATTAGAACCACCTGGGAGTGCCATGTGTTGAACTGGAGTCTGCAGGTGGCCCAGCAATTTGATAAGTCTTTTAACCGAATTTCAAGGTCATTGCTTCACATGGCAAACTTGGGGACCTTCCTCCTCTCCTGGCTGTGGGGTGTGCCCTGTGATATCCAAGTTAGGATATCATACTCATCATACCTCTAACAATGAAACAGAAAAAAAAAAAAAACATGGTGTGTACGTGGAGGTGAGGAGTAACAGCTGGCAGAGCACAGCCACTGACCAATTCGAGGAGATGTCCAATGGATCAGGATCGATGTGCCTGACCAATCAGAAAAACCAGGACAGCCACACAAGGCCCAGTCAGCTGCAGGAGGCCCTGGAGAGAGTTTGCAATAGTCAAGGGCCACTAGAGGGTAGAAGAACGCTCAAGGGTAGGGCTATGGGCCCCAGCCCAGCCTAACCACACTCTCCCCTCTCATCTGTTTTATCGGCTGAGTTCCCACAAGCCATATCCTTTGAAAACAGGATCGTTTTACTTTAAAAACACCAGTGGTGAAAAGCACTGATCTATGAGTGCTTCTCAACAGGGGCTCTATCCACCATTAAGGCAGGACAGCTCTTGGCCATGCAGGGCTGAGTTGGACATTGCAGGCAGTTAGCATCCCTGGCCCTTGCCCACTTCGTGCCAGTAGCAGCCCTGTCAGCCTGATGACAAAACCCAGCTATGACACACTTCTAGCTCAACTCTCCTCCTTTTCTTGGTGGAGCAGCTGAGACCCAAAGAGCCAAGCAACTGGCCCAAGGCCACAGCACAGCAGAATGAGTGGAGACTCAGACAGCCAAAAAAAAAAAAAAATGAGCTGAGCTCCGGTCTCAGACCAACCTCACCAGGGCCTCGGTTCCCAGAGATAGGCAGGAGGCAAGTGGGACCCCTTTACAGAGGGCCTCTTGTGGGCACCCACACCCTGAACTGCCAGTTGGAAAAGCTAAGACCAGGTAGCTCCTACTGAGGCCTAAACCCTCAGCATGGAACACAGAAGAGCCATTCTGGGACAAGGCAAAGAGGCTGCAACCACCACGGTGTCCCTCAGGGCAAGAACCCAGCATTTCCCAGGCCAATGCCTCAGCTCCCTCCCAAGAGAGGACAATTGGTCCATTGGCTTGGGTGGGGGAGAGTAGATTCACAGGCTGCAGATCTGCCCAGCCCCTCCCCATCTGCACCCTCTCCTTAATGAGGCCATTGTTTGCCCGGGGTGTCCCCAACAGCTGGCCCCCACCCCTACCACTCCTGCCCTGGGTTTCCCCTTCAGAGTCCTGCCCTCAGGAACCTCCTGGGGGCTTCCTGACTTCCTCCCCTGGGGCCTCCCTGACCTGCCCTTCCCCTTGCTGGGCCACTCACTCTTCTCTACCAGCCTCTGTTTTTCAAATTAATCATAGATGCATGGACTGCCAATCGACTTCTTTTCAGCATGAGAGAAGGAGAGAGTGTAATTCCAGCCAAAAGCAAAGAAATCTGCTGTTTTACTTAAGGGCAAATGAACCATTCTGTGTTGATTCGCGAAAACATGGGGAATAGTTTATGAACCTTTAGTAGTGCCCCACAGACCCTGGATGGTTGAGAACCACCATAATACAGGATAGCTTTCGGCTGAGTCATTTGATAATCTGGGATCTCAAGGAGCCTGGCCACAGCTGGGCCTGGTGTGGGGTCTGAGAATGGGGGCATGCACTGACTGTCTCCTGTGATTGCACAAAACTGAACACCCACAGTATAGTAGTGGGTGAACATCTTCAGGTCCTTCTCATTCAATACTACCAACAAACCTGCAAAAGAAAGTCCCTGTTTTGCAGATGAGGAAACTGAGGCATGGGGCGCTGTGTGTACCGTTCTAAGTCTCATCAGAGTTATCAGAGCCCATAAGTAGTAGAGGCAAAACACTAATAATGGGTGCCTTTGACTCTCTGTTCAGGGCTCATTGTCCTTTCCACAAAGATGGGGCTTTGGGGGCACCTCTCCACCCCCCAGCCAGGAAGTCACTCTAGTTGTGATTACAAACTGTATTTGCTCATCAGCTGGCTGGAACTCTAGACCTTAAGCTCCCCGGGTGTCAGTGGCCCAGACAACCAGGTTCAAACCTGCCACAGCCTCCGTTACTTGCATCCCACGAAAGTGTCTGCTCTGGCCTAGAGCCCTCCGCCCCTGCAAGGGAATCTGAGTCAGGCTTAACAGCATGGAACTCCCCCCAGCCACTTCTCATAGGTAGGCAGGAATCCACAAGCCAGAGAGGGAAGTCCTGTGTTCAAGTCCTGGCTCTCCTCTTGGCTGTGTGACTCTGGGCAATAACTGAACCTCTCTAGGTCTCAGTTTTCTCATATCAGATGAGGATAACAATGCCTTCCTCACGGTGCTTTCGGGATAATCAAATTCGATGATGTGTGGGAAAGCACAGACATGATGCCGGGCACCCAGGTCGCCCTAAACACGAGTGCAAAGATTAAGGGGAAGGAAGGAAGGGAGTCAATGTGAGCTTAGGGGGTGTATCCATTACGCCCCAGTCTCTCAGCAAGCATGATATACCACTCAACTTACTCCATGCTGTCCTCACCAGTAACCCCGTAACCATTCTAATCGTCCCTCGGTCACCCAAGAATTCCAACAGAGCCCCGAAAAGGAGGAAAAAATCTGGCTGACTCCAAAGACTCCCTTCTTCTGCCACTCCCTTCCACCGAGCACTCATTAGTCCATTTGGTCATTCCTTCATTCAACGTTCATTGAACACTGTGTGACCGACAGTGCTAGAAGTAAGGGAAACTGAGATGAGCAAGGAAACATTGCCCTTGTGGAACTCAGTCTACTGGAAAGCTGGAAATTGAGAAAATAAACCTAGTGATATGCTGACCAGTGGGATGAGGCTGCCAAGTGCTCGGAGTTCTCCAAGCTTGCCAGCGAGGAAGCCTGGCTAAGAACTTTATGCTGAAAGCAATCAGAGCAACTGAGGGTTCAAGCTGAAGGGTGAAGCTATGAAGTTAGCAGCTTGAAATGATCTCTTTACTCCTGCAGAGCGGAAAACAGTGAGACCAGAGGGCTGCCCAGAGCAGTGAGGAAGGACAGGCGTGAGGAGGGAGAGCACAGGAGTGAGGAGCCACAGAATTTGGTGACAGTCTCTAAAGACCATTATCCCACCAATCTTTCATAGTATTAGCTAACACTTATATAACTAGCTCCTCCTGTGTGCATCATTCTAAGCCATTTTTTAAATGAACACTGATGCTCTCAATAACCCTCTAATGAACTGTTTTTACTATTCTCATTTTACAGACAAGAAAACTGAAGCACAGAGAGGCTAAATAACTTGCCCAAGGTCAAGTAGCATTGCTGAAATTAGAGTCCAGTCTTGCTCTAGAGCTCATGCTCTTAACCAAAACTACTTTTTTTATATGCTTTTAGCTGGGGTTGGGGTTGCCCACTAGCCACAGCCTCAGGCTCCCAGGTGTGCTGGGGACCCGACAGGAGAGCATTACTCAGCCTTTGCTCCATCCCCAGCCCTGTCCAGAAAATACCAGCAGTACCCACCACACAACCAACTTTTTTGTGCTTCAGACAGAGACTCTTAGAGCTAGACCAAACCCCAGGCCCAATGTAAGTGAGCCTCTACTTCTGTTCCAGAGCCCGTGAGATCCAGTGTCCAGGCTCATAGAAGGGGTGCCTTTCTGGCCCCCTGGTTCAGTGACAATGAGCCAGGCCCCACTGCTACCAGGACACCCAGAGATCCTGAGCAGGCCTTCTTGACCTGCTGCCCAGAGCACAGTACACAGGGGGGCCTCTGGAACAGATGTTGACTTTGTAATCAACAAATCTAAAACACTGGCAAGTAAAACAATGTGTAGGTGTGATAGGAAAAGCACTGAATTAGGAGTCAGGAAGACCAAGTTCTAGTTTCCTCTTACAGAAAGTGATGGGGGAGAGGGAACGCTGGGCGACAGTAGCAGTGGGTTCCTGCCTGCATTAATAGCTCTCTTAATTACACAGACCCCTCACGCCGGGTTTTTGCTGAGCACTCCACAGAAGTTGCTATGAAAACAGGTGTCCAGCCAGTGGAGCACTGACATTGTAAAGGGCAGATAATCCCAGGAGACTAAAATAAGGACAAGATCTGGTCTCACCGCTATTAGCATCCCAACTGTGAATGTGGTGGTTGGGGAAGAAGATGCCTACTAAGAAGAGCTCCTGATGGCTAATTGGGCTCAAATTTAAAAAACAGAGTGTTCCCTGGCTGATGTGGCTCAGTGGGTTGGGTGCAGGCCTGTGAACCAGTGGGTCATGGGTTCAATTCCCAGTCAGGGCACACGCCTGGGTTGCAGTCCATGTCCCTGGCTGGGGGTGTGGGAGAGGCAGCCAATTGCACATAGGTTTTTCTCTCCCTCTCTTTCACCTTTCCTTCCCCTCTCCTAAAAACTAAATAAAATCTTTTAAAAATAAAAATAAAAAAGCAGAGCTTAGCAGCCATTTCTGCACAGGGACCTCTCATGCAAACTGCACTTTAGAGAGAAGCCTCCCACTGAACTGCCTGCCTGCACTATGTTTCTGCCAGCTGAGCCAGCCCTTATAAAAGTTTTCTAGAATCCTATTTCAACAAATAGTATAGAGGCTTTCCCCATCTAATCAGAGCTACATAGCTCTGACCAATCAGAGTGGCTCTACTCTGACCAATGAAAACAGTACCTTTTGGGCCAGTCACATTTTGGGGATTTGGAGCCCTTATTTGCATGAGGATGGACCAATCAGGAACCAGGCATGGGGTCTTCTGTGCATATAAGCCAACTCCCATGTGGCTCAGGAAGCTCACTTTACCTTTCCACTCAGGAAGGAAAACTGCATATCCTGGCTGAGCTGAAATACAGAAGATGTCTAGCCTAAGCAGAGTGAAGAAAACTGGCAGAGAGCACAGCAGCAAAACATGCTGGCAAAAAGAGCAAGAGCAGTCTAGCCAGAGAGGGGCCTGGCCCCAGAGATGTTCTATAGCTGTTCTGTTTTCACAGCCATGCTATATCACAATTGAGCTGTTATGCACTGGATAAAATTTCCTCCTCACTGCACTCCAAATTGGGGATTTTTGATGGCGTTGAACTGATGCCAATGACCCATCAGTTGACCCAACCTTCCTCAGAGGCCAGAAAACCTGTGATGGCAGGACCTCCTCACAGCAGGGGACAGAAGAGTTTCCAACTTTAGGCCAAAAACAAGTTACGCTTACTTCCATCATCATCCCAACCCCCTTCCTTTTCATTATCACATTTAATCATCAAACTAGCCTTATGGGGAATGTCAGAGGTGGTCGTCGGCAGCCGTCCGTCTCGAGAGACGATGGTGTAGCTTCTTAAGAGTCTATCTGCACTGCCGAGAATGGCTGTGCAGTCCGACTCGGGAGTGACACGGTATCTGTCTCCTCCCGTGTTAAATCGACATCTTGCGATGTCGCTGGAGTGTTCTCTCCAGTGAAGCTGAAGCTACAGAGCCTGGGCAGGGTGATATGGAGGGTCTGCTGTTGCCCATGCAGCAGACCCCCCCTCTCTTCGCAGCTGAAGGGTCCAAGGGAAAGACGGAGTCAATACAGCTTGGCTTCAGGTGCGCCGCAGGAGTTGCCGGTGTTGACTACAACGTCAAACCGCCTTAGGGACTCCGGCTCCGGATTTTCTGTCGGGGTTTACTCCCTTAGCCTTTCCCCTGAAGAGGTATGCCGCAAGGCAGCGGAGGTTTTTTGGAGTCAGAGTTTTCCTTCTCTGATGTGCCCTGACTGGAAGATCGAACCAGCGACACTTAGCTCGCAGGCCGACGCTCAATCCACTGAGCCAAACCAGCCAGGGCTGTCAGAGGTGGTACTCCTCCCATTTTACTGGTGAGAAAACTGAGGCTCGGGGTATGGACGGAAAACACAACTCAGATCTTCTGAACCCAGCTTGGTGCAGTGCCCTTCCCACTGCCACACACTGCCTCTCCTAGCGTCCCTGAAAGGAGGTACAAAGGGGGCAGATCTCCTAGTTCGTGGCTCTATTATAGCACTGATCACAGAAGCCAGGCACTCTGCCAGGTGCTCCTCTCTTCCCTTATCTCAGTAAGTTTCACTACCACCCAAGAAATAAATGTTATTAACCCCACTTTACAGATGAAGAAAGTAACATTTAAAGTCCAACAGACACACATTCAAGGACCTACTGCTAGGAAGTGGTCAGTATTCACCACCAGTTGGTCTAACTCAAAGCCCAGACTCTTCCTGCTCCATTACATTGCTCTTGTGTGTTTATTTTCACCAGGTGGACTGGGACTGAGACTGTTTCACATGTATGCCTGGTCTGTAGCAGGCTCTAGGTAAATGTTGGTTCATAGAATTATTATTCCCAACAGAGCAAAGGAGGCTATCTCATACAGATAGAAGTTACAATTCAACCAGAACATATAATAATCATGAAACTTTAGCTTAATGAAACATAGCTTCAAAGTATATAAAGCAAAACTGATTCAAAGGGAAAAAGAGAAAAAATTAACCACCCCACAGTCAAGGTAGATTTAATACACCTCTATCAGAAATGAACAAAGTAAGTAAACCAGTGATTCTTAAACTTTCTTGTCTTAGAACCCCTTACATTCTTAAAAAATATCGAGGTTTTCAGATTAAAGACCTTTTGTTTTTATGGGTTTACACCTATCAATACCACGTTTAAAATTAACACTGAGAAAAATTTTATTTATTACTGTATTTAAAATAAAAATAAACCCATTATATATCAACATAACTAATTTTGTGAAAAATAATTATATTTTACAAAACAAAATAGTGAGAAAAGTGGCGTTGTTTTACATTTTTACAAATCCCTTTCATGTCTGGCTTAACAGGAAACAGATTCCCATATCTCCTTCTGCATTCAACGTGTTGTTACATGTTGTTTTGGTTAAAAATATGTGAAGAAATTGTGGCCTCACAGAGAAATGTAGTTAAAAAGGAAAATACTTTAATAGCCTTTCAGAGATTGTGGATATTCTTTGATACTGCCAAAAATATTGACATGTGGCAGTTCCTTAAATGTTGGTTGTAATGTAGAATCTGAATCCATATCAATAAACTTTTCTTACTCTGTTACCTTGAAATCCATTTGTCTATGTTGTACTTTGAGTGGGTCTTGGAATTACATACCATTTTGACCTTGTAGACTCTCTGAAAGGGACTTGGGGACCCTCAGGAGAATCCTGATCACACTTGGAGAACCACCGGAGTAGGCAATAAAAGAGTAGAAAACAACAGGATTTGATAACATAATTAACAAGTCTGAGTGACAGGGTATCTATATAGGACTTTGCTCACAACAAACCATGAATAAACATTCTTTTAAACAAACGGTCCCCTCTATTAGCTGGAGGAGGTGTGTGCCTGGACAGACTGCAGACACTCCGAGGAGGACAGATGCCCAGCATGCCAGGTGTTCCACCCAGCTTCCCAGGCGCTGGAACAGCTTCATCAGGAAGGAGGACCAGAGCCAGTATAACCAAATGGTCTGGCCCCAGAGGGAGAGCATCCCTGAATGAGTACCCCAGGTTACAGCCACCACCTGGGCACAATTCTTGTGAAGAGCTTCCCTCCTTGACCTCATCAGGATCCTGCCAAGGATCCCCAAGGCAGAGCTGGGTAAATACCACCCATCCTCCTCTTCCATTAGGCTTCCTGCCTGGTCCCTCTGCCCCTCAGAGCCCCTGAAGCTGGCAGGTACAGGCTCACACTGCTCTCGGAGCATCTGCAGTTCTAATATAGCCAGCAGCAGGGACAAGGCCTCCCTGTGTCCAGGCCAGGCACTGGAACTCCAAGGACAGCACAGGTGGTCAGCTGTCCAGGGAGCCGGCACCTTGTGCAACCACCTGGGGAGCTTCAACACACACACACACCCCAACCAGCCCAGTGCCCAAGGCCACACCTCCCCTGCAGTGCAGAAGCCTGGCCAACCTGAGGGCTGAGCTGGAGTGCAGAGAGCACGGATGCCTCTCTGTATATCCTCCTCAATTCCCTCTTCCCAGCTCCTGGAGGAGGTGCACTCTCCTCCCACTGCATTTCATACGCTGGGCTGGAATGTATTTTAGGGCAGAGTAGTTAAGCTCTGGCCTTTGGAGCCCAACACCTGGATTTGAATCCTGTTTCCTTCACCTATTAGCTATGTGACCAAGAACCAGTTACTTCACCTCTCTGAGGTCCCCATAGTCATTAAGCCTGCCTGCAAGCTCAGAGTCCAGACCTCCGGGTTGGATCTGGGCTCTGAATCCAGAACCAGGCCACCTGGATTCAAGTCCCCACACCAATGGTTACTTAACCTCTCTTAACCTCTTTCAGTACTGGTATCTGTAAAGCAGGGGTATTAATAGCGCCTACCCACCTTACAGCATTACTGTGTGGATTAAATGAGGTGATTTATACAATGTGCCCAGGACAGACTTGGCACACAGTAAGCACCCAGTAAGTATGAGCTATCACTAGAAATAGTAGTTGATAAGGTTGTAAAGTGCTGTGCAGTGTCTTTGGCACTTAGGAAGAACTCACTAAATAGTAGTTATGGTTATCTTCCCCCTCTCCAGTAGGTTATGATGTTCCTGGAAGTGCGGTTTGGGTCACATCCATCTCTGACTCCCCAGCAGCCAGCCCCGTGCCCAGCACCAAGCAAGAGCTCAAAAAAGGCTTGAGGGCTAAGGGGTAAAGAACTGCAGGGTGTGGGCAGCCAGGGGCCTCCTGCTGGGAGAAGGGAGAGCCGAGGTGTCAGGGGAGAGAAAACAGAGTGAAGGGAAAAGGTCCAGACGGAGAGATAAGCAAGTGGAGTGAGTGAGAAAAGGAACAGGGGAGGCTGTGGCGAAGAGAGATAAGGAGGAAGGATGGAGAAGGCAAGGGCGAGGGAAATGTTGAGAGAGGTAAGGGAACCTCGAGGAGAGAAGTGAGGCGAGACCCGGGCTTTGGCCACGGAGGCTGTGATGCGGAGAGGGACACGGGAGCCGGTGCTGGGCAGGAGGCAAGGGAGCCAGGTGGGAGGGGCCGATGGGACTCCACCCTGCCTCCCTGCAGCCTCGGGGCGGGGGACGGCGGCCGAAGATTGGCTGGGGCAGCGCAGAGGCCAGATCTGGAGTCCCGAGGTGGGAGGCGCCAGGATCACTCAGTGATCCCGGGAGGCGATCGGAGTCTGCCAGCCACTCTGACGACTTCGGCTGCAGCAGCTAGAGGGGAGCATCGTGGCTGCGGAAGCACGCGTGGCAGTTGGGGGCGCCGCACACCAGCCATGCGGGCGGCGGCGGGGGGCGCGCAGACGGCCGCGCTGGCGCTGCTGCTGGGGGCGCTGCACTGGGTGCCAGTGCACGGCCAGGAGTACGACTACTACGGCTGGCAGACCGAGCCGCTGCACGCACGCTCTTACTCCAAGCCACCGAAGTGCCTCGACATCCCCGCCGACCTGCCGCTCTGCCACACCGTGGGCTACAAGCGCATGCGGCTGCCCAATCTGCTGGAGCATGAAAGCCTGGCCGAGGTGAAGCAGCAGGCGAGCAGCTGGCTGCCGCTGCTGGCCAAGCGCTGCCACTCGGACACGCAGGTCTTCCTCTGCTCGCTCTTCGCGCCCGTCTGCCTCGACCAGCCCATCTACCCGTGCCGCTCGCTCTGCGAGGCCGTGCGCGCCGGGTGCGCGCCGCTCATGGAGGCCTACGGCTTCCCCTGGCCAGAGATGCTGCACTGCCACAAGTTCCCCCTGGACAACGACCTCTGCATCGCTGTGCAGTTCGGGCACCTGCCCGCCACCGCGCCTCCAGGTAGCGCCGCCACCGCCGTCCCCGTGCGCTCCGATGGCCCTGGGTACTGGGCCCCGGACAGATGCCGTTCTCCCATCCCCTGAGCACAGCTCTGAGAGCCCCACCCCCCAGAGGTGTCAACCCCTGTACACGCGCGCGTACACACACACACACACACACACACACACACACACGTACACCTTACTCGCTTAGCCTTAAGCACCCCGGGAATTGTCTCCCACAGCCTTCCAGCCTTCCCACCTCCCTGTGAACTGCCAAACTAGTGCCTCCCCGCGACTCTGGACATTCCCAGGGTTTCTCCCCATCCCAGTTCCGGTCTGAAAACCCTCCAGGCTTCCCTCTCCGTGCCCACCTTCCCAAGCTGCTGGAAACCCTGGGGTGGTGCCAATACTGTCGCCTCGCCCTAGGGCATCCTGATAAATGCCTTATTGCCTCTCTCAGCTGGCAGTCGCTAAACAGTGCCTTTCACCTCCCCCACAACCCTGGACCCCAAGCACTAAGGCAAGGAGCCCCACCTGGTTTGGGGACCTGGGGAAGGGAGGAGACTAAGGGAAGGGATAGAGTGAAAGACTCGGGGCTAAGTGCGCACCTGGGCTTTGATTTATATCTATCTCCCCATTTTCTGTTCCTGGAAACTCTAAATTTTCCCACTCTCTTCCCCAATCCTCCAGATTGGGAGACCTTGGGCACGTTTCAGTGCAGAAGAAAGAGCACATTGCCAGGCTCTGCCCCGTAGAGGAATTGCTTAACTTTGAGCATCGGTTTCCCCATCTGTAAAACAGAAGGAGGCCCCAGGTTCCTGAAACCTACGGCGTCCTAAGTGCTGCTTCCCACCTACCTCCCAAGTTCCATTACCCCTAATTCCTCCCTGGTCTGAGCCTCCCTTTCACTGTGCGTCCCCTTCCCTCTTCACTTGCTATGTGCCCAACTCCTTCCAGGCAGAGCTACCCCCAGCTGGCCCCAGACAGAAGGATAAACCTCGGCATTGAGTGGGAAAACTTTGCCTAGGCAGTTAATGTGAGAGGCTAAGGGGACTCTCACACTGGGACTGTAGGGAAAGGGCAGGTCTAACCTCACCCTCGCCACCCCCAGCCCTACACACCATGCTCTCTCCTGAGAGTCCAGGTTGGGTGGGGGCCCTGTGACTATGGAGTGTTGAGAGAAGGGACGTCCCCCATCCACGGTCTGAAAATGGGAGAAAGAACCAGCTCATAGTCCCCAGCAGCAGCAATCCCAGCTGGATCTTTTTCCAGTTTTCTTAGAGCCCAACCATTAACAGTCTGGGAGGCAGGGGAGTCCCGGGCTCCTGGGCCCTACTCTTGCATTCTTGCCCATTCAGCCCCTCTTTCTCCTGTGCTGGGGGACCCATCTGGAGACAGAGAGATAGGAGAGCAGAGGTCAGGTAGTGTGTGGTGGCCTTGGGACCAGAAGCAGCCTGAGTGTGGCCAACAGACAAACTCAGAATATCTCATATAAACAGTAAGAATGTTGGCTTCCTTTGAAAGCTCAGACATTCTAACCATGCTAAGGCTGCCCACTTTAGAGGGGTGGGCCCTCCTCTGGTACAGTCCTTGCCAGGTCTGGACCCTGTGTTCCTAGAAGGGCCCCACAAACACTCCGCCCCAGTACTAGCCTGGGAGCCACAAATCCTGAGTTCTCAACTCAGGTCTCACAGCTTTGCAGACTTGGGGAGCCACTCTGGGCCTCAGTTGCCTTTTCTTTAAAATAAACACCTACTTCCTAGGCTGAGGATTCAATGAGACAAAATTTAGAAGACCATGCACATCACGGCTGCTGCTGCCAGGGTCGTGGGCAGTTTTCTCCCTGCACAACCTTGTCTCTCACATTTGCAACCACTCAGTGAGCAGGTGGAGTTATCACTACCATCATCCCGTTTCCTGATGATGACATGGAGGCTGGGCCAGGGGCGGTGGCTCGTCAGTGGGTGAGCCTGCACCCTAAGTGGCTCTTTGGACTCTGGTCCCCACACCAACCTCCCTCAACCCCACCCTTGCTTCTCTCCTCAGTGACAAAGACCTGCGCCCAGTGTGAGATGGAGCACAGTGCCGATGGCCTCATGGAGCAGATGTGTTCCAGTGACTTTGGTGAGTGTGGGGCCCACGTACAAACACATATGCCCACACCCATCATTGTGAACTCAAACAGTTTTTGCCCCATGGACCCTTTTTAGGCTGTAATGATAACCATGAACACTCTGCCCAGAGAAATGCACCTCTTTTTTTAC
The DNA here is from genome assembly GCF_987537825.1 of Furipterus horrens. Taxonomy (NCBI): domain Eukaryota; kingdom Metazoa; phylum Chordata; class Mammalia; order Chiroptera; family Furipteridae; genus Furipterus; species Furipterus horrens. Next base: position 135,154,059 of record NW_028327175.1, read on the forward strand.
ATAATCTCAGGGGCTTAAGGCCTCAGAAACCATCCCTGGCCACGGCTCCTGCAGCCCTCCCTTGGCACTGTCCACAGAGGGGTCCTGGAGGGGAGCAGGCTTAGCCCCGAGATGGATGGGGGCAGCAGGTGGGGAGAGATTGAGCCCCTTTGTCCCTGGGTGCCTCTGACAAGTACCCGATACACTCAGGCCAGAGGAGCTGCAGTCACCTGCCCCACAGCCCATCTCGGAGCCTCCCCGTTCCCTGGGCAGCTGAGCCCAGTCTAGTGGGGCCCTGGCTCCCGTGTGGACCACACAGCCCAGCTTGTAATCTTCGCCAAGTTGGCTCCTGTTTGTGTCTTGGCCTCCCTGCCTATAAAAGAGAGAGAGCAATGAAATCCTTACTTCAGCAGGTCTTTTATGTCACTAGTCTCTTTATAGCAAGGTGTGTGTGTACCCAAGAGAGAAAATGAGAAGAGGTAGGGGGAGAGGGAGAAAGAGAAGAGATTTTATAACAATTTCCTCCCCTGGGTGGAAAAGTTATTCTCTGACTTCTCTCTGGATGCTCCCCGAGATGGGGTGCAGAGGCCTGAAGAAGGGGGAGACTAGCCCAAGTGACTCCTCCCCAAGCCCAGGATTCCCTATTCCCACGTGTATTAGGTTCTCTGTGGTCAACTCAGAGTGCCCTGGACAGTCACTCTCGGTCCACTCTGGATCTCCAACCACATCTTCCACACTACCACACACACCACAAACCTGCTCTCATACACAAAACACACAGCACCACACACACACACACACACACACACACACACACACACTCCCACCAACACTGCAGTCTCACCCAGATTATAGTGGTGTGTTCGCACCGGCAACTGCTGGCTGTGTGCACTTCCCAACCTTGAGCTCAGTGATGCAGTGGGTCATAGTGGGGGTATATACCCCATGGAAACCAGGACATGCTACAGAGTAGCCCCCTCCCTGGAGCTGGCTGTTCAGACACTTACCAGTCCACATTCACACTATGTGTGCACAAATACACGCACACACAGACTCATACCCACCGATATACACTCCACACCATATACACACACAGCCAGAAATCCCATTCAGAAACATCCCCAGAGATCAGGAAGTCCAGCCTCCCTCCATCTCAAGGACCCCTCTCCACCAAACCCTCCAACTGATCACTGGACCTCCAAACTTTCTCTCCCTGGAGAGCTCAACCCCACTCCCTATCAAGAGTTCTCCACCATGCACTTCACGGGCTCTGGAGTCAGCCAGACCTCCCTTCTCCCAACACAGGCTCCAGAATTCGGGCAGCTCCCAACCTCTCCAAACCTTATCTCCCTCCACTGCCTGTACCTCCAGGAAGAAGCATGATACTGTGTGAAAATCCAGCACATGATAGGAGATCCATAAATATTAAAATGTCCATGTGGAAGCTCACCTCTCCAAGCCCCTGGCTGGAAGCCTCAGGCACAGGCTCCAGCTGTGGGACCACCTGCACCCTGAGCAAACCTGACCATTCTCATGCTGCCCTCTGTCCACCCCCCACACACAGTGGTCAAAATGCGCATCAAAGAGATCAAGATAGAGAATGGGGACCGGAAGCTGATTGGAGCCCAGAAAAAGAAGAAGCTGCTCAAGGCGGGCCCCCTGAAGCGCAAGGATACCAAGAGGCTGGTGCTGCACATGAAGAACGGCGCGGGCTGCCCCTGCCCGCAGCTGGACAGCCTGGCCGGCAGCTTCTTGGTCATGGGCCGCAAGGTGGAGGGGCAGCTGCTGCTCATGGCTGTCTACCGCTGGGACAAGAAGAATAAGGAGATGAAGTTCGCTGTCAAATTTATGTTCTCCTACCCCTGCTCCCTCTACTACCCCTTCTTCTATGGGGCAGCTGAGCCCCACTGAGGGGCTCCCCTCCCTGCCCCGCTGGCTGGCTGTGCCTTGCCCTCTCTTCCGGCCCCTGGGGCACGTTGTCATCTGCCCCATGACCTGGCCCTGAGTCCCAGCACAGGCCCTTGGGGATGGGCATGGAGCCCCAGACTGTCCTTGACCGAGGGGTTCTCTGGGGTGTCTGAGGGCTTCCTCTCTTTGAAGTAAGGCTTTCTCTTTTGGAGGGAAACTCCCAGGGTCTCAGAAAGTAGGCAGAGGGGGGACAGATGGAGGGAATGGAGGAGGGGCTGTCAGCAGCCCAGGTGGTTTCTGGAGTGGACTAAGGTTTCAGCTTCCCTCTGCTGGTGGTGGGGCCTCACCTTGGAGAGGGAAGTCTTGATATTATAATGGCTGAGCTACTTGGAGGATAGTTCTGCACCCCCACTTCCCCTTCGTGTGTCCTCTCATGGTCCCCAAAGGAAAGGCATTAGGGTCACAGTGCCCTCCAGCCACACCTCCTCACTGTCCCCATCTCTGTCAGTTCCCTTCCCCCTGGACTAGAGAGAAGCCCAGCCTAGACCTTCTCCCATAGTCTCGCTTCTTGAGTGGGATTCATTCCTCAGCCCCTGCGTGTCCCTTTTACCTTAACGACGAGTAAATTATTGCTACTGCTACAAGGCCACAGGTACTAAACTGATGAAGGTAGGGTTTGATTTTTAATTTCTTTTTTTTTTTTAAGTTTTTAATTAAATCAAAGAAAACAGTTGTTTTTGACCAGGTGATTTTCTTGTCAGGTGGTTCCCCAGAGGTAGGGAGAGGGAGGTTCAGAAGGGACTTTTAGAAAGAGACCCTTGTCATAACCCACAACCTGTCCACAGAGACACACTCAGGATGCCTGAAGAGCAATGTCCACATGTGTGTAGACCCCCTAAGAGCACACGACAAAGGTCACCCTTATCATCCCCACCACCAATGAGGAATGGAGATGACCACCTTTTGTCCCTGAGGAGGGACAGGGACACCAAATTCCCCAGCCTTCTCTTCCGGACAGAGGGCTTCCACATCCTGAAGAGTCTCCCCAGCCTGGGCAATGCCTGCTCCAGGGAGCCCAAGAAGCCTGGGCCACAGAGCTACTCGGGAGAGCCAGAGGCCTGAATAGGTCACGCTCAACCACACCTGTGCAATGGCCTGGCCTGTAGGAGATGACCCTGAAGAACAGTGGTCTCTCAGTGAAGCTCAGGCCCCACCCCACACCTGCAGGATCAGACTCTACAGCTTAACACATAAACCTGCCAGTCATCTAAGGAGCTTCTGTGAAACACTGGGCTCTAAAGCAAGTAAGTCTGAATCTCTGGAGGGTGTTCAGAAATCAGCATTTCTAGGTGCTCCCTGGGCTGGTTTACAGCCCAGGCTGAGAACCTCCGTCTAGGTCATCTAGATAAGCCAATTCTGTGGCAGGAGGAGGCCGAGGGGCTGAGGGCTCCTCAGGTTGGAAGGGGCTGCATGCAGGGAGGGGGCCAGCTCTGATGCCCGAGAGGGCTTCTTCAGTGAGCTCAGAGCAGATGCAGGCTGCTCCCCCGAAGTGGACGGGACAGGGAGGGGTCAGGCCATGAAATGGAGGCAACGGGCTGTTGCCTGTCAAATGTCCGGCTTTTGGAAGAGGTGGTGCCCGGAAAGAGTCCCAGGGTGGAGTGTCCATCAGCAGATACTGAGGGTCAGGGCAGATGTGCCCAGAGCAGGGAGCTGGGGACACCCCCAGAGGGGCTTTCCCACCAGTGAGGGTTCAGTGAAGGCCAGCTGCTCCTCAAAGACAATAGAGCCACGTGCTCTTGAGGTGGGAAAAGCCCTGGCTTCCACAGCTCTCAGAGGAGCATGTTGCCTCAGACAAGTGAGAAGAGCATACTTCGGCTGTGGGGCCAGGGTGAGCTGACAGGTGGTCTGACAGCCTGCCCATAAATCACCCCCCTGGGCCGTCAGGTGGCCTTGCCGCAGGTCAGGAGCAGCAGAGGCCTGCTTGTTCCTCCTCACCTCTGAGGAAGCCACTGCCACCCACCCTCGCCCAAAGCCCGCCCGGCCCACCTGGCTCCCTGAATCCGCCCCTTGTCTCCCAGCCTCCTACCCCGACCAAATGTTTACGGACACTTCTATGGTCAACCAGGACCAGGGATTATTTTTCCACTGAATCTACAGGACGGGGCCTCTCCTGGCTGGAGCACAATGCTGACCTCTGTCAGGTGCTGGCAGCCAGTGAGAGGGGCAGGCGGGAGAGGCTCCCTTAGCCCAGCCCAGGAAAGCACTTCTCACCCGCCCCCCACGAAGGGGTCAGGCCTGCTCCACACGCCAGTTCTGCCCCCCAACATCTGCTGTCAGACCCCCAGCAGTCTCTTCCCTGGGTCCAAGAAAAGTCCTCCCAGAGACCAGGGAGGCCCTGGAGCCCACCCTTCACTTCCTTCAGTCACAAGACACTCCCTCCCAGCTGGTCTGGAGACGGGCAGCTGATGCTGCCAGCGAGCATCTGGGCTGTGTATCGTGAATGATTGCATCTGACCGCGTGGAACAAAAACTCCAAGAAACAGTGGGGCTTTCCACGCGAGAGGTCGAGATGGGCAGCGGAAAGGTCCGTGTCCCAGGCTCATCCTGTCTTCCTGCTCCGCCTGGGGGTGGCTTTTGTGCTCATGGTTACAAGATGGTGCCTCCTCCTCCCAGCTTCTCAGCCATCAGGCCGCAAGGCGGGGGAGGGCTACCAGCAAAAGCAGTGTATCAGCTGTCCCTGGCCCTTTTGGAAACACTAATTCCCTAACAAATACCACCTGGTAGATTCCCACTTCTAGCTCACCAGTCAGAACGAAGTCACATGGCCACCCCTCATAGTAAGGGAGCAGAGGAAGTCAAGTGTTTCAGCAGGTACAAAATCAGCATTCTGATAAAAGACGGGGAGGATTTGGAGTAGGCTGCTAAGCCCTCAGAATCAGGCGAGAAGAGGCGGTAAAGCCCAGTTCTGGGTTCCAATCCTGTGACTTAGGGACCATGTGACATTGGGAACATGACCTGGCTGTAACATGGAGTAATGGCGTCTACTTCACAAGGCAGCTGAGTGCTGAGTGGGAAAATGTGTGCAAAGTGCCTGGAAACGATGCCCAGCATTTAGAAGACATTCATTAAATGCTAATTAGTATTTTTAACAACCAAAGGCCTTTGCCGAGGACAGTGCCTGCACATAATAGGTGCTCAATAAATCCCTAATTGACTTCTTAATCAACTAAGAAACCACTACTGACATGAAGGCAGAGAAAAGATAGGAATAGCTTACCTAAAAGCCAGAAGTGTCACTTTCAGATGGGGAATGGGACTGACATTTGGAATTTTGCTTCAGAAAATACATCCCCAGGTGGCGTGTAAGCCAACATAGAGAAGACACATACACCAGTAATCAGTAAGTGTCACTCCTAGGCTGGGTGGCAGGCACTACTCAACGTATTTTAACATTCTAATTTAAGCTTCCTAACAGCCCTTTGAGGTAAGTACTATCATTATCCCCATTTTACTGATGAGGTAGCTGAGGCTCAGTGAGGTTTAGGAACTTGTTGAAGGTCACACAGCTTGTTTGTGGTGGTGCTGCTAGGATTTGAGTCAAGGACAGGCTGGGGGGGTACAGGCAGCCAGGCTTCTGCCAACGCCCTGCCTCCCAGGCAGGTTTCTGGGCGCCCTGCTCCAATCCCACTCCAAGAGTCCTGACAGCGGCAGAGGAGCCAGCCTCAGACTGTGGTTTTTCTCCCGACTCCCAGAGCAGCCCACCCTGACCCCCACGCCCTTCTCAGCCCCATCAGCATCCAGCCTCTTGGGTCCCACAAAGGAAGCTCACATCCCACAACTGTTTAGTCGGCTGTAATCCCAGCTAAAGTTCACTCTTTGGGAAATACAACGTGGGGGGTGCTCGCTGCTGGAATGTGTGTGGCTGGGACCCAGTGTCCCAACCCAGACAGCAGGCTCTGCTGGGGCTGTGAAGAGACCAGGCAGCCAGGGGAATCCGGAGTCCCCAGCCCCCAGATGTGCCAGAGAATGGAATGTGCTGCTCTGGGTGTTAAAACAGACCCAGCCAAGGAAGGGCGGGGTGGGGAGGGGTGTTGCTGGGAGCTGGTGGAGTGGGGGAAGCTCCTGCCACAAGGCTTCCTCTGTTCCTCTGGAGGCTGAGCCCACGATATTAGGGCCAGGGGTGGGCAGGCCCCTCCTGTTAGCTCAGTGGCTCAGAAGCTCCAGGAGCTAGTAGGGGCAAGGCAGGACAGGAGAAGGTGACAGTCAGGAGTGCTGTTTTCCCAGTTTCTCTTATGAGGCATCTATGAGGACTCACATCCCAGCCCAGCAGCTTCCTGGCTATGTGACCTGGGGCAGATTACTCAACCTCCCCAGGGCCTCTATTCACCCATGGGTTAAATGGAATGAACAATAGAACCTAGCCTTGGGGACTCTCATAAAATGTCAATGATACTGTGCTCAGAACGATTGCCTGGCACAGGTGTCACCGTTATCTTAGGGCCACCAGTGGCAGGACAGAGTTCCGTGAGATGAGGGGATGAAGACAAAGCTTTGTCTGGCTTCAGCATCAAAGGTGATCACCAAGGACGACAAGGGTCCTAGAAAGCACAGCCAGGTCAAGGTCTGCCAGGACCACCAGAGGCTGTTCCCCACCACCCCCAAACCACAACACGATGGGCAGAACCCTTGGCCCAAGCCACAATGTGGGAGCTGGGGCCCGTCCCAGGGCTGCCTGGCAGGCACCGGCCGTCCCGCACCTGGCTCCTGCCCCTCCTCCCGGGTGCCTGAGAACTGGAAGGCATCTTTTAAACAGGCATCCAGCTCTGCAAAGGTCAGTCTGTCTTCCAGGCCACCGCCTGTTCAGCCCTCTCCAAGCTGTTGACCCCAGCCAGCCAACTGTAAGTCAGGCACGACCCAGTCCTGACCAACCCCTCCATGGTTTCATTTTCCTACTGGTATCTTTCCTTTCAGGTTGTCCATCCCTGGCCTGCTGTCCCTGAGGCCCTCACACACACACATGCAAGACAAGGAGGTGGCCCCCTAGCTTCCCTTCTGTGGGGCTCCCAACCTCCGATGACGGGAACCATGTCTCTCACGCCCCTGAATCCCCTGCCCTACGGGCTACTTGTGGTACAGTCGGGATTTCACCAATGAGGCGTTTACATTCCCCCCTCCCCAAAGAATGATATTGACTCTGCTTATTCCAACGATACTCTGGCTCTCTCTGAGATTCTTTCCTGAATAACAATCTAAGATTACTCTCCGGCATTAAAAAAAAAAAAATCGCTGTTCTAAGCCAGCCAGGGCAGAGTTGTTTTGTTCTCTCTGAGGACTGCCAGGATGACGGTAACGAGCTGGTACTAAGTGCCAGGCTCCATGCTCCAACCTCACATGCACCATCTCATCTGATTCTCACAGCGGCCTTACAAGGCTGATGTCACCATCATACCTATTTTACAGATGAGTAAAGCAGCGTAGACAAGCTCGGGGCAATGCCCCTATTGCAACTCTCACGGCATCCCGACAGCTGATGGACCAGGGCCCAGGATGGCGCCGGCCCACAGCAAGCGCCCCACCAGCACCACCAGGACACTCCCTGGCTAACGAGGCTCCATGCCTCCTGGTCCATCTAATGCCATGGGGAACACAGCCTCCTCAAATGGACACAGTGTTATCTCCACAGTGAGGCTGGACTGGGTGCTGACCGGCCATGACACACCCTCCCCAAGAAGCGCCTGCACAGCCCCTGCTGCCTCTTCCCTGGGCCTGTACTCTCACTCCCGTCTGCTTTTGCTTGAAGGCCCTGTTTTCCTTTCTACTCCTCCATCTCCACCATTCCTCTGGCCCACCAGACTGCTGAGGCTACTTTAATACCTTTTAAAGTGAACGTGCTTATTTGTAAACACTGCCAGGACAAGGTCCTAGCTGCTTCCCTGCCTCACAAGGCCGCCATGGAGCTGCTGGGGGCTTCCCAACACTAGGGGAAGTTCCTGAGCTTTGCAGAATCCCACCTAGACCGCAGCGTGCTGTGAGGACACCCTGGTACCTCCGTCCAGGTTGCACATGCAGGGAGCTGCCACCTACCCTCAGCTCCCGAAGGCAGGGTTTCACACTCCCTTCTTCACTGCCCCAGGCCAGAAGACATAGCTCACACCCAGCCCTGGACCGCCAAGTGCCATGCTGAGCCTTTCACAACCACTACTTAACTTCCCTGGACCTCAATTTCCTTACCTGTAGAATGGGAAGTATAGCGCCAGCCTCCTAGGGCCATCGTGAGGACTAAATACTCTGTGTAAAGCACTTACCACAGTGCTTGGCAGTCAGGAAACGCCCCACACCCCAGCTTTCAGAGAACTGCTTATACCCCCACCTCAGAGCCAATGCTCTTTCCAGCTGCCCCTTAGCCTTACAGAGGGCTGATCCTTTTTTGCTTGTTCAGAGGAATTAGCTAAAATCTTTTCATTCTAAAGCCTGAATTGCTTAGTTTACCAAATTCTGGTCCCAACCAACTCCAGCCCCCACAGTTTGGTCACAAGACAGAGCCTCAGTTCAATCCAACAAACAGGTGCTGAGCCATCCTGTGCAAGGCACAGCTTTCCTCCCCTGCCCCCAGCTCACACCCAGACCTGAGCCTCCATGCCCCAGCCAGGCGCCCTGTCCTGCAGGCACAGCCTGCGCCCCACACTTGGCCAGCGCTGGCGGGATCCGGCTTCCAGCTTTAGGGAGGGGGTGAGCACAAGGACCAGATCGAAAACATAAGCAGCATGAGGCCTTTTTATTGACAATTCTCCATATACACAGAAGTCCTTTAGTTCCTCTCCAGTATAAATAAAGCGCAGGGTACTTAACTCATCTCTGAACAAGACAAAGGAGCCTGAGGAAAGGGGGACACCAAGGCCTGCCTGGTTCCCCAGGGACTTGCACCTCACTGGCCTGGAGCAGGCCCCCGTCTTCCCAGCTCTAGCTAGACTGCTTGGCCCGGAGAGAAAGATGGCCTTGGATGGTCTTGGTCTCCCCGGCCTCCCTCCTGGGTCCCTGCTTAGGGTATAGAAACATCTCCACCTCCTCTGGGCTCTGAGTCCCAGGCAGCTCAGGACCCAGGGAAGCATCCTGGGGCAGGAGAAACCCCCATCCTCTCAGTTCATTCCCCATGCCCCATGTTCCCAGGAACCACGCAATAAATAAATAAATACTTCACAACGGCAGGGCAGCTCCAGGGGAAGTAGGGGTGCCTGAGCCCGCTCATGGCTTAGAGAGACACAGAGCCCCAAAGGGTACAGAAGGGAATATGAAATTGTGGAGAGGATGGGGACCCCAAGTGGCCTTATCCCATTAACTGAGACTGTCCTGCTGGAGAACAGCCCTGGAATCTGCAACCCAGCTTGGCGAGATCATACACTTCCCAGGCCCCCAAGGGTCAAGGGCTTCAGGACCTCTGCTCTGCTCACCCGGTCTCACACTCTGTGGGACATGAGGCTGAGGAGGGAACATGTAGCTCTGAGCCAGTGGAGTGGTGCCCGGGGCTCCAGGCAGGGGAAACAGAAATGATCTCTGTACCTGGCATCTGCCCAGCAGGGCTGAGGACACCAGGGTGGCATGCGGGCTGAGATTTCTGCAAGTCAAGGTTTCTGCACGGTCCTTTGAGCTGCTGCAGCTTCCTCCATTTTCCTCCGGTTCTGCCAGGCCCTCCGAGACATGTCCTCCTCTGGGGAAACTTGGGAACTTTAACCCTGTTTCTAAAAACCTCTTTGGTCATGTTACCCCAAGCGTTACCATCTGGTGCCTGGAGGGACATTCAAACGGCAGCTGGGGCATGGCACTCCCAAGCCTTTCTGCAGGCTCTCAGAGGCAAAGGGCTCGGCCCAGTACCCAGCAGGAGGATGAATCTCTTTCCCCAGTTTCTCTCCTCTGTCCTCCGAGTATTCGCAGCCATGAAGAGTCGCCCTGATCCTCAGAGATCCCAAACAAGACCAGAGGTGGTTCTCTGCTGCCCTCTAGCTTCTATTGCCTGCCCAGCCCTGAGTCCACTAACCGCTCAGGACAGAGCAAGACAAACATGCCAGACCCTCCAGGGACCCCTGTCCCCTCTGGGGTTGGAGGGCTGCTGTTACTGGCAGTCTGCAGCAGTGGGGAAGAGCTGCAGAACCTGGCTGGAGACAGCGAGGGCAGAAAGGGGAAGCCTACCTAGCGTGTGGGCCACATTTGCCCAGCACACGCCACATGGGGCTAGGAATAGGGAGAGTGGGGTCTACTGCTGGCCCAGGAACCGGCGCCTGCTTGGACCTTCTTCTCACTTGCTCAAGGTCTGGTTACACGAGGCACACACAAACACAGTCTCTCTCTGGGCTTCGGGGGCTGAAAAAGAGGAAGAACTTGGTGAGACACTTCCTCATGCCCTTTGGCTCACGGCCCCCACTACCAGAACCACCTCCCCAGCCCCCAAAGCCCCACAGACCACCCACTGCCCAGCCCACACTCTCGCTGGCCCAGCTCACTAGCCTGCCCTTGGAGACTTCTCTTTTCAGGGGAACCAGGGGCTCTGGGGGTGAGCATTCCAACAGCAGGCCTCTCCCAGGTGTTCTATGCATCAGAAATTATTTTGCCACCAACTCAACACCCTTAAAAATGTTTCTTAAATAAAGCACCAGAAAAAAAATTCCCAAATGTTTTAACAGTGGTTCTCTCTGGGTGGTAGGATTACAGGATTATTTTTCTCTTCCTACTTCTGTGTAGTAATTTCCCAAAATTCTAGTATAAACATATGCTACTTGCATCACCAGAAGGAAAAACAAACAAAACCTTGATTTCTCATTGTAACATATAATAAGGAACTGTGTAAAAATGCTCCCTTTTTAGAACATGCAAATGCATTTATCCTTTGGGCTCGTTGGCGCTCTGCCTTTTGCTTACCTATATGTCTTGTTTTGTTTACAAGTGTGTACAGCTTTTATAGAAGGAAAAGACATTCTTCTTAATTTTGTTAGAAGTATTACCAAGGTAATAAAAGGAGTGAAATTCAGGATGGTGGTCTCCTCGGGGGAGGCAGGTGTGGTGCTGGGGAGCCCGGGCAGTGTGGCTAACGCTGCTCTGAGTTAACTTCAGTGAAGCAGTCACAGGCTTTCACTACTATGCTTCGTAATTCGGATGCAGCATAAATATTCTTTTGTGTGCATCAAATATTTCAGTGTTTTGTTTAAGGGTGACGGAGGAGACATCACTACAGGCCAGACTAGGCCCCCGGGTTCCCTTGGCCTCTCACTGACCCCTCCCTCCCCTCCCACGGGATGGCACCTCCTCAGAGGAGGTGGGAACCAGCCAAGCCCACCCCCCCACTTCCCGACCCCCAGCCGCCTGCACCACTCACCCGTGGCCCCCATGGAAGACCTGGGCACCTTGAAGGAGCAGCACCGGGAGCAGAAGCTGTTCCCACAGTTACTGCAGCTCCGCTGCAGAAAAAAGCCAAGGTCAGTATCAGATGCACCCCCAGGCCCCGGCACCTGGAGCCCCAAACATCCCCTCCCCTCTGCCCACTGATCCCACCAAGGAACCTGGGACTGCTGTGGGACTGGGGAGGTGCCTGAGTGAGGCAGGCCTGAGACCCAGCAGGACACCCTCAAGGAGACTCACCCTCTTCTTCAGCACTGAGAAGGTGGCCGAGCAGCCCGTACAGCTTCCTGCAAAAGAGGCAGCAGCTCAGCCTTGACCCAGCCTGGGCCTCTTAACCGTCACCGGCTCCTGGGTCCTCTAAATGGGGACACTCAGGATACCAGCTCAGCCCAGACTCCTTGGCTGGAAGCAGTGAGCAAGGGCGCAAAGTCCAGACCCACAGACATAAGGAAGGAGCCAATGTCTCCAGACTACACAGAGCTGCCAGTCCCTGTTCCCTTCTGGAGCTTAGAGGCCCACCTGCAGGCCCAGCTGAAACAGAGGAGCTTCCAGCAGAACCTGCCCCCTGGAAACCATGCCAAGCTGGCAGGGACCTGACAAAAGGCTCCCCTTGCAGGAGGCAGCCCCAACGACCTCAAATGACACCAAAGTGTGCTCTCACAACACCCCACGCACAGGTAAAGAGAGAAATGCCTCCTAAAACCCCAACCCTGTTTTGTGTCATCGATGACTGCAGGAGAGAATCTCAGAACGGGCACCTGCCAAGAAGACATGCAGGGTAAGAGATGCAGGCACTGAGTGGCGGCAGGAAGGGGAGAGACAGAGCTGGGAGACAGATCCTGTCTAAATCATCAGAAACAACCAGATGACAAAGCTCCAGACAGTGACAGAGGACTCAATGGCAGCTTAGAAAATGGCCAGAGGAGGCAAGGAGGGTGTAAGAAGAGATGAAGGATGGGGAAGGGGGAAAATCATTCTTTTAGAGGCGACTCCAAGGCCAGCAGGCCTACTACGAACTGTGCACACCTCCCACCCGCGCGCCAGGAAAATGAGACGGAAAAGGTGGGCTGCCACACCGGGACAGTCTGATAAAGGGGTAGCCCAGAGGTGGATGAGGAGAATCAGAAGCATGGAGGCAAACTGAGATCTGAGAAGGAGAGGAAAGGCCACACTGGGCCCTACGACTTCAACAAGATCCAGAAGCAAAAGCGAAGTCCGGCAAGAACCAAGAAGGATCAGTGCCCCGGAGCACTGACTACGGTTCAGCACAGGTATCTCCATGCAGGCAGGGGCAACAAGGCGGGGGAGAAAAGGCAGGGTCCTCAGCAGGTATGATGGTGTCCCAACAGGGGACCGGAGAGCCCTGTGGGCCCAGAAGGAAGCCAGCTTGGGTCCTGGGAAAACTCGAGAGGGGATAAGGCTACGAAAGGTTTCCAGAACTTGGGGCCCGAAGGCCTCCTGTGGGCTGGCCAGCCAATTATCAGCTTTGAGAGCACTGCTGTGCCTCCTGGACCACCTGCCTGGCCAGGTACAGAACCCCGGGCCTCAGCTTCACACAAAGACCCCAAAGCTATTTTGGCACCTACATGTGGCCCCATCCTCTGTCCAGCCAGAACCCCTGCAGCTCTTGCTAAGGGTTACTCCCTGTGTTTAGGGAAAGGAGGACCCAGCCAGGGCAAAGAGAAACCTGAAGCCAAGGTGCTCAAGGAAAATGTGCTGCTGTCAGCCAGGCTGTGGCACCGGCAGAGGACAGAGAGGAGAGCACCGCAGGTGCTGCTGGCTGGTGGTGCCAAACCAGGAAACAGGCTGCTCCAAGACTGTCCCCAACACTAGGAATTTGGGCAAGGCAGCCTGCGTCTGCTCCTCTTGAGCAAGGGGGCATGGGTATGGGACTGCGGAAAGGAGTTGCTTGAAGATGGCACCCTGGCCCGTGGCTGGGGACTCCTCTCCGCTGGATGGAGTGCCAGGCTAAGCACCCCAATGCACCATGTGGTCTAGTGAAACACACATGTAGCCAGGCCCAGGCCTAGGGCCAGGGAGGGCTCTGGGTGCTGACACCAACTCAGAGAGGTATATGGGAAGGAGAGCACCCTGTTCCCTTCCACCATCTACCAGCTCTTCCTGCCCCTGATCTCAGCCAAGGTCCTAACTCACCATATGAAGACGCCATGGGGACAGTACAGCAGGGAGGAGCCTAAGACGACATGGGGGCTGCAGGGCAGTGACGATGATGGAGCCTCCAGGACAAAGGGGGGCCTTTCCATCAGGACTCTCCCACTCACAGCCAGAGAGAAGCTCCTGAGCAGCCAGTCCTCATCCTTCCCATGCGCCCCCTTCATCCATTGGCAGCCAGAATGGAAAGGCCCCCAAAGCCGCTCACCTCAACTTGGCCAGCAGGAGCCAGACCGAGAAGCAGAGCTGGTACACTTGCCCTCCCAGCTTGAGGACACCTCGGGGAAGGGACAACGAGAGGTCTAGGAGAATGGGGAACTAAAATGGGATTAGGAAGAGAAGCCCTTGCCACCCCCACTGGAACCTGAAAGGGCCCTCGCCCATCCTGGCAGGGAGTATCTGAACCAAAACCAAATACAGAAATGAGCAGATGTAAAACAGGGCAAAGGGAGGGGGATGAGTTAGAAAGAGCACAGGAGCCAGATCCGATGACCTGGCTTTGAATCCCAGCTCGACCATTAAGTGGCTGAAGACTTTGGGCAAATCACTCTTTTCACCTCAGGTTACTCACCTATAAAATGGGAACGTCTAAGGGCCTTTACTTAAAATCCACAGATATAAGCAAGTCATCTGCCAGAGCTGAATATTAATTCCTATACAGTGTCACTTAGGACTTCTGGAACCTGGCTGCTCCTGTCTCATCGACCATCAGGACTACATGGAACAGTGCACTAAACACAGGGTGCTCCGGAGAAGTCAGCAATCATTATAAATAGAAGAAAGGGACCTGGAAGGACTGCGGGGCAGTCACGTGGCAAAAAGAAAGAGCATATCCAGGACGTCTATCCTGGGAAAACAACTGCCCTGGTGCTGCACGGACGGGAAGGAGCTCTGGATGTCCTGGGTCACATTCCTCAAGATAAACCCAGGGGCTTCTCCCCGGTCACAGACCCTAGGAGTCACTCCCACCAGAACCAGAGTACAGCCCCCTCATCTTCCTCCCTGGCCACTGACACCAGGCAGAAGCGAGGCTCTTCAGGACCAGGGGGACCTGAACCACATGCTCCCAAGGTTTCAGCCATAACTCAACCTGGCTTAGCTCCCACTCTCCCAACCTGAACCAGGATTCCACGCTGTGCTCCCAGTCAAGCCCACCCTTCTCCAAAACTGCCTTCCTTGACCTACCACCAGTGCCCCCCACCTCCCCATAAAATAAGGACTGGTCAATCTATGAACTTGGTTGGGGACCTCAGGGTTCTGTCACGCCAGACAAGATACTGTTTGCTTTAACTTGCTTCCACCTGGATAGGAAAGACCCAGACAGGCTCCTCGGCGCCTGCAGGAGGGGCCAGGGCCACTCGTACTAACGGCGGCCTTATCCAGCACTTGCTTCCAGCACTGTGCAAGCACTTACTAAGCATTCTCATTTCGGTCCCAAAACAACCCTGTGAGGTAAGAACTATTATTACCCTCCTTTATAGAAGGGAAAACTGAGGCCCAGAGAAGTGAAATAATTTGCTCCAGGACACCCAGAGGAGCAGGGAGCTGAATCAGGCCGTCGGACTCCATACTCTGTTCTCAGCCATTATGCTCCACTGCCCTCTGAGATCCTGGCATCTCGGGATTCCACCTCTCTCTGCAGTCCAGGGGGGCATTTCTGGAACCGAATTCCTTATCTTCCCACAAGCTAATGCTCAGGAAGGACAGAGGGACAGGAAGGAATCCACACTCACTCTCTCAACAATCCTGCTAAGTGTTTAATACCCTCTCAGGGTCCCACAGACACCCCTGCGCTCCTCACTCGTCACACACCAGTGCCCACAATTTGAAGGCTTTGGCGCTGTGCCCTGGCCATACCCAAGTTGTTGGTGGGGTACCGCTTGCGGAGCCGCTCCGTGAGCCGTGACACCTTGCTGCGCAGCACTTCGTTCTTGCTCAGGAACCCATTGTCCTGCAGGGCCAGCTCGTCCTCTGCTGGGCACGGGGTACCCTCCTCATCCTCCTGTGGGAACAGCTCCTTCCAGTCCTGCCCACTGTTTGGCAGGGTTCCCGTGCCTGCGTGTGGAGGCACCCCAGCACGGCAGACAGCTGGCTCGGCTACCCTCCCCCCACCCGGCCCCTGCCCACTTCATCAAGGCTCCTACTCACCAGGACCACCAAGTGGGTCTCCTGCCTCCCAAGGTGCGGGGGAGAAAAGAAAACAGAGAGAGAGAGATAGCAAGGAAGCTGCTAGGAGGGGGACCCCAAGCATGGAAACACTGAAGTGCTCCTCTGAGTTCTAAGCACATCCCAAAGGGTGACATTAACAGCGGCCCCTATAAAAGGATTCCAACATCAAATAAGCTTGAGAGAAGATATGTACTGTTTTTCAAACGGGGTAAAATTAATTGGTGGGTCAGTATTTCAATAAAATAGAACATAAGAGGAAAAAAAATCCTTTATGATATAATTTTTAGGAAACTTGTTTCAATTAAGCTTTATACATACTACTGACATAAGGGTGAACGGGACCAAGATGTACCTGTGTTCCTTACTGTGGGTTATGAGAAAAATGCTTGCAAGTCCCTGTTATACCAACTCCCTACCACCGCCGCTGCCACCACCACCACCACCACCACCACCAAGATTCAGAGACTACAGTAGTATATTAAAGACTCAAGAGAAACCTTTCTGCAGCTGAAAATATAAATGCCCACATGAATCGGGCTGACATAAATGTGAATGAGCTAGGTGTAAATCACAGGTCCAGCAAACTCACAAAACCCTGTTCCTTATATCTCAATTTCCCACTTTACAAAGAGACACGAAGTGAAATGACTTCCTACTGTAGGAAAACAATAGCACAAATGTGACAAAACTGCCACCTGGAATCAGTGACTAGGAAAGGCAGTGGTGGGGACTATGTGATTTTCTAAAGGGCACAGTCATGTCTCAGCTCCACTGATCACTGCACACTCAGGGCTACCAGAGCTTCTGATTTTTCAGAAAAAAATGAAAATCCAGAGTTTTCAAAGAAATCTCCCCGTTTTTAAATATTGGCTTAAAAAATGTTTAAGGTTTATATGCCAAATAAAACACTGCAAACTATCGGTCTGAGCCACTATCTTAATAACAAAAAGACTAACTTTCTCTGACTAGCACTTGGCCATGCAACCACTCTCTCCAACCTCCCCCCACCCTCTATGCCCCCACAAAAGGGCATCTTTCGGACCTCATTCTGCATAAGCATAGCAGTGCCCTCCCCCAAATCTGCCTTCCCCCGCATCAAAGGAGCCAAGGCCACAGCCTGCAGCCATGGAGGTAAATGACCCACCTCTCCCAGTGGGGCACTGCTCAAAGGCTCCCAGGGCCACCCCTGCCCTGGGCACTCAGGACAGATCACTAGATCAGCAATAGGACAGGCAGGAGTTCAGTGGCACCCTTTCACCCCAGGGAGATCTAGCTCAGAGTAAGTTCCAGCTTCTCCCTGGATATAGAGAATGTTAAAAATCCAGACTTGGGATGTGAGAAGCCACACAGCTCCAGGACCACCCAAATCCTGGCCTGGCCAGCAGAGGGTGCTGGGGAAGGGCCACCCACCTCAATCGCATCTTTAAACTCCTCATCAGGCTCAGCCTCCTCGGCCTCCTCCACGCTCCCTGGCGTGAGGTCCTGGGAAGAGAGACCTCATTACAGAAGGAGAGGGACAGCAGCCCTGGTCCCTAAAGCGGAGGCCCCTCCTCTGAGCCAGTATCCGGGTTTCCCAGAACTGCCATTCCTGCCCCAGAGGAAGCAGCACAACGGCAAGGAAGAACAAAGTCCTGGGAAAGAGGCACTCTCTGACCTAGCAGGGACCGGAGATGGGACCCACACCACAACAGCGGGCAGTGGCTGCACAGCACAGCGGCGGGGGACACATTCTAGGACCACAGGGCCTGACCTGAGTGCTGGCCACACTGCCCACCGGCAGCCAATCTGGGCTTCAGCCTTCTCATCATCAGAAATAATCTGTGCCTCGTGGGGTTAATATCTATGAAGTACTTGAAAGAGCAGAATAACTACTCAATAAAGCCCAGAGTAGCTTTGTTATTACAATCATTAAGCACTTCAGAGGGGATGAGGCCTGGGAAGAAACAGGAACTACACAGAGGCCAGCCCAGTACCTCTGTGGTATAAACAAGCTGGTAATAGGAAGGCACTGGAATCTACCCACAGCAGGCTCTGCCCTGATGGTGGGGACCACTCACCTCTATGGGGCTGGGTGCAGGTGTGCAGTCTGGCAGGATGACCTTCCCCCCAGCATGTGGAGGGGGTGGGCTCTGGAAGGCACCGTCTTCCTGGCCGAGTTGCATCCGCCGCTGCAGAGATGCCCTGTACTCAGACACCACTATCCACAGAAAGGAGAGTAGGGTGGGAGGCAGAAACAGAACGGAGTGAGTGGTGTTTGGTGGTACCCACTGGTGCTGCTGGCTGCCTCTTCCTCCAGCACCCTACTCTGCTGAGGAAAGTGTCACCCTCCTAATTCTGAACAAGTGACCAACCTAAGCCTCGTGAACAAAACAGATACCACCATACACCCCATGCGATTGCTATAGAGAGACTAAATGTAATAAGTGCTTGATAAATTAGGGATTCTGTAATTAACTGCCCAACCACAGCGAGGAAAACAAATATAGCAATCAGCCAAATATATGTACAGGCCCATGTGTCTATGACTCAGGCCCTCTCTGCTGTAGAAGCCAGATGGCAGATGGGGACTCTGGGATCACACAGAGATGTGGCAGCAACTTCAGAGGGCTGCATCCCGGGAGTCGGTGCCAGCACTGGGAAAACATCCCTCCCTGACTCGGAAAGGCAGATGGACCCCTAGGGGAACATTTCAGAGGCAGAACCCAGGAGAGCCCTCCTGGTGCAGTGCTGCCCCCTAGAGGAAGGCACAGCAGTAGAGACAGATAAACCAGGAGCCCATCCCTCAGGCCCTCCAGGGCTTACCTCGGAAGAACTCCACATTCCCGAGGAAGAGCGTGCTGTTTAAAAGGGCAAAGACCCAGCACAGCGGCAGCAGATACAGCATGCAAACCGTGCCCAGAAGAGCCCCATAGAACCTGGATCGACAGAGGAACCACAGGATCAGACATTCAGAAACAATTTGGAGCACACCCACATAGGGGTCTGGCAAAAAAAACCTCTGGGCAGTTGATAAACTGAAAAGATCTGCTAATCAATCAAGCAGGTGGACAAGTCAAGTGAAGTGGAAGGCTTTACAACCACCAAGTCACTGGTCACTAACAAGGACTCTGGTGAGGCCACTGCAGTGACTGAAACCATGTAAACCGGTTCAACATGCATCACTCCCCAGGCTCTAGAGTCTGGGGTCTAGAAGAAGACAAACCTGGTTGTGAATCCAGCTTTGCTGCTTCTCGCTGTGTGCCGTTAGGCAAGTCCCTGGGTTCTCTGAGTGTTACTTCCTTCACAGTAAACTAGGGATTAAAATAATGCCTACCTCTTAGAGCTACTATGAAGAGTGAGACAATACATGGGAAGTGTTGAACTCAGAGCCTGACACCAGGGGAAAACTAAATACTATTTATATCTAAAGGGCCTCAAGAGCATTCCTTCCATTTGATCCAGTAGTTCCATCCTGAATTTATTCTAAAACATATTTTCAAAATATTAAAACTAAACCCATAAAAATGTTCACTATAAGGTTAGTAATAAAAGTAAAAATTGACTGAATGTATAATAGAATGGTTCCATAAATCATAGTATCTCCACCATCAATATTAATGTAGTATTAGAATACTTTCAAAAGCCATGTAGCAACAAAGAAAATCATTTATGATATATAATGCTAAGCGAAAAAGGAAACAAATGCAACCACATATACTATGAAGCTACAGTGTGTATGCATAGGCAAACTCTAGCAGTCAACCTAAACATGCGATCAGCTGCTGTATTAGGATGGGAGAGCACATGGCAAGTTATTTTTCTATCATTAAAATGTTTTCACCACACTTAAAAGGTGTCTACACAGAAGCAGTGCATTCCCACCTACAAGCCTATGTTCAGGGGCCTTCTTCCCCTGAGCTAGAGGGACTGGGGCCCTAGAGGCAGCTGGCTTAGCCTGGGGCTCACGCTGCAAGGCAGTGGGAGTGGGAGTGGGAGTGGGAGTGGGAGCAGAGGGGCCACTCACTGTGAGGACACAGCAGGGTTCTCCCAGTGCAGCACTCGGTAGACAGCTTCACAGGTGCAGCACAGGCGACTCAGGAAGGTCTCCAGCTGGATCAAGCTGCAGACACGAGGGGCTTCTGTGAGCGGCACGCCCTGTCCCACTCACCCCAGCGGCCTGACAGAGCTCTGGGGCAGCAAAGCCTAGGACTTCACAGGCACTGCAGGCCAGGGATGACGGTCTCTTCAAACCCTCTAAAGGGACCCGAGAGCTCAGGAGAAAATGCACACACTTCAGTCCCCTTCGTGGAACCCATGCTCAGGCGGAAACAGGACAAAGGTTCCTGCTTTGGTCTCTTTGTAGCTTTTGCTGTGAGGCCGGTTATTTACCTTTACTTAACTGGGCTGCTGTTTTCCTCTATAAAATGAGGAGCAGGGTACCCACCTCACAGACACACTAGAGCTGTGAGGATGGCAGGAGGTAGACAGATCAGTGTTGTCTCCACCTGGTGTGTAAGGCAGACTCACTTGGAGTTTACTTTTTTGGTTTGTTTTTTAATGGATGGACCCCAGAAACAATGAGCACAAGGTTGTACAATGAGCACCCAGATCTTGGTTTCTGGAGGGCTCCTTGGAGAAATGGCTGATTTTAAAGCGAGGGCAGGGAAAGTGTGAGATCAGTTTGAACATCCCACTATACCATAAAGTAAGGAAGCACTCAGAAACGATGGGGGCATATCAAAAGAGCACAGGAGCCAGTTTCAAAAGAGATCCTACTGGCCAAATCTAAGACAATTTGAGAGCAAAATAAATAATAACACTAATGGATTATTACACTTTGAATTAAATTTTAAAATCTTGAGTTCATATTGATAATAAGTAAGAATTACCGTAGAATGCCAGCTAATAATGACAATTAGAAAATCACCTTTGCAACCATTATAGGAATAAATTGGTGAAGACCCATCAATGGATTTAAAAGTAGTAGGTAAGTCCTGACTGGCGTGGCTCGGTTGGATCAGGGGAAATTTACAGAAAAGACCTTATTAATATAACAGGCAAAATTTCATCATGAAGTCTATATTAGATAATAATACTAATGTTAATGTTATCAGTGTAAATTTTCCTAATTTTGACTATAGGACTGTGGCTACATAAGAGAATGTCCTTATTCGTAGAAAATACACGCTGAAGTTACCTGGAGTAAACAAGCATGATGTTCAGACTCCTTTCAAATGGTTCAAGAAGGAAAAATAATGTAAATGTAGAAAGAGATGCAAAAGGTAGCAAAGTGTTAATAATTGTTCTGAGTAAAGGGCATATGACAGTTGTTTGTATTATTCTTGCAACTCTTCTGTTTTTGTTCGTTTTGTTTTGTTAACTTTCACAACCTCACTTTACTAAGTCATATATGAGCTTACTAATTACAATTAAGTATTATACCATCTATACCCTAATAAGGATTGAAACTATACATTCCAGTTGGCTTTGGCTTAAAATCATTCCAAAGAACAAGGTTTTTTAAAAAAAACCCAGATATCCAAGCCCCACTCCAGATAACTGACTCAGATTTTTCAGGAGGCCAGGCCTCCGTTTGTAACTTTTTTTTTTGGAAACTTCACAGATGCCTCTGCTGCCAAGGAAGGGATGAGAACCCTTCTGTAGGTCAAGAAAGCCCAGCTCGGGGAGGGCTCACTAAATGGCAGCTGCCACTGAAGTTATGTGAATATTATTCAACAGTCTCAAGGTATTTCCTCTTTGGCTCTGACCGGGTAGCTCAGTTGGTTAGAGCAGTGTCCAACATGCCAAGGTTGCAGGTTTGATCCCTGGTCAGGACACATACAAGAATCAACCAATGACTGCATAAGTAACTGGAACAACAAATCATTCTTTCTTTCTTTCTCTCTCTCTCTCTCTCTCCCTCTCTCCCTTCCCTTCCTCTCTCTAAAATAATTTTTTTTAAGTATCAACTGTCACATTTAAGTTTATCCATAGTACAGTGACAATGACTGATATTTACTGAACACTTCCTGCGTACCAGACACTCATTTAATCTTCACAACCACCTATGAAGTAAGCCTATTATTATCTCATTAAACAGATGAAGAACGTGAGGCACAGGAAAGCTGAGTGACTTGCCCGAAGCTACATAGCAAGTAAATGTGAGAGCTGACATTTGAACCCAGGTAGTGGCTCATGCAAGCACATGCTAAGTCAAGACCCTAAACTGTCTCTCTAGTGAAAAGAACACAAGCTGTGAAACCACCGGGACCTGGATTCTCATCCCAGATCAGGCAATCTCTAGCTGCGCAAGCCCTTTTCCTCATTCATAAATGAAGGATAATAACAGTAGCTACCTCCCAGAACTGTTAAAAACATGAAAGGAAATAACATCTGTAGTTTGCCTAACACACTCCCTGGCACCCTCAGTGTGATGGGAGGAGTTACTGTGACTGTCTCTCAACTCCCCAGCGCCTTCCATACTCACAAGCTCTTCACCTCAGCCACAGCCTCGGGGCGGGACAGGCGAACTCTCTGCAGGTCCTCCTGCCTCACGCTATGATACTTCCTCCGCATCAGCTCAGACTCGGGCAGCTGTGCCCGGTAAACCTCCTGCAGGTAGCCCAGAAGGGCAGGCACTGAAATCACCAGGGCACCCACCGAGTACCACGCACCTATGGGATCAACAATACTGTAGGTAGGTAAACAGTTAGTGAGGACCAGGAGCCCCACCCACCCAGATGTGCACAGGCTCACTCTGACGCCTCCAGGATTTGGTAGGAAACAGTGTCTCCCCCTCCCTCTTCAACCCCCACCCCAGCTTTATTCTACCTCACAGGACTTATCACATGACAGATTAGGTATGGTTGTTGTCTCTTCCACAAATGTACTCTTGCAGCACCAGACCCATGTTTTTAATATTAAAAAACCTACACTAGCGTCCAGTAGGTGGTGCGTGCCTGGAGTCTGGCCCTGGGGCCTCCTGATGACTGACATTCTGACCCTTGGGCCATGGGGGCGGACGGAAACCTTTCCTTTGGCTTTCAGGCTATCCCAGACCACTCAGAATTGAAAAAGGGTGAGGCTGAGAGAAAATCCACAGAAACTTTGGCGCCCCTGAGGCCAGCTAACAGAATACTGGGCACAGAGTAAATGCTCATTAATATCCGATTTACTTTGGAAATATGTTCAGAAAAACTTAACAGCCTAGAAATGATAGTTGCGTTTCAATCAGGCAAAGAAGAGCCCTGCTGAGAAACAATAGGAGGTTTTATGTGAAACTGGTTTATTTTCAAGCCCTGCATCCATATATCTCCACAGGAAACAAAGGAGGTACTTGAGAAACGTAGGTTCAAGGGAAGATCCGAATAAAGGACCCAGGTCCTCAGAACATTCTGTCCCAAGTCCTTCACTCAGTTCCCCTGAGGGGTTCAGCCTTTTTTGCAGCCATCTGCAAATGTAAGTGACAGGCAGCATACACAGAGTGGATACACTGAACAAAGGAGTGGCTCCCGTCCCTGGAGGGACAGAGTGGATGGCGAGAGATTCCATCAGGCTACGCAGAGTGGCACTCAATTTAAAAATTATAAGGTGCTTATTTCTGGAATTTTCCACTTCATATTTTTTTTAAATATGTTTAAAACCTATGCTAGCACACAGCAGGTTAACACCATGGAAAGCAGAGCCATGGATTACTCTAACATACTGGCTGCTTCACTCTGTGCCGGACACTGAGCTAAGTGTTATACATAGACCATCTCATTTCTTACAACTACCCTCTCAGGAAAGTACTTATTATCCTCCCTTCAGAGATGACGAAAATTGTGCGTTAGGTCACAACGCCAGGCCTGCCAGGATTCTAGCCCAGAGTGTGTCTCTCTCTAACCTGTGTTCTGACACCATGCAGACACAGAGGGAGGCCAACTCTAGGGCAAGACCAGTGGCTCCTTCACACAGGGCTGCTTCTTGGAATTCCTCGCCACAATCATTCACAAAATAAAAATCCAGCCCCTGGAGGCAGTTCTTACCCTCATTCAAAGTGAGGAACAAGACGTTGAGGCCCAGGCAGGTCAGCAAGGAACACAAAGGCATCTGCCACCTACAACACAGAGCGTTCTAGTCACTGAACATGAGCCAGCCACTCTTCCTCGTGGGAAGGGGAGGCTGAGCGAGCACAGGTGAGTCACTGAAACCAGGAGCAAGAGGAGAGGACCTGGAGCTCAGGGTGTCAAGGAGAAATGAAAAGGGGGTCTGTCAGTTGGACGGGTGACTGGGAGAGGAGTTAAAGTCACATATTGGGCCCTCGGGTGAGAAAAGGTATCCTCCCAGAACTAGAAGACCTATAGAACTTTCTCCAAGGAGAAAAAATTCATAACATTATCTACTAAGAAACCTAGTTAGGAGCGCACTTTCCCTTTCTACCTAAGACTGTGTTTCCCTGGCTGGAGCTGAAACAGCGAAGATGTCTCGCTGGAGCAGCAAGCAGGGAACAGACCAACACCGGCCAGAGCACAGTGGCTCAGAGCAGAGCCAACCAGACCAAGCAGAGTGGGCCAGATGAGCAGGGCAAAGCAGACCAGAGCGGAGCAGAGCAGACCAGCAAGGGCCAGGCAGAGCTGTGTAGCCAGAGAAGGGACTGACTCCAGGGCCACCTCAAAGCCTGCTGTTTTCATAGCAATGCTGTAACACAGTTGAGCTGTTCTGCATTGAATAGTTTCCTTCTTCACTGCATCCTAAGTGGGGGATTCCTGTTGGCGTCAAATTGGTGTCAGCAACCACCTGCTGAGAGTTTTTTTTTTTTTTAAATAATTTATTTTATCTATTTATGTTTGTTTGTTTATTTATTGATTTATTTTTAGAGAGGGGAAAGGAGAAAGAGAGGGAGAGAAACATCACTGTGTGGTTGCCTCTCAGTTGCGCCCCCAACTGGGGACCTGACGTGCAACCTAGTCATGTGCCCTGACTGGGAATCGAACCAGCGACACGTGGCTCGCAGGCCGACACTCAATCCACTGAGCCACAGCAGCCAGGGCTACCTGCTGAGAGTTGTTGCGCACACCCACCCAGCACTGGGGCGCTTAAAAGAAACCTGGTTAATACAATTTAACCTCTGTCTTGTAAGGTTCTACTCTCTTTAAAAGGTGACAATGACAAACATTCTTCTTTAAAATTTTCCTTTATTTTTTTATTGAGATATAATTTACATATAATTGTTTTTTACAATTTCATAAGAACATGTATTCACTGCACAAGATTCTCTTCTTATTTCTGCAATTTTGAGAGTTTATTTTAAATATCATTAGTTCAAAAAGAGGAAAATATTTTAATATATTAAAAAATGAAGACAAAACCAGGGTGCAGCATTCTCTCAGCAAACATGCCCTAAGTAAACAGGAACAGATAGAAGCAAACACAGACCCAGCTCCCACCATCACCACCTAAGGGCAAAGCAGAAGCCTCCAAAGAGGGAAGAAAGACCAAAGACCGCTGAGCCCCAGTTGCTGAGGACAAGCAAATACTGCTGGCTTAGTCCCTAACAAAAGACACTTAATAGGGAAAAGGAGCACAGATGTAGTAATGAAGCCACAACACCTGTAATCTAAAGAGCAGCATCTGTATATTTAAGGCCAGCCAGCAGAGGAGAAAAACAAATAGAAAAATAAACAGGTAAGTTGCTGGCAATCAATGTAGTCAGAACTTAAATGTATTTTCTTTTGCTCTAGGGGTATTTCAGAGTTACTAAATGAGGTTAACTAATTTATATGCTGCCTTTATTTCTTAAGAGTTATGGCAAGGAAATGAAATGACCTCTCTCTGCTTTTCTCTTAAAATTCAACACACTCCAACCGTACCACCCTAATTAGGCCTCCAAACCATCTAGTGGCAGCTTCCAGGGTAAAAACAAATTAAAAGTCTGGTCTAAGGCCAATCCCATTTCAGAAATAGAAGCATCAAACAGCCACTGAAGTCACTTTCATTTTAAAGCCTCTCCGTTCTACCTGTCTTCACTGGCACTTTGGACATGGAGACGCACCTACCAGAGTAGCTGATCCCAGAAGAGAGGGGGAATCCTTTAAAAATCTGCTGCAGCCCTAGGCTTCAGACCCAACAGCCATAACTCAAGATAAGGTCCCTCTGCAAAGCCAAATCTTCTTTACTAAGAAAAGAACAATCAAATGCACAAACTAATCTGACAGCCACTTTCACAGACCAGTGCTCTGTCTCCCAGTGGCACAGAGACCACAAGCTCCTGAGAGCTTCTCCTTCATCCAGCTTTAATCAATCCCACATCCTCAGATTTCTAATTTCATAAAAGGAAAAAAATCCTAACACATGAATGCCAAGAGGCACTATAGACCAGTGGCAGAAAAAGAGAAGGGCAGGATATTGTTAACTTCTGTGTTTTGCCCCAAAAGGGCAACACACACACACACTCTTACATACATACATATGGCTGCACTCATACATGTGTACACCTGCACACAAAGTAGAAAATATTAGAGAACACAGCCCCATGCCCTCCAGAGCCCACCCCTCTCCTAGAGAAGACTGAAATTCATTTCAGATAGTTGGTCATGGTGGGATTATAAAATGAGCCCCTCCTCGTACTATTCCATGCACCAAAAGTACAGTGATTTAACAGTAGAGAACATTGCTCTGGAACACTGACTAGCTCATCTCCAGAGATAATGCCATAAATTGAAGGGGTTCTGGTAAGAATAAGAAAAATGAGGGCCTTGGTTAAAAAGTTAAAAATAAATCTCCCACTATTTCCACACTGAGGTGAGAATGATTAATCAATAGTAAGTACCCTTGCAGGTTAACCCAGCTCCACTCACTCTGCCTCCTACCTGTCTGTCTTAAGTATGTTAGAGGGTTGAAGGTCTTTTATGAGAATCTGATAAAATTAGAAGCTTCTCCCTAAAAATATACATGTGTGCCCATATATAATTTTTCATTCAGGTTCAGGAGCTTCATATGGCCCGAAAGCCACTTTCGCAGGCTCCACGGTAAGAATGCCTGCTCTTTAAGAAAACCGGTTTCATGTAATATTAAGAACATACAACCTTTGTAAAAAAAAAAAAAAAAAAAAAAAAAAAATTTCTTTTTAACTTGAATCTAATCCAACCTTTAGAACTAACTTGCAGTATAAACCATGAGGAAGTAACCAGACATATCTAGGTATGAAGCTCTCCAGAATAGTATGCTGAGTCTCTTCAGCAAGTCACTGTCATAAAATAAGAAACTATTTTAGATTGAGAAAGCCTTAAGAGACACAGTAACCACAGAGAATGTCTAGTCCTGGACTGGAAACTGACTTGGGCCAAAAAAATTATAAATGACATTCTTGGGACAACTGAAGAAATCTGAATATGAACTGGGTGTAGGAAGATATCATAGAATTATTGTTAATTTTTGTTAACTATGATGTTAATTTGATTTTGAAAAAAATCCTTATTTGGACATAAACAGAAGTACTTAAGAGAGTGGAATGGCACATATCTGTAATTTAAAATACTTTAACATAATACATAAAATGAGCTGAAAGGAGAAAATTATGAATGAAAATCAATGCAGAATAGGAACAAAAAATTTTGATAACCATAATCCTAAAGGACTAGTGAAAATGGTACATGCTTATTCATAGATATTTATATTCCTTTAATTATGTTCAAAATTATATCTCAATTTTAATATTAATTAAATATTGGATATAGAAGGCCCAATGTTCACTGTTAGCTCACAGTCCTGAAGTAGGTGTATATTCAACCACCAAGAAGAAACCCTGGTGGAAGCAAAAAAAAAAAAAGAAAAAGAAGAAGAAGAAACCCTGGTGAAAGGCCAGATGGTTCCCAGTGCCTGCCTCTCATGGCCTGGGCCTGAGACACAGGGTGGGCCTGGAATAAGCCCAGAGGCCCAATGGACCTCCCAGAACTGCTTTTCACTAGGGCAGAAAGGACAGCTCAGCCACTTCCTAAATGGCCAGTACAACTACAGAGCAGGAAGACAGGTGGGTCAGCAGGTCAAAGCAACTCTACAAAGTCTGTACCTGAGCAAGTACCGGACACCGTCACCTGCGTCCTTCAGGGGTTCCAGGTAGATCTCCAGCCTCTTGTAGGACAGAACCAAGTTGAAAAGATCAAACGCCGGAGACTTGGTAGGGGCAGGTGGAGACTCTAAGGGAGCCTCAGGCATCACGCTGGGGCTGGCATCGGACCCACACCCCTCACGCTCCGAGGACTGCATCCTGTAACCATAATAATTCCTGACATTTGCATCACATTTCCAATGCCCAACACACTTCTACTTGCATTCTTTCACGTGGTGCCCACAATCAGCCTGTGAGATAGGCAGGACTACAGGTAGAATGTCCATTTCACAGAGGAGGAAACTAACATTCAGCAAGGTGAAATGAAATTACCCAGACTCTCCATCTAATGTTCTGTAAAGACCAAGCACACATGGTTGCTGAAGGGAGGCAGCCTAGGGTCTCAAGAGAATTGATGTCCTGAAATATTTTCCTCCCACCCTTTTATCGGTAATTCTTACTCCTTCTTCAGATATTTGACTTAAATGTCACTCCCTTGAGAAGTTTTTGCCAACACCTCCAATCCTGACTAGGAGACCCTTGCCGATGCTCCCAAAGGATCACGTGCTCATCCTAACAGAATTTATCACACCAAAGCAACACTCCCTGCTTTCTTCCCAAGCTGCCTCTCTTAACTTTGAGCTCCACCGGGTCAAGGACTGTCTTCCATTCATGACTGCTGCTGCACACAGTGGGCGCACAATGAGTGAATGAACTCCCCACCCCTCCAGGACTCCAGTGCTTTCTCCGGTGCGGTCACATTCTCTAACCCTTTCCTCTCCCTTCTGTTCACAGCAACTTCCTGAACCATCCCGGCCATTACCCTTCCCTTGTCCCTCCTTGAACCCCACAGATCAGTCATCACCTTCCGTAACGCCCCACCTCTCTTCTCTGATGAGGAAACTCTAACCGTCTTACCTAATTTCAAAGTCCTACCCAAACACTAAGCAGAAAACAAGGGGGCGGAACCTCGGCGCACAACAACAAAAACCAGTCCCAGGCAACGGGCTGCAATCTAACGGCGGGGGACGGGCTGCAGAGTGACAAAGGGGCCACCCGGAGCCCGACATCCCCGCATGCCGAGCTAGGGCTAAGGGATCCAGAGCGGGCGCGAGGTAGGAGCCCAAGTGAGGGTGCAGCAGGTCGGCGCCGGCTCGGGCCTGGACCACGACGTCTGCAGCCCTAAGAGCCTGACCCGGCCTTGCGGCCAGACCCAGGGAGGCCACGCCCAGGGTCCCTAGGCCAGCAGGTGGCTGCCCCCAACTTCTCACAGTGGGCAGAGACAAGGGAGTGGGGAGGGGGTGGCACCTGACCTACCCGGTCGCTGGGCTGGTTGAGGGAGGGGCGAGGATGGCCAGGGGGCACTGATGGGGCCGCTGGGCCCCGGAGCGTTTCCTCAGGCCCGCCCCACCCCGACAGCGCGCCGCTCTCCAATGCCACCCTGAAGTCGCAGGTCCCAGAACCTCCCCTACGTCCGCCGCCGCCGCCGCCCCCGCCGCCGCCGCCACCGCTTCCTCTAAGAGCTGTGCGGCGGCGTGCTCGTGACGCCAGCGCGCTCGCCCCGCCTCCGGCCCCGCTCCCGGGTTTAGCTCCGCCCACTCTAGCACAGGTAAATGCTCTAGCCGGTACTGCGCGTGCGCGCTATTCCTTTTCCAGGGGTTCCGCGAGTCCGCTCTACCCTGCGCGACCGCGATTTGCAAATTTCTGCGGAGCCATCTGCTTCCGGACCATACTGTCTCGGCCTCGTTCTGAAAGATTCCGACAGGGAGCAGTTGGAAAGAAGCTGTACGGAACAATTTACATTCTGCATCCTCCTCCCCTATCTTTGGCACTTACCTCCCCTCCTGGGGACCGTGAGCCCAGGAAAGGCAGAAACCTGTGGGCCTCGTAGGCCTAACAGAGAATACAATTCTGTTCAGTGTTCCAGAGCAGCTACGGTGCAGAGATGCTTGTACAAGACTTCCCCAACTCAGTCCACTTCTCACCGTGTTGCCCAGTTAACTGCCCTTAAAGCACACGCCTGATGGCTTTGCATTCACAATAACGCTAGCACTCACTGGGTGGTTTACCAGACACCAGGCACTGGACTAAGCTCTCTAAAGGCAATATCTTAGCTACTCCTCCTCCAACAACCCTATTAGGGTTACCTCCATTTACAGGTGAGGAATCAGACATACTCAGGAACTTCATCAGTGTCACTCAGGCAACATTCAACTGGAAGCTTGGTTTGAACTTCATGTGTGAACTGACTCCGGTGCACCTGTTACAGAAACAGGGGAGTCCAAAAACAAACCCCAGAGTTTGCAGCTGGGAGATAGGGAAAAGGAAGCAGCTTTCAGGATGCCCTTGCATGCCTGGGGCTAGTGGCTGGAAACATTGTTGCACAAAGATCCGCTTTACTTCCAAGGCTCAGGAAGATGGGAGGGGTCTTGGACTGTGGGCTGGTATGGAAGGAACCTACAGAACCTGCCTAGGGTTCTGTGAATGGTCAGAACTGTTTGCAACACCTACTGCTGCAGAGAACGGAGTGAGAGAGAGAAGCAGGTGCGGACATTTTAGCTGGGGTTCTGGGGCTGGCTCTCTCTAGCTGGCTCTCTGGTTCTCTGGGGCTCTCTCTCTCTCTCTCTCTCTCTCTCTCTCTCTCTCTCTCTCTCTCTCTCTCTCTCTCTCTCATCTCGTGTGCTCCCTCCATGTGGCTTGGAGAAGGGGTCTCCAGGCTGCTTAAAGAAGAAGCTCTCACCATGCGGTTTTGAGAAGGAGAGGAGATCCATGCGGTTTACAGGAAGAAGGCAGTTTACAAGGAGGCTGAGAATCCAGGCGGTTCTGCATTGAGAGCTGGAGGGCACCACAGCACAGAAAGGACCTCCCCAATCAGGACTGAGTGATTGGCAGCTACTGGTAAAGCTGAACTGTGCCTAGGAAGTAGGGAAACGGTGTTTCTGACTTTCCTAAGACTGTCCAGGTCTGGGAGGGAGAGGCAGAACTATGTGCAAATAATTCTTTTTCTTTTCACCAAACTCTGGTATTGAGAGTTATAATTCTGGCGGCGGGCAGTCGGGCCCCTAACTAAACAGCCCGTGGGTTCTGTTTCAATCGGAGCAGCCCAGGGGTTCTGTTACCCAGTCATACCACCACCCATCTTAGTCTTCTTCATTTACTGGCCTCATCCGCAGCTACTCCTCTTCAAGAGTCTCTTAAGTTCAGCCAGCTGAATCCCGCCATTGCTTGGCATTGCATTGTTTGTGCTATAAGCTTCCCTCCTGTTTTGGTCCAAATCCAATCCATTCATCTAAGCAGGAGTCAAATATCTGTACCCCTTCCCTGATTGTCCCAGCCAGAAAGCAGTAATTTCCCCCTTCAAACAGCCAGAATGTAGACAGATAGAAGCCCCCATACAGTAGTTCCCCTTGTAGGGTTAAAGGGGGGATATGTGCCAAGACCCCCAGTGGATACCTGAAACCCCATTAGATAGTACCAAACCCTATACAGTGATCCCTCACTTGTCGCAGGTATTACATTCTAGACACCCCCCCCCCGCAATGGGTGAAAATCCACAAAGTAGGAACCTTACATTTATTTTAGTATTTAATGTACAGTACCACAAAATCCCACAATATAGCGAAAAATCCGCGATAAATAATTAAATATAATATTTTTTTAAATCCAGGGATATAGTGAGGTCGCGATAAGTGAACCGCGATATAGAGAGGGACTACTATATTCAGAAATATCCCTACTTGTTAAAGGAGTGGGCTTGGCTTTGTG
The DNA here is from genome assembly GCF_987537825.1 of Furipterus horrens. Classification (NCBI taxonomy): domain Eukaryota; kingdom Metazoa; phylum Chordata; class Mammalia; order Chiroptera; family Furipteridae; genus Furipterus; species Furipterus horrens. The sequence continues at coordinate 135,185,506 of NW_028327175.1, forward strand.
GCTGGCCCAGGCTTGTCGGCTGGACTCTGCCTCTTCTCTTTAGGATGAGTCTAGAGGAAGTACAGTGATACCTCAGCTAACAAGTGACCCTGCTAACGAATTTTTCAGTTAACGAAGATTTTTCACTGTTTTCAGACTCAGCTAACAAATATTTTAGTGGATGCGCACACTAACGTAAGCAGCAAACATGAATGGTTGGGCCATTCCAGGAGCTTATCTTTTCCATCTGTATGTGTATGACAAAGAAATGAGCTGACCACATCACACAGGGGAGACCCACCAACCCGACTGGGTTGTTTAAGTTCGAGACGGTGAGGAGTGAGACGCCTGAAAACATAAGCTGGTTCGGATTTGAGGACAATGTACTGTAATGGTGTAAAGATCATCAGTTTTTCATTCTACTTTCCATTCTCTTTCATCCATTTGGGTAGCTGTTCATCTCAACCTTTGGTGAGTTTTTGCCCTTTTATAGTATGCTTTTTACTATTTTATAAAACTTACCTTTAAGTAGTAGGCAGCATCCAGAATGAATTAAATGATTTTCTATAGAAACCTATAGGAAATCACGTTTCAGCTAACGAAGATTTCGGCTAACTAATGTAATTCCGGAACGAATTATCTTCGTTAGCCGAGGTATCACTGTATAAAAGAAGAATTTTTTTCTTCAATATCTAAACTACCTGAAATACCACCATAAGTAATTTACTCCTAAGGAAAATGTCAGTTTCTCCTCCTTGGGTCTGCCTGGGCCATAGGCTTCAGGCTGGCTATGATTAGTAATACTATTGGTTGTCTTTTCTGGCAACTATAGAATTGAGGGATATTATTCAAGAATTCTTAGACATTTGGCGGGGGATTGGGGGGGAATCGTTGGAAGATACAAGAAAACTCTAAAAACCAGAAAGAGCCCTGGCTGGTGTGGCTCAGTTCGTTGGAGCGTCGCCCCGTAAACTGAAAGGTCACGAGTTTGATTTCCTATCACGGCACATGCCTAGGTTGTGAGTTTGGTCCTGGGTTCTGGGTGCCACGAAGGACAACCAATGGATGTTTCTCTCTCACATAGATGTTTCTCTCTCTCCCCTCACCCCCTCCATTCCCTCACTCTGAAATCAATAAGCATGTCCCAGGGTGAAGATTAAAAAAAAAAAAAAAAGAAAAGAAAAAACAGTCATGGCCAACATCAATGAACAAAGGCTCCCTGGTAATTAAAGATTGGTCAGCTGTACTCTGTTTTCTGAGGTCTGACTCTGATTTTTTATAATCAAGTTCTCTTAGCTCCTTCTTTCCCTTCTCCAGCACTCTGAGTCTTCATTCTTTGCCTCAAATCCTGGTGCCACTGATGCTTTCCCCTGTACATATAGCAGATGGGTGGAAGAAATTATGGGAGAAAATAAAATAGTAAAAGAGTATAATTAATACCTTAAATTGACATTTTTTTAGAGGTTAGTCTTTGCATCTATAAGTGACAGTGTACACAAGCCACATACTGACTCATAAACCTCACTGTGGCCCTTGGAGAAATTCTAGAGGGAAACACTGGGTAAAGCTAGAAAAATAGGAGTGGGAAGCAAAGGGAATGTCTAAGCCAGTGGTTCTCAACCTGTGGGTCATGACCCCTTTGGGGGTCGAACGACCCTTTCACAGGGGTCGCCTAAGACCATGGGAAAACATATATATATATATATAATTACATATTGTTTTTGTGATTAGTCACTATGCTTTAACTATGTTCAATTTATAACAATTAAAATACATCCTGCATATCAGATATTTACATTATGATTCATAACAGTAGCAAAATCACAGTTATGAAGTAGCAACGAAAATAATGTTATGGTTTGAGGTCACCACAACATGAGGAATTGTATTGAAGGGTCGCAGCATTAGGAAGGTTAAGAACCACTGGTCTAAGCACACCTTCTTCCACCAGATGGCTCCCTTGCGCACTCTTACACTGACCTTGGGGTTTCAAAAGGATTTCTATTAAACTTAGTTTCCTGGCTGTGGTCTCTCATGACACCATTTCACAGTATAGGCATACCATTGGCTTTGCTTTATTGTGCTTAACAAATGTTCCCTTTTTTTTTTTTTTTTTTTAACAAATTGAAAGCAAGACCCTCTACCAGCAAAAACATTACAACTCGCTTTATTGTGGTGGTCTGGAACTGAATCTGAAATATCTACAAGGTATGCCTGTATACCAGAACTTTTTTCTTTTCTTTAAATTTGTAATTGAAGTATTTTAAAACATTTGTATGTATGTTCATAATCATTGAAAAAAAATCAGCAATTCATTTCAACACCTCAATTTCTTCTCTCCTTTGTCACCCTAACTTCTTTTTTTCTTTGGTATATTGTATTGATTATGTTGTTACAATAGTTCCAATTTTAACCCCTTTGCTCCCCTCTTCACAGTACCCCCCTTACCCCAGCAATCCCACCCCACTTAGTTCATGTCCATGAAACTTTCTATGCTTCTCACTGTATAAGTTATCACTTGCTGTGTCAAAACTTATTTCAAAATTTAGTGGCTTAACACAATAATAAATATATATTATCTCACATTGGGTTTTGGCTTTTGGGTGCTTTTGCTCAGGAAATCACGAGTGATTTGGTGGGCAGTTTTGGTTCTGGGACTTTCAGGCAGTTATCATCAGATGTCGGCCAGGGCTGCGGTCTATCATGTGAAGGTTTGATAGAGCAAGAGAAATGGCCTCTGCGATGGCTTCCTCACTTGGCAGAGGAGTTGATGCTGGTGCTCTCACTCTGACTGGCTGGCAAGAGGTTTTGGTTCCTCTTCACTTAGGACTTCCCAGAAGGCCTCTTGAGTGTCTTCATGACATAGCAGTTGACTTCCCCAAAGTGAGAGATCCAAGAGGATGAAATGCAGGCAGCCACAAGGTCTTTTCTGATATATCTTCAGAAGTCACACTGTCATTTTCACAATATCCTATTGGTTTCATGAATCAGAACCATTCAATGTTCCAATGCATACTGAGAGGATTATGCAAAAGACCATGACTACCTGGGGCCATCCTATAGGCCATCTTGGATGCTGGCTGCTAAGTGTGGTCAGCTTAGCCTTCCCCTCAACTTGACCTCCTCCCATTCACCTTTTAATATCCAACTTGAATATCAGGGCCTTGGTGAGGCCTACCCAAAATAATTCCTCCACTTATTTATACATTCATTGGTTGATTCTTGTATGTGCCCTCACCAGGGATCAAACCCACAACCTTGGCATATCGAGATGATGCTCTAACCAACTGAGATATCCTGCCAGGGCTATCCCCTTGCATTTAAATCTATCTCTTGAATGTCATTGTTTCCCCCATTGTGCTATGGGTTCCTGAGAACAGAGCCACTGAGACTTAACATCTTGGCTGCCCTGGTTTCTGCCAACTATAAAGCCTTGGCATAGTGGATACTCAATGAATGCTTGCTTTAAAATAAATAGATAAAACATAAAATAATAAATGCTGGTGGGGATGGAGAGAAATTGGAACTCTTGTGCACTCTTGGTGGGAATGTAAATGATAGCACCTCTAGGGAAACAACATGGCAGTTTCTCAAAAAATTAAACATATTAATTAAAAATAAGCATTACCATATGATCTTGCAGTGCGACTTCTGCAAATATACTCAAAAGAATTGAAAGCAGGGTCTCAGAGAAATATTTGTACACCTGTGTTCATGGCAGTATTGTTTACAATAGCCAAAAGGAGGAAGCAACCCAAGTTTCCATTAACGGATGAATGGATTAACAAAATGTGATATGTACATACATACAGTGGACTCTTAGCCTTAAAAAGTAAGGACATTCTGACACATGCTACAACATGAATTAAACTTGAGGACATTAATTGTAAGTGAACTAAGCCAGTCACAAAAAGACAAATATTATATGACTTCACTTTTATGAGGTACCTAGACTAGTCAAATCCATAAAGACATAAAGTTAAATAGTAGTTGCTAGGGGCTAGAGGGAGGGGGAATGGGGAGTTAATGTTTAATGGGCACAGAGTTTCAGTTTTGCAAGATGAGAAGAGTTCTGGAAGTGGATGATGGTAATGGTTGCATAACAATGTAAACATGTCTAATACCACTGAACTGTGTGCTTGAAAAATGGCCCAAGATGGTAAATTTTGCCATAATTGAATTATTTAAATAAGAGAATGATGGATAAACAACATGTGATATATCTATTCAATGGAGTATTATTCACCATAAAAAACGATCAAGTATTGATACATGCCACAACATGAATGAACTTTGAAAACATTATGCTGTGTGAAAGAAACCATACACAAAGGCCACATATTGTGTGATTCCGTTTAAATGAAATGTCCAGAATAGGCAAATCCATGGAGACAGAAAGTAGATTAGTGGTTGCCAGGACCTGGGGGGAGGAAAGAATTGGAGTGAATGCTAACCAGTACAGGTGTTCTTTGTGGGTTGATGGAAATTTTCTGGGATTGCACAGTTGTGGTAGTTGCACAACTTTGTGAATATACTGAACTCATTGAATTGTACATTTTAAAACTAAGAATGTTTATGTTGTATAAAATTTTGTTACATGAATCATGTTCAATTTTTTTTTTACAGCTTAATTTATTTTTTTTTATTTTTTTTTTTCGTTTTTCAATTACAGTTGTCGCCCTTTCCCCTAATTTCTCTCCCCCACCCCCCACCCCCCCTCCCGCAATCATATCCCTCCCCGCTGTCCATGTCCATGAGTCCTTCACGCAGGTTCTTTGACTAAACCCTTCCCTTACTTATCCCCCTTCTCTCCCTCTCCCCTCCCCCCTATTGACTGCTATTCTGCTCTTTGTTCTATTTAGTTCCTTTGTTTGTGTTGTTCTTTAGTTTCCTGTATTAGGTGATATCATATGGTATTTTTCTTTCTTTGCCTGGCTTATTTCACTAAGCATAATTCTCTCTAGTTCCATCCATGTTGTTGCAAATGACAGGAGTTCCTTCTTTCTTTCTGCTGCATAGTATTCCATTGTGTAAATGTACCACAGTTTTTTGATCCACTCATCTACAGATGGGCACTTAGGTTGTTTCCAGCACTTAGCTATTGTAAACAGTGCTGCAATGAACATAGGGGTGCATAAGTTCTTTTGAATTGGTGTTTCAAGATTCTTCGGGTATAATCCTAGTAGTGGAGTCGCTGGTTCAAAAGGCAGTTCCATTTTTAATCTTTTGAGGTAATTCCATACTGTTCTCCATAGGGGCTGCACCAGTCTGCATTCCCACCAACAGTGCAGTAGGGTTCCCGTTTCTCCACATCCTCGCCAGCACTTGTTGCTTGTTGATTTGTTGATGATGGCCAGTCTGACTGGTGTAAAATGGTATCTCATTGTGGTTTTTATTTGCATCTCCCTGATGGCTAATGATGTTGAGCATTTTTTCATGTGTCTATGGACCTTTCATGTGTCTAATGTCCTCTTCGGAGAAGTGTTTGTTCAGGTCCTTTGCCCATTTTTTAATTGGGCATGTTCAATTTTTTAAATTAATGATTAGTGAAAGAAATATTTGACTGCTATGTGTTTTCAGATTCTTTTTAATATTTGGATTTTTCTAGTGTTTAAACTTAATGTTTGAGTATATTTTGGGATTAATAGCTCACTGCCTTTGCTCTGAAAAGTGTTCAGTAAGTATATCTCTATGTTCTTGTACCTGGAAAAGAAGTACTCATGAGTAATGAGTTTTCCAGCTATGAGACACTGACTTGTCCGACAAACACAGCAAGGAAATGAATGCCTGCAGTTACATTCTTACTCAACAACACTTGGCAGCCATGAAAACAACCATTCATCAAACAGGAGCACAGAAAAAAAGTCTTGCAGAGCAAGGCAATGAAAACCTTGTGGCCTCCCATAAAGGAGAGTTAAACGTCTACCAAAAAGTCCTGTTTCCCCTTCCATAATATAAAGGTGCAGCTGGGTAGCAGATGCCCAGCCAAGGACTACATTTCCCAGGCCCCCCTACTTATAGACTGGGTCACGTGACTCCCCAAAAGAAATGAGTGGAAGTGATGTCATTTCTAGAACGAGGCATTAAAATTTAGAAATCTACTCTTCTCTCCCTTCTCCCAAATGACAGCTCAGTGCAGAGGGGTTGGCTCGGCTACAAAGTGGAAGGAGCCTGAGTTCATGAGACATCACACAGTGGAAAGCCTTCCACTAACCTGGAATATCCACAAAGGACAATTATGCAAGGAAGAAGTAGATTTGTATATGAACAACAAATTGATTTTTGTTATACTAAACTACTGAAATGTTGGGGTGTATCTGTTACAGCAGCTAAACATCAACATTCATTCATTCCACTAAATGACTATTATATGCCTTTCATAGAAATATAGAGATGAATTCCAAAAAAAAAGTTCTGATTCTAAATTGGAGAACTAGATGGGAAAATTAATGGGAGAGAAAACTTGAATAAATATGCCACTAATGGAAGGACAGTAGGTAACCCACAAAAAAAAAAAAAAAATGAATACACCAATTACCATTAAAGAAATAGAAAAAATTAACAACAAACTTCCTAAAAAGCATCACACCCAGATTATTTTGGGAACAAATTTTTATCAAACCCATCAATAAAATTATATAATTAATCTATTCCAAATAATAGAACACAATAGAAAACTTTCCAATTAATTCTATGAGTCCAGAATTACCATCCCTTATACAAATGCTGGGCAACAGCGCACACACACACAAAGAAATTTTATCTAGAATATAGTCAATTTAAAAACAATAAAAAGAATACACCGACCGCATGACTGAGCCATTCCACTGCTAGGCATTTGGCCAAGAGAAATGAGAGCGTATGTCCACACAAAGTCTTGTACATAAATGATCATAGCAGCTTTATTTGCAAAAAAACAAAAACTTGAAACAATACAAATGACCATCAGTGGTGAATGGATAAACAAAGTATAGTATGCTCTGGCTGGTGTCGCTCAGTGGATTGAGCGCCAGCCTGCGAACAGAAGGGTTGTCAGTTCAATTCCTGGTCAGTGCACATGCCTAGGTTGCAGGCAGGTCCCCAGTTAGAGGCAAGCAAGAGGCAACCGACCAATGTTTCTCTCGCACATTGATGTTTCTCTCCCTCTCTTTCTTCTCCCTTCCCCTCTCTCTAAAAGTAAATATATAAAGTCTTTAAAAAACTATAGTCTATGCATACAATGGAATAATACTCAGTGATAAAAAATAAATGAACTATTAACCCTGGCTGCTGTGGCTCAGTGGATTGAGCGTCGGCCTGAGAGCCAAGTGTCGCTGGTTCGATTCCCAGTCAGAGCACATGACTAGGTTGCATGTCAGGTCCCCAGCTGGGGGTGCGAGTGAGAGGCAACCACACAGTTATGTTTCTCTCCCTCTCTTTCTTCCTCCCTTCCCCTCTCTCTAAATATTAATTAATTAATTAATTTTTTAAAAAGAACTATCTAGGCAACCGCTTCACCTTTCCAAAACTCATCTATAAAATGCACCTATTATCTATACTGTTTATCTGCTCCTATGGATGGTATAAATAATGAATGCAAAAATATTTTGCAGACTGTGAATACAAGAGGTAGGGACATTGTGTAATCTTTATTACTATTAATGCCATTATCAACAATAATTTAGTAATTATTATCATCACAGTCACATTCACTACAAAAAGACTCCATCACCTGTGGGTAACTGCTCCTTGTGGTTTCAGGAATTGTAGCTCCAGCCATGAGCCAGGATGCCACCACCTCGGGAAGCCTCTAAGTTTCAACAGAACACTGGAAGGCTGTGTGGGAGACAGGACTGCAAGTCACTCAAAGGATTTCCATGGGAATTGGATTTAAAGAATGCTTATTATGCTTTGGAGCATGCTCTACTTTTCTTATTTCTCAGTTAACTATAAACAATCTCTAGCAAGGCATGTATGAAACCTTGTACCTAATGCCAGTGTGGTGTCAAGATGTTTAATAGACCCTAATACCGACTGGTCACTCTGCCCTCTATATTAATATCTATAATCTGTAACTGTCAACTGTAATCCAGGCGCCTAAAAGCTATTGATGATTTATGAATTTTGACCTTGTATCTCTCATGCATACCCTTCTCAATAAAAAGCATGAGGAACGGAGGTGTTATGCTTTCTCCACTAGAGGGAACAGCCCCTCCCTTACCCCCCCAGACAAAATACAGTGTCCTGGATAGATTTGTTCTGCCATGGTCGTGAAACCTCTGCTGGACAGAGTAGTTTCCAACCAAGCCAGGGCGTTGGAGGGAGCTCCACCTCTATCATCTTGGTCTTCTGATCACTAAGGTAGTTTATCCATTTAACTTAAAAGTAAAAACAAACCCAGCAGGTTCACTAGTTCCTAGGGACAGCTGGGAGGAGAAGGTGACAAGCTGATAAATACAACATGGTCTACCAGGGAAGAGAGGAAAGACATGTTGTGAAATGCCCAGATATGCAATAGCTAGAGAAGCCAAGCGCACAGCTGTTCCTGTAAATGCGCCTTATGCCTGAACAAATCTTTATTTGAATGCAATCATAAAAGATCCTACAAACGTGTAATGAGGGGAGTCTGTGACACTACTGACACCTGAGAACTTGTGGTCATTTTATCTCTCCAGATGGACTGGAACCCCAGGATACAGAGAACAGTGAGTCCTCCCAGGCTGAAAGGAGGCAGAACTGCCTGGAACACAGAGGCATAGTCCAGGGACTGCAAAAGGAAAGAAAAAGGAGGGTAAAGAAGGACCTTGGATTCTGTAGAGAAGAAGGTTTGACCTTCAGTAGGTAACAATAATTTTTAACACTTCTAGGTCATCTTTTCGAGAAAGCTCAAATACAGATACATGAAAGAACAGTAGAGGAATCAATCCATGGCGAGACTGTCAATCATCAGGTGGGGAGAGAACCAGGGTTGAGCGGGAGAGAAAGGAATGAACAATTATGAGCACTTACTATGGCTCGGGCTCAGCATCTTACAAACATTATCTTATGAAGTGCTCCCAACAGCATTGTGCTGCTGAGAGCTGAACTGCACTGACTAATTGCCAGGCATTCTGCTCTGTGTGCATGACCTCATTAAGCCCTTTCAACAAACAGCCAAGTAAGGTAGGTACGGACGGCATTGTCCTATTTAGTATGTAAAGAAGCTATGATGCAAAGAGCTTCAGTAAATTTCCTAAGACCAGACAACTAGTAAGAGCTTAGGATCACCACTGACGTCGCAGGCTGAGCTCACCTAACAATCAGAGCCAGTTGTGCCAACTGCCTAGTGGGCACAGAAGGAGACAGCAAAGTACAGGACAAGGTTGTGACAGGCTGAGAGCTTCAGTATCCAAAAGCTTGGTGTCAGGTCAAGTGGCCATACCTATGGCACTGGGTCTTGAGAAGGAGGAGTGTTGGATGAAGGGGTAGTCTTACACATCTTTCTAACACCTGGAAGACAGAGGGTGGACTGTCTCCAGGGACCATGAGAGTGACCTCAGCACAGTGAGCTGACTAAACATAAAGGTAACTATCCAATTTCACTGTAAACTGGGACGAAAGAAGCTGACATAATTCAGATTTGTAATAGCTTTCTCTACAGTTTTCCCTTCTTGCCTTAGCTCAAGATATAACTATTACAAAGCCCAGGGTAGGTCTGGGTGGAGTCTTTGGATGGTTGGGAGAAACAGTTTGTCTGCTGGGAAATCCTCAGAAACAGCATGATGTAAATAACACTGATCTGAACTTGAATCTTGTTTCTGTCAGTCAGGTGCCCTGGGCAGATCAAGTGCCCGAGCCTGTCTCCACGTCTGTTAAATGGGCGTAGTTAATAGTTTAGAGGCTTGTGTGGGTAATCAGAGAAGTTACATAAGGTATTCATCATGTTCTTGGCTCACTACAAACACTTCATGAAGTTCCCTTCCTCCCTCTTCCCAACCTTGACTCAGATCTTTCGACCGGGACGTCAGAGCGCCCCCTCCAGGACTCCTGAGGATAGCGCTAAGGAAAACCAGCATCCCTCCGCAGTGGGAGACAGGTATGAAGCTAGAGGGACTGCCTCTGGGAGCTTTCCCTCCTTCACCTCACTGCTGAGGAAGAAAACTCACAGCCTTGGCGCCTGCAAGATCCCAAATAGCCACCCAGTTCAAAGGAACGATCATGGAACAGGGAGGACAAAGGGACTTTCAGATTAGGAGCCAGACTGTAATTTCCACTGATGAGGTTGGCTATGTTCAGTTGCTCTCCTTGGATTCTGGCCACCTCTCCAGTACACCTTTCCTTTGCTCCGTAGGGCTCTGAGAGTCTCGGGCTCTCTTCCCCTCTTTCCAGCTGCCCCCACTAACCCTACTCCTCAAAACTGACTATGAAGTGGATACAACAGCCCAGTGATTCCTCCCTTTCTCGCTACTCTTGACTGTGTAGGGATAGAAAGAGAACAGACCTGGGCAAACCACTCACCTCCTAAGTCTCTATTGCCTCACCAGTTTAAAACAAAAGGGGGGGGGTAACCTCCCACCCCACAATTTAAGGGTTTTACTACAATTTCTATAGGAAGCAGCCAAGGAAGCAACAAAGTTAACCAATGTGAGAATGTTAGAATGGTTCCAGAAAAGCCACAGAACTCTTGCAGTCCCTAACTGTTCATTTGGACATTTAGAAAGGGTAAATTATATTATTATATTTATCTAACATATAGACAGGGTTAGAACTATGTTATTGTTAATAATAAAGAGCAAGGTGTAGAAGTTTGAATGTACATACATAAATGTGTGTGCACATCCATGTACATTTGATTAGTTATAAAAATTAAGGAAGGAGAGTTAATAGTTAACAATGGTTTATCTCTAAAGCATGAGATTAGGATAACCAAGTGCCTTCCCTTTTTACTTTGTACATTTTGAACAGTTTAATTTGTAATGAATATACATTGCTATCATATTTTAATGGATACATAGTGGTATTTATTTTACATATAACTACTAACAAACAAAATGACTTTTTAAAAAACATAGTGTTAACTGGACATTTCTCTATCATATCCCTGCTCTTTCCTTTTATCCCTGAACATATGAGTATTTTAGCTCTCCTTCCTCAACACTGACCACCCTACACCCATCCCTAGAAAAGCAGGAAAAGTAATAGGTATAAATGAGCAAATCACTTGGATTCCCCTGACTCAAATGGGCTCAGTGATGTCCCTGAGGAGTAGTAGCTTATTTCAACGTGCCCCCAGCATTAAACAGGAAATGTCAAATTAGACCATTCCTGAACACCTGCTCTCCAGGTGGGAAAACCAAATTCTCCCTAAACTTCAGAGCCTTCCAGAGGACCACAAGGTCTTAGCAACCTGCAGCAGAGGGTAGTGAGAGAACATCTACCTTCCCTTCCCAGTCCTGCCATGCCTGTGTGACCGCGGATAAGGCCCTTCTCCTCTCTGGGGCTCCACTTTCCCTGTTGAATGGGAGTGTCAGTGCCAACCTCTAAGACTGTTGACAAGATCATACAAGGTAATGCAAGTAGAAACACATTTTCAATTGTAAGATATTTTACTGAGCTAAAGTAGAGCAGAGGATTACTGGCCTTTGTATAAAGGGAGGCTGCTTTTCATTTTGAGTGAAATTCATGAATAGATGCATAGAGAAAAAGGGATTAAGGGAAAGTCCTTGGCAGCTGGTAGCATTTTCCTCCACCCTGGAAATCCAAACCAGGATGAGGAGGGTGTGTGTGTGCGCGCGCGCATGTGTGCATGCCTGTGCTGTATGTTGAGAGGGTGCTTTGAGAGAGAGTGTGGAGCACACACAGCATCAAATCCCCACTGGCAGCTGTTCAAAGTGGGTTTTGAGATCTGTCCATAGAATCCTATGTCCTGGCTGCAGATTTCAGGCCCAGGGCACAGGAGGGAAAAGCCAGCAAGGAAGCCTGTTAACTGCCCTGTCACCCTTTCCAGATCACCTTAGTCATCAGCAAACTGTGGCTAGAAGCTGGGGGGAATCTGGGTTGGGTGTGTCCAGGAGCCAACACCAGAGCAGGCACAGTGCTCTGCAGAAAAGAACCAGAGCCTGGGCTTCAGGAGACCCCATTCTGCCCCTACTCAGCTCTGTTGCCACTCCACCCTCGGTTCATGTTCTCTTCTGTAAAATGATGGGGTTGAACAACAGGGCCATTTTGGCTCTGTGACCATGGTCATTCTGTGTCTGACCATCAGGCAATGGAGCTTCCCAAACAGAGAGCCCATTGAGAGCTGGGAAGGGAGTGCCTGGAATTCCCTCTGGCTTCAGTTAGGGACAGACACAGGCAGGGTTTTTTTTTCCCCTCTGGTTCCTGTGCCCGGCCCTACATGCACTAGAAATCTGTGAGAATTTTTTTTTTTAAGATTTGATTTATTTATTTTTAGAGGAGGGAGGAGAAAGAGAGGAAGGGAAACATCGATGTAAGAGATAAACATTGATGAGCTGCCTCCACACACTCTCAACTGGGGACCTGGCCCACAACCCAGGCATGTGAATCGAACCGACAACCTTTCGCTTTGCAGGATGATGCCCAACCCACTGAGCTACACCAGTCAGGGCTGTGAACTTGTTTTTCATTCCCTCACAGATGGAAAGGGGAAGCCGGGGTGACAGACAACAGGGCAGTCTGGCATAATGAGAAGATGGTGGGAGACTTGGGGACCTGGCACAGAGGGTTACTGCTGGGGGCCAGGAGAGAAGACACACACTCACCAAGATCAGACAAACCAAACTTTATTCAGAAAAGCGTATTAGTAATCACCACTGAACTCTTAAATGAGGCACATTGGTCCCCTCTCCCTACCAGCCATCACCCCTCCCACTCCCACCCTTTCTTTTGGCCTTTGTAGAATGCTGGAGGAATCCTCTCCCAGGTCTGCAAGTGATCCTAGACTTTGCGCTGGGAGCAGCCCACAATGGTCTAGGGCTAGACTGAGTCCTAGAGTCCAGAGAGAAAGGCCAATGAAACTACCTCTTGGCCAGGTCAGGTGGCCATTCCCTTGGCACAGGGCTTCGAGGGGGAGGAAGGGATGGATGCAGGGCCATCTTACATATCCTTCTCACATCTGGAGAAGCAGCTGGAGGCCAAGCAGAAGGCACATCTAGAAGAGCCAGTAAGCACTGGAATGTTTCAGGCACATCTGGATGGATAAGGTACCATGAAGGCCAAGGAGAGATCTGCTCCTGAGTAAGGAAGGTCACCTGACCAGACAGAGCACCATGGCTTGGGGACACTAAGATGATATCCTCAGGGGCCTGGATCTGAGCTGAGGATGCAGCTTAAATGGTGATCTAAGAAAAGAGAAAAGGAATAAACCCTGGAGCCAAAACCCATTGTTTAGGGTACAGAGGCACATGGCTCAGTTCCAAGTGCTTGGAATCTTGTGCCCAAGTCACAGTACAAAGAGAATCAGGATTTCTCTTATGTTGAGGCAAAACAAATCTTCACCTATCTTGGCTCATCAACTGGATGGTGTTGATAAGAAGCTGCTGAGCAGAGGTCCTTCCTTCTCCCCACTGTGAAACCCTGTGCTGATACAGGCCAGAATGGTATTGCCCATCCAAGGAAGCAGGCCCTGGGAATCTCCATGGCCCCTGCAACATGGTAACCTGCAACAGAAGAACCAAAGTCATTGGGTTTCCAAGGCACTCCCAAGTATCCCAGCAAAGCCCATCCCCAGGCTCTGGCTGGCACCAGCAGTGGGAGCTGAAGGACCAGTTACCCTGTCTGGAGTATGGCAGCAGTGTGCAAGCTTAACTTTGAGACACTGAAGGGCTCAGTAATCTGGGATTTCCCAGAGCAAACAAAGATAACCACGGTTTTAACAGGTACAAAGTTTAGTTTTGCAAGAAAAGTTCTGGATATGAATGACTGTGATGGTTGTACAACCGTGTGAATGTACTTAGTGCCACTGAACTGTACACTCAAAAATGGTTAATTTTATGTATATTTTACCACAATTTAAATTATTTTTTAAATAACCATGTTAACAGTAACTAACAGGTATTAACCCCCTACTATATATGAGGGGTGACCAAACAAAATCAAAATTATCTTCAGAAGGGTGGGCCCCTTTAGTGTAGGCTTCCCCCAACTAGGTGAGTGTTTGAGGAACCCATCTGTATCAGTGTACCAGCTGGTGTTATTGTGAGAGGCTGCATTAGGCTTCAGTTAATTTTTTTTTTTGGAGACTCAGTGCCTAAGCCCATTTCATGGTGGGTGATTTACCAGTGCATCTGCCCATACCACACTGAGTGTTCAGCAGTTTTTAATCAAAAATGGCATGACCCCCATGCCCCACCCTCCCTATTTACCTGACCTTGACCTGAGCAACGTTTTTTTGTTTCCCAGATGAAAAAAGTCTTCAAAGGGAAACATTTTCCTGCTGTGGAAGAGGTGAAACAAAAAATGGCAGAAGCCCCAAAAGGTATCAAAATCGACAAGTGAAAAAACTATTCGAGCAGTAGAAAAAGCATTTCAATAGGTGTATTGCATCAAATGGAGAGTACTTGGAAAGTGACTGACATTTAAACTTCACAATTTTTTATAAATAAATTCCACTTTGGGGGTTCCCCCCTTGTATAGTATAGCCTGGTTCTGAAGAGGCCAAACTGCCAGGGCTCAAATCCTAGCTCCACCCTTAACCAGCTGGGAAGCTTTGCTCAAGTTACTCAACCTCTCTGTGACTCATCTTCCTCATATGGAATACAGAAATAATAATAGAACCCACCTCAACAGGGCTGTTGAGAGGATGAGATGAACACATCTAAGTGGTTTGAGCAGTCCCAGGCATATATTGTGAGCATGGGATTACAGAAGTGCCCCCCACCCACATCTTCAAACCTACAACAGAGAAATCTAATACCTCTCCGCCTAAGCTTTAAAAACTAGCTCACAAAGACACATTCTGGCCTCCCCTATTCTAGTTTCCAATCCAGAGAGGGGGAAATTTTTTCAACGAGCAGAACTTTGAAGGATTTAGCAAAAAGGTTGAATTGTCACAACTCTCTGGACATTGTGGTTATTAATGTCTCCCCACCAACTTGCTCTCTGAATAAAAACTCCCTAACTTTTAGAAAAGGAGAAGCTCTGTATTTTTATTCAAAGGCCTATGTATGACTCCTCCAGAAAACCAGTGTCATACCTTACAGAGGCTGGGCCAGCTGTTCGCCCCAGCTCCAGAGAGCTTTCTTCTCTCATTGGCGAGTGAGACCAGTGGTCAATGCCAGGATGTCTTACAGGTGATGTTCCTTTTGACTGGGAAACCATCTGGATGACTTTGGTTTCATTTCCCAAACAATGTAAAGTAATATTCAAATCCACCAGTTCCCAGGCCTCTTGCTGGCCTGTCAGGAGCAGCTCTTTTCCCTCATGGGATGGGCCCTCCCTTTGCTAGGAAAGTCCCTCAGAAGGAGGGAGCACCCCAAATCTTCAAACAGACTGTGTAGCATATGGGTTGGGCCCCTTAGAAGAAATGGGAGCCATGACTGCTGGGTACCCTAAGGTGGCAAAATCTGATCCAGGTCCAGAGGCAGTAAACACTACTCTGTCTTGTTTTACAGCAGGACTTCTCAGAGCCTTTGATATGCCAGTGACTTTCCAAGAAGGAGGAATAGCACCTTTGACAAACCCATTTGGCCTAGAAACCCTCATTTAGGGGGTAACTCCTGAGCCAGGATCCCACGGAACTCCACTGTTTTAATATAAACAGCACTGGACTGGGAGTTGGGAGATGGGGTTTTAATGTAATTCTGGCTTTTCTTACGAGCAGGCTCTAGGGCTCCATCTGTAAAATTGAATGGGGCCCACCCTACCATTCCCTGGCGGCAGTGTGGGATCCCTAATGCAAAAACGTTATTGGGAGGTGGGACTGGAGCAGAAGCCTGTGAGAGGAAGGCTAGGAAGTTAGTGTGCCTTTGGGCCTGGCCTCCATGAACCTCGAGGACAAAGACGGAGCAGGCAGACGCAGGAAGAGAGCCCACAGGCCCTAACCATCCATCCTCTCCTTTGGAGATAGGCCCCACCCCCCACCCCACCGCCCGACATCAAAGCACCGAGGGATGGGCCGGGAAAGGTTGCGCAGGTTACCCGCAAAATCGCAAACTAAAACCAAACTCATTCCGGGACCAGGCCTGTTCCCAGCTCCGCCCGCGGCTGCCTGCTTGTCTTTTATAGCACTCAAGGCTGAAAAAGGGGCCAGGGAAAGGGGGTGTTCTTCCCACCGCGGGGCGGCAGGGAGGTGGGGCAGGGGTGCAGCCAGAAGACTGCTGACCATTTGGGAGCCTGCCCCGGATCTACGCCGCGCCTGTCCACGTCTCGATCTTAGCAGGAAAAGGGAAGAGGAATCTCGAGGTCTCGCCTCCTTTGGGCCAGTCTGAGTGCGCGTCCGTCCTGCGGATGTAGCCCTGCCCGGGTTCCTGGGACGCCGCATCCCGCGCAGTGGTCTGGATTCTGGGCGGTGGCACTGCCCTCTGGAGGGAACTGCGTGTAAGGGTGCCTGGGCGCGGGCGGCGGGAACGCAGAGCAAGGGAGGATGCCAGAGCGCATAGGCGCAGGGCGGCAGCAAGGGCTGGGGCGCTGGTCTCTTCAGGGTCCCCCGCCCCGCGGCGGGGCGTCCTCACGCCACCTCCTGCTCGCCCTGGCAGCGGCGGCAGCCACCGTAGAGAGCCGAGAGCAGGTAGAGGCCCAGGCAGAGGCTGCCGCAGACGGCGGCCGCCAGGAAGGCGTGGTAGGCGCAGGGCATCTGGTAATCCTTGAGGTTGCAGTAGCTGTGCTTTTGAGTCTGGTCGATCATGATGGCTGTCGCGGCGCCATAGAGCGCAGCCGCCAACAGGTCGTGCGCCACGTTGACCACGAGCCAGCGTGAGCCCAGCACGGGCACCAACTCGTGCTTGCCCAGCAGCGTGAGAAAGTAGAGGCCCAGGGTCAACAGCCAGAAGAGCACGGACACGAAGAGCGCGAAGTGCACGGGACCCTGGTACCTGCTGGTGGCGATGGTGATCCAGAAGCAGGCGCCGGCCAGCAGCTGCAGCAGCCGCAACACGCCCAGCGGGCCTCGCAGGAAGGCCCGCTGCAAGCGCACCGCACCGCGGGCCGCGCGCGCCTGGGGCGGTGGCTGGCGCGGGGGTGGCGGGAGCATGGCCCCCGGGCGCGGTGGCGGTGGCGGCGGCGGCGGCGCCCCGAGAAGCGGAATGGCTGCGCCTTGCTCGCGGGGACGGCCCGACCAACGCACCCTCTGCGCCCGCCGCGGCCTCCTCGCTCCCTCCTAGTCCTCCGCTCTTTCTCTGGCTCCCACCCTTCCTTCCCTCTCTCCTCCCCCTAGACCTCCTCTCTTTCTCTCCCTCTCTCCACCCCTCCTACCCGTCCTTCCCCTTCCCCTCCTCGGTCTCCACCCCCACTCGCTCTTCCCGGCTTCCTGCCATCTCTCTTTCGGCCTCGCTCACCACCACCCTGGGGCCACCCTTTCCTGTCGGCGCCAGACTCCCGGCTCGGATTCTTTACTCCTCAGGGCAGGGTGGAAGGCACCCGCACCCCGGAGCCAACCGCGGGCCTTCCCTTACATCCAGCTGGGGTGAAGTTTGCCACATCTGGGGCCGCCCTGCCCACCCTGCCTCCCCGGCTCCGGTCCAGCCTTGGAGGGGAAAACTGTCTTCTGAAGCATTCCTCCAGTATCTGGCTTGGCCCCGTTTTTTCTCCTTCCTCCTATTTTAGCGCCCACCGAGGCCTCCCGGCCCTTCCTTGGCACTGGAGGAGAGCTGTGCTGGTCTTGAGCTGACATCCATTCTCACCTGGTCATCTGGAGTATCTTTCCAGTGTCTACCCCAAACTTATGCTGTCCGAAGCTGGACTTAGACTTTGCCCCAGCCCTCCGAGCTCTCCATGTCAAAGAAGGGGGCCATCACCCACCAGAGGCTCCACTGACCCTCCCACACACCACAAAGCAAAGTCCAACCACTTTTTCCCAACCCTCCTTGACACCAAGTCCGGCCTAGATTAAAAATATGCTACCCAACACAGCCAGGACACAAACTCAGGTCCAAGAGACAGCAAAGCCCATGTCCTTAATGACCAGGCAAAACAGCCTATAAAGGGGGCCTACTAATGCTTTATGACAGGGGTCCCCAACCTCCGGCCCTGTGTTAGGAACCGGAGGCACAGCAGCTGGTGAGCTTGAGTGTAATGCACTTGAATCACCCTGAAACCATACACCCCCCAACCCGCCACCCCACCCCGTGCAAAAATCACCTTCTTCGAAACCTGTCTCTCAGGCCAAAAAGGTTGGGGACCGCTGCTTACATCAGTTATTACTATGCTTTACATATATTCTCGTTTAAACCTCAAAACAGTCCAGATGTCCAGAAGGGAGGGGGGAGGGGGATAATGAAGGGGAAGGGACTAGTCTAGGAACATGTAAGAAAGACCCACAGACATGGACAACAGGGTGAGAATTGTCTGTGAGTGGGGGGGTGGGAAGGGTGGAGGAAAGCAAAAGGGGTAAAATTGGGACAACAAATAGAACAACAACAAAATATTTATTTAGAAAACAACAATAACCCTGGTGATATATACAATTAGTTTCCTCACTGAGGAAGAAAACGAAGTCTAGAGGGATTGAGACCACAAAAGTGGTCATTCTGGCTGATCTCTCTTCTCTATCCTTTGATCCAAACTTTCAGTGCTGTGGCATCTTTTCTAAAACATAGACCTGGCTGTTTATTGCCCCGCTTCCCCCACAGACCACAGGATAGGGCTCTATCTCTCCTCTAGGCATATTTCACAATCTGGCCCCAACTGACCTTAAGAGTTTCCTGATTTTTCACTTCCTTTCTTTACCTGTTATTCCACCCAGCATGTCAGCCCTATCAAATGTCTTAAGTTTCCCAGATAAGCTTGGAATGTCCTTCATTCCCAGACCCCACTTAGCTGGCACACTCCTACTTACCCTTCATTGCCCAGTTTAAATGCTCCTCCCTTTGGTTCACCCTCCCAGACTTGTTGACTGCTGGTGTTATATACGATTAGCGAGTCAAGGAATCCTCAGAGACCGATGCCAGTTGATGGATCGATTTATTGGCCAACAGTTTTAACCTGCGCAGGGGCGCACTCCCGATTATGCCCAAAGGCACAACAAGAGCTACCAAAGGGGAGTCGCGCCCGCCCCGCAGTTCGCTGCGTTTTTATGCACTCCTAGCAAGCAAAGCAATGCTACAGAAGCAAATGTGGCGGTTAGCAATTGGCTCATCTTTGGGCAAGCGATTAGATACCATTGGTGAGTTTAAAACTTTTCTTGGCGCGCTAGCTCGACTTTGGCGCCCTTTCCCTTGAGGCCCTGGCAACAGCAGTTTCTAATCTTAGCTTAGCAGCACATCCTGTTATCTTAGCTCAGCCGCAAATTCCGTTACATCCTGTTGTGCAAGTTGCCTGCCTCTGTAACTTTCTATTCCCCTTCTATCTGTCTTCCCCAATGGGCCCCCCTTTGCTGGTGGGCTCTTTTCCACTCTCAACATTCCCTCCTTCTCTTAACCCCGAGTCAAACCCTTGACTCCTGGTCTGCTTGCGGTAGGATGGTATAGGGCTGAGATAGCACCATGAGCTTTACTGTGTCTATCCTGTCTTTAATAAAGGCAAACAGTTTGTTTAGGACACAGGGGCCTATTAACAAGCCGAGGAAGAGCAGAACTAGGGGGCCAATTAAGGGAGTTAAGATGGAATACAGAGTGGATTGCCACCAGGATGGTGTTTCTGAGTTTGCTGGTCTTAGCCTATCTCTAAGTCTATTAAGGTTTTGGATATTCTGTTCTACTACCCCACTCTCGTTTACATAGTAGCAGCATTCCTCACCTAGGAAGAGATATGTTCCCTCTTTATCTGCTGTCAGGAGGTCCAATGCCCGCCGATTTTGCTGGGCTACCCTGGCTACTGATAAAACCTGTCTTTGGAGTGAAGCTAGGGAGTCAGCTATAGAGCCTAAAGCCTCATCTAGTTCCCGCCGGAGGGTCTCTTGTGACTGGAGGCTTGTGGCGAGACCTGCCCCTCCTACGCTAATGCTGGTCACAGAGGCGGCAAAACTTAGCCCTACTAGCAGAGGAAGGAACACTGCGCGCTTCTGCAGGGTAGAGTTGATTACCTTGATCTCTAATTCTCCGGGGGCATAAGCATATAACTGGGGAGCTAGAACAACTAGGACATATTCCACCTGGCTAGGACATAACATCTGGGGGGTGAGAGTTTGGTTCGCCCAAAAGAACAATCCAGGGGGGGCTGTAAGGTACCCAGATGCAGAGTTATCCGCACACCAGGTGGAGCTATTTGGGTACCAGGGATTTCTGGTGGGTAAAAACAAGGGGGCGTGTACGGGGACTTCCCTTCCTTCCTCTAGTGGCTTTTCTGTCCCGGATGGGCCACCAGTGGGGGTGGCGTTTACCTGCACCGCTATTAATGGAGGCCGGGTCAGCGAGGCACAGAGGAAGCAATCGGAGTAGGTGTCTGGGCTACTTATATTCAGTAGCGCTGCTCCCTCCTGAATGAGGCTAATCCAGGAGAATGGTGTCCCCGTTCGCTGAAGCTGGGGTTCTGCTTGCTGCACTATTTTCTGAACCTTTTTCACCTTGTTTAGCCCTAGGGCCAGTTCCCTTTTTTTTAAAGACAATGATGTCTCCTACTGGTCCCCGGTGGACTTTTGCTGCATAAAACTTCCCTCTCACCCCTTTTTCCCACATAGCATCCTGTGCCCTATCTAGGGTGATGATGAGGGTGTCTCCTCTCCCATCTGTTTCATGGATGCGGCAACCTCTATAAGCACAACCACCGTACGTGGTGGGCCATTTGTTACAGGACTGGTCAGTCTGGTCTACCTGGAAGCACACAAAGGGGCTTGTGAGCAAACCCCCTCTCCAATCCTTCATGCATGGGAATTTACCTATAGGTATCTTTATTATTATTTTTCCCTGACACTGTCCTTTGCAATTTAACGACTCGACGGTAGTGATGGTCGCTTGGTGCCCCTGCCACCTAACCTCCTGTACCGTAATGGTCTCATTGTACTGTACCTTATGGGCGGAGGAAAAGAGCACTAGAGTCAGGCAAAGCATGCTAGGCAGGTAGTTAAGCTTTTGAGACAACAGTCCACCCTGAGGCTTCATTTTCGCCGGACCGCCGGAGCTTCAACGCTGGTACCCGTTTCTCCCCTTCTTTGAGTGCTTCCTTTTGGCCGGCTTCTTCGGGATCCTTTGCAGCTTTGGTGTGGGTCAGATGGATCCAGTAGGGCTTCTCCGCTACCCTTACCGCAGAAGGTGTGCTTAATATCACCTGGTAAGGTCCCGTCCAGCGAGGCTCTAGGTTCCCCTTTCGATGGTTGAGGATCCACACCCACTGTCCCGGCTCTGGCTGAGGGGTTCTCGCCTCCTCTCCGCAGTTCTGGTGCTGTGATCGCTGGAAGGCCCGGACCTCTTCTCTTATTTGCTGCAGAGCCTGTAGGGATCTGAGGAAAGTATGGTTAGCGGCTTCTAATTCCTCGGCAGACAGTTTAGGAATTACTGGTACTGGCTGCCCATATATTATTTCATACGGCGTCCAACCTTTTATGTTTGGGGTACACCGTGCCCTGAAGAGGGCGAAAGGGAGTAGCTCTACCCAATTTTCGCCGGTCTCTTCCCTTAATTTTACTAGGGTTTCCTTCAAGGTCCTATTTATTCTTTCTACCTGCCCTGAGCTCTGTGGCCTATAGATATAATGTAATTTCCAATCTATTCCTAATTTGCTAGCTATTTCCTGGGAGACTCTGGAGATAAATGCTGGTCCATTGTCCGATCCCATAGCTACCGGGAGCCTATACCTTGGAATGATTTCCTTCAACAGTGTCTTGCAGACCACAGAGGCGGTTTCCCCTCTAGTGGGGAAACCTTCTGTCTATCCTGAATAGGTATCTACCAACACAAGCAGGTACCTGTATCTAAACTTCCCCTTGGGCATTTCAGTAAAGTCCACTTCCTATAGCTCACCCGGGGCATTTCCCCGATACCTGACGAAGCGGGGCAGCTTCTGGTTCCGAGCATTCACCTTGGCACAGGCTTGACATCTTAGGGTTGTCGAGTGAATTACCTCTCGTAGATGGGGTCCCACGTAGTACTTTCGAACTAGTTGCTCTAACTTGTTTCGTCCTAAGTGGGTGCTGGTATGAATGTCCTGCACAATCTTCGTTAGCAACCCTTGTGGCAGATATACTTTGGAATTTGGGAGTACAATCCAGCCGTTCTGATCCTTTGTGCCCCCTAGCTTCATCCCTTCCTCAGCCTCCTTAAGTGAATATACGGGCGTCCGGGGCAGCCTGGGTTCAGGAATCAAGGGTAACAGGCTATTTTCAGGACCTAGGGCCGCCTCCCTTGCGGCGGCATCGGCCAGGTTATTTCCCTTGATGATGGGGGAGTCTCCTTTTTGATGGCCCTTGCAGTGGATAATAGCCACCTTCCTGGGCAGCCAAATAGCTTCTAGCAAGGAGAGGATCTCCTCACGGTTCTTAACTCCCTTTCCCCTAGCGGTGAGGAGGCCCCTCTCCCTGTAAATGGCCCCATGTACATGAGCCGTGGCAAAAGCATAACGGCTGTCCGTATAGATGTTCACTACCTTTCCTTTTGCCATTTGGAGGGCCTGAATCAATCCTCTCAGTTCTGCCCTTTGAGCAGATGCCCCTCTGGGAAGGGCCTGCTGCCAGAGGACCGTATCCTCTGAAGTTACGGCCGCCCCGGCATAACGCTGTCCTTCCTGCATGAAGCTGCTCCCGTCTGTAAAAAGGGTTAGGTCAGCCTTTTCATAGGCTTGATCCCTTAGGTCAGGTCTTGCCCCCGTCACCGTGTCCAAAATTTGGGTGCAATCATGCGTGACCTCAGCGTCTGGGATTGGCAACAGGCTAGCTGGGTTTAGGGCGGTTGTTTTTAGGAACTGCACCGCTGGCGGGTTTAACAATTGCGCCTGATACTGAGTTAGTCGTGCATTTGACAGCCACCGGTCCGGGGGTGATCGGAGAACCTGTTCGATATAATGCTCCCTAATAACCTGGATGTCTTGTCCCAGAGTCAACTTGCTTGCTTCCTTAACCAATAAGGAGGTGGCTGCAATGGCCCTCAGGCAGGTTGGCCATCCCGACGCTACGGGGTCCAGCCTCTTGGATAAGTAGGCTACGGGCCTCTTCTATGGCCCCAAGGATTGACTCAATACCCCTAAGGCCACTCCCTCCTTCTCAGCCACACTGAGTTGGAAGGGTTTTTCTAAGTTAGGCAGC
Organism: Furipterus horrens; assembly: GCF_987537825.1. Classification (NCBI taxonomy): domain Eukaryota; kingdom Metazoa; phylum Chordata; class Mammalia; order Chiroptera; family Furipteridae; genus Furipterus; species Furipterus horrens. The sequence goes on from NW_028327175.1 coordinate 135,208,790, forward strand.
GCTAGGGCCGGGGCAGAGACGAGAGCCTCCTTGAGGGCCATGAACGCCTGTCTTCCCTCCTCCGTCCAGGTAAAGGAATTTTCCTTGCCCCTGGTTAGGTCGTGTAGGGGCTTAGCTATAGTAGCAAATCCCAGAATCCACAGTCTGCAGTATCCTACGGCCCCTAGGAACTCCCGTACTTGCCTCTTGGTGGTTGGCTCTGGAATCTGCAGGATGGTCTGGACCCTTTGATCTGAAAGGGTCCGCAGCCCTTCTCGCAGATTGTACCCTAAATAACTCACAGTTCGGGCAGCTATCTGGGCCTTCTTGGCGGACACCCGATACCCAAGGGTCTCAAGTTCGCGGAGTAGGTCCAAGGTGGCGGCCTCACATTCTTCCTGCGTCTGAGCTGCCACCAGGATATCGTCCACGTACTGCAACAGGACGACCTCTGGGTGGGAAATTCTGATCCCCTGCAGGTCTTTGCCCAGGGCCTCATTAAAGATGGTGGGTGAGTTCTTAAACCCTTGGGGCAGCCGAGTCCAAGTAAACTGCCCTATCAGCCCGTTCTCAGGGTCGTTCTATTCAAAGGCAAATATCTCCTGACTTTGTGGGGCCAGTGGTAGGCAAAAGAAAGCATCCTTTAAATCCAAGACAGAGTAGTAAGTGTGCGTTGGGGGCAATGAACTCAGGAGGGTGTAGGGGTTTGGCACCGTGGGATGGATCGTCTCAACCCGGGCATTCACCTCCCTTAGGTCCTGGACCGGGCGATAGTCCTGGGTTCCCGGTTTTTGGACAGGGAGGAGGGGAGTGTTCCAAGCCGATTGGCACTTTCTTAAGATGCCAGCGTTGAGCAATCGTAGCAGATGACCTGCAATCCCTTGTCTAGCTCGGGCAGGTACTGGGTATTGCTTAATCCTTACCGGCTGAGCAGTACTAGTCAATTGAACCAGCACGGGTGGCTGGTGAGCAGCCAGCCCCGGCGGGTTCGACTCCGCCCATACCCCGGGTACTTGCAATTTCAACTTCTCTAGGGCCTCGCTGCTCTCTTTCCGGTCATCAGACTGCACAGTCAACAGGTACTCCTCCGACAAGGGAACCGTTATCTGCAGGCGAGTCTCAGCTGCTGTTCCCACTGGTTCGAAGCTTATGGTGGCATGGAGCTTCTGCAACAAGTCTCTCCCAAGTAATGGAAATGGGCAATCTGGGATTACCAAGAAAGAGTGGGTGATTGTTCCCTGCCCCAGGTTGGTGATTCTAGCCTTTGTCCAAGGGTAGGCCTCGCCCCTACCTGTAGCCCCTATGATCTTTGTGGTTGTCTTTTGGATTTGTCCTTGAGGTTGCTTCAATACTGAAAAAGTGGCTCCCGTGTCGACCAGGAAATCTATAGGTTTTCCTTCGACATTAAGGGTGACCATGGGCTCCTGGGAGCCAATAGGCAACGAGCCCTGGCCCCGTCAGTCTGAGGTTTGTAGCAGCACCGCTGGGCTGGCTTCCCGCCCCTTCAACTTAGGGCAGTCCTTTTTCCAGTGCCCCTTCTCCTTGCAGAATGCACACTGGTCCTTCTCGACTCTCGGACCCTTGCCTTTTTGGAATTGCCCCTTCTTTTTCTCTTCCTTCTTCTGGTTGGTCTGGGCGGCTATTAGGATTTTAGCCATTTCTTTTGCCCTTCCTATTTCTGGGTCATCCCGGTTCACAAACACTTTCTGGGCAATCTCTAACAATTTACTGATATTTTCTCCCTCAAACCCTTCTAGTTTCTGCAATTTTTTTCTAATATCAGGTGCCGCCTGAGCTACAAAGGCCACATTCAAAAGCCTCCTGTTTTCAGGGGCTTGTGGATCTAGTGGGGTATATACCCTATAAGCCTCTGTTAATCTCTCTAGGAAGCTTGCTGGCGATTCCTCCCTCCCTTGGATGACCTCACTCACCTTACTGAAATTAGTGGGTTTCCTGGCTGCGGCTCTTAAGCCCCTCAGCAGAGCCCGGCGATATTGGAGGAGCGCATCCCTTCCCCCCGTCGTGTTGGGGTCCCAGTTCGGGGGCGGGCTGATCTGGCAGAATATCTTGTACTTCCCTCCTGCCCATTACCGTGTCACCCTCCTCCCCCATTACTGCCTTCGCAGCCTCCCTCATTATTCTATCCCTCTCTTCGGAGGTAAATAACGTCTGGAGGATTTGCTGGCAGTCATCCCATGTTGGCTGATGGGTCCTGAAGATGGTCTCTAAAAGAGAAATCAACCCTTGTGGCTTTTCAGAGAAGGGGGGGTTTTGCAATTTCCAATTGTAGAGGTCACTGGTGGAAAAGGGAACATACACTAGTCGGGGTGGTGCTCGGGCCGGGGCGTCTGGGGGAGGGGGCACCTCACGGAGGGGAAGTATGGCAGCACCGCCGGGTGACTGTCCTGCTTGACTTCCCCCATACCGTACCCCGCCTCGGGTATGAGGCGGGCTCTGGATGACCTCCCCCCCGTTACCTTCCCCGCCGCTGGAGTCCGGCAGGGCCTGGTTATACGGGGGTGGGGCGGTGGGTGACACAAGTGGATCCTCGGGGACCTCTGGCAACACGGGCTGCCTCTTCTTCTGCTCCCCGAGGAGCGGGGCGCTCGAGACCGCCCTTCCGTCCTTGGCTTGAGCCCGGGTGGATGGCCGTGGCGCCGCCGCCACACAGAGGGCCCTCCGATTTCTCGGCCACTTCGACTGGCACTTTCCCACGTATGGTGGGCGTTCAGTGGCAATATCGATCCAGACGTCTATATAGATCATCTGGTCGGGATGGGGAACACTATACACCGCCCGCCGCACTGCGAACAGGATCGGCAGGTCGAAGGTCCCCTCCGTGGGCCAACCTATTCCAAAAGTGGGCCACTCTAGGTGACTGAGAGTTCGGAGGACCCCGGGGTCCGGGGCTGGTTCCCCATATCCCCGGGCTCTTTCCTGGAAATCAGAGAAATTTGACAGTAAACAATTCAGGGGGGTGACGGGGGTGGACTTGGTCTGTCCCATCACGGTCACCCAGGCCTCAATGATCCCTGCAACAAGGAAACTGACGAACACACACAGACCACACAAATACACACGTCGGGCCCCTCTCCACTCAGTCCACTCGCTCACAAAGAGGCCGTGGCGGACTACCTCTTCGTCACACATTCACGTTCCGCTTGCGCAAGCTCGCCGCGCACTGAACAATGCAATTTGGGTGACCTAGTCGCCCGGGGGCAAGCGCCCAACTCTCGAGAGCGTCCTCTCCTTGAGAGTCCCGCGGGTGGACTACCGGCGACGTCTCGCCTACCACCTCGCGGCTACAAAGAGTCTAGACTTTCCAAATTGTGCCGCGGCAAACTTACCGGAGCTCCGTCGCCTTCGGTTTTTGAGGAAACGGATCTCGCTGGGGCCTCCAAATGTTATATACGATTAGCGAGTCAAGGAATCCTCAGAGACCGATGCCAGTTGATGGATCGATTTATTGGCCAACAGTTTTAACCTGCGCAGGGGCGCACTCCCGATTATGCCCAAAGGCACAACAAGAGCTACCAAAGGGGAGTCGCGCCCGCCCCGCAGTTCGCTGCGTTTTTATGCACTCCTAGCAAGCAAAGCAATGCTACAGAAGCAAATGTGGCGGTTAGCAATTGGCTCATCTTTGGGCAAGCGATTAGATACCATTGGTGAGTTTAAAACTTTTCTTGGCGCGCTAGCTCGACTTTGGCGCCCTTTCCCTTGAGGCCCTGGCAACAGCAGTTTCTAATCTTAGCTTAGCAGCACATCCTGTTATCTTAGCTCAGCCGCAAATTCCGTTACATCCTGTTGTGCAAGTTGCCTGCCTCTGTAACTTTCTATTCCCCTTCTATCTGTCTTCCCCAATGGGCCCCCCTTTGCTGGTGGGCTCTTTTCCACTCTCAACACTGGCTTTTCTGAGCCCCACTTGGAGAATCCCTCTGCAGTAGTTCTGAGTCAACTACACTGTAACCACTGGTTATCATGCCTTTCCATCTTTGCCCGTGCCTGGCACACAGGAGACTCAGTCAGTGTCAGTGTAGTGGATGGCCAAGTGACTGCAGAAACAGCAACAGACCTGAGAGGGCCTTCTTATCCAGGGGACAGGGCATGCATCAGAGCCCCAGCTAACCTTACCCTGAGAACTAGTCCCTCATCTCCTGGTCATGGGATGAGTCCATGACCTCTGGCCTGGCTGAACAGGTCCTGCTTCCAGGCCCCTGGCTCCCCTTGGGGGAGAAAACGTTTGTGGCTTTTCAGAGGTATTAGTCCTCTGCCAACACAGCCCCACCTACAGGTACTGAACAAGCTCTGAATGCATGTTTTAAATAAACGGATGGTGATGTATAACACTCATATCTATGTAAGGTATCATGGTGTAGAGGTGCCAGGTACAGGCCCCAGAGGTAAACTGCTTCATCACTCCCTAGTGCTGGGACTTCTTTGTGCCTCAGCTTCCTCATCTGTGAAATTCTTTCAGCAGATGGATATTTAGCACCTATTAAGTGCTGGGCACCATTTTAGGGGCTAAGAATATATAATATATATGTGATCATTATGAACTGAATGCTTATTCTACACTAGGCACTATGATAAGCCCCTTTATATTCATTGTTCTACCTAATCCTTACAGTAGCTCTGTAAAATTACTGTTGTTAGCTCTGATTTGCTGATGGGGAAGCAAGGGCTTGGAAGGTAAGGAAGTTGACCGAGTTCACAGACAGGAACCCAGGTGTGGCTGACTCTGGGTCCACATTCAAAAGATCTTTTATATACTTTCTTATATTTTAGTCTCCGTTGCTCTTACAGGACCCAGAAAAGTTATGTGACTTGTTCCAAGAAACACTACTATAAGTGTTAGCGTGGGGACTGAAACCTAGATCATCTGACCCTATTTTCAAGGCTTTTCCTTCAGGATCCTTTAGCAACCCCTGGAGGGACATCTCAGTGCCCTCACGGTGCCAATCTTTTTTTTTTTTTTTTTAAGATTTTTAAATTTATTTTTTAGAGAGAGGAATAAGGAGGGAGAAAGAGGAGAGAAACATTGATGCGTGAGAGAAACATCACTCGATTGCCTCACGCGCCGCACCCCCCACCCCAACCTCAACCCCGGGGACCTGGCCCCCAACCCAGGCATGTGCCCTGATCGGAAATCGAACCCGCAGCTTTTTGGTTAGCTGGCCAGAGCTCAACCCACTGAGCCACACCAGCCAGGGATGGGTACCAATCTTGAGAAGGGCTGGGGGCTAGGATGGGCAAATGGGGGCTTAATCTGGGTGCTGGACTGATGAGAAACTAACTCTGTGAGTGGAGAAGGAACCAACCCAAATAAACATTTAGAGAGAATCCTCTCTTCTAAAAAAGGTATCTGAAAAGTTGAGGGTGGGGCGCCACCTGGTGGGCATTGACCTTCAGTCTCACTAGCCAAGTCCTACTCCTTACAAGGAAGTCAATGCAGCGGCTTTAGGAGATATTTTTAGCCTCTGGAATTCTGAAGACAATCCAAGAGGCAGTCCAGCAGACTGCAAAAACATAACCAGGCAAAAAGCCCTTGATTCCTCCAACTCAACAAATATGGTCTAGGCACCTGCTGGATGCAAACAATCTGGCAATAGAATGCAGGAAGAAAACCAACTGCCCTCAAAGTGTTTGTATTTTGCTGATAGGGGAGGGACAGTTGAGGACACTATAATAAAAATACAAAAGGGAAGGAGAAAGTATGTGTGATAGGAGGGCTGGGGAAAGCTAGCAAAATGAACTGTCATTTGAGGATGGATTGAATTTTGACAAGCAGAGATGGGGGATGGGTGTTATTGGGTGAAGCAGTCCACCATGGATTCTGA